>NC_064617.1:301521444-302859134 GCF_023898315.1 Schistocerca nitens
TTTCTTTAACATAGTTTTGAATTAAGCCATGGGGAAAGGAGAATTTCTCAGTCAAATAATTTTTAACACAGGATGAAGTTCATTCACTGCAACTGAAGGCCAGAAATGTGGGAAAGAGCAAACAACTTCATGATGTTTTGCAGTATACACAAAATAGTACACGGAAATGTAAAAATTATGTATAATATGATTTACAAGACAGAACAGCAACACTATGGTACAATGCCAATGACATTTGGGATGTGTTAAGAGTGAAAAAGTTAACGGGGAGGGAGGGGGGGGATGTGATGATTAATGGGAATGAGGTTAAGGTGGGGGGGGGTGGGGGGGGATGTGAGGGTAAATGGAAGCATCCGATTCCACCCATCTGCTTTGTCCCATGGCGTAAGGGTGTTATGGTGTGTGATGTCATTAAGGCGCAGAGTTTATGAGTTGGTTGTGTTTGTAGACGTTGTCTTGTTGTGTTTGATGGAGCCCCCCCCCCCCTCTCTCTCTCACCGTGTGTGTGTGTGTGTGTGTGTGTGTGTGTGTGTGTGTGTGTGTGTGTGTGTGAAGGGGCGTGCGCGTATTGCTTTTGTTTTTCGTAGTTGTAGGTGTTGGTTTTTTAGTATCAATAGCTATAACCATAGCCTATATAGGTCAAGGGAAATGACCTATTCTAATTTTCGTAGTTTTATGTATAGGTACTGGTGTTTTGGTATAGTCAGCTGTGATGAAGGGCAATGTCTGATTCCAATTTCCGTAGTTTTTGCTGTAGGCATTGGTATTTTGGTATCATCAACTGTAATTGATCAACATAGGTCAAGGGAAGTGTCTTATTCCTGTAGATTTTGTAATTATCTTTATTTTAGGACAGAGATGTTATTGTCTTTATACGTATATTCGTGTTTATTGCCGTGTGTATGTAGTAACATCATTGGCGCAATATTGGAGATGCTTAGAATAGCCATTTCCACCATATTGATGACGTCATGTGTCAAAGCAGTACGGGTGGAATCGGACACTTCCGTAATCCATATATACCATAATATACTGTCCATAGTAAACAGCAAAGGCAAACATGAACATCAGTCAGTACTTCCATTTATCTGTAAAACAATACTAACTGTAATGGTTGCAGATAGCTAAACTCTATGTAATAGAATTTTGCCTACAGGTGTTGCAGTGTTGCTTCATTTCTTTTCTACCCTTAATTAACTAAACAATATATTCTTATAATGGACTCACCTCAGCCAATTCTTCATTATTAGCCTCCACAAATGTAAATGAGCTGTAGGGCACAACAGATGAGTATGGCAGCCAGCTATGTCTTCCCTGGTCTTTGAAAAACTGAACATGCAAATGTGGCTGAGACAGCACACGTCCAATGGCTGAAAAGTTGATTAATTATAATACAAAGGACAACAACATACATACAAAGTGAATGAATGACACTTATACAAACATGCAGTTATTCAATGTCTGGCTAAAATGCTTATTACTGTTTTAACATACAAACCTGTGCAAATGTGTACACACATTGTAAGTCTGACCTGGCATGGGAAAAACATTACAAATAAATTAACTTTGTGCAATTTTTTCCTTAGTAAAGCATTCGACCAACACTAGCACTATCCAATCTGGTAGTCTCGAGATCCGTGATCAACATCACAAAATACACAGCCTGACCAAAAATTACCTTTAAGAAGTGAAACTACAAGTACAATCAATAGAAAAACACAAAAATAGATTACAACACATAACTTCTATAACAATAACTTCATGCTTCCTGGCGGAAAAAGATACTGTTTCTGGAAGTTGGATATGAAAGGGGGTTGTCAAGAAATGTGTGTGTTCCAGCAAACAGTACTTGGGATTTGCACCTTGGTCAGCATTTCTGTCCCTTATGTGAACAGTTTTCTGAATTTCACAAAAAATTGTGATTTAGCAACTGAAGGTTGGAGGAAATTTTGCAGTGATCATGGATTGCATAATGTGAATGAGAAATTAATCAAAACATTTGAGGAGACTGGTTCAGCCCTGGCCAAACCAAAATCCAAGTGATCAAGGCCATAGTGAACGGGCAACTATGTGGAGTGTGTAACTCAATCTGTTTGTGATGATCATAACATCTCCATTCGTAAGCAGGAGAGTTCTTTGTGTGTGCACAAATCATCATTGCACCGAATTCTGCAGAAAGACCTTACACTGCACCCTTACAAAATCCAACTGACGCAATAATTAAAGCCTCAGGACGCCAGACAGAGGCTGCAGTTCATTAATGATGTGACTGAGTGCCCTTCATTTAACATCTTGTTCTCTGACCACTCTAATTTTCACATGAATGGTCGCATCAATAAGCAAAATTGCCACTACTCAAAGGCAGCAAATCCTACACAGAAGCATGAGAAACCCCTTCATTCGCCAAAAGTTAATGTATGGGCTGCAGTGTCGGCTTGAGGAACAACAGCCTTGCACTTTCTCGATGACTAAAGCAGTTGTGCAGTTACAGTGAATTTGCAACATTATGTGACAATGTTGAAAGACTTTTTGGTGCCTGAATTGCACAACTTTCTTGGTTATAGCTAACAAACATGGTTTCTGCAAGACTAAGCCGCAGCACACTTGTCCAACGCATCTATACTGCGAGTTCATGGAATTTTCCCTGGCAAATTGATCTCCAGGAGTGAAAACGTGGCAACCACACAGTCCAGATTTGAGCCCTATAGATTTTTTCCAATGGGGATATGTCAAATCTATAATGTATGTCAATAATCCGACCTCTGGAGCAACTGAAAGAAAATATCCACAGCAATATGGCAGACGTGCCAGTGTCTACATGCTGAGTCTTCATACAAAATTTTGTTCACAATTTAAATGAGTACCGTAGGCATGCTGGATTGCACTTGAATGACACTGTTTTTAAGAAGTACATTCCTAAACTGTATATTGCAATAATATATAAAAATTTCATGATAGACTTCAACCTCTATTTTATTCTGAGACACAAAATACAAACTTTCTATTGGGACATCCTGTATGACCCTGAGATCTACTACTGTTTTACATTTGTTACTGGACATTTCAGTTGCTCACAAGCTGTCTTGAATATACAGGGTGTCCGAAAAGTCTTTCCCCGATTACGTAATTGATAACTCAGACTAGAAGTAAGATACAAATTTAAACTTGTGTCGAATTGTTTACAGCTATCAAAGTTTTTTTTTTTTCTGTTTTAGGTTTGCATCACGTAGCAACTGCCCAAGAAGCCATGTTAACCAATCAGGAGAAGGCACAGTGTGTCCTGTGGTACCATGAGACACGATCACCAACCACAGTGCAGAGACACTTCCACACAACATTTGGAAGGAATCCACCTGATGTCAAGAGCATTAAAGCCTGGTATGAGAAGTTCAAGAACACAGGATCAGTTGCTGACCTTCCGAGGTCTGGTCGACAGAGAACCTCAGCAGACAGGGTGGAAGCTGTCAGGCAGTCTTTTCAGCTAAGTCCGAAGAAATCTGTGCGCAGGGCCTCACGTGAATTACAGATGCCAAAAAGCTCTCTCCATGACATTTTACACAAACGTTTATTGTTTCGTGCATACAAAGTGCAAATCATTCAGGCCTTACTGCCCAATGACGTCGATATGACTTTGCAGTCAAAATGCTATCACGCATTGAGGACAATGATGGTTATCTCAGACGAGCTGCCTTTTCCGACAAAGCGACCTTTTTTGTCAGTGGAGTAGTGAATCGCCATAATGTGCGCATTTGGGGTTCACAACCCCTTGGTGAGGTCATGGAGTGCACCAGCGGCAGTCCAAAGGTGAATGTTTGGTGCGCGCTATTGCACGATCGAATTATCTGGCCATTTTTCTTCGCTGAGGCTACCATCACACCTGCAGTGTATCTGGACATGTTGCAACTGTCTGCTGTTCCTCAGCTGCTTCAGTATCACCCCAATGTCTTGTTTCAGCGAGACGGTGCACCGCCTCATTGGGGTTTGGACGTCCGTGCCTATCTCGATATGACCTTTACTGGGCGATGGATTGGTCATGATGGGTCAACGGTTTGGCCTCCACGCTCTCTTGACGTAACCCCATTAGACTTCTTTTTATGGGGTTATGTCAAGGACAAGGTCTACCGAACATGTGTACCAGATCTTGAAACCCTGCGGCAACGGATAACCACAGTTGTTGAATCGATCCCTCCAGTGATGTTGGCTAATGTGTGGACAGAAATTTAATATCCCCTGTATGTGCTCATGTGGAAGCTTACTGATGTATGAAAAAAAAACTTTGATAGTTTGTAAACAATTAGACACCAGTTTCATAATTGTATCTCACTTCTAGCCTGAGTTATCAATTTATGTAACTAGGGAAAGACTTTTCGGACACCCTGTATATCAATGATATCCCAGACAGTATAAGGCATGAAGAAAAAGTTCTTTTTTACTGATTACACCAACATCATAGTCACAGATAAAACACCTATCTCCTATTAGAGAAAGCAAATGAAACCTTAAAGGATGTTCAGACATATAATAAACTAACAAAGAATACCAAGAAAATAGTATGCAATTCAGAATGAAGAGGGAAAATAATTTTGTCACATTAAGTGTAGATGATAAGTCTACAAAATGTGAAACAAACACGTGGTTTTTACGGATGAATACTGACTGTCTATTAACTTAGAATTACTACAGAAAGATGTTGGCAAAAAGAATTTCATCAGCATGTTTCACTCCTTGGGTTCTGTCATAAGTTTGTAACAGCCAATTTCATGTGAGATGTAATGCCTAATATCCCTACAGACACTCATTTCTTTGCTATGGGATTCTTTTCTGGGAATCAAAGGCACTACAGAAAATGGCTGTAATATAATTATAACTAGAAGTAGTAGATGGGTTCATCGCAATGAACAGTTAAAAAAATTAAAAAACTGGGTATTCTTACTGAGCCATGAGAATGCATCTACCAATCTGTTACCAATATCAGGTAAAACAATAGATCTTATTTTACTAATATTCCATACTTTAATCACGGAACACGAGCTAGTTTAGACTTACGTTTAGCAATGAAAAACAAACATCTAACTTTATAAACAACATTTTCTATCTAATAATAGATGTTAACATAAATTGCCCAAAGAGATGAATTATATTATTAACATGAATCTGTTTAAAAATTCAGCTAATGCCTCGATAAGTAATGCATACTTCACAATCAAACACAGAAAACTGAGAACAGGAGTTAACAACAAAAGACGAAACTACAACACCCTGCTACATTACAATGCAAGTTCACTATGTAATGCTTCTACAAGAAAAGCAAATGCCAAATACATAGTGTATGATAGTAATGTCCTTTTATTCTCTTGAGTTCAACATCTCTCTCATTATGGGAGGATGCATACTCAGGTTTTCATATGGACTGGGGGGAGGACATGAATATGTTCATGGGGCGTAGCAGTATGTTTAAGGACCTGGGGCCAGTTTTATAAACTGACTGGAGTTAACGCAAGGGGAATAGCAGTGTGTTCAAAGTTCAGGAGTTAACAGTGG
Organism: Schistocerca nitens; assembly: GCF_023898315.1. NCBI lineage: Eukaryota > Metazoa > Arthropoda > Insecta > Orthoptera > Acrididae > Schistocerca > Schistocerca nitens. The sequence continues at coordinate 301,526,986 of NC_064617.1, forward strand.
ATGTCCTCAATATGTACAGCAATGAAGAGCAAAACTATGTTTATTATATAACTTATCTAGACCAAACTGTGTGTGTGTGTGTGTGTGTGTGTGTGTGTGTGTGTGTGTGTGTACATCAAGGAACACAGTATAATACTTACAACCGAATGAGGCAGTGGTTGTTAAAGACAGTGACCTCATATTCAAGACGGAGTTTACTTTGTCCAGCCATTCTTATACATGTATGTTAGAAATATATATTATGCATGGGTGTAAATTTTGGAGCCATTTATTTTCATTGTATTTTGACAAATTCTATATTATTGAGCCGTGATCACTGGATGAATAAATAAACTGGATTCTAATAATGGGTTGCAAGTAATCTTACCCCTGTCAAATGAAGTTTAGCTGTGAAAACTATAATTAATAGTAGACGCCATAGTTTGCCAGTTATTTAACAGATTTCTACATCTAATACAAACATGAATACATAGGGTACTGTCAAATAATCATCAATATGGTGTTGGAAAACCATTTCAAATAGCCACCTACATAACGCTCCAAGTGAAACTCCAACTAGGACACTGGACTCTCATCTGGGAGGAATTTGGTTCAAAATCCCATATGGTTCAATGAATCCCATCATCCACATCCTTTTTTCTGTAAGTTCTGTTAATACATTATGGTGAAAAAGGTTCATTTCCTTTAAACAGGATATGGCTGTATTCTTGGCCAAATAAAGTTTATGCCCCACCACTAATGACCTTATTTATGTGGCATAAAATGGTAAAATCTTTATGGCAGCAACGGACTAGTGTGCTGATGTCACAACGACCAGCCATGAAGTAAAAAATTAATGTTATTCCTGCTCTATGGTTGACACATTATTGTTTATATCCTTGTCCACTCAGTAAATTAATTATCCTCATAAAGTGAACATTTCATAACAAAATGTTTGTGTTAATATGAACATCACATAATTGCGAGCATTCAACAGTTGTTGCCAACATCAGGAAACTATAAGGACACTGCCGTAAGTAACATTTAGAAGACAAAATATTAACCTCCTTTCCTTTTTTTTTTTTTTCCTTCCGTGTAAATAAACAGTTCAGTTTGCATGGTATAGGCCTACTTAATGTAAATAAATCTGGAGGACAAATTATTGTGTAAGCTGAGAAACACGTTAAGACAGAAGACTAGAATGTAGTTACGAATCACCTGCAAAGTCAACTCTGCAGTGGAACACTAACACAGCCTCAGCTGCCATTCAAATACTCTGTTTAGTATGCAATGGGTGGCTGGAAAGAATAAATAAACAACAAAAGATACATCACAATTTTAGATCATGAGGAAAACAATAGAAATAAGCTTTCAATGAATCAGAGTAAAACTCTTTATCCACATTTGCAAGAAACCCCATAAAATGGTGTTCACATTACTTTTTTTTGGATTCAGAGTGTACGACAATCTATTTGTTAGATTACAGATGAAACCAGTAGAAAGATGAGCACCTGATTACTACCCACTAACCATGGCAATTAACTACTTCATAATAGTACTTTTTATAATGAGGTAAACTTGGTACACAATATGTGCAGCAGTAAGTTTTACTTTGGAATTTGCTATTTATAGGTGAAAAAGTTTTGATTTAACTTGCAGTATATCATTTACATCAGTGAAAAGATAACGTGGTGGTGATGTTCATCTGATTTTTTTCAAATACAGATGAAACAAGTAAGTAATACATTATTACCACTACACTGCCAACCTCATTAAAAAGTTGGATACTGAACTAATGTTAAAGAACTACAAATTTGAACATAAATGCTAACAAATTATCATACAAGTGACTGCTAAAACAACACTACTTATAGTAGTTCCATGATAACTAGGTTAAAACAGAAATTAGAGATTTAAACCACACTCTTGTTACAATCTGCAGCCCAGTCAACTGCAATTAACTGACAGAATCAAACTGCAACTGAAGCACCTTACCTTTATTTTTTGTGAAGCCTTGCAACTCCCTGTCCAAAGTAATAAGTGCTGGCCAGAAAGGGTAACCATACACACGGGCCCATACTAAGTCACCAGCTTCCCAGCTAGGTGGTTCACATCCTAACTGACCCACAGGTTTTATCACATATTCCTTTACCACAAACTCAACCTTTTCACTATTTGGCAGCTCCTGATCTACCTGTTGATCTGCAGTGTTCTCTGAAATATTGTTACTTCCTCTCCTTTCTGCATCTGGGCTTGAAAATGGTGAAACACTGGGGCCCCTTAGTGCCTCTTGAAGCTGTCTAGCTTTCTGTCTTGCGCTTAAAGCAGCATTTCGGTTCGTAGCACTTATATTTGCATTGTTTGGGCTTCGTTTCGGACTTTGGCCAAACATCGCACCTACTTTCCTGTCAGTCATTAAAAAATCGTCGGATATTTTTGGTTTATGTGCACGACCGTAGCGGCTTTTGCTACGTGGAGTTGTTATTTCGGTGTTGCTAGCGTTAAGGGACTGCACTTCATTATTAACCTCACTGTCTGGTTCTTGTGTTAAATCTTTTTCGTCATTCTCTGCTTCCAAAATATTTTTGTCCATTTTGTTCCTTTCTCCCAAAAGTATTGTGCTGTCGTCAGAACTTATTTCCATGAGATAAATATTGTTTTATAAAGCGATTAAGTCTGCAACAAACTCTGAAAAAAAGGGGTACGTTAGTTTCAGTACAATCACTTCATTCAGCGCCCCAACAACATTTTCAAGTCAAACCACAACAATAAATTTATCTAAAACAACTCCGATCAGTCACATTTTGCTGTAGGTACTACGTAAACACAGTAAAACATAAAGGTTAAGAACATGAATGTGGTACTGCACTATATCATTTAGCAATGTAAACATCTTCAGTCATGTATTGGAACGGCGTTGCGTGCTGCAGTATATGTATTCATGCCATTTATAACAGTTTAGCTTTGATAATATACGTACATAATGGGACAAATTCATTTAACTTACCTAAGCATGTAAGAACTAACGTAAATATAACTGAACCCCTATCTTTTGCGGGCATCGTAGTTGCTACCATCCAACAGCACACCCAAACAGAAACACAAAGCACTAGGCTACACAATGATGGATAAACTAATATTCGTAACAAGTATTACATACTAGGCAGAAGCTGTGAGAACGCTTACTTCTGTCGCAAATCTATACAGTTAGACTCCTCACCACTAGCAACAACCCTGTTCACGTACACAGCCTCTTCTGGTGTCCATTGCTTTCCCGCGAAATTTTGATGCAATTTTATTGGTGAGTTTGAAAGTGATTTCTGCTACGTACGCCGGTATTATATTATGATGTTTAAATAGTGCTAATATTTTGCTAAATATCAGCCGGCGCACAGAACAGACGCCTTCATATACCTAAGTAGTTACAATGTACGTATTTGGAATAAAACAATTTCAGATGGTTGCCACCAGCGAACTGCAACAAACATCACTCTTCAGCTGAAACTACTAATTAGTTATGTGACACTAATAAATTTAATCGAATTCTACACCTAAAATGTTCAGAAAGTGAGACATATTTTAATTTTGTTTACCTTCACTTTTACTGCAGTCAGAAATACATATAACTGATGCAAGGTAGATGGCTTCAGTGAAGAGACAAAATTTGTTGTGAGCAACTGCATTACCTGAAAATAAACTTTTCACGCCTTATTAAAATCAATAAATGGCATTTGATCGCGCGACACAAGTGATTTCATACAAATAATGCGTCTTGTTACTGCCAATCAATGTACACATATTTAAATTTGTGCAGAATTGATGAACTGGTTGAACAAAAATTCAGAAGATAAAATAACCATCTGTTGTCTGTTTCTTTTTATCATTCTCGTTACTACTAAGAAAATAGCGTAAAATGTGAAGAAAATGATAGTAATTTGTAGATACTGACGCCTGATCATTAATCCAACGTTAGTGAATATGTTGCAAAGCTTTGTCTAATTTGGTGACATTAAGTTTTCATGGGAAGACGAAAACAATTTAGTTTTTTATGGAAAGACGATAACAATTTCCCGGTATTGCAAATTTTCTCCGGTTAGGAAAGTGAATATTTCATTTATCAAATGTAACAGCAATGGCAGATAAAATGTGGAGAGTATGTCTATTGAACTTTCATGAGAGAGTGGCCTCTAACGCAGCAGTCCGAAACTCGAAGTAATCCAATCCGCTCGCCGCAACTTATGATGGTAGGAGCTAGGGCATTTAATGTGCATGTATATATGGGTATTATACTGGCCGCAAATGAGAGGTGCTCGAGATTGTAAAACAGGAGAGAATTCCATTATTGGAACATTCATAGCCAGACTCTAAAGAAAATATGTTACAGTTGGGCAAGAGTTTTGGCAAATAGAGCGAATGAGACTTTTCGTTGTTCATTACTGGACGGCAAGAATCTTACAATTTACAACGCCCTGTTTCTTCCACAAACTTCGAAACCTAACCTATAAGGAAAATTTACCACATGCTGGATTGATCTAGGAGCTTCCCAAACTGGCAATACTCTTACATTTTTTTGATAGTGTGCTACTGCGCTTGCAGTTAGTTGTACCAAAAAGAAGCAGCTATCCAGCTGTTATCAACGTATTCATTCAGTAAATATTAATTAATAATATTGGTTTTTTGTCCATCTGATTTAACAAATGCATTACTTTTCGATGGGGTACAATCTCTTACATAAAACGTTCACAGTTAACATAAGCATTTCATATTCTTTTGATCTTTTCATAAAAACATGCTTGTTTTATTTTTCGTATGATGAAATTTATCATCAACAGTTCCTGATGAACATAAGCAGAATATGTTATTTTCAGTACCTCAGCTACACAGGCAGTGGTAACTCCTTATGAAGCATGTAAGACCCCCCTGCCTAAGCTTTGACTGGAATTAGAGAGGAGGAGGAGGAGGATTAGTGTATAACATCCCATCGAAAAAGAGGTCATTAGAGACGGGTAATTATAGAGAAGAGCTCTATACAGATCTTGAGTTAGAACTTTTATTTATTCATTTAATTCATCCACATTGTAGATTTTTGGATACAGTATAAAAACTGTCAATGAATGTGTGCACAAACATGATGTGACACACACAAACTTACTCTTACACACAGTACAGAAAATCTGACAGAAATTTTTCATTAAATAAATAACTTTTTGTTTTACTGTAAAATAGAAATACTTATGTCATTTGGGTAACAAAAGTCATTTTGCAAGATAATCTTTGAATGCTGATACTGCCATCACAGTCTGAGTTTAGAGATTTTTGGTGTTGTGCACAGTACATATTATTGCAGAGTTGTCCCCTACACTATTCAAAATTGTTTGATATTTGTAGATAAGTTTCCATAATTATTTTTCTTTCAACTCAGTCTGAGAACAGTTTTATACCCTTCAAAGTTTTGCTTACTGCATTGATGTTTTCCAGCAAAGTTCAGCATCGCCATTTTCTTACATAACCTTAAAGAATACTTTAACTTATTTGCTAGTTCACAACAAATGTTTCCCAAACAATGTTTTTTATGTAAATGGGGTAACATAAGCCACCTATAAAATCGTGGAATTGTGACTAAACACAAGTTTCCTTGATTTTTGAAGAAGCCTACTGTTAACTTAGATGAAGAAACCATCAATAACAAATAGTAAATGGGGTTTAAAGGAGCAGAGATTGTGCCTTTGCATTGGCAACATATTCAGTAGAGGCTTCCAAGTAGTAAATTGGAAGAAGATCAAAATTTGTATTCTTGCATTATCAGGCTTGTCATTTGAAGATTTTCTTCAAGAGAGCAGAAAAATAGAGACATAACCTATAAGAACAAAGAAGAAAAGGGATCTGAATATTCTAGCTGAAAGAAGTGTTGAAGCACTTGCGAAGCCCAAGGCTGCAGCTTTGAGCCTGAACCAAGATCTTTGAGAAAGAAAAGAAAAAATGCCAGTAATTTAAATGCAAGTGATGACGATGGGGAGTTTCCAGTAGAAATGTTCTACACTATTGTAAGAAAAAAATAAACTTGAGGAAGAAAGCTTAAGAGCAATTTTTTTTGGAAAGGTTCCAAATTACTGTGAAACAGTTTTGTGTTCACAATAATGGATTATAAGATGATTACCCATTGTCAGTGCCATGAAGCCTATAAAAGTTTGTGCGGGACATTAAAGAATCCCTTTTGAATTTAAAGAGTAGGCTTTAACAAGCCTACATTCTAACAAAAATCTTGAGCTTCCTAGCTATCAAACTTGATATGAAAAGTATAAAACTGAGAACTATAAGGACGTAAAGCACATTATCATTGATTTTGAGGCCTTAGATATATGGATGCTCCTGACACCTGTTGACCCTACGGGATCCAGCTTTATTTATATTTGTAGCCCCGCACTGTGTATATGATCATTCGTAAAAAGTTGTCTCACTGATTTCTCAGATATTCATTTCCATATGGGCCCAAAGAACAAACTATAACTTCGTTGCTCTGCACTGTTAAATTGTTATCTAGGGTACAAAACATAATTTAGTGTCTGTATCATGTATGTAGTGGTAATAGTTCATAATCAGAGCTGTATCAGCAGTTTTATCTGAACCTCAATCCTCAGAATAACAAGGACCATGAAATGTTGGTAGCTGCCTTTAGTATCTGTCCTTTATGTTCTGATTTAGTTTCACATAAATTACAAACTTTGCAACTGTAAAAAGACACTATTGTCACTAGCCTACATATAGAGATTTTGTGAATTAACATTAATAATAAATATAATCTTAAATTAATATTTTATAACAAAAAGTGGGTACATTATTGTTTCATAGTAAGTATAGGATCTTGAGGCTGCATAACAAACAATTCAGACTTTTGTAACTGTTTGTTTGTCCATAAATTTGATCTTCACAAACATCTATTTTTCTCAAAACTTTATCTCTGTTTTGTGGGCCCTAATAGTTCTCAGTGACTCAGTTGTTTTCAATTTTTTTCATCATAATTTGTGTTTCAAGCAATTGGTATATTTGGTTTAGCAAAGTGTACAATAATTTGTTATCCTAATCCGAGCAAACTTGAACAAAACATTGAATTCTAACCACTGGTCTTTATTACCCCATATCAGCAGATAACTGTATCCAACATATTTCCAGTTTATACTTTCTGTCATACATGTTCTGAACATTTTGTTGTATTTAAATATAAAATAGAATTTCAATTAAATCAGTTGCTCTCTAAAGTAAATAGTTTTTGAACATTAATTATTTAAAGTTGTATATGGCTTAAGTAGCCCCATTTTATTGTACCAATAGAATAACTTGCACTCTTTGTGGTATCAGATTTTACATTATCTTTTTTGACGTCTGTTGTACCTCTCATGTTATAAAAATTCTGCTACTGGATAGAAGTAGTGAATTAATAAAAATGGCTTTAGGACTTTGCAGAAACATTAGAATGGTGAAATAATGTATATCTCTTGAGGAAGACTATTGTAAATCTGTATCAGACTGTTTTTGTTGTTTTTTTTAAACTGATATCCTTACTGAGCGGACATAGAACCTTTCTTTTTTGTGTGTATCTTATTTAAGGATATTAAAATTTTTACATATGTCTTTTAAATAGTTTCTAACATGTTTACAGGTTTATAGTATTTAGATGCAAGGGAGTGGGAATGTTGACACCCTTTGAAAGAGGGGCTTACAATACTCTGTTTACCAAGCATGTTGCATTGCTCTTACAGCTCTTTTCCGAATTAATAAACAGACTGAACTATGTGGTGTATCGCTTTAGTATATAGTTCTGTGCAGCAGTCTGCTGTGACATTGGGCATAGTACACAATTAGGGCAGTGTGAAGACTAGATCTAACAGAAAGTAAATGTAGACACTAACATATCTTAATTATGTTTCCCTTTATTTTGCTAATATGCGTATGCTGCTTGAAGTCATCTTGAGCCCAAATGACTAAACTTTTGTTTCTAGAGAAGATAAAATCTGTTGATGTTTATTGTCACTCTGGTGTTGCATGTGTCATTTTTGTTCAGAACTTTATGAATGTTGTTTGTTGGTGTTTATTAATAGCCTATTCTTTTCAAACCACAATTTAGCTGGGCTGTAGCTTACTTGTGTTAAAAGGTGGTGGGCTTCCTGCAGTAATGGTACTTGTGTCATCTACTATGTATATGTGATTCAATGTTCAGATCCCCCCCATGAACCATGGACCTTGCCGTTGGTGGGGTGGCTTGCGTGCCTCAGCGATACAGATAGCCGTACCGTAGGTACAACCACAACGGAGGGGTATCTGTTGAGAGGCCAGACAAACGTGTGGTTCCTGAAGAGGGGCAGCAGCCTTTTCAGTAGTTGCAAGGGCAACAGTCTGGATGATTGACTGATCTGGCCTTGTAACAATAACCAAAACGGCCTTGCTGTGCTGGTACTGCGAACGGCTGAAAGCAAGGGGAAACTACGGCCGTAATTTTTCCCGAGGGCATGCAGCTTTACCGTATGATTAAATGATGACGGCGTCCTCTTGGGTAAAATATTCCGGAGGTAAAATAGTCCCCCATTCGGATCTCCGGGCGGGGACTACTCAAGAGGATGTCGTTATCAGGAGAAAGAAAACTGGCGTTCTACGGATCGGAGCGTGGAATGTCAGGTCCCTTAATCGGGCAGGTAGGTTAGAAAATTTGAAAAGGGAAATGGATAGGTTAAAGTTAGATATAGTGGGAATTAGTGAAGTTCGGTGGAAGGAGGAACAAGACTTCTGGTCAGGTGACTACAGGGTTATAAACACAAAGTCAAATAGGGGTAATGCAGGAGTAGGTTTAATAATGAATAGGAAAATAGGAACGCGGGTAAGCTACTACAAACAGCTTAGTGAACGCATTATTGTGGCCAAGATAGATACGAAGCCCACACCTACTACAGTAGTACAAGTTTATATGCCAACTAGCTCTGCAGATGATGAAGAAATTGAAGAAATGTATGATGAAATAAAAGAAATTATTCAGATAGTGAAGGGAGACGAAAATTTAATAGTCATGGGTGACTGGAATTCGAGTGTAGGGAAAGGGAGAGAAGGAAACGTAGTAGGTGAATATGGATTGGGGCTAAGAAATGAAAGAGGAAGCCGCCTGGTAGAATTTTGCACAGAGCACAACTTAATCATAGCTAATACTTGGTTTAAGAATCATGATAGAAGGTTGTATACATGGAAGAACCCTGGAGATACTAAAAGGTATCAGATAGATTATATAACGGTAAGACAGAGATTTAGGAACCAAGTTTTAAATTGTAAGACATTTCCAGGGGCAGATGTGGACTCTGACCACAATCTATTGGTTATGACCTGTAGATTAAAACTGAAGAAACTGCAAAAAGGTGGGAATTTAAGGAGATGGGACCTGGATAAACTGAAAGAACCAGAGGTCGTACAGAGTTTCAGGGAGAGCATAAGGGAACAATTGACGGGAATGGGGGAAAGAAATACAGTAGAAGAAGAATGGGTAGCTTTGAGGGATGAAGTAGTGAAGGCAGCAGAGGATCAGGTAGGTAAAAAGACGAGGGCTAGTAGAAATCCTTGGGTAACAGAAGAAATATTGAATTTAATTGATGAAAGGAGAAAATATAAAAATGCAGTAAATGAAGCAGGCAAAAAGGAATACAAACGTCTCAAAAATGAGATCGACAGGAAGTGCAAAATGGCTAAGCAGGGATGGCTAGAGGACAAATGTAAGGATGTAGAGGCTTATCTCACTAGGGGTAAGATAGATACTGCCTACAGGAAAATTAAAGAGACATTTGGAGATAAGAGAACCACTTGTATGAACATCAAGAGCTCAGATGGAAACCCAGTTCTAAGCAAAGAAGGGAAAGCAGAAAGGTGGAAGGAGTATATAGAGGGTCTATACAAGGGCGATGTACTTGAGGACAATATTATGGAAATGGAAGAGGATGTAGATGAAGAGGAAATGGGAGATACGATACTGCGTGAAGAATTTGACAGAGCACTGAAAGACCTGAGTCGAAACAAGGCCCCCGGAGTAGACAACATTCCATTGGAACTACTGACGGCTTTGGGAGAGCCAGCCCTGACGAAACTCTACCATCTGGTAAGCAAGATGTATGAAACAGGCGAAATACCCTCAGACTTCAAGAAGAATATAATAATTCCAATTCCAAAGAAAGCAGGTGTAGACAGTTGTGAGAATTACCGGACAATCAGTTTAATAAGCCACAGCTGCAAAATACTAACACGAATTCTTTACAGACGAATGGAAAAACTAGTAGAAGCCGACCTCGGGGAAGATCAGTTTGGATTCCGTAGAAATACTGGAACACGTGAGGCAATACTGACCCTACGACTTATCTTAGAAGGAAGATTAAGGAAAGGCAAACCTACGTTTCTAGCATTTGTAGACTTAGAGAAAGCTTTTGACAATGTTGACTGGAATACTCTCTTTCAAATTCTAAAGGTGGCAGGGGTAAAATACAGGGAGCGAAAGGCTATTTACAATTTGTACAGAAACCAGATGGCAGTTATAAGAGTCGAGGGGCATGAAAGGGAAGCAGTGGTTGGGAAGGGAGTAAGACAGGGTTGTAGCCTCTCCCCGATGTTATTCAATCTGTATATTGAGCAAGCAGTAAAGGAAACAAAAGAAAAATTCGGAGTAGGTATTAAAATCCATGGGGAAGAAATAAAAACTTTGAGGTTCGCCGATGACATTGTAATTCTGTCAGAGACAGCAAAGGACTTGGAAGAGCAGTTGAACGGAATGGACAGTGTCTTGAAAGGAGGGTATAAGATGAACATCAACAAAAGCAAAACGAGGATAATGGAATGTAGTCGAATTAAGTCGGGTGATGTTGAAGGTATTAGATTAGGAAATGAGACACTTAAAGTAGTAAAGGAGTTTTGCTATTTGGGGAGCAAAATAACTGATGATGGTCGAAGTAGAGAGGATATAAAATGTAGAATGGCAATGGCAAGGAAAGCGTTTCTGAAGAAGAGAAATTTGTTAACATCGAGTATAGATTTAAGTGTCAGGAAGTCTTTTCTGAAAGTATTTGTATGGAGTGTAGCCATGTATGGAAGTGAAACATGGACGATAAATAGTTTGGACAAGAAGAGAATAGAAGCTTTCGAAATGTGGTGCTACAGAAGAATGCTGAAGATTAGATGGGTAGATCACATAACTAATGAGGAGGTACTGAATAGGATTGGGGAGAAGAGGAGTTTGTGGCACAACTTGACCAGAAGAAGGGATCGGTTGGTAGGACATGTTCTGAGGCATCAAGGGATCACCAATTTAGTATTGGAGGGCAGCGTGGAGGGTAAAAATCGTAGGGGGAGACCAAGAGATGCATACACTAAGCAGATTCAGAAGGATGTAGGTTGCAGTAGGTACTGGGAGATGAAGAAGCTTGCACAGGATAGAGTAGCATGGAGAGCTGCATCAAACCAGTCTCAGGACTGAAGACCACAACAACAACAACAACAATGTTCAGATTGAAGTAATTAATGTATATAGGGGGAAAAGGATTGGTCCAAGAATGGATTTTTGAGAAACACCTTTTTTAACAATTTTGTTAGCTGACAAGCATGTCTTAGTATTTTCCTTTAGTTCATGTTTTATTTCGGTTTTCTGCTTTCTGTTTCTCAAGTGGGAGGTGAGCTGTTTAAATTAATGTCTCTACAGCAATACACATTGAGCTTTTGTTTTTAATAACACACAGGAATTCAGTACAAAAAGCAATCCTCATTGTTTACCTGTTAGGTATGGCAACCAAGCTGAATTTTTTGAAACATAAGTTACTTTTCACAGTTAATTAATGTTAGTAGAAAAAGATCACCCACAGTAAATGTATGTCACAAGATATTCATGAATACAGATCATAAAGCAGCATGTAGAACATAGATGGACTTGTATATATCCAACAACAAATAATGGATTGCTACATATGGCTTTGTACGTATGATTTTGTATGTATTATGATTATATTTTGTAAAAATAAAACTATTGCTTTGATAGGAAGAGAGTATTCTAGCTCTTTTATCTTTTCTGCAACACACTATTGTTATTCATAACTAACAGGCAATGAAATTGGAATAAATGAACTAAAATCCTTATACACTCCTGGAAATTGAAATAAGAACACCGTGAATTCATTGTCCCAGGAAGGGGAAACTTTATTGACACATTCCTGGGGTCAGATACATCACATGATCACACTGACAGAACCACAGGCACATAGACACAGGCAACAGAGCATGCACAATGTCGGCACTAGTACAGTGTATATCCACCTTTCGCAGCAATGCAGGCTGCTATTCTCCCATGGAGACGATCGTAGAGATGCTGGATGTAGTCCTGTGGAACGGCTTGCCATGCCATTTCCACCTGGCACCTCAGTTGGACCAGCGTTCGTGCTGGACGTGCAGACCGCGTGAGACGACGCTTCATCCAGTCCCAAACATGCTCAATGGGGGACAGATCCGGAGATCTTGCTGGCCAGGGTAGTTGATTACACCTTCTAGAGCACGTTGGATGGCACGGGATACATGCGGACGTGCATTGTCCTGTTGGAACAGCAAGTTCCCTTGCCGGTCTAGGAATGGTAGAACGATGGGTTCGATGACGGTTTGGATGTACCGTGCACTATTCAGTGTCCCCTCGACGATCACCAGTGGTGTACGGCCAGTGTAGGAGATCTCTCCCCACACCATGATGCCGGGTGTTGGCCCTGTGTGCCTCGGTCGTATGCAGTCCTGATTGTGGCGCTCACCTGCATGGCGCCAAACACGCATACGACCATCATTGGCACCAAGGCAGAAGCGACTCTCATCGCTGAAGACGACACGTCTCCATTCGTCCCTCCATTCACGCCTGTCGCGACACCACTGGAGGCGGGCTGCACGATGTTGGGGCGTGAGCGGAAGACGGCCTAACGGTGTGCGGGACCGTAGCTCAGCTTCATGGAGACGGTTGCGAATGGTCCTCGCCGATACCCCAGGAGCAACAGTGTCCCTAATTTGCTGGGAAGTGGCGGTGCGGTCCCCTACGGCACTGCGTAGGATCCTACGGTCTTGGCGTGCATCCGTGCGTCGCTGCGGTCTGGTCCCAGGTCGACGGGCACGTGCACCTTCCGCCGACCACTGGCGACAACATCGATGTACTGTGGAGACCTCACGCCCCACGTGTTGAGCAATTCGGCGGTACGTCCACCCGGCCTCCCGCATGCCCACTATACGCCCTCGCTCAAAGTCCGTCAACTGCACATACGGTTCACGTCCACGCTGTCGCGGCATGCTACCAGTGTTAAAGACTGCGATGGAGCTCTGTATGCTACGGCAAACTGGCTGACACTGACGGCGGCGGTGCACAAATGCTGCGCAGCTAGCGCCATTCGACGGCCAACACCGCGGTTCCTTGTGTGTCCGCTGTGCCGTGCGTGTGATCATTGCTTGTACAGCCCTCTCGCAGTGTCCGGAGCAAGTATGGTGGGTCTGACACACCGGTGTCAATGTGTTCTTTTTTCCATTTCCAGGAGTGTAGATAGTAGAGTGATGGCAGTTCACGAATTTGATGAGAGTCATGTAATATTTAACTATCAGCCTGTCTCCCTGCTGATATTTCCTCCAAAAATATTTCACGTGATAACATATAACAGCCTATATGAACACTTAACACAAAATGGCTTACTGACACCCTTCCAGTTTCGTTTTCACAAAGGTCTCTCCTCAGGGGAAGGAATTTTCAGTCTTACAAAAGGTGTGTGTTGAACTGTAAAGTTGGGACTAAAGGTTTTGACTATGTGAAACCTAACACATTACTATATGAACTCCTATACATTGGCATCAAAGACCAACCACTACATTGGCTAGAATCTTACATAACAGGAAATAAAAAGTCACCCTAACAAGTGCAGGTGAAACAATAAAACAGGAGTTGGGAACTATTAACTATGATGTTCCTCAAGGTTCAATTCTTGGACCATTGATCTTCTTAGTGCATATTAATGAGATATCAGATTCAGTAAATAATATGGAAAGTATAGGAATTTTTGCTAACAACACAAGTACCTTGATCAAAGGTGTACAATCCTCACTGCTGATTACAGCAAGTATACTGATGGTGCACAGCAAATAATCTATGATTAAATCTTTCGAAAATCATTCTAACGCCATTTCAGACAGAAAATAACAAGCTACAAGTTCCTGTAATAGATATCAGTAGAGTGAAAATTAATGAAACCTCAAATATAATGTTTTTAGTCATATTGATGGATAATAATTCATGTGGGAATGAACATATTGAACATGTACTCAAGAAAGTAAGCTCCACATGTTTTGTACTAAGATTATTTTACCCTACGTTGACAGGGAAACAATTGCATATTTCCTTTCTATGGTCTTGAACTATATTATATTCTGGGGAAATGCTGCAAAAGTGGGAAAAGTTTTTAAACTCTAAAAACGAGGTTTGAGGCTGATCTGTGGTGTTACAAATCAGACATCTAGTAGGCAGTCTGCACAAAGGCTCAGTAACTCTCAATATAGTGGTTAAAGGAATTATTCAGTCTGATCTAAGGATTTACAACAATCTCCCATTGAATATAAAAAATAGCATTGACAACCTTTATATAATCGAGAGTAAACTGAAACAGTTCCTCCTAAACCATAATGTATATACTTTAGGTGAATTTCTAGAGCCATAAATTAAATAAAAGATATATCATATTATAACTAATATTGTAACGTTTCATGTCAAGTTATACACTATGTGATCGAAAGTATCAGGACACCTGGCTAAAAATGACATACAAGTTCATGGCGCCCTCCATCGATAATGCTGGAATTCAATACGGTGTCTTGATGACAGCTTCCACTCCCGCGGGCATACGTTCAGTAAGGTGCTGGATGGTTTCTTGAGGAATGGCAGCCCATTCTTCATGGAGTGCTACACTGAAGAGAGGTATCGATGTCGGTCGGTGAGGCCTGTCACGAAGTCGGCGTTCCAAAACATCCCAAAGGTGTTCTATGGGATCCAGGCCAGGACTCTGTATAGGACAGTCCATTACAGAGAAGTTATTGTCGTGTAACCACTCCGCCACAGTCCGTGCATTACGAACAGGTGCTGTATCATATTGAAAGATGCAATCGCCATCCCCTAATTTCTCTTCAACAGTGGGAAGCAGGAAGCTGCTTAAAACATCAATGTAGGCCTGTGCTGTGATAGTGACATGCAAAACAACAGGGTGAGCAAGTCTCCTCCATGAAACACAAGATGACACCATAACACCACCGCTTCAGAATTTTACTGTTGGCACTACACATGATGACGTTCACTGGGCATTCGCCATACCCACAATCTCCTTACACGAAGTGAGGCGTCCTTTGGCTTTTAGTGGCGTGATGTGTCGCTTATGAGCAGCCGCTCGACCATGAAATCCAAGTTTTCTCACCTCTTGCGTAACTGTCACAGTACTTCTATTGGATCCTGATGCAGTTTGGAATTCCTGAGTGATTGTGTGGATAGATGTCTGCCTATTACACATTACGACCCTCTTCAACTGTCAGCTGTCTCTGTCAGACAACAGATGAGCTCAGCCTGTTCACTTTTGCGCTGTACACGTCTCTTGACGTTTCCACTTCACTATCACATCGGAAACAGTAGACCTAGGGATGTGGAAATCTCGCGTACAGACGTATGACACAAGTTACACTCAATCACCTGATCACATTCGAAGTCCATGAGTTCTGTGGAATGCCCCTTCTGCTCTCGCACGATGTCTAATGGCTATTGAGGTCACTAATATGGAGTACCTGGCAGTAGGTGGCAGCACAATGCTCCTAATATGAAAACGGTATGTTTTTGTGGGTGTCCGGATACTTTTGATCATATAGTGTATAATATTGTGCACCTTGTATGTACATTGTTTCCATTATTATTTGCATGTCTTTTTTCTCCATGTAATATTAGATTACTTGACTTGTGTTACCTTACAGTATTACCTTTGTACAGAATGTAATATAACATAACCAAATAAAAACCAACTCAGTCAAATCAAATCAGATTTCCTTAGTAAAACCATACGTAACCATACATACCACACCCATGAAATATCAAATTGACAGTGAGAGTTCCAGAAGAAGCAGGCAAAAGTTTTTTAACAAGCCACCAAAATCAATTAAGGAATAAAAGGAATTATTTTAAAAAATCACTTAAAACTTATCACAAAAAATGTACTTAAAGTATTAGTGAGTACTTGAAACGAAATTAAATGTTACATTGTAATAGAAAATATACAATAATATTTTATGTGTCTCCAAAGTGTAATCATATTTACTTTCACTGTACATTTATTGTATTTACATTGTGTTTAAGCCTTCATGCTATGTAGCATGTTAAATGCAGTCAGAATAAAGATGTTAAAGCCATCTTAGCCTGACTCTGCATAAAATTGTATGACACACCCATTACTGTCAGCTGAAAATTATCAGCTAAAATCCATAGTAAATAACAAATAAATACATATATAAAAATTAAACTGATAGCCTTCTTTAAGTATGAACTCATGTGGATAGTAATTATCTGATTTTTATATACAAGTACACTTATGAGCCACTGAATTAGAGCCACTTACCAAGTAGCCCACCCAAAGAGGGAAATCCTTAACAAGACAAATCTACTAGCATCTTTACTGAGAACATACATTTGGAACACACATTGTATAGAAGCCATTCGAGGACTGTGAGAATGCTGGAAACAGAGAGACTTGACGTTTTTAGGATGTGGTGTGACAGAAAAATGTTGAAAATGAAGCAGGCTTACATGGTAAAAATATGAGGAGGTTCTCCAAAGAATTGGCAAAGAAAGAAACATAGGGAGAACAGTGACTAGAAGAAGACACAGGATGATAGAAGATATGTTAAGAGATCAGGAAATAACTTCCATAGCACTAGAGGAAGCCACAGAGGGTAAAAACTATGGGGGCAGAGAGACATTAAGATATATTCAACAAATAATCTAGGACATTTCGTTTAAGCACTACCCTGAAAAGAAATGGATGGCAAGGAGAGAAAGCTGTGGCAGGACACATCAAATCATTGTGAAGCCTCATGTCCCCTCAGTAAATAATAAACAAATCTACTAGTGATTTAGAATCTCTTCCAGTCTTCATAGCATCAACAACAAGGACTCTTTGAGCCACCAAAAGTGTTGGGGAACCATCCTGCTATAGGTGAAAACATAACCAGCCCCACAACGCATGGAGGTTAATAAGAGCTGTAACTAAGGCACACCCTTGATGGAATCTCAGATTTCTTGAACTTAGGTCACAGGATCAAGAGGGTCACACAATTAGACTTTTTTTGTACGTTGTTATCCTACTTGTATATTTTTATGTTAATGTTCTAAAAGTTCTATTAAAATTGTAATGTCTAAGTGACAAGTAAATTCAATTACAAATTTTCATGTATATGTATTTTAAATTTTAATGTTTATTGACAAGTCCTATGTCATTTCGATGATGTACTACAAGGACGCTAATAAATTGAATTGAATTGAATTGAATCAAAGTTCACTAAAGTCACTGAACTTTCATACAAAAAAGTGCTGAATCTGTACCAGATCAGAGTATGGTAATACGTGTGATGTGGTGTTCCTACATTAGAGTGTCTGACAGAAGCATAATTTGTATGTTATTGCAAATTAATGTATCACCAATAAAAAAGAAGCATATTTACAAGTATTGCAGAAAAAGTGCTTTTAATTTTGCAGCTGTAGTATTATCAATTTCAGTCATCAGTCGGTTAAAAAATCAATAGCTGAACAGCAAGAATATGAATGATGGATTCTGTGAATGTATTATTATTTGAGAAAAACAAAGCGAAAAATTATAAAGTATGGCCTTATTTTGTAAGCAATCAGACAAAAGAAGACATTCATAAAATTTTTGAATGTGTCATCTAATACTAAATCTCAAAGTGAAACACTAGCTGACAAGCACAAATCATTTGAACATTCCAAGATTAAATGAAAACTCTGATATGAACTAAAATTAAAACAACACTTCGCACATACAGTAAGAGTGTATAATAAATAAATTTCGACTTCTGAAATTATGAAGCTGTAGTTCCTGTGATGGAGGAAAAGTATACTCAAATCTTTGACTTGCTAATACTCAGGAGTCATATAAACTGACACACACACACACACACACAGAGAGAGAGAGAGAGAGAGAGAGAGAGAGAGAGAGAGAGAGAGAGAGGAGGAGGAGGGTGGGAGGGAGGGAGGGAAGGAGAGAGTGAGAATGTTAGATACTGCTGTTAACTGTCATAGTCCGATGGTAGTGTTATGGCCAAAGATTGTTTGGTGTTCTTCTGAAATTCAGTGTTCTTGCTCACGGAGATTGAATAATCAACTACTAACAAATGAATTATGGAGCCGAAGAAAAAGTATTTCCAATATTGATAACAATGAATTCAGTCATATATTGTAGGAACAAAGAAATATGTACATATATTACTGAACATCATCTTCCCTTTTTTAAAGGAGGCTGGATGTAATCACAGTAACAACTATAATCATTGAATAATGTAAGTAATTTCAATACAGATTCAGTGAGAGTGTAGGAAGAGCGTATTTAATGAAAGTTTCTAAGAAATTTTTAATTGTAAATGTAGTATTCTTACTGGCAGACATACACTATGCGATCAGAAGTACCGAGACACCTACAAAATAATACATGCATTGTGATGCCACCTACTGCCAGGTACCCCATATCAGTGACATCATTATTTATTAGACATCGTGAGAGAGCAGAATGGGGTGATGCGCAGAACTCACGCACTTCAAATGTGATCAGATGATTGGGTGTCACTTGTGTCATACGTCTGTATGCGAGATTTCCCTACTCCTAAACATCCCTAGGTCCACTGTTTCCGATGTGATAGCGAAGTGGAAACATGAAGGGACACATATAGCACAAAAGTGTACAGGCCGACCTTGTCTGTTAACTGACAAATACTGCCAACAGTCGAAGAGGATCGTAATGTGTAATAGGCAGATATCTATCCATATCATCACACAGGATTTCCAAACTGCATCAGGATCCACTGCAAGTACTGTGACAGTTAGACAGAAGCTGAGAAACCTTGGATTTCATGGTCCAGCAGCTGCTCATAAACCATACTTCACGCCGGTAAATGCTAAACGACGCCTCGCTTCGTGTAAGGAGCGTAAACATTGGGCAATTGAACAGTGGAAAACCGTTGTGTGGAGTGACAAATCACGGTACACAATGTGGCGATCCGATGGCAGGGTATGGGTGTGGCGAATGTCCAGTGAATGTCATCTGCCAGCGTGTGTAGTGCCAACAGTAAAATTTGGAGGCGGTAGTGTTATGGTGTGGTCGTGTTTTTCATGGAGGGGGCTTGCACCCCTTGTTGTTTTGCATTGCACTATCACAGAACAGGCCTACATTGATGTTTTAAGCACCTTCTTGCTTCCAACTGTTGAAGAGCAATTCGGGGATGGCGACTGCATCTTTCAACACAATCGATCACCTGTTCGTAATGCACGGCCTGTGGCAGAGTGGTTACACGACAATAACATCTCTGTAATGGACTGCCCTGTACAGAGTCCTGGCCTGGATCCCATAGAACATCTTTGGGATGTTTTGGAACGCCGACTTCGTGATAGGCCGACCGACATCTATACCTCTCCTCAGTGCAGCACTCCATGAAGAATGGGCTGCCATTCCCCAAGAAATCTTCCAGCATCTGATTGAACGTAAACCTGAGTGAGTGGAAGCTTTCATCAAGACTAAGATTGTGCCAACACATATTGAACTGCAGCATTACCGATGGAGGGCGCCACGAACTTGTAAGTCATTTCTTGCCAGGTGTCCGGATTCTTTTGTTCAAATAGAATACATATGGACAAAGATGAGCCAGCATGTTTCTCACAGTAGAGTAGTGCAGGAAGCTACCAAAGACAGCATGAGTGGGCAGACCCATTGACTCAGATGTTTATTTGCTGGTGGTGACAGACCAACGCAGTCAGTTCATTTGCTGAGACTGAACTAACAAGGACATGGAATTTCCATCGTGCTGCTCTCTTGGTTCTGCATGCTAGTTGGTTTGATCATTCACGCTAACCGCATTTGTGCTTTATCCACGTTAGTCCCTACACAATGTGGTGATACTCTGCTCCCCATGGACTGGCTACACCTTGCATTTTTGCTTTTCCAGGGTTCAAGTCGGCTGGTTTCCTAGTTGAGCAGCTACTATCAGGTAGAATAGTGACATTTGCGCTTAACAGAACAGTTTAGAGACGTTGTCATGCCTGGGCACATACAAAAATGTTGAAGCAGAATGTTCTCACACATGTGATGCTTTTATTTATTTATTTGAAACTGTTAATTTGTGGGCGTCATGGACCTGACACTTATGCAGTGCCAGCAGAAACAGTTAGACCTCCAGAAGCAACAACAACAGTTGCAGCAGGTGCAGATTCAGTAACTGCTCAAACAGAATGCAGGACCGATCCGTTTTTGCACTGTACTAGGGGAGGGCTAGGCTCCTGCAGTGAAGCCTTCTCCCCTGCCACCACCAATGCTGTTCACTGTTCTGATGAGTCTATGGAAAGGTGGGATAATTAGCTACACTTATTCTTGCTGTTCTGCCAGGTAAGGTGCCTTGTTAATCCAGCTGATAAAGTGGCCTTGGCATTGTCCACCAGTGTGGGATTGCATGAAATCGTGCTAAATTTGAAGCACTCTACTGAGCCCAGAGAAATTAGCTTTGAGGAACTCTGTTGGTTGCTCACACAGTAATTTAGACTTCAAACCCAATGGTGGCAGTACGCACGCAGTTCAACCAGCGCTACGAGTGCCTTAGGCATATGCAGTCTGGATACCAACCTGCAAGGTCTATCACACAAGCGCCAGTTTGAATATCCCCATTGTGCTACCCCATATGCAGACTCGCTAATTAGAGATGCAGCCATCTGATTAGCACCTGACCCTGAGATACAAACTCAGGCGTTGTCCTTCTTTGAGCCTTCTTCAGCAGAAGTTGCCCAGATTGCTGAATCACATGAACTTACAGCACTGGCAAGAGACAAATTTCTGATAAATGGTAGGTGGTAAACAGGTATTGGCGCTCTGTGGGGTGGGCTAGGTGACCTTGCGTTTCACTGAGCTACTGTGTGATGATGCCATTGACCATTCCAGTGTGGTGACATAATAGTGCTGTCTGTCTTCACATGCTGTAAGCTCAGTATGTACAAATAAGTCAAAATGTCAGTGATCCTGATTGGGCTCTCAGCATCACTCTCCTTCTGCTCAATGGACAAGTCAGTGGCCTTGCCCCCAATTGTCATTTGGTGCACATTAGACAGCACTGGGCGTTTGTAGATACCATGTGAGAAGTATTCTGCTAATGTTGGTCGTGGATGGGCGACCAGTTGAGCTTTAGGTCGACATGGGGCAATGGTCAGTCTAATTAACCTAGACACATACTGGCTCTTGGACTACCCTGTGTTGCAACAAACATTCCCATAAGTAGAATCTTATAGTAAACAGCATACACGATGTTAGGGGAAATTCTACATCTCAGCACATTATAAGAATGTGGAACAACAGCTTACATTGTCTGTGATAAATTCACCGTTGCTGCAAAATGAAGCATTTTTGGGCTTGACGCTTTTTCTGTTCCGTTTAGTGTCCCAATCGGTTACGTTTCAAGATTTCGACTCATTAATACAGTTGTACAACCAGTTATTTGACAGTACCTTGGGTTGGTGGGAAAATTTCGAGGCCTATGTCTGCCTAAGATGTCAGCAGTACCTAAATTTTGTCACTCCTACCCTATTCCCAAGGTCAAGGCCGATTTGCAACATTAGCTGCAGCTCGGCATTGTCTCTCCTATTTTATGTATTCAGTGGATCATTCATTGGTGGTGATTCTGAAGTCTGAGGGCGCCTTGCACCTTTCTGACTATTTTAAATAGGCAGTCAACAATGTGTCACAGACTGGTACCTCAGTCCTCATATGCAGGTATTGTTGGCAAAGTTATCAGGGGGCAGGTATTTTTGTCACATCATTTTGTGCAGTGCATACCTGCAGTTGCCATTAGACTCCACTTCTCATCATTTCTTAGTACTCAACACCTCATTTAATCTTTAGCTTTACCTTTAGTGCTTACCATTTGGAATTTCATCTGCTATGGGAATTATCAAAGATGTTTGGAGCATTTGATTAAGGACATTTCTTGTTGTGTCAGCTATTTTGGTGACATCTGGGACATAGGTTCCACACAACAGGAGCATTTATGAAATCTGGAGGCGGTTTTCCAACACCTTCTGGAGTGTGGCCTTCACTGCAAATTCGAAAAAAGTAGTTTTTTATCTGAGGGTGCATTCTTTTCTATCATGGGTTTAGCAATGATGGTATCAACCCTGTGAATGAGCACATCAAAGCCACTGTCAACCTGGCAGCACCCAATAACCTGAAGGAATTCCAGGCCTTTTGAAGCGAGATTTCTTATTATGCTAAGTTTCTTCTGCAGCCTGTGCACATCTTCCAACCTCTTAACTGGCTTCACCAGATGAGTGTCACGTTTATGTAGTCTGTGAAGTTTTATGGGCTATTGAGTCTATCAATCAGTGTTTCTGTTCCTTTCCCTGTGTGGCTTCTTTTACAATTGGTAAGTCGTTAACATTGGCCACAGGTATGTCCCACTATGGCATTGGTGCAGTCCTGTTGCATTGTAGCTCAGATGGCTCCAAGCAACCCATCGCTTATGCATCGAAAAGACTCTCAGTGGCACAAACTAGCGATTCACAGGTGGAAAAAGAGGTGCTGATTATCATTTTCAACATAAAAAAGTTTCATGTTCTTTTGTATGGAACAAAGTTCCTACTGATCACCAACCACAAACCATGAATTTCAGTATTTTATCTCCGTTCCAAGGCACCAGATTGGATATCTTGCTGACTGCAGATGTGGGCGCTGTTCCTCAGTAATTTTTGCTATTACATTTGCAACCAGTCCACTGCATAATACACCAATGCAGATGCACTATTGTGGTTGCTGGTGATACCAATTCAGAGTTCGATCGAGAGGAGGCTCTCGTTTTTGCAGTGGACAATACCTTGCAGTAAACACTGCTGGATTTTCTATTTACAGTGAAGAGGTCATGACCGCCACAGTGGCTGACCCCATTCTCAGAAAATTAAATCAACAGTACAGAAGTATTGGCCTAAGTGAACATTGTCCAGGAATTCTCAGGGTTGTGTGGAGAAGCAAAGCTGTTGAGTAGCCACCTCTCTGGCTTTGCATCCTCACTTATTCCTGATGCTGCATTTGTTGTGCTGGAGTATGCCTAATATGAAGGCTTTGGTATGGTGCCACGTCTGCTGGTGATTGATCATGAGACTGAACATCTTGTGCTAGCTTGCAGAGCCTCTGTGCCGAACTAGATGGTACCACTGTGGCAGTCTTCCTCTTGACCACTCTGTGGGAAGCTTGACGTTATTGGTAGAGCATAACTTGTCCAATTTCCCCTATGTAGCCAAATTGTCCTTCATGACATAGACAGCAACTATCTACGAATTGTCAGTCATTGTCGCTGTTGAGGGCTCCCCCTAGCCTTCACATCTGATAACAGTCGGCTATTTGTAGTGTAGGAGTTTGCATTTGCAATGGTATTCAGCATATGACTAATGCCCCATTTCATTTGGCTTCAACTCATAAGCTGAGTGATTCCACTGAACTTTCAAGACTGAAATGATTAAATCTGCGACTGTCCCATCCCACAACGATGCACTGTCTAACTTTCTGGCTATGTATGGGGTGATGCTGTTTAACAGGTGCAGTCCAGAGGAATTTTTGCATGGACGTCTTGGCTTTGTTGCACCCTGAGTTGCATAGCCCAGACCATTGCAGCCAGCTGCGTTTCACTTGCAGGGTTGTAGGGTTTCGCCAAGCAGCAGGGGTGGTCGATAGGTGGGGTGGTGGGCCACAAAGGTTGGTATTTGTTTGTGGTGGATGTTGGTTGGGAGCAGCTGACTCGTCATTCAAATTTTGTAGAGTCAATGACCCTTTTGACCTGTGACAGTGCTGTCTCCATGTAAGCGGAGTGACCAGGTCAGTCACAGGATTTTCCCACTAGCAGGTTTCCAAATGCGACATTCGCTACTGTTCCCACCACTCCTGCTGATTCCCTACTTCCATCTGTGGAGTCAGGCGCAGGTGGCGATCGCTCCTGCAACTCCCAACGCTGATCCCATAGACTTGGAACCTATGCTCTCCTTTCCCCAGACACCCGTGGATCAGCCTTTGACCCTGTCGATGCAATGGGTCTAGCTGTTCCAGCAGTCTCCACAGTCTTCCACTATCGAGGTGAAGGCAGATTAGTCATTGTTGCCTTCTTCGGCGTGAGACCCACTACCAGGGAATCTTGTGTCTTGTGTCTTTTTTTTTGGGGGGGGGGGATTTAAGATTTTTGCCAACAGACATACATACGGATACAGATGAGCTAGACCGGGTCTCACAGCAGGCTAGTGCAGAAAGCTATCATGGATGGTGCACATGGAGCATGATATGGGCAGATCTGCTACACAAGTTTTTACATACCAGGGGCAATAGACTGGCCCAGTCGATTCTTACACTGAGACTGACTAACATGGACCTGGCACCATATCACATTGTGCTCTTGCTTCCTTGTCGTAGTTGTTTCGATCATTAACACTGGTCATGATGGTTAGACTCTCTCCCCCCCATAGAGTGACCCTCTTCCAGAGTTCCACACTCTGGTCTCCAAGTCAGGCAGCCACTGTTGGTTAGAAGTGTCAGTTGTGCTAACAGAACAGTTTAGGGGCATTGTCACATCGGTACAGACACAGAAATAAATAATTAACTGAGTTGCGGTTTCAAGTTGTGAATTTATTTATGGAAGTCCCAGAATATCTACTCAGTACAAATGTTGTATTTTGGTTTTATAATACTTGTATTTTCTATATCAATGCAGTGGTTGGATAATGTGTTTTAATGTTATGTGACAAACCTAACCAATATTTAATTCTGAAAGTATTTGTTTAGGTAGAATGTAGTCAAAGTTATGGAAGCAAAACGTAAATTTGGATTGCATCTCATTATATTGTAACTAATTTATTGTATTTTGACTTATTACTTTAAGAGTACAGTTATGTATAAAGCAATTACTGAAACATAATATACAGCATTTGTGTAAAAACAAAAAATTCAGACACAAATCTTATGTCAGCTTTATGTTACAAGTTACAAAGGGAGTTCAAAAAGTTTTGCACAGTCGTCTTTAATTTTTTTTATTTTTTTCCAGGAGGAGACTGAAATTTTTTGTAAAAATACTTGGAACATTTAGCTATAAGTTGGTATATAAAAGTATTTTCTTTTACTTACAAGAGAGCCATAATGGACCATGAAGTAAATGTCAGGTTGCAATAATGGTCGGTGATAGAGTTCCTCTTCAAGACCGGTGATGACTCTGCCACATCGCTTCCCAGGAAGCTGCTCTCTGTTTATGGGGAGGACTCAGTGGATCACAGCAGTATCCAGTGGTGGTTGTAGAGATTTAAAGAAATTGATTTATCTCTACTGGACGATCCACGATGCAGTAGACCATCGACAGCAGTGAGTGATGTGAATAAGGAGACAATTGATCAAATCATCCAAAATGACAGATGTGTGACGACACGACAGATTGCTGAATTGACTTGTTTGTCATTGGGTAGTGTGGTATCAGTGGTACAGTCACTAGGGTACAGAAAAATCTGTGTACGTTGGGTGCCTAGATGATTGACAAGAGAAATGAAATCGATGAGGAAGAATGTGTGCGAGGGTCTCATGAAGACCTTTACTGAAGAGTGGAAACAGTGTTTTGACGGCGTCATTACCAAGGACCAAACATGGTTGTTTTTATCTGAACCTGAGAGCAAAACACAATCCATGGAGTGGCCTCATCCAGGTTCAGCTCGGAAGAAGAAACCAAGACTTTCACGAACAGCACGCCAAAAGGTGATGGTCTCCTTCTTCTGTGATCAGTGTGGTGTTATTTTCATTGACTATTGGAACCTGGCTACATTATTAACCAGGACCATTACTGTTTGTCATTGGACAGGCGCTGACGTGCCATCAAGACCCACAGATCACAGCACCAGGGTCAGTTCATCAGACTAAACCATGACAATGCCAAACCCTACACAGCCCTTATAATGCAGGAGAAAATCAGGAAAATGGGTTGGAGAATTGTTCCTCATCCTCCCTACAGTCCGGACTTGGCTCCATCTGATTTTTACCTGTTTGGTCGTCTGAAGGCCCATCTGAGCGGCAAATCATTTGATAGTGAGAAAGACCTTATTTCCTGTCTCAAGCGATGGTGTAAAAGTCAATCCCCAGAATTTTACCAAAGTGCATTTAAATATTTGGGAAGAACATTGGGCCAGATTCGTCACAGCTGATGAGGCTACATTGAGTAGGCTGAGCATATAGCTAAATGTTCCAAGTAAGTTCTCAAAAAAATTCATTCTCCTCCTGCAAAAAATAAAAAAAATGGAGACAACTGTGCAAAACTTTTTGAACGCCCTTTGTACTTTTGAATAATTTTAGTTCTTGACAGTGGCATCACTTATATTATGAATGTTGAAGTAACTGTAATAAGAGTTTATTGTCAAAGTAGATGGTCTTTGTTATTTGTTGAACAGTTTCTAAATCCTGACACTAAATGGAGAAGAAAGTATTATTTAAAGAAGATTGACAAACAATCTCATATTGAAGAAGCAGTAATTATATTGTGTGTACAAATGCAAAAAACACTGTAAACTGTAAATATCATGTCACCTTTGAAACAGGTTAATGGCAGAGATAACGAAAATGATGAGATGATGTATGGCTTGGTAGTACACTTGTAGTCTAGATTTTCTGAAGTCAGTCTCAGGATGATCATGAGATTTTTTTATCTGCCACATAACACAGTTTTGAGCTACATTAAAGATGGTGGATATGGAAAACGCTGAGTTGTAAGTTATTCGATATTCAGCAGTGAATTGTAGCTTAATGCAACTTGTTAACTCTTTGCCAGAGCAAGTTTTCAGATAAATGGAAGACACATGAATACAATTTCCAATACGATTATGTACATTTTATGATACAGGAAAGCTAGTTATGGAGTATCCCATAATAGATACTTTATTATTTTTAGTTTTGTGGATGATGTTTTCAACATTTTTAAGTGTTAGAGGCACTGTTGTTTTAGATAATACCAGTCTACTTTTAAAGGATATAGTGAAGTTGATTAACAGCAACTGCCAACTAAAGGTGCACGAAGATATTTGCAGACAACTACATCGCTGTAAGATAAATGTAGAAAAAAATAAGTAACTAGGTTGTCATCATCTTGAAGAGCGATTTGAACAATACAGAGCTTTACTAGAGACAGTTCTAATGAAGGTAATATGCCCTTGGACTGACTTTGCAACCACTTTATAATGGAGCCCACAATTTGATATGGGTTCCAAACAATGGTGCAGCTTGGCATTTTCACTTTCAAATGTCATTGCCAAAGGACGAAAAAGAGAGCAATATAATAATATAATGTTAGAATTAGGAGACTAGGGCATTGAATTTTACCTTATACAAAACTCCCAAAACTGTAGTTACAAGATGATTTAAAATGGGAGCCATCAGAAGTCATGTCATACAATAACAAAAGTAATTAATGTAGTAGAATGGCTAAAGGTCCTTTGGGGAACAGTTCAAGTGACTATTTCTAGCTTGCACTATAGTGATCGAAGGAGCCAATGTGGTAGTTATGGGAAATTTAAAAATGCAAATTGCTGTTGGCAGAAATTCAAAAAATACAAAATAGTGATGGCAGGAAATTCAAAAATATCTAAGATGTTGCTGGCGGGAAATTTTAAAAATTTAAGTGACAGATCTATCCCAGTTATATTTTGTAAGTCCACTGACACTACAATCCAAGATGGCGCCTTTTTCATAAGTACTTGAATTATTTATTGAAAACTATGTAAAGGTACTGACTTACAGTATTTCGATATCTAAACTTCGTATGGACACAAGGGCAAACACTCATACACACACACACACACACACACACACACACACACACACACACATCTGAGGAAGATTTACTATTACTCCCAGATTGGAGCGCAACTGGAAGGGTGAAGAGAAAGCTTCTGTAAAGGGAGTCACTACTTCAGTGCTGGTTAACGGGCATCCCTGTAATGACCTTGTTAAGTCAGCTGTGCAGAGTTTGTTTCATGCCAGTTGCAGGTGACATATGATAAGACATGCCTCTCCCAAGACTACTGTCCTGTAGAAAAGCCAGCAGCCTAGTGTTGAAATTTCATTCTATGATGGCCCATCATTTTCAGTATGGATTCATGTTTGGGTTCTAAAAATATCAACAAATCCCAAGGTTCATGCTCTTGCAAGTAACAGTTTGGGAGCTATCAGTATTTCATCGAAGTTTCACTGAAATTGAGATTTGATATATCAATATGACTGAAACTACAAACATCATTGGTTTCATTATACATTATATTCGTGAGCTTACTGTCAGACCATAAAGTGTTTTAGTTTTTGTGCAAATAAATTTTCACTTTTAGTAAATGCAAGTCAAAAGTTGGTAATTTTGATAGTTGTATTCTTCTGAAATATATTCATGAGACAGCTACTACTGTTGATGTTTGATATTTTAAAAACATCATCAGATTACAATTTTAGTGTTTTCTCTTCTATTTCTCTATTACATACCAATATAGATATCCAATACACTGTTATTTAAGCCATCATCTTTGCTTATAACTAGAAAACTTTTTTTTGCTTTCTCACTCCATGCTCGTTTAGACATTTCAGGGAAGACATAAAATGTCAAATTGGGATTAACATGATTTCTGACTATATGCCTCAAATTATGTTCATCTTATTTGAAAAGAATAATTGCATCAGCATTATCTCTAACTAACTTTTTTGCAGTTTTGTTAAATTTTTGACATGTAAAAATATGTCTAAACCATAATAGATATCCATAGAAAAGTACACCTTCAAAAATATCCATCGAAAATGGTAGAGCTTCATTGGGTGATTTTACATCTTCCTTACTTGAAAATTTGAGAAATTCAGTATCATTCAAGTGTGCAGATACTTGTGGTAAAACACAGTTGGAAGGACCAGATATAATGCACCTAACTGACTCTGGAAATAGATCACCATGTTTGCAATTTTGTTATTGTAATCCGTTTTCGTCAGTAGTGGGACTCATGGAAAGTTGAAGTGCATGCTTCTTGAATCACATCTTTAAACACACTGTAGCTTGTGGTGCTTCAAATACGTCTTCTAGAGCTTCTTTGTGTGCAAGAAGAAAATCACTTTTCCTTCCTAAGTTCGGATCTGAATCACTTCCACTCTTTAACCTGATTTTCAGTGTGCTGAAATGCATTTTAAAATTGTTTGCAGACTTTCTAATCGATAAACCTTTGGCAACAGCTTGTTTTACTTTTTTCAAATTTTCGATGGTCCTTTTAGCTTTATCTGTCTTCCTTACATTTTTTAACCACACGAAACATAAAAAATGGACACTATTGGTTCATTGATAGCCAGTTCACAGGGTGGCTGCGATTACTCCTCAACCACAGTGACTACTATTATACCAAATGCATGATATTATTCAACAATTTAAAAAATAATGTGCTTAAAATCTTTAATAAACTACTATGTGATTAAAAGTAGGGCTTACCCTGATTATGTGTAATCATTAATTTGTTGGCAGAAATAGTGAAATGGGCAATTAACTGTTATTTATACTATTGCTTTGCTTCCAACAAACACTCAACTCCCTCAACATGCAAACAAAGGCTGCAAAAATAGCCACACTGTGCATACGTAGAAGGCACTCACCATTGTGAATGATGGTCTGTTGACAGGGCGACCACCATTAACCAGAATGCTATTGGATGTTGCAATTACGTTTGGATAAGAGGATGACATTCATTACGGTGGTGCTGTTGGGTGGGGCATTGATGGTCAATTTACAGACTGACTACTGTTACCCTTAGACACAATTGGCTGGGGCAATGAAGGCCAGTTCACAGGGTGACTGCCTTTGCTCTAGATAATGTTAGGTTGGGCAATGATGGCCAGATCACACAGGTTTACTGCCATTACCATGGAAATCATTATGTGGAAATGATGCTCAGCTTACAGCATTACTGCCATTATTCCAGATCTATTGGGTGGAGAGGTGCAATGAAAGGCAGTTTACAGGGTAACTGCCATTCCCCTCATTCATGATAATTACCATTACCCTGAACACATTATTTTATTCAACAGAACAGTAAATTCTTGACAAACAACTATGTACTAGGGAATTAGAGCTTACCTTGACGCCATGTAATCCTTAGTATGTTTGCAGAAACAGTGAAACAGGCAATTATTTGTGATCTGACCTATGGCTTTGCTTACAACAAACATTCTGTCTAGCCAGAATCCAAAGTGTTATGAAACGATTCTGCTGATTGCAGCATATACAGTATGTTCCAGATTTGCTTTGAATGGCATTACACCCTTTTCTCTGGAGCATATCATAATGATGTTATTAAAAGCATAACATTAAATTGACAGACAGCACAGTTACCCTCAAGTACTTCGAATTAAAGAGTAATTGGACAGCAGTCTGTTTTTGAAGATGGAGGGCAGTGGCTAGCGAATGGCTGATAGCCGATAAGCTGTAGCTTGCTCATCACTAGTGTCGTTATATGCTGCCAAGTGGCAGTTAATTTAGCTGTGAAATTGTAGTTATTTGCTATAAAGCCAGTCAATAGACCTGTATCGTTAGTTATGCTGCTTAGAGTAGATGGGATGAAGACTACTGGCAGATACACTGGAGAATGTGTTACTTATTCCTTGACTGTGGATATGCTGACATGTCACTGAGAGCACATGTGAATTCTAGATTATGTAACTATTCCTTGATGTAGAAGTCCTGGAAGCACAAGTGTATTCAAGTCGTTTCATCAACCTATAATGATTCCTTTAACAAACACACACACACACACACACACACACACACACACACACACACACATGCACACACACACACACACACACACACACACACACACACACACGCACAAACAAACACACAGACATAGACCACTATCAACTTGCTGGCTAAGGCTTTTTGGTTCATGGAACAAGTTCTAATTTGTTGGAACAGGTGTCTGAGTTTGCTGATTCAGCAGGACGGTGTATTATAAAAGTCAGATTGCTAGTTGGAGTAGCATGTTATCGATGTTGTGCCATCACAATCACCATCATTCAACTCATTTATTCTTGAACATGTGTATAACTCTCCAAAAATGTAAGTCTGACATAAATTACTACCAATGGGTTTCCCTACTGATTTCTTAGTGTAACTGAAGATAGTTTTTCTCATTCAGTGTTGCAGAATCTGCAGCAACTGGGGACAGAGGAGCAACTGTCGTCTTCCAGATAAAAATACTTGATTATTACGAAATTCGGAGTGGTGGTCGAAGGACTGCAAAAGACTAAAGACCAAGGTTTTTGCACTCTGGACAAATCTTGGTAGATGAACAACGTGGACGTCGGCGACTTTGAGACTAAACCAGCATGGGTCTGAATGTTTAGTAGTGAAGCGTTTTGCAAAAAATAGTGAGAGAACATTTGAGATCAAGTTTAATAATTTTGGTTGTACTGTACATTTTGCCTGTTGTTTGCAATAATGGTTTAACCATCTCTAAAGTATGTTAAATTAAATCCAACCAGTGATCATGAATGGGTTTCCATTGAATGCGTACTTCAAGGACGAATATCTATTGGTATGATAGCTAATCATGTTGGGTTAAAGAACACTAAACACTCCTGGAATGTCCATTTTTACGACTTTGAGAGTGGAGTGAATAAAATTTATCAGCCTCTTAAAAATATTATATTCACTAATCTACAATGTTCTCTTGGCTGAATCATGTGAGGTAAAAGAAATGTACCTAAATTCAATGACTGTAAGTATAATGCCAACCGAAATAAGTGATGATTAGTAACCAACTATTGTTAGTGATAAAGTTAAAGAAACTTGGCACATTTAAAGAAAGAAATTCTGGTTGGGTGTTAAAAGAAATAGTTCCTCTGTGTGTAACCATGAATGCAAATAAAGGGTTTATACAGGACTGTACAAAAAAACTGCCAACATTTATACAAAATAAAAACTCAGTAATAAACATTAACTCACATGACAATGCCTGTTTTAATGGTCAGTTCCCCCTGGTTTGTATCCTGTATCGAAGGACACACACTGTCTAAACATTTTCCACATATAAACAAATTTAACTTTGTTAACTTACCAGTCCCTTCAGAACTAAGCATCTTCACATATGAGAAAAGCAGAACAAAAGCAGCTGGGTGGATGATTTTAGAAGACAAGAAGTATGAGAAAGATATTCGAATCATGCCATTATATGTTGCAAAGCATAAAGCTATTAATGCTGCAGGTTACTAATGCAGGTATATATCATTTTTATCACATAAAAAAACTTTCAAGACTAGCACTTAGCAGCATAACTCCTTATAAGTATTCAGTGGAAATATGTGGGAGCTGTTTGCACTATTTTTATTCCAAAGAGAAGTTAGATGCACACTTGAATAACTATTTGTGGTCAACAAGTTTAGCAACAAAGTAAAACAAACTAAAGATTCCCTTTATAATATATGCTAATATAGAATACTTGGTAGAACCAGTTGCTGCTTGCAGTTGTAATAGTAACTCTGGTTCATATTCCACTCAAGTATATTTCATACAATTTTCAGTATAGCCTATTACATACATTGTAGCTGTGATAAAGTATATTCAGAGTCTGTCTAGCAATTCGGACTATAGTATTAGTTGTGACCTGGATGTATTAGGAGCAGCAACAGCTCACAATCGTGTGGGGTTTGTGGATGTTTTGCAGCGCCTTGACCAGCCCTTGATTAACACAGATGTTAACCATGTTAATAGAGAGCTGGGGGAGGAGGCGCATGGTTACTGTTGACAGAAACTAAATCTCATATCTGTGCTGTGCCTGTTGATGCAATTGGGAGATGGGGTTACACTAGTCATGGCCTGCACCTGAATAGGGGGGGGGGGGAAGGATACATTAGTTTAACTTCTCGCAGAAATGTAAGGGGGACACATGCACACAAGACAAAATACCTGTGATTACTGAAGTCAGACGGACACATTTTTTAGGTTAGAGTCAGGTCACAGAGAGAGGGCATTGAAAGAGATTAAAACAGAACAGTGCTCTGATGTCTGTAGCAGTACCCAAAGAAATAAAACTTGTACGTTTCATCAGAACATTAGAAGATTGAAAAATAAGATAGATGAACTTCTTGTATGCCTAGAAAATGGGGTATATTATGAAGGTATAGATGTTTTGTGTCTCTCTGAACACCAGGTAACCACAGGGATCGAGAAGTTTAATTTAATTGATTACAGATTAGCGTCTTATTCATGTAGAGTCAACATGGAAAGAGGAGGAGTTGCGACCTATATAAAAACTGGACACAAAGTCAAAAATATTGAAACAAATAGTTTTTGTGCAGACCAGATCCTTGAAGCAAGCTCTTGTGAGTTGCTACTTCAATATACTTCTATAGTAATTGTAACAATCTACAGATCCCCTCAAGGTAACTTTCAGCAATTCATGAAAAATCTAGAGGCATTATTGAACTACCTGTCAGACAAAAAGAAGCAGTTAGTGATTTGTGGTGATTTCAATGTAGATTTCTTAAAAGATACAGATAGGAAAAATGAGCTAGAATCTTTGTTTGGTTGTTTCATTCTAGTATATGTTGTAAATTTCCCAACTCGTGTGCAGCAGGATAGTAGGTCACTTACCAATAACGTTTTTGTAGACAGTGCTCAGGCAGAAACAATTAATGTGTACCCAGTTGTTAATGGGCTATCTGATCACGATGCACAGTTAATGGAAATAACACATATAGCACCTTACAGGCTTCAGGCAGCTTCATATAAGACAGGGGGGCTTATTGATGCGAACAGGGTACAGAGTTTTAAGAGCAGCCTAGAAGAGGTAGAATGGGATGAAGTATACACAGAAAATGATGCTGATGCCAAATTCAATTTATTCCACCGTTAATTTGTCTCAATATTTGAAAGTTGCTTTCCTGAAACATTATCCAAAAATGCCATTACAAAGTCAAGTAAGCCATGGATTACTAAGCGAATTAAGATATTGTGTAAGAGGAAGAGGGAAATATATGTACAGACCAGAATAAGTCAGGATCTGATGTTACTCGCTTACTACTAAAGATACTGTAATCTTTTAAGGAAAGTCATTAAGAAGTCGAGAAGCTTCTGTCTTCTGACAGAAATTAATAATGTGGATAATAAGATTAAAACTGTATGGAATATTGTCAAATGGGAGATGGGCAGCCTGACAGTGCACAGCATACCATAGCAAAAAAGCTAAATAATGATGTTGTGAGTGACAATTCACAAGTTGCAAGTATTTTTACAATCACTTCCTGAATGTAGCACCAAAAATAGAATAAGAGAGTTCAGTTGAAGAAGCAAAAAAAATATGTTAAAAATGTCATACCCAGGACTTTAGGCCTTTAGAAATAGCACCAACATCCCCCACTGAAATTAAGGGAATTATAAATATACTGAAAAACAAGAGCTTATGTGTTATTGATGGAGTCTGTAACAGAATTTTGAAGTGGTGTTCTAATTTAATAAGTGGAGTCCTTAGCGATATATGTAATGCTTCGCTGGCACAGGGAACTTTTCCAGACAGATTGAAATATGCAGTTGTCAAACATCTTCATAAGAAAGGGGACAAGAACGGCTTAAATAATTATAGATCAGTCTCACTGCTGATTCAGTTTCTAGAATATTCGAAAAAGTTATATATACAAGAGCAGTATCACATTTAATTGAAAATAATATACTCACCATATCACAGTTCGGATTCTGGGAGGTTACTCGACTGAGAATGCTATATACACATTTACCTATCAAATACTACAAGCCCTAAATAACAAATTATCGCCAGTTGGAATTTACTGTGATCTTTCCAAGGTGTTTGACTGTGTTCATTATGTCCACTCTTAGAAAAACTCGGGTTTTATGGAATTGAAGGCTATACACACATCTGGTTTGAATCATACTTAACTAACAGAAAGCAACAAGTTGTGCTGAATAACACAAATAATGTTGGGAGGGTGGCAAATTGTAGTGAATGGGGATTTATCACAAATGGAGTCCCACAGGGTTCAATTTTGGGTCCTCTGCTGTTCCTTATTCACGTGAATGACCTCTCATTTAACTTTCAGCAAGTAGAACAAATACTTTTTGCAGAAGACGTGAGTGCTATAACAAATCCCATTCCAGAAAAAGCAGCTGGAGATATTGTTACGGATGTCTTTCAAAGAATTATTAAGTGGTTCTCAGAAAATGGACTCTCCATTAATTAAGAAAAAGAAACTTACTATATCCAGTTCTGTGCACTGAACAGAGTCATACCGTCAATTGATGTAGTATATGAACAGGGCGAAGTTAACAGGGTAGATTTCTCCAAATTGTTGGATGTTCTCATTGATGACAACTTGAACTAGAAGAAGCATATTACTCAGCTTCTCAAACAATTAAGTTCAGCTTCTTTCGCTCTTCTTATAATCGCTAGTCTTGGTAATAAACAGATCAGCCTCCTAACGTACTCTGCATATTTCCACTCAATAATGTCTTATGGAATAGTTTTCTGGGATAACTCGCCACTTAGACATAAAGTACTGATTGCACAAAAGAGAACAGTGAGAATAATTAGTGATGTTCACCCAAGGACGTCATGTACGCACCTATTCAAGGAGTTAGGTATTTTAACTGCACCATCAGAATACATTTATTCGCTAATGGAATTCATTATAAATAACCCATCTCAATTCGTGAAGGACAGTGATGTTTATACATACATCACTAGAGGGAAAAATGATCTTTACTATCCGTTATTGAAGCTGTCAGTTGCACAAAAAGGAGTACATTATACAGCAACAAAAATCTTCGATCATTTGCCCAACAACATAAAGGGTATGGCAGCTAGCAGATGAAGTTTTAAATCTAGCTTAAAATCATTTCTTTTAGACAACTCCTTCTGTTCCATGGACGAGTTTTTCTTGTAGTTGCTGTGTAGAACCAAAAATTTCAGTAATATTAATATTAGCACTATTCATGTGTGTATTTATGTATATATCTTGTAAACTGACTTGTATCACATCACATCGATAAAATAATCATGAAAATGATCTACAGAACATGAGATAACTAAACTAAACTATACTAAATTGTACAGATGCATGAAATTATTCTGAACAGCTGTATAGAATTCCTGGGACTGTAATTGAGTTTTACTGCAAAATAAAAAGCTGGACTTATGTCCTGAAGAAGATTTAGTATTTCACTCAGCGGAGGTCTGTCGTAATTGCTGAAAATGGTTTAAGGAAACAGAGGTCTTGTCTATTTACTGATGTGTATGTGCGTGCTGCATGTGCCAGCAGAAACTTGAACTATAGGCTTCACTTTACAGTCCCAGTCACATTTCACAATCTGTGCAATTGCAATGTTAACTTCTTGATCACAAAGATATGTGATCAAATTAGAATCGATAACAGACTGCAACAAAAAAGTGAAACTAAATCTGGGTCAGATTTCTCTATTACCATTGAACATAGAGAAGTAAAAATCTATTACAAAGAGTTCTGCAGTAATTCTCTGAGTGTCAAGATCCAATATCAATTTTTGATTTACAGATTTGCTTAACTTTTCCACATGTTCCCTCACAAAGTACGCAGCATACTTGAAATTGGAGGAACTCAAGAATGAAAACAAATTATCCTGATCATAAAATTAATTTAGTGAATCAGAAATGCGTATTTCTATATGACTATATGAGCAATAAGACGTTTTTATTAGAAGATCATTTTCAATTTAAGAAGTTTAAAAGTTTATTAACAAGAGAAACTGTAACAAAAAGTGAATATCAAAAAAGTTGCAAAGGATGAAATTTATTCAAGTGTAAGAAACTAAGCAAGTATTCTATTTATATTTGAAAACTAATGTGCTGTGGTTTCCTGTCATCTTCAAAACCTTTCATTGTTGGTATCTCAAAACATATGAACTGTCTCACATTAAAACTTCAAAAATTTATGAGTATATCAGGAGTGATAAAGATACATGGTTTAATACTTTAGGTTTCATTGTAAATAACAGATATCGCAGTCCACTTGTAAATAAAAAGGAGGTGGGGTTAATGAAAGAAAATTTGAATGGTAAACCTGTTACTGAATTTGTTAGTCTATGAGCTAACATGTATGTGCTCAAGAGTGAATTAGGATGTGAAATGCAAAGAGAAAAGTATGTGAAACAGTGTGCTATTGAACTGTTAACTGTTAAGGAATATTGGCAATGTGCACTGAATTCTGAAGTTAAAACTATTGTATAGTATGTTATTCAATCCAAATGCCATGTACTTTCTCCTGTTAAAAAGGACAAAATAATAAACATTTTTAAAAATGAATACTTTAGCTTGAGATTATTACCACCTGAAAAATGATGATGATGATGAATGATTATATTGTGTATGTGTAATAATGCAAAATGTAATTTGTAACTGATCTTACTGGATGTGTGAAAAATACAAAAACATTAAATATGATTTATAACTGATTCATAGGGCACAAAGATATAACCAGCAATGATGACCAGCAATGTGTATTGAATCCCGATGTCAAACCCCTGAAGAGTAAGTTAATCAGTGCAAATCTCATTTAATTCCTACTGTTAAAAAGCATGAGTTGTTAAACATTTTATACTTCCAGATAAAGTGAATATCTTAGCTTGGGATCACTGTCACCTGTAAAATGACTGATTTTTTGTATATGCATAGCAATATATAAAAAGCATTAAATGTGATTTGTAACTGATTTTAACATATGTCTGAAAACATTAAAAGTGATTTGTAGCTGATTTAACTGTGTGAAAATA
This sequence comes from Schistocerca nitens, assembly GCF_023898315.1. NCBI lineage: Eukaryota > Metazoa > Arthropoda > Insecta > Orthoptera > Acrididae > Schistocerca > Schistocerca nitens. The sequence continues at coordinate 301,565,107 of NC_064617.1, forward strand.
AACGAAAATAGTATGTTACTTTTATTTATTTCATCTCAAATTTCCTTCCATTTAATAGAGGGTGGACCATTAATCTGACATCTTAAAATGTTGTTTTTGAATGTGGTAAGAATTTCAGATCTTTCTGATAGTTTTAAATATGTCACAAAATTCAAACTGTTCAGATATTTTTGACCATGGTAGCTATCTACTGATTGGCTGTTTCGTTTTTATGGCTGGTAAAATATTGGGCTGCAGTTGGGAGAGCAAAATATGTGTGTGTGTGTGTGTGTGTGTGTGTGTCTGTGCACAAATATGTGTGAGTGTATTTATGTGTACTAGTGAATTTTTGTTGTATAAATATCGTAAGTATTTTTTAATTTCCTCCTTTTGCTATCCTCGATTTTTCGGCAACTGCAGCTGTGACTAGTAGTGCTAGCATGAACTGTGTGACAGAGACCTATAGCCATTCTACTGACATATATTATGCCAACCTGACAAACATTCATAATAACTATAATATCCTGTTATGTCTACAGCAATATAACCATTGATTGTAGAGAAAATTCCAATAGTTAAAGTATGACGGATTTTATTTATTCTTTATTCCCACTTAATTCATTTCTTGTGCAATATGTGTAATATAGTGTTTATAAATCAATTTATAATACTTTGGAAATGTTGAAATTCATACTGTATTACACTGTCAGGTGGTGTGGTGGTGTATTGATAATATGGTAGCGTGATCACATACATACAGATTTAAATTTCTAGGAATATTTAAGTAGACAGGCATGATTATATATACATTTAAAATAAAATAATATTCAGTACACAGTATATTTAAATAATGTTAGATGTTTATATTTTAAGATATTCATTTACTCTGTAGTTTATTTCATCAAACAGGAGGGTCTTAAAAACCCCTTTAAACAATGAAGTATATTCTTTATAGTTTTGATATGAAGGTGTAGTTTTTATAATTGTTTCCCAGCTTGTTCCCCAAGCACTACTTGTGTGTTCTCAGTTTGGATATTAAGTGTTTGTCTGATATTGTATGTGTGGAAATCTTGGTTCATTCATATTAGATTCCTTTCAGTATATGTAATTTTCTATATATATCTTGTTGGTTCTATGATATATTTATCGTAATAATTACAGCTTTTGATAACTTTATAGGACAGAAGAGCTGTAACAAATATACGTGAAAAGGCCACCCACATTGTATATTTGCAGCGCTATAGACTGTGTTAATATTGCTGACAGGGCTCTGCCCTATTGGCAGGAGATTATGTGGTTGGACGAACTAGCAGTTAGTGAGTGGATAGAGAAGTGTATGGACACGTTTTTTCTTAGTGGAGACCCTTGTGTTGGTAGGACATGCATTGTAAAATGAGCATGGATGTTGTTGATAATGTTTGGGTAGTGGAATTATTGACAACTATGTAATATTTGGAACTGGGTGTCACATGAATAACGTAAGAATTTCTAAATACATTCTTTGCTCTTCAAAAAAATCTATCTTTTGCTAACCATATGCCTCCTAGTAGTTAGAGTCTATAGTAGCAAGAATCTTTTTATTTAGATGGCTGTAGCTGCTGCTTGTTGTAATTGCTGTAGTTTGAGTTACGAAGATTTTCTGTGAGGTAAGTGACTTATAAAACAAATGGGATCCATGATTGAAATGAATTTAGGCAATTAACAGAGTTGGAGGTAGTGTCATATTTCTTTAATTTCATATTTTTTGGATTTTTATTATTGTTAGAATTTCTTGCAATTCAGGGCCACTCTTTATTGGGGGTCATGTTGTCATTGTATAGCAGTCGGATTGCATTGGGCTTGTATATTGTGGGTAATAAAAGAATAGGTTAATTCTGATGTATCTTTGTCTGGGAAAATTCTGCAGATCAGTGTTTAAATGATAAAAATAATTAAAGACTTAGTTTCACAGTTTGGGAGGGTCTTGGTGCATGGTTCCTATTTGAGCTACGACCATGGGATGAAACGTTTTTAGTTTAACCTGGATCAGTAGTCAATTGTACAGTTATTCGAACACTTGTCTTACTGTAGGTTTGTTACAGTATGTTAAGCAAGTTTTGAACGACGACCTGAAGCTAGCGCCCTGAAAAAATGTGCTTATTGATTAATTCCTTCCACAAAAGATTTAAATTAACACCCAGTTAATGGCACCATTTATATATGCACTGTTCGGATTTTACCTGCAACAACAGTCACCCTCATTCGGATTTTTTGTGCAAGAACATTCACCCTTAAATAATTCTGGACTGGAGTGAGTCTGATGAATCAAATTTGGTCCATTGGTGTATATATCGTTCGCTTTAGTTAAGTTTAACTGTCTGACAAAATCTTACTGTGCTTGGATGTCAAGTGTGAAAACTCGTTTTTCTGGGAGGTTTTTCAAGTGCATCACTTTTATACTTTAAAATTGTATGACTTGTTTCAAACTATCCACGAAGGTAGATAAATGGATAAAGTGAAAACGAATTTTTTTTATCTAACAAGCTTTATCCATTGTCGACACACGATGGTTCAAAGTCGAGCTGTATTTAACACATAGAATTCGTTCTTTCGTGTACTGAATGTACAGAAATTGTTTAAAGTGATTTAAATAAAAGAAATGCAGTCTTAGGATAAAATTGAATACTTACTTTCAATAATCTACTTTCAGTTGGATATACCGCGCAAAAAAACGGTTTTCAGTTAGTAGTCATATGTGTGCCATTTCTATGTTTCAGACTTCTTCGAATGGGTTCAAATTTTGTATGAAGGTAGACAGATACATTTAACTAATGGACATTCTGTAGTTTAGTCAAAGCTTTATCCATTGTCCTATATAGTAGTCTGAAGTTGCACATGAAATGCAATTAAAATATGGGTTTACACGAATCACACATGCTGAGATGGTTTAAAGTGATGCAGATGACAATAAAAAATATAGTTTTACCATAATAATAAGAAGTGCTTGCAAAAAAGTTTCATTGTTCAGCTTTTATTTGTAAAAAATCATGAATCAAGAATCATAAAAGACGGTTGTATACCTGGAAGAATCCTGGAGATACTAAAAGGTATCAGATAGTTTATATAATGGTAAGACAGAGATTTAGGAACCAGGTTTTAAATTGTAAGACATTTCCAGGGGCAGATGTGGATTCTGACCACAATCTATTGGTTATGAACAGCAGATTGAAACTGAAGAAACTGCAAAAAGGTGGGAATTTAAGGAGATGGGACCTGGATAAACTGAAAGAACCAGAGGTTGTACAGAGTTTCAGGGAGAGCATAAGGGAACAATTGACAGGAATGGGGGAAAGAAATACAGTAGAAGAAGAATGGGTAGCTCTGAGGGATGAAGTAGTGAAGGCAGCAGAGGATCAAGTAGGTAAAAAGACGAGGGCTAATAGAAATCCTTGGGTAACAGAAGAAATATTGAATTTAATTGATGAAAGGAGAACATATAAAAATGCAGTAAATGAAGCAGGCAAAAAGGAATACAAACGTCTCAAAAATGAGATCGACAGGAAGTGCAAAATGGCTAAGCAGGGGTGGCTAGAGGACAAATGTAAAGATGTAGAGGCTTGTCTCACTAGGGGTAAGATAGATACAGCCTACAGGAAAATTAAAGAGACCTTTGGAGAGAAGAGAACCACTTGTATGAATATCAAGAGCTCAGATGGAAACCCAGTTCTAAGCAAAGAAGGGAAGGCAGAAAGGTGGAAGGAGTATATAGAGGGTTTATACAAGGCCGATGTACTTGAGGACAATATTATGGAAATGGAAGAGGATGTAGATGAAAATGAAATGGGAGATAAGATACTGCGTGAAGAGTTTGACAGAGCACTGAAAGACCTGAGTCGAAACAAGGCCCCGGGAGTAGACAACATTCCATTAGAACTACTGATGGCCTTGGGAGAGCCAGTCATGACAAAACTCTACCATCTGGTGAGCAAGATGTATGAGACAGGCGAAATACCCTCAGACTTCAAGAAGAATATAATAATTCCAATCCCAAAGAAAGCAGGTGTTGACAGATGTGAAAATTACCGAACTATCAGTTTAATAAGTCACAGCTGCAAAATACTAACGCGAATTCTTTACAGACGAATGGAAAAACTGGTAGAAGCGGACCTCGGGGAAGATCAGTTTGGATTCCGTAGAAATGTTGGAACACGTGAGGCAATACTAACCTTACGACTTATCTTAGAAGAAAGATTAAGAAAAGGCAAACCTACGTTCTAGCATTTGTAGACTTAGAGAAAGCTTTTGACAACGTTAACTGGAATACTCTCTTTCAAATTCTAAAGGTGGCAGGGGTAAAATACAAGGAGCGAAAGGCTATTTACAATTTGTACAGAAACCAGATGGCAGTTATAAGAGTCGAGGGGCATGAAAGGGAAGCAGTGGTTGCGAAAGGAGTGAGACAGGGTTGTAGCCTGTCCCCGATGTTATTCAATCTGTATATTGAGCAAGCAGTAAAGGAAACAAAAGAAAAATTCGGATTAGGTATTAAAATTCATGGAGAAGAAGTAAAAACTTTGAGGTTCGCCGATGACATTGTAATTCTGTCAGAGACAGCAAAGGACTTGGAAGAGCAGTTGAACGGAATGGAAAGTGTCTTGAAAGGGAGATATAAGATGAACATCAACAAAAGCAAAACGAGGATAATGGAATGTAGTCAAATTAAATCGGGTGATGCTGAGGGGATTAGATTAGGAAATGAGACACTTAAAGTAGTAAAGGAGTTTTGCTATTTAGGGAGTAAAATAACTGATGATGGTCGAAGTAAAGAGGATATAAAATGTAGACTGACAATGGCAAGGAAATCGTTTCTGAAGAAGAGAAATTTGGTAACATCTAGTATAGATTTAAGTGTCAGGAAGTCGTTTTTGAAAGTATTTGTATGGAGTGTAGCCATGTATGGAAGTGAAACATGGATGATAACCAGTTTGGACAAGAAGAGAATAGAAGCTTTCGAAATGTGGTGCTACAGAAGAATGCTGAAGATAAGGTGGGTAGATCACGTAACTAATGAGGAGGTATTGAATAAGATTGGGGAGAAGAGAAGTTTGTGGCACAACATGACTAGAAGAAGGGATCGGTTGGTAGGACATGTTTTGAGGCATCAAGGGATCACAAATTTAGCATTGGAGGGCAGCGTGGAGGGTAAAAATCGTAGAGGGAGACCAAGAGATCAATACACTAAGCAGATTCAGAAGGATGTAGGTTGCAGTAGGTACTGGGAGATGAAGAAGCTTGCACAGGATAGAGTAGCATGGAGAGCTGCATCAAACCAGTCTCAGGACTGAAGACCACAACAACATGTTTATTCACATGTAAATCTGTTTTGTTGAAATGTGTTGCATTTTAAGCACTGTATTTGGAAGTAATTAAAAAAACTGGTTATTGCAGTTGATTATCGTTTTGTTGTTTGGACAGTAAAGATTTCATTCACTGCTGGCTTAAAATTATGGAAAAATCTTTGAACGTGCAAAACAATGCATGTACCAGAACAGAATTTTGCTCAGCCTTGTACAAAATGATATACTTTTTGACTGAGCATTTAAAACTTAATCGATAACCACTCAGGAAATTAAATTAACCCGAAAATCGCTGTAAAAATAATTGTCTGTGGAAGAGTCACCTATTTCTAAACTGTGTTTTGTGTGTGGTTCCCTGCCACCGTTGGATAAGCAGCAGCCAGCAGCAAGTGTTACTCTGAGCTCACTTATTTGTTTTATTGTTTAATTCTCAATTTCTTGGAGTGTTTTTGGGTACTTGCATAGTTTAATTCATAAATTTCGGGCGTATTATAGTATATGAGAGTTGTAGCATCGCATTTTAGTACCTGAATAGTGTAAATTCGCATAGTCCTCAGTCATCAGTTTTTGTTTTGAACGGCCAGTGTTGGTTGGTCAGAGCCAGTGAGCTTCCCTGAAGCCACTGGATAAGCAGCAGGCAGAAGCAAGTCATACTCTGAGCTCACTTATTTGTTTTATAGTTTAATTCTTAATTTCTTTGAATGGTTTTTGGGTACTTGCATAGTTTAATTCATAAATTTCGGGCGTATTATAGTATTTGAGAGTTGAAGCATCGCGTTTTAGTACTCGTATAGTGTAAAGTCGCGTAGTCATCAGTCATCTGTTTGTTTCGAATGGCTTGTGAGATAAAAGAAAGGAAAAAAAATTGTTAGGGATGGAAAGGGTTTGCACCTGTTGTGTACGGATTCAGGGGGTATTGGCCACTGTTCATGAACAGGTGGAGGCTGTGTTGGCCGTGGTCGACAGGCTCCAGGCTGTTGCCCTGGGCCGTGGTGACATTGGGACACCTGAGTGAGCACTTTGGCGCCTCTGGCACCTGCAGCATCGCCTGGGGTCTCTGATGCCACTGCGCCCTTGGATTCGGACGTCCCTGCCGGTCGACACTTGCCTGACAGTGAATGGCGAATCGTGGCGTGGTCGCGAATCCCTGGGCGGAAGGAGAAAGTTGGTGCTGGCAGTAAGGCTATACCCTTATGCCTCCGTAAGAGGTTTAGGGTGCTGCCCACTGCTGAAAGTACTTCTTAGACAGCACGGGCGGCCTCGCCTGTTGTGGCAGTGGTTGGTCTTCCTGAGAGGTCCGGACAAGTGCAGAGGGTGGGATATCTGTCATTGGGAGCTCCAATGTTAGGCGGGTGATGGATCCCCTTAGGGATATGGCAGCTAAAGTCGGGAAGAAAGCCAATGTGCACTCTGTGTGTATACCGGGGTGAATCATCCAAAATGTGGCAAGGTTCCTTCTGGATGCCACGAAGGGTACAGGGTGCAGCCAACTGCAGGTGGTGGTTCGTGTCGGCACTAATGATGTGTGCCGCTATGGATTGGAAGAGATTCTCTCTAGTTTCCGGCGGCTATCTGAGTTTGTGAAGACTGCCAGTCTGCTAGCGAGATGAAGGCAGAGCTCACCATCTGCAGCATCGTCGACAGGACCGATTGCGGACCTTTGGTACTGAGCCGAAAGAAGGGTCTGAATCATAGGCTCACACGGTTCTGCGACTGCGTAGGCTGCAGATTCCTCGACTTGCGCCATAGGGTGGTGGGGTTTCAGGTTCCGCTAAATAGTTCAGGTGTCCACTACAAACAGGAGGCGGCTACACGGGTAGCAGGGGCTGTGTGGCGTGGACTGGGCGGTTTTTTAGGTTAGACAGTCTTGGAAAAGATAAAAAAGGGCTCCAGTTTCAAAGGGTGCAGGGCAAAGAAACGACGAGGATCGACCAAGCAACAGTCGGTATTATATTTGTAAATTGTCGTGGCTATGTTGGAAAAGTACCAGAGCTTCAAGAGCTGATAGAAATCACTGAAACTAAAATAGTTATAGGAACAGAAAGCTGGCTAAAGCCGGAGATAAATTCTGCCGAAATTTGTACAGAGGCGCAAACCGTGTTCAGAAAGGATAGATTAAATAAAGTAGGTGGTGGTGTGTTTGTGTCTGTTGGTAGTAGTTTATCTTGCAGTGCAAGTGAAATAGATAGTTCCTGTGAATTACTATCGGTAGAGGTTACACTGAATAGATATAACAAAATAATAATTGGCTCCTTCTACCGACCCCGATAATATACACTCCTGGAAATTGAAATAAGAACACCGTGAATTCATTGTCCCAGGAAGGGGAAACTTTATTGACACATTCCTGGGGTCAGATACATCACATGATCACACTGACAGAACCACAGGCACATAGACACAGGCAACAGAGCATGCACAATGTCAGCACTAGTACAGTGTATATCCACCTTTCGCAGCAATGCAGGCTGCTATTCTCCCATGGAGACGATCGTAGAGATGCTGGATGTAGTCCTGTGGAACGGCTTGCCATGCCATTTCCACCTGGCGCCTCAGTTGGACCAGCGTTCGTGCTGGACGTGCAGACCGCGTGAGACGACGCTTCATCCAGTCCCAAACATGCTCAATGGGGGACAGATCCGGAGATCTTGCTGGCCAGGGTAGTTGACTTACACCTTCTAGAGCACGTTGGGTGGCACGGGATACATGCGGACGTGCATTGTCCTGTTGGAACAGCAAGTTCCCTTGCCGGTCTAGGAATGGTAGAACGATGGGTTCGATGACGGTTTGGATGTACCGTGCACTATTCAGTGTCCCCTCGACGATCACCAGTGGTGTACGGCCAGTGTAGGAGATCGCTCCCCACACCATGATGCCGGGTGTTGGCCCTGTGTGCCTCGGTCGTATGCAGTCCTGATTGTGGCGCTCACCTGCACGGCGCCAAACACGCATACGACCATCATTGGCACCAAGGCAGAAGCGACTCTCATCGCTGAAGACGACACGTCTCCATTCGTCCCTCCATTCACGCCTGTCGCGACACCACTGGAGGCGGGCTGCACGATGTTGGGGCGTGAGCGGAAGACGGCCTAACGGTGTGCGGGACCGTAGCCCAGCTTCATGGAGACGGTTGCGAATGGTCCTCGCCGATACCCCAGGAGCAACAGTGTCCCTAATTTGCTGGGAAGTGGCGGTGCGGTCCCCTACGGCACTGCGTAGGATCCTACGGTCTTGGCGTGCATCCGTGCGTCGCTGCGGTCCGGTCCCAGGTCGACGGGCACGTGCACCTTCCGCCGACCCCTGGCGACAACATCGATGTACTGTGGAGACCTCACGCCCCACGTGTTGAGCAATTCGGCGGTACGTCCACCCGGCCTCCCGCATGCCCACTATACGCCCTCGCTCAAAGTCCGTCAACTGCACATACGGGTCACGTCCACGCTGTCGCGGCATGCTACCAGTGTTAAAGACTGCGATGGAGCTCCGTATGCCACGGCAAACTGGCTGACACTGACGGCGGCGGTGCACAAATGCTGCGCAGCTAGCGCCATTCGACGGCCAACACCGCGGTTCCTGGTGTGTCCGCTGTGCCGTGCGTGTGATCATTGCTTGTACAGCCCTCTCGCAGTGTCCGGAGCAAGTATGGTGGGTCTGACACACCGGTGTCAATGTGTTCTTTTTTCCATTTCCGGGAGTGTAATAGCTGAACTCTTCAAAGGAAATTTGAATCTCATTACAAAAACTACCCCACTCATACAGTTATAATTAGTGGAGACTTCAATCTACCGTAGATTTGTTGGAGAAAATACATGTTCAAAGCTGTGGTAGACAGAAAACATCTTCCAAAATTGTATTAAATTCTTTCTCTGAGAATTACTTTGAACAATTAGTTAATGAGCCCACAGGAATTGTAATAGGTTACGAAAACACACTTGACCTCTTAGCCACAAATAATCCTGATCTAATAGAGAGCGTCATGATGGGTACAGGGATTAGTCAACACAAGGTCATTGTAGAGATTCTCAAACCCATATCAACCAAAACCAACAAAAATAAAAGCAAAATATATCTATTTAAAACAGCAGATAAAAATTCGCTTTATACCTTCCTAAGAGAGTGTCTCCATTCCTTCCAAGCTAATTATGTCATTGTGTAGACCAGATATGGCTCAAATTCAAAGATATAGTATCGACAGCAATAGATAGTTTCATACTGCATAAGTTAATAAGAGATGGGACTGAGCCATCATGGTACACAAAACACGTCAGAACACTGTTGCAGAAGCAACAAAAAAAACATGCCAAATTCAGAAGAACGCCAAATCCCCAAGACTGGCCAAGTTTCACAGAAGCTCGAAATTTAGTGCGGACACCAATGTGAGATGCTTTTAATAGTTTCCCAATGAAATATTGTCTCAAAATATGGTAGAAAACCTAAAGAAATTCTGGTCGTATGTAAAGTACACCAGTGGCAAAAACAGTCAATTCTGTCACTGTGCGATAGCGATGGAAATGTTACCGATGATGGTGTCACTAAAGCGGAGTTACTAAATACAGTTTTCCGTAATTCGTTCACGAACGAAGACGATGTAAATATTCCAGAATTCGAAACTAGAACATCTGTTAGCATGATTGACAAAAACGTAGATGTCTTAGGTGTTGCAAAACAACTCAAATCACTTATGAAAGGCAAATCTACCGGTCCAGATGGTATACCAGTCAGTATGCAGACACAATAGCGTCTTTCTTAGCAATGATATAAAACCGCTCACTTGACAAAAGGTCTGTTCCTAAAGACTGGAAAGTAGCACAGGTCACACCAATATTCAAGAAAGGAAATAGGAGTAACCCATTGAATTGCAGACCCATATCAAATGGTTCAAATGGCTCTGAGCACTATGGGACTTAACATTTGAGGACATCAGTCCCCTAGAACTTAGAACTACTTAAACCTAACTAACCTAAGGACATCAGACACATCCATGCCTTAGGTAGGATTCGAACCTGCGACTGTAGCGGTCGCACGGTTCCAGACTGTAGCGCCTAGAACCACTCGGCCACCCTAGGTGGCACAGACCCATATCATAGACCTCAATTTGCAGTAGGGTTTTGGAGCATATACTGTACTCGAACATTATGAATCACCTTGAAGAAAATGACTTATTGATACATAACCAACATGGATTTAGAAAATATCGTTCTTGTGCAACACAGCTAGCTCTTTATTCCCATGGAGTAATGAGTGCTGTCGACAAGGGATCTCAGATCGATTCCACATTCCTAGATTTACAGAAGGCTTTTGATACCGTTCCTCACAAGCGACTATTAATCAAATTGCGAGCATATGGAGTATCGTCTCAGTTGTGTGACTGGATTCGTGATTTCCTCTCAGAGAGGTCAAAGTTCGTAGTGACAGACAGTAAATCATCGAGTAGAACAGAAGTGATATCTGGCGTTCTGCAAGGTAGTGTCATAGGCCCTCTTCTGTTCCTGATTTATATAAATGATCTAGAGAGATCTAGTGATAATCTGAGCAGCCCCTTGGATTGTTTGCAGATGACACTGTAATTTACCGTTTAGTAAAATCATCAGATGATCAATTCCAGTTACAAAATGATCTAGAGAGAATTTCTGTATGGTGCGAAAAGTGACAATTAGCACTAAACAAAGAAAAGTGCGAGGTCATCCACGTGGGTACTAAAGGAAATCCGATAAATTTTGGGTATATTGTAACTCGCACTAATCTAAGGGCTGTCAGTTCGAGTAAATACCTAGAATTACAATTACGAGCAACTTAAATTGGGAAGACCACATAGATAATATTGTGGGGAAGGTGAAACAAAGACTGCACTTTGTTGGCAGAACACTTAGAAGATGCAACAAACCCACTTAAGAGACAGCGTACATTACACTTGTCCGTCCTCTGCTGGAATATTGCTGTGCGGTATGGGATCCTTACCAGGTAGGATTGAAGGAAGACATCGAAAAAGTGCAAAGAAGGGCAGGTCGTTTCATGTTATCGTGCAATGGGGGGTGAGAGTTCACTGAAATGATACGTGAGTTGGGGTGGCAGTCATAGAATCACAGAAACAAAGGCGGTTTTCTTTGCGGCAAGATCTATTTACGAAATTTCAATCACCACCTTTCTCTTCTGAATGCGTAAATATTTTGTTGACACCCACCTCGGCAGGGAGAAATGATAATCATAATAAAATAAGAGAAATCAGAGCTCCAGCAGAAACATTTTGGTGTTCCTTTTTCCCACGTCCCATTCGAGAGAGGAATGGTAGAGAAGTAGTATGAAAATGGTTCGATGAACCCTCTACCAGGCGCTTAAGTGTGAATTGCAGAGTAACCATGTAGATATAGATGTAGATGTTGTAGAAAATTTATTTTCGGACAAAACAAGCTTAAGTTCTTCAATTTTCGTACAGGATTTAAAAATTGATAGTATTTTGTTGTGCATACATTGTTTTTCAGTACTTCTGCTTATTTTGCCAAATCATGCTCATACTTAATTCAGACTGGTTGTTGCTGCATTAAATGCCAAAAGTTTCATGTAATTTTTTTGTACTGGAGGTTTCTTAATTTTCAATTTTTAGTATTGCATACTTTAAAGAAACAATGAGAAGAATTTTAAGATAGGAGATAGTAACAAGATGAATGCTTATCAGTAGTTTATTATTTGTTGTGAAAATTGTTCAGCAGTTATGTAGTGGATGATTCATTACACAGCCACCTTTTACCTTGTTTTGTTTCAGATGCAATATTTCATTTACAATATCATTCTCTAAATTTTCAAATATTTCGAAACAATATGTGCTCTCATCTGATAGGTGAGTTAGATATAATCACAGATTGGCAGGGTTCCCTATAAGGTTGTCATATTTTGGTCTATCAGTTAATAGGTCAATGGGTTAAATTCTCAGCTAGTTAAATGACCAACTGAATTGCTATTTATTGAGATTAATTAAGTTGTCAGTTTGTTCTTTTTGTGCCTTGGCTCTGTTTGTCAAATTATTGGATGTCGAACAGACAGGCTATCCAAATTCATTGTTGCCTGCACTTGGTGATTTATTATAAAGATACTTTTACGTTTTATAATGGCAGATTGTAACTTCATTTGTGTATTATTTCATAATATTTCAATGCATGGTTGGTCACATGGTTCTTGTGCTTTGCTTTGCTACCATTTTTAAGAAGCACAATAATGTACAGTCGTGTGCTGCTGTTAAATTAGGCAAAAGCCTTTTGCTCTTCAGACACTATCTCACAAGTAATTTTTTTTAAACATTAGTATGTGGACACAGAGAGATTCACACAATTTCCAAAGTTTCAAAGCAGTTGTTTCACATGAACCATGAGACCATGTCCATTTTTTGGCAAAACCATTCTACATTTTTGTTTGCATCCCACTATTATCTATGTAATATGGACATATCATTAGTTTATCTACATAATATAAACTATTTACATAAATTTGTATCACAAGTTTTGTTTGTTATCATATTTATGTTTTCCATTATTCTGTGCACTGTAATGAGTATAAATAGTTATTTTTCATATGTTTGCATTTACAGTCACATCACTATATGAATAAAATGTGTATAACCATAAACTGAAAAGTAAAAAAACAATAAAAAATTAAACAAAATTGAAGAAATTTAAAAATCTGAAACAAAAGAATAACAATAAATAATGTATATGAAAAAATAACAAATACAACAATAACCTTTGACGGGCATGTTACCTTGACATAGTAGTTGGGCTTGAGTGTTCTGTGGACACAGTACGCTACATGATCACAGTTTCAACCACATCAGGCAGGTAACCACAGAGAAGCAAGACTAATGACGCCCAACTCAAGCAACAAGGTTCTAACCACAGAGAAACCAGACTAATGACGCCCAACTTAAGCAACAAAGTTCGAAAGACAAAAAAAAATACTTAACTGCATCAGTCACTGCCTGAGTCAACAAAAAATCTACATCAGTTGCCAAGTTATGGCAGTCTAATGTCAAAATTATGGTCAGTAGAAGTTAGGAACCAGAATGAAAAATGCTCCTGCCACAGCACAGAAAAAAGCGAATAGGTCCTGGACAGAGTTGGCGATTTAAAAGAAGGGAACTAGCTTTTCAGCTTCTTTGGCAGCTGCAATGAGATTTAAATCAACACATCTTGACATACCCATACTTTTTCCCAGCAAATGAGGTCCCTTAGCTACAAGGTGTTGACACACCTGCATCTTGATATTTGTAGGCTGAAGGTCCTGATTCTGTAGCAAAGATTCAGAAGATTTGCCAGTCATAGTAAACAATATATAATATCCTGCAGCTGAAGAACATACATGTTATAGCTAGAAAAGATTTTCTGAGGATACATCTGTTCCTGGTGGGATGCTAAAACAATTTTTGGATTTCTAGGTAGGTAGGGGTAGATATTTCCCCAAGTGGACCATTTCGCCCCTAGACCTACCCCCTGTTACATGTATGATGATGGTTATAAGAAGAAATACACACAAATTAGTGAGCTTGTGCAAAGTTGAAACTACAATGGGAGTGTCTGGGAGTGGAGGTGCATCTATAGTAGGAAGTATACCAGAGTGAGAATGCTTGGATCCTAAACTTTATTGACTCGTCTAATTTTGCATGATATGACAAATGCGGTACTGGATGACATGATGGCATGTGTGATGTTATATGACATGGCATCATGTACATATTACTTTACTTTGACACAGTGCATTATATTACATGTCATGCTTACAAATACTAGAAACTAAACAGGGACAAATACGTCAACATGTATTGATTAAAAGCCTTTGATGCTGCCAGGTAAGTCGAAAACCTAGTTACCTTTTTTTACATCCCTACCTCTGCCCATCACATATTTGCCTTTTTTGTACTATGACAAAAGCATTTTTCATTTTGATAAGTATTTATTGGATGGTGTGTTTCCTGTGTATTTATGAATCTTTTTTGGATATTAAACTATTTTAATAGTTGGTAAGTTGCTCTAGAGAATTAGATGATAGGAAATCGAAGATTCTGTCTTTGCATTGTAGGCCTATACACTTTTTAGTATTTTGTTATACATTCAGTAGTAGAATATTATCCTTAAGTTCTTGATAAAATAGTATTTAATTAATTAATTGGAAATCCTATGCAACAGAATTAATGAAGTACCTTAGTTTATCTAAGTTTACTGTGTATATTAATACTACTATGATAGATTTGAAAATGAAAATGCAATTATTCTGAATAGTTCCATCAACTTATGTGGATAATGTTAGCAGAATAGAGAAATGAGTTAAAGAAATTGATCTAATGTTACATCTAGAACATCATGTACATATCTCTCAAAAATGCATATGGTAAATATAGTACTGAGACCAAAAACATTCTCAAAGAAGACTTCATAAGCTTAATGTTAGTAGAGAATGGAGTTAGATACACATACATCTGTCCTCTTCCACATTAATATTAAGTGATTTCATTGCATTATTCTTAAATGAAATGTGAATCAATCACTTTTTACCAAAACCCAGGGATTCCTCTCTGTGGGATCCAAGTAATACAACCAGTGTAATATTTTGTTTGAAATTGTTCTCAAACAGTACTGTAAAAAGCTTTATGAGACCCTCAGTTTCTCTCCGTTTTTAGAGGGGTTAATGATATATGTTGTTTGTTACACAAAAATGAATTCAGACTATTATCCTCTGCTTATAATAAGATTATTTCTAAATAACCATACTGATATGTAAGACATGGAAATTTTTTATTTCCCATTCCCATTTAACTGCTGTTTTCTCTTTTGGAAATATAGTTGTACTCCCTTAAATTCAATATTTTTTTGAGAAGTACTTAAATATTTACGCCATTTACAGAGATCAAGCATAAGACTGGCCAAAATATGGAACCTTGGGGCACATTAAATTAATATTTCTTTTTTTTGTTCTTTATGGTAGGCATAATTTCTGTTATTACTCTTGCTTGTCTTGGTACAATTTCATCCAACCCTCTGGTTCTGACACATTCTAATTTTGAAAATGACAGGCTTCATTTTATCACACCAAGAACCTTTGTCATGCCAAAAAATGTTTTTATGTGTTTCCTCTAATTTACTGCAGTCAACACTTCATTTACAAATTCAGATTTATACTTTGTGAAACAATGTTGATAACCAGTTTTGCTGTTATGAATATTATTTTTATTTGAACTACAGGCCTATTTCAGCTATACAGCCACCATCAACTTGTCTGCAATAGAACATGTTATAAATTTTGGTACATTTGTTGTATTGCATATGATCAATTTATGAATAATATGATTTTACATATGTTTTCAAGTCCTGACGTCCATGCAATGTTGTTGTTTCTGTAGGCTGTCTGTTTGAACTAATTATATTTTAATGTAGTAGTAATGGTGAGTTCTGTAGTGTGTGTTAATAGTGGTCAGATATAGATGTTAGTCTGTAGTTGATATTTAGCGACAGCAGTTGTGACAGATGATCAGTACCATTGTTGTTTCTCTTGCTGTCTGTTTCTTTCCTGGTTAAACTCTTTCATTGTTATTCTAGTGGTAATCAATCATGTTATATGTTATGTTCTGATATTTCATTAATAATGGTCAAAAGTAAAATTAATTTCCAGTTCAAATTTCGTGAAAGCAGTTATGTCAGATAATCAGCGATATTGTATGGCTACATCAGCTTGTTGGCAATTCTGTAGGCAATGTTATTGGATTTTATTGAATGGATGTCTGTGGTGTTGAGTTATTAAAATTAAATTTTGTCTCTGGGTGTTCTATGGTTCATCCAGGATCTTGGTGGGTAATGTCAATAAAGTTTTCAATGAAGTGATGTATTTTAGGCCAATTTGTTCATTGAGGATTACATGTGGATAATTTATTGTTCTTAAATATATCTCGATTTCCTCCAATATATTCATTATTCATTCTGTGTTATGTTTAACATACCGACAGCATTTTCCAATCGGTCTGTTATGTGTGGGAACAGGTGGATAGGCGGATAGGCTACTGTTACATGCCCCAGATATCTAGTTTCGAATTTTTACCCATCTGTCCTAAGTAGACTTTTTCAGTCTCTGCAGCCAATTTGGACAAATTCTAGTGTCCAGTTCCACTTGTTGGCTTTGAGCAATGACGTCATACCAGAAGCAAGGATGCTACATGGAGTCAATCCATACAGGTAAAAAACGAAGGGAGTCGTCACTACGTCACAAATTTGAAGCCGCTGTCTTACATAGTCCAAAACATTAGATTCACAGCATTTATACCTCCACAGTTCTCAGTGGTGGCACTTCCCCATGATGTTACTCTGTCATGCCTGTGCCCAGTGTCGACCGTGGGGGGAAATCTATCGACTTTTGTGGTCGTATCCCAAATAGCACAAATCTGATGCTTTGATAGGGTAGAGGCGTAGTTGTTTTATAAGGAAATCCCGGCTTACATCTTTTACAGGTGTACAAATCGGTCCGATTGTAATGTAAAGTTTAAAAGAATCACACTTCATTCATAAGTGGAACTAGTAATGTTTTCGTTTTTATACATGTATAATGATTGTGCTGTTTATTTTTACTCTTTCCTGCAATCTTCATTGCTTTCCAAAGTGCAAATGCTCCAAGTGTCACTGCATCAACAGTCTCGTTCCTCTACAACACATGGCTATATAAGCCGTCTTTATTCCATAGGAATAACACATACAAGAAATGAAATGGTGCACAAGTGTATTCTACCTCCCCAATACCCCGTCTGCAATGGAAGCTTACACTAGGCGACACACCTCAAATGTATATGTTACAGAATGCAAAGAGATAAACATAAACATAATAAATTAACAAATGACAAAAGAAACAGGTAAGTGGAACAAAGACAGTATTGCTACTGTGACAGTCCCCAGGAGTCAGGGAGAGAGGCCAGCACTCTACCCAACACCAGCCCTGGGCATTGGGCGCTGGCTGCGCAGCCATACGCTCAAAGATGTTAAACGATGCGCAGCACGACGTCAGCACCCTGGGAGAGATGACAGGGAGCTCCTGCACCTTGAAGCACAGCTTCAGCAGTCCCTCGCAGACTGTGGAGACCATGTTCCCCTCCAATTCAAGGTGGCCGACGAGTAGATGACACTCTGGACGCGGGGGCGCAGGTCGAGAACGGCAGGCCTGATGGACGGCGTGTTGTTCTTCGACGCCTTCTGCTGGTGGCACCAGTCGAGCCGGAGGTGGTTGCCGACTATCTGGGCGTTCACGATGCGGGCCTGGCCGTCTTTGACCGCGACGATGTCAGGCTTGCAGAGTCGTTCTGGTGCTCGAAGGTGGGGCTCTATCGAGAAGTCGATCACCTTTGCACGAGTCCACGCGCGAGGTACTTCACAAAAGCGTCGTGACGCTTCGCGCGGGACCAGTGCATTTGTCCAGAAGCCTGGATGACGTGGTTGGCGGTCTCGACGGCTCTGCAGCCCTCGCAGCGTCAGTTGTCAAACGCGCCCGCGACTACTCTGCGCATTGGAGGGCAAGGCGTTTATGCGCTCGCGAATGGCATTGATAAAGTCGCGCCCAGAGAGGAGACGACTCTTGGAGGCGACGCGTAGGTGGGCTGTCCACATGTCCCCGACTTGCTCCGACGTCGTGAGGAGATGGTCTTCCCACGTAAAGTACTGCTCGAGCGGCGCGACCTCACGCTGCATCTTGCGCAGGCCCGCCTCGTCCGCAGCTGGCCCCATGTTCTGCAGCGTCAGAAGTCGGGCTCGCCATAGGGTAGGGCTATCCAGCAGGCTGATTGAATGCCAAGGCCCGTATGGACTACAGAAGAGTGGAAGTAGCCCAAGATGGCTGCTCGCACCGCAGTTTCCACTGCGTTCAGGGCACCAATCTGGGTGTGACTGAGGGCTGGCCCATGATACAGGCCCGGCAGTAGCATGGGCACGAGGGCGTAGACGTGCTGATGTGGTTTCAGGGGAGCCTGGGAGATTATGTCCAACTGCTCCTGCAGGTGGCGGTGAGGATGGAACAAGCACCGACCAGAAGAGGAGAACTGCAGCCCCAGGTAGCTTAAAGTCTCACCCATGTGTAGGGCCAGCATGATAGCGTTTCTGGCTGTGAAAATTATAGAATCGTCCACCTTGACCTTCGTCTGGCGGCTGGAGGCCACTAAGCGAAGGTGGAACACTTCCTCGTATTGATATGCAGCCCCAGATGGGCGAGGGCTGCTGTGGCTCCGTCGATAAGAGACTACAGGACCCCTTCGTCGATGCGAACAGCAGGACATCATCAGCAAAGGCCACAGCATTGACACTGCGACCTAAGATCCGGGCTCCTATGTGGGAAGGCAAGGTGTTGAACATTATGTCGCTGGCCATGCTGAAAAGGGGGGGAGACAGAGGGTCCTCTTGACAGATGCCTTTGATGGCTGCTCACACAGCCACCCCCTTTATCACCGTCGTTCTGCCTTCCTCGACTTCCAATTAGTTTTTATTGCATTCAGTTTGTTACTATTTGTTAAGTTCAACCAGCGGTATTTTTCCTGCCTCATGGCCGCTAATGCTCCATTTACCTGCCCTGGGGTTAGTGTATGTAACGGCAGTGTACGTTTCCTCGTCTTGCTGCTGTTGTCTGGTGAGGCGTGTAGTTTTGACAGCTTTCTTGATAGTAGGTTGGTTGGAGATTCTTCTACTCTGGTGGTAGTGATTCCTTTATCGTTCTGGACGGTCTAAGCACAGTGTTCTGCGGATGAAGTCCAGACTGCCGGTTCCTGCTTTGGCGTATTTTTACATCTTGCGTTTGGTTTGTTGGATGTCAGGTAGCCTAAGCAACATTATCATTAGTCATTCGTTAGACTGCCTCTAGTCTGAGTTACCATCTTGCGAAGTGAATACAACTCTTCTCTGCCTATCCCATCGCTCACAAAAGTGTTTTTGCCGGACCTACTCAGAGGTCACCAAGAGATGAATACACTAAGGAGATTCAGAAGGATGTAGGTTGCAGTAGTTGTTGGGAAATGAAGAAGCTTGCACAGGATAGAGAAGCACGGAGAGCTGCATCAAACCAGTCTCAGGACTGAAGACCACAACAACAATAACTCAGAGGTCTATTCCTGGTACACCGTCAGTGACTGGCCCTTATGTTTTATTATTGTATTTGCTGTTTTATTGTATATTTCTAATGTTTTTTATATAACTGCCAGTCTTGGCGTTACAGCATGTTTTAATGATTGTGCTCCAAGATTATAATCATTTTGTCTCACCTGTTTGGTGATCAGTTGCTTGTCCTTTTAAATTAAACGTTGCTGTTTATTTGGTGTTGTACCATATGTTTTTTTAAATTTTTTATATAATTGCCATACTTGGCATTACAGCATGTTTTAATGATTGTGCTACCAGCTTTACCATCATTTTGTCTCACTTGTTTGGTGATCAGTTAATTGTCCTTTTAAATTAACCTTTGCTATGGAATTGCTGTTTTACAGTATGTTTGTTAAATTTTTTATAATTGCCATTCTTGGCGTTAAAGGCCTTCAGCTGTGAGTGTGGTTTCTTGCCTCAAAATTCTAATTGGGATCACATTGGCTTCTTTTTAAAAGATTATTTGCTGTGTCTGTATTTTATGCTCATTTGGTAAATTGTAATTATAACGATATGTTTACGTAATGTGTATAGATAAACATACAGTTATAAATGTCCCCGTTCGTAGTCGCTAATTATAACAATATGTTTACTTTTGTGGTGTAACATATAACTATAATCAGCGGTGGAAATATATTTGCGAACGCCGACCGTGTGCGGCTGTTTCTTGTTGGATCGTCTGATCAGTCGGAAGTTGCATTGCAGAGGAGAGTAAATGCCTATTCAAAATATAATTATTTTTGGATAGCTCAACATGAATTTCCTAAGGGACCGTAGTTTATCATGCATTTACCAGTAGAATATGGGGCGGAGAAAATATTTCGCCGCATGCAACTTACGTCCGAACTCGACGAAAGAATTCGTGGCTGTGAACTCTCTATTTGGCAGAAACATAAAGAAAATTAAATAACTTCATGAAGGGGTGGGACATAGATTCTACACTAAATAAATAGTCCATACACTAGTTCCATTTAACTCTGAATTTATGGTAATTAATAGATGAACTTACACTACAATGAAGAATTTAACATGGATGCCGTTTTGACTGGCACTTCTCGTAATGAAAACAATTCCTTTGACGTTTTCACATACACGTCGCACAATAAATCTACTGCTAGGCACTTTTAGTATTACACATTTACTTTACACTAAAACAATATTATTTTTAACGATAATAATACGGCGGCAAGACATGCGCGTCCGACACAAGTTACAAGAGACAAGAGAAGAATGAGTAACTGTTCTTCGAGAATATCTCGTACATCAAAAAAAAATGTGTAAAAGTGTTCTTCTTCTGTCCGTTTTTCGCGCCGCGGTTTTCAAAGTCAGTAACTCACTGCATCTCTGACGGCGCTTCGACAATAAACAAGTGACGTCACAGGTCGTTCACCTTTTACATTCTCGCAACATTATTTGCTAACTGTAGCTGTTGCCGAGCGACTGCTCGATTAGTGAATGATTTAAAATGATAAGGCAATCACATAATGTTACATAATGCACTGAAAGCACTATTAATTACACAGTTGTTTATTCTTTCATTAATAACGTGTGATATGTTTATTTATTGCTGAGTCTGGAATTACTATTTTGAAATAAATGTTTGTAATTGCAAAAGGGAACCAATAGTAACTGATTACGGCCCCATCCACAATTATAATCTAATCCTGCCTTCCTAGACTACCAGGTTTCAGTTGCCTTTACTTTTACCATAATAAAAGATAATCAAGTCACATGCAAAGTTTAAGAAATGTTTATTTAAATAGATTGTACACATAGACAAGACAATGCCATCTTATGATATAAAAAAGTTGCAATTGTGGTTCTCTTGCTTAAATGATGAATTCTATGCACCTATTCTTTCTGGCAAAAGGTTAGTGACATCTCTATTAGGACAATCAATGTCACGGTGAGTGTTCAACAGAGCTAAGCCATGAAATCAATCCTCCTTCATTGTCGACCTCATCCATGTGTTTTTACGCCGCAATATCGATAAATTTCTTTCTACTGTAGCAATAGATGCAGGCAGACAATCAATACAGTGTGTGCAAAGTAGGATAGTCAGATCTAGGACAAACAGACAACGCTTGCGTAACAGAATCACGATCATTAAGGGCGTTTATGCTCGTTTGCTTGTATTGAAGAATCTCTCCCATTAGTCTCTTTTTAATCACAAAGGGTGATTCTTCTTCAAAGAACGGGTGGCAATGCGGGCAGTCCCCCAAATGCGGGGCCCCCGCGCTCTCCCATGTGTATCTGCCACTGGGTAGGAATTACTTCATAATATTCGTCTTTCATTAAAAAACTGATAAATGGTCAGATTACGAAATCATGTTTTTCACATCACGTCCTTCTCTTATTGGTTATTCTAAATATATCAACAAAAAACAAGTTACATTAGCACGGCAAAATGTGTCGTATTACTAGAGCAAATACACAATCAGGAACAGAAAAATGTTCGAAATTGCCCACCTAACACTAAGTTATACATATATGCACAGAAATTTGTAGTGTTGAAAACAGTTGTTTCTTGTGCACAACAGAAATAATAATGAACAAGAAATATCGAAGAAGAATCAGTTGCAAGCAGTTGTCTGCTAATGTTTTGGGTTATTTGAAATGGCGGCAGGCCCCATCCACTGTGGCTTCAAAACAATGTACAGCGTATGTCTATAGTGCCATATCCTTCCTTTTTTTATCTCCATGTTTTATCGTATGCTATATTCGTTTGTTTACGAATATCATCAGCTACTTCCAAAGATTGCCTCTAAATAGCATCTTTCTCATAGGTATGATGTCATGGGTCAAATCCGATGGGTGGAACCAGACATACGTCAGAATTGACCTGCGAATTTTGAATAAATTCTAGTGTTCGATTCCACTCGTCAGCTTTGAACAATGACGTCATACCAAGGCAGAGACGCTACGTATAGTTATTCAATAAAAGCAATGGATCATACTCGTAAAAAAACGAATGTAGCATGCGATAAAATTACAGTAACATTTCACTCAGTTATTTATTATGAACTACATCGAAACGAATGGCAGATAACGAAAACAAATAAGAACAAGAATTAAAACCAAATTATCATGTCTGGTAAGAATTATTCCCATAATTTATGAGAGTAGAAAAGCACAGACAACCTTTAAATTACATTACAGTAAAGCGATGGTGAAGTCATAGCATTATAAAACAGCGTTCATTTTACTCTTAACTAGTGATTCTAGCAGAAGAGCAGGATAGTTGCGGTTTTGGACGTGGAGAAACTACAATGTAACAGAAAAACTGGAAAATTAAATGAATGACAACAAATAGCAGCATGAAATGTTGAGAAACCAACACACTAAATTCTAGAAGAAAAACCAGCACACAACTCGCGAAAATCCACAAAAAGTAACCAATATTGGAATTGATAACTAAAATTAATCTATGTAGGTAAAGTCCAGTTACCGATTCCAGCCATCCCATGATTCATATGTAAATTATGTTTACTGGAGTTGTATGCCCTGAAAGGTAATAGCATTTCTACATTTTAATGCTCTCTAAAACTACTGTGTTGCAATAACAAAAATGGCAGAAACAGTAGTTACGAGAGCAATTACAAGTACATAAATCCTATTAGCCTGTATTTTAGTGCACAGACATGCTGAAAAACGATATAATTAATGGGCGATCAAATGGTTGGAATCGGTAACTAGAATTGACCTATATAGGAGGTCAGTTCTAGTTACCGATTCTTACTATTCGACAGTTCATAATTTTGGACATTTTTGCAGTAAATCTGTGGACTAGGTTTGTGTAGGATTTCTAGATTTCTTATTGATCTCAGAAGTATTAAAAAAGAGTAGCAGATATTGTAGGTACAGATTCCAATTTTTTTCATATTGGTGAAGAGAGTATTAGTAATACCAAATGTAGAAATCCTGTTACAGTATATGCACACACTTGTTGTTAAAATGGTCTAAATAAAGAATCATAGAATGATTGGAATTGGTAACTAAAGTTAACCATTATAGATAAATTCTAGTTACCAACCCCAATATTAGTCATTTTTCTGCAGAACTTCAAAGAGCAATTACGAATGCAGAAATCATATTACATTTCAGTGTACACACTTGCAGGAAAAACCATAATGTACCATGGAATGGTTGGAATTGGTAACTAGAATTGACCTCTATAGTTTAATTCTAGTTACTGCTTCCAATATTCTCTAGACCCTGCTTTTTGTGAATTTTCATTACTTGTGTACTAGGCCCATTAGATTCAATAATTATTATTAAAAATTAATGCCAATTCACAATGTTCACAGGCGCTATACTCTAATGGATTTAAAGCTTCTATGTTTTTATTACTAGAATAAATTACAATAATAATTTATTCAGACACAAATATTTCTCTTTTTGCGTTCTTATTTTATTTTCATTACCTTCAGTTCTTTTAGATATAATTTGTGGCTAAGTAATTATTCACATGAACTGTTACTGTAACTTTATCATATGTTACATTCGTTTGTTTACACATATGATCAATTATTTTTAAAGATAACGTCTATGTAGTGTCTCGCCGTAGGTATGACCTCATTGCTCAAAGCCAACGAATTGACAGTGAATTTTGTATATATATGGGTTTGAGTATTCTTGTGGTTTCCAGTTGAATACTCTGTTTTTGTCTTCATATTATGTCCTGTTGGTAAACAAAACATATATTGGTGTTATTCAGGAGTATGCTAATTTTGTTTGATTACTTCTCACTCGGTGGAGGCTCAGGAACATACATTCTGGGTGTTCACCAATTTTTAAGATGTTCTATTACAGATAACCTGATGATGGCTGTATAGTTGAAATAGGCCTATAATTAAAAAATAATACTCACAGCAGTGTGACTGGTTATACAAAATTTATTATGTGTTTGAAAGACGTTTATTATGCAGTGGGCCCAGAGGATTACAAATTGTTGGCACTTCTGTCATACAATATAATGAGGAACATTTTGTGCCTTATACATATAAAAATTAAAATGGCAAAACAAATACAGAGTTTGAAATTCAACAAGGCTTTCATACAGAAGAACTTAATTCCGTCGTATGTAGAGATCCAGATTGTCAGAACACCTACAGTTATGCAACAAGCCGAGCAATATGAAACCAGATTGTGTATACAACAAGAAATCAAGATAAAACTGTATCATAAAACAGATTGTGACCGAGATATGCACTTAGCGTATCTAAAACTTAGTAATGAATATTTTCCTTACTTAATAAAGTACTCGAAAAAACTTGCATTTGATAGTTTTCAAGAATGAATGACATAAACTACTACAGGCAAACGTAATTAGAAATTCATGCACAAAGCATACAACAGCTACCATAGTCATATCTTAACAAAAGATCTTGCTGAGAACCATATAAATTTCTGGTCTTACATAAGATCGCCAAGTGGGTGGAAGACTTCTATCTAGTCACTCGCTGACCAGTCTGCTGTGTCAATAGAAGACAGTAAACGAAAGCCCAATTTCAAATCTCGCGTTTAAGAAATCATTCACACAGGACGATCGTACAAACAAACTGTCTTTTGACCACCGTACAGGCTCTCATATGAACGACATGACATAGTAATGGGCAATCCTGATGCAGAGAAGCAATTGAAAGAGTTGAAAACAAAAAATTCGCTAGGTCTGGATAGACTCGCAATTCGGGTTTCAGAGAGTTCTTTATGTCACTGGTCCCTGACTTGGCTTGCATAAATACGACGCAAGTCCTAGGCAACTGGAATAAAGCACAGATGACTCCTGAATATATGTTCAAATGTGTGTGAGTTTCTAAGGGACGAAACTGCTTAGGTCATCGGTCCCTAGGCTTACACACTACTTAAACTAACTTATGCTAAGAACAACACGCACACCCATGCTCGAGGGAGGACTCGAACCTCCGGCGGGAGGGGCCGCCTGAATATAGGAAGGGCAAAAGAACGGAACGCAAAATTACAGACCAATCCACTTAACATGGCTTTAGCACATAATTCTTGAACATCTTCTCAGTTCGAGTACAACAAATTTGCTTGAGACAGAAGGGCTTCTGTCCACAAATCAATTGGATTTACACTCCTGGAAATGGAAAAAAGAACACATTGACACCGGTGTGTCAAACCCACCATACTTGCCCCGGACACTGCGAGAGGGCTGTACAAGCAATGATCACACGCACGGCACAGCGGACACACCAGGAACCGCGGTGTTGGCCGTCGAATGGCGCTAGCTGCGCAGCATTTGTGCACCGTCGCCGTCAGTGTCAGCCAGTTTGCCGTGGCATACGGAGCTTCATCGCAGTCTTTAACACTGGTAGCATGCCGCGACAGCGTGGACGTGAACCGTATGTGCAGTTGACGGGCTTTGAGCGAGGGCGTATAGTGGGCATGCGGGAGGCCGGGTGGACGTACCGCCGAATTGCTCAACACGTGGGGCGTGAGGTCTCCACAGTACATCGATGGTGTCGCCAGTGGTCGGCGGAAGGTGCACGTGCCCGTCGACCTGGGACCGGACCGCAGCGACGCACGGATGCACGCCAAGACCGTAGGATCCTACGCAGTGCCGTAGGGGACCGCACCGCCACTTCCCAGCAAATTAGGGACACTGTTGCTCCTGTGGTATCGGCGAGGACCATTCGCAACCGTCTCCAAAAAGCTGGGCTACGGTCCCGCACACCGTTAGGCCGTCTTCCGCTCACGCCCCAACATCGTGCAGCCCGCCCCCAGTGGTGTCGCGACAGGCGTGAATGGAGGGACGAATGGAGACGTGTCGTCTTCAGCGATGAGAGTCGCTTCTGCCTTGGTGCCAATGATGGTCGTATGCGTGTTTGGCGCCGTGCAGGTGAGCGCCACAATCAGGACTGCATACGACCGAGGCACACAGGGCCAACACCCGGCATCATGGTGTGGGGAGCGATCTCCTACACTGGCCGTACACCACTGGTGATCGTCGAGGGGACACTGAATAGTGCACGGTACATCCAAACCGTCATCGAACCCATCGTTCTACCGTTCCTAGACCGGCAAGGGAACTTGCTGTTCCAACAGGACAATGCACGTCCGCATGTATCCCGTGCCACCCAACGTGCTCTAGAAGGTGTAAGTCAACTACCCTGGCCAGCAAGATCTCCGGATCTGTCCCCCATTGAGCATGTTTGGGACTGGATGAAGCGTCGTCTCACGCGGTCTGCACGTCCAGCACGAACGCTGGTCCAACTGAGGCGCCAGGTGGAAATGGCATGGCAAGCCGTTCCACAGGACTACATCCAGCATCTCTACGATCGTCTCCATGGGAGAATAGCAGCCTGCATTGCTGCGAAAGGTGGATATACACTGTACTAGTGCCGACATTGTGCATGCTCTGTTGCCTGTGTCTATGCGCCTGTGGTTCTGTCAGTGTGATCATGTGATGTATCTGACCCCAGGAATGTGTCAATAAAGTTTCCCCTTCCTGGGACAATGAATTCACGGTGTTCTTATTTCAATTTCCAGGAGTGTAGAAAGCATTGCTCGTGCGAAATTCAGCTTGCTCTTTTCTCACTGTATATCCTGCGAACAATGAAGGGTAAAAGGCAGATTTCATATACCTAGGTTTTCGAAAGTGTTTGACGTGGTGCCTCACAACAGGCTGTACAGACTATTAACTAAGGTCCGAAGATACGGAATGGGTTTCCAGATATGTGAGATGCTCGAAGGCCTCTGAAGCAATAGAATCCAGTGGTGTGTCCTCGACGGCGAGTGTTCGATAGAGACAAGGGTATCGCCAGGAGTGCCGCAGGGCAGAGTGATAGGACTGCCCTTATTCTCTATATACATACATGTTCTGACAGACAGGGTGAGCTGCTCTTCCTGTCTGTCAGAACATGTATGTATATAGAGAATCAGTCTACCGCTATTTACTAATGATGCTCTAATGCGCGGGAAGATGTCGTTGTTGAGTGACTGTAGAAGGATTCAAGAGGACATAGAAAAGATTTCTAGTTGGTGTGATGAATGGCAGCTTGCTCTAAATAATAATAATGATAATGTAAGCTAATGCAGATGAGTAGGATAAACAGTCCTGTAATTTTCGAATAAAACATTAGTAGTGTATTGATTGAAACAGTCACGTCAGTTAATATCTAGACGTAAAACAGAAAAGTTATATGAAATAGAGCGAGCGCATAAGGATGGTAGTAGAGAAGGCAAATAGTCGACTTTGGTTTATTGGGAGAATTTTTAGGAAAGTGTGGTTCATGTCTAAGGGAAACCACACATGGAACAATAGTATGACGCATTCTTGAGTACTGCTCCAATGTTTTGCATCCCCACGAGGGCAGATAAAAGGAAGACTTTGAAGCAATTAAGAAATGGGCAACTAGATTTGTTATCGGTAGTTTCGATCTAAATGGAAGTATTATGGAGATGCTTCATAAACTCAAGTGAAAATCCCTGGAAGGAGGACTGTGTTCTTTTCACGGAACACTTTTGAGACAATTTAGGGAAGCGGCATTTGAAGCTGACTGCAGACCGATTCTGCTGCTGCCAAAGTACATTTCGCGTAAGGACCACGAAGACATATGGAGGCATATACACAATCGTTCCACTTTCGCTCTGTTTGCGAGTGGAACAGGAAAGGAAATGATTAGTAGTGGTATAAGGTACCCCCCCCCCCCCCCCTCCACGCACCATACGTGGGCTTGCGGAATATGTAGGTTGTTCAGTTTAACTGAAGACATTGAAATATCTTGAAATCTACACATCGGATCAAAAAAGTTATAATTCCAATTTGTTGGTGTCCAAGGGGGACATCTAATGATACCACACTCGATCCATCACCCACCCCATGCGTGGGTGGCGGGGGCAACTTCGAAATCTTCAATTTGCACCCCTGTTTTTTTATTTCAGATGAAGATCCTGCGGCAAGATCTATGTACATTTTGTCTGGAGAATTTTCTGCGTTTCGCCACAGATGGTGCTGTAATCGGAGTAATAGGAGTGGGCATATAATCATAATTTGTGATATGTTACTCAATGGTCCTTGAATATCCGGTGGCATGTGGGACCCTACCTCCATGCTACGAGGGTGCGACACGCCAGTATTTCATAACTTCTAATTAGAAACCGCATTCGCAACGTTGTATTACTTCGACATATCGAACAGGGGACCACTCGACACGCCACCGTGGCCGTGTATGACGCTTCATAACAGGCAGTACACTGCGACTGGAGCTCACGTGTCGTGCAGACGTAGAACAATAGTGGCTCTAAACATCACTATACTTGTGCAGTGTTTATTGCCTGCTCACCTACCTATCATTTGGGGAACACGCGTGAAAGTGGATGATGCATGCTGCAACCACAAAAGAAAAGTTTAAAAGGAGTCTGATTCGCGGATAATGTCGAGACATTTTGAGGCTGCTGTCACTTTGTATGCCGAGCGTCTTCCCGATAAAGCTCGCTCTCGTTCGTTCTTTACAAGGTTGTGAATGCCTTTATGCCTAATGGCAGCGTACAGCGGCAAAAGGAAACGAAGCAAATGTGTTACAGGAGAGCTAATGAAATAGCAATACTAGCGGCAGTGCACCACAATCCACAGATGAACGCCCGGCAATTACACCGAAATTCCAGTCTGTCCATAGGTGGTATTGTCACAATATTGCATCGTCATAAGTATCAACCATACCACGTGTCACTGCGTCAAGAAGTTCATGACGCAGATTTCCACAACAGGGTAGTGTTTTGTGAATGAGCACGTCAACAAATGCAAACGATCCCCACGTTCTTTGCAAAGATGCTATTTTCCGAAGAGTCTACATTCACAAACCGTGGTAGCATTGCCGGCCGCGGTGGTCTCGCGGTTCTAGGCGCGCAGTCCGGAACCGTGGGACTGCTACGGTCGCAGGTTCGAATCCTGCCTCGGGCATGGATGTGTGTGATGTCCTTAAGTTAGTTAGGTTTAAGTAGTTCTAAGTTCTAGGGGACTGATAACCACAGCAGTTGAGTCCCATAGTGCTCAGAGCCATTTGAACCATTTGAACCGTGGTAGCATTAACTGGAATAACATGCATCACTGGAGTGTAGCGATACCCACTGTTTATGGCAAGTTGACCATCAACGTCCTTGTTCAGTTAACGTATGGTGTGGCATCATGGGTAAGAAACTCGTTCATCTGTATTTTTTCGACGGCTCGTTTTGGAACTGGAACTACCGGTATTATTGCAGGATGTTGCCCAGCACGGTCGAAATTGTATGTGGTTTCAGCATGATGGTTGCCCAGCGCATTACGCAATTGAAGCACAGGAGGTTTTAGACGGTGTTTACACTGGTCTGCGGATCGGCAAGGGTGGCCCTATTAATTGGCCCGCTAGGTCGCCGGATTTTTGTGGGGATATGTGAAAGATCATGTGTACCAACAAGTGCCAGCAGGCAGTGAACTCATGGTCGACCAGATCAGAAACGCCTGTGCTGACATTGCCGCAGTTATGCTTCTCTCCTGTGTACGGTCGTTTGAAAAGCGGTTCACTAAGTGTGTTGAAGTTGGCAGCAATACGTTTGAACACTTGTTCCAACTGGAAAGGTAGCGTGGCGTTCTCCTCGAGCCACAACCACAGTGGCGAGCCGAGTGGTCCCTTGCTCGGTATGTTGGAGGAATACAACGTTGCGCATGGGGTTTCTAACTAGAAGCTATGAACTACTGGCCTGTTATACCCTCGCAGGATGGAGGTGGGGTACCACGTACCATTGAATATTCAAGGGCCATTGAGTAGCATGCGGTAAATTACGATTGCATATCCATTTCCATTCTTCTGATTACAGCGCCATCTATGGCGAAACGAAGAAAATGCTTCAGACAATACGTATGTTGATTTTGTCATAGAATCGTAATCTGCAATAAAAAACAGTGGTTCCCATTGACGACTTCAAAATTGTCACCCGTCACTCACGGGTGGGGCTCGAGGGTGTTATCACTGGATGTTCCCCTCCGAGGCAAACTAATTGGATCCTTTTTCGGATCCGATGTGTAGTTTTCAAGATATTTCAGTGTCATCCATTACGATGAACACCCTTTATATGTTGATCAGATTAACTGTTCACACCACCTCAGCTCCGAGGACGTTAATGTATGCCAACAGGAACATTCTTATATAATGAGGACAGCTTCATTACTTGCCCTTGGGAGGGTAGGCGGAGGGGGGATTATCTCTGTATCTGTAGCTTGCCAAGAGCTACACATATCGCCTTGTTGGTGCTAAATGTGTTCCGGGAGCTTGGTGTCCACTGGTTAGATTTGGATTTGGCGAACCTGGAGTTTCTGAGCTAGGAGTTGGGAAGTTCCGTCAGTGCTTTGTGAACATAAGCTTTGGGTCTGCGTCAGTGGCGCGTTAGAACATACTGTGTCTCAAGTGTGTCACTCCTTGATTAGCCCCACAGTCCAGAAAATGGTACAAATCATTGTTTAAAAAAAAGACATTAACCTCCAGGTAAGGGCGACAGATCATGCACCAAAATATGTTTGTCATTGTAAAATGGTATTTGAAAAAATGTCGTTTTTCAAATTATTGAACGGTTTGGTCACTCTGGTAGTTACGCAACTGTCATTAAAGCACCTTTGTAGTGGAACAATTTCCATAGAAACAACTACTTGCACCGAGGCAACCAACCTGCTCTGATTTGCAAAACATTGCGAATTCCGTATTACTGCTCAATTACAAAATGTGTTGAGCTTTATAAAGGGCGTAATCATGTGGAGATGTTTTATGAGTATTTTTACGATGGAATTACAAATAGAGTAGGAAACATAAGAATGTGTAACATTCAGAACTGAGAAAATTCAAAACTAGAGAAAATGGAGACCTTTTTACTAATTTTGAACTCGTTACACTACTTGTCTGTACAACCTGTACCGTCTCTACCAGGAAATAACACAGAAAAAAATAGTGGAGGTGTATTCTACTCGGAAATAACCCCCACCCTCTCTCCGCCAAACAGGAACCCTTAAAGAAAACCAGTGGCACCATTTCTACGAAAGGATCAGGGTATAAGGAAATGCGCTCATAAACTATGTGACACATATATTGCATGATGGATTTAGTGAAGATACTACTGAAAAAAATCATGAAGCCAGAAGTCTACCGGAGGGAATGTTCCAGCCTCAATACTGAACACCCGTCTATACGCAATTATATTCCCTAGAAATGGGATAAACAGGCGAAACTTCACCAGCAAAATGGATCTCATGTTGAGTGGAACGTGAATCGGTTCAGTATTTAGGTGGATGAACTGAGTCTGTTGACAAAGGCGGAACCTTTTTTTTTTCAACAGACTCACATAATAAACAATAATACTGTTGGGTAATAGGTTATAAACTCCATAGAAAAGATGATCGCAGTAGGGAGAGAATTAACCGAAGAGTAACAATAATTGTCAACAATGAAAACAGCTTCTTGCTTCTCTGACTCACCAACTTTTAAGGAAGTATTGATACATTGCATATGTCATACAGGATAACAGTTTGTTCCCTCTAGCTGCCACACAGGCAGAAAAACTATGGCACTTGCTCACAGGCCTGCTGCATGCTCCATCCTCACCATGGATTCTCAATATAATCTCCAGCCCTCATAGACACTGCTCTTATAGTGGTAGTTGATAATTTGTATAGCAGTGGCCACTTCCCAGATTTGAGTCATCTGACAGATCTACTCAGTAAGGCTAACTGATTACTGTATAGTCAAATGGCTGTATTTGAACACCGAGACATCGTCCAACAGTAGCCTCAAATTCAGTGCTTCGATTGTTTGTAGTTCAGTCACAGAAGTTCACAGTATTGTGGTACGCCAAATGCACTAAATGTTCCGGCCAGCACATTGTCAGTACACTTCATAGAACGAACCGTGCTGCTTACTCTGTCATGGAAAGTACTTGCCGGACAGAACAATCCCTGAACGTACGTCTCGCTTCACTCAGGCGAGAGCCTGTTTACCAGGCTCTTGCGCCTCAGACGCCTTGTGCTTCAGACCATTCTTAAACTTGCATGGCGTCAGTATCGACACCAGACAAAGGAAATACACTAGAAAATCCTCCTCTGAGACAAGCACCTCTTGTTGGCACCAATCAAAGGGATGATCAGGAGAGCCACACAACAGTCCTGAGACTGGTTTGATGCAGCTCTCCATGCTACTCTATCCTGTGCAAGCTTCTTCATCTCCCAATACCTACTGCAACCTACATCCTTCTGAATCTGCTTAGTGTATTAATCTCTTGGTCTCCCTCTACGGTTTTTACCCTCCATGCTGCCCACCAATACTAAATTGGTGATCCCTTGATGCCTCAGAACATGTCCTACCAACCGATTCCTTCCTCTAGTCAAGTTGTGCCACAAACTTCTATTCTCCCCAATCCTATTCAATACCTCCTCAGTAGTTATGTGATCTACCCATCTAATATTCAGCATTCTTCTGTAGCACACACACACACACACACACACACACACACACACACACACACACACACACACACACATATATATATATATATATATATATATATATATATATATATATATATACCAAGGCCCAAATCAACCGTTTTGTTCCAATGCACACCACTACAGCTTCTGTGCTTATGGCCAGCTTCCCTGCTTAAGGTAGTACTCCAACTGGCAACGGATACTCATTGACAACATCAACATGTCCACAGTCCATGTCCAGTATAGCAGGCGAAATCGGCGTCTCATGTAACAACAATACATCAAATCACGACTCCAATTCGATTGTCGAGAAACTTCTTAATATTGTTACAGGAGTTGTCGAACAAATGAAAGTGCGAGCACCAGTCGACCTGTCATGTATCGCAGGCAACATAATGAATCTTGACGCTGGTTATTAGTCATCCGCAGATCACTTCACTAATTATTCAAGAGAAAAGTCTGGAAATAATGAAACATAAGTGGTACTTTTATAAACAACTACAATCGCTTGTATGTTCTCCAGTGGAACACTCATGCTGTTCTAGGTAATCGAGCAGCTTTTCAGGGTGAACGTTACCAGAATAGTTATTGTGCGGTTGCCTTGAGTGAAACGTGGTTTAAACCTGATGTTCATATCGACTTCTGAGGTTATGAGCTAGTACGACAGGATCAACAAGACAGTAAAGATTTGTCGCTCTTTTAATATGCTCTTCAGTTCCTTTCCTCCAAGTATCCACAAATGTGCCTTTGACAGACTTTCAGGCAATAGCGGTTAAGATCGAAAGTCCTACTTCTGAACTCTGCACAGCCTCTGTGTACAAGCCTCCCTGTTATAAAGTCCAAAGTAGTACTTGGGCTACCTTATTTACTCAGATTCCATCTCTGTATATGGTCTATGGAGATATTAACGCTCACCATCAGACTTGGAGGTCTGTCACTCAGAAGGTCATACATTTGTTGCAGGCTATAGAGGATAACAGTCTAGTTATTTTAAATGATGGATCTCTTACAATAGCCTCAGCATCACACCGAATAGAATTGTTGTTGACATCACACATTATTTTGGCGACTTCAGTTTTTAGATAAAAAGAGCATCAAAATGGACTTGCTTGGGTCCGATCACTTCTCAAATCAGATAGGGACCACAAGTCATCTAAAGTGCACTTGCATACTTTTCCCTTCCTTTCCATGGAATATTGGACCGGCGTTCTGGCCATTTTACTCGCCGATACTAGAAGAAACGGTCCAGCACATCAGCTGCTCATTACCCCTCCAGACAGTCTACAAGATGCTACTTGATGCCATTAACGACGCAGCACGTGCTTCCATTCCTCAGAAGAAAGTCTGCATTGTTTTCAGGACTCCACCTTCCATTTGGATGTACCCCACCTGCTGCCCCGCAGTGGCATGGCGCCGTCTCGTATTAAGTGCTCGTTGTATGCTATGCCTTCTCGATAATTTCCTGAAACAGAAAAAGATAAATGCATGCATTAAAAGAGTTCTTAAGTGCGAACAGAAACTAGGTTGGGTAAACTTTTGCTCCTTTTGCTCTACATTAACTAAAGAAAGCAGTATCACAGAATTACGGCACAAAATCAATAAATTTAGGAATAGACGGTCTGGCTACACTCCTGCAATGGAAGTACCTTGCTTGGAAGAATTCACTGATAAAATCTCTCCTTCGGTACGCCGTCGACTGCTCAGGCGTCCACCAGGGGCCCCGTTCTGTATCTTTCCGCCATTTTGTCCATCACACCGAACAGTCTTGTTTTCGAAACAGATCCCCAACATTATTCAGTAAGCATTTCGAAAGCGATGCCGAACGGTCCTAACGAACCGAAACGCTTTTGTCAGTTCTCCTCGCGCCAACTAATGAAAAGCAACCTGCCTCAGATCCGCGCATGCGCACTGCAGCACCACAGTGGCATGAACTCGAAGTGGCTAGCAGCTGACACAGGCATGCCATTCTTCACAGCACGGAAAAGTGTGGTTAGAATACGTAATACTGTTCAAATTTCGCTGACCACGGCCTTCCATGAATGCATGATAACGATAGAATATTGACTGTATTCTGGAAACTGTCATAAATGTTACATTATGTCATTTTATTCTCATTCACATTGACATCTTGTTTTGGATTTTAAGTTTGGGAATATGAGTTAGGAATGGAGTGTAGTACCACATTGTACAAATACATCTATAGAAACACCCGAAAAATTCGTCATTTTTTCTGCTTTCCGTTGTTCCTTAGTCGCTTCAAAATCTGTGGAGGTACGTTCCCTCTATGCAACTAATTGAAGGCAGTTTGTTTATTACCAAACGCATTTCGCTTGATTTATTCGTAATGATGCTTCACAAATAAAAGAAGCGAAACGAGTATGGGAATAAAATAGATGGAACACATTTCCACCAACCCGAAAAATTGTTTAAGAGAGTGTCAAAGATTGAGAAGATGTATAGGATGTGGTTGTAGCTCGCTCCTAGAGATCCAAATGATGAAGTAGCCTACTTCCCTATATACATCAACGATTTGGTTCATAAATACAAAATTGAAAAAAGCGCCTTTTCGAGAGCGTGTGGCGAGTGCAGCTGTAGAAGTTCGTTGTAGTTTATAACATGCATCTGATGAATCAAAATGTTTCATATATGGTGGTATATAGTCTGAAAATATTGCGACAGGAACCTTTCATCTCCGTCTACTGTTGTTAAGGATTCGATCACAGAGATATACTTGTGACAAGCTATAGTATAAAGACGATTGCTGTTAGTTTCATTCGCAGTAATTTACGTTGTGCTCTTAGATTCCTGTCTGACCACACTTCCGGAAATCGCTAAATATTCCGAAAAAAATGGTGAATTGTTTGTGACAAGAAGTAGTATAAATGTCACTGCCAGTTGTTTCACCAAGAGTAATTTCATCTTTAATTTCTTAAACATATGGAAGTCACGAAATCGGAGATACTCGTTACTGAGAAAGCGCACTCTTACGTGTGAATTACAACGAATCTTTCAGAAAAATGCTAAACTTTGACGATTAACGAAGTTGGTTCAAATGGCTCTGAGCACTATGGGACTTAACTTCTGAGGTCATCAGTCCCCTAGAACTTAGAACTAATTAAACCTAACTAACC
This sequence comes from Schistocerca nitens, assembly GCF_023898315.1. Taxonomy (NCBI): domain Eukaryota; kingdom Metazoa; phylum Arthropoda; class Insecta; order Orthoptera; family Acrididae; genus Schistocerca; species Schistocerca nitens. The sequence goes on from NC_064617.1 coordinate 301,601,159, forward strand.
TAAGGGCATCACAGACATCCATGCCCGCGGCAGGATTCGAACCTGCGACCGTAGCGGTCGCGCGGTTGCTGACTGTAGCGCCTAGAACCGCTCGGCCACGATTAACGAAGTCTCAGAATGTATTGCAACCACGAAGAAGAAAAAAAAAATATTTTCTCATCCAGCAGTATACGAACTTAACCCATTGCCACGGCAGTTTTTTCTTTTGGTAAATTTTAATACAAGGCCAGACTTACAACCTTTCCTGAATGCATTTTGTACACTACCGCATAAATAATGTCTACAATGTACAAATGTTGACAAATAGTGGCCTATTAGAAAATTAATTAAGTAAGGAAATGAATAAAATTGAAAATGTCCAAATGAAAAGAAATGAAGACATCGCAGATAGTACAAATACAAAAGAAACATGCTCCTCTAGCAGTGAAATGAAATCCATGTTGGGGTGACACCAGATCGTCATCCGACATTCGATAGAGCAATAGAGCCATGTATCAACCTGTTCTCCAGATGATGGCGTAAGACTGGGGCGTCTTCTCGAAGATAACTAACGTTCCGTTAAGTGTGATCGTTGTCTACCTCGGCTTACTTCGTCTGTCTCATCTCTCACCCGTTACACCCCATCTGGCCGGCAGGTCGGTAAATTTCCGCCGTAGGTAATTAGCGAAGTGTTGCCTACATTTCTGAAGCTGTTGCAGCTTTGCGTGTCCATCCAGGGGAAAATGTCAAAAATCCATTTTGTCCTTTTCCGATTCGTTGTAGACGTAGCCCACAACCATTTCCCATACCCATGTCACTGCGTTGGTTTTATGGGCCGTAAAATAAGATTCTTGGGGGTAAAAAAGTGTGTCTGATGAAACTGTGTGAGGAGCGGAGCGTAACAGGAACGCCAATATCTGTCGTGCCAAGTGCCACACCGGAGCCATCCCACTACATGCTAAACGATGTTCATCAGTGTCCACTGTTGCGCAGCTTAGACATAGTGGAGTGTCTGCCAAATGAATCGCGTGCCGCCGTTGATTTGTTGCGAACTACCTATTTACCACCACATACCATGTTGAGCGTACCGACGCTGAGAAGTAAACGTTCCGTATAACGCTCCATATTTGTCGCCAATTCTTGACTGGGAACTTCTTTTCCAGGGTATTTCTGTGACACCTGTGCAGTACGATTTGGTATACATCTCGCGTCGTCGGTAGTCGTGTTGTTGGGAAGGCTTCTCTGACATAACTAAGCTCCAAAAAGGAAGACTTCAAATGTGACATCTTCGGTGGAATATGGTCCACATCGTATTTCATGCTTCAGCATTTTATGTGATTAGTGAAACTGAACAGTTCAAATTTCTAGGTGTTCAGATAGATAGTAAGCTGTTGTGAAAAGCCCACATTCAGGATCTTGTTCAAAGACTCAATACTGCCATTTTTACTATTCGATCGGTATCAGAAGTGAGTGATCGTTCGACACGAAAATTAGTCTACTTTGCTTATTTTCATTCGCTTATGTCGTTTGGAATTATATTTCGAGGTAACTCTTCCCATTCTAAATGGATATTTTTGGCTCAAAAACGGGCGGTTCGGGAAATAAGTGGTGTGAGTTCACGAACCTCTTGTCGACCTCTGTTCACGAGTCTGGCTATTTTGACATTGGTCTCTCAATATGTATATTCCTTATTGTCGTTTCTTCTTACCAATATTAGTTTATTCGCAAGAATAAGCAGCTTTCACTCGGTTAATACTCAGCAGAAATCAAACCTGCATTTGGATCTGACTTCCTTAACTCTTGTGCAAAAAGGTGTGGAGTATACTGCTGTATCCATTTTCAATAAGCTGCCACTCGAATTCAAAAATCTTAGCAGTAATCCACGCGCTTTCAAATCGAAACTGAAGAGTTTCCTCATGGGTCACTCCTTCTATTCTGTCGAGGAGTTCCTTGAAAAATTAAGCTGATTCTTATTGTATTGCTGATAGCGTTTACTTAAACTTATGGACTGACTTTTTTGAGGTTGATGAACATTTATTTTTATCTGTTATTACTTTTATGTTGTAATTTCATGTACTGACACGTTCCATGACCTTGGAAATTTGCTCCTCAGTTTGGTCCTACGGAACTTGACGTGTAAATAAATAAATAAATAAATGTGATGGCTGAAGGTAGTTAAAATGAGACTGGTGTTGAGGGATAAGTCAGTAGAGGAGGGTTTTTGAAGCACAACACAGTAGTTCATATACATCCACACAAATTACCCTCAAGAGACTGTATGGTGCATGATGGAGGTTCCCTTGTACCACTAGTAGTCGTTTCCTCCACTCGCGAATGGAGCGAGAGAAAGAACGACTCTTTATATGCCCCCGTACGAGCCCTGATTTCTGATCGCTTGTCTTCACGGTCCTTATGCGAAATGTACTTTGGAGGTAGTAGAATCGTTCTGAAGTTAGATGCATACGGTATTTCTCAAAGTTTTTTCAATAGCCTTTCACTAACTGAACGTCGTCTTCTTTCCAGGGATTTTCATTTGAGTTCACGAAGCAGCTCCTTTATACTCCTGTGTTGATCAAATATACTGATAACAAATCTAGCGACATGTCTCTGAATTGCTTCTACGTCTGCCTTTGATTCAATCTGGTACGGATCTCTGTAAAACCAAATTTGGATTCCATTCTAACCTGGCGACTTAATTGCTTTCAGCGCTTTCAGTTGCTTCTCTAAGCCAGGAATGCCGACTACTACGTCTTCCGTACGGGAGTCTGTAAAGGAGTCCGCGTATATAACGCTAATATGACCCGTTCTTGAGTACTTATCGGTACTGGCCGCTTGTTTAGCACTGCATTTATTGCGAATGTCTCATGAAACACAAAGTTTCAAGGGTCTGGAAAAGAGTGCAGTTGACTCCTGTATATAAGAAGGTTAAAAGAACGGACCCGCAAAATAAGATACCAGTATCCTTTGCATCGGTTTGTTTCAGAATTCTTGAGCATATTCTAAATTTGAGTGTTTTAAATTTTCTTGAGACTGAAATGCTTCTGTCCACAAATCAACACGTATTTAGAAAGCATCGATCGTGCGAAATCCAAGTTGCTCTTTTCTCACACAATATGCTACGAAATTGGAAATTTGCGGTAAGGTCTTGTGGGACCAAACTGCTGAGGTCATCGGTCCCTAAGCTTACACACTACTTAATCTCACTTAAACTAACTTCTGCTATGGACAGCACACACACCCATGCCCGAGGGAGGATTCGAACCTCCGACGAGGAGAGCAATATGCTACGAATCATGAATGAAGGGCAACAGGCAGATTCCATATTCCTAAGTGTTTCGGAAAGCGTTTAACATGATGCCTCATTTCTGACTGGTAACGACGGTCCGAGAGTGCGAAATAGGTTGCCAAGTGAGTGGCTCTAACACTTCGGCTGGACGCCGAATGTTCGTCAGAGGCGAGCGTATCGTCAGGACTGTCCAGCAAAGTGTAATAGGAGCGCTGTTGTTCTCTACAGGTCGAGTTTTTTTATCTTGAGACAAAGAAGTATATCAAAAAGTGCGCATTGGATTAAAAACGAAAAAATACGTTTTCAGTACTTTTGAAAACGCTCCTCCTCAGGGAGGAACATCCCTTTTTATTGTAGGTTCGAATTCTACGGAAAAATGCGAACTGTTGCATTTAATACTTTTCTCGTTTGCGATAGATGGCGCTTTATTCGGTCAATAACACAATTGAGTTCCAAAGCCGTATTATCTCGATAAAAATGCATTCGTTGAAGAAAAAACCACACGAGTTCATAAACTATGAAAAACCTTGTTTAAGGTTCGTCGTCTTACCTCTCACTAACGAGGTGCTTGCTTGTAAGAATTATTTCACAGCAAGTCTTCAAAAAACGATGCCGTCTACTTCGATGTACTTACTTATCAACACATGGAGTGATTTGACACAACTGGGAAGTGTTTCCAATATAATCTGCTGACATGCTTTAGTGGTACGTTGAATCACATTATCCAATGAGATCAAATCATATAATGAACGAATGTTCCAAAATAGCAACATGGAGGAAACCGCGAAACAATGAGTCCTTTGCCACATCACACGTTTGTTTTTAATTTTTTAATCCAATGCATTTCCTTCGAGATAATAATGCTTAGCAACTCAGTTGTGTTAATTTTCGATTACAGTATCATCTGTCATGCAACGACAAAAGTATTACTTAGAAAAGTTACGTATTTTTATCCGTAGAATCCGAATCTGTAATAAGAGTGGATGTTCTCGTTTAAGATTTCAAAACTTGAATCCCCTCCCCAACCTCTGGGGGTGGGTCGAGGAGGGGTCAACAATGGTATTGCCAGGCCGCATTTATAAAAATATTCTACATGTATTTTTCAGCTTTTTTAGAGTAAGCAGTAACCTGTGACTGCCTATGACGTTGTTGTAGACGGGAAGGTGTCGTCGTTGAGTGATTGGAGGAAGATATGTAACCTACTCCCTTATCCCTCTCGTTAATGACGGTCCTCATCCTAACTAACAACGTACTTTGCGTAAACTGCCTGTATCAGGAAGCAGTAGTCAAACGAGGGTGCGTGCATCTAGTGAATAGCAGCCCCAGATCTACGGTATTTCCGAGCCGGGGCAAAAACTTGATAGTATCATCCACCCCCACCCCTTCTTGAGCGTTTGAGATAGGACGTAAAAAAATTAAAAAAAACATTTTTCAAAAATTTTTTCGTTCTGTATTGCACATCTTTCTGAAGAGTTTGATATATAAAGTATATACGTTCGAGGAAATCTGAGACATGTTATTTGGTCTTAAGTGTCCCAAAGTGCAGTGCCACGCCTCTTCACACACCATTCTTCTATCGCATGTCACTGTATTTCACTCTGTGGAATTCAAACGTGTATATTTGTAATGGAAGCCATCAAACCCATATTCAGGACAGTAGAAATTAAAATGTCCTGTGGTGTCTCTCCTGCTCCCAGTCGGCCAGTTTGACATCACACCCCTCATAAAAAAAAAACAACTCACAATTAATAACTGGCAGTGGTTATTTGTAGCCGGGAGAATAAGATCTCTTCAGAAAATTTGCAGTCTCTATTGCCTGTTAACTTATAACTTTCTCTTTTGTGTTACATAAAATTAAATGTAAGAAATGTAAAACCAGTGAAGACAAGAGACAAACAAGACAGTACACATTTCTTCAATCCTTATGTCGCAGCATTTTTTTCCTCTAATTTTGCGAAAGAATCGATTACCTCATCGAAGAACGTCAAAGGTTTTGCTGCATGAAAAATCAAAATGTCGTTGTCTAACAGTGGAAAAGTTGTTATTTTCACATTTCATTCATATCTTCAGTTTCTCAACCTTGTGATCGAAAAGTAGTTGTAGTATGAAATTTTTATATAAATTTAGGAATATCATATTCTTCCATATAATTTATGCCTCCTTCCTCGTTCTACCAAACAATCTTGTTGCGTTTTCCACGCTATTGAGACAGCAGAACTTAAGCGGCTGCTAACCGAGGACTGTACAACTGGTCCTTAAAAGCGTAGCGATGTGACAAAAATTTTCTGTCAAAATTTCATTTTCTTGGATACACCTAGAAGATAATACGTAATCTTTCTTACCTGTTAGCAGTTTATTTCCACTCCGGTAATCTGAATGTATGGATTTCGCTAATAATTATAACAACGCTTGTCATTCGTATACTGTATCAACCACATAAACAAACAGCATTTAACTTTACCCCATTCGGGTTTATTCGGCTCAGCTCGTATAACCCCGTTCCCTTTTGTCTGCGGAAAAGTTTTTTTTTTTTTTTTAATTTATAGTAGCGACGGGGATTCCCTTGGCAGAGACATCATATATTCAAAAATCAACTTATGACTCGTTGAGAAATCAACTTAGAATGTGTTCAAAAATGTCCAAAAACCAACAGGGATACGTTTCAAAACCATATGCATACTCGATAGACCAACGTGCACTGGATGCTAGGCGCTTTGTGAAACAAGGTTTCTTCCTTCAAGAATATGATTTTGGCGCCCCCTGAAATTGACGCCTGGGGCAGATACCCCAGTTAGTCCCTCCCCCCCCCCCCTTAGATTCGGACCTGGTGAATGTAGTACCTTCCTTTTTGGCTCTGCATCTTCGAAGTCTGACCACACTTTCCCACCTGCCAAACATACTTCCAGGACACCTATAGCAATTTGTACATCAGCATATGCACTCTGAGAACGAATGTTCTACGAAATAACACTCTGGTGCAGTTGTTACACTCTTAAATGACTCACAGACATATCTGGAAACTTAATATATTGTCAAGGCCTGGTGTCGATTAGTTTCGTAGGTGTACATTCGTTACAACTGATGGGCAAAGTTAAAATTGCTTCACTCAGAATTCACAGCGCTCTCGTGAACGTTACTTTTTACTCTCGCCCCAGTACTACCGATACACTAAATAAGTTACTTGCACCAGGATGCACAACACTAATTTGCCACAACTCTGCTATGCTTTGAAACCTGTACCTGCTGCATGTGTCTTGCTACCAGACCGCCAGAATAGTTTCGGAAATGCTGGCACTTTCTCAACAGACACAAAATAACAGATTCCTCTCCCTGTTACAATCAAATGATCATCAGCGGTGATACAGTGAAACACTGAGGTAGTGAATATTCGAATAACAAAGGCACCCACTTTTCCAATATGAATTGTGGCAATGGCGTTGCAACTTTGTGCATTGTCTGACTTCATCTAGGCCTGTGAAATCACAAATCAAAATATACTTTTATTCACCAAACAAATTCACTTTCTACGCGACTTGATTAGCAAAGCTATTATTTAATTAATGTGAGCAAGAACAAAGCCAAATGCACTGTAACTGTGGAGCTGCCTCTCGCATTACACCCAACTGCTTCAGGCTCCTGCTGCGTTCTCTTAAACAATGGCGCGTCCTCCCCACTTCTGCCCGTTCTGGGCGACAATGACGTCACACCATCACCTTCAACAATTGCTTATATTTCCGATATTAGAATACCTTCCTTCGGTAGCCCAATGTGATAAACTTGCAGAATTATATTTGCCAAAATTTGCCTGTCTCCTAACTATTACACTTTGTAGCTCCATCATGTCCTACTTTTCCTCTGTCTTTTTTACGGCACTTTGGACTCTTCCTTGCTATCGGAAAGAAAGAGTGTCTGCTGCAGCAATCTCCTCACTATTTCTGCATAGGACACAGTTTGTATCCATTTGCCAACCTCTGAACATTCCTGAAGCCATGGCTTCACCCTCATCCCAGAGGCTTACATTTTCGTGACCATCTCTACCCCTGTCTGCAACAATTGCGGATCCCACTCGCTTCTGGCACACGTGAAGTTAGATAAATCAGCTGAATTAAAACTTGAATATCTGGTGACTCGCTACTTGGACCACATTGCGGGTCTCACCACACTTATTCTAATAAATTTTTTGTACAGTTAGATATGCTTATACTTACTCAGTTTTTTCTTTTGTTGTTGCAGTTTACCCAGTTATGGAAGAGGAATATGATGAGTGTCAACAGTAGATAGATGTACAACTGCCACTTCCCATCCCACCGCATTTTTATAAGTTGTGTGAGTTTTAAAATAACAATGCTACAACCTCATCTTTTTGTGACTAGTCAATCATGTAGATAAATGTTCAACCATATTTTCTTACTCTAGAAATAGTTCTACATTTTGCAGCCTTTTAGTCTGGCTTTTTCTTGTTCTTGACCGGTTGACACATGAAAAAGATTCTGGTGCCCTGTTCAGCTCAATCCACTAGTTGCCAAACCGTGACATATTCATGTCTTCTGCTTAATATTATTCTGGCGCTCTATGCTGTACAGTCTAGGTTCACTTTGGCTTAATACAAACTGTTTACATGTTACATTCACACTCTTGTACACCTTCTAAATTTCTGACTGTTACTTCAGTTACATGCTGCCTTTCTTTTTTACTTCTTACTCATTAAAGCAGTAGGTGAATATGGAATGGGGGTAAGGAATGAAAGAGGAAGCCACCTGATAGAATTTTGCACGGAGCATAACTTAATCATAGCTGACACTTGGTTTAAGACTCATGAAAGAAGGATGTATTCGTGGAAGAGGCCTGGAAAGACTGGAAGGCTTCAGGAGGATTATATAATGGTAAGACAGAGATTTAGGAACCAGGTTTTAAATTTTTAGACATTTGCAGGGGCAGATGTGGACTCTGACCACAATCTGTGGTTATGAACTGTAGATTAACACTGAAAAAGCTGCAAAAAGGTGGGAATTTAAGGAGATGGGACATGGATAAACTGAAAGAAACAGAGGTTGTAGAGAGTTTCAGAGAGAGCATCAGCGAACGATTGACAAGAACGGGGAAAAGAAATACAGTAGAAGAAAAATGGGTAGCTTTGAGAGATGAAATAGTGAAGGCAGCAGAGGATCAAGTGGGTAAAAAGACGAGGGCTAGTAGAAATCCTTGGGTAACTTGAGAGATATTAAATTTCATTGAAGAAAGGAGAAAATATAAAAATTCAGTAAATGACACAGGCAAAAATGAATAAAAACGTCTCAAAAATGAGAAGTGAAAAATGACTAAGCATTGATGCCTACAGAACAAATGTAAGGATGTAGAGGCATATATCACTAGGGATAAAATAGATACAGCCTATAATAAAATTAAAGAGACCTTTGTAGAGAAGAGAACCACTTGTATGAATATCAAAAGCTCAGATAGAAAACCAGTTCTAAGCCAAGATGGGATGGCAGAAATGTGGAAGGAGTATATCGAGGGTCTATACAAGGGCGATGTAGTTGAGGGCAATGTTATGGAAATGGAAGAGGATGTAGACGAAGATGAAATGAGAGACATGATACTGCATGAAGATTTTGACAGAGCACTGAAAGACCTAAGTTGAAACGAGGCCCCAGGAGTAGACAACATTCCATTAGAACTACAGATAGCCTTGGAAGAGCCAGCCTTGATAAAACTCTATCACCTGGTGAGCAAGATGTATGAGACAGGCGAAATACCCTCAGTCGTCAAGAAGAAAACAATAACTCCAGTCCCCAGGAAAGCAAGTGTTGACAGGAGTGAAAATTAAATAACTATCAGTTTAATAAGTCACATATGCAAAGTACTAACACGAATACTTCACAGACAAATGGAAAAACTGGTAGAAGCTGATCTCGGGGGAAGATCAATTTGGATTCCGTAGAAATGTTGAAACACATGGGGCAATACCAACGCTATGACTTATTTCAGAAGATTGATTAAGAAAAGGCAAACGTTGCTAGCATTTGTAGACTTAGAGAAAGCTTTTTACAATGTTTACTGGAATACTCTCAAATTCTGAAAGACTAGTTGTACAGAAACCAGATGGCAGTTATAATAGTCGAGGGGCATGAAAAGGAAGCAGTGGTTGAGAAGGTAGTGAGACAGGGATGTAGCCTATCCGTGATGTTATTCAATCTGTATATTGAGCTAACAGTAAAGGGAACAAAAGAAAAATTTGGAGTAGGAACTAAAATCCATGGAGAAGAAATAAAAACTTTGAGGTATGCCGACGACATTTTAATTCTGTCAGAGACAGCAAAGGATCTGGAAGAGCAGTTGAATAGAATGGGCAGTGTCTTGAAAGGAGGATATAACATGAACATCAACAAAAGCAAAACGAGGATAATGGAATGTAGTCGAATTAAGTCGAGTGATGCTTAGGGAATTAGATTAGGAAATGAGGCACTTAAAGTAGTAAAGGAGTTTTGCTATTTGGGGAGCACAATAACTGATAATGGTCGGAGTAGAGAGGGTATAAAATGTAGATTGGCAATGACAAGAAAAGTGTTTCTGAAGAAGAGAAATTTGTTAACAACGAATATAGATTTCAGTGTCAGGAAGTCTTTTCTGAAAGAATTTGTATGGATTGTAGCCATGTATGGAAGTGAAACATGGATGATAAATAGTTTAGATAATGAGAAAATAGAAGCTTTCGAAATGTGGTGCTACAGAAGAGTGCTGAAGATTAGATGGGTAGATCATGTAACTAATGAGGAGGTACTGAACAGAACTGGGGAGAAGAGGAATTTGTGGCACAACTTGACTAGAAGAAGGGATCGGTTGGTAGGACCCATTCTCAGGCATAAAGGGATCATCAGTTTAGTATTGGAGGGAAGTGTGGAGGGTAAAAATCGTAGATGGAGACCAAGACATGAATACACAATTCAGATTCAGAAGGATGTAGGTTGCAGTGGTTACTCAGAGCTGAAGAAGCTTGCACAGGATAGAGTAGCATGGAGAGCTGCATCAAAGCACTCTCTGGACTGAAGACCACCACAACAACAACAACAACAACAACAACAATGCTCTCCCCAGTAATCATTGTTTGAATCTACCACCCAAACCACTATTCATACATAAATATTTTAGCATGCTGCCTCCCACATCTGGCTTCACCAGAATTAAACAGGTTGAGGCAAATAAAAGTGGCTCAGGGAATGGAGTTTCATGGCACAAAGAAACACAACAGAGGATAGGAAATAACAGTACTCACCTGACTACAGCAGATGTTGAAAGTGACCAGCATTCATCTCTTGGCACTTTTGGGGCCTGGTCAGCAATTTGCTGAAGGCAGACTGAAGCTGGACTGCTGGAATTGCTGCAATATCATCCAAAATGTTCTGCTGCAGTTCTTGAAGAGTATAAGTTGTGTTACAATGAAATTTAGACTTGAGAGCTCCCTGCACAAAGTAATCACACACTGACAGATCATGTGACTTGGGTGGCCAGCTAGGGCTGTGACCAGAGTGAGGTCTGCTAATGACTCTATCAGGTGCAAAGATTATGTATATGTGCTCCAAAGTTTGGCTGGCTGTATGGGCAGTTGCTCCATCCTGTTGGGGTCTGGTTATATGCATACATTCACTTCCAGTTGTATCATTTCGTTGGGACCTCTTTTATTTGTCCCATTCTGTATCTTGTCATTTTTATCGTATTTCACTACTTTAATTCCTTGGCTCTAACTTTAGTATGTTATGTTTCTCTTGTAGCTTCACATCCAATTATAACAATCTCTGGTTACCTCACTTTTTTTCTGCCGTCTGTACTATGTCTCTGAACATTATATTTGAACATCCCTCCTGTTTAGATGCACCCCACAAAGGCAAACAACTATAGATAAAGCAAGAGAGAAAGAGAATCAAACTACAGAAAGAAGAACTGTTCTTTACAGCTCAGGTGCACACAGTTGCCCAGCTGTGAGGTTTCCTAAAGCACAGGAAACTCCATAAGCTTTTACTTTAGGAAACTTTATCATCCCCCATCATGCATTCATCTGCCTGTCATTCATCATTTTTACTCTATAACACCCATTCTCTGCTTCTCTTTGAATTCTCAGATCATCAATTTTGTTATTACTTTTGACCCTATTCTGAAGGGTAGTAGTTCGTTGGCTCATTTTAATGTATAAATGGTACCATGATGACTTTTCCTTTAACATACATTTTCATATATCACAAGTTAAAATTTAGCCTATAACCAAATAAATTCAACAAGACAGCACCTCAGATGCTGAAAAATGCGAGAATTTAAATATCAAACACATAATTATAGAATCTCAAATGAAAAAGCATTTTTAAAGAGAAAAAAGATAAGTTATATCATGAATATCTGAATTACAAGCTTGAGGCTCAGCCTGGACATTGAGTAGAATTCTTGAATTACAGTTAGCAATTAATAAATATATTCTGTTGGTGGGCTTATCATATATTGAGGTACCAGAAAAAATATAAAGGCTTCCATTACTAACAAAAATAATGATCAATTATGTTTTTAATAGGTCACAGAATCTGCATCATACTTTGTAGGTAAAGATGTTGATAGAGTGAGTTACAGTACACAAAAATGTAGGTCCTAATATTTATGAAAAACTTGACTATTTTGATTTTCCAGTAGCAACTGGTGATATTCCAGAAAGTGAGACTAAAACTATTGTGTCTGATTCCTATACCTATTTTTATCCAAAAAGCATTTGATCCTCCTTTTTCTGAAAATTCTAGCTATTTGGCAAATAGTGCAAGAATTTCATTTGGAAGATAATAAATTAGTGATATGCATTTTTCTATATCTTACACCACAAAATTCCTACACTATTCTTCTATTAAATTCATATTTAATTTTACCCAAAACTTTATTTACTTCTGTAATGTTAATATTATCTTTCAGTATAACAAAGCTCATTTTGTACTCCATATTTAGGTTTTATAACTCTATAGTGAAAAATCGTACATCAGATCTTTATATAGATTAAGCACTCCCTTACCAAGATAAATAGGTTAATTAAATAGGATTTTAGTTTTATTCATATGAATTGCAAAAAGATTTGCATTAGTTACTGTTCTTCACTTAAAATTTTAGTTTTGATATAAGTTTTTGGCCCTTTCCTATATTTTATCTTATTTTTCCAAAGACTATTATTCTTTAATTTCCAGTTGCTTTTTTCAAAGTCATTTTTAGCCCCAGTCCTCATTGCTGTATTAAACTCTATATCTATTTTGATCCAAGCTGATTTTGTTTTGCTTTTGATACTTTATATATTTTTGTTGTTTCCATGCCTAGTGAAAAACATTATTTAAAATACTGGATCTGTGGTGAACAACTTAGTTGTGTTTCTCATTGAAAGTAATCAATAATTTATTTCTTTAGTGCTGGCACCTTTTTATTTTCAGAAGGAAGCAGAAAATCTTTATGGAAGTCATGCAGTTTGCATATAAAGTAATTAAATACTTCGACTGTTCTTTACATTATAATTTTTCAGATATATATAGCTGGCTCAGAAGTATTATCAGCACTGGGTAGCACCTCGAATCTGTTGCTATGTTGTAAAGAGACACTCATGCGCCCATTCCCTGTTGTACCTTCTGCACAGTGACGTGCTAACCCATCACTGCAAAACCAAAAACAGTACATTCACACAATCACTTAACGCATCTACATGTATCATCCTGGAATCAGATCGTTGTTTGATGGTGCAAAAATACTCTTCCAAGAGTAAAGTCCATCTCGAGTGAGAACGGACCAGACAGATGTTGCGTATTGAAATAGGCGGCAACAACCAGTCCACTACGGGATTCCAGCGGCACCAATGTCGCTGCAGCTTTGAGAAGCGGTCTGTAGACTGTGGCCATTGCAGGTTCCAGCTGTTTACAGCCAGCAGTCAATTCTCCTTGTGTCTGTTCACAACGAGCACAGACCCTAGCCGGCCGCGGTGGTCTAGCGGTTCTAGGCTCTCAGTCCGGAACCGCGGGACTGCTACGGTCGCAGGTTCGAACCCTGCCTCGGGCATGGATGTGTGTGATGTCCTTAGGTTAGTTAGGTTTAAGTAGTTCTAAGTTCTAGGGGACTGATGACCACAGACGTTAAGTCCCATAGTGCTCAGAGCCATTTGAACCATTTGAACCACAGACCCTAACCATATCGTTCTATGCAACAACAAAAAAACTGTCGAAAAATACAAGTAAAGTAGTCAGGACTAACTTATAAGGTACTAGCATACCCCACAAATGAGAAAATTACCTGACTGTGGTGCTACTGAAGTTGGAATATACACAATTTACAATGGGGATAATAAACAAAAACTAAAACCTGTTCTGCAGAGTACTCACTATAGCCTGAGACGTCAAGATACACAAGCTGTTAACAGAAATAAATTTCTCTACTAAAAATGAATGTATCAACGGTTACTTTTCACTAGAAACTCTGCTTACACAAAACTCCTGCAGGAAGTAAATATGAAAACTCTAAAGCACTGCTCTGAACTATATACTGTGTACTAATATAAGATTTAAACGTTGTCATATGACATATCACGTCTTGCACTTCCACATAAACTTTGCACCTGAATGGTCTACAAAATCCACGATCGCTTACAGATGGATTTATGAGTAATCACTTTCGTTTATGTATGCCACTCTAAATGTTTATGGGGTCCTTGGAGGATAACAGATCTGTTATCATGGATCCTAAACAAGAACAGATTCTGTTTCGAAGTGCAGTGGATAATATCGAAGTGCGGTGGATAATAAGTCATACATTCAATGAGAACAAGAAGAAGAGAATGAAATTGGGTTGGTGTGGGAAGTGCCTCATATTTCTGTAACAGATAAGGAGCATCTGAAACTTCTGTGTGTTTTCACTGCCAGTTTCAACTACCATGAGAGCTGTTTTCTACTGATGACATTCAGATAGACATGGGTTTTAAAACAGCAGTTCAGCTAGAAGTGTCTCAATTCATTTTTCTGGCTTTGTAAGCAGACAGAAGGGAAAATATGAAAAACGATTCCTGTGTATTCGACAGTTGTAAACTAACCATTGCTAGAGTTTACTTGTGTTCTGTATTTTCCCTAGTGATATATATATATATATATATATATATATATATATATATATATATATATATATATATATATAACGGTAGACCGATACTGCCATTTTTCCAGTTAAGCTGTAGATTATCACAGCGCCACTGCAGCGCCACAGTGGCACGAAATCGAAGTGGCTAGCGGCTGACACAGGCATGCCATCTTCACACTACCGAAAAGTGTGGTTAGAGTACGTGATAACTGTTCAAATTTCGCTGACCATGGGCTCCCATGAACGCATGATAATGATAGAATATTGACTGTGTTCTGGAAACTGTCGTAAATGTGACATTATGTCATTTTATTCTCATTCACATCGACGTCTTGTTTTGGATTTTACGTTTCGGAATATGAGTTGGAATGGAGTATAGTACCACATTTCATCTATAGAAACACCTGAAAATTTCATTTTTTCTGTTTTCCGTTGTTCCTTATTTGCTTCAAAATTCATGGAGGTACATTCCGTCTATGCTACTAATTAAAGGCAGTTTACTTATTGCCATACGCCTTTCGCTTCCTTTATTTGAGATGATACTTCACAAATAAAAGAAGTGAAATGTGTAGGGGAATAAACTGCCCTGAATCAGTTGTATAGATGGAACACATCTTCCTGAACCCGAAAAATTGTTTAAGAGAGTGTCAAAGAATAAGAAGATGCATGGAATGTGGTTGTAGCTCGCTCCTAGAGATCCAAATGATGGAGTAACCTACTTCCATATGCGATACATCAACGATTTGCTTCATAAAAACAAAATTGAAAAAATTGCCTTTTCGAGAGTGTGTGGCGAGACCAGATATAGAAGTTCGTTGTAGTTTATAACATGCATCTGATGAATCAAAATGCTTCATGTATGGTCGTATAGTCTGAAAATATTGTGGTGGGAACCTTTCATCTCTGTCTACTATTGTTAAGGATTTGATCGAATTTATGTTGTGCTCTTAGATTCCTGTCTGACCACACTCTCGGAAATCGCTACATATTCCGAAAAAAATGGTGAATTATTTGTGACAAGAAGTAGTATAAATGTCACTGTCAGTTGTTTCATACACCGTAATTCAATCTTTCACTTCTTAAACATATGGAAGTCACGAAATCGGAGATACTCGTTACCGAGAAAGCGCTCTCTTACGTGTAAATTACAACGAATATTTCAGAAAAATGCATAACTTTGACGATTAACGAAGTCTCAGAATGTGGTGTGAACACGAAGAGGGGAAAAAATATTTTCTCACCCAGCAGTGTACGAACCTACCCCCATTGCCACAGCAGTTCGTCACCTTACCAACTGCAACTGGCATGCTAGCTTTGCTTTATTTTATGTAATTCCTTGTAGACAGACGCAGGCTGACTTCGTTGCCGAATGATACGGGTGTAAGCCGTAAATGCATGAAATTTTGGAAGGTTTCCTCTATCAGACTTCATAAAATTCCTTTGCATTGTCACTTAAAAGTTTTAAACACTTTTCGATAATTGATAAGTAAACCATTTGCGGAAAAGAATATGTGAAGTCAGTAGTAATTTCAGCTAACAATCATGTAACATAAATGAACAGAGCCGATGTCTTGATATTTAACGATCTTTAAACTCTTAATTGAATAAAAATAACAGGTATTTTGAGAGAATATTGACTGAAAACGTTTCTTTTTGGATGTTGTAATCATTCACAGTAACAATGTAACCTAACCATATTTTTAACAAAAGAAAATAATATGTTATGAACTCACTTTCCAACATGACGCGTCCTGTGGTGATTCTTTAGTAACACAATCACTAAATCCAAAGCTAAAACGGCTCAATATGTTTAAAATAACAAATTATACATGTAAATAAACCACAGCTAACTGAGCGACAGGGCCATACTGAAATACAAAACCTGTCGGTACAGTTGTCGAAAAATCGGCGGGAGGACCGTTCGGTAACGGGTCTCAGAAACTTACTGAACAGGAAATTCAGAATTCGGATGAAGACCGGAAATTACGCCACCACCGAGAGTAACCTACAGCACCGATCGGTATGAACGATATTTGAATAGGGACCCTGATGTTGTCTTTCAGCATTCCTCATGAGATCAGACGATCGCAGTAGACTTGCGATTTCAGGTAACCCCACAATCAATAATTACACGGATTGCTGACTAGGAACCTGGGAAGCTAAACATGGAGGAAGTGGCGGCTAAGCACGCGGTCCTTACCAAACGATATGTGCAACAGATCTTTCATACATGTAGCAATGTGGAATGGAGCGCCTTGCTGTATAAAAGTTGTATCTTCTAGCAGGTGTTTATCAGCCAGGCTTGGAATGATATGGCTCCCTCTCTCCATTACAACTCATTTTATACACGATTTGCATGCGGGTTCACTGACATGCTGCTGTTCAGAGCCATCTGTTGGC
This sequence comes from Schistocerca nitens, assembly GCF_023898315.1. Lineage (NCBI taxonomy): Eukaryota > Metazoa > Arthropoda > Insecta > Orthoptera > Acrididae > Schistocerca > Schistocerca nitens. The sequence continues at coordinate 301,617,954 of NC_064617.1, forward strand.
CAGTTTTGCAGTTTATGTTCAAATAAAACCCCATTCATTTCAGGAATGCGTGTCAGTTTTTTACCTTTCTGCCTATTCCGTGAATTAGTGCTTTTTCAAAAGTTAACGCATTTTTGTGTCACCCTGTATATAAGAAAAGACAGAGGATCAAAAATAGAATCTTGTGCAACATTGCGTTTAAGATCTTAACATTTCTAATATGTATATTGTTTAAGTAGCCGAATTCGATGTCAGAAATCTCTCTCAGGCTAAAAATTTTAATGTCGTTGCCAAATAATGTATAACTACAATTTTATGTGTACGAAGTTTCGTTCACGTTAAGATGTTTCTACATTAGAAATCGACACACTGCTGCCGGCGTAATTTGCGAAACGAACTTGCTTACACAACGGAGGAGAAGGTTCGCTCAAACTTCTAGCCAAGCGATGAAGGGCGCACACCAAAAAGGCCTGGGAAGCCCTGATGTAAGTCACTGGCATTGTGAATCGCGGCGAAGCCCCAAAAGCGAGGCGGCAGGCGGAGGGTGTCGGGTGCAAACGACTGAGAGAGCGGGTGAGGGGTCGTCGGTCGATCCTCTGCCTACTTCGCTCAGACGCGCAGATCGATAACGGCGCCATTCGACGCACGCGCGGCGTTCTTTCATCAAGGCGATAACTGGCTCTTGTCGCGCAGGTCGTAAAGTAACCCTGGCACATCTTCTGAACTCTGTACCATCACAGCGTAGACAAGACAAGCCTATACTCACCAGAAGAAGTGCTTTGGCGACGTGGCGACGCTGTTTAGACTGTGTGGCCATATTTGGGTTCAAAAAGCATTATCATCTTTTATTCATTTTTCTGCAGTGCAAACTATGTGACAAAGACCCGTTGCACAACAATAACAGGTCATACATTGCTACTCTACAAATTATATAACAGACAATCCACAATATTCATATCTACTTCAACAGAGTGTTCCAGGAGGAATGGTCAGTATTCAGGAATTTGATAGGAGCGATCATTACAGGCAAAAAAATCCAATGAACATTGACTCCAAAATACATACCTTAAGAGCTATGAGCACTTGCTCATCTTCCTTACTGTGAAAGACGTATATTCTAATGAACTAGTGTTCATATGTGTAGCTTTTAAGGTGCGCATTTTAGAGCCAATGTTTACCAGAAAATTTTTCTTGCATAGGTTTATGCTGCCTCCTCCCATGATATAGAAAGCAAAGAGCTTGAAGGGATTTGTTTAACAGTGTAGAAGATGAACAAATGCTCACACTGTAGCTTTAAGCACATGTTTAACAGAATTTCACGGTTCGAATTATCATTTCTGTCATATCCCTACATACTGATGGACCTTCTGGGACAACCTGTATACTCTGCAAGCCACTTGTTGCTGCGTCGTGGAGGGTATTTTGGGTCCCACTGTCACATCATTTTTCTGTTCCAGACAGGCATCATGCACGGAAGCAACGATTGTTGCTAATCCTCCATGTGAGCTCCACTCTCTCTAACTTCACCTTTACTGTTTTTGCACGAGATATGTGTGGGGGACAGCTAGGAAATTTTGCTCCCAAAACAATACGTCACATCGTGATGCATAACGCCTGCCTTGCAGCATTTACCATCTGCCTCTCCAGTTGGATGAATAGCTACATTATTCTTTCGCACATACTAATGGAACCTGTGGCCAAATGCTCTGGTCTTCTTTGGATCTTCTCTATTCCCTTTATCTAACCTATCTGGTAAAGGTCTCGGAATGAACAGTAGTATTCAGGCATCAGTCAAGCAAGGATATTCCAGAGGGGTGCACGTTGCTCGACTGCTGTTAGGTCCCCTCTGACAAAACTAGTTGCAGTCATACCCAAAATTTTTAGAAATTTTATAGAAAGTTATCAATTTTTTAGATATTCCTGTCTTTCCTACTAATTCCCAAGCAGACAGATCACTGAACGAAATGAAGTAGAAATATAATTATGACCGCAATGAAACTGAAATGGATGTGAAAGCAACTTGTAGTCAGGCAAATGGATTGCAGATGGACAAGGATGTTCTTTCCTGTATTCCAACGTATATCAAAAGACTGGGGGATCCATGAGGTCATGAAACATGCAAGACCATCATCATCATCGTCTTCAAGAATTAGGCCTTTCGACCTTCAAGAGGGACGTCCAACATTCCTCTTGCCAGTTGGTTTATTGCCACTTTAGTTATTCTGTCATTAACATATGTTGGACATCGTCTTTCCAGTACAGTCGTTATTTTTCAGTTATATTTGCAATAGGTCCAACATTCAGTTCTTGTCTAAGATCGATATTTATTTTACGGTCCAACAATGAATATCCCGCTACAAAGTGGAAGAACTTCTCCTCTGATGATTCGATTTGTCATAACTGACAAGATTTAGGGTCCAACATTCGCTGTCATACAGTAGCAAAAGTAACGCTATTACTTTGTAGAGTTTAATTAATGTTTCTTTCCATACTTTATCTTTTAATGTACCTTGTATAGTTCCACAAAAAGGCTAAATTTGGCCAATTTTACATCTACATTATCTGATTTCGCAAATTTAAAACTGTGTCTTAAATATTTAAACTCTTTCACTCGTTCAATTATCTGTCCATCTACAAAAGTTTTGGCTGTGATGGGTTCCAGTTCTTGAAATGTCGTCACTTTTGTTTTACCTGTCGTTATTCTCATTCGATATTTAGCGGCAGTTTGACTCAATTTGTGTTCTGAAACTTGAACCTTTTCTTCATATTATTCTCCTATTATAATCTGATCATCAGCAAATATCATCGTCATAAAATTAAAATTATCACTTCTTAATGTCTCATTTAATAAAATCAACTGTTTACGAAAATGATATCGCCAATGTAAACGTTAAAAAGGGTCCTGGGCAATGGGCAGTCTTTTATGATTTCTTAACTGATATGGGTAGATTCTGTCCAATTCCTCACAACATAGATCCTTATTTTATTATTTTTGTATAATGACTGAATTGCTGTAATCAGTTGTGCTGGAACTCTCAATGCCTTAAGTGATTCCTACAGCAGTTTACACTTTTGCTTGTCAAACACCTTTTCATAGTCGATAAAAACATGGTAAGTTGGCAATCTAAATTCCTTTATTTTTTTGGTTACTTGTGCCAAAGTAAAAAGACAATCAAAACATGAGATAACTTTTCTAAAACCATATTGTACATCTAACATACATTCTTCCGCTATTGCTACTAATCTCTTGTTCATAATTTTAACAGACAGTTCGTAGTATGAATTTAGTAGACTTATTCCTTGGTAATTTGTCATTGTGATTTATCACCTTTCTTGTAAACAACGCATACCACAGCTTCATTTCATTCGCCTGGCACACGTCTGCTCAGCCAGCAAACATTTATAAAATTTGAGATACTATGCTTTGATTGATCAGATGAACATTTAATCAGCTCCATTCGTATATTACCAGTACCAGGCAACTTTTTGCTTTTTTGTTTCTTTAATCATATGTTGTAGCTCTTCCTCTATGATGAGATCTAAGAGTCGCTGATATTGGTGTTTATTTCTGGATCTTCTTCATTATAAGTCCACAGACATTTGAAGTATTTTAAACACTCTTTTTCGGATGTTATATTTAATTGTGAAGTATATCGTTCTTGTTCATTCAAGTGCTTCATGATCTTGTGTGCTTTGTTTTGTCTTCGATAAATATTATGCTCTATTTCACTCACATATTGGTACCATCTTTCCCATTTAGTTCTTACATTTGACTGGTTGTTTATGAGTGGTTTCTTCCATCTTTTTAAAAAAAGTTATGTCACTTATTACTAAAAAGCTTCTAAAAACTCTTGTCTCTTTTATTCTTACCCAAGTATTTTCATTTGCAAGAATATAATGTACTAGCAGGGGTACCTGGCTTCTCTCACAGAATTGGTATGAGATTGTGTGGTAGTTGGAATAAAAGCATAAACTTTAAAGTATAGGAGGTAAAAACATTTTGTTGAAAAGATATTCTAACTATTTACAATACTTGTTTAAGATCCTCTGTACATCTTGGACTACTTCTCGTATCAATCCGCCGATATATATGCGTCATTAATCAATTTCTGTGTTTTTACTTCCGACGAAATATACTTGCAGAAATTTGTGGTATTTGTTGGGTAGCAGTAGTAATGATCCCATGTTGGAAAAAAACATAATCGATTTCATCTCTGTTAGTGTTGATCGAAGTGACACCGAAAGAATTAATTTGGAAGCAGGTGCTGTAAGCTTTTATATTTTGAAGGAAGTGTTTTGATCCTGTAGTCTCCCGGCCATGTAATGTAAAAGTTCCTAAGGAGGTGCTTCCAGTGGTGGTAATCGAATTTTTCTATTCATGCAAGGAAATCTTGGTGCTTACCGAATTTTTTCACGTTGCAAAATTGCGAAGTGTTATCCATTTTTCCGATTACCACGTGTTTGTGTTTGTTATATTCTTTCGTCGAGTCGTATTGGAATGCTTCATTTGTTTACTTGTCCTCATCCGCGCTTCTCGTAGAATGATATTTTCATGGTTGGCTTGAGTGCGCAGTCTATTATAAGACTGTATTGCAAGTCTTGGTTCTTCAATCCGTTCCTCTCGTTTTTCTTCGGTTTCTATGCTTCTCATTTTCGCGCTCTTCGACTGTTTTTTTTTTTTTTTTTGCCTTTTTACTTCAGAACTGGCAAGATATCCTCTTTTAGACTTGGACATTCTCTAAAGCGTAAATAAAAAACTTTTTATTAACAAATACACTAAGTACACTTCAGACATTTTCACACTTTATTTTTGATTTATATTCAGCCACTGTACCACTTTCACAATTCACACTTACTGTTTGTTTTCACTCACTCACTGCGCTACATTTTCGGTTCCTCCCTTCTTCACTGACAAGAAGCTGACGTTCGAACCCGCAGACGCAGACGCACATGACAGAGGGCTGTACCCTCTGCTGGAGACGAAGTTCTAGCGCTACTAGGGCGCTTCACCTTCGTATATGGTGTGTTGAAGATGTCGGTTAACATGGTGGTTGTGGTCGTTTCTTGGCTTTTGTGCTGGTTTGTTTTTTTTTTTTTTTTAAGTTGTCAGGATAGTCAGAGCGATAGTGGAAGAAATGGGAAAACGAACGGCCCAATTGACTGGCCAGCGTACTTTTTAAATGAAAGAGGACAGGACAGTAGGAGGGACAGTAGAAGAGTGGGGAAAACGAACGGCCCATTGACTAGCCGGGAATTACGGTTAAATTACAGAGTAAAGGAGAGGAGAAGGAGGAATAGTAAGAGCTGGCGAAGGCGAAAGGCCATTATCCTGGCCTCTTCTTCTTCATAGCGGCGTCTTGATGGTGGTGGCAAACAATCTTGAAGTGGTGGGTTAGGGGGGGGGGGGGGAAGAGAAAGAAGTCAGAGGGTGACAGATGAGGAAGTGGAAAAAGGAAGGGCCTGTCATGATTAGGCCAACATTGGGGACAGTGTGGGTGAAAGGGGGGTGGCGTGCTTGGGGAGGGGGGGGGGGTGAATGACATGACATGTTGGGGGGGTGATCGATGATGTGAGGGAGAGTAATTGTCATGAGATGAGGTGGCTAGTGCATGCGAAGTCATGGGGAGCGGAATAGGTCAGGCCATCGAGTGGTGGCTAGACAGTGGACACGAGTACCCAGGGAAAGGATTAAGGGATTAGGAGAGTGACGGGTTTGTTGGTAAAAGGAATTGGCTGCGGAGAGGATGCGGGTACGAAGGAGCGGCACCTCGGCCAGGATGTGGAGCTCTTGGGTAGGGAAGTCGAAGGGGAGGTGGAGAGCACGCCGGAGAGCCCGGTTCTGGACGGTTTGGAGTCGGCGGAGGTGGGTGGGGACAGCATTGCCCCACACCACCACCGCGTATTCAAGGCTGGGGCGAAGACGTTCGAACCCACGACGGGTCTTGCTTTATATAGCCCTACCAATGGGTAGCCCCACCATAATCCGTTCGTCATAAGAATAAACATATTACGAACACATACGCGATGATAGGTCAGAAGCTGTAGTGCACGTGGACAGGTGTTGTTACGCTCTTGGAAGTAGGTCCTACTTATGTGTTAGATAGCTTTAAGTTACGTTAAATGAAACTTTAAGATATTCAAATGTATTAACAGCCATCAACATTTTTCTTATTCACGCTTTAGCTACGTAGTTTTTATGTCAAAAATCGTGTACATTCACAGCCTCTGCAGCGTTGTGCTCTGATTGCCGCGCTGCTAATGCGCAGTATAAAAATGGCAGAGGCTGCTTTGTGTTCCGTAGTGAAATATGCGCGTGGAACACGGTTAAAAAGCTTTGAAGTTTTCCCAGCGTTGTATATAACGCTGTTCGTTAAACCTCTAGATTGAACGAGTTGCGCAGTCGGTGGCGTAATCGTATTTGAATAAATTGCGGTGATTCGTACATTGGTACAAAGCTCCTTAGTATCATTTTTTTCTCGTTCAATTTGAAATACCTACATCTCGAAATTATAAAACTCATCATCATTTTTTATGAATAATGCACGTCTTCTTGTTTCTAATTAAATATTGGACGCGAAATTCCTGTTTCCATTTCAAAGACAAATTCTTAATTATCGATGTTTTATGAAATACTGTTCATAAAAGTTGTTTAAATTAAGAAAAAATAACAATTTAATTTTTTGAGGCAAAAATGGAAAAGCAAATCCTCTTTATTTGGATCATTTTATACCACAGAGATAGATGTGTCGTAGAAACATGCAAAACATTTTCACAGCATCGGGCACATATACAAATGCTGCATTTTTACATTTACTACTGCACCATTACAATATGAACCCAACAGAACTGATATGGAGCCAAGCTGCGGGATTTGGCCAGAGAAGTAACAAGACTGTTAAGCTGCCAGACGTACTGGAAGTAACGTCGCAGCTTTTTCACGTCACTACCGAACGCTGGCGGGATATAGAACGGTTCGTCATAAAAGAAGAAGAGAAAATACTGCGTCTGGTTGGCTTCGTGAATTCTGTTGTTGATAGGCTCGTTATCAACGTAGTAGCAGGTGACACTTCCAGAACTGAAATTTATTTCTCCGATTCGGATAAGGAAGGAGCTAAGTGATTTACCAGACGACTGAAAGTAATTCCTTAAGTGGCTTCAATATTTACCTATATGGTAAAATCCTTCAATACTCTCTTACATTACACGCAGCTTATGCAGAAAAATTACCCTGTGGTTAAGTAAGGAATTTTCATCATTCTTGTTTTTAATTAGAACAGTAGGTTAGCTAAAAGCGATAATGTGTTGTAGTTTTCGTCTAGTCGTCTAAGGAGTGTATAGTGGGAGATATGCAGTGTATTACTTCATTCTGCTTAAAAATTAAATGACATTCAAAGCTGTATTGCTCCTCTGCTCGTCTCTTTTTACGGGTGAACTGCATGCAGCTGGCTGGCCATGTCACTGCAGGCTAGCTGTACCAGCTGACCGGCCAGTGCTGTCCAAGCTAAACGCGCCAGTGAAGCTGTTGTTAAAGCTGTTGTCCCATATTATCGCTAAGTCGATGTGCGCGTAACTTACAGCACAAAACGTACCCTTATTATCGTACTTGACAGTACTCGAGACAGCTTGGCTGCAGTCCCACGTGAAACGGAAATCCAATGAGGTTCCAGCCAACACGGAAGAATACATAGTGCAATGGTTAGCTCAGGTGTATTCTTATGATGAACGGATTATAGTGGCGAATTCCAGAACATACAAAAAAGGCTTCAAATGATCCACAATGTTCCAGAACATTCCACAACATTCCAGAGTGTTCTGGAATGGTCCACAATGATCTGGGATGTTCCCGAACATTCTGCAATCTTCCTGAATGTTCCAGACTATACTGAACATTCCAGAACATCCGGGACCATTGTGGAACATTCAGGGATGTTGTGGAATGCTCTCGAATACTCTCGAATGTTCTATAATGTTTTCAAACACCTCTCGAATGTTCTGAAATATTCTAGAAATTTCTAGAAGGCGAAACTTCCCAGCCCTTATATCTTGTAAAGCATGGCCGTCAGGTATAACTGCCCTCGAACGCTCGGAACTGCACAAAACCATGTTTTGAATAATACTCCATCATAAAAAGCCGTCTGTGACATTCCTATGCAAGACGTTGCATTCTACCACAAGTGACATTTTAATAGAGAGAAGCAAAGTAACAAGATATCAATATCATAGGAGGGAAATTATACATAATTAAATGACGGCAGTGTATCATTGCATTCTCACTCAACAGTGCCAAAAAAAAAAAAAAAAACCTCTGCTTAACGTAATTATGGTAGCGCAAAACACACGTCCTACAAGCACAATAGTTCTCGTATTAGTCCTCATAGTGCAGATGGGGCATTTCGATGAAGTGGTTAAAACCAAGTGGAACAGAACAATGTGCACACCTCACTAAGGCCACGTTTTTACATTCAAAATCACCTTCGCATTCAAACAGTCCAGTTTCAAAAGCCATACTAATTTCATATTCAAATGATGATATGGGTCTGTCAGTGTCATAACCCTGTAACAACCCCTCAGAAAATTATGAATGACTGTGCTAGTAACCTTCTACGTTATTTGATTTTCAAACAGCTGAGCAAAACTCAACGTACTCAAACAGTTTTCTCTTTACTTATTCTGACATCACTAAACTGACACAAAATATGTTTAGCGCAACGCAATCTGACTTTCAAAAACCCCTACAAAAGAATGGCCCTGACTAACAATAACCTATACCTTTCATGAATCACTTACGTCACAAAAATATTCGTTACTCGAACTACTGCAATACAACGAGCGCCAATACTGCCAGCTAAATAAAAGATTCTAACTACTGAAGACACTACCGAGCGAGGTGGCGCAGTGGTGGCACACTGGACTCACATCCTGGAGGACGACGGTTCAATCCCGCGTCCGGCCATCCTGATTTAGGTTTTTCCGTGATTTCCCTAAATCGCCCCAGGCAAATGGTGGGATGGCTCCTTTGAAAGGGCACGGCCGACTTCCTTCCTCCCCTAATCCGATGAGACCGATGACCTCGCTGTTTGGTCTCTTCCCCCAACCAACCAAAACTGAAGACACTGACTAGTGATAGGCATAGTTAGCAAATGAAAGATTTTGATAGAAAACAAACGCATATATATGTAATGTCGCCGCAGGCTGCCACAATACGTTGTTTCATATCCTCTGGGGTTGTAGGCACATCACGGCACACATTCTCTTTTAACGTACCCCACAGAAAGAAGTCCAGAGGTGTAAGATCAGGAGAACTGGCTGGCCAATTTATGCGTCCTCCACGGCCTATGAAACGCCCGTCGAACATCCTGTCAAGGGGCAGCCTAGTGTTAATTGCGGAATGTGCAGGTGCACCATCATGCTGATACCACATACGTCGGCGCGTTTCCAGTGGGACATTTTCGAGCAACGTTGGCAGATCATTCTGTAGAAACGCGATGTATGTTGCAGCTGTTTGGGCCCCTGCAATGAAGTGAGGACCAATGAGGTGGTCGCCAATGATTCCGCACCATACATTTACAGTCCACGGTCGCTGTCGCTCTACCTGTCTGAGCAAGCGAGGATTGTCCACGGACCAGTAATGCATGTTCCGTAGATTCACTGCCCCGTGGTTTGTGAAACCCGCTTCATCGGTAAACATGTAGAACTGCAACGCATTCTCTGTTAATACCCATTGACAGAATTGCACTCGATGATTAAAGTCATCACCATGTAATTGCTGATGTAGCGACACATGAAACGGGTGAAAGCGGTGACGATGCAGTATGCGCATGACACTACTTTGACTCAGTCCGGCCTGCCGTTGTGGCCGAGCGGTCCGAGGCGCTACAGTCTGGAACCGCGTGACCGCTACGGTCGCAGGTTCGAATCCTGCCTCGGGCATGGATGTGTGTGATGTCCTTAGGTTAGTTAGGTTTAAGTAGTTCTAAGTTCTAGGGGACTGATGACCTTAGAAGTTAAGTCCCATAGTGCTCAGAGCCATTTGAACCATTTGACTCAGTCCACCGGCTCTCGCAATGTCCCGTGTACTCATGTGTGGGTTCATGGCAACAGCAGCTAAAACACCAACTGCACCCGCTTCTCCTGAGCCGGCCGGTGTGGCCGTGCGGTTCTAGGCGCTACAGTCTGGAACCGCGCGACCGCTACGGTCGCAGGTTCGAATCCTGCCTCGGGCATGGATGTGTGTGAAGTCCTTAGGTTAGTTAGGTTTAAGTAGTTCTAAGTTCTAGGGGACTGATGACCTCAGAAGTTAAGTCCCATAGTGCTCAGAGCCATTTGAACCATTTGAACCAGCTTCTCCTGTGACGGGCCTGTTACAGACCCGTTTGCGTGCTACGACCATACGTGTTGCATACAGTTAGCGGTAGATGTTTTGCAATGTGCGGCACGTTGGATGCTCTCTGTCCGGGTACAGTTGTGCGTGCACCCTGCAGGCTTCAGCTGCATTTCGTCGACACTCGCCATAGATGAGTATCATCTCCGCCTTTTCAGAGTTCGAATACACCATGGTCACAGTTCCTGCAACACTACACTGTCACAGACGTCTGGTAACTCGGTGTACTACAGTTGGTCTGCGTGCGGAGACGAATGCAGAATAACAATAGCAGCAAGCGCTACATGCGGACACTGCGACAGCTAGACCAAACCACAACAGTGCACTACAGCCACACTCGTAAACACGGTCGTCATCGTAAACATGTCCCTGCAGATGCTGCTCGCCGACCGTGGCCCGTGTTTGTTACGACACGCAACTGAACGTCGGAGGTTTCAAGCGTCAACTGTAGGTTACAATATCTCCGGATGTAATTAACATTTTACAATGCAACAAACGGCACTGATTACGTATTTGTTTATATGTTGAGATGTGCTAACAAAACTAACGTGGTTCCATTTAAAAAAAACGTAGGTTAAAAAACATACTTCCGTGCATTTTTGTATGGTTTGTATTAAACAATTACACTAGCCCCTCTCCTCACGTTCGGTCTGTGGAATCGGTTCGTCAGTATTTGACGTGGTTTACGAAATATATCCAGCGGTAATGTTAGGTGACTCACCCTGTATATATCAATTCATGACATCCATCTTTACAAATTTCTATTTTCTGGCGGACACACGTCCAGATCGTCCGCTTATAGTAACCTCTCAAAACTCTGCCATCTCTCTCTCTCCACATCCACCACTGCGCCGGCCGCGGTGGCCGTGCGGTTCTGGCGCTGCAGTCCGGAACCGCGGGACTGCTACGGTCGCAGGTTCGAATCCTGCCTCGGGCATGGGTGTGTGTGATGTCCTTAGGTTAGTTAGGTTTAAGTAGTTCTAAGTTCTAGGGGACTTATGACCTAAGATGTTGAGTCCCATAGTGCTCAGAACCATTTGAACCATTTTCCACCACTGCTGGCGGCTCACCTCCAACTGCACAACGCTACGCGCTGTTCACATCCAACTGCCCAACACTACACAAGCGAAAATTCCAACAGTGAGTCCAACCAGCCACAGACTGCACACAGCGCAGTGATTTTAATACAGAGCGCTACGTGGCGTTACCAACGTAAAAACCTAAACAGCCTACTTACAACCTGTCCTTCGCCAACATACTGAAACACTGACGTAGGACTTCGTTGCAGAAAACTCAATGTCAATCGTACAGTGAAATTTGATGATGAATTAACGCTCACGTATCTTCACTTGATGTTTGGGCATGTTGTAGTGTTACGAAATCAGCAGTCCTTCTTATACAGAGCTTATAGTGCGAAAGAAGTAAACATCAACGGATTGGTTATATTTTGTTGTTTTCAGTGGCAAGATATTCAGCATAACACCTTTGTTTGGAAAATTTGCATCTAGAAGAGTACAATCTGTATGTTCTGACTAGGAATCACACAGCTATAGACACTTTCCACTTGTCATACGTCCGCCAGGAATTGAAGTTAGAAAACGTTCCATGTGTTCTTTAGTCATTTTTCCACTTTCGGTTGCCTCCACATAAATATTTTGTGGGCACGTTGTTTCAACTTTCTTTGAAATACTTGGTCCAAAAGTGCCTTCTGCCCCTTGAAAACAGATGTACAACTTGTTTACTTCCTTGCCTACCATTGATAAAGCCACATCAGTTGTGTAGCTGTGGGTACAGCTACGAACAGACTGTAACACACTAGCTGTAGTTTCATCTCCTCTGTGAGACAGTATTGAGCATGAAGACATTTCATACTGGAATCGACTCTCGTCACTGTTTCGAACATTTTCTTTCTCCACACCGTGCTCTGTCATAAAAATGCTCACCTCCTGGGTAAACTGTTGCTCCTTCTGTCATACCGTCTTCTATGTCATTACATGTAACAAGCATAGTAATATTCCTGGATGAAATGCCTTATTCAGCCTTAAGATCGTCGATAAAAGCAATCGAAGCTATGGAATTGTCCAAGCCAGCCATTTCAGACGCTTCTAGTGTCGACATTTGCCGATGCCAATAGTGAACTGTAGATGCACACGACCTTGCTCTACCAAACTGCAATATAACATGATATTCTATAGCTTGTACTTGTGACACACTATTTCCTTCGAAACGAGCTCCCTCTCGCCATTTACTAGACGCATAATTTAGAATCAATCTGCAATCTGATTTACTTGTAGCGCCTCATTGGTTTCGTATAGTAATTGAAGCTACGATTGTAATAGTCTTCATAGATGTTCTATAGTAAGCTGTGATCAGTGTCTTCTAATACACGGGTCCTCGACTATTTGGCTGCAGGTAGTTCGTCCTTACTTCTACTGGCCTGATCCTGTTGCTCTAGAGATGAATGTCATGTATTGCTTGAACAGCCACCTTCAGGTTCAGATTCTTTCTGTCCTTCAGTATCAGTATATCTATCCAGCATAATGTCCTGTGTTATCCCCACACACACACACACACACACATATATATATATATATATATATATATATATATATATATGTGTGTGTGTGTGTGTGTGAGAGAGAGAGAGAGAGAGAGAGAGAGAGAGAGAGAGAGAGAGAGAGAGAGAGAGAGAGAGAGAGCCCTCCATCCTCAATCCCAATTTCAGTTCCACATTCAACACATTAAAATTTTGTCCCTAATATTTGGACCACATTCATAGCATTAATTGTCTTTATGATATCACTGTGCACAGTTTGCACAGTAAACTGCATGCAAACACTGCAAGAGACACATTTGTGCTGCAGCTATGCCATCCACGCAAATTGAGTATTTGTTAGTGCAGCTACAACATGCCACCATGTGATGGTACTAGCAGACATGTGTGGAGTTTTTCATGGAAGTGACACAGACCACTGTTGTTTTTATGATCTTGTGTTAGTATAAGTATGGTTTCATGTGGTACCAAGCATTTGAGGTCTCTAAAAGTGTCCCATGCGAGAATGTTTCAAACTTCAAAGCTATTGGTTATTCATCTTTTTTGTATGTATACTTACTATGTGACAGCATCAGTCCTGTTATTTTATAGCCACACCTCATATGCCACAGCATAGCCATGCCCAGAACTTGATTCTCAGCTATGCACTAGCAGAATAGTGCTATTCACCAATGTGTACAATTTGACTGCAAGAGAATCTGAACATGTGAATGTATGCCTACCACCCCTACGCCAGTTTGATGTGGTGATTGAGGTGGAGAACGTTCAATATGTTGGTACTACAGTGCACTATGCATAGTGCAAATGGGACTATTTGTGTAGTATGGTAGACTTTATACAGAGAAATATGATGACTGAATACAACCCATTATGTACTCCTATTAACATTAGCACATTAAAGGATGAGGCATCAAGTGTTGATATTTATGGAGTGGCAGTGCGTAAGTCAAAATCTGAAGTTACAGTCATGTACATTAAAGAAACAAGTGCAGTGAATTTAAAGAACACATACAATCCTTTACTGATTGTGGCAGACAGACCAAGCTGCTGATGTCTTTGCATTAGAGCTGCATACTCTGACTTTATTGACAATGAGCATGTGCACAGTGTGAATATAAATCAATTAGAACAGTGTATAAATCACTAGTTCTTCCAGCAACAAAGTATTCATCTGAAAACCCCATAAGTATAAAAACTGTGGTGACCATATGCATGTAAGTGCACCTGTGATTCAGGATGAATTCAAGACACACAGAAAAGAATTATTTGGACAGTACTGTAATATAAACATATGGCTTCTATTTGTTTCCATCCAACAATAATTTTTGTGGAAAAAGGATTTGGATCTTTTATAAATAAAAAGACAGATCTAAAAAATCAACTTGTTGTTTATTGTTGTTAACAATACATTTTTCAACGTGATTTACAACTTTTACTAATCATTCTTTTTTGAAAAAGAGATTGGTAACGTACAGAGTTACATCACACTAATGCAATTAATTGTGTTATACATGACCAGCAGCATTTGATTGCTTATATGCAGAGAGAGATCATACTAGTACTAAAAGAGAAGGAAAATGATTTTATATGCAGTTCATTGTTTTTTATACATGACTATCAGAATGTGATTGCTTATATGCAGAGATCCATTATATTAATAACATAGGAGAAGAATGATTTTATATATAAAATTTGCATAACAGCAGCTGATTGCTGTGATACATCACACTAATAATACTGCTATAGATTTTTATGTACAGTACTTACATTGTATGGGGACTAACAGCTGCAGGTGAAGAAGAAAGAACTACACATACATACAATATATATACAAGCACATATAGTGTGCAAGAAAACATGTACATGATACACATTGTAATAACATGCATACAATTTGCAAGCATACATAGTGTGCAATGTTTCACACACACACACACACACACACACAATATCACTCAAACGAATATAGTGAGAACTGGAAGGTCCCCGATCCCATCTGCAGAAATGAATTGTTTGTTTTTATGATATGCCAGACCGACTTTCACTTGCAGTGCAGTGTGCCTCAGATGACCTCACTTCAATAGTAAGAGCCTTTGAGGGTGCACAAATATAGCTTTCTACATTGTCAGATATGACATTGACCTTATCATTCATCAGCCAAAAATCGCCAACAAAAAAAGCATGATACTCGCTCAAATTATGCAAGAAGACAGGTATGTTTCATGGCAGTTGCTAGTTTCAAGTTGCATGCAATGTGAGCTGCACCACAGAACCTCCCCATTAGATCACAGTGGTCCCCATGTGGAGTTTCCACTTTTCTAATGGCAGCCCACAAATATAACATTCAACTGCCTATGGAACTGCAATATCTTGTCCCTGAAAGCAGCAGCAACTGCAGAGTAGTCTAATGTTGCTGCACGATTTACCTGGTGTTCATTAAAAGATGGACTTCGCGACTCATACTGCTGCTAGATCCAAGATATTGCCATGGTGATCAATCGCAAAGCGAGAATGGCACATGGGTGACATTCCAGGGCTGAGTGATGAGGTTACATGTGGCAGTGACTATGGAAAATGTGCCAGAGGCGATGGTCCACATCAAGTTGATACTCCAGGCTGAGATTACAGGGCTGCCACATGTGGTGCAATGAAGGAGTCACAAGTGATGGTCACTACGAGCGTGATGATCCAGGCTGTGGTGACAAGGCTACCACATGCAGTGGCCAGATTGACAACCTAGGCTGGGGTGATGATGATGAGCACAGTGACATTGATGGATGGTGTGGTAAGTCTGCCTCCAGACAGTTCCAGTACAGCTGCACGGAAAGAACTTTATTCACAGGTGCTGCACAAACACACACACACACACACACACACACACACAAGCAACAGATATATACATCCATCAATGATAATAATTTACAATAATTATGTTGTGGTTCACCAACACTAATAAGTGACTTTAGTTACTTGTCGTCGCCATTAATTATTCAGGGTACTGAACATGTATTCTGATATTATTTTGTTCAATGAAACATTCACATCAATGGCTATGTTATTATCAAATGCATCTACATTACTGGCCATTAAAATTGCTACACCAAGAAGAAATGCGTATGATAAACGGGTATTCATTGGACAAATATATTATACTTGAACTGACATGTGATTACATTTTTACGCAATTTGGGTGCACAGGTCCTGAGAAATCAGTACACAGAACAACCACCTCTGGCCGTAATAACGGCCTTGATACGCCTGGGCATTGAGTCAAACTGAGTTGGATGGCATGTACAGGTACAGCTGCCCATGCAGCTTCAACACGATACCATAGTTCACCAAGAGTAGTGACAGGCGTATTGTGTCGAGCCACTTGCTTAGCCACCATTGGTGAGAGATCTGGAGAATGTGCTGGCCAGGGCAGCAGTCGAACATTTTTTGTATCCAGAAAGGCCCGTACAGGACCTGCAACATGCGGTTGTGCATTGTCCTGCTGAAATGTAGGGTTTCGCAGGGATCGAATGAAGGGTAGAGCCACGGGTCGTAACACATTTGAAATGTAACGTCCACTATTCAAAGTGCCGTCAATGCGAACAAGAGGTGACCGAGACGTGTAACCAATGGCACCCCATACCATCACACCGGGTGATAACTAGTATGGCGATGCCGAATACACGCTTCCAATGTGCGTTCACCGCGATGTCGCCAAACACGGATGCGACATCATGATGCTGTTAACAGAACCTGGATTCATCCGAAAAAATGACGTTTTGCCATTCGTACACCCAGATTCGTCGTTGAGTACACACTTGCAGGCGCTCCTGTCTGTGATGCAGCCTCCGAGCTGATAGTCCATACTGCTGCAAACGTCGTCGAACTGTTCGTGCAGATGGTTGTTGTCTTGTAAACGTCCGCAACTGTTGACTCAGGGATCGAGATCCGTTACAGCCATGCGGATAAGATACCTGTCATCTCGACTGCTAGTGATACGAGGCAGTTGGGATCCAGCACGGCGTTCCGTATTACCCTCCTGAATTTGCATATTCGCATTTGCATATCACAGCATCTTCTTCCTGTCGGTTAAATTTCGCGCCTGTAACACGTCATCTTCGTGGTGTAGCAATTTTAATGGCCAGTAGTAATAATAAAACCATCCACATTGTATTCACCATACTCAAGTCAGACCAATCTGTTTATGGCGTGTTTTCTTTGTAGAATATTCGTCCATCACATCGTCATAGTCTAGTTGCTGTGTTATGACAGAATTCATGGAAATGGCGGCAAGACTGTTGACTCCGTCCTGCGACATGGATGACCGCAAATAATTCTTGAGTCTTTTGAGAAGTGAGAAAGAGCGCTTGGCCGAACAATCGGTTGAAGCTGGTAACAAAAAGATTCGTAATGCAAACTCCAAATTAGGAAACAGTTCTTGAACATGGTTTTCACGCAACTGTATGGAAGGTACTTACGAAGGAGTTTTTATTTCCTTGCTCTTCACGTCAGTATTAAAATGAATAACCTAATTCAAAAATTCTTCCGCATCGTCTACGTAACGCAGTTGCAGTTTCCGGCACATTTCAGTAGTTCAGTGATGTCCCGTTCAGCAAAATTGCTTAGGAACTAAAAATTGATATAAAACTCTTCCAATGATTTTTTTTTATTTTCTCCAATTGCGATACCACTCTGTCTGTAATAACCAGACATGTATTCACCCGAAACTTTTCCTTTCCTTCAAAAGTGGTATCAGGTTCGGCTGTTTTGTTCACTTTCAGTTTTACTGACTTTCTTCTTTTTGCGGCTCTTTTGTACATATTTACCTTGGTGCTTTCGATGCCAGCTGTTTCATAAGTGTCGTACATAGAACGATTCTCTGGAACGTATTCAAGTAAAGAATCATACAGCTTTATTACAGTCCCAATTTATTAGTAGCATTAAATTTCACACTGGACTCGCACTCGGGAGGGCGACGGTTCAATCCCGCATCCGGCCATTCTGATTTAGGTTTTCCGTGATTTCCCTAAATCGCTCCAGGCAAATGCCGGGATGGTTCCTTTGAAAGGGCACGGCCGACTTCCATCCCTGTCCTTCCGTGAGCCGATGAGACCGATGACCTCGCTGTCTCGTCTCCTCCCCCAAACAACCCAACCATTAAATCTCTTCAATATTGCTGACCAAAGCACTGTCATTATCGCAGTTTCCAGACTCTGTAGACTGCTCGGCACTCCAGTCTCCTCGCAGAAGTCTATTAAGTTTGTAGCGGGACTTTGAATTTCGCCGCGCTACACTCGTTCCCTCAGATATAAACTATACCGTCGCAGCTGTATGAGCGCTCGACGACAGAGAAAATATACATAAGAAAATGAAGGTTCAAAAATTGTAACCCTTATTGTTTTCTACCCGCTCTTGTCTCTTGAGAGCGAAAGCTTAACTTCACTTATTCGCTAGTCTTGGTATGATTCAGACTAAAAACTTATTCGTTAGTCTTGGTCTGATCAAGACGAAAAAACTTATTGATGTGCAGACGTATTGTGGAAGCTTGTATGAAAATTAGAGGATGGAAGCAGCAACGTAAAATACATTGCATTCAATATCAAGATGGTTTTAATTTGTATACATTAGTAATTCCTGGACGATGAAATTTACTGCAAGATTTTGGAGCAGCTACGACTTTTCATGTAGAAATGAAGCAGGAGATTGTTGGAGAACAAGACCTGGACGCTGCACGAGAGAAGACATATTAAATTGGTAATGAATTAACTCTTATCTAAGCCATTTCCCCCTGTTAATCACATTTTGTTATTCTCTGTTCTCTTTCAAATAATTTTTGTAGTGGAAATTGGTTTGACTTTTGCTCAGAAACGCCACAAGGACCACCCCAACAATAGCTTTTCCGAATCACAAAGTCCGATAGCTTTTCTGTAATACGAAGTTCGATTTGCATTTCATTCTTTCCCTTTCTCACGGTCATTAACGATTTTAAAACCCCTTTTTATTCACCATTTCTTCCCACATTTTCAACCTTTTCTTTTATTCTCTTCTCTTTTTCTTTTTTATTAACCACTACAAGTTTCACCATCCATAACTTCCAAAGCATATATTATTTCTACCGGTTAAGATTGAGACTATAGCACTCCCTGACCACCATGTTTCTGGAGGTCGTTTTAAGGAAAATTAGCTACTTAACTTTCACTGTAAAATATTCCAACGGCTGGTCGAAGCAGAGAATAAAGTGTTTATTTGCTGCAACAAACGGAAGAATAAAGCCGTTTGTGGACGAGTCTGTGCTGCACACGATCCAACTAAGTTAACGGTGTGAGCTGCACACGGAATATACGCAGCAACAGGGTTGATTTGATTAATTCTAGCTTGGTGACCAGAACAAGTACCAGCCATATTGTATAAGGGAATGATCAAACGAAATTCACTTAAAAAATATAACAGTGAATCAGCTAATTCTTCTGATTTGTTACCTGAATTTGGGACGAAACAGATAAATCTTTCAACGGGAATTTATCTTTTGGTAAGTAGTTTGTAACAAAACACCGCTTATCCACTTGAATAATGTCTGGGGTGGTGTCTATTATGGGTGAAAAATATTTAGTTTCCATCACTCGCTCTACAATATACCTAACCACCGTGTGTGCCAGAACTGATACAAACTCTTCATACGTTTGAAAAGGCTGTGTTGCCTCTTCCTTTGTTTCCTTGTAGTTCTACGTGTTTAGCTAGAAAGGTATCGAAGTCTGCTGTCAGCCGTATTGCCAAATCTAATTTTTGCCAATGTGTTGACGCAAACCCATAGTTGCGACCCCTGAAAGATACGCCTTGTACGGAAAAGTTTCTGACCACAGCAACAACTCGCTTTAACACGTCCCTCCCTCAACTTGAGATGTTAATTTCTTATCTATTCTCTCCATGAATTGAGCTTTTAAAGTTAACACGCATTTCCTGTGTTCGGTTGAATTTTCGTGGGCAGTTATTCGAAACTGAAGATCTTTCCAGTCATTACATCCATGAGGTTTTGCAAACTGTAATGTTCCATTAAACAATAAACGTGGGACACAAAATACGCTAAACCAGCTTTGAGAGTACGGTTTTGTTGTTTTGGTCTTCAGTCCTGAGACTGGTTTGATGCAGCTCTCCATGCTACTCTATCCTGTGCAAGCTTCTTCATCTCCCAGTACCTACTGCAGCCCACATCCTTCTGAATCTGCTTAGTGTATTCATCTCTTGGTCTCCCTCTACGATTTTTGCCCTCCACGCTGCCCTCAAATGCTAAATTGGTGATTCCTTGATGCCTCAGAACATGTCCTACCAACCGACCCGTCTTCTAGTCAAGTTGTGCCACAAACTCATCTTCTCCCCAATTCTATTCAGTACCTCCTCATTAATTATGTGATCTACCCATCTAATTTTCTGCATTGTTCTGTAGCACCACATTTCGAAAGCTTTTATTCGCTTCTTGCCCAAACTATTTATCGTCCATGTTTCACTTCCATACATGGCTACACTTCATACAAATACTTTCAGAAACGACTTCCAGACACTTCAATCTATTCTCCATGTTAACAAATTTCTCTTCTTCAGAAACGCTTTCCTTGCCATTGCCAGTCTACATTTTATATCCTCCGACCATCATCAATTATTTTGCTCCCCAAATAGCAAAACTTCTTTACTACTTTAAGTGTCTCATTTCCTAATCTACAGTACGGTAAACTATTTGATTCCTCGCCATTCCGCACAATTCTCGAACACAAATCTTCATTTAAGTCAGTGTATTGCCTGCATAAGTTACTGAAATCATCGTCTGTATTCTGTGCCACACGACCTTATTGAGCGATACGATCACGAAGGAATTCATTTAATACCCAGTTCGCAGGCTCGTCAGAAACTGAATCACTATCATCATTCGCTTTATATGCGTCATTTGGCTCAACTGAAGTGATTGTTTCCGGGACGTTGTTATTATTTCCATTACTGGAAACAGCGGACTCAAACCACACGGTTGTTCCGTACTGTTCCCAGATTATTACACTCTGTTTCTAGATTCGAGCTCGAGCTGGAACTAGCCAGCTGTGTTTGAGTTTTAAATATCACATTAATTTTTCCACTCTTTCTCACAATTTCCTCTTTCTTTATCGCCTTATCTTCCAAGAGTTTCCGGTGCCGAGGACCACTTAGTCTTCTCCGACTGTCATTCATTTTAATCGATATAAATCTTAAACTAAACATGTGTACTCTTTGCGATTTAAAATTATACTGAGCTGTCGGTCAAGCAATCGGCTGGTAGAATGGCAGGCGGTATTTTCTTTGACTTTGAAATTGAATGGGCGTCACTGATTGTCGGCACTCGCTACTTCTATGGAAGTGTTTGCGGCGTCTCCCATCAAAAAGCTTGATCGCGAGCAATGAGATTGGCCTTCTAACGTAAGCCACATGAGAAATCACGACACTGAATAATTGCCACAGTGTCAAGACGTAACATCATTACTAAAAGCCTGCCCTTTTTCCGTTCATGAAATTTAAGCCGTTTGTTCCCGGTGTTATTCACATCTGTTTCAGTGTGGATTAATTTCTTTCTCTTTTCAAGAGCTCTTGAGAAATGTTTTGGAAGAACAGTAACAGCTTATCAGCCACCCAATAAATTCCGTCGTCCTTAAAATCCGCCGTTCTAGGCGCTGACTCGTCTGCGTAGCCCTAATTACGCCTTTGCGCAGACCAGATGAAATGCTTTAGTACTTTATGTACAGTACGACACGATTTCGGATGATATGGCTCAACGATGTAGGTGATATCACAATAGAAAATTTCAGTTCAGCATAGTCTCCGCCAGTTGCCAAGCACCTCAATATATATGGCTTTCACAAACACTTACCGATTATTTCTTAACAGTGTCATTTTTCCTTAGATGCGGAATAATATACTTCAACAGCACAAAGAACGGGTTGCCTTCGTCTTAGGTTGTTAAACAAATCTCCTTTTTCAATATTCAGGTCCTTCAGAAGATAAACATGCGAAAACGTTTCACGTATTTGAAGTCATTCTTTTGTCCATCTTCTTCTTGCTACTCTCTTTTTTTTCACAGCTTCAGAAATAGCGCTTCCTCTAGCCACATTAATAGCTATTTACTTGATACGACTCCTTTCTTCTAAAATTCGGTATGTTTTTACATCTGACAGAGCATGTCACGTTCTCGGTGTACGCACCTGCTTCATTGTACACAAGAATGCTTACTCTGCTTGCAGAGGAAGTAATATTTGTAGAATTCGTCCACGGGATAATATTGACCGGATCGCATGTTACTACAACAAAGAAACAAACTAAAAGAGAAGCACCGTGGCGTTTCATGAAAGTACAAGAAATTGTTACGTAATAACTCCCGTGCGAGAAAAAATCTAACAATGCGCCACGGCTTCAAAGAAAGCCGGTACTAGCAGGCTTTACTTTTATTTAACCAACGAAAGACCCATGTACTGTAGCGATGTCGAAGAAAGAGTTGGTACATCATCAATACTTTAATTTACCAAAGTACAGTCTATTCAAATATTTCAGAAAATTTTATTTCTCTAGCGCGAGCGATCCCGGGATCATTTCTATTTACTTCCTGTGCATCGGAAATGGACGATTGTCTGCATCTGATCTTTCTTTGACGCATTTTAGTTTCTTGAGCGAAAATTAAAAATGCAAAGGTGAAAAATTCAAACTTTTATTGTTCATCTGTGTTAGTTCAAAAGCTCTTCTGCAGTCAACTTTCGAGGGAAATCGTCTGCATACTGGAGAACTCTTTGGAAGTTTAACATTCTGGGTAAAGATCATAAAGTCAATAAAATTTCACTTGCCGGACTCAAAACCAGATAATAAGTTTCCTAATACTTTTCATTGGTGTCCGAGTAATATTTGTGTATCGTGAATTTTGTACAACACGTACTTTACAATGTGTTCTTGCACCTTTCACACCTTCTGTATATATTTTTTATTCTTCTATTTCATTCGGGATTTGGCCCGGCACAGGCGAAGTTAATTTTTTTTTCGTTGAGTTTTAGAACCGGTCCCTGTACTGTCATCTTTTCTATGCGGTTATCCGTGGTTAATAAAATTTTTGTGTGATAAGCCCAAAACATGGCACCACACATAGAGGTATAAGCATGTTCTGCATTCGTACCTTGTTTCTCGACGCACTTTCTGTTTCAAGCAAACTGCACGTCTACGCAATGGTGTACTCCTCTTTGAGTGTTCGCTTTCAATAATATTTGGGAAATACATGCCAATAAATCGTAGAGCATTTTCTTCATCAAAGCGACTTCCACTGCCAGCTGTCTTCCATTCTGTGACAATAGGTTTCAACAATTTCTCTCTCTTACCTGAGGCAGAAGAAACTGCTATTTGTATTTTTCGTCCTGTTACTACTCGTTGGAGAGCTTGAGCATTTAAAAGTCACTGATCGAGCAGCGGAAAAAAAAAACTTTTTATACCACTTCAAGCTCCTCCGCACTGATTCGATTGAACATGACAATACCGCTATCCTCCCCCTACACTCGAGTTATAATCTTTAACGTCCACGATTCTGTTTTGTCGCACCACTTAAGGGCAAGCATTGTGTAAGTTTATCTTGTAGTTTTGGCATGTTGCGTCTGTTGCTGCGAACAGTACCAGATGCGTTCGTACCTTGTTATGAAGCCAGAGGAAGAGGTCTTGCTATGAATATTAATTTTCGATATATACAGCGAGTCCCAGGTTCAAATACAGCTTCATGAGTGTTCCTACTAAGCCGCTACCTTACCCCAAATTGTGGAAACTAAGTTCCGTGGTTGCACCTATATACACAATAGAATCCAGGACATAACCAGTCCGACAAACAGCACAAATGCTTTCATTCCAAACCTGTTTCTTCTGAGTGGGATATATTGTGTGAAACACAATCGCCCTTTAGACAACAACAGGTTTTCATCACTGCAGAGTTTTCCAGTCGGATGAAATGCGCTCTGGCATGTTGTGCGAACTTAATCGACAATGTTTCTAATTTTTGAATAACCTTTCTCCTTCGTTGCTGGCAGAACTGGCACTAAAATGACGTATTCTCAAAATTAAAGGGAGAGTATCTCCCTTGACCAACAGTCACTGATTTTCAGCTTTTCCACACGAGCCATAAGCTGACGAATAGCAATGAAGGAATAGAGTTCCTTGGGTCGCGTTGCTTTCTACTTTGACAAGCGAGAATGCACTGATTCTGCCTTATTTACCCTGATGTATAAATAAAATTGTTGGTTTCACCTGCTATAGATTTTATCAGGTCTTCTGTTAAAATATAATGAAATATGAGACAATGCTGGAGTCTTAACCTAAGCCACACTTGTGCCCCGAAGCTGAATCGTCAAATGCGGGCACAAATACACGAAAATCACTTTTTTTAGTCAAACTTCTGGCTAAAGTGTGCTGTTTTACAAAACAATTCGTTCTCTTCATCAGAAACTTCAGATTCTGAAGAAACTTTATCTCTTGTAGAGGCACGTGAATGTGTTGCACCAACTGATGTACCTGGCTCAGGAAAATTATTTCCAGATTCTGTCGAAGAGCCATCCCTATCAAAGAGTTCATTCTCACATTAGCTTCTATTTAGAATCTACATGATTTCTTCCTGTGTACAACCACACGTCGGCGTGCCATTTTATCGCTCAAAAACGAAAATACAAACAGCAACACAAATAAAATTACAGCAGCTGACGCACACAGGCCGAATGTGGGAAAGCTGCTGAGCCCTCTGGGTGGAAAAATATGGCTGCTTGGCCGCTCTACCTGAATCTTGAACACCTGACGCAAGGATCAAAGGTGCACGTAAACTCGCCCTGAGTACCGGAAAACAGATGCAGCGCGCGCGTTAACACGCCCGAATTAGTCAAAGGGCTAGAATGTTCAGTACTGCACCAGATCAGATCCATACACAAATCTTCTAAGTTCAAGTTATACATGTGATGATGATGAGTCCCATACTTCTTTACAGAGCGTAGGGGAGAGACGCGGGAGACCCGCGCCGCCTTACTAGGCAAGGTCCTAGTGGAGGTGGTTTGCCATTGCCTTCCTCCGACCGTGATGGAGATGAATGATGATGATGAAGACGACACAACACCCAGTCATCTCGAGGCAGGAAAAATCCCTGACACCGCCGGGAATCGAACCTGGGACCCCCGTGCTCGGGAAGCGAGAACGCTACCGTGAGACCACGAGCTGCGGACGCTGTACATGTACAATAGAAAAAAATAAGTTGTAGCTAGCCCAATGCGTTCAGATCCCTTTAATCATCTGGAAGTGCCTCCTTTTTCAACCCTGGCGCAAAACTCCTCGAGTATACACTGTGAGGTAACGGGCGAGTTGCGGCGCCCTGGTAATATTCTAAGTTGGCGTGGACGCACAGGACGCTCGACAAAGCCGGGGCCCGGCAGCAAACACGTGGTGGCAAACAGCCGGTCGAGAGCGGCAGCCCCAGCGCATGGTCCAGCCACGTGGCTGGGAATTCCGCTGTGACGAGTACGGTGCTTTGTGACAACGAAGGAGACACGCCGACACGCCGGGAGTGCCAAAGATGGCGGACTTTGTGAAACCTTAATGGCAGACATTTCACAGTTCGTATAGAAATTAATAGTAGCCAGATGAATCATGACACCTCAAAAAGAAACATGTACATTACTATTATTTGCTCGACGATTCTGATGGTGTAATCAGATTTTCAATATCTTTATTAGTTAAAAGTTTAGTATTTGACGGTAAATTATACATGTAACACCCAGCAACGAATTTCCAAAATGTAAACGCTTAAGCCGATTTCGTCGATAGACGTGTCTTTAGAAAGCTATTAGTGTAAACCTAAATTGGTATGAATTACAAGCATATAACTTAAATAGTACATTATTGGAGGTCCAAGTGGCCGATTACTATCGATCTCGTCAGGCCATAAGAACTCCACAGTTAACGAAAAAACAATAGCAGCATGCTTATAAATATATTTATTCATCTATGTCTTAGTTTACATCCGATATATACTATTCATGAAGAAATTGGTTAAATATTTACTGTGTTTTAGAAAGCAAAGAGACATTAGGCTACTGGCCTACCTTTTGCTTCTTTTCTTTTGATATATGTTTATTTAATTGTTTGTTTATGTATTTAACCCTTTCATTGCGCATTTACTCTCAGCTGCTCCCGCCCTGTGCGCGTTATTTTCACCCGGTGCGTATATATACGGCTGTCTGCCGGCCGTGGTGGCCGAGCGGTTCTAGGCGCTACAGTCTGGAACCGCGTGACTGCTACGGTCGCAGGTTCGAATCCTGCCTCGGGCATGGGCGTGTGTGATGTCCTTAGGTTAGTTAGGTTTAATTAGTTCTAAGTTCTAGGGGACTGATGAGCTCGGAAGTTAAGTCCCATAGTGCTCAGGGCCATTTTTTTTTTTTTTGTAGCAGTCTACCGTTGTTATTGAAATAAAAATGAGAAGCAAAATCCAGTACTGTCGGTGTAAAACGTTTCCTTTTTTTAAATCTTTGTTCAGAAAGTCTTATTTTGTTCAAAAAAGGTACTTTATTAGGAGAAAAAAATACAAAACCTATTACATTAGGAATACTTCAAAGTGTGATATCTCTCGAAACAAAAATTCAAACATAAAGGCACATTACATTTTACACAAATGTATCTTTTGTCACTTCGTTTATCATGGTTTGCACATACAATGCATCTTCTATGGCCGGCCGCGGTGGTCTCGCGGTTCTAGGCGCGCAGTCCGGAACCGTGCGACTGCTACGGTCGCAGGTTCGAATCCTGCCTCGGGCATGGATGTGTGTGATGTCCTTAGGTTAGTTAGGTTTAAGTAGTTCTAAGTTCTGGGGGACTGATAACCACAGCAGTTGAGTACCATAGTGCTCAGAGCCATTTGAACCATTTGCACCTTCTATGGGCGGCCTTCTTCTTTGAAGTTCCTGGGATTATCGAGATGATGTGGCGCTCGGTTAGGCGTAAGGTATTGTCACCATTAGCCGATCTCCTTCCACGACGTCCCTCTGTTTGCGGTTGGTGGTTAATCTCTAGGATCTCCTTGATAAGTTTCTGTTGAAAATCAGATACTGAAATATTTCGTCCCGTTTGAGTTTTATATAATGCATACACATTGAGCAGAAAATACTTTTCTATACCATTTTACAGTTTTTCGTACACATTCTACTGAACTTAGCATCATGTCGCTCCTGTCGACGGCCCCCATATTTTGAGTGTAGCTTACGACGCAAGCTGCTTTTGTTTTTGGTTCATTCGTGGTTCTGTCAATTTTGTCAGTCGCTGTAATTTTGCTTGTGTGAAGAGTTGAAAGCATCCTCACTTCCCGCTTGTCCTGCCACTTCAGAGCAAGAACTTCATCTGTTGACATAAACTCGATCTCGCCTTTTCTAAGTTTTTTTGATAAAGCAGGCATGCCTTTGCGGTTTGTTCTCACAGTTCCACAGGCATTAGTCACTGTGTCATGCAAATAAGAAAATTACGTTGGGCTAGTGTACCAATTGTCAACATATAATGTGTGACCTTTACCAAGGTAACGTTCTAGTAAAGTGAGAACAATGCTTCTAGGTATTCCATCATTTACACCAAAGTCAGTTTCTTTTTTTACGTCTGTTGCTGCACCCACTTAAATAATAAAGTCAAGAATATAACCAGTTTCACAATCACATAACACAAAAAGTTTTACACTAAATCTGTGGCGTTTGGAAGGAATGTACTGCTTGAAGAAGACGCGACCTTTGAAGAGAACTAAACTTTCGTCAATGTACAAATTTTTAAAAGGATAGAAAGCACCTGGAAATACTTTTCTTAAGTGATCCACAATTCGACGTAATTTCCAGATTTTGTCATCTCCAGGGTGCTTACTGTTACTAGCAAAATGTAACATTCTAAGTAACAGAAGATATCTATCTCTCGGCATGATTTGCGCAAACATTGGAGTAGACAGTAACTGATCACTGGTCCAATAATTGTTTATTTCATTTTTTCTCACTTGAGCCATCAGAAAATTTACAGCAAGGAAACAGTAAACTTCGTCACTGTTTGTGTTTTTCCAACGTCGCAGTCTTGATTTTTCACTGGCATCATTGCAAAGGTGTTCATAATATAAATTGCATTGCTCAGCTATGTAGCTCAGAATTTCTTGGCTAAAAAAAACTTGGAAGCAGTCGTATACAGTACATAAATCATCTAAATTGACGATTTTGCAACCGGAACCACTGTTATCGAAATTATACACTTTAAGGTCCAAATCAGAGTCTTTCCATCTAAAATCAACTGTTTTGTGTCTCTTAGGAGATTTTTCAGGCATACGCTTCGGAATCGGAGAAAGAATCGACGATAACATGAAAATCTGGATCTGCATTTACCGGTTCAACGTTTGTTGGTTCACAAATATTTTTTATATTTGTGGTGACAGATTTATCTGCCAGCTCGTCGTCGTCATTATCTGTCCACCCACAATCAGCTGGATTGGGCATGATGATGTCCTCGTCGTCACTTTGGTTTAGAATACTCATCGTCTGTAAACGGACGGTAACGTTGCGTCATTTTATTCGGTAACGCGGAAACGGCCGCACACAAATTAGGTAATATAGCGATACGAATGAAGTCAGCTGAAAGAGAATTTAGCATTCAATAGTCGTTCAGGTATTTCCTAGTATTCCAACATTTAAACTGCATACTTGCGCAACAATTACCTTCGACTCGCTGGCCCGATTGTCGGCGTTATTCGTAACTATACGACTATAGCAGGGAACCGCTGTAAGTATTTTGTATAGCTAATAGTATATACAGGGTGAGTCACCTAACATTACCGCTGGATATATTTCGTAAACCACATCAAATATTGACGAATCGATTCCACAGACCGAACGTGAGGAGAGGGGCTAGTGTAATTGGTTAATACAAACCATAAAAAAATGCACGGAAGTATGTTTTTTAACACAAACCTAGTTTTTTTTTAAATGGAACCCCATTAGTTTTGTTAGCACATCTGAACATATAAACAAATACGTAATCAGTGCCGTTTGTTGCATTGCAAAATGTTAATTACATCCGGAGATATTGTAACCTAAAGTTGACGCTTGAGTACCACTCCTCCGCTGTTCGATCGTGTGTATCGGAGAGCACCGAATTACTTAGGGATCCAAAGGTAACGGTGATGGACCTTAGGTACAGAAGAGACTGGAACAGCACATTACGTCCACATGCTAACACCTTTTTATTGGTCTTTTTCACTGACGCACATGTACATTACCATGAGGGGTGAGGTACACGTACACACGTGGTTTCCGTTTTCAATTACGGAGTGGAATAGAGTGTGTCCCGACATGTCAGGCCAATAGATGATCAATGTGGTGGCCATCATTTGCTGCACACAATTGCAATCTCTGACGTAATGAATGTCGTACACGCCGCAGTACATCTGGTGTAATGTCGCCGCAGGCTACCACAATACGTTGTTTCATATCCTCTGGGGTTGTAGGCACATCACGGCACACATTCTCCTTTAACGTACCCCACAGAAAGAAGTCCAGAGGCGTAAGATCAGGAGAACGGGCTGGCCAGTTTATGCGTACTCCACGTCCTATGAAACGCCCGTCGAACATCCTGTCAAGGGTCAGCCTAGTGTTAATTGCGGAATGTGCAGGTGCACCATCATGCTGATACCACATACGTCGACGCGTTTCCAGTGGCAACGTTGGCAGATCATTGTGTAGAAACGCGCTGTATGTTGCAGCTGTTTGTTACAACACGCAACTGATCGTCGGAGGTTTCAAGCGTCAACTTTAGGTTACAATATCTCCGGATGTAATTAACATTTTACAATGCAACAAACGGCACTGATTACGTATTTGTTTATGTGTTCAGATGTGCTAACAAAACTAATGGGGTTCCATTTGAAAACACGTAGGTTTGTGTTAAAAAACATACTTCCGTGCATTTTTTTATGGTTTGTATTAAACAGTTACACTAGCCCCTCTCCTCACGTTCGGTCTGTGGAATCGGTTCGTCAGTATTTGATGGGGTTTACGAAATATATCCAGCGGTAACGTTAGGTGACTCACCCTGTATACGTCTGGAGCACTGAAACGATTAGCGTGTATTTACGTCTGGAGCAGTGAAAGGGTTAATAATGTGTGTTAGAGCGTGTTTATGGTCCAGCCGTACGAATATTTATTTAATTTCAAGTATTTAAATGTAAATCCAGTATTTCGAAAATGTTTCATTATGTTTGTGGGTGCGTAGCCATGCAGACGTGGCGCGATCGCTCTAGCCAATCACAGCGCTCGTGAATGGGGAGAGTGGATGGCAGGAAGTTTCCGGAGAGGACACGAGGTGGTTCTGGGAGTACGACACTATAGACACGGGCATGGCTGGGGAGGACGGGAGAGGACATGGGAAAGAACTGGACGCGACGGCGCAACGGACGCACAGGCGCGGGAGAGAGAGAGAGTGTGGAGCGGTTTGCGCGTGGCCGCGAGAGAGAGAAATACTTCGGAGTGCCGACTTGTGCACTTGTGAGATTTCCGTGGCTACAGTGAAGACGTAGTGTGCGTTTAGAAGTGAATATCTCGCGAGCTATGTCGTCGTTCATAACTAATTATATGCAGTAGGGATCTATTGTTTCCCTGTTAATCAACTTATATTTCATTTAATTGCTGGACCATCGACAGCAATAAGTGTTTTGCAGAAATATACCGCATTCTCAAAAGTACTTCTACTACCGTACTCATTATTTAAAGTCGTTAAGATAGTACTTGCAGATTTCATTTAAATGCCATCTTTCATTTATAAATTTCTAGATTAATTCGCAATTGCCGAGTGATAGAAACCTTCGACGATTCGATTCATGTGTCTATTCGTATTGTATACTGTAGACTCAGCAGTATTTGGCTTGTAATGCGGCAACTACGTATCCCAGCCCCTAGACAACGAAACCAGCCAAAACTATTAATATTTCAACGTTGAGTCTGAGGGTGTGTAGTTTTTGAAAGCCCGCAACATGAGGGGCTGTGCAGCGATGGGTGGGGCTAGAATTTTCCAATTCTGCACCTCAGGTTTCAAATAATGAAACTTCAAGCAAATCATACCATTGCCTATTCTACAACACAAACAACTGTTGAAGGATATCACAGGAATTCCAAATCTGTCTTTCTATATTGGCAAATAAATTACTTATTTGAATAAGGTATATGACAAATCTGCAGTTATATTAAATTGAGCAGTTGCGATTTTCGAGAACAACCATCAACACTTGGAGGTATGAATTGAGAAACGCCTTCAGTCGCAACTTCTCGTGTTTTAATAAGTACATAAGCATTTCGGACCCTGTGTGGTTTATTTTTTGCCTTGAATGAGGTGAACTGCATATTCCCGTCACGAAAAGGTTTGATGTTAGGTTATGAATTTCGTATGTCAAATGCAGAAAATATGCGCGAGATAGTGGGAAAAATAAACAGTGTAAACTTATCACATAATCCAAGAAAAGCGTTTTTAACGTTTTTAGCACCAGCATGCGTTCTTTTCTCCTTCGTTTTAATTCATGCCACCAGTGTGGTGAATACAGCCATGTTTGTAGCTGCGAAATACGGATAAAATTAAACTTTTACATGCAGATCCCAAATAATAACCTACATTAACTGGAATGACAGATAATACTATTTTATCATCTAGCTTAGCTCCAACTAACAGCAAGCAAATAAGATACATAGTAAATCACAAAAATATTCAAAATCAGTAGGCTATGACAGGTTGCCTGTCTGTACAGAACAAGGAGCACAGGTGACATGTCTGATGCTGTGGCTGCAGCAGTAAATGATGTAACTGCAGCACATAGTTTCTTATATGATCGAACAATAGTTCAAGTATCCCAGGTTTACAAAAAGGCACAATATGTGGATTTGAAAACTATCGACCAGTCACACTCTTACCTGTATTTTTAAGATAATTGATAAAGCTACCTACACCAGACTAATGTCATTCCTGAGTCAACACAATCTAATATTCAAAAAACAATGATTTTTATAAAAACAGATCAACTTCAGTAGCTGCAGCACCGTTAGTAGGAGAAATAATAATTGCCATGGAGAACAAGGAGTATGTTACTCGAGTGTTTCTAGATCTTGAAAACGCTTTTGATTGTGTCAACATTGTCATCTTATGGGGCCAGCTTTGGATCCAGGGTATTAGAGAAACTGTCAATGAATTTATAAAAGCATATATGGGCAAGAGGAAACAATTTGCATTGTTCAAAACAAACGTTAGATCATTCAACTTCACAATTATGTATACCCAAACGTGGAGTGCCTCAAGGTTCTGTGTTGGGACCTCTTCTTAATTTATGTTAATGATATAAAGTATTGCTCTCCCAATTAAAAAAAATATTGTATGCAGATGACACATCTGTTGTGTGCAAACACAAGGTCTATGTCACTTTGTAGGGGCTGTGTGACACTGTTAATGAAATAATCAAGTACTTCACTGAAAGCCATCTAAATCATAGCGCTTCAAAGACTGCAATAATGGAATTTAGCTCCAAGAAACAGACAGAGTTTCATATGAAATTATTTATAGGAAATTACATTATAAAAAAGGAAAAATTGATAAAAGTCTTGGTAATAACTATCTAGGACACTCTCAAGTGGGACATACATGTAGCTTCCTTAGCCTTTAAGCTGTCTAAAAACATGTTTGCCATAAACATTATTAGTGAATATTGTACATATATCTATGTGCTAAACCTGTATATCATTCATTATTCTTATCAAATTTGAACTCTGCAGTTGAAATTTGGTGTGCAACAACACAAAGCAATCTAAATTCATTACTAGCACTGCAGAAAATACCTGTCAGTGTTATTTGTGGTGTAAACCCAGAGAACCATGTCAGAACTTGCTGTTTTTTAAATTAGGGTCTTACTGTTATAGGAGTACAAAAAATATTAAAAGTAATATTGCTTGTAAAATCAATAAATTCAAACTAAAACTATGATCAATACCAGACAAAATTAAGATATTATATAAATAGCCAAAGCATAACATCATATGAGAAAAATGCTCTTTGCTCTGGGCTGAACTTAGCTAACACCCCATCTAAAAACTTCACATGCCATACTATTAGCGAATTAAAAGATCAGCTTTAAAGAATTTTAACTGAAAATGCATTTGATTCCCTAAGTGAAAAATGCATTGTAAGTATTTCAGACTGATGATTTTACATAATTCACAAGCTATTTTGTAGCACTGTTTCTCATAATACATTATCAAATGTTATTATTTTAATGCTCTGGCCTTTATCATCATTAATCTCATATTAACAAATATTAAATGCATTAAAATGTAAACTTTATTGTAAAACATGGAACTTTAGTTTCTAAATTATGAACTGATGTATCCAGAAGAATAATCTACACTGCTGGCCACCGTAAATGCAACACCCTGAAGGAAGCAGCCGAATCAAGTGAAATTTACACCATGAGTTTGCAGCGATGAGATATGCAACTGATTAGAATTTCAGCGCAGACGCACATCACGCGCGCCTGTGGCGCCACCTCATAGCGCCATTTAAGGCTTGGCGATTTCGACGAGTGTACGTTCGGCACGTGTGTTTACCTTGTGGTTGTTTCACAAGACAATCAGTTATGCCTCGTAGACAACAGCGAACATCTTTTGATCAAGTATCCGAGTTCGACAGAGGAAGGATAGTGGCTTACCGAGATTGTGGCTTATCATACAGAGAAATCGCTAGTCGTGTTGGACGAAACCAAACAACTGTAATGCGGATATGTGACCGTTGGATGCAGGAGGGTACGACGGACCGACGTGGTCGATAGCATTCACCTCGTTGCACCACTGCACGTGTTGATAGGCAAATTGCGCGCATGGCAGTGACGGATCGTTCAGTGACATCCCGAACCATAGCACAGCACATTGCGTCTGTAACGCATCATCCAGTGTCTGCGCGTATCATTCGACGCCGTTTACAGCAGAGTGGTCTGTCCGCAAGACGTCCATTGCTTCTTCTACCATTGACGCAGAACCACAGACGTCTCCGTCGCCAATGGTGTGATGACAGACGGATGTGGACGGCAGAATGGAATGACGTTGTCTTTACTGACGAGGCACGCTTCTGTCTGCAGCACCACGATGGTCGGATTCGAGTGTGGAGACACCGTGGAGAGAGGATGCTTGACAGCTGCATTATGCACCGCCACACTGGTCTGGTATGGGGCGGTATTGGATATTACTCTCGCACGCCTCTAGTACGCATTGCCGGTACTTTAAATAGCCGGCGCTACATATCCGAGGTGCTGGAGCCAGTTGTCCTTCCTTACCTTCAGGGCTCGGCCACAGCCATATTTCAACAGGATAATGCGCGACCACACGTGGCACGCATTGTCCAAAGGTTCTTCGTCAATAACCAGATTGAATTGCTTCCCTGGAGGGCTCGATCTCCGGATCTTTCGCCGATAGAAAACATGTGGTCCATGGTTGCTCAACGAGTGACCCAGATTACATCCCCAGCTGCCACACCAGATGATATTTGGCAACGTGTGGAAGCTGCTTGGGCTGCTGTACCCCAGGAAAACATCCAACGTCTCTTTGACTCAATGCCGAGGCGTGTGGCAGCGGTGATCTCCAACAATGGCGGCTACTCTGGCTACTGATTCTGGCAGGAACCACATGTCACAGACGTCTGTAAACGTAATCATTTGATACTTGGTCAACATGTTATCTACAAAATGAATTTTGTTGTGCTACCTCTTGTCTTTCTTGGTGTTGCATTTACGGTGGCTAGCAGTGTATATGATGTCCTGAAACTATTTTATATTCAGAGGTGGTATCTGATTATTCAATGTTGAATAAATATTATTATTATTATTGTCATTATGCATTACACAGAAACTTGCTATTTGACCTCAACTTAACTACAAATATTTTGTCACCAACATTTTAGAAGAAATGATGTGACATTGTACTTATACTTGTGATGGTAATTGTATTGCACTTAGCACACTGCATAGTGATTAATACTTCTGCCTCTATAGCTGAGTGCTCAGCGTAGATTGCTGCCTTGCAGAGGACCTGGGTTTAATTCCCAGTACTGGGAAGACTTGTTCAGGGTGTGCTCAGCCTCATGATGCCAATTGAGGAGCTACATGGAGTGGTCAGCGTAGATCTCTGCCTTGCAGAAGATCTGGATTCAATTCCCAGTTCTGCAAGGAATTTTCCTTGGTGGGAAGACTGGTGCAGGGTGTGTTGAGCTTCGTGACCCAAATTGAGGAGCTACATTAATGAGAACTAGCTGTTCCATAGTCTGGAAAGTCGGCAAGACGACCAGGACAGTGGTGTGCTGCACACATGCACTCCACACTGCATCTGTATGATGTCCCAAGGCAGAAGATGATGCAGCAGTAAAATGACAGTCCTTCATCCTTCAA
This sequence comes from Schistocerca nitens, assembly GCF_023898315.1. Classification (NCBI taxonomy): domain Eukaryota; kingdom Metazoa; phylum Arthropoda; class Insecta; order Orthoptera; family Acrididae; genus Schistocerca; species Schistocerca nitens. The sequence goes on from NC_064617.1 coordinate 301,653,345, forward strand.
GGCCTGGATGAGGAGCTCGTTTTCCTTTATAATGGTTATTACTGGAAAAGAGTATGGTCTTCTATGGAGCTTAGTTGTGTTGTGTTAAAATTTTAATATGTGATATGATTGCCATTGGTTGGTGTCCTAGTATTTATGCAAGACATTGGTCTACGTGATGCTAAGCTCATACTGCATGAGGTGGTTGCCAGTTCTAACTCCTAATTTTACTTACATATGTGAATTTCAGCCTGTCACTTACAGAAACATTTGACGTGTTTCATGAGTTTTCATTTGTATATTTTTTCATCAGTTTACAAAAAACTTGGATATTATGTAACTATACTGTTTCCTTTAGTCTTGTTAATTTGCATACTTGTGGTCATAACAAAAGAGATGATATGCTTATAATAGGAAAATTCTCGTAGAATGCAAGCACACTAAGGGAGACTACTCACTGAGAAGCAGAAGCACTGAGCCTTCGTCAGAAGATCCAGGAAAAAAGAAACTTTCTAGCAATGAATCCTCTTCCAAGCCAGAGTACAAATACACACTCAAACACACACACACACACACATACATACATACACATCTCTGTGCCGCTACATGCTGCTGGCTGGTCACTGTTCACTGTTTTGTGTGTGTATTTATACTCTAGCTTGAGAAAGGATCCATCCCGAACACTAGCAATTTTCTTTCTTTCTTGTGTGTGCCTGTTGAGGTTATGTGTTTGTAATCTCCTTAGTGGCTGTTAAGTAATGTATCTGCTATTTGTCATAGGGTTGACTGTGAATGTTCTCTCTTCTACTTTTTTGAAAAACGTTGTGACATTGTCCTTATACATGCCATGGTAACTGTACTTTGTACCTGGCACAGTGATATTTCCTGGTGGTGCATACTGTGCCTGTGACATGAGGTTTAAGGACATTGGAGGTTGATTCTGTTATGTTAAGCCTTTCTTGTGTCACATGATTGCCTAGGATAATGCATGCAGTCTAGGTGCAAGAGTTTCATCTGTGTCATGGTAAAATCTTATTTTGTGAGTAGGTTGCTAGTTCTAGTTATTAACTTTAATTTACAAATATGGATTATAATCCATCACTCTGTGTAATGGAGATGACACAATACTTCTAAGTAGAAAAATAAAAATATTACCTCTAACATTAGCATAGACAATTAATTTCAAGATTCATTTGTCCAATTTTCCGATGCAGTATAACTCCTAAAAGGCAACTATAGTGGAAGAGAAGCAGAAAATCACATATGCAAACATCACAAGAAATGTTTATGACAACAAATGCACTAGAAAATGAGAATAAATTTTCGAAATGCGTTTTGTTAAGCATGAAAAAATAAGTAACAAGTGCATTTAAATGTTGTATAAGCATTGATGATGTTGATGTTCATGATCAGAGATTACAAAACCTTCTTCTCCAGTTTCAAAGAACCTGTTCCTCTGGCAAATAATCAAGGAAAGTGGAATGACATAGAAAATCATTGAGTATTGTTAATAATTGTGTGACTGCAAGCTATAAGATAAGGTGGGCCATGTGCACAGGTAAATTCATATGCATCGACTTCAAACGAGCATTCAACCTTTGCTTGTACAGCTATATCAAGTTATTTTCGTGAATTATGGTAAGATCACTATCTTTTTTAAGATATATGTTCAATAATAGTTCTTGCTAAGCTTTTAGTGTTGATGATATAAAAGTTCTTTAAAATGTCTAGTTGTGCACTTATTTCGCTAAGGTGATGTAAGTGCATAACATAGCCTGTGAAAGTTCTCTTTTTAAAACCAAGATTTATTGTGTCAAAGAATATATTTTAATAATATATCATAGAAACCGGTCTTTTTCCTTCAGATAGAGGGTTGACAAAGGGTAAAGGTGCATATCTTTACACTTAGCTTACAATGAAGGGGGAAACTACAAGTAATAGCACATCTTATCTTCTTAAGCAATACACCAAATCAGACAATAGTAGTCTTACTAAATAATAAATAACAATGAAATGTACTGAAACACACATTACTGCACATTACAATTAAGGAATTCAGTGTTAAAGGCCACTTCCCCCAACTTTTTTCTACTCTGGTTCATTGATGAATAATCAAAATATCATTATTTCCTACTGAGCAAATATCTTCTGTAGGACAGGGTTTGAATGTAGTTTGGCCATTAATCACTGAATATTTTCTTCAAAACTTAAAAATATGGTCAACTACACCAAACTTGAGCACCTCTCCCAAACAATATTTTATTTGTGTTTAGGCAGTATACTTCACTACTACCAAATCAGCTGTCCTTAACTCCTCTACAGCTTTCAAAGCCAAATCATTCCCTTGTTCTTCCTCCACAGCGCCGAGTGTTACAGTTTCCTCTTCCTCCTCTTGTGCCACACTTTCCTCAAGAATATCGTTACAGTAGTCCTCAGAGGAATCTCTAATGATGTATTCATCATCATCTGATTCTGATGAACTCCCCGTAATTTGTCTCTTTTTTGAGTTTCTTCTGTGAGAAGCAGCAATCTTCTTACTCGTTGCGCTATAGAAAACAGCTGAAAGGCTAATGCATTAAACTACAATATCAACAGTATCTACTCACCCTCTGAAAATAGAAAAAACTGCAAGTGGTCCATTGATGATGATGCAGTAGAGAAACACACTTGCACTTAGCAACTGTATTGTAATGGAGTGCATGTGTAGGCTTGGTTCTGGAAATGGTAAGCATGACACCATTGCACTCTAGCTAAGACAGAACAAAACACATACAGTTCACTATATGATCACACGGTGGAAACTCTGTACGAAGTATTTCATGGAAACAAAGAACTAATTGTGCACATGTACTGAAAATGCACTTACCCCACCTTACCTTACCATAGGTCCTCTGGCTACTGATACATTTTAATTCTGACAGAAACGAATTCATAATCATTGGAAACAAAAATGTGCTAATGAAGGTGACATACCAACAAAAATTCCTGAGTTGTAGACATTATAAAATATGTAGCATCCATTGATCCCCATCATCGCTGATAACTTGGAAGCACTGATACATAAGTATGGGACACAAAAGGAGGAACATACTGATTCAGAAAATGAAGTCTGAAATTCTGATTTAAACATGTGAATGTATTATCAACACTATTGTAAATACATTTTCACTTTAAACTATTCATTGGATTTCACTGACATGAAACAAGGCTGCATTTATATGTGTATTAGTTGGCTGCATACAAAGTATCTGTCTAATAATCTAAATAATATGAGATCAATAATATCAGAGGTAAATGAAAATAATTTATTACCGTAGAAGTAAGGTTGATGAACTTGTGTTACTGTGGAAGTCATGGCTTCAGTTCCTCTTATTCCTAATGGTTCTAGCTTTTTAGTAGACTTTTATGGTCAGCAGTATCAAAGGCTTTTGATAGATCTAGACACATATCTGTTAGGTGTTTATTCTTGCCCAGAGTATCAAATACCATTTTTGTAAATTCTGCTATGGCTGATTCTCTACTTCCACCATCCATGGAACTGACGTATGCTTCACTGAGGACGTTTATTTATTCAAATAATTCTGTCTTACTTAATGGATTTTATTATTTTTGAAAATGATGGTATCAGAGAAATTGGCCTGTAGTTTTCTACATCTTCTGCATTATCTTTCTTTAATTTGCTGCCTTCAGATACAACAGAAAATTAGCTACACCATAAAACTCAATTTTGTGTCAACTAATGGGGCTTTTATACTGTCTACAGACAGATCCTTTAAGTACAAAGATTGGCACTTTCATTTTTGTATTGTTTTCCTGCCTTCATACTCTGTGGTGAGCAATATCATTGCACTTGTTGCACAGTTTTTTACTGGAGATGTGGTGACCTCCGTGCAACCACACACGCAAATAATAATTCCCAGATATTACAACACAAAAATGAATGAACGTAATTTACAATAAAATGTTCATAGGGACGCTATTTCATGTAGGTTGGAATGACACGTACAATAAAATCTTTCAGAACAAGGAGCCACAAGACTGGTTGTGTAAAATGGTGCTACAGGAGCATGGAAATTTTTTAAGCAAAAATTGCGAGGTACTTTCAAATCGTTGCGACTGGAGAGTGGGTATTGCCTCTGTGGCGGGGGAAACGCTTTGGTTTCGAGTTCGTTGACAAATATGAAGGACTGGCAGTGAGTTCAGTGGCATCGTAAGAGACGTCACGGAATGTTCATTAAGTGTACGAGCATTGCGAACTGGACAACTATTAAGGCCTGGCAGTGAGGTCTGTAGCATCATGAATGACGTGTGGAATATTTATTCTCAGTATGAGCACTGAGATTGTCTCGAGAAGCCTAGTAGGCAATTCAAGGGGCCGTTAACAGAACATGTGACAGGCTACTAGGATGCACAGCAGGGTTAAGTACTTGAAGAATTTGATATGCATGAGCACCATTGTAAGTGAGGAGAAAAATTCATCATCTAGAGACACCTTGAATTAGGGACTCATGAAATGCTGTTTCCACCTTGTGATGAAGGCTAACCATGGCTCCAACTTCTCACTAAATTCTGGAAATGGTGGAGACTGTATCGTCCTTGCAAGCGATACGGAATTGTATCGGTAGGACGAAGTTTCCAGAAGAAGCTTCTGTAGTTGCTGGACATGCTGGGCTGGGTCGACATGTCCAGTTTCACGTATTCAAATGGAACGAGAAAATCTAATTAGTGTACCTGGAAGCTTTGCGGCCAAACTGCACTTAATTCCTGAAAATGCTTCTGAATGAACTAACAAAGCTTGGAATATACGTAAGCACTGGAGTCCTAACAACCTTATCAACATTAACTGTTAGGACAGAACTGCTGCTCTTACTATACTTGTCGCCATTAACTGTAGAGACTTGAGTGCAACCCCACAACAAATATTTTATTTCTATCACAAAATGAAAGGAAGTAATCCACAATAATATGTCCATGATATACGCTAGCTTCACATAAGACTGAAAGACATAGACAATAAAATCTTCCAGGATATGTTGTAACAATAAAATCATCTCACTGAAATTACACACATCAAACGAAGTTTTGCATCACCCCGGTTCCCGAACTCCTGAAGATAGACGTTGACTGTGGATATTGTATAACAGACACAGTCCCTTTGACTGTTCAAAGGTGTCAGTAAACCCGCCCCAAGTTGTAAACAACTGTGCATGAGCAACGCCTAATACACGGAGGGAGTCCGACAGCCGATCAGTTCCAGTCGTTCCAGGAAGAATGCACACGGCTCATGTTGTCTGTAGTTCAATCATGCCTAGACGGTCAATACCGCGATTCGATCGCTTCCGCATTGCTAGTTTGTGCCAGGAAGGACTATCAACAAGGGCAGTGTCCAGGCGTCACGGAGTGAATCAAAGCGACGTTGTTAAGACATGGAGGAGGTACATAGAGACAGGAACTATCGACGGCATGCCTCGCACAGGCTGCCCAAGGGCTACTACTGCAGTGGACGACCGCTACCTACGGATTATGGCTCGGAGGAACCCTGACAGCAACTCCACCATGTTAAACAATGCTTTTCGTGCAGCCGCAGGACGTCGAGTTACGACTCAAACTGTGCGCAGTACGCTGCACGATGCGCAACTTCACTCCCGACGTCCATGGCGAGGTCCAACTTTGCAACCACGACACCATGCAGCTCAGTACAGATGGGCCCAACTACATGCCGAATGGACCGCTCAGAATTGGCATCACGTATTCTTCACCGATGGGTGTCGCATATGCCTTCAACCAGACAATCGTTGGAGACGTGTTTGGAGGCAACACGGTCAGGCTGAACGCCTTAGACACACTCTCCAGCGAGTGCAGCAAGGTGGAGGTTCCCTGCTGTTTTGCGGTGGCATTATGTGGGGCCGACTTACGCCGCTAGTGGTCATGGAAGGCACCATAACGGCTGTGCGGTACGTGAATGCCATCCTCCGACCGATAGTACAACCATATCGGCGGCATATTGGCGAGGCATTCGTCTCCATGGACGACTATTCACGTCCCCATCGTGCACATCTTGTGAATGACTTGCTTCAGGATAAACACATCGCTCGACTAAAGTGGCCCTATCGAACATGCTTGAGATAGATCGAAAAGGGCTGTTTACGGACGACGTGACCACCAACCACTGTGAGGGATCTATGCCGAATCGTCGTTGAGGAGTGGAACAATCTGGGCCAACAGCGCCTTGATGAGCTTGTCAATAGAATACCACGACGGATACAGGCATGCATCAATGCAAGAGGACGAGCTACTGGGTATTAGAGGTACTGATTTGTACGGTAATCTGGACCACCACCTCTGAATGTCTCGAAGTATGGCGGTACAACATGCAATGTGTGGTTTTCATGATCAATAAGTAGGACGGAAATGATGTTTATGTTGATCTCTATTCCAATTTTCTGTACAGGTTCCGGAACTCTCGGAACCGAGGCGATGCAAAGCTTTGTTTGATGTATGTGCTACAGTCATGCTCATAAATTAAGGATTATGCTGATACATAGTGAAACAATGCTCTAGTGGGCGGTTTGCGGGTTTAAGTCACCTCAGGGTATGACCTGCGGTCGTCGCACGGTGGCGCTGGCACCAGACCACATACGCAGAGGTGTGTTGGTGCATGTCAGAGTATGGTGCAGCGAGTAAGTGTGCAGACGTTTTCACACTTGCTAATGGTGACTGTGTATTGAAAATGGCTCAAAGAACACAAATTGATGACGTTATGAGGGGTAGAGTACTAGGGCGACTAGAGGCTGGTCAAACACAGCAGGTCGTAGCACGGGCCCTCCGTGTGCCACAAAGTGTGATCTCAAGATTATGGCAACGATTCCAGCAGACAGGAAACGTGTCCTGGCGCTACAGTACGGGACGTCCACGCTGTTCAACACCATAAGAAGACCGATATCTCATCATCAGTGCCCACAGACAGCCACAGAGAACTGCAGGTAGCCTTGCCTGGGACTTTACTGCAGCCACTGGAACAGTTGTCTCCAGACACATAGTCTACAGACGACTAATAGACATGTTTTATTCGCCCAGAGACCTGCAAGATGCATTCCACTGACCCCTGGTAACAGGAGAGCCCGTAAAGCCTGGTCATTGGAACAGTGGTCCCAGGCTATGTTCACGGACGAGTCCAGGTATAGTCTAAACAATGATTTTCGCCGGGTTTTCATCTGGCGTGATCCAGAAACCAGATACCAACCCCTTAATGTCCTTGAAAGGGTCCTGTATGGAGGTGGTGGTTTGACGGTAGGGGTGGGGGGGTGGGGGTTATGATTGGTGCACGTACACCCCTACATCTCTTTGACAGAGGAATTGTCACAGGTCAGGTGTATCGGGACGTCTTTTAGCACCAGTATGTCCGCATTTTCAGGGGTGCAGTGGGTCCCACGTTCCTCCCGATAGATGATAACGCACAGCCCCATCGAGCTGCCATCGTGGAGGAGTACCTTAGAATACATTAGGTGAATGGAGTGGCCTGCCTGTTCTCCAGACCTAAACCCCATCGAGCACGTCTGGGATGTTCTCGGTCGACGTATCGCTGCACGTCTTCAAACTCCTGCTACACTTCTGGAGCTCCGCCAAGCACTGGTGTAGGAATGGGAGGCTATACCCCAGCTGCTCGACCACCTGCTCCAGAGTATGCCAACCCGTTGTGCGGCCTGTGTACGTGTGCATCGTCATCATATCCCATATTGATGTCGCGCTACATGCGCAGGAAACAGTGTCGTTTTGTAGCACATGTGTTTCGGGACGGTTTTCTCAACTCATCACCAATACCGTGGACTTACAGATCTGTGTCGTGTGCGTTCCCTATGTGCCTTTGCTATTAGCGCCAGTTTTGTGTAGTGCCACGTTGTGTGGCACCACATTCTGCAATTACCCTTAATTTATGAGCATGAGAGTTGTTTGTCCATTGGTATGAACAACACTTGAAGTATTCAAGTCTAGTAGAATGTTGTCTGTGAAGGCACTTTCCTTGACACAGGCACAAGGCTTACGTTCAATCTTCGTTTACTGCGCCAGGAGTGCAGTACCGTTGAGGGCAAGGTCAGTACAGGTGATGGCCACGGTAGCGACTGCTGGCTGCTAGTCGCGGTGTTGCTGCGACTTCTCCGGCGATTATACTCTTGTTCCTAGCTCTGGATGCTGGGAGGTGTAGACTCCATTGTGACTCCATGATTAGAACTGCTCTGCTAGCTGTCAGGCAGTATCTTAAGTACATGCCAGTGAGAGGATATCTGCTCCATGCTTGGTGGGCACGTGCCTCGAATACACTGCTGCTGACACCGATACGAGTGCTGCGAGTGGAGTAGCAGAAAGCACACGTACACTTGGCAGCTGCTGTAGACTAGTTTGTAAACACCTTGGACGGTTAGTGTGTGTACATCAATTGCATTTCTTTGCATTAAGAGCACGCTGGCCAGTGTTGAGATTGACAAGCTGTGCCTACCAGGCTGCGTTATGGAGCCTGTGATTCTGTAGCTCAGTTACTCACCAGTTCTGGCTTTACTGCTGGGTAGTTGTATTCGTAAGTAACAACCTGTGTGTACAGCAGGAACAGCATTTGATTTTCGGAAATTTTCTGGCAGTTTATCTATTATGACAAATATTTATTTATGAAATTTCTAGTTTCTGTGAATCATTTGTCTGTAAGTAATTGTGATTTTATTCCTGTTTTCGTTTTTCTTGTTTTACAACCTTCCAGACTACTTGCTTTTGCGCTAAATATTGGTTTGCCATTTGATTTTTTATGGTAAGGAACACCTTCCTTTTTCTTGTTTTACAACCTTCCAGACTACTTGCTTTCGCGCTAAGTATTGGTTTGTCATTTGATTTTTTATGGTAAGGAACACCTTCCTGTAAATCTCTGTATCCTAGATAACAGTTAAGGAACTCTGGTTCTTTACGGTATTTTCTTATGGAAATGAGATTTTTCTTTGTCTGGGAGGCCTTTCTTATAACTATGTTAACCACTTATTTTTATTGTGCTTTGTTAATTATACAGGATGGTCCATTATTCGTGGCCGGGCCAAATAACTCACGAAATAAGCGTCAAACGTAAAAACTACAAAGAACGAAACTTGTCTAGCTTGAAGGGGGAAACCAGATGGCGCTATTGTTGGCCCGCTAGATGGCGCTGCCATAGGTCAAACGGATACCAACTGCGTTTTTTAAAAAATAGGAATCCCCAGTTTTTATTACATATTCATGTAGTACCACTTTTTTAGCTTTGTGACTGGTGGCACTGTAATAGTCACAAACATATGGCTCACAATTTTAGACGAACAGTTGGTAACAGGTAGGTATGTTTGAACATTTTATTTCGGTTGCTCCAATGTGATACGTGTACCATTGTGAGCTTATCATTTCTGAGAACGCATGCTGTTACACCGTGATTACCTGTAAATACCACATTATGCAATAAATGCTCAAAATGATGTCCGTCAAACTCAATGCATTTGGCAATACGTGTAACGATATTCCTCTCAACAGCGAGTAGTTCGCCTTCCGTAATGTTCGCACATGCACGATATCGACCTTTTCCGCAATTGGTAAACGTTCCATTTTAACACGGGTAATGTATCACGAAGCAAATATCGTCCGCACTGGCGGAATGTTGCGTGATACCACGTACTTATACGTTTGTGACTATTGCAGCGTCGTCTATCACAAAGCGCAAAAAGTGGTCCAACTAAAACATTCATATTTCTTTACGTACTACACGAATATGTAATAAAAAATTGGGGCTCCTATTTAAAAAACGCAGTTGATATCCGTTTGACCTATGGCAGCGCCATCTAGCGGGCCAACCATAGCGCCATCTGGTTTCCCCCTTCAAGCTAGACGAGTTTCGTTCTTTGTAGTTTTTTCGTTTGATGCTTATTTCGTGAGATATTTGGCCCGGTCACTATCAATGGGCCACCCTGCATAGATACTTTTGGTAAAGACTGCTCGAAGTTTAGCCAATATCTTGTACGGAACTTGGCATCTACATTGTTTTCTGTATAATATTTCATCCCACGTATCCACTTATTTTACTGGGCTTTGCTATTTATATAGGTACTTTTGGTAAAGACTGCTCGAAGTTTAGTCTATATTTTGCACGTAACTTAGAGAACTTTGCATCTACATAGTTTTCTGTATATAATTTATCTCAGCTTTTCTAATAACAACCATAAAATTCTGAATAGATTTTTTTTTTTTTTTTTTTTTTTTTTTTTTTTTTTTTTTTTTTTTTTTTTGCAGGCCTTCAGTCTGCTGGGCTTATCCAATACAGTGTGTCCAAGATCTTTTGCATCTACAACACAGTGTTCCCTCTCTGCATTTGTAGCAACATGATTGGTTATTGATGCCGAGGTTTTGTTACCACTGTTGTATTTTTGATCAAATGTGACTCGCCAAAACTTTAAAAACGTTAATGAGATTCCATCCATCATATAATTTGTGTTTAGATTCACATTTACGCATAGAAGTATGTTGTTCTTGAGCACTGAAATGTTGTCCAGAATTTCAGTTAATGTATTAAAAACGGTATTTATAATATCACTAGGTGATAGGTACAATCTTTTTTTTGTAAATGCTAGCATCTGATAGTTCTATACTTGTTATTTCAGAATGTTTAATATTGTTAATTGTGGTACATACAGGGTGTTTCAAAAATGACTGGTATATTTGAAACGGCAATAAAAACTAAACGAGCAGCGATAGAAATACACCGTTTGTTGCAATATGCTTGGGACAACAGTACATTTTCAGGCGGACAAACTTTCGAAATTACAGTAGTTACAATTTTCAACAACAGATGGCGCTGCAAGTGATGTGAAAGATATAGAAGACAACGCAGTCTGTGGGTGCGCCATTCTGTACGTCGTCTTTCTGCTGTAAGCGTGTGCTGTTCAAAACGTGCACGTGTGCTGTAGACAACATGGTTTATTCCTTAGAACAGAGGATTTTTCTGGTGTTGGAATTCCACCGCCTAGAACACAGTGTTGTTGCAACAAGACGAAGTTTTCAACGGAGGTTTAATGTAACCAAAGGACCGAAAAGCGATACAATAAAGGATCTGTTTCAAAAATTTCAACGGACTGGGAACGTGACGGATGAACGTGCTGGAAAGGTAGGGCGACCGCGTACGGCAACCACAGAGGGCAACGCGCAGCTAGTGCAGCAGGTGATCCAACAGCGGCCTCGGGTTTCCGTTCGCCGTGTTGCAGCTGCGGTCCAAATGACGCCAACGCCCACGTATCGTCTCATGCGCCAGAGTTTACACCTCTATCCATACAAAATTCAAACGCGGCAACCCGTCAGCGCCGCTACCATTGCTGCACGAGAGACATTCGCTAACGATATAGTGCACAGGATTGATGACGGCGATATGCATGTGGGCAGCATTTGGTTTACTGACGAAGCTTATTTTTACCTGGACGGCTTCGTCAATAAACAGAACTGGCGCATATGGGGAACCGAAAAGCCCCATGTTGCAGTCCCATCGTCCCTGCATCCTCAAAAAGTACTGGTCTGGGCCGCCATTTCTTCCAAAGGAATCATTGGCCCATTTTTCAGATCCGAAACGATTACTGCATCACGCTATCTGGACATTCTTCGTGAATTTGTGGCGGTACAAACTGCCTTAGACGACACTGCGAACACCTCGTGGTTTATGCAAGATGGTGCCCGGCCACATCGCACGGCCGACATCTTTAATTTCCTGAATGAATATTTCGATGATCGTGTGATTGCTTTGGGCTATCCGAAACATACAGGAGGCGGCGTGGATTGGCCTCCCTATTCGCCAGACATGAACCCCTGTGACTTCTTTCTGTGGGGACACTTGAAAGACCAGGTGTACCGCCAGAATCCAGAAACAATTGAACAGCTGAAGCAGTACATCTCATCTGCATGTGAAGCCATTCCGCCAGACACGTTGTCAAAGGTTTCGGGTAATTTCATTCAGAGACTACGCCATATTATTGCTGCGCATGGTGGATATGTGGAAAATATCGTACTATAGAGTTTCCCAGACCGCAGCGCCATCTGTTGTTGAAAATTGTAACTACTGTAATTTCGAAAGTTTGTCTGCCTGAAAATGTACTGTTGTCCCACGCATATTGCAACAAACGGTGTATTTCTATCGCTGCTCGTTTAGTTTTTATTGCCGTTTCAAATATACCGGTCATTTTTGAAACACCCTGTATATCTATGTAAGTATGGTCTGCGCCCTCTTTAACCCTCTTTAAAAAAAGTGACTCAATTGAGTTGCGAATAATAGAAAAGTTGGGCCATTATTGTTATCGGAACAACTGATTATTGTATTGTGCTTCAGCGACGTTATAATTAACTGAAAATTCTGCTTCTGAAGTGTTGTTGGATGTGAGAGATAACCTGAACTATGCGCTGCTTGTGCTGCAAAGTTAAGGAAGGGGCCATTGTCTCAACAATATAACGCCAAGTTTAATAAACGTGTGGAAAAGTGAACCTAAATTTGTGGAGCTGTGTACATTGTTAAGTAAATACCATCCATTATTCATAAGGTTTTCAGTTTCATGGCCACAGACTGGTGTGCGACCGAAAAGACAAAGAAACAGAGTGACAAAAATCAGGTTGGCTATCTTAGGAGCCCACTGCTGGAGTCTGCTGCATAATTCCTACACCTACTTCTGAGTCACCTCTCCACATAACGCCGACAGCAAGCTGAAACCTGTTTGTGTCCTCCAGGACCCTCTCATACCAAATTCGCTTCCTCCCCATCATTCTGTCAACTACCAGTTCCAACTATCCCCTGTTCCAACCTCTTTTTCCCTAGTTCTTATCTACTCTTTCTTTGCTTCCTTCAACTGTGCCTGAAGGGTCTTCCTGTTTCTAAATCAAATTATTCCAACTGTGTACCATGCAATTCTGGGAAAGGACTTTCTTGGCACCCCCCTCCCCCCCGCCCTCCTGTCGCCAATGTCTAAACAAGAATGCGCCTGTACACTAAGTTATGTAAATATGCGACAGTATACAACGTCCACAAGCTCAGTAATTTCCAATGTATGTAAACAAACGTTAATAATACTGTAATTTGTCCGCCTGCCGCTTTTTCATTACGGGTGAACAGCAATACCGTTTAGCGTTTACCTGTGCTTGAAGGGATTTCATGTAACAAGGTTATTTAATAATTGTTGTTGTTGTGGTCTTCAGTCCTGAGACTGGTTTGATGCAGCTCTCCATGCTACTCTATCCTGTGCAAGCTTCTTCATCTCCCAGTACCTACTGCAACCTACATCCTTCTGAATCTGCTTAGTGTATTCATCTCTTGGTCTCCCCCTACGATTTTTACCCTCCACGCTGCCCTCCAAGACTAAATTGGTGATCCCTTGATGCCTCAGAACATGTCCTACCAACCGATCCCTTCTTCTGGTCAAGTTGTGCCACAAACTCCTCTTCTCCCCAGTCCTATTCAGTACCTCCTCATTAGTTATGTGATCTACCCATCTAATCTTCAGCATTCTTCTGTAGCACCACATTTCGAAAGCTTCTATTCTCTTCTTGTCCAAACTATTTACCGTCCATGTTTCACTTCCATACATGGCTACACTCCATACAAATACTTTCAGAAATGACTTCCTGACACTTAAATCTATACTCGATGTTAACAAATTTCTCTTCTTCAGAAACGCTTTCCTTGCCATTGCCAGTCTACATTTTATATCCTCTCTACTTCGACCATCATCAGTTATTTTGCTCCCCAAATAGCAAAACTCCTTTACTACTTTAAGTGTCTCATTTCCTAATCTAATACCCTCAACATCACCCGACTTAATTCGACTACATTCCATTATCCTCGTTGTGCTTTTGTTGATGTTCATCTTATATCCTCCTTTCAAGACACCATCCATTCCGTTCAACTGCTCTTCCAAGTCCTTTGCTGTCTCTGACAGAATTACAATGTCATCGGCGAACCTCAAAGTTTTTATTTCTTCTCCATGGATTTTAATACCTACTCCGAATTTTTCTTTTGTTTCCTTTACTGCTTGCTCAATATACAGATTGAATAACATCGGGGAGAGGCTACAACCCTGTCTTACTCCCTTCCCAACCACTGCTTCCCTTTCATGTCCCTCGACTCTTATAATTGCCATCTGGTTACTGTACAAATTGTAAATAGCCTTTCGCTCCCTGTATTTTACCCCTGCCACCTTTATAATTTGAAAGAGAGTATTCCAGTCAACATTGTGAAAAGCTTTCTCTAAGTCTACAAATGCTAGAAACGTAGGTTTGCCTTTCCTTAATCTTTCTTCTAAGATAAGTCGTAAGGTCAGTATTGCCTCACGTGTTCCAGTATTTCTACAGAATCCAAACTGATCTTCCCCGAGGTCGGCTTCTATTAGTTTTTCCATTCGTCTGTAAAGAATTCGTATTAGTATTTTGCAGCTGTGGCTTATTAAACTGATTGTTCGGTAATTCTCACATCTGTCAACACTTGCTTTCTTTGGGATTGGAATTATTATATTCTTCTTGAAGTCTGAGGGTATTTCGCCTGTTTCATACATCTTGCTCACCAGATGGTAGAGTTTTGTCAGGACTGGCTCTCCCAAGGCCGTCAGTAGTTCCAATGGAATGTTGTCTACTCCCGGGGCCTTGTTTCGACTCAGGTCTTTCAGTGCTCTGTCAAACTCTTCACGCAGTATCGTATCTCCCATTTCATCTTCATCTACATCCTCTTCCATTTCCATAATATTGTCCTGAAGTACATCGCCGTTGTATAGACCCTCTATATACTCCTTCCACCTTTCTGCTTTCCCTTCTTTGCTTAGAACTGGGTTGCCATCTGAGCTCTTGATGTTCATACAAGTGGTTCTCTTCTCTCCAAAGGTCTCTTTAATTTTCCTGTAGGCAGTATCTATCTTACCCCTAGTGAGATAAGCCTCTACATCCTTACATTTGTCCTCTAGCCATCCCTGCTTAGCCATTTTGCACTTCCTGTCGATCTCATTTTTGAGACGTTTGTATTCCTTTGTGCCTGCTTCATTTACTGCATTTTTATATTTTCTCCTTTCATCAATTAAATTCAATATTTCTTCTGTTATTTAATAATATTATTCTTAATTTATTGCTTAGAAAATGAAGTCTAGATCGTCAGTACGGAAATTCAAGATAAACATGAGATATTCATAAAATGTACAGTACAACCACAACTCCTCCCTCCTCTGACAATGACAGACACTAAAATTGTTCATATGGCTCTGAGCACTATGGGACTTAACGTCTGAGGCCATCAGTCCCCTAGAACTTAGAACTACTTAAACCTAACTAACCTAAGGACATCATACACATCCATGCCCGAGGCAAGATTCGAACCTGCGACCGTAGCGGTCGCGCCAAGTTCCAGACTGAAGCGCCTAGAACCGCTCGGCCACACCGGCCGTCAATGGCAGACACTAATCCATATAATAGATTAAGAACCAATAATAAGCTTTTACGTAATTTAGCACTCGGAAAGTTACGCCTTGATCATGAGTCTCGGAATTTCAAAATAACAGACCAGATGTACTTCCTGCAAACGTACTGTAAACTGTCGAAACTTTACTTGTCTGGCAGTGATAGGTACCAAAGCGCGTAGTTGCTACGAAATATACTAAAAACGTCCGCCTCGGCAGCTCCGAGATTAATTCGGCGGATTGTTTACCGAAGGGCCTGGGTCTGTGATTCCCCCCCCCCCCCCCCCTCGGGGATTGGGTGTTGTGTTACCCTTACGTTCGCATTGACATCATTGACATTCCGTTATTGAGATGGCTGTACAGGCATGTCCCGAAAGGCAACAAAATTAAAAAAAGAAGTAAAAATTTTTAAATAACTTAGAATTACGCACGGCAGTTTCAAACGCGTCTCATTCGTCGGGTGTAATTACTGTCTGTCAAATCCGTTTTGAGCGTCATATTTGTGTTTTAGTGAATCAAAAACTGATTTCTGAACGCCGTTCAGTGTTATGCTCCACTTAAAGCACACAGGGTAAGGAAGTTGCAGTCAGAATTCATCTATGATGTGGAACACGAACATAAAGATTGTTCAGAACCATTAAAAAGCCAAGATCGCACAAAATATTTTTTTATTAAAGACAACCGGTTCCAACAGTCTTAGCTATCATCTTCAGGTCTTAAACTTTTTTTGTAGTAAAAATGTACATTTTATGCTGACCTCCTGCACAAGATGTCAAGTGGATAAAACTCGGTACACTGTAAACGTTTGCAATCGCTACAATATTTAAAAACACGCAGCATCTTGTCCAAAAGGCCATGTCCATATAAATATTGCTCACAAACGCTCGTTACATGGTACAAATATGGTACACAATAGCACATCTGTTTACATGTGCTGGACATCCAGCATGTCATTATTTTGCATGTCATTTACCTTCATCAGTCCCTTCATTTTAAGAATTCTGACACTTTTTGGCATTTAATGTCCAGCCTTTATGAACGTTCAACAGGCAGAGCCTCAGTTCTCTTGTTTAACGATGGAAAGTGTATTAACCATTCGAAATATCTGTAACTTGGAGAGTGCAAGTCATCTTACCTGATCCAAGTTGTATCACAAAATAATTTGGAAGTAAATTAATGTGAAGTGCGTAAAATAATCATAAAGTGGTGCAAGTCTTTGTTAAAAGCGAAATATCAAGAAAGCAGCTCTTTTAATGATCTGCCAGTATTACAGAAATCCTTTTTATTTCGTACGCATTCATTTTAAACCCCTGTAAGACAGCTCACATACCTTAACGTTAATTTCTCCAAAACAGACGTCGAACTCCTAAAAGTTACGAAACCAGTCTTCACCTAAGGACTGCCTATGACTCTTTCTGTTCATGAACTCGATTTTAGCTTGTCATGTTTCCTGATATTACTGGATCGTCACCCCAGACATTGCGCCTTGTAGCATCTACAAGTAATCTATACGCCTACTGTGCAAACCGCTGGGAAGGGATTGCCAGAGGGTTTTCCCATTGCACTAGTTACTAGGAATTCTTCCCGGTCCATTAAAGTATGGAACGAGCGAAGAATGATTGCTTAAATGCCTCTTTGTGCGCTGTAATTAGCCTAAACTTGTTTTTGAGATCCCTGCGGGAGTGATACGTACGGATTGTGATTCCACACCTCAAGCCGCTTCTTGAAATTTTGATCAATACTGATTTTTTCGAATAAGGCACACACATGATCCTCTTTTGCGTAATACGATAGGTGTCACTGCAGGCCAGTCAAAACTTTCCAGCGCTAATGACCAAGATGTCAAGGACCTCAAGAAATAGTATTTTCTTATTGCGTTACCAGGAAATTTGTTTATCGCTGTCTTGGTATTCTAAAGATCGCTCAGTCGACAGACTGAAAATTTTAAGTACTATGCACACATACTGCTGGGCGACAACGGAGATGAAATTGTGTATCCGACATACTGCTGGGCAACAACGGAGATGAAATTGTGTATCCTACTCGAATAATCTGCAGAACATCAATTTGAAGCAGCGTGAACGCACACATAGAGGGCCTACACACAGAAATTTCCCACAGCGCCTCTAGTGGTGGCGTGTGAGACTATCGCCGCGAAGCACTGTTGGCTGCAGTGGAGGGGAGACAGGAAGTTGAATCGATGGGCACTTCCCGCTCGCGCAGCAGACAGCGTTCCGCTTCATGCGCAAGCGGTGGAAGCTAAACGCATAGTGAAGAGATGACGTTTCCGTCGGAAGCACACTGTAACCCGTGAACTTGCTGACCATAACACAACCGCCAGAGAGCATATTTACGCGTACAAATTAGAATCTATACTGCCTTCATTATAAGACTAATCGTGATGTATTCTTCTGCGTTTGCTGGAATCTCATTGGATTTCGTTTCACTTGGAATGGAAGCCAAGCTGTCTCGATTACAGACAAGTACGGTAATAGAATGTATGTTTCGTGTTGTGCGTTACGTGCACATCGACTCGGCGATAGTACGGGACAGTATCTTTACCGGTGCAATTAAATTTGACAGCACTGGCCAGCCAGCTGGTCCAACTAATATACAGTGATGTGTGAAAAGTTGCAGTCAAGAGGTAAAAAGAGACGAATAATTTACGGCAAAACTCCGCCAACACACTTAGGGGATCAGACGGAAAACATAATTCTCTCTCTCTCTTGTCTAACATAGGGTAGTTCATCTGGGTGAGCTGTTAGTGACGTAACGGCATATTGCAGGGATTTCAACGTACAGTTAAATATTGAAGCCACTGAAGGTAAGGTCGTCTCGTAATCTCTGAACTCCCTCTACATCGGAATCCGAGGAATACATCTCAGTATCGGAACTGTCACTGCTACACTGATAACGAGGCGATCAACAACAGAATCCATGAAGCGTCCAAAGTGCCATACTTTCTCCTTTTATGACGTACAGTTATACATCCCGTCAGCGTTCAGCATTGACGTATGACAATGCTTCGTGCATTAGATCCAGTACATCTGGCAGCTTAAGTATCCTCTTATTTTTTTGCGAGAAATTCCTTAACTTGGTTACAGATCAATCTATTGGGTTCAGATGTAGTGGTACAATGGCTATAAATGTGGCATTTGTACGATGTGCTGGACCTCGTGAAAATTGTTTTCGTTGTTCTGGCCCATGTGAGACCATATCTGTGGTAGAAAATAATGGACGTATTCCAAATAAAGAGTATTTGATTTTTCATTCTTTGTTCTATAAAATTTAAGTTGAAATGTTTCCTTAATTTAAACAATCTTTATTCACAATATTTTTATATAATATAGATAATTAAGAATACCTATTTGCAATGAAAACTGTAATCTTGCGTACAATATCTAATTGGAAATAAGGGGATGGGAATTTTTCATAAAAATGATAATTAAATGGTGTTAGGTAGCACATACTTGATGAATTTTGTATGTAAATGATGCAGGTACTTGAACTGAACGAAAAATTAAAAAAAAAGGACCAAAGCGAGATTGGAACTAACGATCCACTTATTCTAGCTGCTCACGAGTCTGCAACGCTACCAGTTCAGCCACGCATCTCAATATACACGTTTTGACTTTAGTGACTTCCTCGTCAGGACACTTTAAAACTGATTATCTCTGTATATTCGTAAAAATGTTAAGAACAACCTTTCTCTCTCTATTTTTAACGATGCTCCACAAGCGTGTTTCGCTACGGAACTGAAAGCTGCGTTAGCCATTTAACAGTACGTATTAACAGAGCGACAGTACATGAGAAGTAAAAACTACATAGCTCAAGAATGATTAAGAAAAACATTTGTGGCTGTTATACATTATAATATCTTAAAGTTTCATTTACAGTAACATAGTAACAAAATATATCTAATACATAAGTTGGACCTACTTCCAAGAGCGCAACAATACCAGGCAATCGTGTGCTACGGCTGCTGATCAATCATCTCGTTTGTGTTTGTCTACTCATGATTTATTCTTACGATGAACGAAGTACAGTAGCATGAAACGGATAACTATTCGCCAAATCACGACTACCTACGTTGCTTTTATTATAATGAGAGATATAGGATGTAACATCGCTACGAAGTGCACCTAGACTGAAGCATTTGCGTCTCGTCTTTATATAAATATGAGGAACCACATAATTTATGACAGGTTAGTTCGAAAACCGGGATTTAAAAATGGATCTTCGCATAGACAACCATGCCACGTCATTCGAGATCTGGAAATTGCTCTCATTATAATAAGCAGAGGAGAAGAAATTCACCAAGGTGTTCTAGTATGTCGAACCGTTGCGGCTATGGTGTAATTCCATTAGCAGACGTTGAATGTTGAGAGATAACAATTTTTACGCTGTAGTTTAGCACACGTAGTGACGGACACTAGCGATTCCTCATAGGGATAAACAGTCAGCGCTTGTTTCGTTCGGCTTTTGTATCTGTACTCCACAAACTTCAGTATACTATGTCGCGGAGAGTACTTAGTATATGAGTAACAGCTTCCTCTTCCTTATTCCATTCAGGGATCGTGCGCGAAAAGTAAGAGTATCGATGCTTCTTAGCATGAATCGGAATTTCTCTAATTAGTGTCACGGTCGTTATGCAAGATGTATGAAGGAGGAAGTAGTATGTTTCTTGACTCGTTTCAGGCTGTGGTTTTTCACCATTCTTTAAGTAAATATACTTGCAGTTCTAAAAACTTTTTTTGTAGTGAATTCTACTGGGCATCTGTGCAACACTCATGCTGAATAGACGCACCCGTGGGCCGTCAATAATCATGTAACCCTCCTTTGAAAAGCTTCTATCACTCCCATTAGTCCAGTACGCTAAGAGCTCCAGGTCGTCGAACAATAAGAACAAAAACGGAACAGGAAGTGTACTTGCAAATGCGAGACTAATGAACGTTGCAAATTCAAGTTCCCTGAAGTTGCGTCCATACCCGCTGCAGAACTTCCAGAAATTGCAGAGCGACATAACTAGGCAAGATAAGGTCAAGAAGAAACGACCATTGTTTTTAACAGGTTCACACTTGGCACTGACGCTGTTAAAATGCTACGATGTCAAAAACACCAATATTATGAGTTATACCACATTGTAGAAGCAGTTCAGAAACTCCCACCCAAATAAGACTACCACCAAGTTTTAGGTGAAGGCGCACAGCGGAATAAAGGGAAATTAAGAAGTAGGTACTGTGGATAAGGAAGCTGCGTACACTGGTTCAGTGAAATATGATGAAGTGCAACATGACGAATTCCTACGTATCATAAGGACTAGCCAGCAGTTGTGGCCGAGCGGTTCTAGGCGCTTCAGTCCGTAACCGCGCTGCTGCTACCTACGGTCGCAGGTTCGAATCCTGCCTCGGGTATGGATGTGTGTGATGTCCTTAGGTTAGTTAGGTTAAAGTAGTTCTAAGTCTAGGGGACTGATGACCTCAGATGCTAAGTCCCATAGTGCCCCGAGCCATTTGAACCATATGGACTAGAATCAGGGATCGATGGATTGAAAATCTATATCGATCTTATGAAATTAAAGGTATCCGTTATGCCGCAGTGGTAACCTGACCTCTCACCAGGTACTTGGTACCAAAATTGCAAACGCAGCAGAAATTTATTGTGACAATGGCACGATTTAGATTCCACAACGGGAGGTCCCGGGAATACCTCATCGCAGCAAACGATCAAATCTTCTTCACTTGAATATGGCTTTGAGGAAGATGATGTTAACCATGTTTTCTTCGGCTGTGACAGAAGATATCAAGAAACTACGAAACTAATGCAGCGCCGGCCGGGGTGGCTGAGCGGTTCTAGGCGCTACAGTCTGCAACCGCGAGACTGCTACGGTCGCAGGTTCGAATCCTGCCTCGGGCATGGATGTGTGTGATGTCCTTAGGTTAGTTAGGTTTAAGTAGTTTTAAGTTCTAGGGGACTGATGACCTCAGAAGTTATGTGCCATAGTGCTCAGAGCCATTTGAACCATTTTGAAATTAAAATATGGATAAACGATTTTTTAAATTTTTACGTTAAAATATAGTAAATGAATAGGTATGATTTGTATTATCAACCCTCCTTTCATGTTAATGAATGTTCTGATACTGCTGACTGGTGAAAGCAAGGGGAAGCTACACCAGTACTATTCCCCGAGGGTTTGATGCTCTAGCGTGTGGTTAAATGACGATGGCAATCTCTTGGGTAAAATATAGCGGAGGTGAAACAGTCTCTCATTCGGATCTCCGGACGGGGATTACTCAGAAGGATGTCGTCATCAGGAGAAACAAAACTGGCGTTCTACGGATAGGAGTGTGGAATGCTGTATCCCTTAACCGCGCAGATAGAAAATTTAAAAAAGGAAATTGGTATGCTGAAGTTAGATATAGTGGGAATTAGAGAAATTCGGTGGCAGGAGGAACAGGACTTCTGGTCAGGTGAATACATTGTTACAAATACAGAATCAAACAGGGGTGACGTAGGACCAGGTTTAATAATAATAAGAAAATAGAAATGTGGGTAAGCTACTATGAGCAGCAAAGTGAACGCATTATTATAGCCAACATAGACACAAACACCCACCACAGTAGTACTGGTTTATATGCCGACTAGTTCCGCTTATTGTGATGGAATTGAAGCAATATATAATCAGAAAAAAGAAAATATGCAAATAATTAAGGAAGACGAAAATTTAATTTTGATGGCGGACTGGAGTTCGATAGCAGGAACAGGAAGTGAAGGAAAAATTGTAGGAGAATGTGGGCTGGTAGAATTCTGCAGAGAGCATAGTTTGATCATTGCTACACTTGATTTAAAAATCATGAAAAAATGTTGTATACGTGAAAGAGATCTGGAGACTTCATGTTGATTGTATAATGGTAAGACAGACACTTCTGAAACAGGTATTAAATTGTAAGATATTTCCAGGGGCAGATGTGGACTCTGGCCACACTTTACTTGTAGTGAAATCTACATTGAAACTAAAGAAATTGCAAGAAGGTAGGAAGTTAAGGTGATGGGACCTGGATAAACTGAAGGAACCAGAAGTTGTTGACAGTATCAGATGGAGGGTACAGAGGCTCTGTATAAAGGAGATGAATTTAAAGGTAACATCATAAAAAGGAAAGAGGACATAGATACAGATGTGATGAGAGATATGATACTGCGAGTAGAATTTGACAGAGCACTGAAAGACCTAAATCGAAACAAGCCCCCTGGAATAGATGACATTCCGTTAGAACTACTGACAGTATTGGGAGAGCCAGCCATGATGAAACTATACCATATGGTGCGCAAGCTGTATGAGACAGGCTAAATACTCTCACACTTCAGGCAGAATGTAATAATTCCAATTTAGAAGAATGCAGATGTTGACGGGTGTGAATGTTACCGAACTATCGGTTTAATAAGTCATGATTTCTAAATACTAATACGAATTTTTGACAGAACAAAGGAAAAACCGGTAGAAGCTGACCTCAGGGAAGATCAATTTGGATTCCGGAGGTTAAGGAAAGGCAAACCTATGTTTATAGCATTTGTAGACTTAGAGTAAGCTTTTGACAATGCTGACTGGAGTCATCTCTTTGAAATTCTGAAGGTAGCAGGCGTAAAATAGATGGAGCGATAGGCTATTTACAACTTGTACAGAAACCGGATGGCAGTTATAAGAGTTGGGGGGGGGGGGGGCATGAAAGGGAAGCAGTGGTTGAGAAGAGAGTGAGACAGGATTATAGCCTCTCCCCGATGTTATTCAGCCTGTATATTGAGCAAGCAGTAAAGGAAACAAAAGAAAAATTTGGAGTGGGAATTAAAGTTCAGGAAGAAGAAAAAATACTTTGTGGTTTGCTGATGACATTGTAATTCTGTCAGGGACAGCAAAGGACTTGGAAGAGAAGTTGAACGGAATGGACAGTGTCTTGAAAGTAGGGTATAAGAAGAACATCAACAAAAGCAAAACAAAGATCGAGGAGTGTAAACGAATTAAATCAGATGATACTGAGAGAATCAGATTAGTAAAACGAGACACTTAAAGTAGTAGATGAGTTCTGTTAGATGGGCAGCAAAATAACTGATGATGACGGAATTAGAGAGGATATAATATGTAGACTGATAATGGCAAGAAGAGCGTTTCTGAAGAAGAGAAATTTGTTAACAGTGAATATAGATTTCAGTGTTCGGAAGTCTTTTCTGAGAGCATTTGTACGGCGTGTTGCCATGGATGGAAGTGGAACATGGACGATAAACAGTTTAGACAAGAAGACAATAGTACCTTTTGAGATGTGGTGCTACAAAAGGATGCTAAATATTAGATGGGTAGATCACGTAACTAATGAAGAGATACTGAATAGAATTGGGGAGACAACAAATTTGTGGCACAACGTGACCAAAAGAAGGGCTCAGTTGACAGGACACATTCTGAGACATCAAGGGATCAGCAGTTTAGTATTGGTAGGAAGCGTGCGGGGTAAAAATCGTAGAATGAGACCAAGACATGAATAAAGTAAGCAGATTCAGAAGGATGTAAGTTGCAGTAACTATTCGGAGATGAAGAGGCTTGCAGAGGATAGAGTAGCATGGGGAGCTGCATCAAACCAGTCTTCGGACTGAAAACAACAACAGCAACAGATCAGTGACTTAATTTCATAGTGAATGGATGTAACGAATAGTTATTGTTTTATAACGATGCAGGTTATTTATGAACAATGTTAAAAAACCATTCTGAGGCTGACTATGTGTGATGTCCGAAAGCCATTAATAAATTTAAAAACAGTGTTGGAGCAATCTCTTCCATGTGTAGATTAAACTTTAACTGGATTCTTCCTGTATATCTGAGTATAGCATAAGCTTTTCTTGTTACTAATCTTACGTGTTCGTTCACCGTCAAATCACTCTAGACACGTAGAGATAAGTTCTTGTGGATTATGGCAGGTACTACTAGACGTTTGTTGATTATCGTGGATTCCAGTGGCTGAGTATTAATAACGCTGAGGTAAACAGAAGGATTCGACACAGAATTAAACCAAAAATTTCCGTCTGTATTTATACACGGTCCATTCACATTAATGTGATCACCACCTATGTTCGACGTCGGCGTGCAGTAACCACTTACAGACTGCAGATGGCAGCACGAGAAGTGGAAGGCAAATAAAGTGTGTAAGGGGGGGACGAGGGGAACAGTGCAGTCGTTGTCATATTGCGGAAAAGGAGTGATTTACGTGACATCCAAAAAAGGCGTGAAAATTGATTTCAGGCCAAGGGTGGAAGCATTTACGGAAGGTAACAGTTTGTAAACTGTTCGCATGCTGCTGTGATTGAAGTATACCAAGTGTGGCAAAGTGGCACTGTTTTAAACCGGCGCCAACGCAACTGTGGTGCACCACGGGCCATAGATGACAGGAGTGAACGATGGCTGCGGAGATATATACGAGGGAATAGCCCTGCAACTATAGAGTAATTGACTGTCCAGATGAACCAAGGGGTTACTAACAAGTCTTCTGGTCCAGACTGTATACCTATTACACTATTGGCCATTAAAATTGCTACACCAAGAAGAAATGTAGATGATAAACGGGTATTCATTGGACAAATATATTATACTAGAACTGACATGTGATTACATTTTCACGAAATTTGGGTTCATAGATCCTGAGAAATCAGTACCCAGAACAACCACCTCTGGCCGTAATAACGACCATGATACGCCTGGGCATTGAGTCAAACAGAGCTTGGATGGCGTGTACAGGTACAGCTGCCCATGCAGCTGCAACACGATACTACAGTTCATCAAGAGTAGTGACTAGCGTATTGTGACGAGCCAGTTGCTCGGCCCCCATTGACCAGACGTTTTCAGTTAGTGAGAGATCTGAAGAATGTGCTGGCCAGGGCAGCAGTCAAACATTTTCTGTATCCAGAATGGCCCGTACAGGACCTGCAACAGGCGGTCGTGCATTATCCTGCTGAAATGCAACGTCCACTGTTCAAAGTGCCGTCAATGCGAACGAGAGGTGACCGAGACGTGTAACCAATGGCATCCCATACCATTACGCCGGGTGATACGCCAGTATGGCGATGACGAATACACGCTTCCAATGTGCGTTCACCGCGATGTCGCTAAACACGGATGCGACCATCATGATGCTGTAAACAGAACCTGGATTCATCCGAAAAAATGACGTTTTGCCACTCATGCACTCAGATTCGTCGTTGAGTACACCATCGCAGGTGCTCCTGTTTGTGATGCAGCGGTAAGGGTAACCGCAGCCATGGTCTCTGAGCTGATAGTCCATGCTGCTGCAAACGTCGTCGAACTGTTCGTGTAGGTGGTTGTTGTCTTGCAAACGCCCCCATCTGTTGGCTCAGGGATCGAGACGTGGCTGCACGATCCGTTACAGCCATGCGGATAAGATGCCTGTCATTTCGACTGCTAGTGATACGAGGCCGTTGGGATCCAGCACGGCGTTCTGTATTACCCTCCTGAACCCACCGATTCCATATTCTGCTAACAGTCATTGGATCTCGACCAACGCGAGAAGCAATGTCGCGATACTATAAACCGCAATCGCGATAGTCTACATTACGACCTTTATCAAAGTCGGAAACGTGATGGTACGCATTTCTTCTCCTTACACGAGGCATCACAACAACGTTTCACCTGGCAACGCAGGTCAACTGCTGTTTGTATATGAGAAATCGGTTGGAAACTTTCCTCATGTGAGCACGTTGTAGGTGTAGCCACCGGCGCCAACCTTGTATGAATGATCTGAAAAGCTAACCATTTGCATATCACAGCATCTCCTTCCTGTCGGTTAAATTTCGCGTCTGTATCACGACATCTTCATGGTGCAGCAATTTTAATTGCCAGTAGTGTATACGAGGGAATAGCCCTGCAACTATAGGGTAATTGACTGTCCAGATGAACCAAGGGGTTACAAACAAGTCTTTTGGTCCTGACTGTATACCAATTAGTATCCTGTCAGAGTATGCTGATGCAATAGCTCCATCCTTAACAATCATATACAACCGTTCGTCGACGAAAGATCCATACCCAAAGACTGGAAAGCACAGGTCACACTAATATTCAAGAAAGGTAGTTGGAGTAATCCTCTAAATTACAGGCCCATATTAACGTCGATATGCAGCAGATTTTGGAACATATATTTTGTTCGAACATTATAAATTACCTCGAAGGAAACGGTCTTTTGACACACAGTCAACACGGATTTAGAAAACATGGTTCTTGTGAAACACTCGCACGAAGTGCTGAGTGCTATTGACAAGGGATTTCAGATAGATTCCGTATTTCTGGATTTCCGGAAGGCTTTTGACACTGAACCCCACAAGTGGCTTGTAGTGAAATTGCGTGCTTATAAAATATCGTCTCAGTTATGTGACTGCATTCGTGATTCCTGTCAGAGAGGTTACAGTTTGTAGTAATTGACGGACAGTCATCGAGTAAAACAGAAGTGAATTCTGGCGTTCCCCAAGGTAGTGTTACAAGCCCTTTGCTGTTCCTTATCTATATAAACGGTTTAGGAGACACTCTGAGCAACCGTGTTACGTTGTTTGCAGATGACGCTGTCGTTTAACGATTAGTAAAGTCATGAGAAGATCAAAACAAATTGCAAAACGATCTAGAAAAGATATCTGTTAAATCAGTCAAATCTAAAGGCCGTAAATTCAACTAAATACCTTGGAATTACAATTACGATCATCTTAAATTGGAAGGAGCACATAGAATATGTTGTGGGGAAGGCTAAGCAAAGACTGCGTTTTATTGGGAGGACACTTAGAAAATGTAACAGATCTACTAAAGAGACTGCCTGCACTACGCTTGTCCGTCCTCTTTTAGAATACTGCTGCGCGGTGTGGGATCCTTACCAGGTAGGATTGACGGAGTACATTGAAAAAGTTCAGAGATGGGCAGCACGTTTTGTATTATCGCGGAATGGGGGAGAGAGTTTCACTGAAATGATACAGTATTTGCGGTGGATATCATTAGAACAAGTGCTGTTTTTGTTGCGCAGGAATGTGTCTTTTTTTTTTTTAATGTGTATTAAATCTTATGGGATTTAACTGCTAAGGTCATCAGTCTCTAAGCTTGCACAGTACTTAACCTAAATTATCCTAAAGACAAACACAACAGAAAGGAGGACTCGCACCTCCGCCGGGACCAGCCGCACAGTCCATGACTGCAGCGCCTAGGACCGCACGGCTTACCCCTCGCGGCGCTGCGCAGAAATCTTCTTACGAAATTCCAATCAGTAACTTTCTCCTCCGAATGCGAAAATATTTTGTTGACGCCGAACTACATGGGGAGAAAAGATCACCATGATAAAATAAGGGAAATCAGAGATCGCACGGAAAGATATAGATGTCGTTCTTTGTACGCGCTATACGAGATAGGAAGAAAAGGGGATTGTGAAGGTGGTTCGATGAACCCTCTGCCAGGCATTTAAATGTGATTTTCATAGCATCCATGTAGATGTAGATGCAGTGTCCCCTCAAACACTGTTGAGCGAACATACGCAGTCTGTCAGCATTTCGGTTTATTTCATCAGTAAAGTTAGACACTGACCTTTAGGTTCCGCAAAATCAGTTAATCGATAGAAGAAAGAAGTGACATTGTGGAAACATTTGTGAAAACAGATTCGATTAAGGAATACTCGCGAAGTTTTCGGGGTCAAGTATCTGGACAGATGACTATCAGCAAGAGAGCAATGCAGAGTCTGTATAAAAATTGGTGCACCTATGGATCTGTGCAAAATGTAAAACAACAAAGAATTCCTTTAGTTCGCATACCAGGAGTTATCGTAGAAAAAATGGTTCAACTGACTCTCAGCATTATGGGACTTTTTTTGTCATCAGTCCCGTAGAACTTAGAACTACTTAGACTTAACTAACCTAAGGACATCACACACACTCATGCCCGAGGCAGGATTCGAACCTGCAACCGTAGCGGTCACGCGGTTCCAGACTGTAGCGCCTAGAACCGCTCGGCCACCCTGGCCGGCAGTTATTGTAGATATTCACTGAAGAGTTATTCAGAGCACAAAGAAATCTACACGTAAATTGACCCACCAGGCGCATTTAAGTAGAGGGAATTGCTAGCGGACATTGAAAAATCTTAATTTGAAGCCATATAGTATGACGGTTGTGGAGTAGTTACAAGAGGATGACAGTCATGGCTTTTGAATAACACATCGACGTTTTGTTAGATTCTTTCCATTATATCATGAGTGATGAAACTTGGTTTCATCTTTCTGGTCATGTGAATTCACAGCACATTGTGTGTCAGCAGGCACTTCATTATGAAGTGCATCATTGCACCGACAATTATTGACATCACTCTTAAAACTATTGCATATAAAGAAATTTTTGATACATTTTGTGCTCAACTCACTGAATATGAAAGACAATAATCCTTCTTCCAGCAAGATGAGGCAACATGCCTCACGTCTAAGCTATCCCTCGAACGACTCCATGTTATCTTCAATGAGGAACGAACGGTCAGCAAACATTTATATTCGCCGGATCTAACAACATGTGATTGTTAGCTTTGAAGAAACTTTGAAGAGCAAGGTCTGTAAAACAAATCCACGCAAAATACAGGTACTCCAAGACAATACCAGTCATGAAGGTGCCGCCATCGATATCCGAGCCCTATGCCGGGTGCGTCTGAATGTGCTTAGACGTGCACAGCTGTGTATTGATGTTGGAGAATATCATTTTAAATATTTTCTATAAATGTATTTTTCACTGTATTTTTGACTGTAAATAAATGGTAAGTCCATGTCAGCTCTTCGTATATGTAATTTCACTACATTTCTTTTATACTTAACACGGGCTACTTTGGACTGCGCCGCTGTATAGAACATATTTGGGGCGGGGCGGGGGGAATTGCGTTTAAAATTCAAGACCAGGTGTAAGTGCAAACTTGACGGAAATAGAATGTAATATAAACTCGGCTGGTATGCAGTCTAACAGAGCAGCATTCCTTGTGAATCTGAAAAGGAAGTTTTTAATCTGTCGGCGAATGTTGAAGTAAATGGTTATTGTAAATCGTATATTGTATCGGCGAATGCTAAAGAAGATAGTTATAGTGATGCTTATGTTGTATCAGCAGATGTGGAAGACGTTGAGTCTGCGTCGACAGAAAAAACAGACTTTTTGTCAAAAGAAAGTGAGCGGGAGATTTCAGGAAATAAATTTGTGTTGGAGGATAGCGTTGCTGCTGGATTGAATATTTCCGAAGAGGGGATCAGTGCTTTCGGTTCTGTAGCAGGAGGGGAGCCATTGGCGTTAGATGACGGTAGAGTGCCAAAAAGGTTTCGAAACAGGACAGGGGACAACAGTAAGAGACTTTGGAGAAACTACTGAGTTAGATTCAGAAATTAACAATGAGTGGTACGTAAAGGAAGAAGCGGATTACAGTATCAATGACTGGAGATCATTTGGGAAATTTAAAAAAAAAATTGTACCAACATTGTGGGCGAAACAAAAATTTCAAGTGGCAAGGGACTTGGGGGAGGAAGAGAAGAGGTGGGTGCTAGGGAAGTGTATAATGATTTGTTTGAAACACAAAAGATATCTATAGTAATGCCAGTATTGTAAATGGTGGGGTCATGCATTAGAGCAAAGGGAGACAATCAGCCCGAAACAGACAGAAATTAAAGGTACCACGAATTTGTAGTAACAAGGAAGATTTGTTATGCGTAAGTGAAAATTTAACGTTAAGTACCGTCGGTGTAGGCGATGTACCTATAGCCTCATCAGCGGGAGATGGTAAATTTGAATTTGAGCTAGATAATAAGAAATGTAAGGTAAAGTTCAAATATATGCCCACACTGTACAGGTTCACAGCTGGCATAGTTCGGAAATAGAATCACAAAATGCAGTAGTTGTGTGTGCAAGGATGGATAAAAATTTGAGACCGTGTGCGCACTCCAGGTGCGTGAAGGTCGGAAAATCGTGAGGAATTAAAGTGTTTCAAGAAGGGGTTAAACGGAATATGATGTCAATAATCGTTTATGAACAACAGATTATAACTTTAAGTATCATATTTAGAGGGGAAGAGGTACGTAAATGCTTGGCTGAAGTAAAATTTGGTGTGAATTCTACACAGGTATAGAATCAAAATTTTAACTCACTTGTCAGATAAAGAAATTCATTAGGATTACTTACTGAAAAAAACTGATATTAACATGGAGTTCTTGTGGGCAAATAAAAGGACTATTAGGAAAATTTCACATAATCAAGCATTTCTGCCAATGTCATTTGCACTGCCACTTATGTGTGTGTCGATCCCATTGGGGAGGGCGTTTAGGGTCTGAACTAAGGGGATTCGATAGAATATAATTTATTATCGGCTGTACTGTGGCAGATCTCACATCATCATTGCTGATTGTGGCCGCAAAGTAACACATGTGTGGTCGCAGTACTTGGCGTCTGGTGCCAGGCTCATTACTGGAGAATCTGCACCTCGAAGTGTAAGACCGAGCGGGGTAGCGCAGTGGTTAGCACACTGAACTCGCATTCGGGAGGACGACGGTTCAAACCCGTTTCCCTAAATCGTTTCAGGTAAATGCCGAGATGGCTCCTTTGAAAGGGCACGGCCAGTTTTCTTCCCAATCCTTCCCTAATCCTTCCTTGTGCTCCGTCTCTAATGACCTCGTTGTCGACGGGACGTTAAACACTAATGTCCTCCTCCTCGAAGTGTAAGGATGCCGACGCCAGAATGTCATTAAGGTGCTGTGAAATAATTCAGTATTGTGAATCAATAGCGTGTACTGTTAAAGAGGATATAAAAATAGTTGCAAATGAATTAATTTGTTGTTGTTGTTGTTGTTGTGGTCTTCAGTCCAGAGACTGATTTGATGCAGCTCTCCATGCTACTCTATCCTGTACAAGCTTCTTCATCTCCCAGTACCTACTGCAACCTACATCCTTCTGAATCTGTTTAGTGTATTCATCTCTTGGTCTCCCTCTTACAATTTTTACCGTCCGCGCTGCCCTCCAATACTAAATTGGTGATCCCTTGATGCCCCAGAATATGTCCTACCAGCCGATCCCTTCTTCTAGTCAAGTTGTGCCACAAACTCCTCTTCTCCCCAATTCTATTCAATACCTCCTCATTAGTTATGTGATCTACCTATCTAATCTTCAGCATTCTTCTGTAGCGCCACATTACAAAAGCTTCTATTCTCTCTTTGTCCAAACTATTTTATCGTCCACGTTTCACTTCCATACATGACTACACTCCATACAAATACTTTCAGAAAAGACTTCCTGACACAAATCTATACTCGATGTTAACAAATTTCTCTTCTTGAGAAACGCTTTCCTTGCCATTGCCAGTCTACATTTTATATCCTTTCTACTTCGAGCATCATCAGTTATTTTGCTCCCCAAATAGCAAAGCTCATTTACTATTTTAAGCGTCTCATTTCCTCATCTAATACCCTCAGCATCACCCGATTTAATTCGACTACATTCCATTATCCTGGTTTTGATTTTGTTGGTGTTCATCTTATATCCTCCTTTCAAAACACTGTCCATTCCGTTCAGCTGCTCTTCCAGTTCCTTTGCTGTCTCTGACAGAATTACAATGTCATCGGGGAACCTCAAAGTTTTAATTCCTTCTCCATGGTTTTTAATTCCTACTCCGAATTTTTCTTTTGTTTCCTTTACTGCTTGCTCAATATACAGATTGAATAACGTCGGGGATAGGCTGCAATCCTGTCTCACTCCCTTCCCAAGCACTGCTTCCCTTTCATGCCCCTCAACTCTTATAGCTGCCACCTGATTTCTGTACAAATTGTAAATAGCCTTTCGCTCCCTATATTTTACCCCTGCCACCTTCAGAATTCACCTAAAACTTTGAAATCTAAAACTACTATTATTCTAATTTAAACGTTGAAATTAATTTAATAGTTGCCTCTGTTGAATCTTTGCAATTTCTTTAGGTAAGTCATACTGCTTCATGCACGACCTCAAGTCGGGCTGCAGGTTAAGACACCAATAGCGGGTATGCTCAGCGTCACCTGTTATGCTAGGTGCTACTTAATATGCCATCCAGTAAACTAAATGTCACACGAAGTGGACGTATTCTAACTTAACGAGTCTAGGGAGATACCCTTGGTGGCACTGAACATAACAAGTAGTTAACGTTCGTTGAGCAGCCGAGGAAGCACTAACTGTTACTCAACGAGTCTTGGGAGAATCTCGAGACTGCAGTGAAACCTAATAGAGAGTTAAGTGAGTCTTAAGTCTGAGTAAATGTCAACAGAAGGCTAAAAACTTGGAAACGGTTTCTAAAATGGCTCTGAGCACTATGGGACTCAACTGCTGTGGTCATAAGTCCCCTAGAACTTAGAACTACTTAAACCTAACTAACCTAAGGACATCACATACATCCGTGCCCGCGGCAGGATTCGAACCTGCGACCGTAGCAGTCCCGCGGTTCCGGACTGCAGCGCCTAGAACCGCACGGCCACCGCGGCCGGCCAAACGGTTTCTACTAAGCAGGTATAGAGAGGACTTACGGACAATGACAAAATTAGTGCGAGCGAGCGATTGGGTTTTACCGGCAGGGCGGTTTCAGACGGCCGCGGGACAGCCGCGATGGACCGCAGGTAGTTGGACACTAAAAGTGTACGGCTGGCTAACAGCAGAGATGGTACACACTTCAGTAACATGAAATGAGGCTA
The DNA here is from genome assembly GCF_023898315.1 of Schistocerca nitens. NCBI lineage: Eukaryota > Metazoa > Arthropoda > Insecta > Orthoptera > Acrididae > Schistocerca > Schistocerca nitens. The sequence continues at coordinate 301,686,526 of NC_064617.1, forward strand.
GGAAGGCTACAACAGTAAATGCAAGAGCATCAAGTTCAATCAACAGACTGCAATACTGCGTATAAAAATTGCCACCTGCAATCATAAACATTCATTCGACTACAAATGTTTCACTTGTTGCGTGATAAATAATTTTGTGATACACAATGAACCATATGGCACTGCACAGTAGCCATCATCGAGACAAACAACGAATATTATATTGTTGCTGTTACATATTCTATAACATTAAGTTTATATGTCTGCAGCACCACATCTCAAATGCTTCGTTTCTCTTCTGTTCCGGTTTTCCGACAGTCCGTGTTTCACTGCCATACTATGCTGTGCTCCAAGCATACATTCTCAGAAATTTCTTCCTCAAATTAAGGCGTATGTTTCTCTTGGCCAGAAATGCCCTTTTTACCAGTGCTACCCTGCCCTTTATCTCCTCTTTGCTCCGTCCATCATGGGTTACTCTGCTGCCTAGCTAGCAGAATTTCTTAGCATCTACTTCCTGATCATCAGTTCTGATGTTAAGTTTCTCGCTGTTCTCATGGCTGCTACTTCTCATGTCTGCTACTTCTCATTATTTTCTTCTTTCTTCGTTTTACTCTGAGTCCGTATTCTGTATTCATTAGACTGTTCATTCCATTCAACAGATCCTGCAGTTCTTCTTCACTTTAATTGAGTATAACAATGTCATCAGCGAAGAGCTCTGTGGGTCAAAAATCAGGCGCCTGGGCAGACCAGTCAGGTATCTGTATATTCATCAAGGTGTTTATAGTATGAACTGCATTGTGGGGTCTCAAGTGTGGGGGTCTTACATTATCCTGCTGGAAAACTTCATTTGGTACCTGGTCATGAAGAGTATGAGAACAGGATTTATTGTTCTTGACACATGCTGGCTAGCATTTAAATTCCCTTCAACAATTACCAAATCAGTAGTGTTGTCATTTGCAATAACTCCAGGTGGTTTGGGTCTCCAGAATCACTACTTTCTCTGAGCAATCTTCAGGGCGTCTACGGACACGTTGACATCGATCCGACCGCCACAGGCAGGAGCGAGACCCATCGCTGACCACCAAGCAATACCTCAATGACCCATTTGATTCTGGCTCTACACCAGGCAAGTCCAGGATGTCTGTGGTATGGTGTCAGTGATAAGCTAAGCATGGAAACGAGAGAACAGAACCAAAACAGTAATCAGTTTCCAACGATTCATGGTGACACTTTGAATGTAACCTTTGTACAGAGCTCACCTATTATCGTGCGTCTACTCTTCAGAGCCAGTTCAATAAACCTACCATCTTCTAATGGTGTAGAACTTCCAGAAGGACCCATACCTGCCCTTCTCGCCACATTGTTATCCCGAGTCCATCTCCACACCACCCGTTGCAATCGTTGTATTACAACCGACAGTCTGGCCGATCTGTCGGTATGATGCTCCCAAGACGCTCAAGCCAATGGTCCGACCTTTCTCAAAGTCAAAAAAGATTGCGATAACCTGCACGTACACGTCATCTGGGCATGATGTGTTGCGATATACTGAAAACTGCATGTAATGTGAGACACACCCAAGAGGCCTCATATATTCATACCATTTTCCGTCCGAAGGAATGGCTTTTTCCTGCACTGAAAATAAGCTTACGTAAGGATCAAAAACGTATCCCACATACTTGCAAATACTGGAGTATCAGTTTGATGTCGTTTGGGCGGGGTGTTCATGGTGTAGCATTTCCCAGTTCCGTCAGTGTATACTTAGTCTTCACGAATGGGACTAAAGCGCTAAATCAGTAGAGTTAAAGAGTCGAATGAAAGGCTGAGATTCATTGGGGCCGTTCCTTGAAGAATGGAAGGAAGATTAAAGTTTAACCTAGCATCGACGACAAGCTTTTTAGCAACAGCGCACAAGCTCGAACCCAGGAAGACTGGCGGAGGAAATCGGTTGTCTCCTTTTCAGAGAGTAGCCACGGCATTTGCCTTCCTTCACATAGAAAAACTACCGAGTTCTTGTACCTGTTAAGTCTTGGGATTCAATAAGGGAACCTCCAAATCAAATGTGTCTAATTCTAGGTTACTGTTGCAGCATGAGGAACGAATTTAGACACGCGTTACTGGAATAGTAATAGCTCAGTGCAGTTTATACGAAAGTATAACGGAGATGTTCAGGGCTCTTACATAGTAATCTTTCGAAGGAAGGTGACGTTATAACAGTGAACCCGTTCGGCAACTTAAGAAACCAGTACTCAAGAAAGCTGTGCAATGCCTCTGCTGCTTCTATCGTATATCTCACGAAGGGTTCGTGCACGTCAGACATGAGAGATGAAGGCTTGTACAGAATACAGACATTTTTACATCGCTCTAGACTTGAACGAGTTGGAAGGAAAGAGGTTCGAGTCCTCCCTCGGGCATGGGTGTGTGTGTTTGTCCTTAGGTTAATTTAGGTTAAGTTGTGTGTAAGCTTAGGGACTGATGACCTTAGCAGTTAAGTCCCATAAGATTTCACACACATTTGAACATTTTTTTTTAAGGAAAGAGGGTTGCTAAAATTAGCTCAAAGTACTCTCCAATATACATTGTACGGTACAAAACAAACACCGTCCGAACAGGCCACGAAGGCCCGCACCGACCGGCCACCGTGTCATCTTCAGCCCTTAGGCCTCACCGGGTGCGGATACAGATGTTCGTGTGGTCAAAACAGCGCTCTCCCTGTCATTGTCAGTTTTCGTGACTGGTGCCACTATTTCTCAATCAACGAACTCCTCAGTTGGCCTCACAAGCCCTGAGTGCACCCTGATTGCGAACAGCACTCGGCAGCCTCGGACGATGACCCATCCAAGTACTAGCCAAGCCCAACAGCGCTTAACTTTAGTGATCTGATGTTAAACGGTATTACCACTGCGGCAGGACTGTTGGCAACAGGCATTGTACAGTCACACACAGACACACATTGTCTGACAAAAAAAAGTGAAGCACTCAAAGACATGGTCAGACGTCAACGTAACTTCGCTCCCGTACGTACCATCTCCAGGAATGGAAAAGATTTGAATTGTACTACTCTGTGACATGTAGAAGAGCTGCCAAAGTACATTAGTGTTGTAGGTTTTTAGTGGTGTTACCAGGCCTGGTAGGGTATATAAAAGGTATGAACAAATACTGAATGATCAGTGTGAAATACACGGAGATGTCTCGTACTCGGGTGAGACAGCATTATCAGCGCCTGACAGAGTTCGAAATGGACCTCATTGAGGGTCTGCATTTAGCCGCCTGGTCGAGTAGCTCATATACAGATTTCTGGGGCATTTGGATGTGAAGTGGTCCGATGTTGGACTGCATGGGAACGTGAGTGCAGGCATACGCGTCGTCAAGGTTCTAATCGATCTGACCGCCATAAGGGAGGATCGCCGTAAAGTAACCCCTTCAAAACTGCACCAGCCCTCCGAATAAAAATAACAGTGTAAGTAGGCTGTTTAGGTTATTATATTGGTAACGCCACGTAGCGCTCTGTATGAAAATCACTGACTGTGCTGCTTGCAGTCTGTGGCTGGTTTGCATTGTTGGAATTTGCTATTGTAGTGCTGGGCAGTTGGAGGTGAACAGAGCGTAGCGTTGCGTAGTTGGAGGGGAGCCGCCAGCAGTGGTGGATGTGGGAAGAGAGTTGGCGGAGTTTCGAGAGCGGATGATCTGGACGTGTGTCCATCAGAGACAGTAAATTTGTAAGACTGGATGTAATGAACTGATATATATATATATTATGACTTTTGAACACTATGAAGGTAAATACATTGTTTGTTCTCTATCAAAATCTTTCATTTGCTAACTATGCCTATCAGTAATTAGTGACTTCAGTAGTTAGAATCTTTTATTTAGCTGGCAGTATTGGCACTCGCTGTATTGCAGTAGTTCGAGTAATGAAGATTTTTGTGAGGTATGTGATTCATGAAAGGTATAGGTTATTGTTAGTCAGGGCCATTCTTTTGTAGGGATTTTTGGAAGTCAGATTTCGTTGCGCTAAAAATATTGTGTGTCAGTTTAGTATTGATCAGAATAGGCAAAGAGCGAAATGTCTTAGTACGTTCAGTTCTGCTCAGCTGTTTGAAAATCAAATAATGTAAGAGGTTTATCAGCACAATCATTCATAAATTTTTCTCAGGGGACGTTTCAACAGGTTTCCTGCAACATTACGTTCATCCCGCATTATTGGACGGAGACTTGCAGCAGCTTGACTAAGGAATTATGGTGTTACGCGTATACTGCCATTAACACAACCACACAAGCGGCATGGTGTGCAGCGGTGCCATGGCTGGGAAGCATGGACTGCTGATGTGCGTCGCACTGTACTAAGCGACGAATCGCTGTTCTGCACTATTCTGGATGATGTTCGGCGGCGAGTATGTCAGGGACCCGGGGAGTGATCCCACACTTCCAATGTTTTTGACAGGCACAACTGTGCTACTCCTGGCCTCGTGTTGTGGGAAGCCGAGGGTATGACTTCTAGTCGTGCCTGGTAGTTTTTGAGAGAATTCTGAAGACACAGCGGTACGTCACGGATATTTTTCGTCCTCTTGTGTTGCCTTTCGTGCGAAAGTATCGTGGTGCCATTTTCCAACAGGACAATGCTGGTCCATACTTAGCATGTGTCTTCGAACGGTCTGGGTGACGTTGAGGTACTCCCGTGGCCAGGAGGATCGCCATAGCTGCCTCCAGTAGAACATGTGTGGGACTAGTTCGGACGTCAGCTCCGTCCCAGGGTCAGTTCCAGGATATCAAGGACCACTTACAACAGTTGCGCGTCACCTTCCCTCAGGAGAGGATCCAACGGCTTTTGACACCCATCCCAATCGAAAAAATACAAATATGCTAGTCAGAGGGGGAGCAACGTCATACTAATAAGCAGGGTCATTGTGTCAAGCTCTTTGTAAATATGACTTGATTTTGTAATCACTGAAATAACATCACATATCGTCTCAGAGAGAAAAGAAAAGAGAACCACTTTTATGAATATCAAGAGCTCAGATGGAAACCCAGTTCTAAGCAAAGAAGGGAAAGCAGAAAGGAGGAAGGAGTATATAGAGAGTCTATACAGGGGCGATGTTCTTGAGGACAATATTATGGAAATGGAAGAGGATGTAGATGAAGATGAAATGGGAGATACGATACTGCGTGAAGAGTTTGACAGAGCACTGAAAGACCTAAATCGAAACAAGGCTCCAGGAGTAGACAACATTCCATTAGAACTACTGACAGCCTTGGGAGAGCCAGTCCTGACAAAACTCTACCATCTGGTGAGCAAGATGTATGAGACAGGCGAAATTCCCTCAGACTTCAAGAAGAATATAATAATTCCAATCCCAAAGAAAGCAGGTGTTGACAGATGTGAAAATTACCGAACTATCAGTTTAATAAGTCACAGCTGCAAAATACTAACGCGAATTCTTTACAGACGAATGGAAAAACTGGTAGAAGTCGACCTCGGGGAAGATCAGTTTGGATTCCGTAGAAATGTTGGAACACGTGAGGCAATATTGACCCTACGACTTATCTTGTAGACTTGGAGAAAGCTTTTGACAATGTTGACTGGAATACTCTCTTTCAAATTCTGAAGGTGGCAGGGGTAAAATACAGAGAGCGAAAGGCTATTTACAATTTGTACAGAAACCAGATGGCAGTTATAAGAGTCGAGGGACATGAAAGGGAAGCAGTGGTTGGGAAGGGAGTGAGACAGGGTTATAGCCTCTCCCCGATGCTATTCAATCTGTATATTGAGCAAGCAGTAAAGGAAACAAAAGAAAAGTTCGGAGTAGGTATTAAAATCCATGGAGAAGAAATAAAAACTTTAGGTTCGCCGATGACATTATAGTTCTGTCAGAAACAGCAAAGGACTTGGAAGAGCAGTTGAACGGAATGGACAGTGTCTTGAAAGGAGGCTATAAGATGAACATCAACAAAAGTAAAACGAGGATAATGGAATGTAGTCGAATTAAGACGGGTGATGCTGAGGGAATTAGATTAGGAAATGAGACACTTAAAGTAGTAAAGGAGTTTTGCTATTTGGGGAGTAAAATAACTGATGATGGTCGAAGTAGAGAGAATAAAAAATGTAGACTGGCAATGACAAGGAAAGCGTTTCTGAAGAAGAGAAATTTGCTGACATCGAGTATTGATTTAAGTGTTAGGAAGTTGTTTCTGAAAGTATTTGTATGGAGTGTAGCCATGTATGGAAGTGAAACGTGGACGATAAATAGTTTAGACAAGAAGAGATTAGAAGCTTTCGAAATGTGGTGCTACAGAAGAATGCTGAAGATTAGATAGGTAGATCACATAACTAATGAGGAGGTATTGAATAGAATTGGGGAGAAGAGGAGTTTGTGGCACAACTTGACTAGAAGAAGGGATCGATTGGTAGGACATGTTCTGAGGCATCAAGGGATCACCAATTTAGTACTGGAGGGCAGCGTGGTGGGTAAAAATCGTAGAGGGAGACCAAGAGATGAATACACTAAGCAGATTCAGAAGGATGTAGGTTGCAGTAGGTACTGGGAGATGAAGAAGCTAGCACAGGGTAGAGTAGCATGGAGAGCTGCATCAAATCAGTCTCAGGACTGAAGACGACAACAACAACATCGTCTCAGCGCGGGAAGTTTCATTTTGTTTCCTCCTTCCATTATGGGCGCTTTACTTTTTTTTCATACGTGTGGCAGTGTATGTAGATATAAAATTCTCCGCAATGCTGCAGCTGCCAAAACAGTAACGTAATATACCTCCGACTTTCTGAAGATGACTCAGGATTTGACCAGAAAGTATTCGCGTGTGAAACAAACATAGTTATACTTTCTGTAACATGCTGCGACTTTAATGGAGGAATACCGGTTTCGACCCTTATCGGCCAGCTTCAGATGTTTTCAGCTTTGTTACAGAGTAATGTGTCAACCTCGTTGCTGTGTATGACTAGCACGATATTAAAATTGTAACAGAGACGGAAAAGTTCTGAAGATAGCTGATAATGGGTGAAACTCCTAATCGCCTATAGTGAATTTGGGGTTTTAAGTTGCGCCTTCTGCAAAACACAACGTATTTCTTTTTCTGTTTATCCAAACATATTTCGATTCCAGTGTGTCACATTCTGTGAGTTCCTACTAATTCCCGTGGAATATCATACGGACTTCATGATTGTTTTTCTGTTTTATGCTAAAAATTATAACGTTTGTATTTTATTTATTTTGTTTCGACTGCTCATCTTAAACTACTTGTGAAAGTAGATAACTACATGTCGCCTCTTTTTATGCCTTTTATCGTTTAGCAGCTTGTCATTGTAACATCTTCCTCGTCTACAGGTAGTGCTACTCATGTAACTGCACATGCTTCAGGCCACTTACTTAAGGTATGAACTATTAAGTATCACAGCGTTGCCATCTGTTCAAGCTCATTTTACACATTATGGATTAGACCGAACTGGAAAATTTTATACGACTCCATAATCAAAATTAAACGAGTTTAAGTTAACTGAATCAAGTTATGCGAAACCAAATCACTCAATCACACGACAAAATATGTGGCAGATTAATGAAACGTGGGCTGTCCACTCCATTGGTGTGGGCATCTTCTCAGATTATGTTTCATTACCATCACTGCCCCTTTTGTGCAGCTTGTAAAAGCAACACTGAAATTATTCTGAGAAAACAAAAGAATTCAGTCCACTGTATTTTACAACGAAGGTGACTATGTGGTAAGTCAGAAAGAAAACGGTGGAACATACAGGAATAGCTTTTTCAATCAGAACTTTTATTCTTAAATTCACGTATGAGAAGTAAGATAGAACTTCCAAGCTCAGTAGCGGGCTTGTGCCTGAGCATGAAACAACTCACCAGGTCACATTAAAATAATGCAACTTTGTACATCTTAATAGATCGTATAGGAGGTGAAAGGAGAGGAAAAGGAGTGTACAGCTTCATGCAGTCAGAAAATAAAGTTCAGAGAGCAATTAATGATAACCACAAACATGCAATTAAGGCAACGAGATTTATACCGACTCAAACAATTTTGTTGATATAAGATATGGGAATTCGCACCCACTATATACAGGAGAAAAGGGAAGAATCACGTGGGTAAGTAAATCACTCATCGAGTAACATTTTAGTGAAACCGATTAAAATCATGAGATTACTGAATAAAGAGTACATGAAGATCCGCGAACAGAACCAAGGAGACCAGGAAAGCTGAAGGACCCCCCGCTCCATGCAACACTAGGGTCCCACAAACAAAGGAGGTTACTAAAATCTCTCAAAACTACCAAAATACAAGTGCTCAAATAACACGCTAGACGCTGATCGTTCAGTCTAATTAGGACCACGCGTTGAAATACAGAAACTAGAGCTGAGGACTCACTGAACGAGGACACGTGGAAATAAGTGTAACTACGCACACATGGAAATCGACATATCTAAGCACACTTTAATCTCAGGCAGGAAAAGACCCGCGAAGTAGAACAGAACGAAACACACGCACACGAAAACAGAATTATACACACATTCACAAAGATTGCTCTAACTTGGCCTAATCATTACGCGGTGGAGAACATTCCACATCACAAACTTCCGAAGGGACCGAGCAAATCCAGTGGAATAAATGAATCGATACCGCCAACATTCCGTAGCATTAATGAAACAGTATGCTTTTAATACATATCCGGGAAAAGGAGATAAAACGCTTCAGTTAGGCTGAAGAACTTATACATTCACAACGACTTTACAGTTGCAAGAACGCGCTTACGAACTACGAATCAAGTTCACCATTAGCCAGCGGAAGAATGCCTCCAGAGCGGTAGCACTCAGAGAACCACCCTGGTCGACTGATGACCTCAGAAGTTAAGTCCCGTAGTGCTCAGAGCCAACCACCTTGGTCAGGCTGAAAAGCCCAAAGTGGTCGTTTTTGCCACCAATATAACAAATAGCAAAGACGCGGACTGTGGGGACAGTTCTATTTGCCTAGGTAAGGGAACACTAAGTTGATTACCCTGTACCCCCAGCATACAAAAAGCAGCTAGTCTGCTATATGCTTTGTAAACCCAAAAAGACACATATACTCTCATTTTTTCACACAAAAGGCAAGGTAAAGGAGGAAATATGATAATATAGGATACCATTATATAAATATGGTTGTGCAGTACACAGTACATGAAAATTCTGATGCAGAGCACAATTTGCTAGGATCTAAACGTCAGATAATTATTGAATTTATATCAGTCCCATTGCTCAGCTTTCCTGGGCGACTTTAAAGAAGTACACCGCGGAAAAGCAGTGCAGAAAATGTGATGGCAACAAGATAAAATTGGTCAAATGTATTATGAAACGATTCTATAGTGACTTTTCATCATCTGCAAAGCAGTCGGAGGAATTTGCTTAAAACATTGCAGCTAACATGATGTCAAAGGCAAAAAGCATAAACACAAGCCGACCTGTAGAAATTCACTTTCGCACACAATATAGTTTTAGTTGAGCAATCAAAACAAAATAAATACAATGCACATGTTATAGTTTTTAGGCCTAAAATAGAAAAACAACCACGAAATAAACCGAGACCCACAGAAGATGACATGTAGCTGTCGAAACATGTTCTGGTAAACAGAGAAAGAAATGCGTTGTGCTTTGCAGAAGGCGTAGTTTAAAAACCGAAATTTAATTCGCAAACACGGAAAATATATCAACAGGAGTTTCCAGTGCCATTAAAGTCATCTATATTTAATCGCTAATGTGTCGAAACAAATAATCAGGTATAGCTTTCGAACAGTAGCTGCCTCTCTCCACAGTCATTATCTCTGCCCTTGCAACATTTAGTTCTACTTATAGAACTGTCACAGAATTCAATTGCGTCTATGACAGACAAAATTGATTTACAACACGATCGTTTAAGGTTTCAGCTAAGATACACAAATACCCATACATCGTCACAAGCCTCATTGGGTGATGACAATTTCGCCGTTGGACGGGTTGCAGGTAAGTAAGGTAACGCACTGCTGGAAAGTCTTGTTTTCTTCATTAAAATGGGGGAGCAGAAACAAATTTCATAACAGACCAGCAAACTAACACTTACGTCAAAATGAATTAGCTTTAAATGTGTCCTGTAGTTGGCGATTACGGCGTAAAATAATCGTTGGCACGGTTACGACACCGGCTTACGAGAAGGAAAAAAGAAGGAAGATTAGAGAGCAGAGTGCCGTGGGCGATGACGTCATTAGAAACGGAGCACACGCTAGAAATTCACAGTGTTGGTGACGGGACCATCCAGGCATTTGGCTCGAGCTATTTAAGGGAACTAGGGAAAACCGAAATGTGGATAGTGGGGCGGGGATATGAAGCGTGGTCCTTACGAATGCTAAACGCTACTGTGTCACTCCGCTCCGTTACAGTTAGTAATTTCCATGTGTTGCTTACCTAATGAAGTACGGAGAGAAAACGAGCTAGCTCTCAACCTTTGCTGGAGCGGGTGAAGAGCAGCTTTAAATGCTACGCCCAGGATGGTTCGCGTTATCTTATCGCGTTTGCTTTCACTGCCCGCCAGTCAATAAGCGTGCTTGCCCAGCCAAGCTGCGGACATGCCCGTCGGTAAACAGATACTCCAGCGTTCAATTAGCAAACTATCCGGGGACAGCGAGTGTTGGTTGTGCGTCTGAAAGTGGCAAACAGATCACACAGAAATCTGTGCTTATTGTGAGATGTGTATTTTAGGTCATTCCACAATGACTGAAACTACCGCATCAAAGCAGAACTCCATAACAAGTGAATTTAGAACTTGGGAAGTGGTTCGCTTAGTGTCCCTGCGGTTTCATACGCCGACATCGTCGCCTCAGCTCCAAGCTGTTCTACACCACAAAACCAATGTTTTGGGGCTTTCATTTGACTCACAGGCAGCTTCTTACATGGCATTTACATCAGTTAACATGTTTTCTGTTGAGGAATCCACGAGGAGAGGATACTCTTTTGTGGCATGTTGAAGTGCGGGGATAGTCCTTATTCGCGATCCTGCCTTCGCTGTTCTCAAGCCATCCGAACGTTGTAGCTTGATTTGGTACAGTATTTTCGCAGTTTGCTAGTCATCGGTGAATATTATTCGCTATAACATATTGCCTCCCTAAAAACCTAGGTGTTAAATGCTAAACATGTTGAAACACCCATTTCCCGCTACTATCACCACTATTGTCTCACCAGAACCCACAAGTTACAAAATCTTCACGAGTCTTTAAGATATTGTAACTTGCACGCTTCTTGAACAGCGAGCTTCTGTACGAACCTATGCTTCGTCTGTCAGACAATAGTGCCATTTCCACTTACGAGCGGTGTTTGAAAAGTCCATGCAAACACAAAACGCTGTTCTAATTTGTTGATTCCTTCCGAATAATAGGAATTGTCCAAGTCTGCAAAATAGCTATTGGTTGCTGCAATCACCTCCTAGTTTGAATAAAATCTTTGTCCCGCCAGCCATTTCTTCAAATTGGGGAACAAATAGTAGTGCGAGGGAGCTAAGTCTGGAGAACAGGGGGGATGTGAAACGAGTTGAAATCCTATTTCTATTAATATTGCGACCACATCTGCTCAGGTGTGTGCTGGTGCATTGTCGTGATGGACTTTTTTTAGATTGAAGTCAGCTGATAGGTATTCCTGCTTAAGGGAAGTCTCTCTAACAAAGAAACCACTTTCTACAAAGCTTGGGTATCCGATTAATGAGGGAATTAGTATATTTCATCAAAATATACAAGGTATTAGAGATAAAGTTAGTGAACTGCTTATAGATGTTGACTCTGAAATTATTGGTATATCTGAACACTTCTTAAATAAGGAGATAATTCAGAGGCTTCCTTTACCAGGATACAGGTTGGCTGGCAGCTTTTCTAGGAGCTCTTTGCGGTGTGGGGGAGTAGCCATGTATGTGAAAAACGGTATCCCATTTGAGTCAATTGATGTTTCAAAGTACTGCACTGAAAAGGTGTTTGAATGTTGTGCAGGTGTGGTTAAATTTAGTGGAGCTAAACTTCTTACTGTTGTTATTTATAGATCCCCAGACTCCGATTTCACAACATTTTTGCTAAAGCTAGAGGAGGTTCTTGGTTCACTTTATAGGAAATACAAAAAGTTAGTTATATGTGGTGACTTCAATATTAATTGTATAAGTGATTGTGCAAGGAAAAGGATGCTGGTAGACCTCCTTAATTCATATAATCTTATGCAAACCGTATTCTTTCCAACGAGAGTGCAAGGGAACAGTAGAACAACCATAGACAATATTTTTGTTCATTCGTCATTATTAGAAGGGCATTCTGTTAGCAAAAAGGTGAATGGCCTTTCAGATCATGATGCACAAATTTTAAGTCTAAAAGATTTTTGTGCTGCAACACATGTTAAATATAGTTACCAACTTTTTAGGAAAGCTGATCCAGTTGCTGTACAGACTTTTGTAAACCTTATCAAGGAACAAGAGTGGCAAGATGTTTATAGTGCTGATACAGTAGATGATAAATATAATGCTTTCCTCAAGACTTTTCTCGTGCTCTTTGAAAGTTGCTTTCCGTTAGAACGTTCAAAACAGGGTACTAGCACAAACAGGCAGCCTGGGTGGCTGACTAATGGGATAAGAATATCTTGTAGAACAAAATGGCAATTATATCAAAACGTTAGAAACAGTCAAAATCTAAATGCAGCAGCCCATTACAAACAGTATTGTAAGGTGCTTAAAAAAGTTATTAGGAAGGCAAAAAGTATGTGGTATGCAGATAGAATAGCTAAGTCTCAGGATAAAATTAAAACCATATGGTCAGTCGTAAAGGAAGTGGCTGGTCTGCAGAGACAGGTCGAGAATATAGAATCAGTGCGTAGTGGGGATGTCCGTGTTACTGATAAGTCGCATATATGTACAGTACTTAATAATCACTTTCTGAATATAGCAGGTGAACTAAATAGAAACCTAGTCCCAACAGGGAATCATATAGCACTCTTAGAAAAAAGTGTTCCGAGACTGTTACCTGAAATGCTCCTCCATGATACTGACAAGAGGGAGATTGAGTTAATAATTAAATCACTAAAGACCAAGAACTCTCATGGATATGACGGGGTATCTAGCAGAATACTGAAGTATTGTTCCACGTATGTTAGCTCAGTACTTAGCCATATCTGTAACTTTTCCTTTAGGAGTGGTCGGTTTCCTGACCGATTAAAGTACTCGGTAGTGAAGCCACTTTATAAAAAGGGAGACAGGGATAATGCTGACAATTATAGACCTATTTCTATGCCATCGGTGTTTGCTAAAGTTATCGAGAGGGTTGTATATACAAGGTTACTGCAGCATTTAAATTCACATAATTTTCTGTCAAATGTACAGTTTGGTTTTAGAAATGGCTTAACAACTGAAAATGCTATAGTCTCTTTTCTCTGTGAGGTTTTGGACGGATTAAATAAAAGGTTGCGAACGTTAGGTGTTTTCTTTGATTTAACGAAGGCTTTTGACTGTGTTGACCACAAAATATTACTGCAGAAGTTGGAACATTATGGAGTAAGGGGAGTAGCTTACAACTGGTTCGCATCCTACTTTAAGAACAGAATGCAGAAGGTAATCCTCCGCAATATTGAGAGTGGTAATGATGTTCAGTCCCAATGGGGCACTGTTAAATGGGGCGTTCCCCAGGGGTCGGTGCTGGGGCCACTGCTGTTTCTTGTTTATATAAATGATATGCCTTCTAGTATTACAGGTGATTCAAAAATATTTCTGTTTGCTGATGACACCACCTTGGTAGTGAAGGATCTTGTGTGTAATATTGAAACATTATCAAATAATGTAGTTCATGATATAAGTTCGTGGCTTGTGGAAAATAATTTGATGCTAAATCACAGTAAGACTCAGTTTTTACAGTTTCTAACTCACAATTCAACAAGAACTGACATTTTAATCAGACAGAATGGGCATGTTATAAGCGAGACGGAACAGTTCAAGTTCCTAGGCGTACGGATAGATAGTAAGCTGTTGTGGAAAGCCCATGTTCAGGATCTTGTTCAGAAACTAAATGCCGCTTTATTTACCATTAGAACAGTATCTGAAATACGTGACATTTCAACACGAAAAGTAGTATACTTCGCATATTTTCATACGCTTATGTCATATGGTATTATTTTTTGGGGTAATTCTACTGATTCAAAAAGGGTATTTTTGGCTCAAAAACGGGCTGTTCGAGCTATGTATGGTGTAAGTTCGAAACCCTCTTGTCGACCCCTATTCAATAGTCTGGGAATTTTGACATTGCCCTCACAGTATGTATTTTCTTTAATGTCGTTTGTTGTTAGCAATATTAGCTTATTCCCAAGAGTTAGCAGCTTTCACTCAGTTAATACTAGGCAGAAATCAAATCTGCATGTGGAATGCACTTCCTTGACTCTTGTGCAGAAAGGAGTGCAGTATTCTGCTGCATCCATTTTCAATAAGCTACCACAAGAACTCAAAAATCTTAGCAGTAGCCCAAACACTTTTAAGTCTAAACTGAAGAGTTTCCTCATGGCTCACTCCTTCTATTCTGTCGAGGAGCTCCTGGAAGAGCTAAAAAATTAAGCAAATTCCAGTGTTATATTCTTGATTTTCTTTATTTAAACTAACGACTTGTCGCCTGAATATGTTTCTTATATTTCATTTTATCTGTTTCTACAATCGTGTTATAATTTCATATATTGACTCGTTCCATGACCATGGAAACTTCTCCTAAATGTGGTCCCACGGAACAATAAATAAATAAATAAATAAATAAAAAGAAAAGGACTTTTTTGCGGTCCAATAGCCGGCGTTTTTCTTGCAGTTCGGTTTCCAAACGGTCCAATAACGATGAATAATATGTACCTGTAATAGTTTTACCCTTTTTCAGATAGTCGATGAGGATTATCACTTGCGAATCCCAAAAGACAGTCGCCATAACCGTACCGGCCGAAGGAATGGTCTTCGCCTTTTTTGGTGCAGATTCTCCCTTGGTAACCCATTGTTTAGATTGTTGTTTGGTCTCAGGAGTATAGTAATGTATCCATGTTTCATCCACAGTGACGAAACGACACTTAAAGTCCTGCGGATTCTTCCTGAACAGCTGCGAACCATCCTTGCAACACTTCATACGATTCCGTTTTTGGTCAAGCGTGAGCAATCGCTGAACCCATCTTGCGGATAGCTTTCTCATGTCCAAATGTTTATGCAAAATATTGTGTACCCGTTCATTCGAGATGCCCACAGCACTAGCAATCTTACGCACCTTAACTCTTCTGTCATCCATCACCATATCATAGATTTTATCAATGATTTCTAGAGTCGTAACCTCCACAGGACGTCCAGAACATTCAGCATCACTTGTGCCCATATGGCCACTCTGAAAATTTTGAAACCGCTTATAAACTGCTCTAATCGAAGGTGCAGAGTCACCATAATGCTTATCAAGCTTCTCTTTAGTCTCCTGGGGAGTTTTGCCTTTCGTAAAGCAATGTTTAATCACCACACGAAATTCTTCTTCGTCCATTTTTTGACAATCACTCGACTTCCTTGATTCACACGAATGCCAAACACAAAGAAATAGACCAATATGGCTGAAACTTGGTGTGAGCATGGCGTGCGTTCTTTCCAAAGATGCTACTAACTAAACATGACCTCGATACGCGTCGGTGGTGCCATATCTCGGACTTTGCACGAACTTTTCAAACGCCCCTCGTATTGTTTATCGTAAGAAAATGAAACCCCTATAGCCGTCCTTATGATCTTATTTATTGTGTAACTACGAGTTTCGGCGCTTCAGCTGGCCTTCTTCTCGTCTTAGTCGACGCTGAAAGGGGTTATCATATGCATCAGTGGCCAACATAACCATTGCGTCACAAATGCTGCTTTAAGACAGGGTGCACTGTCACGCTGATGCGAACAGTCCTTCTCCAGACCATTACTCTACTGTACACAGTACATAATGCTGTAAAATGTGTTAATATCCTTTCGCATTTAGCCTATCCTTAAGCACAATAAGGGTTTCACACTATAACCACGTAAAACACCTCTCTTCTCTAGGCATCCATCAAAGCCAAATGCTTCCATTGGACTGTCACACGGTACAGCGCGATTCATAACTCCAAATCACTTGTTGAAAGTCATCCACTGGCCACTGGAGTCGCTCTTTACACCATCTCAAGGGTCACTTAGTACTGACTGCAGAAATGTGTGGCTTGTGAGCGTAGCGTAGTCATTGTACTAACTGGACTGCCGGTAGAACTTCGGAATTCGTGGGTGATACCATCCACTCATTTCATGCGATGTTTCACAACCACCCTTCACAATGGACGACGGTCCTTATCTGTCAGTACATGAGGTGTGCCTGGCCTTGATTTATCTGTGGTTGTTCTTTCGCATTTCCACTTCGTCACATCAGATACATTCGACTTGGACACCTATAGAAGGGTTGAAATGTCCCTGATGGATATGTTACTCAAGTGGCAAATGACTAGTCCACGTTCTAAGTCACTGAGTTCTCCTTACTGCCCATTCTGCTGTTACAGTTTCTCTACTGACGACGTAATACTCCTCGCATCCTTTTCCATTTATTTTGGTGGTTCTGCCCTCTATGATATCTAGTCGTAAATTCTGCTTTACGTAGGGGTGTCCGGATACCTTTGATGGGATAGTGTATACGTCACAGAAAGTAGAGTACAACCAGAGGATTACGTGGCAATTTCACTTCAGACTTAATTAGTGTATTTATACTATTCTTTGACATTTTCCCCTCAATAACCAAAAAGAATGGTACCTGTTGCCAGTTACTGCCATGTGTGACTATGATTTTTTATCACGTATTGTCGTGCTCTGTAAGTTCTTAGCGTATTTATTCCATACCTTGCCCTTTTTCCCTCAATAACCGAAAAGAATGGTACTTGTTACCAGCTACCACGATGTGTGATTGTGACATGTTATCACTTATTGTGTACCCTGTAAGTTCTTAGAGATTTACGTCTTTATTTGTCATAGGGTGTACCATGTATGTTATAAGATGCTGGAGTATTATACACTGCAGAGCCAAAGAAAGCGATGTTGTTGTTGTTGTGGTCTTCAGTCCTGAGACTGGTTTGATGCAGCTCTCCATGCTACTCTATCCTGTGCAAGCTTCTTCATATCCCAGTACCTACTGCAACCTACATCCTTCTGAATCTGCTTAGTGTATGCATCTCTTGGTCTCCCCCTACGATTTTTACCCTCCACGCTGCCCTCCAATACTAAATTGGTGATCCCTTGATGCCTCAGAACATGTCCTACCAACCGATCCCTTCTTCTGGTCAAGTTGTGCCACAAACTCCTCTTCTCCCCAATCCTATTCAGTACCTCCTCATTAGTTATGTGATCTACCCATCTAATCTTTAGCATTCTTCTGTAGCACCACATTTCGAAAGCTTCTATTCTCTTCTTGTCCAAACTATTTATCGTCCATGTTTCACTTCCATACATGGCTACACTCCATACAAATACTTTCAGAAAAGACTTCCTGACACTTAAATCTATACTCGATGTTAACAAATTTCTCTTCTTCAGAAACGCTTTCCTTGCCATTGCCAGTCTACATTTTATATCCTCTCTACTTCGTCCATCATCAGTTATTTTGCTCCCCAAATAGCAAAACTCCTTTACTACTTTAAGTGTCTCATTTCCTAATCTAATACCTTCAACATCACCCGACTTAATTCGACTACATTCCATTATCCTCGTTTTGCTTTTGTTGATGTTCATCTTATACCCTCCTTTCAAGACACTGTCCATTCCGTTCAACTGCTCTTCCAAGTCCTTTGCTGTCTCTGACAGAATTACAATGTCATCGGCGAACCTCAAAGTTTTTATTTCTTCTCCATGGATTTTAATACCTACTCCGAATTTTTCTTTTGTTTCCTTTACTGCTTGCTCAATATACAGATTGAATAACATCGGGGAGAGGCTACAACCCTGTCTTACTCCCTTCCCAACCACTGCTTCCCTTTCATGCCCCTCGACTCTTATAACCGCCATCTGGTTTCTGTACAAATTGTAAATAGCCTTTCGCTCCCTGTATTTTACCCCTGCCACCTTTAGAATTTGAAAGAGAGTATTCCAGTCAACATTGTGAAAAGCTTTCTCTAAGTCTACAAATGCTAGAAACGTAGGTTTGCCTTTCCTTAATCTTTCTTCTAAGATAAATCGTAAGGTCAGTATTGCCTCACGTGTTCCAGTATTTCTACGGAATCCAAACTGATCTTCCCCGAGGTCGGCTTCTACTAGTTTTTCCATTCGTCTGTAAAGAATTCGTGTTAGTATTTTGCAGCTGTGGCTTATTAAACTGATTGTCCGGTAATTCTCACATCTGTCAACACCTGCTTTCTTTGGAATTGGAATTATTATATTCTTCTTGAAGTCTGAGGGTATTTCGCCTGTTTCATACATCTTGCTTACCAGATGGTAGAGTTTCGTCAGGGCTGGCTCTCCCAAAGCCGTCAGTAGTTCCAATGGAATGTTGTCTACTCCGGGGGCCTTGTTTCGACTCAGGTCTTTCAGTGCTCTGTCAAATTCTTCACGCAGTATCGTATCTCCCATTTCATCTTCATCTACATCCTCTTCCATTTCCATAATATTGTCCTCAAGTACATGGCCCTTGTATAGACCCTCTATATACTCCTTCCACCTTTCTGCTTTCCCTTCTTTGCTTAGAACTGGGTTTCCATCTGAGCTCTTGATGTTCATACAAGTGGTTCTCTTATCTCCAAAGGTCTCTTTAATTTTCCTGTAGGCAGTATCTATCTTACCCCTAGTGAGATAAGCCTCTACATCCTTACATTTGTCCTCTAGCCATCCCTGCTTAGCCATTTTGCACTTCCTGTCGATCTCATTTTTGAGACGTTTGTATTCCTTTTTGCCTGCTTCATTTACTGCATTTTTATATTTTCTCCTTTCATCAATTAGATTCAATATTTCTTCTGTTACCCAAGGATTTCTACTAGCCCTCGTCTTTTTACCTACTTGATCCTCTGCTGCCTTCACTACTTCATCCCTCAAAGCTACCCATTCTTCTTCTACTGTATTTCTTTCCCCCATTCCCGTCAATTGTTCCCTTATGCTCTCCCTGAAACTCTGTACAACCTCTGGTTCTTTCAGTTTATCCAGGTCCCATCTCCTTAAATTCCCACCTTTTTGCAGTTTCTTCAGTTTTAATCTACAGGTCATAACCAATAGATTGTGGTCAGAGTCCACATCTGCCCCTGGAAATGTCTTACAATTTAAAACCTGGTTCCTAAATCTCTGTCTTACCATTATATAATCTATCTGATACCTTTTAGTATCTCCAGGGTTCTTCCATGTATACAACCTTCTATCATGATTCTTAAACCAAGTATTAGCTATGATTAAGTTGTGCTCTGTGCAAAATTCTACCAGGCGGCTTCCTCTTTCATTTCTTAGCCCCAATCCATATTCACCTACTACGTTTCCTTCTCTCCCTTTCCCTACACTCGAATTCCAGTCACCCATGACTATTAAATTTTCGTCTCCCTTCACTATCTGAATAATTTCTTTTATTTCATCATACATTTCTTCAATTTCTTCGTCATCTGCAGAGCTAGTTGGCATATAAACTTGTACTACTGTAGTAGGTGTGGGCTTCGTATCTATCTTGGCCACAATAATGCGTTCACTAAGCTGTTTGTAGTAGCTTACCCGCGTTCCTATTTTCCTATTCATTATGAAACCTACTCCTGCATTACCCCTATTTGACTTTGTGTTTATAACCCTGTAATCACCTGACCAGAAGTCTTGTTCCTCCTGCCACCGAACTTCACTAATTCCCACTATATCTAACTTTAACCTATCCATTTTCCTTTTCAAATTTTCTAACCTACCTGCCCGATTAAGGGACCTGACATTCCACGCTCCGATCCGTAGAACGCCAGTTTTCTTTCTCCTGATAACGACATCCTCTTGAGTAGTCCCCGCCCGGAGATCCGAATGGGGGACTATTTTACCTCCGGAATATTTTACCCAAGAGGATGCCATCATCATTTAATCATACAGTAAAGCTGCATGCCCTCGGGAAAAATTACGGCCGTAGTTTCCCCTTGCTTTCAGCCGTTCGCAGTACCAGCACAGCAAGGCCGTTTTGGTTATTGTTACAAGGCCAGATCAGTCAATCATCCAGACTGTTGCCCTTGCAACTACTGAAAAGGCTGCTGCCCCTCTTCAGGAACCACACGTTTGTCTGGCCTCTCAACAGATACCCCTCCGTTGTGGTTGTACCTACGGTACGGCTATCTGTATCGCTGAGGCACGCAAGCCTCCCCACCAACGGCAAGGTCCATGGTTCATGGGGGGGGAAGAAAGCGATACACCTGCCTAATATCGTGTAGGTTCCCCGCGAGCACGCAGAAGTGCCGCAGACGTGGCAAGGACTCGAGCAATGTCTGAAGTAGTGCCCGAGGAAATTGACAGCAGGGCAGTCCATAAATCCGCAAGAGTACGAGAGGGTGGAGATCTCTTCTGAACAGCACGTTGCAAGGCAGCCAAGATAGCTCAATAATGTTCATGTCTGGGGAGTTTGGGGGCCAGCGGAAGTGTTGAAACTCAGAAGAGTATTCCTGGAACCAATCTGTAGCAATTCTGGACGTGTGGTGTGTCCTTTTGTCCTTTTGGCATTACCCAAATCCGTCGAAATGCAGAATGGACATGAATGGAGGCAGGTGATCAGACAGGATGCTCACTTACGTGTCACCTGTCAGAGTCGTATCTACACGTATCAGGGCCCCATATCACTCCAACTGCACGCGTCCCACATCATTACAGAGCTTCCAGCGACTTGAACAGTCCCCTGCTGACATGTAGGGTCCATAGATTCATGAGTTTGCCTCCATGCCCGTACACGTCCATCCGCTCGATACAATTTGAAACGAGACTCGTCCGACCAGGCAACATGTTTCCAGTGGTCAACAGTCCAATGTCGGTATTGACGGGAGCCGGGTGAGGCGTAAAGCTTTGTGTCGTGCAGTCATCAAGGATACACTAGTGGGCCTTCGGCTCCGAAAGTCCATATCGATGATGTTTCGTTGAATGGTTCGCACGCTGACATTTGTTAATTGGCCAGCGCCGGCCGGTGTGGCCGAGCGGTTCTAGGCGCTACAGTCTGGAACCGCGCGACCGCTACAGTCGCAGGTTCGAATCCTGCCTCGGGCATGGATGTGTGTGATGTCCTTAGGTTAGTTAGGTTTTAAGTAGTTCTAAGTTCTAGGGGACTGATGACCTTAGAAGTTAAGTCCCATAGTGCTCAGAGCCATTTGAACCATTTTTTTGATTGGCCAGCATTGAAATCTACAGCAATTTGCGGGAGGATTGTATTTCTGTCACGCTGAACGATTCTCTTCAGTCGTCGTTGGTCCCGTTCTTGTAGGATCTTTTTCCGGCCGCAGCGATGTCGGAGATTTGACGTTTTACCGGATTCCTGATATTCACGGGACACTCGTGAAATAGTCGTACGGGAAAATCCCTTCATTGCTACCTCGGAGATACTGTGTCCCATCGCTCGTGCGTCGACTGCAATACCACGTTCAAACTCATTTGAATCTTGATAACCTGCCATTGTAGCAGCAGTGTCCGCAGGTCATGGTCGTGCGGTAGCGTTCTCGCTTCCCGCGCCCGGGTTCCCGGGTTCGATTCCCGGTGGGGTCAGGGATTTTCTCTGCCTCGTGATGACTGGGTGTTGTGTGATGTCCTTAGGTTAGTTAGGTTTAAGTAGTTGTAAGTTCTTGGGGGCTGATGACCATAGATGTTGAGTCCCATAGTGCTCAGAGCCATTTTTTGTAGCAGCAGTAATCGATCTAACAACTGCGCCAGACACTTGTTGTCTTGTATAGGCGTTGCCGACCATGCACCGTAATCGGTCTGTTTACATGTCTCTGTATTTGAATACGCATGCCTATACCAGTTTCTTTGGTGCTTCAGTGTGTGTGCAACAAACGCCAACAAATGAAAATTAAACCGAACACCACGCAACACAGCCATTAGGTTAGCTACGTGGCGCCACTTACTACGATTATGCGACGTGTCATGACTGTCTGGTCAGTTACAAACCTCCCGAGAACGACCAATAATATCAAGCAAAACATGAAAAAAGTCATTTTTCAGAAACGCCCCAGAAGCTGCTGCTGAAATGAGTCTTTAACTACACTTTCGATCATCACCTTCAGGTATCATAAAATTATTGACAGCAGCCTGTTCTTACTGTGGCGTCAAATAATGCAGGGTAGTTAATTAATCTTCGTACACTGTCATAATCAGAGCCCATCATTCTGTGTGAAGTCTACTCTGCATAAAGACGAACATGACCTTCTTCCAATATCTACGAGCTGCGTAGCACCACCCACTGTAATATCGCAAAAAAGGTTTCTAATAAAAATACTGTCATTTTAACAAGTTGTGTGGCAGTGTCTTTAAATTGTACAGGCCCTTTTACCGCTTTAAAAAAAACAGAAAAAGCGCAGAAACTTGCAAATAGATCATGTTCAATACTATTCACGGGTTTCTTCCTTGGACGTGGGTCGAAGGCAGGAATGTCCCTTATATCTCAAGGAAAAATTCAATCGGAGGGAAATCGGATAGTTAACCGACTACTGCACCACATTCTATCCACATGTCAGGGAAGTTGTGTGCGCCGGCCGAAGTGGCCGTGCGGTTAAAGGCGCTGCAGTCTGGAACCGCAAGACCGCTACGGTCGCAGGTTCGAATCCTGCCTCGGGCATGGATGTTTGTGATGTCCTTAGGTTAGTTAGGTTTAACTAGTTCTAAGTTCTAGGGGACTAATGACCTCAGCAGTTGAGTCCCATAGTGCTCAGAGCCATTTTTTTGAAGTTGTGTGCAGGAAGACTTGAACACCAATGGAGCAGAGTTATTTTAAAATTACCGTTGGCTGGAATTCGTGCTTTGAGCGAAGTGCACACAGTCCGAATACATTACAGTGGGATAGTCACACGAAAAGGACTCCAGAAAAGAGAAACGACAATATCGCAAAGTCATGTATAAACCTAGGGCAAACATTTCAGAGTTAAGCCGGAATGTATTGTCCGCGCAAACAAAGTTGACACTCGGCGCGGTGGCTGATGGGAGCGACTGTAAATGGGAAATGGCTTTACCGTCGCTCCCATCAACCACCGCGCCGAGTGTCAACTTTGTTTGCGCTTTTTAGTAACGGTCTTTGCAAGAATCCATTATCTTCGCCGTTTACATTCAGAACTGAGAAAAACACTCCGTAACGCATAGAATGATCGTGTTGTAGCAGCGTTTGGACAATTTATGCATTATAAGCGCCGGCCGGTGTGGCCGTGCGGTTCTAGGCGCTTCAGTCTGGAACCGCGTGACCGCTACGGTCGCAGGTTCGAATCCTGCCTCGGGCATGGATGTGTGTGATGTCCTTAGGTTAGTTAGGTTTAAGTAGTTCTAAGTTCTAGGGGACTGATGACCACAGATGTTAAGTCCCATAGTGCTCAGAGCAATTTGAACCATTATAAGCACGAAAATGTAAAAGTTTACAAGTAATTTTATAGATAGCTGACTTTATTTTGCTTTGTTCCCGACATTCCGTACTGTTCGAGAACTAGCTTACGAGGGCTAATTGAAATTTACATTGAATGTTATTAACACTTTGTTCAGACATCCTAGGTCGCCTCAACTATACCTTAAGATAACGTTTTAAAAAATAAAATAAAGAAAAACATGCACCACGAAGAATTTTTTCGAATTAACGGAAATCTGTAGATGTAACGTATACGTACAGACAAACAAATGATTACAATTTAGAAAAAACGGGTGATTTATTCAAGTGAAAGAGCTCTACAATTTGAGCTAGTCAATAACGCGTTGGTTCACCTTTGTCCCTTCCCAGCTTCAAACGTTCTCTGTTGAGGAGAGATCCGGTGACCTTTTTGGCCAAGGTGTGGCTTGGCCAGCACGAAGACAATCAGCAGAAACTGTCACCGTCTGTGGGCAGCCATTATATGACTGAAATGTACGCCCAGAATGGCTTTCCACGAAGGGCAACAAAACGGGTGGTAGAAAGGCATAAACATAACGCTGTGCTGTAAGGGTGCCGCTGATGACAGCAGAAGAAGCCTGCTATGAAGTAAAATGGCAACCCAGTCTGTCATTCCTGGCTGTTGGTCCATATGCTGGTATCCCACCACTGGGCCATCTCCAGACACGTCTTCGGCTGGGAATCTCATTGACTGGAGTGGCATTGTCATCAGTGATGAGTCCCGATTCAAACTGAGCCCCGATGACCAGCGAAAACATGTCTGGAGACACTACAGACAGCAGTGGGACACCAACCTGACTGTCACCCGCCATATGGTCCGACAACGGAGTGATGGTCTGGGCTACCATTTCTTTCATAGCAGGACCCCTATCGTTATTATCTGTGCCAACCATTAAGCACAGCGATACATCGGCGATATTATACACCTCGTTTTGTTGCCCTTCGTGATAAGCCATCATAGGCTTACATTTCAGCAACATAATGCCCTTCCACACATGACGAGAGTTTCTGCTGCTTGTCTTTGTCCTTGTCAAACCGTACTTTGTCCAGAAAAGTCGCCGAGTCTTCCCAATAGAGAACATTTGTAGCATTATGGGCATGGCCCTTCAACCGGCTCGGGATTTCGACAACTTAATTCGCCAATTGGACAGAATTTAGCACGATGTCTTTCAGGAGGATATCCAACAACTCCATCAATCAATGCTAAGCAGAATAACTGTTTGCATAAGGGCCAGAGGTGGATCGACTGGTTACTGGCTTGCTCAATTTGCGAAGCTCTTTCTCTTGAATAAATCATCCAATTTTTCTGAGAATGTAATCGTATGTGTAATAATAACAACATTCAACACTCAGCAACCATTCAAATAACTACAAAAAATATCACAGTTAAAAAAAGCAAGAATGATGAGGTATTTATAAAAGCCACACACCTTTATGAAGTTGTTTTATTCGCAACTACCAGTTTCACATCACTATAGACACTTCTTCAGGTTTATGTGTCAAGAATACAAACCACTGTGTGAAAATTTTGAAATGGTAGAAATACAGAACCATAGTGTTCCCATTCAACAAAAACCAATGACAACTCTCGCCGGCCGGGGTGGCCGAGCGGTTTTAGGCGCTACAGTCTGGAACCGCGTGACCGCTTCGGTTGCAGGTTCGAATCCTGCCTCGGGCATTGATGTGTGTGATATCCTTAGGTTAGTTAGGTTTAAGTAGTTCTAAGTTCTAGGGGACTGATGACCTTAGAAGTTAAGTCCCATAGTGCTCAGAGCCATTTGAACTATTTTGAACAACCACTCACAATGGTTATATTTCCATAATGTAGATGGACAATTTTGGAGTCCCAGCTTTCTGGAAGTTCTCCACGATAAGAGCACCCATGATCTGGGGGTAGCGTCTTTGATTCATAATGAAAAGGTTTCCTGTCCCGGGTTCGAATCCCGCTGCTGCTTAAATTCTGATTAATAATCAGCATTGGCGGCCGAAGACTTCCGGCATAAGAAGTCACCCTCATACTGCCAACGGTATTATCAAAGAGGGCGGAGGACCGGACAGAGGTTCAGGGCACTCTCTTGTCCTAGGGGTGAGAAATTGTCACTAAAGGCGGAAGAATCAGCAATGATCAACGGCACGAGGATGCAGAAGGTAATGGAAACCATTGCATTAAAGACACGTAACGTGTATCCACGGGACATGTGGCCTGTAATCGAAGAAGTGTCAGGATGATCTCTCCACTGGCAAAAGATTCCGTAATAGTCCCGCATTCGTGTCTCCGGGAGGAGACTGCCAAGGGGGAGGTTACCATGAGAAGAATATTGAATATTCAACGTAAGGATAACGTTCTACGAGCCGAGACATGGAATATCAGAGGTTTGAACGTGGTAGGGAAACTAGGAAATCTGGAAAGGGAAATGCAAAGGCTCAATCTAAATATAATAGGGGTCAGTGAAGTGAAGTGGAAAGAAGACAAGGATTTCTGGTCGGATGAGTATAGGGTAATATCAACAACAGCAGAAAATGGTATAACAGGAGTAGGATTCGTTATGAATAGGAAGATAGGGCAGAGAGTGTGTTACTGTGAACAGTTCAGTGACAGGGTTGTTCTTATCAGAATTGACAGCAAACCGATGACGATAGTTCAGGTATACATGCCGACGTCGCAAGCTGAATATAAAGAGAAAAAGTGTATGAGGATATTGAAAGGGTAATACAGAATGTAAATGGGGATGGAAATCTAATAGTCACGGGGGACTAGAATGCAGTTGTACGGGAAGGGGTAGAAGAAAATGTCACAGGAGAATATGGGCTTGGCACAAGAAATAAGAGAGAAGAGAGACTAATGGCGTTCGGTAACAGGTTTCAGCTAGTTATAGCGAATGTTCAAATGGTTCAAATGGCTCTGAGCACTATGGGACTTAACATCTGTGGTCATCAGTCCCCTAGAACTTAGAACTACTTAAACCTAACTAACCTAAGGACATCACACACATCCATGCCCGAGGCAGGATTCGAACCTGCGACAGTAGCAGTCGCGCGGTTCCGGACTGAGCGCCTAGAACCGCTAGACCACCGCGGCCGGCTATAGCGAATGTTCAAGAATCATTAGAGGAGGAGGTATACTTGGAAAAGGCCGAGTGATACGGGAAGATTTCAGTTAGATTACATCATGGTCAGACAGAGATTCCGAAATCAGATACTGGATTCTAAGGCGTACCCAGGAGCAGATATAGATTCAGTGTACAATATGGTTGTGATGAAGAGTAGGCTGCAGTTTATGACATTAGTCAGGAAGAATCAATACGCAAAGAAGTGCGATACGGAAGTACTAAGGAATGACGAGATACGCTTAAAGTTCTCTAAGGCTGTGTTGTTGTTGTGGTCTTCAGTCCTGAGTCTGGTTTGATGCAGCTCTCCATGCTACTCTATCCTGTGCAGGCTGCTTCATCTCCCAGTACCTACTGCAACCTACATCCTTCTGAATCTGCTTAGTGTATTCATCTCTTGGTCTCCCTCTACGATTTTTACCCTTCATGCTGTCCTCCAATACTAAATTGGTGATCCCTTGATGCCTCAGAACATGTCCTTCCAACCGATCCCTTCTTCTAGTCAAGTTGTGCCACAAACTCCTCTTCTCCCCAATTCTATTCAATACCTCCTCATTAGTTATGTGATCTACCCATCTAACATTCAGCATTCTTCTGTAGCACCACATGTCGAAAGCTTCTATTCTCTTCTTGTCCAAACTATTTATCGTCCATGTTTCACTTCCATACATGGCTACACTCCATACAAATACTTTCGGAAACGACTTCCTAACACTTAAATCTATACTCGATGTTAACAAATTTCTCTTCTTCAGAAACACTTTCCTTGCCATTACCAATCTACCTTTTATATCCTCTCTACTTCGACCATCATCGGTTATGTTGCTCCCCAAATAGCAAAACTCCTTTACTCCTTTAAGTGTCTCATTTCCTAATCTAATTCCCTCAGCATCACCCGACTTAATTCGACTACATTCATTATCCTCGTTTTGCTTTTGTTGATGTTCATCTTATATCCTCCTTTCAACACACTGTCCATTCCGTTCAACTGCTCTTCCAAGTCCTTTGCCGTCTCTGACAGAATTACAATGTCATCGGCGAACCTCAAACTTTTTATTTCTGCTCCATTGATTTTAATACCTACTCCGAACTTTTCTTTTGTTTCCTTTACTGCTTGTTCAATATACAGATTGAATAGTATCGGGAGAGGCTACAACCCTGTCCCACGCCCTTCCCAACCACTGCTTCCCTTTCATGCCCATCTACTCGTATAACTGCCATCTGGTTTCTTTACAAATTGTAAACAGCCTTTCGCTCCCTGTATTTTACCCCTGCCACCTTCAGAATTTGAAAGAGAGTATTCCAGTCAACGTTGTGAAAAGCTTTCTCTAAGGCTACAAATGCTAGAAACGTAGGTTTGCCTTTCCTTAATCTTTCTTCTAAGATAAGTCGTAGGGTCACTATTGCCTCACGTGTTCCAACATTTCTACGGAATCAAAACTGATCTTCCCCGAGGTCGACTTCTACCAATTTTTCCATTCGTCTGTAAAGAATTCGCGTTAGTATTTTGCAGCTGTGGCTTATTGAACTGATAGTTCGGTAATTTTCACATCTGTCAACACCTGCTTTCTTTGGGATTGGAATTATAATATTCTTCTTGAAGTCTGATGGTATTTCGCCTGTGTCATACATCTTGTTCACCAGATGGTAGAGTTTTGTCGGGACTGGCTCTCCCAAAGCTATCAGTAATGCAATGTTATCTACCACCGGCGCCTTGTTTCGACTCAGGTCTTTCAGTGCTCTGTCAAACTTTTCACGCAGTATCGTATCTCCCATTTCATATTCATCTACATCCTCTTCCATTTCCATAATATTGTCCTCAAGAACGTCGCCCTTGTATAGACCCTCTATATACTCCTTCCACCTTTCTGCTTTCCCTTCTTTGCTTAAAACTGGGTTTCCATCTGAGCTCTTGATATTCATGCAAGTGGTTCTCTTTTCTCCAAAGGTCACTTTAATTTTCCTGTAGGCAGTATCTATCTTACCCCTCGTGGGATAAGATTCTACATCCTTACATTTGTCCTCCTTAGAACTGGGTTTCCATTAGAGCTCTTGATATTCATGCAAGTGGTTCTCTTTTCTCCAAAGGTCTCTTTAATTTTCCTGTAGGCAGTATCTATCTTACCCCTAGTGAGATAAGACTCTACATCCTTACATTTGTCCTCTAACTATCCCTAACTTAGCCATTTTGCACTTCCTGTCGATCTCATTTTTGAGACGTTTGTATTCCTTTTTGCCTCCTTCATTTACTGCATTATTATCAATTAAATTCAATATTTCTTCTGTTACCCAAGGATTTCTACTAGCCCTCGTCTTTTTACCTACTTGATCCTCTGCTGCCTTCACTATTTCATTCCTCAAAGCTACCCATTCCTCTTCTGCTGTATTTCTTTTTCCCCCATTCCTGTCAATCGTTCCCTTATGCTCTCCCTGAAACTCTGTACAACCTCTGGTTCTTTCAGTTTATCCTGGTCCCATCTCCTTAAATTCCCACCTTTTTGCAGTTTCTTCAGTTTTAATCTACAGTTCATAACCAATAGATTGTGGTCAGAGTCCACATCTGCCCATGGAAATGTCTTACAATTTAAAACCTGGTTCCTAAATCTCTGTGTTACCATTATATAATCTATGTGAAAACTGTCAGTATCTCCAGGCTTCTTCCATGTATACAACCTTCTTTTATGATTCTTGAACCAAGTGTTAGCTATGATTAAGTTGTGCTCTGTGCAAAATTGCACCATGCGGCTTCCTCTTTTATTTCTTAACCCCAATCCATATTCACCTACTACGTTTTCTTCTCTTCCTTTTCCTACTCCCGAATTCCAGTCACCCATGACTATTAAATTTTCGTCTCCCTTCACTACCTGAATAATTGCTTTTATCTCATCGTACATTTCTTCAATTTCTTCATCATCTGCAGAGCTAGTTGGCATATAAACTTGTACTACTGTAGTAGACATGGGCTTCGTGTCTATCTTGTCCACAATAATGCGTTCACTATGCTGTTTGTTGTAGCTTACCCGCACTCCTATTTTCCCATTCATTATTAAAGTTACTCCCACATTACCCCTATTTGATTTTGTATTCACCTGACCAAAAGTCTTGTTCCTCCTGCCACCGAACTTCATTAATTCCCACTATATTTAACTTTAACCTATCCATTTCCCTTTTTAAAGTTTCCAACCTACCGGCCTGATTAAGGGATCTGACATTCCACGCTCCGATAACGACGTCCTCTTGAGTAGTCCCCGCCCGGAGATCCGAGTGGGGTTCTATTTTACCTAGGGAATATTTTACCCAAGAGGACGCCATCATCATTTAATCATACAGTAAAGCTGCATGCCCTCGGGAAAAATTACGGCTGTTGTTTCCCCTTGCTTTCATCCGTTCGCAGTACCACAACAGCCAGGCCGTTTTGGTTAGTGTTACAAGGCCAGATCAGTCAATCATTCAGACTGTTGCCCCTGCAACTACTGAAAAGGTTGATGCCCCTCTTCAGGAACCACGCGTTTGTCTGGCCTCTCAACAGATACCCCTCCGTTGTGGTTGCACCTACGGTACGGCTATCTGTATCGTTGAGGCATGCATCCACCCCACCAACGGCAAGGTTTCATGGGGCGGGGGGGGGGGGGGGTGTCTAAGGCTATAGATACAGCAATAAAGAATAGCTCAGTAGGCGGTATAGTTGAAGAGGAATGGACATCTCTAAAAAGCGCCATCACAGGCGTTGGGAAGAAAAACATAGGTAAAAAGAAGGTAACTGTGAAGAAACCGTGGGTAACAGAAGAAATACTTCAGTTGATTTATGAAAGGAGGAAGTACAAAAATGATCCGGGAAAGTCAGGAATACAGAAATACAAGTCGCTGAGGAATGAAATAAATAGGAAGTGCAGGTAAGCTAAGAAGAAATGGCTACAGGAAAAATGTGAAGACATCGAAAAAGAAATGATTGTCGGAAGGACAGGGTCCTCCTGGTAGGACCTGAAGGAAACAGCTGCTTTCCTACACAGGCAAGGAGATTACATCGAGCTTTCGATTTCATACTGAAGAGCGCACCGATCAGGTTCAGACACGTGAATATTTTCTGAGCTGTGTGCTACCAATTGGTTATCATGGACTGTGTCCTTTACCTCGACTGATTCTTTCTTTGCAGTCTATCAGCACACTTACAGCATTTCATCACAGTTACAAGTCTTGTTCTAGTTTTGTATGAATGCATGGTTTCACAGCGATACGAATTAATAAAATTTTCTTGGGCTTCCAGCCGCTTCAGGTGGTTAAACTCCCAGGGAGTTTCTGTTATTTCCTCAATGTAAGTTATTTTTTTTTTTACTTTCTTGGCCAATTCTAGACGTGTTTTGCAAACTTCAATGTTGATGAACTCTTTTATTAACATACAGTTCACCACTTTCTTAATGTAACTACGTTATCACTGTCTTCTTGTTTCTTTTTCTTGTTGCAGACGAAGCACTATTCACAGAGCGTTTCGTATTGATCGGAATTACATTACGTGCTATAGAAGGTTTATTAAACTGTAAGATGAGGACAGTCTTCTGAAGTGTGATTAAGATGTTCCCATATTTACCTTAGAACTTGCTGGAGAATGTGTGGCCAGAAGATGGACTATCCATCACTTGGTTTATGTAGTTCTAGTAATGGCCGCTTCTGCAGACAAAAATACATGAAAGATGATACGAACAGATAAGACACACACACACACACACACACACACACACACAAACATATAAAGAGACAGGAAAAGTAAACAAAAATACTTAGTGCCAAAACTGACATGAAAACAAGTGAACACTAACGGGGTCTGGACACAATGTAGCAGTATAAACACTGTTTTTAGTGAAGCGAAAATGTGGAAGTTGCGAGTGGAGCTCTGCAAAAACATATAGCGTGTTTACATTTGCATTTTCGTTATAGGTAAGAAGGAATATTTCACAATTAACTGTAAATAATCACGAAACGTATAGTCGTGAAATTTTTTTCTCCAAGAAAGTACATTTCATAGATAATGTGACTTGCTAACTCGCCAACCACAATCACAGTTACATCCCACCAGTACTGTATACAGTAATGAAAGATGTCCTACAGAAACAAACAAAGTAATAACCACGTAAACTGGTTTTATGTCTAATTTCGTTAGAATAATTATTACTTAAACATGTTTATATTTTATAGAACTGAATAAAAGTGCGGTATTCTCTGATAATTTCACAACAGTGCTAAAACATGTTTGGTCATTTATAAATAATTTGCATAATAGAGGACCTGAAACCCAGTAACGTAAGTAACTTAATTGTGGAACCGAATACCGCATTCTGTCATCCATCGATTACTGCATTCCTATGGAACACAAATGTTAACCATTTTCACATAATCACTGTAAAGGTGAAAGTAGAAAAACTACAAACAATTACGAATGCCTCTCTCTAATATGGCGGCTTAATCAAAGATGGATTTCTAGGCAAAGACACCTTTGGGTAGTCTCTCTAATTTAGTATTGAGCTCACTACTGGTTACAAGATACATAAGCATCAAAAATACTGTAACACAGAGATACAACACAAAGTTATGACATTCAAGAAAAGGAGGCGTGCGTACCGCTAAGTTAGATTAAAGTAGGTATTATAGGCATTGGAGACAAAGAGAGAGATAAACTGGCATTTAGGAATTTATAAAATTACTCACTTACAGCGGCTGACAAAACATAGTGAAGAAAGTATGTGCCATCTGAATAGTGCAGTCAACACTAAATAACAAATTTACAATACGAAGGCGTGCTGAAAAGTAATGCCTCTCAATTTTTTTTTGTGTGAAAACTCTTAAAGCTTTCTACATTCATGCTCATAAATTAAGGATAATGCTGATACATGGTGAAACAACGCTCTGGTGTGCGGTTTGAGGGTTTAAATCACCTCGGGGTATGACCATGCGGTGCATATGTCCTGCGGTCGTCGCACGGTGGTGGTGGCAGCAGTCCACATACGCAGAGGTGTGTTGGTGCATGTCAGAGTATGGTGCAGCGAGTAAGTGGCAGATGTTTTCAGACGTGCTAATGGTGACCGTGTGTTGAAAATGGCTCAAAGAACAAGTATTAATGACGTTATGAGGGGTAGAATACTAGGGCGACTTTTAGTGAAGGACGCCCTCCGCGGGAAGCGGTACAACTACACTCCTGGAAATTGAAATAAGAACACCGTGAATTCATTGTCCCAGGAAGGGGTGAAACGTCCCCTTTGAAAAATTATACAAGACTGTCCTTATACTGACACACAATATTTTTTAGCGCAACGCAATCTGACTTTCACTAATCTCTACAAGAGAATGGCCCTGACTAACATTAACCTGTACTTTTCACAAATCACTTACCTCACAAAAATCTTGGTTACTCCCACTACTGCAATACAGCGAGCGCCACTACTGCCAGCTAAATAAAAGATTCAAACTATGGAAGGCACTAACTACTGATAGGGATAGTTAGCAAATGAAAGATATTAATAGAGAACAAACAATGTATTTACCTTGATATCATATATATATATATATATATATATATATATATATATAGAGCAGTTCATGACAAATTTCAAAACTACGCCATCTCTCTCCCCACATCCACCACTGCTGGCGGCTCACCTCCAACTGCCCAACGCTACGCGCTGTTCACAGCCAGCTGCCTAACACTACAATGGCGAGTATTACAACAATGCAAAGCAGCTACAGGCTGCACACAGCACAGCCAGTGATTTTCATACAGAGGTGGCGTTACCAATAAAAAAACCTAAACAGCCTACTTACATAGCCCCCATGCTCCTCACAAAAAATTTTACAAATTGGTTTGGGCAGTGCCCAATACAGATTTGAAAAAAAATTTTCATAATTACAATAACAAAGAAATCAAATGCACACACTTATTGATACAATGTTGGTCAAAAGCTAAAATTTTCTCACAGTCCATAAAGACAGTCCTGATCATTCATCACATTGCAGTATTTTTCTCAAAGTCTGAGCAGTAAAAGAAAATGCACACGGAAGTAGTGGATTTCCATGCAGTCTTGAGGAAGTAGTGTTGTCCTTCCAACGGAAAGACAGTGCTGACTCTTGACATGCTGACAGGTAATGGGCCACAACAGAGCAAACCCACAGTGGAGTCAATCGAAGTTTTGAAGAATATCGTTTGGTAGGTCATAACAGAGCAGACCCACTGTAGTCCTGGTAGAGATTACGGTATTGGTGGGCCACCAGAGGTGCAGACCCACTGCAGTCCTTGTAGAAATAATGGTACTGGTGAGTCAGCAAAGACGCAGACCCACTGTAGTCCTTGTAGAGATAATGGTACTGGTGAATCAGCAAGACGCATACCCACTGTAGTCCTTGTAGAGATAATGGTACTGGTGGGCCACCAGAGGTGCAGACCCACTGCAGTCCTTGTAGAGATGGCCAGCAGCCATCTGTTGTGACTGTGCAGGTACACAATCACCATTGAAGAGTCTTGCGGATAATATAGCAAGTCCATAACCACCACTTGTGCACTCACAAAGTTTTTGGAATTGTCCTTAGAACCAGCAATGCTGTTAACCAGTCCCTTGCTGAATTATTAACACACGTGCAAACACTAACAGTACCTACTTCTCACATATTGTCCATATACTATGACCAACAGAAATGTGTGCAGTGAAATGTAACTTACAAGTTAATAATATGATGAACTGGTGACAATTACAATTTTATAACATGAGAATACAATTACAAAGGTACAAAATACATCATTAAAGAACATAACAATACAGAGAACATTTGCAATACAGGCTTTACAAAAGAATCGAAATAACATATACATCAGTGTCACAGGAATTATGACGTAAGTACATACATGAAAGATCAGAATAACTTTTGGAATGTCAACTTCACACATGAGCATTAAAACAAAACAGAATAAATAATGTCTAAGCATATGTACAAGGTAAATAACATATTATTAATGCCAATTATATTTGAGGATAACAGTATTCCTCATCATAGTGAATGTAGCTTAGTATTAGAAAAATTCTACAACATAAGTCTTATCAGATAAACATATAAATACAGGAAAAACATAAATACACAAGGGAACACAAACACATAGTGGGATAACACAAGGAAAGGACAGGGTTTCTTTTACTGCAGTATTTTGCAAACAAAACTTTCTTTACTTCTCGGAGATCTCCCTTCGTTCCTCACTATTTCCAAAAAGTCCTATCTATACCTGTTTTCTGTATTCTAACCATATTTCTTTCAAAATAGTTATGGCTCATTGTACAATACTCATTTTGGCCCAAATCTTTTTTTATATACCTTGTCAATGCATTTCTTTCCATTCATCACAACTAGTTTCTTATATAGTCTACCCCCTCTTAAGCTAACTTAAATCTACTGAGCTCAGATGCTAAACTAAGGGACGAGGCAATGCAGCAGCACATAAAACAATTAATATAAACAGCAATGAAAGAAAACGCAGATTTGCGAAGCAAGCAGCATTAAGAAATTAGCAAAGCAATTGTAATATTACAACTAATCTAAGGCAATGTGCAGCAAACAATAAAAATAAATCATTAGTAAAACTGGCTTAACAGAATAATACAAAGTCAAATTCAATAACACTATGCCTGGCAAACAGCAGCAACTTATACCTAAACATGACATAGCTCAAGCAGAAAAAATATTACAGTAAAAATGGCCATGTTTAAAACTTGCGTCATATCTTAACACTAGAGTGATGCATCACAAAAACTTACTCTACGAAAAAAAATTAACCAAGTAGTTGAAAAGAAAATTATGTATGCAGTTCCTGTTATTAGTCCCTTCTTATTGTTCTTTCCATTCCAAGAGCTCCTTTTTCGAAGAATGTGGGTCATAAAATAATTATTCAATAGATCTGTTGACAGAAAGTGTTCACATAGCAAATGAATTTTTTTTTTATAAAACCCATGCTGCAACACAGCTGGAAACTAGATATCAAATGAAATAAGGAACTATGAAAGGCAAAGCATAAAAATATCATTCAATAGTCATGTGACATTTCATAAGTTAGGAAAAATTCTCACAACTCTCGTAGAAAGACGCTTGTCGTAATCAGGTGTGCAGATGTAAAAATATTTCTCGTCATTTCATTAGGCATTTCAGTAAATATCATAAATTACGAGCTCCACAGTATGCTTTCAACAAGGAAAAGTCAATAGCGAGGATAATGGCCTCCCCTTTTTTTTTCTACCTGTGCTTCGGGAAAGGCACACCCTAATGGCTTGTTCTCCAGGTGTCTGACACAGCTGTGTGCCCACGACGCACGTGCAGGTGGTCACTTAACTTTCTTAAGGAAATATTTACGACAGCAGTTTCCGCTACAGTGACAGTCTCATATAAAAATTTCAGAGGTCGAGAATTTACGTTGCAAATTTGTAGAAACAAAATCCTATGAATATAACAGTGTCCAAGAAATTTTCGCCGTCATTGTGATACATTCACGCATTTACACACATTTCATAACTCTTAAAGTACGATTCTTGGTTTCCAACATCCTTTTTCACAAGTCAAGAGTCCCTAACTTCTATCCATTATTCATATACATATAAACACGTAATCACATTCCTTATATAGCATCAGCTTATTGATCATAAACATACCTCAACAGCATAATACACATCGTCGTCGTAAAAATAACATCATAACATCTCAGTCAATTCTCAAAATCGTCGTAGCTTCCTCCAATAATTTCAAAACCTAAAAAAATTCTCTGCTCATTTCAATAGTGTCATCTACCTCAAACGTACTTTAAATATTATGATCCCATACCAAATATATCATTCAGAGCTCTCATAATATCACAATGGGTCCGCAAAAATATGAACAGTTCACAAAGTACAGACAAAATACAATTTCATAAGTGTGAAGTTACCCAACTGTGTAATTGCGTAAACATGTGTCACTGATGTAGTAAAAAAAATGTTTATCTCTGTCAAATAATCAGATAGCTGTGTAATTATGTTAGAGAAATATGGTACCGATGTGTAAAGTTGTGTAAGCAAATACCATATTAGCTAGGGCTCCTTGTACGTGCCAAACACATGGTACACAAAGTAAGCGTGTACCCCCCTGAGGATTAATGAATAATACCCTCAGGTGTTACAGATTACAGCAACGGAATAAAATGTATCACGGAAAACCTTGGTATCATTGTACTTCAAATATCTTTAAAAAATAAATGTTTTAAGTACAAAATTAATCACTCAAATACGTGTACTGTAGCGCTAAACTGTGCGTCATATTGTAAGATAACCTCTGTGAAAGTCTCGTAGTTATCGTCCTCCGAAAGCTAAGTTCTGCAAAAGTCAATGTACTTACCTCATGATAAACAAAAGTGAAATGCTTTGTGTATGGATACCATAGTTATTACGTTTATTGTTGTGATGAAGAAAGTACTGTACTGTAACGTATTGTTGTGCCACGAAAAAGGCTGTCTCATTGTAGCTATACCACAAAAGTTACTACTAAAACATGTTTTACTTTCCAGAATAATACAGAAAAACTGTGCAGAAATAAAACAGAAACACTGCAAAAGCAACATTGTAAATTGTCACTCATTAGTAGCGTCGTGATAAAATCGTGTAGCTGTCACATAAACTAACCACTATGTCATCTGGTATCTCACTGAAAATACTTTAAATCCAGAATGTATTTTCAAGTAAACCAAAATGTTGCACTAAAATTTCATTACCAGTACTGGTAAATGTTCTAAGTATGTAAGCCTTATAGTCGTTACATAATCATGCAACTCACAAGCAAGAATGTACACACACAATAACACTGTTTCGTCTGTTCACTATAACAATGCATTCGTAATTTCTGTTCAAATAAGTTCTCTTGGTTCTTGACTGGATACTTAACTTCAAACATTGTTGCATGTTAACAGTTTCTTAAGTCTTACAAAGCATACTAGTAATGTAAAGTGAAAAGTTATGGTAAAGACTAAGTTAAAAAGCAGATTATCTCTCAATAAACGGTTTTACATGTGAAATATGGTGTAACCCTTTGCTCTTCCTAGTACGCAGAGTTTAAACTTTAACGCAATTGTCAAGTGGTATACGTCGGTAAAGAATACTGGAATTTTTCTCGAGGTTAGCGTCTATGTTATTTTTCCCTGAGCCAGCTGGCGCACGCGGCTGCCTGCTGTGCGAGTCATTGTCTGTCTCTTTGTTGGCGTGCGTCGTTATTGGGATTAGGAGACCTAGCTTCTACAAATTCACCGTGACGAGAGGGCCCTGCTCTGTTTAAATCCCGCCAGTTCTGATGCAATTCAGGTCTGTCGTTACGATCATATCGTCTATCGTCATGTCGGTAGTTTCTGTGGTTTCTTTCTTGTCGGTTAAGTGGTGGAGAATTTCTCCCTGAATCGTAACTGCGCGCTGGACCGTTTCGTCTAAAGTTATTCTGTCTCTCGTAATAATAATTGTTTTGGTTCCCATATTGTCTGTTTCTCTGATTGTCTCTGTGATAGTCATTACCGCGGAGAGGTGATCTTTCCCTGTAACTATTATTCTGCCAACGGTTGTCATACGGGTGATGTCTGTTTTGGTCACGATTTGCGTTGTAAGAATAGCCTTGTCGTGTCCAGTTATTATTTCCTTCATCGCGGAATTGCGACGGATGTGATCTGTGATTGTTGTGCTCCTGCGTTCCGCGATTGTCAGTGTCAATTTCCAGTTCTTGTAACAGTCCCTGAAAAGCTTCAATGTCGTCTTTGCAAAGTCCTGCCAAAATAATATGTCGTAAATGTTCAGGTAATTTGATTAAGCAAATGCGGATGAGTTCTGAGGGGCTGTATGGGTTTGACAGGTACTGATTTTTGTGCAACATGTCTTCAAAATATTTCACAAGACTGGAGAATTCAGATTGTTCGAAATGTTTCATCATTATGATGCCATGTTTTACTCGGTCTTGTGTGGCTTGAGACCAATATGCTGAGAGGAAGGCATGGTAAAATTCTCCTTCACTGTGGCAATCGTGAATGACCGATCGCATTCTTACAGCTGGTTCATTCTCTAAGTAGCCACACATAAATTCTAATCTGTGTTCTAACGACCAGTTGGGAGGAAAACAATGAGGGAATTGATGGAGCCATGCTTGTGGATGAATGTCGTTGGCAGAATTCTTAAATGTTTTAAATTTACGTGTAGTAATGAACAGCTTATAGTCAAAATCATCATGTCGGCGAGTCGCATAGCGGTCATTGTTACGTCGTGTCGGCGGTTCCATCTCAAAATTCGGTGTACCTTGCCAATTTCTTTCATAATTTCCGAAGTGTCCTGTGTTATTATTTTGTGGGTGTTTCGTATTTCTAAGTCCCTCTTCCCGTGTTGGAGCGCGAGTGTCCTCTGAAATATGAAATTTTTGTATTACTTGCGCCAGCTGATCTTGTACTTCGCGGATTTCTCTTTTGTGTTGCGTATTAATTTGATTCAGATTTTGTTTCAGTTTCCTAATTTGTTCGCTGTCTTCTGTGTCATTAAAGACTACCGGTTTTGTGTCGTTCAGATTATCATCTACCTTCGTAGATAAGTTAGTGAACTGATCCGAAAGTTCGGCTACTTTCTCCGATAGTGAACACATTTCCTCACTGTGTTTTTCTGAACCAAGTTTCAGATTGTCCATTTGTGTTGAAATCGAATCTACTGTGTCCTTCAAGTTTTCCTGAGTTTTTGCAAGTTGCGTAACCGAATCGGTAGATGCAACTGAGTCAAATTTAGCTTGTAAGGTCTCATGATTTTCATGAACAGTAGTTTGCAGTTCTTTTATGGCTGCTTCGTGATTCTGTAGAGCATTTTCATGACGCGAAAAAATAGGCTGGAAATGCTCACAAATTTGTGTTTTTACGTCGTTACAGACTTTTTGACATTTCGATTCAATGTGATGTAACTCATTAGTTAAATCCTCACGTGTTTGTTCAAGTGTGGTGTCTAACTTTTGAAGATTTTGTTCCATTGCGTCTAACTGTTGCTGTGTTTGTCTCTGGTGTTGTTCCATTGTGTCTAACTTTTTAAGATTTTGTTCCACTGTGTCTAACTTTTGAAGCTGTTGCTGTGTTTGTCTCTGATTTTGTTCCATTGTGTCTAACTGTTGCTGTGTTTGTCTCTGGTGTTGTTCCATTGTGTCTAACTTTTGAAGCTTTTGCTGTGTTTGTCTCTGATTTTGTTCCATTTGCTGCATTAATTGTAACAACAGTGCACTGGTGTCTGAAACATGTTCCTCAGTGCTATTCGGCAGTGAAGTTGCACCGGCAACATTCACATTTTGACAAGCAGAAAATGTGTCTTGACTCATTTGAGAAAACGGTGAGGACCCAAAACCTGAGTCTACAATATTTGCGAGATTGTTTCCTGTCATTTCGGATTCCTGAGGCGAGCTGTTGCCGACCGATCGATCGATAATGCTTCCCTGTTCTCTAATTGTTTCACTGTCTACACCATTGTTTGACGCCCGCTCCATTTCCCTATGCACAGTTACCAAATTACTACTTTGAATGTCTGTTAATTCATTACACAGTGGTGCTGGCAAGCTACGCTCGTCGTCACTATTATTTCTCAGTTTACTTTGGAGCCTAGTGTTACGTTTTTCACACGCCATTATTGTCATAGTATTTCACACGACAACACAGAAAAACACAATTTGAAGACCAAAAATAAGAGAACACATTAACATAACACTGAAAATAATATCTAGTTAATTGCAGCTACGAAATACTTGGTGCAAATCTACATGCATGCCACAACTGTTTTACTGTACAACAATGAAAGACTGCAACTACAAAGGAGATTTTCTCTACAATTACGCGCTG
Organism: Schistocerca nitens; assembly: GCF_023898315.1. Lineage (NCBI taxonomy): Eukaryota > Metazoa > Arthropoda > Insecta > Orthoptera > Acrididae > Schistocerca > Schistocerca nitens. The sequence goes on from NC_064617.1 coordinate 301,727,063, forward strand.
GCAATAAACAAAAGCTACACTAATTACACAAACTACAAGAAAAAAACAGAAGATTCCAGTGAGGTATCCTAGGCTAAGGGTCGACATATGAAACGTCCCCTTTGAAAAATTATGCAAGACTGTCCTTATACTGACACACAATATTTTTTAGCGCAACGCAATCTGACTTTCACTAATCTCTACAAGAGAATGGCCCTGACTAACATTAACCTGTACTTTTCACAAATCACTTACCTCACAAAAATCTTGGTTACTCCCACTACTGCAATACAGCGAGCGCCACTATTGCCAGCTAAATAAAAGATTCAAACTATGGAAGGCACTAACTACTGATAGGGATAGTTAGCAAATGAAAGATATTAATAGAGAACAAACAATGTATTTACCGTGATATCATCATATATATATATAGAGCAGTTCATGACAAATTTCAAAACTACGCCATCTCTCTCCCCACATCCACCACTGCTGGCGGCTCACCTCCAACTGCCCAACGCTACGCGCTGTTCACAGCCAGCTGCCTAACACTACAATGGTGAGTATTACAACAATGCAAAGCAGCCACAGGCTGCACACAGCACAGCCAGTGATTTTCATACAGATGTGGCGTTACCAATAAAAAAACCTAAACAGCCTACTTACAGGGGAAACTTTATTGACACATTCCTGGGGTCAGATACATCACATGATCACACTGACAGAACCACAGGCACATAGACACAGGCAACAGAGCATGCACAATGTCGGCACTAGTGCAGTGTATATCCACCTTTCGCAGCAATGCAGGCTGCTATTCTCCCATGGAGACGATCGTAGAGATGCTGGATGTAGTCCTGTGGAACGGCTTGCCATGCCATTTCCACCTGGCGCCTCAGTTGGACCAGCGTTCGTGCTGGACGTGCAGACCGCGTGAGACGACGCTTCATCCAGTCCCAAACAGGCTCAATGGGGGACAGATCCGGAGATCTTGCTGGCCAGGGTAGTTGACTTACACCTTCTAGAACACGTTGGGTGGCACGGGATACATGCGGACGTGCATTGTCCTGTTGGAACCGCAAGTTCCCTTGCCGGTCTAGGAATGGTAGAACGATGGGTTCGATGACGGTTTGGATGTACCGTGCACTATTCAGTGTCCCCTCGACGATCACCAGTGGTGTACGGCCAGTGTAGGAGATCGCTCCCCACACCATGATGCCGGGTGTTGGCCCTGTGTGCCTCGGTCGTATGCAGTCCTGATTGTGGCGCTCACCTGCACGGCGCCAAACACGCATACGACCATCATTGGCACCAAGGCAGAAGCGACTCTCATCGCTGAAGACGACACGTCTCCATTCGTCCCTCCATTCACGCCTGTCGCGACACCACTGGAGGCGGGCTGCACGATGTTGGGGCGTGAGCGGAAGACGGCCTAACGGTGTGCGGGACCGTAGCCCAGCTTCATGGAGACGGTTGCGAATGGTCCTCGCCGATACCCCAGGAGCAACAGTGTCCCTAATTTGCTGGGAAGTGGCGGTGCGGTCCCCTACGGCACTGCGTAGGATCCTACGGTCTTGGCGTGCATCCGTGCGTCGCTGCGGTCCGGTCCCAGGTCGACGGGCACGTGCACCTTCCGCCGACCACTGGCGACAACTTCGATGTACTGTGGAGACCTCACGCCCCACGTGTTGAGCAATTCGGCGGTACTTCCACCCGGCCTCCCGCATGCCCACAATACGCCCTCGCTCAAAGTCCGTCAACTGCACATACGGTTCACGTCCACGCTGTCGCGGCATGCTACCAGTGTTAAAGACTGCGATGGAGCTCCGTATGCCACGGCAAACTGGCTGACACTGACGGCGGCGGTGCACAAATGCTGCGCAGCTAGCGCCATTCGACGGCCAACACCGCGGTTCCTGGTGTGTCCGCTGTGCCTTGCGTGTGATCATTGCTTGTACAGCCCCCTCGCAGTGTCCGGAGCAAGTATGGTGGGTCTGACACACCGGTGTCAATGTGTTCTTTTTTCCATTTCCAGGAGTGTATGAAGGGGAGGTTATTGATCCAGCAAGACATTGTCTCCGACGTCGACCAATAGAGTGGTACAATGCATGATAGAGACCTTCCCAGTAAGTTGGCGTAAGGCCGTCGCATTGAACGGAGACAATGCAGAAAAATAGGGCTTTGTAACCAAGAGAGTAGGACTAATATGGCGTATTGGAATCCTGAACAAAATTAACCTGCTTTCAGAAAAAAAAACATGTTGCATTACTTACTGAACGACCCTCGTATTAAGCTTGGGCACAACCGATTCGATTCTCACTTACTACTGAATATTAATGCTTCATTAGTATGTTCCCGTATGCTGTGCTTCTGTTGACAGAAAGTGATTTAGCATAATGCAAGAGCAAGATTTTGTCACGTGCTGAGATGACAGTACACATACCGGTCAGTATGGGCATTTATCCAGTTAGTTTGCATTTGCTACTCTTTATTAATTCCTTGCCATCCCACTCGCCCCTATTGGTTGTGTATGATCAACCAATGAACCGCCGGCCGAAGTGGCCGTGCGGTTAAAGGCGCTGCAGTCTGGAACCGCAAGACCGCTACGGTCGCAGGTTCGAATCCTGCCTCGGGCATGGATGTTTGTGATGTCCTTAGGTTAGTTAGGTTTAACTAGTTCTAAGTTCTAGGGGACTAATGACCTCGGCAGTTGAGTCCCATAGTGCTCAGAGCCATTTGAACCATTTTTCAACTAATGAACCGCTGCTCACAAGATCAGTACAAAAATTGAAATGGCACATTGGAAATGTGAATTTGAAGCTTGTTTTGAAAATGACTACCCTGGCATAATCCGAATTAAAGACGATGACTACAAGGCTGAATGTATCACCTGCATTGAGGGTCAACAAATCCAGGTAGGTTAGAAAATTTATAAAGGGAAATGGATAAGTTAAAATTAGATATAGTGGGACTTAGTGAAGTTCGGTGGCAGGAGGAACTAGACTCCTGGTCAGGTGAATACAGGGTTATAAATACAAAATCAAATACGGGTAATGAAGGAGCAGCTTTAATAATGAATAAAAAATAGGAGTGCGGGAAAGCTACTACGAACAGCATAAGGAACGCATTATTGTAGTCAAGATAGACACGAAGCCCACGACTACTACAGTAGTACAAGTTTATATGCCAATTAGCTCCGCAGATGACGAAGAGATTGATGAAATGTATGATGAGATAAAAGAAATTATTCGGACAGTGAAGGGAGACAAAAACGTAATAGCTATGGGTGACTGGAACTCGATAGTAGGGAAAGGAAGAGAAGGAAAATTAGTAGGCGAATATGGAATGGGGGTAAGGAATGAAAGAGGAAGCCGCCTGGTAGAATGTTGCACAGAGCATAACTTAATCGTAGCGAATACTTGATTCAAAAATCATGAAAGAAAGTTGTATACATGGAAGAGGCCTGGAGTTATTGGAAGGTTTCAGATAGATTATATAATGATAAAACAGAAATTTAGGTACCAGCTTTTTAAATGTAAGACATATCCAGGGACAGATGTAGACTCTGACCACAATCTATTGGTTATGAACTGAAGATTAAAACTGAAGAAACTGCAAAAAGTTGGGAATTTAAGGTAGATGGGACCTGGATAAACTGAAAGAACGAGAGGTTGTAGAGAGTTTCAGGTAGAGCATTAGGAAACGATTGATAAGAACGGATGGAAGAAACACAGTAGAAGAAGAATGGGTAGCATTGAGAGATGAAATAGTGAAGGCAGCAGAGGATCAAGTAGGTTAAAAAACGAGGGCTAGTAGAAATCCTTGGGTAACGGAAAAAAATGTTGTTGTTGTTGAGGTCTTCAGTCCTGAGACTGGTTCGATGCAGCTCTCCATGCTACTCTATCGTGTGCTAGCTTCTTCATCTCCCAGTACTTACTGCAGCCTACATCCTTCTGAATCTGCTTAGTGTATTCATCTCTTGGTCTCCCTCTATGATTTTTACCCTCCACACTGCCCTCCAATGCTAAATTTGAGATCCATTGATGCCTCAGAACATGTCCTACCAACCGACCCGTCTTCTAGTCAAGTTGTGCCACAAACTCCTCTTCTCCCCAATTCTATTCAATACCTCCTCATTAGTTATGTGATCTACCCATCTAATCTTCAGCATTCTTCTGTAGCACCACATTTCGAAAGCTTCTATTCTCTTCTTGTCCAAACTATTTATCGTCCATGTTTCACTTCCATACATGGCTACACTCCATACAAATACTTTCAGAAACGACTTCCTGACACTTAAATCTATACTCGATGTTAAAAAATTTCTCTTCTTGAGAAACACTTTCTTGCCATTACCAATCTACATTTGATATCCTCTCTACTTCGACCATCATCGGTTATGTTGCTCCCCAAATAGCAAAACTCCTTTACTCCTTTAAGTGTCTCATTTCCTAATCTAATTCCCTCAGCATCACCCGACTTAATTCGACTACATTCCATTATCCTCGTTTTGCTTTTGTTGATGTTCATCTTATATCCTCCTTTCAACACACTGTCCATTCCGTTCAACTGCTCTTCCAAGTCCTTTGCTGTTTCTGACAGAACTATAATGTCATCGGCGAACCTCAAAGTTTTTATTTCTTCTCCATAGATTTTAATACCTACTCCGAATTTTTCTTTTGTTTCCTTTACTGCTTGCTCAACATACAGATTGAATAACATTGGGGAGAGGCTACAACCCTGTCTCACTCCCTTCCCAACCGCTGCTTCCCTTTCATGTCCCTCGACTCTTATAACTGCCATCTGGTTTCTGTACAAATTGTAAATAGCCTTTCGCTCTCTGTATTTTACCCCTGCCACCTTCAGAATTTGAAAGAGAGTATTCCAGTCAACATTGTGAAAAGCTTTCTCTAAGTCTACAGATGCTAGAAACGTAGGTTTGCCTTTCCTTAATCTTTCTTCTAAGATAAGTCGTAAGGTCAGTATTGCCTCACGTGTTCCAATATTTCTACGGAATCAAAACTGATCTTCTCCAAGGTTGGTTTCTACTAGTTTTTCCATTCGTCTGTAAAGAGTTCGCGTTAGTATTTTGCAGCTGCGGCTTATTAAACTGATTGTTCGGTAATTTTCACATCTGTCAACACCTGCTTTCTTTGGGATTGGAATTATTATATTCTTCTTGAATTCTGAGGGTATTTCACCTGTCTCATACATCTTGCACACCAGATGGTTGAGTTTTGTCAGGACTGGCTCTCAGTGGTTCTAATGGAATGTTGTCTACTACCGGGGCCTTGTTTCGACTCATGTCTTTCAGTGCTCTGTCAAGCTCTTCACGCAGTATCATATCTCCCATTTCATCTTCATCTGCATCCTCTTCCATTTCCATAATATTGTCCTCAAGTACATCGCCCTTGTATAGACCCTCTATATACTCCTTCCACATTTCTGCTTTCCCTTCTTTGCTTAAAACTGGGTTTCCATCTGAGCTCTTGATATTCATGCAAGTGGTTCTCTTTTCTCCAAAGGTCACTTTAATTTTCCTGTAGGCAGTAGCTATCTTACCCCTCGTGAGATAAGATTCTACATCCTTACATTTGTCCTCTAACCATCCCTAACTTAGCCATTTTGCACTTCCTGTCGGTCTCATTTTCGAGACGTTTGTATTCCTTTTTGCCTGCTTCATTTATCGCATTATTATCAATTAAATTCAATATTTCTTCTGATACCCAAGGATTTCTACTAGCCCTCGTCCTTTTAGCTACTTGATCCTCTGCTGCCTTCACTACTTCAACCCTCAAAGCTACCCATTCTTCTTCTACTTTATTTCTTTCCCCCATCTGTGACAATTGTTCCCTTATGCTCTCCCTGAAACTCTGTACAACCTCTGGTTTAATCAGTTTGTCCAGATCCCATCTCCTTAAATTCCCACCTTTTTGCAGTTTCTTCAGTTTTAATCTACAGCTCATAAGCGATAAATTGTGGTCAGAGTCCACATCTGCCACTGGAAATGTCTTACAATTTAATACCTGGTTCCTAAATCTCTGTCTTACCATTATATACTCTATCTGATACCTTCTAGTACTTCCAGGATTCTTCCATGTGTACAACCTTCTTTTATGATTCTTGAACCAAGTGTTAGCTATGATTAAGTTATGCTCTGTGCAAAATTCTACCAGACGGCTTCCTCTTTCATTTCTTTCCCCCAATCCATATTCTCCTACTATGTTTCCTTCTCTCCCTTTTCCGACTCTCGAATTCCAGTTACCCATGACTATTAAATTTTCGTCTCCCTTCCCTACCTGAATAATTTCTTTTATCTCATCATACATTTCATCAATTTCTTCATCATCTGCAGAGCTAGTTGGCATATAAACTTGTACTACTGTGGTAGGCGTGGGCTTCGTATCTATCTTGGCCACAACAATGCGTTCGCTATGCTGTTCGTAGTAGCTTACCCGCACCCCTATTTTTTATTCATTATTAAATCTACTCCTGCATTGCCCCTATTTGATTTTGTATTTATAACCCTGTAATCACCTGTCCAAAAGTCTTGTTCCTCCTGCCACCGAACTTCACTAATTCCCACTAAATCTAATTTTAATCTATCCATTTCCCTTTTTAAGTTTCCTAACCTACCTACCTACCTACGGAAGAAACATTGAATTTAATTGGTTAAAGGAGGAAATATAGAAATTCAGTAAATGAAGAGGCAAAAAGGAATACAAACGTCTCAAATGTGAGATCGACAGGCAGCGCTAAATGGTTAAGCAGTGTGAGGTAACGGGCGAGTCGTCGCACCCTGAAAATATTCTAAGTTGGCGTGGCCACACAGGACGCTCGTCAAAGCCGGGGCCCGGCAGCAATCACGTGGTGGCAAACGTTAGCCGGACGAGAGGGGCAGCCCCAGCGCATGGTCCAGCCGCGTGGCTGGGAATTTCGCTGTGACGAGGACGGTGCTTTGTGACACCGAAGGAGCCACGCCGGGAGTGCCAAAGATGGCGGACTTTGTGAAACCCTAATGGCAGACATTTCACAGTTCGTATAGAAATTAATAGTAGCCAGATGAATCATGATACCTCAAAAAGAAACATGTACGTTACTATTATTTGCACAACGATTCTGATGGTGTTATCAGATTTTCAATATCTAGCCGGCCGAAGTGGCCGTGCGGTTAAAGGCGCTGCAGTCTGGAACCGCAAGTCCGCTACGGTCGCAGGTTCGAATCCTGCCTCGGGCATGGGTGTTTGTGATGTCCTTAGGTTAGTTAGGTTTAACTAGTTCTAAGTTCTAGGGGACTAATGACCTCAGCAGTTGAGTCCCATAGTGCTCAGAGCCATTTGAACCATTTTTTTTCAATATCTTCGTTATTTTAAAATTTAGTATCCGACATTAAATTATACAAGTAACACCCAGAAACGAATTTCCAAAACATAAACGCTTCATCCGATTTCGTCGATCGTCGTGTCTTTAGAAAGTCATTAGTGTAAACCAAAATTGGTATAAATTACAGGCATGTAACTTGAACAGTACATGAGTTATAGGAGGTCAAAGTGGCCGATTACTATCGATCGCGTCAGGCCATAAGTACTCCACAGTTACACGAAAAAACGGTAGCAGCATGCTTATAAACATATTTATTCATCTATGTCTTTGTTATAATCGATATATACTATTCATGAAGAAATTGGTTAAATATTTACTGTTTTAGAAAGCACAGAGAAATTAGGCTCCTGGCCTACCTTTTGCTTCCTTTCTTTTGATATATGTTTATTTAATTGTTTATGTATTTAATATTTATGTATTTAATAATGTGTGTTAGAGCGTGTTTATGGTCCAGCCGTAGGAATATTTGTCTAATTTCAAGTATTTAAATGTAAATCCAGTATTTCGTATGTGCTTAAATATATGTGTGGGTCCGTTGTTTTGAAGACATGGCGCGAGCGCTCTAGCCAGTCACAACGCTCGTGAATGGGGAGACTGAATGGGAACATCGTTTCCGGAGAGGACACGAGATGGTTCTGTGCAAAGGGTAGTTCTGGAGAGTACGGCACAGCACACGGGAGGTGCTGGACGGCGCGAAGGATGCACAGTGGCGGGAAAGACTTGGAGTGGAGCAGTTTGCGCGTGGTCGCGAGAGATAGAAATATTTCGCAGTACCGACTTGGACACTTGTGACATTACCGAGGCTTCTACAGTGAAGACGTAGTGTCCGTTTTGAAGTGAGTATCTCGCGAACTATGTTATTCTTCATTACTAATTACGTGCTGTAGGAATCTACTGTTTTCCTGCTATACAACTTATATTTTATTTAATTGCTGGATCATCGACACCAATAAGTGTTTTGCAGAAATATACGGAATTCTCAAAAGTACTTCTGCTATCGTACTCATCGTTTAAAGTCGTTAAGATTTTATATAACTGCAATCTTTCATTTATAAATGTATATGTTACATTCATAATTCGCAATTGCCGAGTGATAGGAACCTTCGACTATTCGATTCATGGGTCTAATCATATTGTTTACTGTAGACTCAGCAGTATTTAGCTTGTAATGTGTCAACTACGTATCCCAGCCCCCAGACAACGAAACCAGCCAAAACTTTGAATATTGCAACGTTGAGTCGGAGGGTGCGTAGTTATTATGAAAAGCCCGCAGCAGGGATGGCTAGAGGGCAAATGTAAGGATGTAGAGGCATATATTTCTAGGGGTAAGATAGATACTGCCTACAGGAAAATTAAAGAGGCCTTTGTATGAATATCAAGAGCTCAGATGGAAACCGACTTCTAAGCAAAGAAGGGAAAGCAGAAAGGTGGAAGGAGTATATAGAAGGTCTATACACGAGCGATGTACTCGAGGACAATGTTATGGAAATGGAAGAGGACGTAGATGAAGGTGAAATGGGAGGTATAATACTGCCGAAGAGTATGACAGAGCACTGAAAGACCTAAGTCGCCGGCTGCGGTGGTCTAGCAGTTCTAGGCGCTCAGTCCGGAACCGCGCGACTGCTACGGTCGCAGGTTCGAACCCTGCCTCGGGCATGGATGTGTGTGATGTCCTTAGGTTAGTTACGTTTAAGTAGTTCTAAGTTCTAGGGGACTAATGACCAGAGATGTTAAGTCCCATAGTGCTCAGAACCATTTGAACCTAAGTCGAAAGAAGACCCCGGTAGTAGACAACATACCATTAGAACTACTGATAGCCTTGGGAGAGCCAGCCCTGACAAACCTCTACCATCTGGTGAGGAAGATGTATGACACAGGCGAAATACCCTCAGACTTCAAGAGGAGTATAATAATTCCAATCCCAAAGAAATCAGGTGTTGATAGGGGCGAAAATTACCGAACTAACAGTTTAATAAGTCACCGCTGCAAAATGCTAACACGAATTCTATGCAGACGAATGGAAAAACTAGTAGAAGCCGACCTCGGGGAAGATCAGTTTGGATTCCGTAGAAATGTTGGAACACGTGAGGCAATACTGACCCTACGACTTATCTTAGAAGATAGATTAAGGAAAGGCAAACCTACGTGTCTAGCATTTGTAGACTTAGAGAAAGCTTTTGACAATGCGGACTGGAATACTCTCTTTAAAATTCTGAAGGGGGCAGTGGTAAAATACAGGGAGTGAAAGGCTATTTACAATTTGTACAGAAACCAGATAGCAGTTATAAGAGTAGAGTGGCATGAAAGGGAAGCAGTGGTTGGGAGGGGAGTGAGACAGGGTTGTAGCCATTAGAGACAGAGCCTTGCTGGAATTTTTTTATCACTGGAGGGGAGAAAAGCGATTTGGTGTTTTTGATGAACCGTCCTGGAATTCGCCTAGACCTAGAGTGTACTAGGAAACCATAGAAAACCCTAATCTAGACGGGCACCTGGGTGGCTGAACCCGGTTTTCCTGAATGCCAGTCTAGTGCATTTGGCACTACGCCACTTCGCTCAATGCTTTAGTAGAAAAGACAGGCGAAAGCTATAAGGTTTCGTGAAAACGCAGAACAGAGACCCTTAGGTTCAGATGTACTTTTTAGCAGTAGTACATATGAAATTGAATTAAGTATGGTGTAAGAATGTTAGATAGCAGAGCTTAGGAATGCCCGCCTACTACACGAAGTTTATCGACTTTCTCCCACACAGAGACCTACTTATTTTATCTTTAGCTTTTGACGGCCGGAAGTCGTAGTGCCGTTTGTACTTTGTTTGAGGTCCCTGTCAACCTTGGCGATCAACTAAATAATTGTGTTAGATTAAGATTAATTTAAGTCCACCCCCATTACTACAAATAAGCAGCACATTTGAATGTGAGAATATCTGACATAGACTTTCACAAAACGATGTTACTTCCACGCTACATCAGAAAAAAAACTAATTTTTCATCTTTCGATGAACACTTGTTTTATCGCTATAACACGTCCAATATTTGTGAATTGACCAATTTGAAGAAAAAAATTTTTTAGGAGAAGAGTTGTAGAACGTTAAAATGTGCTTTCAAAAAGGCAAAGTAACTGTCAAAAAACCTAGTTGGTTAGTAAGTATCGCCATTTCTCATATTTTCGGAATCGCGTGGTTAATGATCGGAAATTTTTTTATATTCCATTCAATGGTTTTTACAATATTTACTTTTGCTGTTTCATTTACTTATCGGGGCGATCATTCTCTGAAATTTTTTACTCCGCTGTCGAAAACGTGTGCTCTCTGCCGGGTCTTTTATTGACCATTGCTAAATCTGTCAGTGAACATTGTTTAAATGTAAGCGTAGGCTTCTGCGGCCGTTGTCACAGCCAATGATAGTTGTTATGGATATGTGTCAATGTGTAAAATTCTCCTATGTTTCGGTCAGTATTGCAAATTGTGCAAGAACGTTGTTTTCGCGCACGTGAGACAGTGGCTAGTGATATAAATAAAGAAAACGGGTACCATTGTCCCACCGACGCCGCAGCCTCAAGAGATCGAGGCAGCGGCGGAGGATGTGGATACAGAAAACCACTACACAGAGCCCTGGCAGGTGGAGGGCCAAAAACGCAGACCCAGAAAAACACCAACACAAACAAGCGAGCAACCAAACTCGCTAGGCAACCGAAAGGCGCTGTTGCCTACACCTACTAGCTCATCTCAGGCTAGCAACAATATTAACACTAAACAGAACGCAAACACAGCTGTGGCGAACAACAACAAAGCACACAAAGCCACATCGGTGCCCACACAACACAAGACTGGTTTCCCCCCAGACGTTATACAAAACTATGGGAACCTTAGTGCCCTTAACTCTGCATTCGCGGATAGGCACATAAACAGTACACTACACGCAAAGTACTCGGGAGATAGGGCCTCACTGTACGTTGCCACAGACAACGAACATAAAGATCTTCTGACCTTCCTCAAAGATCGGAAGATCGAACACTACACGTACAGAACGCTGGACGAGAGAACCCAGCAGTACATGATCAAGGGAGTGGATCCCAGTACCCGCAACGAGACAGTACAGGCGGCGCTTTGTTATCTGGGATTCGACCGTAAAAGTGCCTCCCGGATGACAGGGTTCCGTACACACGCACCGCTACCACACTACATGGTTGAGTTAGCCGACACGGCTGATTCCCGCGCCATCCTGCAGATAAAGAGCTTTCTGCGGATGGACGTACGTGTAGAACTTTACGAACCACCAAACGTCCCCCAACAATGTAACAACTGCCAGCGGTTCGGCCACTCGGCCCTCCGCTGCGGCCTGGCAACTCGTTGCCGCGGACGCGCTGGCAATCACAGATCCAACAGCTACACACAAACTCAGCCAAACCAGCGACGCTGTGCCAACTGCGGTGGGCCCCATGCGGCAAACTTCAGACAGTGCAGTGCATACAAACAGGCGCTGAAGCGTAAACGAGACAAGAGGAGGGTACAGTACGACATACCACGCCCAAGGCCAGCGCCGAACCCAGTAAGGAACGGCTAACGTTTGCCACGGTTGCACGCCCTGGCGGAACGGCACAGGCCGCGGAACCTCAGCGCCCTACACACACACGCGAAACAACCGCTGCAACAGCTACGCAACAGCCACAGACAACACCTGAAAACCAACAAGCATCGTACCAACACCTATCCCCCCAAACAACACGACCGCACTCCCGGAAATCACATGACACTTACCCGACCCCTGATGTATGCAGCTCCTGTCTGGGGATATGCTGCGCCTACACGCCTGCGCCGTCTGCAGCTCATACACAACGAAGTACTCAAAATCATAAGCAATGCTCCACGATACACACGCATCGCGAGCCTTCACCGGGAATACCGACTTGAGACTCTCACGGAGGTAATCCACAAACTCACCACAAGACTATACAGAAACTCCAGACATTCGCAGAACCAGTTTATTCTGAATCTGGGAAACTACGACCACAACCATAGATGGAAACATAAAAGATCAAAAGACATACTTGTAAGGACCTAACATCTATGGCCAAGCATACGCAAACATAACGGTACAGGCGAACCCCTGTTAATCAGACGCCATTACTGGATATCCAGCTGGAAGACACTGCCGAATAACTGGCACCACGCAGGGAAGCCGTACCGTACACTGCATGCAGACAAACTCCACACATCCCCCACACAGTGAGATGATCTATGGCCGATCTCCTACTACTGTATAACGATCTTGATTGTTCCAGGAGTGTAGCGGCTGCAGCAACTGGGATACATCGCCATCGCTTGCCACGGTAATGATGCATGATACCCATACTAACAAATCCAACCTTGCATGAACTATCGCAGCTAGTAAGCCACTACTGCTCTTACTACCCATCCCACTGTCGCAGAGGTTTTTTTCCCACGGCACGAGCCATGGCACTTTTTTCCCTCTGCTCTTCAAATCGCTACCCTCACTCGCGTTTCGTCCACCATCTATCACCTGATGGGCCGTGTTAATGCGTAGTCTTACCCAGACGCACGGATAACATCACAGCCCAGCATCCTGTGATCCACTTACTAGATAACTAACATGTTTACGGAGGTGACAGTAGAACTTTTGGTTTGGTCACCACGTTGGTGCGGGCGTGGAGGGGCCCCATCTCTATTAACCACCGCAGCCGTATCATCGAAGAAATGTATTTCAAACGACTAGTCTACCCGCAACACTTACTCGATCTTCAGGTCCAGAAAATATTAATTTGAAATAAATTTCTTTGAAGATAGGACTGTGGTGGCTCGTTTTCTTTACTACTGCAAATGGCCTTCCTCAGTATGTTTTTGCTGTTACCAAACCCACCGTGATGAAGGCCGCTTGCAAAAGCGGACGAAAGGTTGGAGACTTTTACACTTAACAATGCTGTCACGTACCAAGAAAAATGTTATTGACTGACGATTGTTTAGTTACGTTCATTAGTGGAGTTCAGTGCGACGTCTGAATGTTTTATTTGTGGTGAAAGTGTTATGGATTGGCTAGACCTTACACAATGAAGGAAAAACGTATATAAATGTTTATTGAAAGAATTGAGACGAGAAACGATGGTAAACATATTTTGGTGTACTGTGCCGCTGTTGTTGTTCATGAAAAGTGTAGGAAATCTCATTAGAAGGACCATGCTAGAAAGGGTTCAGTGGAAAATGATTACCACATTTATTGATCACCTGTTCAAAAATTTTATCTTAAAACAGACTGTTTATTTGTGGGTGGGCGCATTACAGGATTACACGAAAATTTTGTAAATGTTGGTTGGTTGGTTTGGGGGATGAAAGGGACCAGACTGCTACGGTCATCGGTCCCTGTAAATGTTGTTCGTGACGTTAAAAATACGTTTTCAAATTCGATAAAGGAAATGGTGACAAAACGGAATAATGAGTGGGGCAATCAGGTAAAATTTCGAGTAGGGCACGAAAACGATCTTGTTGTTGAAGGGAGAAACCATTGTAATTGTACGAAAATGTTTTTCAAATCTGATGTTGAAATTTACAGTAGCGTTGGACGACCAAAAGCTGATGAGGTATCTCCTCAGAGAATTTAATTTGTGAGCATTTGGAAGCAAATTAAGATTAACGGCAGTTGGCACTCTTAAAAGATTCTGAAGAATTATAATGGATACTACCCAAAGATCGAAACGATACAGAAACGGACGTTCGAAAAGTTCTATGAAGATTTGTTATTCATTGGAAAATTAAATCAGCAAATAAATGTAAATGTCGTGTTACTAGGGCGTCCCGTCGGGTAGACCGTTCGCCGGGTGCAAGTCTTTCGATTTGACACCACTGGGTATGAAATGATGATGATTACGACAACGCAATACCCAGTCCCTGAGCGGAGAAAATCTCCGACCCAGCCGGGAATCGAACCCGGGCGCTAAGGATTGACATTCTGTCCCGCTGACCACTCATCAGCAAATGAAAACTGAGATACGCTTTCGAAACACAGTCTATTCCATGATATCTGACGTGTTTTAGGACTCCAGACGCAAAGGCCAACAACAGGAACTCATCTGAATTGTTGAAACCGCTGCTGTAATATCGAAAGACATCAGATCACGAATTTATGAAGTGGAGACATATTCTTCGATAAAGTTGAAAGTGACATCCAGAGCCACTCAAATTACTTCTTAGAGTGATCATTTGTTCAAAAAAGAAAGGAGATTATTCAAAGCTAAAGACGACCATCAGCTGCATTTCAAATTCTGTTATTTCAGCTGCAAGACCGAGATCCTTCGTTTCTAATACACAACTATGTCTTGAGAAAATTACATTTAAAGTATGGACCAAGAGATCTTATAGATGTGTTACTAGCTTTTAAATTAACTCCGTAATGACATCAGACAGTCTAAATTATCCATTATGCAAAAAGCAGTAAAAATCTTCAAGGCAATTGTTTTATTCAGTTTCTGTTCAATAAACTGTAGTGTGCTCAAAGATCTGGAGGCCAGTACGCCCATGCAACATTATACACTGAGGCGATGAAAGTCATGGAATATGGTCTAATATTGTGTCGGACCCTCTTCCTGGTGTAGTGCAGCAACTCGACATGGATGGACTCAATATTCGTTGGAAGTCTCCTGCAGAAATATTGAGCCAGTAATCTCCAACTCGCTGAAAATAACCATTTCCAGTCAATGATCGGCTCAGTTGGACGAGGGGACCCAGTGTGTTTCATGAAAACAAAGTCCACATCATCGTGGAGCCACCACCAGCTTACACAGTGCTTTGTCTCAAATTTGGTATTCTCGGCACACTCTGTGGATCTCGGAATATCGAATTCCATGACGATTTCCGAAACAGAATGTCCCACGCATCTAGCTCCAACTACCAATCCGCTTTCAAAAGTCTGTGTGGTCACAGTCAGGTTGGAAATCTTTTCACATGAAGCGCCTGAGTACAAATGAGAACTCCGCCAATGCACTGCCCTTTTATTCCTTGTATATACGATACTGTCGCCATCTTTATGTGTCCGTATTGCTATCGGATGACTTCTGTCACCTCAGTGTCTCTCCTCACAACGTATCACATGGAACATCAAAACCATCATGTTCGGTTATGTTCCTGTGTGCATTTCGTGTTCACACATCTTGCCACATGAGGATACGTCCTCCGGCCGGTGTGGCCAAGCGGTTCTAGGCGCGTCAGTCTGGAACCGCGAGACCGCTCCGGTCGCAGGTTAGAATCCTGCCTCGGGCACGGATGTGTGTGATGTCCTTAGGTTAGTTAGGTTTAAGTAGTTCTAAGTTCTAGGGGACTGATGACCTCAGATGTTAAGTCCCATAATGCTCAGAGCCATTTGAACCATTTTGTGAGGATACGTCCTGCATTGTCGAAAATGATTGTTTTTGTGGTCGAGGTATTATGTTGTGGTGGTCCAGGCATAATGTTGCATTGGTGTGCTGACCTCCAAGTCTTTAAACGTGGTGCACTGTCGAGCAACGTTTTATGACATTGTACCCCCTCGCCGTGTGCGTGTTTTCAGAGCTGAATCCAGTTCTGATTTAATTTTTGTGGATGACAATGTGCTACTGAATCGCACATCGCTAGTGGAGAAATTCGTGGAACGAGAGAATATTCGGTGTGGACTGGCTTTCCCCTTTCCCCGATTTAAATCCCACCGTGCACCCGTTGTGAAGCAGTATTGCATGTCCACATGCACGGGCTATCGTCGTCGAGCTCGCTGGTAGAGGAACCTCTTGGTCAGCACGAGAGCACACTCCAGAGCAAGCACTGCCGTCCGTGACCATTACAAACTCTATTAAGAACCCTGTCCCGCCTTTATAATGTCCGGGAGGGACGGGGGGGGGGGGGGGGGGTCATCACGGATCGTGGTGACTTCAGTATGACTATCATATTTCAGTAGTCTTTTCTGTTCGTCTCATAGCGTATTCTAGTTACCTTCTGTGCTACTCTGTAGCAGTTCTTTCTATCCACGGTCCTAGTTTCATCGAACTAAGTTACTTGACAGTGACACTGAAACGTCCCCTTTTGAACAATTTTACAAGACTGTGCTTAACCTGACACACAATATTTTTTTAGCGCAACGCAATCTGACTTTCAACACACAATATTTTGTTAGCGCAACGCAATCTGACTTTCAAAATTCTCTACAAGAGAATGGCCCTGACTAACATTAACCTGTACTTTTCAGAAATCACTTACCTCACAAAAATCTTGGTTACTCCCACTACTGCAATACAGCAAACGCCACTACTGCCAGCTAAATAAAATATTCAAACTATGGAAGGCACTAACTACTGATAGGGATAGTTAGCAAATGAAAGATATTAATAGAGAACAAACAATGTATTTACCTTGATATCATCATATATATATCAGTTCATGACAAATTACAAAACTCCGCCATCTCTCTCCCCACATCCATCACTGCTGGCGGCTCACCTCCAACTGCCCAACGCTACGCGCTGTTCACAGCCAGCTGCCTAACACTACAATGGTTGAGTATTACAACAATGCAAAGCAGCCACAGACTGCACACGGCACAGCCGGTGATTTTCATACTGAGGTGGCGTTATCAATAAAAAAACCTAAACAGCCTACTTACAACACATCATCCAAAAGTCACTTTCGTCCTTCAGTTTCTCACACCAGTGCCGATGTGTACCTACCAGCTACGATTTTCGTCACTTCCTTAGACTTTTTGATACACCATTTTGATGTTCTACAACTTTTCTCTCATATAATTTTGCGTCAAATTGGTGAATTCCCATATAGTGCCAGTAACATGTAAATGTAGAAATGTAAATTAGAAGAAAAAAAAAACAGAGAGAATATCACATTGCGCACGCTAGTCGATCCTCACTTCTACATAACATTACTTAAGATAAACATTTGAATAATTTGAAAAAGTACCGACTACAAACACAACAATTTCCAGTTTCCAGGAAGTGCGACGATGACGTTAGTTCTAAGCTGCTACCATGTGAACGAATGTCTGTGACAATTCGGATAGCCCTGTTGCACGGAGAGCGCTACCTGGACTTCCCAGCGCTCCAGACAAACGACATTCCTTTAAGGCTCAGTCCACGCATTGGTGCCAATATTGTCGCAACGGAAGTTCATCGATGTCACATACAGATCAGTGCAACAAGATGCTCTCTGTACTGGAAAAGACACTAGAATTCAGTATCAGCCAGTGCTGCAGCATGGGAAGACTCGCTGGGTCTCTCTCTATATCCGTTTAAAATTACTTGATAGCTGACGTCTGTCAATTGCCGCAAGGGTTTTGTCACGTCGGCCGTCGACTACCGCTCGGTTATAGCTAACACACAAACACGGCAAGTCACTTCACAAGCGCTGTTCATGTGTAACGCGAGGCAATGTTGGAAGTGGCCGGCGCAAAGTAAGTCGGAAATGCGAGTGATAAATGACTGAACTGCGGCAGTAGACGCGTTTTGTAGCCCTGAATTTGAACTCATATCCTAAGCTAACCACAACCTCATGATGTGTAATGTAATTGAGAAAGCAGAGGTCAACAATCTGCCGTGGAACTAAAACCACGATCTCTTTTTACAAGCAAACTGAAGACAGAAAACGTTCAGTTTCAGCGCTGAAAGGAAACTGTAATTTCGAGTTATCATTGGTCGCATGAAACTATCCTCTCACTGGCTACGCGACTTGCCGCGTTACCAATCGATGAGCCGTCCTCGTTCGCACTTAGTTGTTGATTATAGATGATATTGGCATATTCCTAACGAAAAAAGAATGATAGGCAGAAAAATTAGAACAAATTAAAATGTCAGTGCGACGATGAAAGTGACGTGGCAAAAAGTTATGAATGACAAAAAGGTTATGAATGACATTTGAGCTCCTAGTTCACCCACATAGGGATCGAATTTACAAAAACGCTAAGGCATGTATTTTTTTTCTTTCTGACCGAAAAGCCAAATACCGATTTTCATAGCTCTAGGTTCGAAATTGCCTTAATAGAAACATTTTTCTAAAACCTTTCATTCCCTATTTCATCCCTGAGGGATGCCGAAATACGTATTTTTTTTATTTCTGACGAAGAGACCAAATCATAAAAATGATAAACTGTTTTACTAGATGCAGAAGTAATAAAATTTTAACTACGACCTTCAACATGGCAGATTATTGCGCTAACCATTGCACTAAAGTACAACACTGAGGCAACTTGTATTTTTGACTGTGAACACACAGTCGTAGTGATGTATTGCAGCCTTCAAAAACTCTGTTTCACACAATGTCGTGCGAAGCTTAACTAATATGAGCCATTCTCTGTGATTACGATAACCGCATATGTGATAATGAATTGTGTCTTGTGCGGAGGTATCCAATAGTGTTTAGTTAATGCTGTGTACGAAACGTGTCTATTTCTTTAGCGTCCTTACGTGTGTGTGCTGTTTGTGGTGTGGTTATCATGCACGATGAAATACGAAACAAAAGTGGCAGACACATGATTCGGGATCCAAACACATACAGAAAGAATGCCGGATAAGGAATTAGAAGCGAACTGATCAATTGTTGTGGCAGTTTAGTAACAGCGAACTGTTCGGGCATGATGTTGAGCGCACTGATTGGTGAAAATCATCCCCAATGCAAGATGTGTGAAGTGTAAGTAATTTAATCAGACTATATTGGTGATACGTATCCTAAAATTGTCTGAATTGTTGAAGAGCTACTTTTTAAGTAATATAGACTCCCCAATAACTTCAAAGAAGTTTTTTGAACGGCAAGACAGTGCACTGTGGCTTCTGTTTACTCATGCACAACTCAAACTGTTCAACAATTTTCTTAAAAGAATTCAGGGGGAAGCTACTACTAGCACCAACATATAACAATTTACTTCGGAAATTAGAAGACAGGGAAGTGAATATATTTATTCCGGTTACAGTCACGACACTGCACAACACAATAGAGAATGGTGTTCTAAACAAATCCTTAGGTTCCGGAAACTGTCAGGATAATTACAATGACTGTATCTTATATTTGAAAAATTGTTCTAAACGAAGTATTAGAGTCAAGCTTAGCGCTTTCTGCTTCACTCACGTAGACTGAACCGACTTCACAGATATTTTTCGTTTTCCTCTAATCGAATTTTTATGTTTTTCCCAAACTGCAACACCTAAACTTTTCTCTCTAATTAAGGCCATAGAAGCATGGTCATTTCTGAAGGTACTTCTGACCAAAAAGCGATTCTGGTAGCCTGTCGCGTTCTTGTGGTGATATTGAAATAGAAACTTCCATCTCCTAACACATGTATCTTTATATTTCACCAAGAAGTGAAATATCAATTTTCATAGATTTAGTTTTAAATTTTTTTTAAGATGGGGAAACATTTTTTTAAAAATTTTCTTCCCGCATTTCACCCCGTTACGGGTTGAATTTCCAAAGACAGTGGAACATATATTTTTTATTTCTAACAGAGAAGCCAAATACCAATTTTCATAGATTTAGATTTTAAAATGCTTTCATAATGAAATAATTTCATAAAACCTTTCACACTCTGCTTCATTCCCTTAGGGATTGAATTTCCAAAAACACTGAGACACATTTTTTTAAAATTTCTAACTGACAAGTCATATACCAATTTTCATATATGTAGCTTTAAAAATGCTTCAGTAGTTCTTTAATAATGATTTATTTTCAAAATCTTTAACCCACTCTTTTACTCCTTTAATGGTTGAATTTTCGAAAATGCTGAAAGACATATATATTTTTTTATTTCTGACTGGGAAACCAAATACCAATTTCCATAGCTCTGTTTCAAAATTGCCTTAATAGCGAGATATTTTCAAAAAGCCTCTCATCCCCTATTTAACCCCCTTAGGAATGGAATTCCAAACAATCCCACCTTAAGCGATGCCTACATATAAAATCCACACCCTTTTTCCAATTTCTAGCTTGTATCCTCAACTCTTTGGGATGGCGACGATGAGTCATTGAATCTTTCACCTACTTAGGAGTTGAGTTCCCAAAAACAGTGCATACCTATTTTTTCATTTCTAACAGAGAAGCCATATATAAGTATTCGAAGATGTAGCTTTAAAATACTTTCACAATGAAATATTTTCATAAAACATTTCACCACCTTTACAGGTTGATTTCAAAAACAGTGAAATGTATATTTTTATTTCTAACAGAGAAGCAAATAAAATTTTCGTTTATTACCTTCAAAAACGCTTCCATATTGAAAGATTTCTACAAATCCTTTCAGCCCTCATTTTACCCCCATAGGGGTTGAATTTCCAAGAACAGTAAAACCAATATATATTTCTAACCAAGAAGACAAACTCAGATTTTCATAGATTTAATTTTGAAAATGCTTTCATAATGAAACAGTTTCATAAAACATTTGAGCCCCTAGTTCACCCACATAGGGATCGAATTTACAAAAACACTAAGGCATGCATTTTTTTCTTTCTGACCGAAAAGCCAAATACCGATTTTCATAGCTCTAGGTTCGAAATTGCCTTAATAGAAACATTTTTCTAAAACCTTTCATTCCCTATTTCATCCCTGAGGGGTTGAATGTCCAAAAATGCCGAAATACGTATTTTTTATTTCTGACGAAGAGACCAAATAACTTACCAATTTCTGTAGTTCTAGCTTCAAAATTGCCTTAATAGCGATATATTGTCACAAAGCGTTTCATCCCCCATTTCACCTCCTTAAGAATAGTATATCGAAAAAATACTTTCTTAAGCGACGTCTATAGTACACGATCAACACCCTCTGCAAATTTCAAGTTTCTATCATTAGTGGTTTGGGCTTGCCGTTGATGAGACAGTGTGTTCGTCAGTCAGTCGAGACATTGCTTGTCATAAGGGTGTTTCACAATTCATGTTCCACACTTCTAGAGTGGCCTTAGTAGATTAAGTTTTACATAGGAATCCATGTCTGGAAACCTTATCCAACGACGCTACAGACATTCAAAGTTATAGTGCCGGCTCCTGTAAATGTATGTACATTCAGGGTGATTCCGTGATGATGTTACAAATGTTATAGTATCATGAAGAAGGATAAATGTATCAGTCTGAGGTAAGTGTCCCTGTACCAGAAACAAACGAGTCGAAAGTTATAAGCGAAAACCGTTCTGATACCTCTGACAGTGGAATAGACATACTGGTACAGTTGTTACTAAGACTGGAGGGTACGCAACTTTCAGAGGTGATAGTATGACGGAAAACTAGGAAAAAATGTCCTGTGGACCTGGCCTCTAAAATGCATACGTGAGGAGCTATGAGCTCATAATTCTTAAGGTATGCGCTTCAGAGCCGATGTTTAGTAGCCATTTTTTCATGTTTTGGTCCTTATTACCCTCTCTGCAAGTGGTCCGTACACATCTTAGGCCAGTATTACACTACAATATTTCTTTGTTAAAGTTGTTATGTCAAATATTTATGTCAAAGAAATTTGATGTTGTAATAGGGAACTTTGTCAAATCTCGTCTGTTGTCAAATAAATATGATCAAATCTAGGGCCTCGCCGTTGATTTGATCATAAAAGTCGTTCGTCTTATGTTCACTGCAATGGGAAATGTAACCGGTTCGAGCGCTGGCGTCGCTTCCGCTTTTTGACGTCCCACAGTGAGTTTGTAAACATGGCTTCAGAGTTGTTTGTTCCTTCGACTCTTCTGGATTAGGAAATGAGACACTTAAAGTAGTAAAGGAATTTTGCTATTTGGAGAGCAAAATAACTGATGATGGTCGAAGTAGAGAGGATATAAAATGTAGACTGGCAATGGCAAGGAAAGCGTTTCTGAAGAAGAGAAATTTATTAACATCGAGTATTGAATTAAGTGTCAGGAAGTCATCAATAAACACTTCCGGGCTAAGTTGCCGTGGTCGATCTGTAAAACTTCTTCTACCTAACGTTTCGTTCTCAACTACGGAGAACATCTTCGGAGGTGAGTCAACGACTGGCTGCTAGGAGCTGGGGCCGCCGCTTATATGGATATCGTAGAGGGCGCCACCGCACGTCACGTGGCGTCGATGTGCAGCTATCTCTGGCTATCGTGGCGCCCTCTACGATATCCATATAAGCGGCGGCCCCAGCTCCTAGCAGCCAGTCGTTGACTCACCTCCGAAGATGTTCTCCGTAGTTGAGAACGAAACGTTAGGTAGAAGAAGTTTTACAGATCGACCACGGCAACTTAGCCCGGAAGTGTTTATTGATGAAGACGCCGGCCGTGAAAGCCTACATGGAATGTCAGGAAGTCGTTTCTGAAAGTATTTGTATGGAGTGTAGCCATGTATGGAAGTGAAACATGGACGATAAATAGTTTAGACAAGAAGAGAATAGAAGCTTTCGAAATGTGGTGCTTCAGAAGGATGCTGAAGATTAGATGGGTAGATCACATAACTAAGGAGTAGGTATTGAATAGAATTGGGGAGAAGAGGAGTTTGTGACACAACTTGACTAGAAGAAGGGATCGGTTGGTAGGACATGTTCTGAGGCATCAAGGGATCACCAATTTAGTACTGGAGGGCAGCGTGGAGGGCAAAAATCGTAGAGGGAGACCAAGAGATGAATACACTAAGCAGATTCAGAAGGATGTAGGCTGCAGTAGGTACTAGGAGATGAAGAAGCTTGCAGAGGACAGAATAGCATGGAGTGCTGCATTAAACCAGTCTCAGGACTGAAGACCACAACAACAACAACAAATTATTCAAATTTAAAAATAGTTCTTATTGCTCATATAGTGTGCTAGACATTTATTTATATTCACATATTCCCCTTTCACTGCTTTATAAATCGCTTCACACATTTCTGAAATTATTTTGGTCAATGTGCAAAATGCTTTTTGAGTGCTGTGTTGTACGCTAGAGTAGCTCTCTCATGTATCAAGAAATCGCAGTGTCACAGTTTGCCTGTCTTCTGTACATACAGAATTTCTCAAGAGAGTACTCTGTTTTGTAATACGAAAAACCACTTTACTGAGCAAATACTGAAATACACTCGCATCCTTTCGTAAGTAATTTATATATTAAGACTTGACTTCCTCCACTTGCAGCTCTCGTAACAACTTTTGGTGAATGCTTTTATTATCTCGACGTAATACCTAGGGCTTCATCCAAGTAAGTTTCCTTCTCTTTCCGCCGCTTTTCTTCCAAATACACACACATTACAACTTTGGTACTAGCAAATGCAGAGTATAATAAGTTGTCGTCCACCATCTTGAAATTTGACGACAGTGTAATACCCTTTGTAGCGTCATGTCAAACATTTTTGTCAAAGAAATTTGACGAATATTTGATCATATTTCTTTGTCAACAACAGTACCAGTACATGTAAGTATTTCACTGGCAGAGTTATGAGAACGGTTTTCGCTTATAACTTCCGATTCGTTCGTTACCGGTACAGGAACCCTCACCTCAGACTGATACATTTATCCTTCTCCATCAAGCTAGACAGTTTGTAACATCATCACGGAATCATCCTGTATAAAATGGAACATACATTAACAGGCGACGGCGCCCATAACTTAGACGCTCTGTAACGTCTTTGGTCGAAGTTTCCAGACATGTGTTTCTGTGTAAAACTTGATCTACGATGTTCACTCTACGACCTCTAGAAGTGTGTAACATGAATTACGAAACAATCTGTATATACAGGGTGTTACAAAAAGGTATGGCCAAATTTTCAGGAAACATTCCTCACACACAAATAAAGAAAAGATGTTATGTGGACATGTGTCCGGAAACGCTTAATTTCCATGTTGGAGCTCATTTTAGTTTCGTCAGTATGTACTTACTTCCTCGATTCACCACCCGTTGGTCCAATTGAAGGAAGGTAATGTTGACTTCGGTGCTTGTGTTGACATGCGACTCATTGCTCTACAGTACTACTAGCATCAAGCACATCAGTACGTAGCATCAACAGGTTAGTGTTCATCACGAACGTGGTTTTGCAGTCAGTGCAGTGTTTACAAATGCGGAGTTGGCAGATGCCCATTTGATGTATGGATTAGCACGGGGCAATAGCCGTGGCGCGGTACGTTTGTATCGAGACAGATTTCCAGAACGAAGGTGTCCCGACAGGAAGACGTTCGAAGCAATTGATCGGCGTCTTAGGGAGCACGGAACATTCCAGCCTATGACTCGCGTCTGGGGAAGACCTACAACGACGAGGACACCTGCAATGGACGAGGCAATTCCTCATGCAGTTGACGATAACCCTAATGTCAGCGTCAGAGAAGTTGCTGCTGTACAACGTAACGTTGACCACGCCATTGTATGGAGAGTGCTACGGGAGAACCAGTTGTTTCCGCACCATGTACAGCGTGTGCACGCACTATCAGCAGCTGATTAGCCTCCACGGGTACACTTTTGCGAATGGTTCATCCAACAATGTGTCAATCCTCATTTCAGTGCAAATGTTCTCTTTACGGATGAGGCTTCATTCCAACGTGATCAAATTGTAAATTTCCACAATCAACATGTGTGGGCTGACGAGAATCCGCACGCAATTGTGCAATCACGTCATCAACACAGATTTTCTGTGAACGTTTGGGTAGGCATTGTTGGTGATGCCTTGATTGGGCCCCATGTTCTTCCACCTACGCTCAGTGGAGCACGTTATCATGATTTCATACGGGATACTCTACCTGTGCTGCTAGAACATGTGCCTTTACAAGTACGACACAACATGTGGTTCATCCACGATGGAGCTCCTGCACATTTCTGTCGAAGTGTTTGTACGCTTCTCAACAACAGATTCGGTGACCGATGGATTGGTAGAGTCGGACCAATTCCGTGGGCTCCACGCTCTCCTGACCTCAACCCTCTTGACTTTCATTTATGGGGGCATTTGAAAGCTCTTGTCTACGCGACCCCGGTACCAAATGTAGAGACTCTTCGTGCTTGTATTGCGGACGGCTGTGATACAGTACGCCATTCTCCAGCGCTGCATCAGCGCATCAGGTATTCCATGCGATGGAGGGTGGATGTATGAATCCTCGCTAACGGAGGACATTTTGAACGTTTCCTGTAACAAAGTGTTTGAAGTCACGCTGTGCGTTCTGTTGCTGTGTGTTTCCATTCCATGATTAATGTGATTTGAAGAAAAGTAATAAAATGAGCTCTAACATGGAAAGTAAGCGTTTCCGGACACATGTCCACATAACATATTTTGTTTCTTTGTGTGTGAGGAATGTTTCCTGAAAGTTTGGTCATACCTTTTTGTAACATCCTGTAGAGATATGCTAGAACTAAGTAAGTTGCTGTTAAATTCTATTACAGCAAATGAAGAATTTAATCATACTTTTAACTTTACAAAAATGTAATTGAGTATCATGGTGACGAAAACATTATTTTCGATACGTGCTGCGAATAACAGAAGACTACTTGGGATCCTGGAGACAAATAATGTGAATCTTCAGAAAAGTTGAGAAAATATTATACGATGCTGTATGAAGGCTGGGTGTGATTTAGGAGTTCATTTTTATATTCCGGGAACCAATGCGGACTGTGAAAGAGTGTTCAGCGTTATCTCAAACTATTGGTCGTATGAAAAACGTAGGCTCTCAGTAGAGACAATGAAAAGTGTGATAAAAATAAAAACTAGCGCTGACTATGATTGTCAGCAGTTTTAGGATGTCATGAGAAAAGAAACATCCCTTTTTTGAAAAAGTGCGAACCTCGAATTTTACAATGAAGAGTGACCAAGTTCTAGCACACAACACTCTTAAGTGTTCGTATGTTATACATCAGAGAACGATGTAGTTAAATTTAAGTATTTTTTAGACATTTGGACATTTGAGTTGATCTGAACTCGTTTTCCAGTTGAAAATACATATACGGTCACCCTGAGCAAAGGATATTCCAGGACAATAATTTGTAATGGAAGAAATTCTTCTGTCCTTTTTTAGTAACTTGAAAAGAGAAAAAAAGAGCAACCTGTGTGTTAGAGGCAGAAATAAAGATCTAAATGGTCAAGACAGTGAATACTTTAGGGCACCGTTCTCACATATTAATTTATTTCGTGAATTACTGGGCGCATCTGACGGCTGGCGAAATTATTTAAATGGATTCAAATGGCTCTGAGCACTATGGGACTCAACTGCTGAGGTCATTAGTCTCCTAGAACTTAGAACTAGTTAAACCTAACTAACCTAAGGACATCACAAACATCCATGCCCGAGGCAGGATACGAACCTGCGACCGTAGCGGTCTCGCGGTTCCAGACTGCAGCGCCTTTAACCGCACGGCCACTTCGGCCGGCATTTAAATGGAGACAGAAACATAGAAATATCTATGTACACTTGTTAACTCCTCACGTAATACATAAGTTACGTAGATAAGGAAAGCAGATTTAACATTTGACAGGCGACCTTATGATACCTAGCAACAGGATAAAGTTTTAAGGATTAAAACTTTTCATCTGCAACGTCCAGTCAAGCACTGAGCGAAACAATACCTAATACATGAGAAGCTATGTACACCGTTCTGAAGCAGATATTATGAAGGCAAGTAATGTACCTCAATCATTTAATATTTTGAATGATTGGAACTCCAAATATTCTGATGAAGTATAGGAGTTTTCTGTGCAGTACCTTTTACTTTGTTTCCGAGTATCTGGAGACTATTAATTTCCCTGCCTGAAGTCTGTAATAGACTTTTAGAACTGGGTGCCTTCGCATACACGTCGCTGTATTCCTTACTCTTAACTTACCAGAAACATTTTTGAGTCCTATGTATTTCAATAAATTCAATAATGAACTCTGTAGCACACAGACGCATATCATCCATTTTTGAATTCAGTGTACAGAGACGAGAAACGCTAGACTGAACAACAGCTGACTCAACACATTTCACGCGCCAGATTTGCAGAGATCTATCCACGCGCAGTGATTTGTCTGTGCAGACGTGATTTACACGCACAGAATTGAGAAATTTAGCTCAAATTTCCGACTTCAACTTCCAGATTTGCGCACATCTCAAATCCGCGAAAATATCAGGTCCGCACGCTGCGACCTGCCCGCGCAATGTGATGAGCGCAAACTTTTGTGCAGAAGGTCGTCGCGTGTGAGTAGTCTTTAGCCGACACATTGGTATGAACGCATACGAAGTAATATGACATACCGGTACCATTATAAGAAGAAAAAAAATGCACTGCTGTCCCAAGGCACGATGGGTCGTGCCTCCTTACGACGTTAGCGAGTACCGCGTCTGCTTCCTCCGCAGCGATCGGAGGGAGACAATGGCTGAGAACAAAGCGTGACCGCCCAGCGTCAACCGTCGTCTGGCGCGGAAGCTGTGGAGGCATTGCAACACCGCCCCCTGTGACCGCTAGAGTTCAGCTCTGGTGCACGGCGCAGCGTCTCTCTCTTGGGAGCATGCACTGACCGACGTAACGCAGCAGTAAACACACCGCACTCGCATCCAGGAGGAAACGGGTTGAAAATATTTCTACGGTCACACTCTTTTTCAGTCTCCGCGGTTTTCTAAATCTCCCCAGAACAGAGGCGGACCGCCTATAAATTTAACGACCAATTTCTGCACCTAATCTATACTCTTAGGCCGCATTACGATGCGTGATGGAGGGTACTTCCTACCTTTCCTGCTCGAAGATGTTAGACAGTTGGTAAACCTTCTTACGAGCTCAAATCTCTCGGATTCAGGATGATTCCTCGAGATATACGTAGGAGGAAGCAATATGTTAGTTGACTCTTTCTAGGAACGTACCCTTACGGAATAAACCACATCGTGATACCCCTTGTTCATTGATAACATTCAGTATTCACTTAGAGTGGTCTCACAAAGTTCCTTCACATTACTGAAAATGCCCCAAAAGTATTGACTGTTTAATAATTTCCCTAGAATAATAGGTTACTCCACAAAAGTCTTCGCAATCGCTATCCGCTTCCTCCTCGTTGTTCTTCCCCTTTTTCTCTGTTCCTATCAGTAGCACTTCCAACATGTTCCAGCGTCTGAAACATCCTCAACCTCGCTCATGTCCTCTTCCTCTTCTAGTGAGTTTAGTTGTGCTTCTACAACCCCTATCAAGTTAAAAATATCGAATGTCCAAAAGTCCTCTTCTACTGCATTACGTTCTACGTATTCTATCTCTTCCGATTCGCTGATCCACATATCTTCCCAATCGTTGTTTTCTTCGTCATCCCCTCTATCTGTTTCATCATTCTTTCTCATCGAAGCTGGAGTAACATCTGCCATCTTATCACCTGCCTGAACTTCCTCACAATGTCTTGTTTGTTCGTGGCTAACTTCTCCTACATCTCTTCCCAATGGTTCCTCTTCTTTTCCAGTGACAACCAGGCCTAGGTGAATAAATATTTCCTCCCTGTGTCTGTGCACTCCCTATGAATTTTTATTTGATCTTCTCGTCCTTCAAGTTGTAAGTAGGCTGTTTGGGTTTTTATGTTGGTAACGCCATGTAGCGCTCTATATGAAAATCACTGACTGTGCTGTGTGAAGGCTGTGGTTGGTTTGCATTGTTGGAGTAATATTCGCCATTGTAGTGTTGAGCAGTTGACTGTTAACAGCGCGTAGCGTTGCGCAGTTGGAGGTGAGCCGCCAGCAGTGGTGGATGTGGGGAGAGAGATGGCGGAATTTTGAGAGCGGACGATCTGGACGTGTGTCCATCAGAAAGAGTAAATTTGTAATATTGGATATCATGGACTGATATATATATTATGACTTTTGAACACTATTAAGGTAAATACATTGCTTGTTCTCTATCAAAATCTTTCATTTGCTAACTATGCCTATCAGTAGTTAGTGCCTTCAGTAGATTGAATCTTTTATTTAGCTGGCAGTAGTGGCGCTCGCTGTATTGCAGTAGTACGAGTAACGAAGATTTTTGTGAGGTAAGTGATTCATGAAAGGTATAGGTTATTGCTAGTCAGGGCCATTCTTTTGTAGGGATTTTTCAAAGTCAGATTGTGTTGCGCTAAAAATATTGTGTGTCAGTTTAGTGTTGACAGGAATAGGTAAAGAGCGAAATGTCTGAGTACGTTCAGTTTTGCTCAGCTGTCTGAAAAGCAAATAATGTAAGATTATGCTTATCCATTACGGATATTTTAGAACCCTGACTGTATATTGAATGTAAATAAGTTATACACAACTACAACCAGTCACTTTTTTGAATAATAATGCTTTATTCCATAAACCGGTTTTCAAACCTTTTCAGGTTCATCTTCAGATGGTTTCGGGAGGATCCGGGAAGTTACATCATTACTGGTAGTAGCATAATGCTGGGTGCTGGTTCTATGGCAGAAAGATGGGTCATACTTTAATGTATCGCCGTGACTATAGCTTATCTGTCGATATGGATGTAAATTTAGTTTTTACTTACTGTGACAGTATAGGCGGCTTTTTTCAGATATGTCTGCGTCCATTTTGATGTCCACAACACTTTCACACGAACTATATTAGATTACACTTTACCAACATGCACTTTACAACTGTTGCTTGTAACAAAGATCTTGACAGAAAGATATGGCATAAGCTACTTTGCACAGAGATGTAATATGTTGTTCTTTACATGTGTTAAAGTCGATATAAGGGCAAGTATTTTAATGGCGAAAACATGAGAGCACGAGATAAAAGAAATAAATTACTACAAGATATCAGATCACCTGAAATTTGTTCTTGTAGTAATTTATTTATTTATTTTATATTTAGTCTTTGCTATAAAATTTTTCACTTCATGTTACTAGTACTCTTTGTCACACTTAGAAACTGTTAACATGCAACTATGTTTTAAAACTAACTATCCAGTCTAGAACCTAGGGAACATATTTAGACAGTAATTACGAATGCGTTGTTATAGTGAACAGACGACACAGTGTTATTGTGTGTGTACATTCTTGCTTGTTAGTTGCACGATTACGTAACGACTATAAGCCTTACATACTTCGAACATATACTACTAATGAGATTTTAATGCAACATTTTGGTTTACTTGAAAAGACATTCTTTATTTGAAATACTTTCTGTGAGATTAAAGATGACTTAGTATTTGGTTTCTTTGACAGCTACACGATTATATCACGACGCTACTAATGTGTGGCACAATTTACATTGTTGCTTTTGTGCTGTATCTGCTTTATATCTGCACAGTTTTTCTGAATTCTTCTGGAAAGTAAAACATGTTTTAGTAGTAACTTTTGTGGTATAGCTACAATGAGACAGCCTTTTTTGTAGCACAACAATACATTACAGTGTAGTGCTTTCTTGATCACGGAATTGTATGTAATAACTACGATATCTATACGCATAGCAATTCACTTTGTTTATTACGAGGTAAGTACATTGACTTCTACAGAACTTTGCTTATGGACGACGATAATTACGACACTTGGCACATTTTTTACCCTTAAGTAATGACAGAGATTGTCTTACAACAAGACGCACAGTTTAGCGCTACAGTACACGTATTTGAGTGATTGATTTTGTACTTAAAACATTTATGTTTATAGATTTTTGAATTACAAAGAAAGTTTTCCGTGATACATTTCATTCCATTGCTGTAATCTGTAACACCTGAGGGTATAAATACATTAATTCTCAGGGGGTATACGCTTACTTTGTGTACCATGTGTTTGGCAAGCACAAGGAGCCCTAGCTAACATGGTATTTGCTTATACAACTTTACACATCGGTACCATATTTCTCTAACACATTAATTACACAGCTATCTGATCATTTAACTGAGAGAGACAAACATTTATTTTATTGCATCAGTGACACATGTTTACGCAATTACACAGTTGGATAACTTCACACTTATGAAATTGTATTTTGTCTGTACTTTGTGAACCATTGTGATACTATGAGAGCTTTGAATGATGTATTTGGTATGGGATCATGATTTTTAAAGTACGTTTGAGGTAGATGACACTATTGAAATGAGCAGAGAATTTTTTTTAGGTTTTGACATTATTGCAGAAAGCTACGACGTTTTTGAGATTTGAATGAGGTTTTGTGATATTATTACGATGATAATGTGTATTATGCTGTTGAGGTATGTTTATGATCAATGAGATGATGCTATATGAGGAATTTGGTTATGCTATGTATTTATTATGAGGAAATATTGAAGACATGTTGATGAATATGTATATGTGTAATAAGGTAAGGAATAAGGAGTAGTGGTTAGGGACTCTGATTTATGAAAACGGATGTTGGAAACCAAGAATCGTATTTAAAGAGTTATGAAATGTGTGTACATATGTGAATGTTGGTTACCACAATGCTGACAAAACTTTTGGACTCTGTTAAATATGAGATTTTGTTTCTACACACTTCTAATGTAAATTTCTAACCTTTGAATTTTTTTATTTTATATGAGATTGTCACTGTAGAGGAAACTGCTGCCATAAATATTTCAGTAAAGAAGGTAGATGACCTTGACGTAATGTGCTGTGGAGGCCCATCTGAGCGACAGTCACTTGGAAAAAAAGCCAGTAATGTGTGCCTTTCAGAGGCACAGGAGGAGAAAAAAGGAGGCCATTATCCTCGCTATTGACATTTCTTTGTAGAAAGCATCGCAAATATGACATGCTCGAACTTGAAAACATATGATTACACTGTGGAGCTCTCAATTTATGATATTTACTAAAATGCCTAATGAAATGATGAGAAACATTTTACATCTATTGTCTTTCTAGTTCAGAGATTGCTGAATTTGTTTAACATCTAGTTTATAGCTGCACTGCAGCATTGGTTAAAATAAAATTTAATAGATGTACTAATATAGTTATTTTACACCTACAGATCCAGTAAATAATAATTTTATGATCTACTTCCAAGAAAACGAGGGAACATGAATAGACATTTCCCTTCACAGGAATTGCATAAATAATTTTTTTACGATTTGGTAACTTGAGTGCTAGAGTGCTAGAGTAAGTTCTCGTGATGCATCACTCTAGTGGTAAGATGTGACATAGGTATTAGACATAGCCATCTTTAGTCAAATATTTTTTCTGCTTGAGCTTTGTCATGTTTAGATATTAGTTATTGCATTTGCTGCTGCTGTTTGCCAGGCATAGTGCTACTAAATTTCACTTTGTATTACTCTGTTAATCCAGTTTTACTACTGATTTATTTTTCTTGTTTGGTGCACATTGCCTTATATTAGTTGTAGTATTGCATTTGCTTTGCTAATTTATATTTATTGCTGCTAGCTTTGCCAATTTGCATTTTTTTGTCATAGCTGTTTGTGTTAATTGTTTTGTGCTGCTGCATTGCCTCATCCCTTAGTTTAGCATCTGAGCTCAGTAGATTTAAGTTAGCTTAAGAGGGGGTAGACTGTGCAAGAGAATGAGTTTCGATGAATTGGAAGAAGTGCATTGAGAAGTTATACGAAAAAACTACAGAAAGCAGGTATCGGTAGGACTTTTTGGGAATAATGATGAATGAAAGGAGATCTCCAAGAAGTAAAGAAAGTTTTGTTTGGAAAATACTGCAGTAAAGCAAACCCTGTCCTTTCCTTTTGTATTATTCCGCTATGTGTTTGTGTACTCTCGTGTATTTGTGTTCTTCCTGTCTTTATGTGTTTATCTGGTAAGACTTTCGTTGTAGAATTTTTCTAATACTCAGCTACATTCACTATGATGAGGAATACTGTTATCCTCAAATATAATTTGCATTTATAATATGTTATTTACTTTGTAAAGATGTTTAGACATTATTTATTCTGTGTTTTTTAATACTCATGTGTGAAGTTGATGTTTCAAAAGTTATTCTGATCTTTATGTATGTACTTATGTCATAATTCCTGTAACACTGATGTACATGTTTATTTCTATTCTTTTGTAAAGCCTGTATTACTACAAATGTTATCTGTACTCTTATGTTCCTTAATGATGTATTTTGTACCTTTGTAATTGTATTCTTATGTTGTAAATTTATAATTATATAGACACCAGTTCATCAAATTAAGTTACATTTCACTGCACACTGTTTCAGTTGGTCATAGTATATGCACAATAGATGAGAATTTGGGACTGTTAGTGTTTGCACGTGTGTTAATAATTCATCAAGGGACTGATTAACAGCATTGCTGGTTCTAAGGACAATTCCAAAAAACTTTGTGAGTGCACAAGTGGTGGTTTATGGACTTGCTATATTGTCCACAAGACTCTTCGATGGTGATTGTGCACCTGCACAGTCGCAACAGATGACTGCTGGCCGTCTCTACAGGGACTACAGAGGGTCTGAATCTTTGATGGCCCACCAGTACCATTATTTCTACAAGGACTGCAGTGGGTCTGCACCTCTGGTGGCCCACCAATACCATAATCTCTAGCAGGACTACAGTGGGTCTGCTCTGTGATGACCTACCTACCAATATTCTTCAAAACTTCGACTGACTCTGCTGTGGGTTTGCTCTGTTGTGGTCCATTACCTGTCTGCATGTCAAGAGTCAGCACTGTCTTTCCGTTGGAAGGACAACACTACTTCTTCAAGACTGCATGGAAATCCACTACTTCTGTGTGCATTTTCTTTTACTGCTCAGACTTTGAGAGAAAAAAAACCACTGCAATTTTACTGTGATGAATGATCAGGACTGTATTTATGGACTGTGAGAAAATTTTAGCTTTTGACCAACATTGGATCAATAAGTGTGTGCATTTGATTGCTTTATTATTGTAATTATGAAAAATTTTTTTCAAATCTGTATTGGTCACTGCCCAAAACAATTTGTAAAATTTTTGTGGGGAGCTTGGGGGCTATGTAAGTAGGCTGTTTAGGTTTTTATGTTGGTAACTCCATGTAGCACTCTATATGAAAATCACTGACTGTGCTGTTCAAATGGCTCTGAGCACTATGGGACTTAACATCTGTGGTCATCAGTCCCCTAGAACTTAGAACTACCTAAACCTAACTAACCTAAGGACATCACACACATCCATGCCCGAGGCAGGATTCGAACCTGCGACCGTAGCAGTCGCGCGGTTCCGGACTGAGCGCCTAGAACCGCTAGACCACCGCGGTCGGCGACTGTGCTGTGTGAAGGCTGTGGTTGGTTTGCATTGTTGGAGTAATATTCGCCATTGTAGTGTTGGGCAGTTGACTGTTAACAGCGCGTAGCATTGCGCAGTTGGAGGTGAGCCGCCAGCAGTGGTGGATGTGGGGAGAGAGATGGCGGAATTTTGAGAGCGGACGATCTGGACGTGTGTCCATCAGAAAGAGTAAATTTGTAATATTGGATATCATGGACTGATATATATATATTATGACTTTTGAACACTATTAAGATAAATACATTGCTTGTTCTCTATCAAAATCTTTCAGTTGCTAACTATGCCTATCAGTAGTTAGTGCCTTCAGTAGTTTGACTCTTTTATTTAGCTGGCAGTAGTGGCACTCGCTGTACTGCAGTAGTTCGAGTAACGAAGATTTTTGTGCGGTAAGTGATTCATGAAAGGTATAGGTTATTGCTAGTCAGGACCATTCTTTTGTAGGGATTTCCTCTTTTTGATCGACTCTTCGTCTACATCGCACGATAAAGTTTCAACGATTGTGGTGGTGACTATCGGTGGAGTTGAAAGTTTCAGTATCCCCCTGATGCGACGTAACCTGTCTTAAGTTCTCTTAATTCCTCTTCCTCTCGATTTTTTTCTTCTGCACTTTGGTTTCTCTCGTTCCGTCTTACGTTACAGCTTGAGGTTCTGCTGCTGCCTTCCGCTCTTTTATTTTCACACGTATCATTCGAGTGATGTGATTTTGGATCTCCTTAAATTGTACCAGGTCCCTAATTTCTTCCTTCTCGCATAGGTTTACTGGTGCTGTCGTATCAGATGTGGTTTCATTGCATGTTAACTGTTCGATATACGTGGTTAATACTTAAACTTGTTCAATTACTTTGCCTAATTCATTCTTCTGCAACTCAATATTCTGTGCTCTGTTATCAGTGTTCTGTGTGCTGGTATGATTAGCTTTCTGTAAACTATCCATAGTACCCTTTGTATTCTGTGTCAACGTATCTGCTTTCGTACTATAATCTTGTGCCAACTCATATACCTTCTTCTTCAGCTGTTTCTCAACTTCAGTAACCCAATCTTCAATCTTTTGTCTAATAATTTAATGTGTTCCTCACATTTCACATGATCGTCGAGTTTCTTATTCACTGCCGCTACTTGTTCATCCATCTTTTTATCTGAATTTTAGAACTGTTTGCCATTCTCTTCGCACTGTGCGTTCCTCTTTTCTTCACTTTTCTTAACTGTTCCCTCACATTTCTGGAGTAAATTTTCGCTCATCTTTAATCATTCTTCTATTTTCTTGAACTGTTTGGCCCTTTCTTCTTCAGTTTTCTCATATTTTTCTAATTTTTATTTTCGTTTTTCTGGGACTGTTTTTCAGTTTAATTTTCAATTGTCTTAAATTGTTCAATCACAAATCTCTGCAGTATGGGCTCACGAGTGGCATCACTCTGTGCCACATTTACATGGCCTATTACTACAGAAGTCTTCGGTACATGTGTATTCTCTCTATCGTCTTCTCTCCTAAATTCAACTTCTGACTATGCTTCATTAACCTGTGCCTGGTTTTGTTTGTTCCCTAAATTCGTTTCACTTTGCGATTTCTCCCACCAAGTCTCACTGAAATCTGCGTGTTGACAGTCTGCTGCTTAACTTCCATCTCTGATCCCATGCCAGTTGTTTCTCAAATAGCTGAAACTTATCTGTCTGCCTCGCTCATTCTTGGTAAACTCCTAACTCATGCCCTTGGAAATTTTGGGAATGCCTATCTGAATTTCCAAACTTCAGTACACCTAACGTTTCAATAAAAATTAATGAACCTACTTCATTGCCCTCCTAACACTAAACACGCAAAGGACAAAAAAGAAAAAAGAAAAAAAAATCCTCTTCAGAAGTTCAATGATGATCTTCAGCTGGACAACAATGAGCGTATACCAACCTCATATCTCTTGAACAAAATGCACAAAATAGTTATACGTCGGCGACTTAAAAGTAATTTATTTTCCTTAACTTAATCACTATTGAGATGACAAACGCAAAACTTTCTTCAAAACATACGTTTCTTAACTTAATGACTATTAAGATGACAAATGCAAAACTTTCTTCAAAACATTTGTTTTAATCGGCAAAAATTTTCAGGGTGCTAACTGCGGTGTCACAAGTTGTCAACTAAACATACCCTGAGCAGAGTCGCCAATTTGTAAGATTACACCAATTACGTGACTTGTGGATGGAGCACTTTAATTGGAATCTTTAATTAAATATCTTAACTTTGGCCCTGTACATCTGACATAAGTAAATCATCACCCATCAAAATAATGATAATAAACGATATCATCTAACTATAAAATTAGACAAAAATCTTAATCGTCAGTTTATTACACATGCACATAAAAAAATTCACAATAAACAAATGGAATAACATTGAATAAGTAGTCTAACACGGTCAATGTGAATAGCGGATCTGGAATGTGATACAAGTGAATTCATATTTGGATGAAACATTTCCAATTGCAGGAGTCGCCTCAGTTATGTGGGAATTTTGTTACAATTTTGTTCCAATATGCGGTAATTTCTTAATTTTCATTGTAACTTGAAGCAATTTGTTACAATTTTACTCCAAAATGTAGCAATCCCCTTGTGATTTTTGGTTGTGTGGTGACTGTTTGGAATTTTTTGTGCAATGTGGAGCAAGTTTGTATAATATTTCCTGTAACAGACGGAATTTTGTTACAATGTCATTTTAATAGGGGATATTTTGTTGTGATTTCATTGTAACGTGGATACTATTTGTTACAATTTTGCTGTAATGTGTCGATGTATGGGGTAAATTGTTATGTAGTTTCCACTATGCAACACATGAATTGTTTAATTTTTCAACACATTCTCACTTCATATAAAATAAAGTCCAAACTTTATCCGAAATACATTCTAAGACAAAAGAAATGACACATCTCGAAAAAATCATCCAAACTGGACGGAAACCGGTAGATGTGATGTACATGTACTCACAAATCAAATGATTACAATCTGAGAAAAACTGGCTGACTTATCCAAGAGAACGAGATTCACAAATTGAGCAAATCAATGACGTGTTGGTCCTTCTCTGGCTCTTATGCAAGCAGTTGTTTGGCATTGATTGACGGAGTTTTTGGATGCCCTCCTGAGGGATACTGTGCCAGATTCAGTCCAACTGGCACATTAGATAGTCAAAATTATGAGCTGATTGGCGGGCCCTGCTCATAATGCTTCAAGCTTTGTCAGTTGGGAAGAGATCCTACGACCTTGATGGCCATAGTAGGGTTTGGCAAGCGTGAAGACAAGCAATGAAAAAAATCATCGTGTGCTGGATGGCATCATTTTGCTGAGATGTACACCCAAGATGGCTTGCCA
The DNA here is from genome assembly GCF_023898315.1 of Schistocerca nitens. Lineage (NCBI taxonomy): Eukaryota > Metazoa > Arthropoda > Insecta > Orthoptera > Acrididae > Schistocerca > Schistocerca nitens. The sequence continues at coordinate 301,764,819 of NC_064617.1, forward strand.
GGAAGGGCAACAAAATGAGGTGTATCATATTGGGAGTGTACTGCTGTGCTGTAAGGGTGCTTCAGATTACAACCAAAGGAATCCTGCTGTGAGAAGAAATGGCTCCCCAGATCATCACTTCCGGTTGTTAGGCCATTCGGCTGCTTTAGTCAGGTTGGTCCCCACTACTGTCTAGGGTGTCTGCAGACAATTATTGACTGATCATCGGGGCTCATTTCGAAGTGAGACTCATCACTGAAGACAGTTCTACTCCAGTGAGGTTACAGGCGGAAGACATGTCTGGAGATACCCCCGATGGTGGAGGGATTCCAACCTGACTGTTGTTTGTCATACGGCATGACAACTACCAGTGATGTCTGGGATGCCACTTATTTTCGCAGTAGAGCCCCTTCGGTTCTCATCCGCGGCATCCTTACAACAAAGCAGTATGTCGATGATATTCTTAGCCCTGTTTTGTTGCCCTTCATGGCAAGTCATCCTGGGCTTACTTTTCAGCAAGATAATGCCCACCCGCAAACATCGGGAATTTCTAAGGCTTTTCTTCGTGCTTGACAAACCCTACCTTGGCCTGAAATGTCGCCAGATCTTTCCCCAGTTGAGAACTTTTGGAGTATTATAGTCAGGGCCCTCCAACCATCTCAGGTTTGGACGATCTAACGCGCCAGTAGGACAGAATTTGGCACGATATCCCTCAGGTAGAAATTCAACCATTCTGTCAGTTAATGCCAAGCCGAATAACTGCTTTCATAAGGGGCAGAGGTGGACCAATGCGTTACTGACTTGATTAAATTGTGACGCTCTTTCTCTTGAATAAATCATACAATTTTTATGAAACTGTTATCATTTGCTTGTACTCGTACATCACATATACCAAATGCCGCCCTATACAGGTAATTCCTTTCTAGTTTGTCGGTTTTTTTGTCCTAGATTCTACACTCCTGGAAATTGAAATAAGAACACCGTGAATTCATTGTCCCAGAAAGGGGAAACTTTATTGACACATTCCTGGGGTCAGATACATCACATGATCACACTGACAGAACCACAGGCACAAAGACACAGGCAACAGAGCATGCACAATGTCAGCACTAGTACAGTGTATATCCACCTTTCGCAGCAATGCAGGCTGCTATTCTCCCATGGAGACGATCGTAGAGATGCTGGATGTAGACCTGTGGAACGGCTTGCCATGCCATTTCCACCTGGCGCCTCAGTTGGACCAGCGTTCGTGCTGGACGTGCAGACCGCGTGAGACGACGCTTCATCCAGTCCCAAACATGCTCAATGGGAGACAGATCCGGAGATCTTGCTGGCCAGGGTAGTTGACTTACACCTTCTAGAGCACATTGGGTGGCACGGGATACATGCGGACGTGCATTGTCCTGTTGGAACAGCAAGTTCCCTTGCCGGTCTAGGAATGGTAGAACGATGGGTTCGATGACGGTTTGGATGTACCGTGCACTATTCAGTGTCCCCTCGACGATCACCAGTGGTGTACGGCCAGTGTAGGAGATCGCTCCCCACACCATGATGCCGGGTGTTGGCCCTGTGTGCCTCGGTCGTATGCAGTCCTGATTGTGGCGCTCACCTGCACGGCGCCAAACACGCATACGACCATCATTGGCACCAAGGCAGAAGCGACTCTCATCGCTGAAGACGACACGTCTCCATTCGTCCCTCCATTCACGCCTGTCGCGACACCACTGGAGGCGGGCTGCACGATGTTGGGGCGTGAGCGGAAGACGGCCTAACGGTGTGCGGGACCGTAGCCCAGCTTCATGGAGACGGTTGCGAATGGTCCTCGCCGATACCCCAGGAGCAAGTGTCCCTAATTTGCTGGGAAGTGGCGGTGCGGTCCCCTACGGCACTGCGTAGGATCCTACGGTCTTGGCGTGCATCCGTGCGTCGCTGCGGTCCGGTCCCAGGTCGACGGGCACGTGCACCTTCCGCCGACCACTGGCGACAACCTCGATGTACTGTGGAGACCTCACGCCCCACGTGTTGAGCAATTCGGCGGTACGTCCACCCGGCCTCCCGCATGCCCATTATATGCCCTCGCTCAAAGTCCGTCAACTGCACATACGGTTCACGTCCACGCTGTCGCGGCATGCTACCAGTGTTAAAGACTGCGATGGAGCTCCGTATGCCACGGCAAACTGGCTGACACTGACGGCGGCGGTGCACAAATGCTGCGCAGCTAGCGCCATTCGACGGCCAACACCGCGGTTCCTGGTGTGTCCGCTGTGCCGTGCGTGTGATCATTGCTTGTACAGCCCTCTCGCAGTGTCCGGAGCAAGTATGGTGGGTCTGACACACCGGTGTCAATGTGTTCTTTTTTCCATTTCCAGGAGTGTATTTCAGTGTAAGCTCGATAATATCAGGCTTTGCATGACCGTGAAGTCCTCTGATTCCAACAATTGTCAGAAATATTTTACGACAGTAGCACATATGTCAGTGTCCTACAACCTCGCAGGCATGTCGAATTTCTCCATTTCTCTATTTTTGTCGTTTCAAATCGCATCTCCCAACACTCACTATCATGACCACCAAAAGACCTACTGCACAAGCGCCGTTGAAGCAATCATAAAATAATCTGTTATAAAATGATTTATAAATCCTATGGAAGTATCTAACTTCACAAATAGAAGTCCCACCACCCTACTAATCAATTACAATCATGAGAACCTTTCACATATCACTCATGTCTTCAGATTCCTCAACTGTCTCCATTTAGATATGCACTGAAAATGTTAGATGCCTTATGTACTGTGTAAAACATTTTGAATGTACTGCTTCAACAACCAGCAGTACTCTATGTGAGGAATTGCTTAAAAATCATTTAAAAATGCAATTCCACCCTTTACATTAGATCACTTTATGTTTGTAGGAAGTATGATTGGAATTTAACGCATTGTATACATTTATATCAAATTTCCATCACATCAACGTCTACCTATCGTGGAAATCAGTCTGAGTTAAAGACTAATAGTGATGTCTGACAAAGAATATTGCGTGTGGTCGCTATGGCACAGCCAGTTCAGAATCTGTGGTTTGAATCTACTACTACTACTACAGCTAGTTGGGTGGCTACTTTAATCTATAGTCTGCATCTACTGCTCTACCTTTCTGGAATACCCATGCGACCCACTGTTTGAAACTATGGAATGGATGTACTACTGTGAGAACTACTAGTACTCTATCAACAGTGCCACACTGACCAAATGTCTTTCTGCCTATTATAGAGTATATTCCTGCACTTGCACTCTTGTGTATGACTGTGGTAGCATTATAGATCTGTCAATAATTCTATGCTTCGTGTGAAGTTCAGTGTACGTCATGAAAACTGCACTCACTATCGTAAATGATCATATCCACGGTCAGCATAAGATTTATCACATAAAAACCCATTTTGAATGAATCAGACCGGTATTCATCTAAAATAATTTAGAAATCCTGTGGAAACATCAGATGACTATACAACGTTTATATACGTGTAGCCAGTAGACCAAAGCAGCTAACACCAGCGTTCATCAGTAATGTGTCTGGAACTTTCAGCTTCCTAACTGTGGCGTTTTTGAGTCTGTGTGAGAAACGAGGACACACCTAACGTGGTAATTGAATGGATAGTACTGCCGCCTTTTGAAACTGCATCTACTAAATTTATCCTTTTCTGCTACCTGCGTTGCTCTCTAGGAAATACATTTCACTTATGTACATTTTCCAACATTTAGAGGTTACTATGTATCTGTATGAATGATTGGGAATCATAATTGGCCGACCAGAATCTGGCAGGGATTTTGTGGATGCTGGATTTCATACGTCAGAGAACCTACTACGCACTAGTGTCATGCAGAATAGTCGCAGATTAGGGTATAAAAGGTATACCATGACGTAATTAACTGGGTGGGTGTAACGTTGTGGCTCACCAGTATGTGCTTTGAACTTGACTGCATGTTAATCAGCTGTACTTTTTGATTCCTCAAATGTCTCCAAAGCTGTTTCTTGTCCTATGGCGTTGACTGCTTTACTGTGGCTGGGAGCTATTAATAATCTCTTACCTGTGCAGTCAGTATGTTAGTTCCACAGACGTGTCTTTGTGCGACCATGGGCTGCGCTATAGTTTTCGCGGAATGACAGTCACGGCATTGGAAAATGCACCTGTTTGGTTTGGTAGGTGGTGCAGAAATATTTGATGCAGTGTATGACGTCTGTCAGTGTAGTGCGCTGGTAGAGAGGGCAGCCTGTGGTAGCAATCACTCCAAGTCAGGTTTCGGCACAGTCAGCTCCACTTCTGACGAACGTGACCGGACCACGAGTGTGGTGGCTTCGTGTCTACACATTAATGATTGTTGCAGTTTGCTGATCTCCTCTACAGTTATTTAAGTAAATAAAACCGTTCCTACCCCACGACACATATGACAACACGTCTTTGATTGTGATGCGGGACTTTATAGTGGTTGGCATGGATGGTTTAATGATCTTGGTTCAGAATGGAATAATTTTTTAGTTAGAAAAATGTTCCTGGCCTGCCAAACTCAACTGTATACACATACACACATCGGTAACTGTTTGCACATTGCGACAATTAAAATATGTCTCTGCATACCAACCCTTAGAAGTAGGTGAAATTAAATACCTGGGGATCATTGAAAAGTTACTGAAACTTGAAGAAACTGAAATTTTTCCTCATAAAGGTGCATCACCAAATGACTTTTTAAGTGACCAAACAGAGTTACCTAACAAAAATTTTTGTAAGGAATTTTGATAATTTGGTCGTACAACCGCACACTAAGTACAGTCGTGAAAAACATAATCCAGCGTGAGCCCATCCACCCCATATAGTAGTAGTACATCGTGTAAGTTTTGTGTTTTCTGCCTTTATTATTTGTAAATGTCACTCTCATTATGAGTAAAACGCGTTGTATTAATTCTTTTACATAAATGTACTACACTGTTTTATGATAGTCAGTATAGTCTAATTAAACAGTCCCTATTACATTTACAGAAAACTCAGCACATTCATGCTAAACAACTTCAATTTTTTTCCTCTTAGTCATACAGATACTAAACTAGAAACAGTCTTTTCACAGCCTGTAAGTAAAATACAGTTTTAACTATAGATATAATTTTCCGGTGTAGACAAAGGCGTTACTCGACAAACATGGTAGATTCTGCATTGTTTTTGTGCAAGACACAAGTGAAAAAGTGTTTGTACCACATCTATAAACGCGAAAATCGGAACAGCAACAAGAAAGGTAGGAAGTAAGTACACCTACGAAGTATTGTATCGTGATATATGGTGGTAGATAACCCAAATTGTTAACATTACACAGGGCAACTGCAGCAAATAAGTGCTGTCGATTTTTAACGATCTACTTAGTGAATACTAATACATGTATTACACCAACTGAAGAGGGATGAAAGGCCGAAAAGTATATTGGCATAAACAAACATCCATAAAAGTGCCTGGTTGCTGTATTTCTTCAAGTAAAAGCCTGTACTTGCACAAGACTCCGAGGGCAGTAGATGCTGATGCTGGGGCCTACATTGGTACGTTCAGTGATGATCATTATGATGGAATCATGCCACAGCTGCCGAATCACAACTGGATGTCAATTTCGTAAACATTTTATGCTATATACCTCCAGAAACCTATCAAGGACTTATGTCATGCAGAATCGTTGTTGTATTCGGTATAAAAGGTAGAACTGCACACTATTAAGTGGATCTACACTTGTAGTATCCTTACTGTCCAACTAGAACTCTGCTTGGATACAGATGTTGAGAAATTCCTATCCCATCAAAGCAAAAACAGAAGAAAAATAGGCGAATAATACTTCATATATCAAAAAACGTATGTGGTCATTGCAGTCCCTATGCGATTTGTATACTGGAAATTCATCCCCTTAAAGTCTGCAATCAAAGTGTGAGGAGCTATATACAGAAAATCCTTCCTAGGTTATAACATCAGGTGCTGGAATGTTAATAAAGTCACATTCCAGACGACTAAGAGGCCAGAAACCATCCTGGTATAAAATTAGAACGTGTTTAAGCGTAAAATCGTGTAGCCGACTGCGGTGGGGGCACAAAGCTGCTATTGGACTGTGGGTGTCAACATTCTAAACTGTAGGTACAGTCACATCAATACAGGCAGGCTCCTGTTTGTCAGATGGGTACGCAGGCTCAGCTTGACGTTATGTGATCCATCAGCTGCCATTGTACAGCCATTCCCTACTAGGCTCCCAACACGTACAGTCAGCTGCTGGACTGTGGAAAGTCCAGGCTCTACTTGACACGAGTGGCTATGGTTGTGCATGAGAAAGTGGGCTGGTGGAGTTGACAAATGCTCGAAGGAATAAAATGCAAGAGCATAGCACCACAATTCCTATCCTACAACACACAACACAGCAATTCTTTGACAAGCACGAAGGTTGCACTAAGTTTTAAACTTAGGATAAATGCTCTACTTCTGGCAAGCATATAGGTTGTGTCAGTAGGCTTCCCAGTATTTTAAACTTCAGGTAAATAGATTTTGATTTTCTCACCACTTTAAACTCAGTGTAAGTAATTTTCTTTAATTTCCCATCATTTTAAAAGTAGGGTATGTGGATTTTTTGTATATCCCACCATTTCAAACTTAGAGCAAATCTATTCGGGGGCCCAAATTTAGGGGGACAATTGTTTAAAGTAAGATCAGACAGGTTAGGAAACTCTTTAAACTTTGGGAAGCTGGTCTAGCAGACATGTTAAACTTAGGGCAAGTGATGTATAACATCATAGGAATGAGGAAATTCAATGATTTTTGAATTTCCTGCCAGTTTAAATTTAGGACCAGGTTCTATACTTAACACAAGTGACTTGACAAAAATGCAGCCTGTGCCCATATCCCTCGGGTCCACCATAATGAATTCTCATATCACATGGAAGGAGAAATGTGAGAACTATAGAGGCTGCTCCCATATTCCCAGGTGATCGATCTTGGATTTTGATGACATGGGGCTGCTGTCTTCGATCGCTATCTTGGATTTTATGAATTTTCTTCAACATGAAAATACCTATTCTTGATTTTTTTAAATTTCCCACCTTTATACACTTAGGACAACTGCCCTACTTCTACAGTGATGTCATAGAATGGGAGAAGACCCTTTAGCACAGTTGGCCAATTTTTTAATTTCCACCATCTTTTGAATTACATCCATTTTTTTATAATGTGCCGCCATTTTATATGTAGGAAAATTGGCCTTTGAAGTCAGAGTGGGGCCAGAAAGGGGGAAATATTTTACATACTACTGCCACTACTAACATCCGGGAGTGTAGACTGTATTGTCTTTACGAAATTATCACATATTACTAGATACGATTTTGATTCCACTAAAAAAACAGACTTACCATTTCAGAGCGGGATGGGAAACTGTGAGTTTAGTAATCGCTATATAACTTGAGTTTGTTTGGTAGCTACTCTTTACGTTGTTTATCATTTTAAGGGCGCTGTTCTGCTATAAAGGTGGATGCAAACCTTAACAGTACAGAGCTGAAGTGGAGTACTCAATCATTTCTTTGCTTCTTTCCCGTGGATCAATTATCGAGGTGCAGAAGTGGACTGGAAATGCCCGAAGCACATTGGCACCTGGATTCCAGCAACAATTCGTATCAGTTACCAAGAGGACGCACCTTTCCCTTCTTGCACAGATTAGTCACAACAGTAGTTTACTATAAGCGTGTAGACAACGAAAAGCCTTGACGAATTCCCTTTTTTGCATTCAGTTTTACCCAGCAGAGCTATTGTAGCAGCCTTTGAATAGCATGTGCATGATATACTATAGGTGTGTACATCTTCGGACCCAATCGCATCAGTACAGAAGTGGGGAAAAAGATGAAATTTCAAGGTCGAAAAACATCCACTCTAAAAACTGAAACCTTCTCATACTCTACTGTGTGCAACACAACGTAACATGCGCGCTCTTTCAGTCCAGTTGGCATGGCTGCTTGTTAATGTGTCACAGTGAGGAGACGACTTCCCTGGTTCACCCCTTGGCCATTAAAAGTCGCTTCTAACTGGACAGTTTGAGAGTGGTTTTGCGAGCTTTCCCATATTCATTTAGTCGAATGTTCTCAATCTACATCTACATGAATACTTTGCAAATCACATTTAAATGCCTGGCAGAGGTTCATCGAATCACCTTCACAATTCTCTATTATTCCAATCTCGTATAGCGCGCGGAAAGAACGAACACCTATATCTTTCCGTAAGAGCTCTGATTTCCCTTATTTTATAACGGTGATAGTTTCCCCCTATTTAGGTCGGCGCCAACAAATTATTTTCGTATTCGGAGGAGAAAGTTGGTGATTGAAACTTCTTGAGAAGATTCCGCCGCAATGGAAATCGCCATTGTTTTAATTATGTCCACCCCAAACCCTGTATCATTTCAGTGACACTCTCTCACCTATTTCGCGATAACACGAAACGTGCTACTCTTCTCTGAAAATTTTCGATGTACTCCATGAATCCTATCTGATAAGAATCCCACACCGCGCAGCAGTATTCTAAAAGAGGACGGACAGGCGTAGTGTTGGCAGTCTCCTTAGTAGGACTGTTACGTATTCGAAGTGTCCTGTCAATGAAACGCAGCCTTTGGTTAGCCTTCTCCACAACATTTTCTATGTGCTCCTTCTAACTTAAGATGTTCTTAATTGTAATTCCTAGGTATTTAGTTGAATTTAGGAACCTTCAGATTTGACTGATTTATCGTGTAACCGAAGTTTAACGGATTCCTTTTAGCACTCATGTGGATGACCTCACACTTTTCGGTATTTACGGTCAATTGCCAAGTATCACACCAAACAAACATCTTTTCTAAATCGTTTTTCAATTTGTTTTGATCTTCTGATGACTTTACTAGTCGATAAACGACAGCGTCACCTGTAAGCAACCTAAGATGGCTGCTCAGATTGTCTCCCAAATCGTTTACATAGACAAGGATCAGCAAAGAGCCTATAACACTACCTTGGGGAACGCCAGAAATCACTTCTGTTTTACTCGATGACTTTCCGTCAAGTATTACGAACTGTGACCTCTCTGACAGGAAATCACGAATCCTGTCACATAATTGAGACGATATTCCATAGGTACGCAATTTCACTACAACTCGCTTGTGTGGTACAGTGTCAAAAGCCTTCCGGAAATACGGAATCCATTTGAAATCCCTTGTCAATAGCACTCAACACTTCGTGCGAGTAAAGAACCAGTTGCGTTTCACAAGAACCATGTTTTCTAAATCCGTGTTGACTGTGTGTCAATAGATCGTTTTCTTCGAGGTAATTCATAATGTTCGAACACAATATATGTTCAAAATCCTGCTGCATATCGACATTAATGATATGGGCCTGTAATTTATTGGATTACTCCTACTACCTTTTCTTGAATTTTGGTGTGACCTTTGCAAATTTCCAGTCTTTGGGTACAGATCTTTCGTCGACCGAACGGTTGTACATGATTGTATGGAGCTACTGCATCAGCTTGCTCTTGAAGGAACCCAATTGGTATACATTCCGGACCAGAAGACTTGCCTTTGTTAAGTGATTTAAGTTGATTCACTACTCCGAGGATCTCTACTTCTATGTTACTCATGTTGGCAGGTGTTCTTGATTCGATTTCTGGAATATTTATTTCGTCTTCTTTGGTGAAGGAATTTCGGAAGGCTATGATTAGTAACTCCGCTTTGGTAGCACTGTCTTCGATAGCAACTCCGTTACTATCGCACAGAGAAGGCATTCATTGTGTCTTGCCGCTAGCATACTTCACATAAATCAGAATCTCTTTGGATTTTTTGCCAGGATTCGAGACAAAGTTTTGTTGTGGAAACTATTATAAGCATCTCGCCTCGAAGTCCACGCTAAATTTCGAGCTTCTGTTAAAGATCGCCAGTCTTGGAGATTTTGTGTCTGTTTAAATGTGGCATGTTGGCCGCATGACTTTACCGAGACTACCCAACCTGTAGCTTTGAAAACACATTTATTCAGGTTTAAGTATGACAATCAAAATTACATAATAGAAGAGGAAACTGATGCAATAAATCCCATAATATGGTCAGACGTGAAGTATCGTCTAAAGTTTATTCCTGTTTCTCCACTTGAGGAATTTTAATGTGACAAAATTGTTGATGTTTTCTTGGTCAGTGTCTGCCCCGATAGCTGAGTGGTCAGCGCGGCGGTCTGTCACGCCAAGGGGCCCGGGTTCGATTACCAGCTGGGTCGGAGATTTTCTCCGTTCAGGGACTGGGTGTTGTGTTGCCCTCATCATCAGTGAAAGGCAACGGGAAACCACCACTGGAATCACTTCCCTAGACGCTCATGCGGTGGACCTCTCTGACGAGGCTTCTCCCATGACAAGACCTGCCGTAAGGCAGAACACAATACTTACTACTCTTGGTTAGTAGTTGACACATTGCCCGTTGACTTTCGTAGCGGGATCTTCGATCAAGATCCGTTTAATTACATTTTGGTGTTTCGGCAGCGTGAGGAGCTGACAAGTGTCATTTAGCATTCATTGCTGGTGGTGGACTGGAGTCGCATCTATGGCCAGACACTATACATGTCTTGCTGTGCCAATGTCTGAGAGGTTTTTCCCTCGTTATTACCACTGTGGTTCCCGCTTTGTTCTGTTTTTAAATTTCAGTGTTTTGCCTGAATAAGTGGGGTTGGTAGCTTTCCTCCACAACGAGAACCTTCATGTCAGCGAATTTTATTCGGGCTTGGTCTGTCACAGCAACCGATTTCTCATGTGTTCCGACGCGCAATACCGTTTGTGTTCGATGATCCTGGTATTAATACATCATCAGGTCATTATTGCGCATGTACACGGTATGCAAACGACAAACGACATTGCAAACGGGTCCAGTTTGTCTTTTGCCAATCTGAGACACTCTTTGGTTTGTTCTCATATAATAAGCCCTGCCTTATCTGAAATAAGTAATACACCATTAATTCAACCCATTTTTCGGAGAGAGTGATATTTGCTGTCGGCAAACTCTAAAATTTAAGAGGATTGACATAAGGGGGCACCCTTCTGGAGCCAAAACTAATGCTATGTCTAGGATGGTTAAGCGTGTGCTAGGATGCTCTACTGACAATGGATGCGTTTTGCAGCTGAGCACCGATGATGGGTACAATGGCTTCTTTATGAGACTTGTTTACAATTATCGGGTGGTAGCGCGGATAATATCACGGCATTTGCCTAGTGTTGCAGCCTCCGGCTGTTGACCGGGGCCGGCCGCTGTGGCAGAGCGGTTCTAGGCGCTTCAGTTTGGATCCACGCTGCTGCAACGGTCGCAGGTTCGAGTCCTGCCTCGGGCACGGATGTGTGTGACGTCGTTAGGTTAGTTAGGTTTAAGTAGTTCTAGGTGTAGGAGACTGACCTCAGATGTTAATTTTTTGTTGACCGGGCGTCCTGCTCCTGCTGCTGTTACGTCACCAGTTTTCCGCATTTTAGGGTCATAGTAGGTGTGGCCAGTCGCGGCGGCTGCGAGAACGTCAGGCTTCGTCACGGTCCAGGTGCCGAAACGTAGTGGTCTTCTGTTGATATCTCGGTGGTTTAAAGGCACATTTGCATGCTGAGTTCTTATTAGCAGAAAACTTGATTATAAGTAATGAAATAAAGAAATAATTTGGGCCATAGAGATAGTCCACAGCTGTATAAATATTGTATGCAGCCGCTGGAAACATCTGAAGATTTTTGATTGTCAGATTATTCGCAGAATAAGAGGCATCTTTTGTTTTCTAGGTCTTGTCGATATCGGACGTATTTTGGCACACCACCATTAATACTACATTATTTTATCAATACATTCACGAGTTGCAACCAAACGGCACTCGTAATTGCATAATACAAGTCTCAATGTAAGTGTCGTAATTTAATTGTGTTTTATTTCAGAATATACTGTTATTACTAACCTATGTATGTTTATTTTGTATCTTTAGTCATTATAAGATTGTTGGGTGACTTGGCATGGCAAAATGTTCCGTACCTCTAAGCGAAAAGTCGTGCAGCTCGATCCACCGTCGTCTTCGGGTGCTGTCTTATTACGAAATCCGATTGTAGTAAAACACAGAGAGAAGAGACACAGTTAAAAAAATACTTGAAAGGACCTTTAACAAAAGAAGGGCCATGCTCAAGCGCCGAGAGTTTGTTTGGTATTTAATATTCATTCCTATAATTCATTGTATTGTCTCGAACCAGGTACGAACGAGCTAAAATTGAAGTGGGAACAGAGATGGCTGCACCCTCATGTAGTACTCTCGTGATGGCAAAGTGCAAGGCTGCCTCTGGCGCCCAGAAGTTAGGGGCCAGGGAGTGGTTCGTGCCCCGATTAAGCGGGGGGGGGGGGGGGGGGGGGGGGGGGCATCTGCGACATCGGCACGACGCTGAATGCCACAGGCCCAACCTCGCATAACTGCCCAGCTGCTAGAAAATGTCGAGCTGGTTCAGCAGCCTTTAAGTACTGCCTCTCTGTGCTGCTCTCACAGTAACAGCGGTGTTAGTGTGCCACGCTGACTAGTTTGGAACATGGCGTCGACCCAGTTGTTGTAATGAGGACGAGTCTTATTGTACGCTGACAGAGTCACGTGTGACGTCATAATGACAAACGATATTGCAATGCCTGTGTTATTCTGATTACGATGCAAAGCTCCTTCGGACACGCGCACACGTCCAAAGGAACAGTCGCTGTGGCGACTACAGCCGTAATGAAATAGATCAGATAAATTCGCAACTGCGAATAAGGACAACCATCAGCTGTAGAATGGAATGACGACAATGAAAATTTGTGCCGGAGCGGGTCTCGAACCCGAATTTCCCGCTTATCGCGAGCGGTCGCCATACCTTTTGGGTATCCGTGCGCCACTCAGGACCAGACCCAAACTTCCATATGTCGTCAACCATGCGTCTACGACCTGTACTCGTACGTTTATTATGTATAAACCCGTACAGGTCAGGCGTTGTTTATCTGCTGATACAGGGCAAGCGACATTCACGTACAGAGTCTGACATGTACGGGAATATACATAATAAACGTACGAGTCCAGGTCGTAGACGCATGGGTGACGACGTAGGGAAGTTTGGGTCTGGTCCTGAGTGGCGCACGGATAGCCATATCGCAAGGCGACAGCTCGCGATAAGCGCGAAATCCGGGTTCGAGTCCCGCTTCGGCACAAATTTTCACTGTGTCATTCCATTCTACAGCTGACGGTTGTCCTTATTCGCAATTGCCAATTCTTCTATTGTCATTATGACGTATGCGCGCTCTATCGTAGATGACAGAGGCCGCGTATCGACCTTTGTGACCGTTTGAGGCGGTAAACCGCGGTAGCCAATTTTTCAGACGAATTAAAGAAGCAGCTCATTAAACCTTCATTTGGTACAGTCACAGCAATTTTGGAATCTATTGATGTTTTTATTTTCAGTGAAACTGTTAACCTGCCAACTTTTGGGAAAAATAAACTCACAATAGGCTTTGTAAACAGTAAATTTTGAGCTGATAGAATTGACATCACAGTCGTTCAGTCAGTTTAATGAAGTTATGCCGTGGCAAGGATCCTGTGTTCGAAACTCCTGAGTGCCATTTTTTCCTAATTTTGAATGCAAAAATTGCCCCCAAGTAGCAGCTTGGTACGGAGTCCACGTTAAACTCGACTCAAGTAGGAAATTACGTTCAGAAACAATTAAGTTGTTGTAACTAAACACTGAAATGTCTACTGACAAAGCATATCCTCCATACTGCCAACCAATAACAAACGTCATTGCAGAACTGCATCACTGTGTCTGATGTTGTTCTAATACCGTTATTTATTAGCAAGGATTATTGAATCTGACCTCTAAATACACTTTCGAGATTTGCAGTCTCACCAGGAAGATAGAAGGTGCCGGTCTGACACTATTTCAAATGATTCTTTATATCAGTAAAATAAAAAGTTTTGTTAACATTACTCATTTGACACTTACTTTCAACACATTTTAAAATTTGTGGTTCCTTCATTTCACTTTCCAAATGATGATGAAAACTGGATTCAACAATTGTATTTTCGAGTAAAGTGGGATGAAGATATTAAACTACCAGGAAAAATAACCTGTGGTATGCTATACTCTCCTAATCTATGTTTCGTATGTCAGTGCAGACTACTTCTCTTATATTGTCGTTTTTCATCCCCTTAGCTTTTAGGATTCCGAAATACAGCTGTTTTAAGGGCATTCTCTGCTCAAAATTTTTCATATAAAAGTTCGCCGCCTAGGGAGACAGAGTGCTACCCATGGCGAGGCCACCAGCTTGCTCAAAATAATCTTGTTTCAATATAAAACAGCTTGAAAAAAGAGCGTGGCGAAATGAAGCAGTGATGTCCATCTGAAACGTATTATTAATTGGCGCCAAAGTATCTGCGAGCTGGACCTTTGTAAAAAGTGATACTACATCAAAGAAATGGTTGGTGCACAGTTGAAATGTCGTGGAATGTAGTTAATGACCACTGCTGCAGGCCTGAAATTTCTTTGAAGATTCACTTAGCTGAGAAAATTTTAAAATTTACAGTGCATAAGTCTCTTGAAAAACGTTGACATCATTTTCCCAGATATGACTTTGCTAATAAATATTCCAGATCAACAAAGCATGTACCTATTAAATACAGGGTGGTCAGAAACAGTCTGGCAAACTTGTAAAGTTGTTGCAGGGTAAGCTGTGCTGAGAAATAATTGTTAAGAAAAAAATAGGATACGCAGTGCCATTTCCGAGTTAATTAAGATTGAAGTTAGCCAATCAGGCCATTGTGCGTGCAAATTCAAGTGGCCCAGAAGACAAATTAGTATCAGTTATTCTTAGTATTAGTTAAAAACAGTCTTGGCTGCAATATTTTTTTTTTATTTTTCAACGAGGCGTTTCGTCTTATTTAGGCATCTTCAGGTTATCTTTTCCAGATGGACACGAGAGGCACCAAGATCTGCATAACGCGTTCCCGTTCACAGGAGCGAGTAACAGAGTAAGATGTGAACGGGAACGCGTTATGCAGATCTTGGTGCCTCTCGCGTCCGTCTAGAAAAGATAACCTAAAGATGCCTAAATAAGGCGGAACGCGTCGTTGAAAATTAAAAACTAAAATTGCAACCAAGACTGTTTTTACCTAATACTTTTCAGCACTGGTTTGCTGTATGCCACATATGGATTGGAAGAATTTCTATCGGTTATTCTCATAGTGTAGACGAGAGCATGTGAGGCTGCTCAGCCTTTGGTCCGGGTTCGATCATTACTACCATCCCATGTCCTATTTTTGTATTGCTCTCTTGTTCGCTTTTAGGAAAGCAAAAGAAGAAGGGAGGACCGAAGTTGCATGTACAATGGCCTGATTGGCTAACTTCAAAGCTAATTAACTCAGAACCAGCACAAAGAGGTAAATTTTTTCTTAACAGTTATTGCTAAGCACAACCTATCCTGCAAATCCTTACAAGCTTTTCAGACTGCTTCTGAACACCATGTATAAACTGACATTAAACTATGGATTGGCACCTACACCTCAATTTAAATCGAAGTACATGTTTCATCCTTAGTATCTGAAATAATGCTTTGCCTACTGACATTTGTTTTGTCAGTCGACATGATAGAGAAATATAATGCAAATGCGACAACGTACACAGCATGACAAAAAAGTAAACCTTCCAGAGGGGGACGAGAAAACAAAATGGGACTTCACAAGTTGTGATGGTATCTGATGTTATTTTGTTGATTACAATACTGAGTCAAATTTACAATCTGGCAATATGAACCCACTTATCAGTATGGTACAGCACCCCTCTGGCCTGGATGTGAGCACCGATTTGGTTGGAAAGAGCGTCATAAAGCCGTTGTAAAATAAGAAGAATTAGAAAAATCATAAACCCTAAGTAAAACTAACAACAAAGGCAATCTAGCAACCAAAGTATAAAAAATTAAATAAATACCAGCCTGCAAACGCAGTAAAGCCGTTGTATGCTCCTGAGGCAAGCTGGCGCGCCGGCCGTTGTGGCTGAGCGGTTCTAGACGCTTCAGTCCGGAGCCGCGCGACCGCTACAGTCGCAGGTTCGAATCCTGCCTCGGGCATGGATGTGTGTGATGTCCTTAGGTTAGTTAGGTTTAAGTAGTTCTAAGTTCTAGGGGACTGATGACCTCAGATGTTAAGTCCCATAGTGCTCAGAGCCATTTGAACCATTTTTGAACCAAGTTGGCCCACAAGTCATAACTCTTTTTACTGGTCATCAGTATTCTTGATACTGGCATTGGGACAGAGTTGACATCCGAGCCGATTCCACGTATGTTCTATCTCGGACAGACCTGGGGTTCTGCCCGCATCTCGTGGTCGTGCGGTAGCGTTCTCGCATCCTACGCCCGGGTTCCCGGGTTCGATTCCCGGCGGGGTCAGGGATTTTCTCTGCCTCGTGATGGCTGGGTGTTGTGTGATGTCCTTAGGTTAGTTAGGTTTAAGTAGTTCTAAGATCTAGGGGACTGATGACCATAGATGTTAAGTCCCATAGTGCTCAGAGCCATTTGAACCTGGGGTTCTTGCTTTCCACATGGGTACCTCGCGAGGTGCCAGGGCTAGCAGTGTATTTAACACTAAATTCTTCTAGAATCTACATATGTAAATGATGCTCTAAGCCCCCCCTATTCTAACTCCGACTTTTGCTGTTGCTCATGGATTAAAAAGATACGCGAACTGACTGTAATCAACCCTGCAAGTGGAGTAGAAAAGAGTTTGGCACCTGCAATAATTTAATTTGATAAATATGTTAAATAAAGGAAAGTTTCATTAACATAGTGAGAAATGAAAGGGTTACTCTACCGATTAACAGAATGAAAGTTCTATCCAAAATAACAACATGATTTATTATGACTAAAATAAAAATAATAAACAAAACACATGAAACATTTTACAATACATCAAATTGGCTCAAATTGGGTACTCAAATAAATGCTGTGAAGGTGAAGTTGTCCCTAAACTAGATTGTGACATTTATGACAAAGTGGTATGTGGACCCAATTCCTTGCAACTCAAATCTTAAGAGAAACACACAGCCAACCCAACATTAATTGCTGCTACAGTAGTGAGAATTCAGACAATGAACACCCAAGACAGAACAAAGTTAGAAAAAGACTAACAGGCGCGCTCTGCTTAGCTCTGATTATCACTTAGGAAAATCCCTATCTGCCGGTGCTGCGGACATACATTACCAAACTGTCTTCTTAACTGCAAGAACACGATCTGGCGTACCGGAGCCGATGGCTGGGTGCTTCGACGTCCCGTCGTGGTGATGATAATGCCGCGAGTATAGCCCGAAACTAATTATCCTGGTCTGGTTGTTCCAGACTAAAGACTTCCTAGCAATACAAATGCGCCTCTGAGGGAGACGAAGAAGGCTCGCCACACAATCACTGATGGTACAGTGATTGACTTTAACAAGCGAAGTCACACTGTAACTCCGATACAGTCAACTTTAGCCAAAACTGCTCAAGACAGACAACATAGGCCGCTTGTACACAGAACGCTCAATTGCCAACTGTACTCGGAAAGTTACGTTGAAGTCAAAACTTCAGCAACTTCGTCAAACAGTTACAATTAAATAAAAGTATATTAGACAGCCAACGGAATGCAGGCTGTCCAGAGCAGCGAGAGCTCAGTCTTGTAACCTACCCCGACCGAAAGGCGAGAGCCGACTCCCCACAAGAGCACCCATACAAACCGAACACAGAACATTCCCGCCCCCACGACAGTGGCCGTGGTTAACCATTCCAATCAGCAACTCGAAAACCGGCGGAAAATTCCACTCTATTGCCGGAGCACTACCATTCCACCAATGGAGATTCTTGGCGCCAATTTCTGCGCCGATTTTGCTACGTCACGGAGCTATGCCCTGAGCAAGCCAATCACAGTTACTATACGGCAGAAAACGCGGGAATTTGCGCGCCAAGGCTGCTTGGTTGCCCGCCAGAAAGTGTTTTCGCTAAGTTTCTGCGAAGTAACGGAACCTCTAGCCCAGCTGCTACTTCAGGCTCCTCCGGGCGTGTCTTTTGACAATGTCGGCGTCTGGAAAGCATTCACTCGACTCCCTCACACCCGTCGGCTTACCCTTTCAAGATCAGCAGAGCCCGCCTGTCACCGGACCACCTGGGTGACAAGAGACGCTGCGTGGGAAGTCCGCGTGTGAAGGAATAGCAACTTTTCACCGCATGCAATTAGAGAGGATAAAAGATAGAAATATGAGGGGGGCTCATGCCACCTCTCAACCTCAGTATATCACTGCATCCTCTGGTCTGAAAATCCACTGACATCAGCTCGACATTCCTGGAATCGCTGATGTCAGCAACAGCATTCCTGGAGTCGCCGTGATCACATCAGCGTTCTTAGAAATCCCTCCCTCTCCTCCATTTCCCAAAATTTCCATTACCCCTCCCTCTCCTGTGGCCATTGGCGGTTTATATGTCTGTCGATGTCATTATGCTCTCAGCCAATTGCATCAGAGCCCAGGGACAACGACGTTTCAGCCAATGGTGTGCAAGTTCAACCCCCTATCTCTCGAGCAATTTTAAGTTTTATAATTCGATTGCATGAACACCATCATTTATTCACTGTACGTATGTATCCCTAAGTCTCATGTTCAATTTCAAGACACTTGTATTGAGCAAAGAAGGCTTTAACAAGTCTATTTGTTTAAGCATCTATTAGAGAAATACACTCACAGCTTTCTACATCAGGAATGGAAAGGCACGATAATTGAGGAGCGTACGACTGCAGATGGGAGGAATATCTTTCAACAAATAGTGACAATGCAACAGAATGGCACCATGATTCATTACCTAATTGTGTCTGCCAGCACAGTATGCTGCGTTTGCTGGAATTGTGTACCATTTTTAAAATGTCTGTCCAGTTTCCCACCACACAAGAAAGTGGTTGTGAGATGTGGTAGAAATACATGGTAGTAAGATTTTTTAATCTCTAAATATAATAATAATAATTGTTATTGTTTCGCATTTTATAAAGTGCTAGCAGTAGATCTTGCACTCATAGAGTCTTATGAATGTTAACTGAATCACTTTTTTCTAATTGGTGCGAAATTGGCTGTAAAATTGGCAAACTGATAAGACATCAAATCCGGAAATTGGCTTTATAGTGGTAAATTGGTAGGACACCAAATTCAGAAATTGGTAAAATTAACTATAAAATAGGTAAAACTAACTATAAAATTGGTAAATTAGTAGCATTTTAAACCTGGAAATTAATAAAATTGCCTATTTGATAGGACGCTTGATCCAGAAATCAGTAAACTGGCTGTAAATGTGGTAATTTGGTAGGAGGCCAAATCTGGAAATTGATGTAATTAGCAGTAAACTTGGAAATTTGATAGGACACCAAACCCAAAAAATGGTAAAATTGGTAGGATAGACCAAAAATGTAGATGCAAAAGGAACTTGTGGGTGTATATCTGTCTGCTCTGCCTGCTGTATGTAAACACATCTATTGTTACAGAAGTGTATCTACATTAAAATATTCGAGTGCTGTGCATTAATAACTGCTGATATGCTTCTCACTAACAAACACACAGCTGCGCCTTCTATCGGATGTGAAGCACGAAATCAACATCACTTCAAGCCGTGCACAGGTCACATAGAATACTCAAAA
This sequence comes from Schistocerca nitens, assembly GCF_023898315.1. Classification (NCBI taxonomy): domain Eukaryota; kingdom Metazoa; phylum Arthropoda; class Insecta; order Orthoptera; family Acrididae; genus Schistocerca; species Schistocerca nitens. Next base: position 301,784,508 of record NC_064617.1, read on the forward strand.
ATTGAAATCTGTAACATCAATTGTATTGCATGATTTCTTATGAAAAGGGTTTAACCACTCGAGCATAGACTCTACTCTTACATGAGTTAACAGCAATGCATGTATTGAGTTTATTGCATCAAACTTTTATACCGAAAACATTTACAATTGCCAATTAAACTACAGTCAAAAAACAAAGGAGCAATATTATTCACCTTATGTGTGCGAGTTCCCTTTTTTTCAGAGCTCCCTGCTGTCCTCCAAATGTACTGCATATGAGTTGGTTATAAAGATGATGTCTATTTTTAGTCACGTGGAGGAAGTGACACGATCAATAGCGTTAAATGTTATGTTTTATATAGATGACAAACGCTATGAACACTACTTGTGCTACTGTGCATCAAACTGTGTGTTGAAATATCTTCGATGAAAACATATTCTCCTCCTTTAGGGTACAAACACAGAGACAGTGGCTACACTGCGAGCCTTTGGACACTTTCTATTGGTCGAAGCACTATATAGGTACCATTAGTCCTATACTAAAACTACATTAAAAACAACCACCGATTGCGGTAGGCTATGTTACTTTTTGCTAACAGCTTTCACACATGGCAACGATCGCATGTATTTCCTGCCACGCAGGAAGCCTAATGACACCTTCCACACTTTACTACCTATACGCTACCCATGGAGACAATTATTACCAAATGACGAACTAATGTTAAAACGCTTTTTTTTTTTTTTTTTTTTTTTTTTTTTTTTTTTTTTTTTTTTTTTTTTGCAACTGTTAGTTTCTGGTGGCAGTAGGTTCAGATAACGGCATGAGTTTGTAACTTGTGACGATTTAATAATAATAACTTTAGATGTCACATCAGCACGTCACTGGAGTGTCTTTAACGTCGTCATGCGCTGCTGAAGCCCATAATTATTTTTTGCTCAAATGTGTTTGAATTATTTATCAACCAGGTGCTGTAGTGAGAAACAGAATTTAAAAATGGCGAGGTAAGATACTTTGACACTGCAGTGTGCCATCCTAAGACTGGTGACAAATATTATCGTAATTAATGGTTTTCATCACTTAATTAAGACAATTAGTGGCAAAGTATTTGACTATTCTGAAAACACTCCACAAAGTATCGAGAGTTCGTAATGATTTACATTAAATATTCAGATGCCGTTAATATGTGCTAGCGATCATGTATGTTAGAATATTTGTTTGACACTTATGCTGATTACGTGGCTCGCATTTTTATTGTCTCGACACACATGGATTTCTGTTCAAGCCCAAGCTTGTGAGTACGAACATTCTGTCTACTGATTCCTAGCCTAGCTATTTGTCAACACATACACATAATTTAACTGCTTGTCCACTCACTCATCTAGGTGATCTGTGTGTGTGTATGACTGAGAGGTTATCCCAGTTAAAAAATAGTTGGTAATTAATGTTTTCGTATCCTGCAGTGAAGTATTGGACATGTATTCTGTAAGCACAAAAAAAAAAAATCGAGACTGCAGGGCACATAAATTATTGCTACACGCCCCCAGTGGTGTAAACCATTATCTCAGTAACGCAGTAGTAACCTATCGATAGAATTGGTATTAACTGAATGTTGTCTGTAAGTGTTACAAAGCATGACCACCACTTGTCTTTTACATTCTCGTACAATAAAGTAATACCTACTAGTAGTGCGATCTACCAAAAATATGGGGGAATTGTGGGCACAGATGCCGTAAAGCAGCCACGTAGTAAATTAATATTGTGCTGCAGCTTTGAAATACTGGAATAATGCACAGCCTGCATCCATGAATGTGCCGGCACCACATCTTGACACAAACCTACAGATTAACTTAGAGAGACTGTATGGCACCAGGATGTCAGCCCTATTCGTGACGTGTTGCTTGTTTCAACTCGTCACAGTGCCACACACACACACACACACACACAGACAGACAGATGTCAAATACCATATGTGACTGGCACACATCTTGACATAGTGCACTCTCCTTCCAATTTAGCGATATACAAGTCACATAAATTATACGTAGTGGACAATAATATGAACTGGAAAATCTCTTGATACAAAGCTATACTTGTGAAGTATTGAACAGCATTTGTAGTCAAGCAACCACAGACTTACCTAGCATGAATTTTAAGCATATGCCTTTGAAACAGCAAATTGACAGTAGTTGTTGCAAGTCTTCCAGTATAAGTCGCATACCGATTAGGTTTCTTTCAAGATACACTGATGAAATGCGATTTAATAATTATGTACAGCCCTTCACTTAATGGAACACTGAACGGAGGCATAAACGTAGAATAGATTGCATCACACAATTTTAACTGGTGAGCAAATTGCTTAGTAAGCGTTCAGACTGATTTGAAACTTCTCTTGCCTGTTCACTAGTTTGCATGCCGTCTATACTGTCTTTCGTGGTTAACATAGGCCTGAAGATGTATGGAATGTATTCGTCTCTCCAAAGAACTTTGTTACAGGACACGGATTTGAAGCATCGTCCTCCTGAATGCCACTCCAGTATGCTAACTGCTGCACCATCTGCATTGTCACAGACGAGAATTTGTTTGTGAACCTCAAGAGAAAATAGATCAGCCGTCTGTGGAGTGAAACTTCGCTAGACATTTACCTCAAAGAAGCATATGCTCACTATCTGTTAGGAGAGGTTCAAAATGGTTCAGATGGCTCTAAGCACTATGGGACTTAACATCTGAGGTCATCAGTCCCCTAGACATAGAACTACGTAAATCTAACTAACCTAAGGACATCTCACATCCATGTCCGAGGCAGGATTCGAACCTGCGACCGTAGCAGCCGCGTGATTCCGGACTGAAGCGCCTAGAGCCGCTCGGTCACAATGGAAGGCGTTAGGAGAGGAAAGGTGCTCTACTGACTCAAATTATTGGCCGAGGCACAAAACGAAATGCAAACCACCTGGTATTTTGAGTTGACACATTTTAGCAAAGAAATTCAGAAATACTTGACAAGTTTTCAAATAAGAGGCGCTTAGCTATCCTCCTCCCTATAGCCCAGGTATGGCTGTCAATGATAAATACGACTTTCCTAATGTAAAAAAAAAAATGCAATATGCTCGACTTTTAGGAAATGTTTAACGGCCACGTGCTGGCGCCATGATTGCTATCATTAGATGTCTCACATAAGTGCACACACAGCAGTGAAATAAGCAAATTAGATTAACCGTACGCGATAAATATCAGTGCGTAATTACCGCCCCATCAGGTTTTTTAAAAAATGTTTCCATCTGTACTAAAACTTGCTTTGAAGGTGCGATGCCTTCGATGTGCAAGTGAATTTCGATTTTAATGGTGCTGCAGATACAGATTATCAGCGACAGAGAACCTACATTATCGAACACAGTGAATGAGTGACGTGATGAAGTGGAGGAGGCAGACCATACACTGAAGTTCTTCTTAGCTAGAAGAATTTATATCTATTATGGAATGAACGTGGTGTTACTCTATACAATGCAGAAAAAATCTCTAGCATGTTATTCACATGTAGCATTCCCATGCAGTAAACCACTTAGACAAAATATGCTACGTCACACCCTCCACCATTAACCCTGCGTAGCCAGCATGAATATGTCTCAACTAGACGCACATTCTGCCAGCTATTTTTTATAGCTAACCCTCCCCCTCCCCCAATACTATTTCAAGTCTAAAAACGTGTTATTCACACGCCTGGAATAGGCTCTGTTGACTGTAGCGTACTTGCAATCCAACTGTAAACTTCTAGTCCCCGGGTGTCTTAGAGGCTGGAGGTTGAGAATTACTGCAAATCCACCTTTCCTGTTTCCCAAGCATCGTTAGGGCAGGCAGCAGGGACTCCCACATCGCTTCATCTACGACAGCGTTATTTAAGACGCATACATATCGGTTACTGATCGAGTCATAGGAATACATTGCAGCAAATATGTGTTTCGTAATATTATCACAGAAAAAGTACACTCGAATGACATCGATCTGTGGGATAACAATATCGAATTATGAAGAAAATGGTTTTCACAAAGTACAGCAAAATATCACTGAGAAGAGTGAAGACATTGCCAGTACATCACCGCAAATAAACATATATCAATTGACTGTGTACCGAGGTTTCAACGCCACTAAGTTGGCTGATCAAAAAAACAAACGCCTAATACTCAGTACTTGTGTCTTCTAGTGTAAGCCCGCATCTCGTGGTCGTGCGGTAGCGTTCTCGCTTCCCACGCCCGGGTTCCCGGGTCGATTCCCGGCGGGGTCAGGGATTTTCTCTGCCTCGTGATGGCTGGGTGTTGTGTGATGTCCTTAGGTTAGTTAGGTTTAAGTAGTTCTAAGTTCTAGGGGACTGATGACCATAGAAGTTAAGTCCCATGGTGCTCAGAGCCATTTGAACCATTTCTAGTGTAAGTCTTAGTGTTTTCAATCTGATACGGAGTTCCTCTTAATATTACCTTTTCTATCTTTAATCTGATGACTGACCAGAAAGTTTTATTATATATCACTATGACTTTTACATAACAGCTAAGTGTCATAGCTTCTCAACACGTCTTCATATAGGTAAGAAACAAGGGTTACTATACTTCCAGCTCTCCAGTTTCGGCTACTTTTCAAGGTAACACAATTGCCCACTTCCCATGCTCGTAGATCATCATAAACAGGAAAATTATTAGGATTTTTGGCAGGATAGAGAACATGAAATCACATATTCTTGTTTTCTTGGTGAATTTTTTAAACTTAGAATTTAAATCTGTATTGGAAACTCGTAATTCTTTCTTTAGTCAGTAATTTGACAAGTGCAAAGAAGGTATGTTCTCGAATTCCAATTTGTATCTACTTTTTTTCCTTTAAAATATCCCTTTTATGCCATTAACAATTATTTCCCGCAAACATTCTAGCCTAGAATATTCAGGGAGTTTAATTTTTCCTCTTTTTTCCTTCATAATACTATTAGTATAACACTCCACATCTTCATGGGTGTACTCTATCAACTGCTCTGCTGCATGTTCTTCTGGAATTTCCGTATAGAGCTTTAAAAAAAGTTTACAACTTTTGCAAACGAATTACCGTTAAAGGTTGTTATTCCATTTTTTAATCCCTGCGGATGTTTGTTCTGTTGCTAGGTGCACAACATCCAATCGACCGCATTTACACACATTGTAACCACTCTTTTTAAGTGGATCCATGTGGGAATGGAGCTTTATAAACAGACTTTTTGTGTATCCTTTAATGTACGAGGGTCACTCCAAAAGAAATGCACACTATTTTTGTAAAAATACAGTTTTCATTCTGCATGTGTGAAAGTCTTACAGTGTGTAGATACATCCTTCCCGCTTGTTTTCAAACTTAGTTCAACCTGTTTCCGTGTGTGGCACCGTCACAGCATGTCTTCAAGATGGCTGCTACACTTGACGTTCGTCAGAAACAACGTGCTGCCATAGAATTCCTGTGCTGTGAAAACAAGACAGTGGGAAACATCCACAAGAGGTTGAAAAAGGTGTATGGAGATGCTGCTGTCGATCGCAGTACAGTTAGTCGGTGGGCAAGCAGGTTACGTGATGAAAGCGGGCACGGCAATATTGAGGATTGTCCTCGCAGCGGCAGGCCTCGTACTGCACACACTCCAGACAATGTTCAGAGACTTAACGAATTGGTGACTGCTGACAGACGCATCACAGTGAATGAATTGTCACGCTACGTTGGGATAGGGGAAGGAAGTGTTTGCAGAATACTGAAAGTGTTGGCGTTAAAAAAGGTTTGTGCCAGGTGGGTTCCCAGGACGTTGACAGTGGCTCACAAAGAAACAAGAAAAACGGTATCCAGCGAACTTTTGGAACAGTACAAGAATGGTGGAGATGAATTTCTTGGAATAATTGTGACAGGTGATGAAACATGGCTCCATCATTTTTCACCAGAGACAAAGAGGCAATCAATGGAGTGACATCATGCAAATTCACCCAAGGAAAAAAAAAATTCAAAACCACACCTTCTGCTTGAAAAGTTATGGCTACGGTGTTTTTCGATTCCGGAGGACTCTTGCTTGTGGACATCATGCCAAGTGGAACCACCATAAATTCTGATGCATATGTGACGACACTGAAGAAACTTCAAGCTCGACTAAGTCGTGTTCGACCACGTCGGCAAAAGCAGGATGTTTTGCTGTTGCACAACAATGCACGGCCACATGTGAGTCAAAAAACCATGGAAGCGATCATAAAACTCGGATGGACAACACTGAAACACCTGCCTTACAGTCCTGACCTGGCTCCATGTGACTGTCATCTCTTTGGGAAACTGAAAGACTCTTCGTGGAACTAGGTTTGAAGATGATGACTCCCTTGTTCACGCTGCCAAACAGTGGCTCCAACAGGATGGTCCAGAATTTTACCGTGCGGGTATACAGGCGCTGGTTCCAAGATGGCGTAAAGCAGTTGAGAGGGATGGAAATTATGTGAGAAATGAAAATATTGTTCCTAAAGGATGTATCTACACACTAAAACTTTCAAACATGTAGAATAAAAGATGGATAAAAAATAGTATGCATTTCTTTTGGAGTGACCCTCGTAGTAAACGTGCTCCAATTCATCATTTTCGGCCATGACTCCAACATATGGCCATTTACCATTGCTATTAACAGTAAACGCAGCTATTTTATATTCCCCAATCGTAGTCGGATTTCTCCATACATGGTGTTTAAAGCCATATGTAAAACTTGCTTGCACATATGCCTTAACTTCCTCTTTTTCCAGTTGCAGTTTATATCTTTCTTTATGACAGTTGTTTTAGGCTTTTCTCCAGGTTTCACTTTTAACTTTGATTTCTTCAATTTCCGCTTTTCTTTTTTGTGCCCTTAACACAGTATCTTCGCTTAAAGGCGTAATTTCTTAATGGGGAATGTTTTAAGTCTGTTCGATACATTTACTCTTTTTCCTAATACTTATGGACTAACACTGTTTGTAGCAACCAGTCCTGATCTGGAAATATCTGTATTTGATGGTATTATACAGAACAATAACCTAGACTGAGAGAAGTATGTTTCTCCTGGTTTAATAAAGCACTTTTGTACAACACTTATATTGTGTTGTTGGAGCTGGTATTTGGAATCTCCATGTAGTTTACAAGTAGATAATTAAAACTGTATGCAGACAGAACATAGTCCATAGGTCTTTTTCGGTTTCGTGTGTCTGGAAGGCCTACTTGTACACCAGTCAGTTTTCAGTTATTCTTGTTACCTGGGAGACAATTGTTGAATGTTGTTAAATACCACATAGCAGCTGTTCTGAAAGTTACTTGTTAACTGATGCCACATGGAAGCAATTGACACGGTGTAGAGTGGAGCAGAACGTAAATAGTTTGCTGATGTTTCATATACTTAAACTGTCTTGCACAGGGTCAAACACATGACCAATTCTGTAGTTGTGTATTTTAGCACCCAGCCTGGTAATACCATGTTCTTTAGCCAAGGAAGACGTAAAAGTTTCTCGTAGTCACATGTCTGGGCAGTTTGTAAAATCTTTAAGGTGGTTACCAATAACTTTATTCACTCTCACGCTTGTGATTTGATATGCAATTTGATTATATATCTTTACTGTATAGTTGGAGCTCAACCACATGAAACAGTCAATCCCAAGTCTCTTGTCGTTGTCCACTATCACATTACTATTTCCCTGGCAGTCTTCTTCAATGAAAAAACTGTGGTTTGATATTAACTAGTTATGTATTTCTATTTTATTAAAAATCCTGCAAAATATTGCGTTATGTCTATATCCAAAAGGTAATAGTCGTCTACACAGACATGCTGCAATATTCCAGGCAGGGCTTCCGTTAGAACATCGGCTAATTCCACGTTATATGGTATAGCCACACGATTTCTTTACACCTGTGAAATAATTTCCAGTGCTTCCTTGCTGAATTTTTCCGATATTCCTTCTCGCTGTGACGTTGTCATTCTCGTTTAGAAGAAATAGGAGCTTTACCTTGATACTGTGAATTGCAGTGATGAACTTGGAGAATTTATTACCTTGATAATAGTTAAGTGACGCACATCTCTCCTTCTTTAAAACTAATGATTGTCCCTTTTCTAATCATTCCTAACATTCCAACAGATTACAGATTTTAACTAGCATAATGTTATTGCTAAATGGTTCTGTAATGGGTGTAAGCAAATTTAAATTCTTTTTACTAAAGCTATGTTGCCAACGTCAGCAACAAGATTGAGCAGGTTCTCCAGTAATAACTACAAACCAAAGTGTTCATCAGTTAGTCTCGTCTTCCTTCCTAATAGCTGAGGGATGTGTAACAGTTTATAGAGATTCATGTTAACATTTTCCACTACCACAGAAGACTGATAGGTTGCAGCTTTCAGGACTCCTTTTATACTCTAAAGAACCAAGCTGGCGGCACTTTGGCGAGTTACCACAACACAGCAGCTGTTGCCTAAGTTATTCATTGACTGACGCTACATGGAAGTGATTGGTACAGAGTACAGTGAAGCATGAAATGGTACACAGCATCTCTACTTCCGACCGCGTGTGTTATCACCTGGAAGCAGCAATCTGCTGAGGGGCTCACAAGTGCGATTTTTGGAAGCTGAGTCCCAATGTAGTATCTGACGAAGCAGTCCGGTCAGGCGTCCTGCGACCTCGCACTCCTAGGCTCACTCAAGTGTCTTGCAATTCATATGTATTGGGAGAGAATACCACAGCATTCGGAGCCAAAATAAAGAATGTCTTACAAATCACGTTACACTACTAATAAACCAACTCGAATATGTGGACATAGCACATGTTGACGAGTTTTTTTCTCGCTATATTCTTATGTATAGAAGTAGCAGTTTAGCAAACGAATGGAATGCCTATCAGTTTACACCACAACAGAATCTTATAGCTGGCAAAGGAAGGATCGCGTGTTTGACCCTATGCAAGACCAGTAAGTGTATTAAACACCAACAAAGAGTACTCACGATGTGCGCCACAAAGCTCTGTGCCAATTGCTGCCATGTGGTGTCAATAACTTACAGAACAGTTGCTGTGTGATGTTTACCAACGTTCCACAGCTAGTCTACCGGGTAACAATAATATCTGAAAATTGTCTGGTGTACAAGTAAGCCTACCAGACACTCAAAACTGAGAAAGACCTGTAAAATGGTTCAAATGGCTCTGAGCATTATGGTACTTAACTGCTGAGGTCATGAGTCCCCTAGAACTTAGAACTACTTAAACCTAACTAACCTAAGGACATCACACACATCCATGCCCGAGGCAGGATTCGAACCTGCGACCGTAGCGGTCGCGCGGTTCCACACTGTAGCGCCTAGAACCGCTCGGCCACATCGGCCGGCAGACCTGTAAACTAGATTCTATCTGCACACAGTTTTAATTATCTGTATGTAAACTACATGGAGATTCCTAACACCACTTCCAACAAAGACAATGTAAGTGTATACATAAGTGCCTTATTAAACCGGGAGAAACATATTTCTCTCAGTCTAGGACATTGTTCTGTGTAACACCATCAAAATAGATATTGCCACATTAGGACTGGTTGCTACCAACAGTGTTAGTCCACAAGCCTTAAGAAAAAGAGACTTAAACCAATCCCCATGAAGACATTACGCCTTTAAGTGAAGCTACTTTGTTATGTGCTTGAGAAAGAAAAGCGGAAATGGAAGAGATCAAAGTTAAGAAACGATAACTGGAGTTTATGGCTAAACCCGCTGCCATAAAGGCACGTGCTGGTGAGCAACCACCTTCCACACTTCGGCCGCCAGTTGCCTATCTGCAGGCGCCTATGACTACTTTGCCATTTTCCTCTGTAAGGGAACATTTTTAAAATTCTCAAGAAATGTGGGGCCGCCACCGAGGGTATTCTCAAACGGGGGGTTTCATAGGGACCGTTTGCCATTTTATTTACGCATTTGTCAATGTCGCATCCCTTCTTTGTCACGCCACAGGAGAGTGTGAAACAGGAGCACTGAAAAAGCATAATGCCCTTTTCTGCTTTGGATCACGTTCAAAGTTCGCCGAATGGTTTTGAACGGTCCCTAGTGATCCACCCTGACAGCAGAGAAAAAGCTGCGGTCGCATTGCACTCCAAAGGAGTGATATCAATTTCAAGTGGGTTGTTACGCACCACGATGTCCTTAAAGAAAGGTTGAAGCGTCAGGGATATGTCAGCAGTATCAAAGATTGTCAAGAACGTCTTTATGTTCCTCACCACACTGCGAACTAACGTTATCGACTGTGAAATGTGTCGGAATCGACGTCCTAAGGACAAGTTTGTTTCATGACGCCCTTAATACCAGCCCCTGATGCCTTTTCGTGTCGATTCTCAGCGACAGTGTCTCTGAAAAATTTTCCTCGCCCACTCGTAAGAGAAATTCGTGATTTCAACGCTGAACTTCGCAATTACGACCTCGACCGCAGAGGCGTCAAAACAAGGAGTGAAATATGGGTAAGAGAGGCTGTGATGACGCTCCCATCGTGTGACACGCCCGCGGTTGCTTTGAGTGGAGTTGTAGAGAAATTTGGTGCCAATGCGACATCATTAATACTCATGAACTTCCAAGTTCTGGCCTTTTTCTCACATGTGTCGACACCTTGTTGCTTTACACGTCGTCTAGATCAACGGTGCCGATTCAGGACATCACCCTTTTGCACCACTGCACTGGAAGGTTGTAGGCACCTTTGAGCCAAATTTCAAACTTCCTCATCGCAGTGGGTGATTATTGCAGGGTTTCGAAAGAGTGATCCTTCAATTCTGTTGCACTGCGTAGATTTATGGAGTCAGAGAGTGATATAAAAATTTCCATAGTGGCTGAGAGTAACCGATTTTCTATTATGTTACTTGTTTTTCAGTTTAAGGGTAGAAGTAATCACAGTAGAGAACCAGGCCGAGGAAAGTCCCGAGGGACCGGGCCTACTCCGTGCTGAGGAATAGTGTAGGTCTGTTAACCAGCCTTCAGACAAAAAATTATGTCTTTAGTAGAAGTAATGAGAAGCAGTGTGGAAGCAGCCGTTGAGCATTGCGTTAACAGCTATGTGTCAGTAGCCGCCGGTGTGGCGATACGAGGTTCACAATAACAGACACACAAGTGGATTGCAAAGAGAGGACAGCCGAGCACGGCGATAAACTGCACCGCTTCAGCGGTAACCATGTAGAGAGCAGGGTGATGTCACCACATCAGAGCAAGTCTCTTGTTATGGGCGACTTGACTAGGTGCTGGTTTCTAGTGAAGCAAATGCACGCCAGAAGCATATAAATTAGGTTGAATTTTAAGGCAGAGCACCACGACCCCGGAACAACGCTTAACAGTTAGATGACTCGTCTCCACTAGCAGCCATGGGTTTGCGCGACAGGGTTGCGCCTACTGTTTACGCTGAGGCCTCACTGGGTTGCTTCAAATGGCTCTGAGCACTATGCGACTTAACTTCTGAGGTCATCAGTCACCTAGAACTTAGAACTACTTAAACCTAACTAACCTAAGGACATCACACACATCCATGCCCGAGGCAGGATTCGAACCTGCGACCGTAGCGGTCGCCCGGTTCCTGACTGTAGCGCCTAGAACCGCACGGCCACTCCGGCCGGCGCCTCACGGGGGCTAGGTACCCCAGCCTCACCGACCATTTTCGTGTGGGATTTGGTGCCACAGTGCCAGCCACCATCCGGGTTCTGTCCCAAAGCCATGGGTTGGACCCCAAGCACAGCAGATTCCACATGTCACCACTAAAGCCACGTTTGGAGCTGAGGCGCCATCCCTGGAGTATTTATTATTATTTATTTGCTATTTTCTTTTGGTCTGTTATCTATATAAGAGGACTGAACGTTGCACGTGAATTGGCGCGAATAAAGCAAATAGCATTTTAACATAATTTCAAATGTGTTAGTAATAACAAAGCATTATGCTATTTAAGGGGGGAAAATCAACATAGAATACTACACTGAAGAGCCAAAGAAACTTGGTACACCTGTCTAATGTCATGCAAGGCCCCCGCGAGCACGAAGAAGTGCCGCAACATGGCGTGTATAGACTCGACTAATATCTGAAGTAGTGCTGGAGGGAATTGACACCATGAATACTGCAGGGCTGCCCATAAATCCGTAAGGGTACGAGGGGTTGGAGATCTCTTCTGAACAACACGTTGCAAGTCATCCCATATATACTCAATAATGTTCATGTCTGGGAGCTTGGTGGCCAGCAGAAGTGTTTAAACTCAGAAGAGTGTTCAAGGAGCCACTCTGTAGCAATTATGAACGTGTGGAGTGTCGCACTCTCCTACTGGAATTGCCCAAATCCGTCGGAATGCACAATGGATGTGAATAGATGCAGGTGATCAGACAGGATGCTTACATACGTATCACCTGTCAGAGTCGTATCTAGACGTATCATGGGTCCCATATCACTCCAACTGCACATACCTCACAGGATTACAGAGCTTCCACCAGCTTGAAGAGTCCCCTGCTGACATGCAAGGTCTGCAAGGTCAATGGATTCATGAGGTTGTCTCCATACGCGCACACGTCCATCCGCTCGATACAATTTGAAACGAGACCCGTCCTACCAGGCAACATGTTTCCACTCGTCAGCAATCCAATGCCGGTGTTGACGAGCACAGGCGAGGTGTAAAGTTTTGTGTTGTGCAGTCATCAAGGGTACACAAGTGGGCCTTCGGCTCTGAAAGCCCATATCGATGATGTTTCGTTGAATGGCTCACACGCTGACACTTGTTGATGGCCCAGCACTGAAATCCGCAACAATCTGCGGAAGGGTTGCACTTCTGTCACGTTGAACAATTGTCTTCGGTCGTCGTTGGTTCCGTTCTTGCAGCATCTTTTCCGGCCGCAGCGATGTCGGAGATTTGATGTTTTATTGGATTCCTGTTATTCACGGTACACTCATGAAATGATCGTACAGATAATCCCCACTTCATCTCTACCTCGGAGATACTGTGTCCCACTGCTCGTGCGCCGACTATAAGACCACATTCAAACTCACTTAAATCTTGATTACCTGCCATTGTAGTAGCAGTTACCGATCTAACAACAGCGCAAGAGACTTGTATAGCCGTTGCCGACCGCAGCGCCGTATTCTGCCTGTTTATATATCTCTGTATTTGAGTACGCGTGCCTATGGGCCTTCAGTGTACATTAAAACAAAGAAATAATAATAACAATTTAAAAAAGTCTACATACCACCATTTGGCCATCTGGTGCAGAGATATCTGTTCATCCGGAATCCAGAAAGCACACACTACTGATCTATTACACTTTGCAGCTTTGGTAGATCATAAATTTTGTAATTTATAATTCTGAACTACACTAATACAGCACGATATTACACAGCACTGCAATACACAATACTACGCTAGACTACTGTACTCGGTACCAGAACCAAGATGGGTCTCTCAGGTGTCTGGTTGGCCCCATCGTGCTGAGTTCAATTCAGGATTCACAGGGGCTGTGCTGCTGTGCCAACCAAGGTGTAGAGATTGGGAGATGATGGATGTATCTCAGGAAGTCTTTCTTGCTCCTCCCGGAGACTCGTCTTCTCACTGCTTCCAGAAGGTTGTTGCAGGTGGATGTTCTGCTGTGGCGCGCCTCGATATCATGGTGTATGACCTCTCCCTGTTTGTCTCCCCGGCCTGTAGGCTTGCAGTTCATAAGCTGAGATCTTAGCGATGAGCGAGTTCAGCTTATGCGACAGTTCCTCTTTCTTTATTATGTTATAAACTGTTGCATTTCCAAACGCTTTCCTGTCCTGCCATGTAACATCTTGTCTAACGGAACACTCCTAGACCATGCGCTCCGCATTCACAAGTGTCCGTGGTGCACTGTCATAGTTTTAGTAAGCAGCAAGGATATGGACCATGACCGGACAGGCAATGTATAGCTCCCTTGGCTGGAAAGAAGTATGTCGTTCTGTCTTTTATGTAGGAAGGAACTGGTAGGTTCCCCTACGTGTTTCTGTCCTGTCCCAGATTTCTTGCCAGTTTTTGTCAATGCATGCTTTTGTTTCCTTATTCGAGACGACTCTTTATCATATTCGCGCTTTTTGAGCCAATATTGTGCACGTCTTTGTCTTACTACTAGGTCTAGAAGTAGCAATCCTAATATCACCATCAGCGCCTGAGTCGGTGTTGTTCTAGACGCGCCTGTGAGGCGCCGTAGAGCTTGCGCTGTCCTTAGCTCTGTGAGCCCAAACGCTCGACCCGTATCCCACAATAGCGAGTAAGATTCCGTTGTGGTATGTTCTTATTGCACTTTGTGGCAGCTGAAAACTATTTTGGAGATCTGTTGAGGACTGTATTGTAGGTAATCAAACACTTCTCATCGGAAACGCTGCAAGAGCGTCTTCATTGCCCCTGCAGTGTGCGGCCGAGAATTGGCACGAAGGAGGAACTGCTCGACAGTTGTGTTATGAGGGCTGCATGATACAGGCGAAATCTCTAACCAAGCCCTCATACTTGGTGGGAGACGCTATTCCCTAAGCATCTTTACGTGCTCACAGTTCACTCAAAAGTGAAAAGGGCGACGCGACACGATCGACGGGCATACTAGAGACACTGCCCAACACATCTGTGCAAAGCTTTACCGGATTTTCCCAGTGGTTTCCATTTTGTGACCGATCGGAACTTACTTGCTGGACAACCCTCGTATGTTATGTTAGTTTCTCTATCTCTCCACAAGTCTTGGAGCTCTAAATTTTCTATTGGGATTTGTTAGAATAAAACTATGAGAGACACTGCAAAATTCGTAGTCTTCATGAAGGGCGCAATTAATCTGTTTTTGTATGTCTCTTCTAAAGAAGGACTGCAATATACTAGTGATCTGACAGCTCCGTGTTTCATTTACTGTTACAGTCCATGACTTACCCATTAGGTTGGCCATCTGAAATGGACAAATTCTCCTACACTACGTGCAGATCGAGCAAAACTTTTCACCCAGCTACAAAATGGCGAGCGATGCAAAGCACAGGACTCAGAAGGCACGTGGAAGTTCTTTATTCGAAGAACACCTGATATAAAGATCACCGACCTTCCGTGCCATTTCCTTCTTTTCCCCCTCCTACTAGGTTTGTCAACTGATCACTACATCAGCTCTTCCTAAGCGGCATCCATTTCACTTCTATGGTACTTAGTCACGGTTTAAGGCCCAAGCAACTCGCGTGACTGCATGGTGCACCAAGTTGAGAGGGGCGCCATGCATGGTCCTGGTAAAAAAATTTGACGCAGAGAGTATTATAATCAGCAGCGAAAACAACCTGTTTCCACGCTCACTAGATTTAGGTTTGTTTTTGAAATCCTTACTAAGAGCCGAGGTAATCGTAATGTATGAGGGAGGTAATGGCGGCAGATTATATGTGGCTTGCATGAAAAAATTCTGGTAGAAAACAGTTCTAGGAGCGGCCCTGATTGTTCCTTATGGATCACGAATTGCTATGCTCTCTTGATTAATGGATGTAATTTTGTATCCAAGGTCTTGTGTACTGCTAATATTCAGTTTTCCAAATCTGACTGTCATATTGCCAGAAGTGAAAGAAGTGATACTTGCAAAAGATCTGACCACTAAAGGTGCCAAGAAATAAAGCGATATGCATATGGTCTAAACAAAACTTCAGAGATTGTAGTTTCTTGATTTGTGTTTTTTCTATCAGGGCCTCTTTGTTTGTTGCGTAGATGGTAGATAACAAATATCGCTCCTCACGTCTTTCCCCTATCGTGTGCCCTCATTTTTGGTCTCTTTCTTCTACCCTGAAGTGTCAAACAGACAAATTCCGTAACAAATCAGTACTCTGTATCCACAACCAAACTCTACAAACCATTGAACAAATTATCAGGATGTCTTTCCGTGCCTTTCGTCTCTATGCATGCTGTAATTAGGTTCATTCATGCTGCCCTCTTTTCTGTAGGTTCTCTACCATCTGTCAATACTATTTCGTAACGATCCCACACACTACAGCAGTTTTCTAGGGTGCGAAGTTATGTGTGCAGTCTCCTTTGTTGACAGACTGCATTTACCCAGTTCCTGCCAATGAACGGAAGTCTTCAAAAATTCCGTGACTTTTCGAATTTAGTAATCGTTTTACGGTCACTGCGGCTTTTCTGATTGCATGCAAAGTGGTGCTCTCGATATCAACATCACAAAAAAATTATTCAATGATTTTCCTACAATTTTAACAAGCTTAAATTTGTTTCATACACTATTCAAAATCTTTCTGGCAGCATGCCATAACAGTGATGGAATGACATCTAATAAAGCAAAATGTTTCTGGCAAAGCACAGATTAAGTGTCCTATAACGTCTTAATTGTTTTCTGTGATACTGATTTTCGTTATTTTCAAGAGCTGAAGCACGAAGCTTGAAATTATCCAAGTTATATAGGTTGTACTAGCTGACAAACCTGACACTGTCCGGGTATTAATTTTGCCCATTTTCTTTTAGAAACGAAAACAGAAAATGAACTGTGTTTGTAGTGAAGTATCGGAAAAATTTCATTTTCATGCATCCGCGAAAATATCTTTGAAACTATGAAACAGTCGTACAAAGAAATATGCATTAAGTACAAAGGTATAAGTACGGTATCGAAATTAAGAAACGTGATTCCTGACAGTTTGAGTACGATGGACGCAGCT
Source organism: Schistocerca nitens (assembly GCF_023898315.1). Lineage (NCBI taxonomy): Eukaryota > Metazoa > Arthropoda > Insecta > Orthoptera > Acrididae > Schistocerca > Schistocerca nitens. Next base: position 301,801,133 of record NC_064617.1, read on the forward strand.
GCTTCGCTTGTCTACAACACGATTTGGTACGTCTCTGCGGCAGTGCCTCTTGGTGTCACAACTGACGACTGTCGTTTTCGCCTACAACCGTCTGCGCTTCGCAGCTGCCAGCTGCCAAGAGCGCTGCTAGATATCAAGGATCTCCTTAAGTAGATTCGAATGTAGGAGTGTCTTCATAGTAAAGAATAAATCTATTAAAACTTCACGCATAATGCGGCATTTTTTCACGCAGCTCAGTGTTTATGACGTCATAACTCTTGGACCATATGTCGTACGATGATATATTTTTGCAAGTACTTTCAGTGGCATGTGTGGGATACTGCCAGCGAAATATGTTGCGAATAGAGTTAGTAGCATAGAAACAATAATTTCAAAGGTCATGCACAATGCGGCAGTTTTTCGTTCATCTCATTGTTTACATCATATCTCCCGAAATATGATAGGGAGGTAGTTCTTCCCCTCACAGCGATTGTTCCTAAAAGCAAGGGTATGTGTACCAAGTCTGGTTGAAATCGTTTCAGTGGTTGAGGAGGAGAAGTGGAACACACACACACACACACACACACACACATCCATTTTTATGATATGTGTGGATATGCCGTCTTCGCAACTGTTATAGAAATCTTATTTGGATAACACGCGTTTCACTTTATTTCAAAGTATCTTCAGTTGTCATATTTAATATTTCTTACTTTACGCCTAATGCTCTTCCATAATAGGTGTTCGATTTTAGTACTCTACACAGCAATGACACTGAACACATTTTCTCTTTCATGTTGAGCAGATCGCTTATATGTAAATGCAGTTACTGAAATCGAACAACTGTGTGTAGAAGAGGAACATTAAGAATGAAGTAAAGTAAGCATTTAGTAATCCGAAGGTTGTTTTGAACGCGAAAGTGCTTTATTAGACATGGTCTAGTTGGAAGTGGTTGTATGCCGTTGCCTTAGCCAGCCAGTTATAGGGTGACCCACAGTTTAGAGTGCATTGCGGACCCACGGGGCAACTCGGCATTTTTTCACATCAACAAACATTCGCAGAAGGGAAGCAAGTGAGACTTGCAAAAAATCCGACCACTAAAAATGCTTTGAAACAATGCGATACGAGTATGGTCTAAATAATACTTTATTTCAGTCGAAATAGTTGGCATGTAACCTACGTATAAAAATATGGGATCACCAAGAAAACACAAGATTACCATGCCTAATACAGTGTAGGAAACCTGTCGGCATTCAAAATAACTTCCAATAGTGTCGGGGTCCTGTATAGTTTTCAAGGGAATCTTATATAATTATTATTACAAATAGCGGCAGGTTCAGGCAATGATAACGGAGGTGGATAGCGATTGCGAACTCTTTTCTCCAAAGCAGATCACAAAGTTCCAATAATATTGAGATTCGGTGAGTGCGATGGCCAGGGGAGATGCGACAATTCCTTCCCCTGCTCACACAGCCAGTCCTGGACAATGCAGTTAGTGTGAATAGGGGTCCTGTCGTCTTGGAACAGAGCATCAACAACGGGGAACAAAACATTAGCCAAAATGGTCACATAATCCTTGGCAGTAACGCGATCTTACAATGTAACCGTGGGAACTACGTAATACCACGATCTGGCTGCCTAAACCTTCACCGAATCCCCGACGTGTTTCGTTCTTGTGACACACGGCCAGAAGCTGTAAACGGTATGAAACAAGATTCATGCAACCAAATGATTTTCTTCCAGTGCTCCATAGAACAGATTTTATGGCTTGAGCACCACGTTTTTGTGTTACTGGCATTTGCATCACTGATGAATAGTTTTGGAATTCCAGCCCGCCCTATTCCCTACTTATGGAGCTCCCTTCGTGTTGTTTTAGGGTTTGCAAGTGCAACATTTAGTTCTGCAGTGACTTTTGCAGCTGTCGTCCTCTATTTCGTCAGAATTCTCTTCAATGACTGTCCATCACAATTACTCACCACATACTTTCATTCGCATTATGATTTATGATGTTTTTTCGCTTTCCCTGAATGCCGTATAAATCTTCGATATGGTGCTCCTTGAAACACTGAACACTTCAGATGCGCTTATCATACGACCACAAACAATTTGCCACGTTCGAATTCACATGGCTGCGACATAATGCACTCACAATAACACAGAAGATTGTTCTGACCACGACTGACACTTGCAACGTTTTGAGGACCTTGCAGCGGTGCCATTCGCTGTCAAAACAACTGAGCAACCAGCAGGATTAGCTAGCATCTGCGTTTATGTTGGAGCATTCATTTCTCGTGCCGTATTTTTGCCAAATCCCTTATACTACCTGTACAATTGCTACAGCGAAAACGGCAACCGAAAACAAATTATCAGCTTTCAGAATTGTTATTAAACGAGCCGGTGGCAATCTTTTACCATTTAACTTAATTACATAGCTGCAATGTCAGAAATATCGCGACAAAATCCGCTCCCGCGCTGCAACAGTGCTGCCGCGTCGGCGCGGGGAAGCCTGCTCGCGCCCGTCTGTACAAAGCGTTTCCCCCAAGAGATGCCACTGCTGCGATGGATGGAATGAGGATGCGTGCTGAGGGCGCCAGGCGCGACAGGAAGTGACGTCAGTCTGGGGCACGTGGCGTGTCAGGAGGGACGGGGGAGAGAGCACGTAATGGCGAGGCAAAGCCGTTCGGACAGCATGGTCGCACGAGGCAATGGACCACGTGGCCTACAGGCACAGTGACGTAAGCCTTTAGTTACTAGCTCCTACGTCTGCATCTATACTCCGCACTCCACTGTGAAGTGCATGGCAGAGGGTACTTCCCATTTTACTAGCGATAAGAAAGATAAACCAGTGATTTAGAAGCTAAACTGACACTGTTTGCTGATGATACAAGCGACATTATTAATCCAGTAAAAGAAACTTCAATAGAAACTGATATAATGCCTTTGGAAAATTGATTTATTTGTTTTTTTGCGGATGGGCTTGCTCTGAACTTTGAAAAAACACAATACATCCAATTTTCCACTGCAAGAATGCAGTTCCTTCAATAAGTATAACACGTCAACAGAAGTCAGTAGTCAGGGTAGAGCACACTAAGCTTTTGGGTATACATACAGATGAGAATCTTAATTGAAAAATTCATATTTTGGATCTCCTAAAGCGACTTTTGCAATCAGAATAATTGCTAATTCTGAGAATACAGAAATTAGCAAGCTAACATACTTTGCATGTCTTCACTCTGTGATGTCATACGGAATAATATTTTGGGGTAATTCAACACTTAGGCGAAAAGTATTCACTGCTCAAAAGAAAGTGGTTAGAATAATGTGTGGAGCTCATAGTCGCACATATTTGTAGGTAACTATTTAAAAGGTTAGGAATTCTTACAACAGCCTCACAGTACATTTACTCAGTAATAAAATTTGTTCTCAATAACATTGTTCAGTTTAAAAACAACAGTTACCTTCATGATTGTAGTACCTGAAGAAAGAAAGTCTTACATTCTGTCTTTGGCACTGAAAGAGATAAAGTATGCTCCTGTAAAACTTTTCGATGAATTACCAGACGAAATAAAATGTTTGACAGACAACAGTAATAGTTTTAAAAATAAATTGAAATCATATCTCCTTGGCAACTCCTATACCACAGATGAATTCTTGAATAGGAATAAATAAATCTACGGGTATAATATATGCGTTTTGTGCCATTTAAAGGAATGGGGTACGTAATAAAAATTTTAAGCTTCCTCTCTTTCTGCTTTTTTCTTTAAACTCTTGATTCATGTGTGCATTTCTTATGCACTTGACTCGTTCCCATCATAACGGTTACCGTGAGATTGATCAATGGAACACGTAACTAACTAACTAGGTCTTTTTCCCTTATCATTCACGTATGGAGCGCGGGAAGATTGTTTAAATACTTCTGTTAGCGCTGTTATTAATGTAATCTTGTTCTCACGATCCCTACGGGAGCGATACTTAACGGAGCTGTAGCATACTGATAGATTCATCGTTTTAATTTGGTCCATGAAACATTGTAAGTAAACTATCTTGGGTTACTTTGCATCTATCTTCAAGTGTAAGTCAGTTCAGATTCCACATTTTGTCGAAAACAGACATTCTGAGCCCGTGGTCGTGTACAAAATATAGGTCGACTCTTACAGAGAAGACAACGGCAACCAGCTACTTTTCACAGTGCTATATATTTATTTAAATAGCGCCATTTCCGTTTTCGAACCAAAAGGCTCATCTTCAGACAGCTAGTTTATCTTAAGATATATTTTACGTTAATTTCCCCTTTTTGTTTCCCCAAATGATGAAAATTCCTTGGGGTGGTGGCGTTTTGAAAAAACCGCGCCATTACGTTTCAGTGTTGATCATGCAGCAGCGAAGACTGTATGACGCAGGTTTTTTTAAGTATATTTATACGCATAATCTGAAGCACCACTCACACACCAAGAAATTTCACCACATGTGGTATGGGTCCTACACTCTTAAGAAATATTCTAGGATGTGTCGCTGGAGTGATTTGTAAATAATTTCCTTTGTAGACCGGTTGCATTTCCCTGGTATTCTACCAATGAACCGAAGTCTGCCAACTACTTTACGGGCGACTGAGCCTATGTGGTCATTCCATTTCATATCCTTAAAAAGTGTTATTCTCAGGTATATTTATGAGTTGGCCGAATCCAACACTGACTCACTGATACTGTAGTCAGAGGACAGTATACTTTTCCCTTTTATGAAGCGCACAGTTTTACAGTTCTGAATTTTTAAACCAATTTTCCAATCTTTCCACTACTCTGAGACCTTATCAAGATCTGACAATATCTTGGAGATTTTCTCAGATTTTTTCATTATAGATAACTTTATTATCTGCGAATAGTCTGAGGTTACCATTAATGTTGTCCGCAAGATAATTAATATACAGCATGAACAGTAAGGGTGCCAACACATTTCCCTGGACCACACCTGAAATTACTTTTACATCTGTCAGTGACTGTCCATCTATGATAGCATGGTGCGTCCTCCATTCCAAAAATCCTCAATCCGGTCAGAAATTTCGTTGATACCTCAGACGATCGCACTTTTGATAGCAAGAATGGATGTGGCACTGAGTTTTTTGGAAGTCTAGAGATGCTGCATGTCTTTCAGGATGTCATGTGAGAAAAGCGCGAGTTGGGTTTCACATGATCGGCATTTTCGGAATCCGTGCTGGTTGGAATGCAGGTCATTCTGTTCGAGATAATTCATTACAGTTGAGCTCGTAATTTGCTCTACGATTCTACAACAAATGGACTTTTTGTAAATGTGTATATCTGTCCTTTCTTCCAACGACTAGGCACAGTTTTTTGTTCGAGTGTTCTTAGGTGTATTATGGTTAAAAGTGGGTGTAACTCAGCCATATTCGGTATAGGATCTGTCAGGGATTCCATAAGGCTCTGCAGCTTTCTACAGTTTTAACTATTTCAGCTGTTTTTCGACGCCACTGACGCTAGTATCAATTTCATACATCTTTATAGGGGTGCGAGAGTTATATTGGATGCATTTGCACTTGTATAGGAACTTTGAGGTTCGCCGATGACATTGTAATTCTGTCAGAGACAGCAAAGGACTTGGAAGAGCAGTTGAACGGAATGGACAGTGTCTTGAAAGGAGGATATAAGATGAACATCAACAAAAGCAAAACGAGGATAATGGAATGTAGTCAAATTAAATCGGGTGATGCTGAGGGGATTAGATTAGGAAATGAGACACTTAAAGTAGTAAAGGAGTTTTGCTATTTAGGGAGTAAAATAACTGATGATGGTCGAAGTAGAGAGGATATAAAATGTAGACTGGCAATGGCAAGGAAATCGTTTCTGAAGAAGAGAAATTTGTTAACATCGAGTATAGATTTAAGTGTCAGGAAGTCGTTTCTGAAAGTATTTGTATGGAGTGTAGCCATGTATGGAAGTGAAACATGGACGATAACCAGTTTGGACAAGAAGAGAATAGAAGCTTTCGAAATGTGGTGCTACAGAAGAATGCTGAAGATAAGGTGGGTAGACCACGTAACTAATGAGGAGGTATTGAATAGGATTGGGGAGAAGAGAAGTTTGTGGCACAACTTGACTAGAAGAAGGGATCGGTTGGTAGGACATGTTTTGAGGCATCAAGGGATCACAAATTTAGCATTGGAGGGCAGCGTGGAGGGTAAAAATCGTAGAGGGAGACCAAGAGATGAATACACTAAGCAGATTCAGAAGGATGTAGGTTGCAGTAGGTACTGGGAGATGAAGAAGCTTGCACAGGATAGAGTAGCATGGAGAGCTGCATCAAACCAGTCTCAGGACTGAAGACCACAACAACAACAGGAACATTTGAAAACCAAGTTCAGAGTTTCTGATAAGGTTTTTGAAAAACTGAAAGGTTTGTTGAGAACAAAAGTTATTCCGATAGAATAAAGAAAGAGATTCGCCAAGTGTTTTGGAGTGTAGTATTATATGGCAGTGAATCTTAGGCAGTCAAAAAGAAAGTGGAGTACTAATTGATTGGTTCTGAAATATGGTTATGGGGGAAAATCATAAAAGTGAGTTGGACTGACAGAATGACGAATGAAAAAGTACTGCTAAGATTAGGAAAGGAAACAAATCTAGTGGAAATGATACGAATCACGAGTACAGTGGCTGACTTGTGGGATAAGGATATCATGCAGAACAAAGCGGGAATTGTATCTGTTAGAAGTAGTCACAATCAAGCTACAGTAGCCCATTACAAACAGTATTGTAAGCTGCTTAAAATGTTACTAGGAAGGCAAAGAGTATGTGGTACGCAAATAGAATAGCTAATTCACAGGATAAAATTAAAATCATATGGCCAGTTGTCAAGGAATTGTCGTCAGCAGCACAAGGTCGACGATGTAAAGTCAGTTCGTAGTAAAAATATTTCTGTTACTGATAAGTCAGATATATGTACAGTAATAAACAACCACTTTCTGAGCATTGCTGGTGAATTAAATAAAAACTTAGTTTCTACAGGGAATCATACTTCTCTTTGAATATGCCTTTCCGAGACTGAAATACTCCTCTGTGATACTGACCAGGGGGAGATTGAGTCAGTAATTAAATCACTGAAGACAAAGGACTCACATGGATATGATGGTGTGCCTAGCAGAAAATTAAAGTACTGTGCTGCTCATGTTAGCCCTGTACTTGGCCATATTTGCAATTTTTCTTTAAGAATGGTCAGTTTCCTGGACGATAAGTAAAGCTGCTTTATAAAAAGGAAGAAACGGATAATGCAGACAACTTTAGATCTATTTTTATGCCATCAGTGTTGGCTGAAGTTATTGAAAAGACTATATATGTAAGGATAATTGATCATTTTGTATTACATAATTTGCCATCAAATGTATAGTTTGGCTTTAGAAGTGGTTTAACAACTGAGAATGCTATATTCTCTTTTCTCTGTGAGGTGCTGGATGGAAGAAACAAAACGTTTCGGAGGCTATGCATATTTTTGGATTTAACTAAGGCGTTTGATTGTGTTGATCACAAAATATTGCTCCAGAAGTTGGATCATTACGGAATACGGGAAGTAGCTCCCAATTGGTTCACCTCTTACTTCCACAACGGACAGAAAAAGGTTGACAGTGTTGAGAATGGCTGCAATGTGGGATTTGACTGGGGTACAGTCAAATGGGGGGTGCCCAAGGAATCAGTGTTGGGGCCACCCTTGTTCCTTATTTTATAAAGGATATGCCCTCTAGTATTACAGGTAATTATAAAATATATCTGTTTGCTCATGACACTAGCTTGATAGTAAAGCACGTTGTGTGCAACATTGGCTCTGTTCAAATAGTGCAGTTCATGACATAAGTTCATGGCTAGTAGAAAATAAACTAACGATAAATCACAGTAAGACTCAGTTTTTACAGTTCCTAACACAATTCAACAAAACCTAACGTGTTAATTTTACATAATGGGGATATGATTAGTGGAACTGGACAGTTCACATTTCTAGGTGTTCAGATAGGTAGTAAACTGTCATGGAAAGCCCACATTTAGGATCTTGTTGGAAAACTTAATACTGCCATTTTTACTATTCGAACGGTATCTGAAGTAAGTGATCGTTCGACACGAAAATTAGTCCACTTTGCTTATTTTCGAGGATACTTTTGGCTCAGAAACGGGCAGTTCAGGTAATAAGTGGTGTAAGTTCGCGAACCTGTTGTCGACCCTTGTTCGTTAGTCTGGGTATTTTGACATTGGCCTCTCAATATATATGTATATATTCTTTGCTGTCGTTTCTTCTTAACAATATCAGCTCATTCCCAAGAATTAGCAGCTCTCACTCGGTTAATAGTTGGCAGCAATTGAATCTGCATTTGAGTCGCACTTCCTTAACTCTTGTGCAGAAAGGTGAGCAGTATACTGCTGCATCCATTTTCAATAAGCTACCACAAAAAAATTAAAAAATCTTTGCAGTAATCTACGCGCTTTCAAATTGAAACTGAAGAGTTTCCTCATGGGACACTCCTATTTTGTTGAGGAGTTCCTTGAAAAATTAAGCTGTTTCTTATGTTTCATTATTGATTGGGTTTACTTAAACTTATGGCTTGACTTTTTTTAGGTTCATAAACATTTTATTTTATCTGTTATTACTTTTATGTTGGTAATTTCATATACTGACACGTTCCATGACCTTAGGGATTTACTCCTCAATTTGGTCCTACAGAACTAGACGTGTAAATAAAAAAGAAAACAGCGCTATGAATGCTGAATTGACCACCAGATGTCACGAGAGGTGGACCCACAGATATAACAGGAGACGGGTAGTATTGTGTTGTGTGCTGAGCAGCAGTAACAGCAGAATGGGTCGACCAGGAGAGCTCAGTAACTTCGAATGTGGACTAGTTATCGGATGTCACGTGAGTAACAAATGCATCAGGGACATTCCAAAGCTTCTCAGACTGCTAAAGTCGACTGTTGCTGATGTGATTGTGCAACGGAAATGTGAAGAAACGACCACAGCTAAACCAAGACCAGCAGACGTCATATATTACCGGGCAGGGACTGTCGAGCACTCAGGAGGGTGCTTGTAAAAACACGCTTGAAATCAGCAGAAGGAATCAGTAGTGGGTTCCAAAGTACACCAGCAGCCCAGTCAAGTTAGCATTATGACTGTGAGTGGGGAGTACAATGGCTGAGCAGTCCTCACAAGCCAATCATTTCTGGAGCCGTTGCTAAGCGACACTTTAGGTGGTTTTGCCTGCCATCATGTGTAGTAATAACAGTAAAGTACAGAGGAGGGATTGGGTTGTTTGAGGGAAGAGACCAAACAGCGAGGTCATCGGTCTCATCGGATTAGGGAAGGAAGTAGGCCGTGCCCTTTCAAAGGAACCATCCCAGCATTTTCCTGGAGCGATTTAGAGAAATCTCGGAAAACCTAAATCAGGATGGCCGGACGCGAGATTGAACCGTCGTCCTCCCGAATGCGAGTCCAGTGTGCTAACCACTGCGCCGCCCGCCCCCGGTACCTGAGTGGTCAGCGTGACGGAATGTCAATCCTAAGGGCCCGGGTTCGATTCCCGGCTGGGTCGGAGATTTTCTCCGCTCAGGGACTGGGTGTTGTGTTGTCCTAATCATCATCACCGAGCGAGATGGCGCAGTGGTTAGCACACTGGACTCGCATTCGGGAGGACGACGGTTCAATCCCGTCTCCGGCCATCCTGATTTAGGTTTTCCGTGATTTTCCTAAATCGTTTCAGGCAAATGCCGGGATGGTTCCTGTGGTGTCACCGCTAGACACCACACTTGCTAGGTGGTAACTTAAATCGGCCGCGGTCCTGTAGTACATGTCGGACCCGCGTGTCGCCACTGTGTAATCGCAATCCTAGCGCCACCACATGGCAGGTCACAATACACGGACTAGACCTCGCCCCAGTTGTACGGACGACATAGCTTGCGACCCGACGTACGAAGCTTTCCTCTCATTTGCCGAGAGACAGATTGAATAGCCTTCAGCTAGGCCATAGCTACTACCTAGCAAGGCGCCATTTGTATCAGTGCTTATAGCGTACTAATATTCAAGAGAGATGTATTCCAACAAGAGAATAAAGATAAGTATATTATTCCAGCTACGTACTTTTCTTCTTATTCATTAATAAGTCTCATGTTCCAGTACTTCACGCCCGTCTGCGTTAGTTTAGCGTGCACCTAGCTACCTCATTGTGTCTCGGCTGTATGAGCGACACAACAGTTCCTTTGAAAGGGCACGGCCGATTTCCTTCCCAATCCTTCCCTCACCCGAGCTTCCGCTCCGTCTCTAATGACCTCGTTGTCGACGGGACGTTAAACGCTAACCACCACCACCACCTAATCATCATCATTTCATCCCCATCGACGCGCAGGTCGCCGAAGTGGCGTCAAATCGAAAGACCTGCACCAGGCGACCGGTCTACCCGACGGGAGGCCCTAGCCACACGACATTTCATTTCCATTTTTTTTCACCACTGCGCCACCTCGCTCGGTATGAAGTACAGAGGATGAAGTGGTATGGTAAAAAAATGGCTCTGAGCACTATGGGACTCAACTGCTGTGGTCATCAGTCCCCTAGAACTTAGAACTACTTAAACCTAACTAACCTAAGGACATCACACACATCCATGCCCGAAGCAGGATTCGAACCTGCGACCGTAGCAGTCGCACGGTTCCGGACTGCGCGCCTAGAACCGCGAGACCACCGCGGCTGGCAAGTGGTATGGTAAGGGGGTGTTTTTCGTGGTTAGGGTGTGATCGCCTTATTGCACTTAAGAAAACGGTAAAAATGAAAGTATATGAACAGCTTTTGCGGGCATTATATACTGCGCACAGTAGATAAATAGTTCAGAGATGGTGACTATCAGCCTGACAATATACTGTACCTAAAGTAGCATCTGTGAGACAAAGGTTTGTGGACAGTAACATTCCTAAAATGGACTGACCTGTCCAGTATCCCGACATGAACCCAGTGGAACACCTTTGGGATGGGTTAGTACGTCAACTTCGCTCCAGACTCAGCGTCCAGCATCACTATCTTCTCTGGTTACGGCCCTTGAGGAAGAGGGGGCAGCCATTGCTCCAGAGACTGTTTGCCGATGATGCTGTAGTCTACAGGAAAGTAGTATTACACGAAAGTTGTGAACAAATCAGTGAGGATTTGCAGAAAATAAATGCGTGGTGTAATGACTGGCAGTTATCTCTCAATATTAGTAAGTGTAACCTACTGCGTATAACAAGGCGACAATCCCCATTAATGTACGTCTAAAAAATAAATGCCCAGTCTTTGGAAGCGGTAACATCCGTCAAGTTTCTGGGTGTGACTATTCAAAATGATCTCAAATGGAATGATCAGATTACCCAAGTAACGGGCAAGGCGAACTCTAGATTGCGGTTTATTGGTAGAATCCTGAAGCGATGCAGTCCTTCAACAAAGGAAATTGCTTACAATACGTTAGTTCGTCCAGTCTTAGAGTATTGTTCGTCTCTATGGGACCCTTACCAGTTGGGTCTGATTCAAGAGATTGAGAGGATCCAAAGAAGAGCGGCAAGATTCGTGACTGGTACATTTTCCCGAGAGCGCTACAAATCTCATAGAAAGTTTGAAGTGGGGCACACTTGCAGATAGACGGCGCGCTAAACGGAAGGGGCTGCTCACTAAATTCCGAAATCCGATCTTCGCCGAGGATGTAGAGCATATGCTATTACCACCAACTTTCAAATCGCGCAATGATCACCATTCAAACAAAAGGGAGATTAGAGCTCGTACTGAGGCGTTCAGACAGTCGTTTTTTCCTCGCGCGATCCGCGAGTGGAACAGAGGGGGAGAAATATGACTTTGGCGCGAATTGTGCCCTCCGTCACACACAGCTTGGCGGCTAGCGGAGTATATACGTAGATGTAGACATTCAGTTAACTCATTGAAAGTCGCCCCACCAGAATTCAAATCGTCCTGAAGGCGAAAGGTGGACACATCACATTTTAATATCCACAAGTAGGAGACCAGATACTTTTGATCAGATAGTGTATATTGATGCTGTAACGAAGTGCCATTGGAGGAAAAACTGAAGTGAAGGAAAGGAGAGGCAAAAGACAACTTTGAGTGCTGAACGACATTAAAAGTGGACGAAGCAGTTTTTGGTCACAGGAAAGAGAAAGTAGAGAGTGTGCAGTCAATACCTGCCACAAATCAGATATACCAAAGACGAAAGAAGAAAGGAAATGCTGACTACATCCCGGCATTTACCTTAAGCGATTTAGGGAAATCATGGGAAACTCCGAAGAATAATAATTTCCTGGCTGCGCCTGTGTGGTCGTCATATGGCTATTTTGTATTCCAGACTCATTGTCCACTACTGGGGAAAGGAGGCTTTCTCCAGCCTGTGGGCCGGTCTTTCCCTAATTCTCCTAAATCGGCTGTGGTGGAGATCTACAAGGCTGGCTCAATGGCTAACGACGTAATCTGAATGGCACGCGTTTCTCAACACCTACTGGAAATAAAATTTTCAAAATTCCTGAAAGAGAGCATCACTTTCCAGTCGTGAGTAATTAGTGCAACCGAGAAATGGCCAATGAAAATTCTCTTCATGCGACTACTGAGCCTGACTGGCTGAAAGACATGCATGCTAAAGGAGATCGCGAAATCTATAGTCGCCCAGTAGTCTTCATGAGTATAAGAGATGGCCGGCCGCTGTGGCCGAGCGGTTCTAGGCGCTTCAATGCGGAACCGCGCTGCTGCTACGGTCGCAGGTTCGAATCCTGCCTCGGGCATGGATGTGTGTGATGTCCTTAGGTTAGTTAGGTTTAAGCAGTACTAAGTATAGGGGACTGATGACCTTAGATGTTAAGTCCCATAGTGCTTGGAGCCATTTTGATAAGAGGCAACATGCAGAGGCTGCGCAGCAGTGGTTACTTTAATCTTTTGAATACCAGTGGTTTCTGCCTGAAACAGCCATTTCATTATTTTTTTTTTAAGTACGTACCTTAAGCATGAAACCACCGATGCTCCTAATTTTATACAGTATAACATTGTTGGAGAAAAGCGATTTTTATTGTCATAAAATTATTTAAAAACGGTCTTTACATTGAGGTCCTTTACGACTGTAGTGCACTGTAAAAGTCGCTTATTGAGTCGAAAGGAACATTCGGCACGGCGATAGTGTTAGTGATTGTAGGGAATTGTGACACGCGATATTTTTTTTATAGCGGCCATATTGAGATCATTGACAGTGAAATTAAGTGTGTTTAAAGTCACCGCAATCTAAATTCGAGTGTGTGCTACTGGTTTTATGGGTGCATACAAAATTTATTAAATTTTAGGCCAATTTTTGCTTATTATTTAGGACTATAATTTGTTTTAAGCATTTTTAACTCATGTAGGTTTAGAAATGTGAGATGTCCAGGAATAATGCGAATTTGCTTTCAAATGCGTCATATGATACCATGGGTGGTTGAAAAATATATGTGGTAATGGTTCCAAAGTGAAACTACTGCCTTCAAACAACTGATTCTTTACTTTTTGCCAGTTTATTCTTATATTCTTTGCTTGCTGTGAAATTAAAGATTAATTCTGTGAAGAAGTTTGAAATTATATTCCAGTTTGAAACAACTACCTTAAAACAATTGAATGTATTTTTTTTCCAATTTCTTCATGTATTCGTTGCTTAGTATGCCAATAAAGGTTAATTATGTGAAAAAATTTTAATTTTTTTTTGCATGTCGGTGGGACTTAAAGGTTTAACGTGATTATCATTTTGGAAGGCCGGAATAAATGATTTTTCGATATTGAACAAGTTGATTTCCAAATACAGACACACTACAAGAACCGAAAATGCGTTCCAATGCGCGGTATTCCGTTTGGTCATTTTCCGGTTTTTCTCGACGAGTGTTGCTGTTTAGTGAACGTGGTCGTGTGCGGCAAGAAAAGGCCTTATAGCAGACGGCGCACCCGTTAGCTACCTGGATACGGTACTTCATAAAAGAGTTGGATTTGACGAGATTTAGTTAGAACCAATAAACTTAATTTGTTTCTGCTGAAAGTAGTAGTGCTTCCGTTTCTCTTGAACAAATAACTTGGAACGTTACTCTTTCTCTGCTGTTGCCGAGATTCTAACTGGCGATCGCTAGGAGCCACATGGAAGTGGTGTATAGAACTGTTAGCGGCGTATATATACCATTCCGGCGGTCGTATCTCGGAATCTTCCCGACAGTAATTAGATAGCTACAGGGCTCTTATTTAGACCGATGTAACAGAGCAGCACTGTAGAGAATTGATCCGGGTCCGCCAATAAAAGATACCACGTACTTCTGCGGAGCACTACATTGTGTAATATATCTCGCGCGCCGCGTAAACCGCCCTCAAAAAATGGTTCAAATGGATCTGAGCGCTAAGAGACTTAACTTCTAAGGTCATCAGTCCCCTAGAACTTAGAACTACTTAAATATAACTAACCTAAGGACATCACAAACATCCATGGCCGAGGCAGGATTCGAACCTGCGACCGTAGCGGTCGCGCGGTGCCAGACTGTAGTGCCTAAAACCGCTCGGCCACTCCGACCGACTAAGCCGCCCTCACACCGGACGTTTTTCTCCTCGTTAAGCGCGCCATATATAGTTTCCACCGTGGTTGCTGCACGCGAGCTGGTACTAGAAACGAGTTGGTGCATCACACGGAACGTGCTCCTCGTCATAATTTGCGGCCTCAGTTCTCTCCAGTGGCAGTCGTCGGCATATCTCTCTCGAAAATGACATACGTCGTTTACGAAAATGCAAGCTCATAAAACTGCTATGTTTGCTCTGTTAAAACGCACATTTCCTCCCTTGTCCATATTTTACCCATCCTGTTCTCTCTGTAGTGTATATAAAGAAAAACGAGTTCCTCATTCAGGCCTCGAAGGCATTGCAGCGTCGTGTTGATGTGGTTTGGTGGGGCATGTGGTGAGCACACCGATCTCCCAGCCGTTTTGCCAACTTTCCATACCGTCGAACCGCTACTCGTCATTCAAGTAGCTTCTCAGTTCGCATCACGAGGACGCACCAGTCCTTCCACCAAAGATAAAACTCTAGCAGTACCGGGAATGCAATGCGGGGCCACCGTATGACAGCCATCTACGCTGATCACTCACAATCAGTGCGGAGGCGGACAATATACATATATAAAAACTTGAATTTACATGAACATGATATAAAGCACAAAGCAAAGTTCTACTTCAGTCAATAAGGACATCAGATTTTAGAACATCCACTACAAATAGTCCTACTCCGTCCGAAAAGGCCTTGTAAGGCCCAACGGTACCGACCGGCCGCCGATTCATCCTCAGTCCACAGGCATCATTGGATGCGGATATGGAGGGGCATGTGGTCAGCACACCGCTCTCCCGGGCGTATGTCAGTTTACGAGACCGGAGCCGCTAATTCTCAATCAAGTAGCTCCTCAGTTTGCCTCTCAAGGGCTGAGTGCAACCCGCTTGCCAACAGCGCTCGGCAGACCGGATGGTCGCCCATCCAAGTGCTAGCCCAGCCCGACAGCACTTAACTTCGGTGATCTGACGGTAACCGGTGTTACCACTGCGGCAAGACCGTCGGCACAAATAGTGCTACAGGAGTTTTTAATTGTTTTCGATACAAGTTAAAAATTGTTTCATCAACCTCGCTTTTTAGTGAAACCCTAAGGTCATTCTTATAAGATAACTGCCAGTGTCCAGTAGGAGATTTTTACGTGAAAAACAGAACAGTTTAAACAAGGAGACTATACGATATTGCAGTGCCTGTCTTATAGGAAATTAGGATGCAAAGTGCCTTCGGACATGAATGCATATTGCTGACGACATTTGGAAGTTTGGATGTGGCTGTGAGTCGTGCTCGAGTAGCCAAATGGTAAGGCAACCACTCGCAATAAGCAGGGAATCCGGGCTCGAGTCCTGGTCCGGTACAAATTTTCATTGTCGTCATTCCATTATACAGCTGATGGTTGCCCATATTCGCAACTGCGAATGCATTTCATGTCATAACTGTCACCGCCTCAGTGCCATGCATGCATGTCCGAAGGAACTTTTGCATCACAATTTGGAATAACACAGGCACTGCAATATCATATTTATCCGCCGACACCGGGCAAGAGACTTTCAAGTAAAATGTTTCCCCTGTACGGGAATATACATAATGAATGTACGAGTATAGGTTGTAGACATATGGTTGACGACATAAGGAAGTGTCGTGCTCGGATAACCAAATGGTAAGGCCCCCGCTCACGATAAGCGAGAAATCCGGATTCGAACTCCGGTTCGGCGCAAATTTTCATTGTCGTCATACCATTACACTGCTGATGGTTGTCCATATTTGCAACTGCGAATACATATCATGTATTTAAACAAGGAAGTGTAAAATATCCTTTTGCAAGTAGTGCAACCTCTCTTCTACATATTTTCTGTACTTCCTGGATGTGTTTGCGCAGTTTGAAGACAGAGTCATACACAACATTTATAAAGGAATTACAGGGGTGGATAAAAATATTGAAAGGTCGCGAGACATGCATGCTAGAACATAAATGCAGATGCTAGTCAAGCTAGGAGGTTGCAGTGTTGTATCTGACCACCAACGCCATCTGTGTCATGTCCTCAATACGTTGCAAGTATCAGTTGTGGAATTCTGTTAGTTGTGCCTGCATAATGTCGGAACTAAGCTGACAAATAGTTGGTGCGCTTATGGTGTTTGCTTCTGTAGCGGAGGGAGCCGATGTGTTTGGTGTTTCAAGAGGCACCCTATCGAAGATTTAGGCCGCATACTGGGAAAAAACATAATTCGCTAAGTCACAATGCGGACGGAAGTGAGTGTCGAGTGATCGTGACAGACGGTCGTCGAAGAGGACTGTTGTCGAAAAATAAGTGGACGGCAGCTGCAAAAGTAGCTGCTGAACTGAATGTCGCATTCGTGAACCCTGTCAGCACCAAAACAATGCGGAGGGAGTTGCATAAGCAGGGAACTGCAGACCGAACTAGGACTCCACAACCACTCATCTGTGATAAAATGGCCCGCAACAGAAAAACATGGTGCTGAAAAAAAAAAAGGTTCAAATGGCTTTGAGCACTATGGGACTCAACTTCTGAGGTCATTAGTCCCCTAGAACTTAGAACTAGTTAAACCTGACTAACCTAAGGACATCACACACATCCATGCCCGAGGCAGGATTCGAACCTGCGACCGTAGCAGTCGCGCGGTTCCGGACTGAGCGCCTAGAACCGCTAGACCACCGCGGCCGGCGTGGTGCTGAAGCCATACAGCCTGCACTATAACTAAACTAAACTCCACCCCCAACAGGCCATGAAGGCCCAACGGTACTGACTGGCCGCCGTGCCATCCTCAGCTCATAGGCATCATCACCGGATGCGGATATGGAGGGGCATGTGGTCAGCACACCGCTCTACCGTTCGTATGTCAGTTTCCGTGTCCGGAGCCGCTACTTCTCAATGAAGTAGCTTCTCAGTCTGCCTCATAAGGGCTGAGTACACCCCACTTGCCAACAGCGCTCGGCAGACCGAATAGTCACCCATCCAAGTACTAGCCCAGCCCGACAGCGCTTAACTTCGGTGATCTGACGGGAACCGGTGTTAGCACTGCAGCAAGGCCGTTGGCAGGACCTGCACTATTGAAAACGTAATTTGGTCGTGTGAGACTTGTTTCACACTGTTTCCAACTTCTGGCCGAGTTTGTGTCCCAAGCGTGAAACATGGCGAGCAGTTAGGTGATGGTTTCGGCAGCCGTATTGTGGTGGGCCCCACGATTACTCTGCAGGGTGTGATTACTGCCAAGGATTACTGAGCATTTTAGCTGATCAGATCAATCACATGGTACAATGTTGATTCCCCAATGCTGATGCTGTGTTCCAAAACGTCAGGATACCTGATCAGAAAACTCGCATCGTCCAGGACAAGTTTTGTGAGGATGAAGAAGAATTTCCGAAACTTCTCTGGCCACTCACCGGATTCCCTTGAAAACTGTACAGTAACCGTATTTATCAATTCCGAGACGGCTGGAAGCTGCTTTGAACGTCATCGGGTTTCCTACAGCGTATTAGACATGGTAGTGGGTCGTGTTTTCTCTGCAACCCCTGTGTGTTTCCCACAATCTGGAAGGTTTTTTTTAGTGAAAAATTAAATACTGAATTGCTATCAAATCTGGCAATAACGTAGAAAGCAATCTTGTAATTCGTTGGTCTACATTCACTGGTCTACAGTCTCCTGAAGCCTTTAAACGCGGATACATCATTAACTGACAGATGGCATACTTTCGTAACTCGCAAGCTATAATACGTAGCCGGCCGGTGTGGACGAGCGGTTCTAGGTGCTTCAGTCGGAAACGCTCTGCTGCTACGGTCGCAGGTTCGAATCCTGCCTCGGGCATGGATGTGTGTGATGTCCTTAGGTTAGTTAGGTTTAAGTAGTTCTAAGTTCTAGGGGACTAATGACCTCAGATGTTAAGTCCCATGGTGCTGAGAATCATTTGAACCAATAATACGAAAACAACAAATACGAAATTTCCATAATCACCAAGGTTACGTTTCCTGTCGTTTTATAAAAACAACTTGTTCCAATAACGACGCGTTTTCGAGAGATCTAAATGTGTTGGTGCTTTGTAACGGCATACGACGTAAATTATAATGTGAAATATGGGCTTCAACTGGAAATGATTAAATCCCATATGGCGCGTCCCACGATCTGTTTCGATATGGAACGCGATCTTGCATCTCATTGACTAAATGCCTCTCGACGAAGCTAAAAATCTGACTTGTCTATTTAGTCTTTCGCGCTACGGAATGCTGTAGAACTTGAAAGTCTACGTTGTGATGTTAGAAAACTGGACCAGCTCTTCGTCCACGAACGCTTCCTCGTCCCGTGTGAGGACGGCTTAAAATGGTTCAAATGGCTCTAAGCACAATGGGACTTAACATCTGAGGTCATCAGTCCCATAGACTTAGAACTTCTTATACCTAACTAACCTAAGGACATCACACACATCCATGCCCGAGGCAGGATTCGAACATGCGACCGCAGCAGTCCCGCGGTTCCGGACTGGAGCGCCTAGAACCTCTCTGTTACAGAGGCGGGCGAGGACGGCTTAATACTGCGTAAATTCTGACAGCGGCCACGATTGCGGCTTTATATACGACGCCACGGAAGCTCCGAGGGTCGGACGAAATAGACGTTCCAACAACGATTTGGATGGCGATCGAGTGTGTGAACCGCCACGCTGCTCGGTTTCACCGCCGCGCCACATCGCTTGGCCGGAAGCGAGCGCCGCTCTCACTGAGCAGTGGGCGCCACGTACGGCGCCGGGCGCGTGTCCAGCTATCAGCCTTGTTTACTGGTCCACGCGCAGATAAGGGCGGCGCTTTATCGCTCACACGCTTCCAGGGGCGAGACACTTCCTCACAGGACCCTCACGTTCTGCCCCCGGCCCACATGAGGAGCCCAGAACAATCCTCAAACTGAAGCTTCTGTTTAGCTTGCTCCACTCTTTTGTGTATAGTTCGACAAACCTAGCCTCCGGTTCGCATACGAGACCGCACTGCGGTAAGATATAACGAAGGCCTGAGAGTGTGTTACTCAATTCTGAGAGCTCACATTGCTAAACGGGTGAAGAAACACGTTACTCCCTCCAAAATGTTTCTCGCGTACCATCGAAAATTAGAGAAATATGGTACTATGCAGAATACCGTCCGCGAATGGAGTAGGGTGGAGATGAAAATAACTATGATTAACTATATACCCTCCGCCACACGACGTAAGGCGACATGCTAAATATAGACATGGTTGCATATACCTTTCTCAGAGGTAAAAGCTCCGTCTGTAGGGATTCCGGCCTAATGAGTCGGTCCCTTGCTCACAGTAATTTAACAAATCTTATTTGCAGATCTTTCACAACAACATTTCCCTTAAAATAAATATCTTCTACTATTTACATTGAAGAGTCAAAGAAAATTATACACCTGCCTAATATCGGCTAGGGCCCCCGCGAGCACGAAGAAGTGCCACAACACGACGTGGCATGGGCTGGACTAATGTCTAAGGCAGTGCTGGAGGGAATTGACTCCATAAAACCAGCAGGGTTACCCATAAATCCGTAATAGTACGAGACTGTGGAGATCTCTTCTAAACGGCACGTTGCAAGGCATCGCAGATATGCTCAATAATGTTCATATCTGGGGAGTTTGGTGGCCAGCGGAAGTGTTTAAACTCACAAAAGTGTTCCTGGAGCCACTCTGCAGTAATTCTGGATGTGCAGGATGTCGCATTGTCCTGCGGGAATTGCCCAAGTGCTTTGGAATGCACAATGGTCATGAATGAATGCAGGAGATCAGACAGGATGCTTACGTACATGTCTGTCATCGGTCAGAGTCGTATCTAGACGTATCAGGGGTCCCATATCACTCCTACTGCACAAGCCCCACACGATTACAGAGCTTCCACCAGCTTGAACAGTTCCCTGCTGGCATGCAGGGTCCATGGTGGTGGTGGTGGTTAGTGTTTTAACGTCCCGTCGACAACGAGGTCATTAGAGACGGAGTGCAAGCTCGGGTTAGGGAAGGATTGGGAAGGAAATCAGCCGTGCCCTTTCAAAGGAACCATCCCGGCATTTGCCTGAAACGATTTAGGGAAATCACGGAAAACCTAAATCAGGATGGCTGGAGACGAGATTGAACCGTCGTCCTCCCGAATGCGAGTCCTGTGTGCTAACCACTGCGCCACCTCGCTCGGTGGGTCCATGGATTCATGAGGTTGTCTCCATATGGATACACGTCCATCCGCTCGATATAATTTGAAACGAGACTCGTCCGAACAGGCAAGATGTTTCCAGTTGTCAACAGTCCAATATCAGTGTTTAAGGGCCCAGATGAGGCATAAAGCTTTGTATCGTGCAATCATCGAAAAATGTTCAAATGTGTGTGAATTCCTAAGGGACTAAACTGCCGAGGTTATCGGTCCCTAGACTTACACACTACTTAAACTAACTTAAACTATCTTATGCTAAGAACAACACACACACACATGCCCGAAGGAGGACTCAAACCTCCGGCGGGATCGGCAGCCCAATCCGTGACATGGCACCTCAAACCTCGCGGCCACTACGCGCGGCAGTCATCAAGGGTCCACGAGTGGGCCTTTGGCTCCGAAAGCCAATATCGATGATGTTTCGTTGAATGGTTCGCACGCTGACACTTGTTGATGGTCCAGTATTGAAATCTGCAGCAGTTTGCGGAAGGTTTGCACATCTGTCACGCTGAACGATTCTCTTCAGTCGTCGTTGATCCCGTTTTTGCAGGATCTTTCTCCTGCTGCTGCAATGTCGGAGATTTGATGCTTTACCGGATTCCTATGGGAAAATCCCCACTTGATCGCCACCTCGGAGATGCTGTGTTCCATCACTCGTGAGCCGACTATAACACCACGTTGAATCTCACTTAAATCTTGATAACCTGCCATTGTAACAAAGGCAACCGATCTAACAAATGCGCCAGACACTTGTTGTCTGCCGGCCGCTGTGGCCGAGCGGTTCTCGATGCTTCACTCCGGAACCGCGCTGCTGCTGTGGTCGCAGGTTCGAATCCTGCCTCGGGCATGGATGTGTGTGATGTCCTTAGGTTAGTTAGGTTTAAGTAGTTCTAAGTTCTAGGGGACCGATGACCTCAGATGTTAAGTCCCATCGTGCTTAGTGCCATTTGAACCATTTGAACTTGTCTTGTATAGGCGCTGCAGACAGCAGCGCCGTATTCTGACTGCTTACGTAACTGTGTATTTGAACACGCGTTCCTATACCACTTTCTTTGGCGCTTCAATGTACATTGTACTCTTTGCTTGAAGTGCAGATGAATTCCTACAGCAAGTGAAACATCTTGATTGTGCACCAAGTTTTTTGGTGTGGTCGTATTCTTCAATAAGTAAATAAAAAATCCTTTCTTTAATCCAAACGCCTTTTTCTTGCTACAATACCATATCTATTTACGTTTTACAAGTGTTTCGCCTTCTTTATTACGAGCATCGCCAGTAGATTTCTTTGTGGAATAATACAATTTTATTTTCCCCTCTGATACTTATGTAGTGTTATATCAAAAGCATCCAGGTACCCCTATGTAATGCGGAATTGATCATTATATATCACGAAAGATGTACCCACCAGTATAAAAGGAAACAGGGACATTGTGTTATCAGTAAAGTAGCAGCAATAGCAGCATAGGTCGAGCAGGAGAGCTCGTCTTCCAACGTCGACTAGTCACTGGATGTCACCTGTGTGACAAAATTCATCAGATACATTTCAACCCTTCTAAACCTACCTAATTTAGCTGTTGAAGACATGACTGTGACATGGAAACGCGAAGAAACAACCACAGCTATACCAAAAAAAAGCAGACTTCGGGTACTGCTGGATAGGGACCGGGAAGCATTACTGAAGGCGGTTGTAAAAAAAAAAAATCGCATGTAATCAAGTGGATGGAATCCCTCGCGCGTTCGAAAGTGCTACCAGAAGCCTAGTTATCACAATAACTATGTTACAATGTTCGAGCAGCTCCTAATAAGCCACATATTTCTGAGGTCGGTGATATCGACACTTGAGCTGGTGTAAACAGCGACACCACCGGACAATAGATCACTGAAAACAGGTGACTAGGAGTGATGAATCGTACTGTACCCTGTGACAATCCGATAAAAGCGTTTGGGTTTGGTGAATGGAGAAAGTTCCTGCCAACTTGTATAGTGTTCAAATGGTTCAAATGGCTCTGAGCACTATGGAACTTAACATCTGAAGTATCTGAGGTCATCAGTCCCCTAGACTTAGAACTACTTAAACCTAACTAACCTAAGGACATCACACACATCCATGCCCGAGGCAGGAATCGAACCTGCGACCGTAGCAGTCGCACGGTTCGGGACTGAAGCGTCTAGAAGCGCTCGGCCATGTATAGTGTCAATAATGAAGTACCGAGGAGATGGTGTTACAATAAGGGGCGTTTTTCGTGGAAGGGTGTGGTCCCCTTATTGCGCTTAAGAAAACGCTAAATACATAACAACACGAACACATTTAACATAATTGTGTACTACGTACAGTAGACGAAAAGTTCGGAGATGATGATTGTATCAGCACAACAATGCACCTCTGAGGCCAGGTTTGGACAATAATTTCCGTAAAATTGACTGGTCTGTGCAGAAATCTTGACCTGAACACAATGGAATTCCTTTACTATGAGTTAGAACGACGGCTTCACTCTGGACCCTAGCGTCCAACATCACTACCTAATCTGGTTTTAGCACTTGAGGAAGAATGTGTAGCCATTCCTCTAGAAATATTCATATACTTCACTGGCAGTGCCCTCATCAGAGTTCAAGCCACGATAAAAGCGAAGGTTGGACACATCTGCCGGCCGGAGTGGCCGAGCGGTTCTGGGCGCTACAGTCTGGAACCGCGCGACCGCTACGGTCGCAGGTTCGAATCTTGCCTCGGGCATGGCTGTGTGTGATGTCCTTAGGTTAGTTAGGTTTCAGTAGTTCTAAGTTCTAGGGGACTGATGACCTCAGAAGTTAAGTCCCATAGTGCTCAGAGCCATTTGAACCATTTTTTTTGGACACATCTCGTATTAATGTCCACTGATAGGTGTTGGCTCTGAGCACTATGGGACTAAACATCTGAGGTCATCAGTCCCCTAGAACTTAGAACTACTTAAACCTAACTAACCTAAGGACATCACACACATCCATGCCCGAAGCAGGATTCGAACCTGCGACCGGAGCGGTTGCGCGGTTCCAGACTGAAGCGCCTAGAACCGCTCGGCCACACCGGCCGGCCTGATAGGTGTACGGACGCTTTTGATCAGATTGCGTAGATTCGAAAAAGTACACCCCTTAAATTTTACACTAATAAAATATTACAGTTATTCCTTTGTCCTGAGTGAAGTGTAAGTTCATGATGTGGAAGTGTACGGTGAAGCCTATATCCTTCAGATGAGAGAAATATCAGGTTTTGGCAGGACGAACGAGTAGCTATAGGTAACATTGCCTGTCGGCAACAGGCAGTACATCAGTTATAGGTCACGAAAGCCTCAACAATTCTGAACTGTAGGTAACATTTTACTCTTGCAAAAATTACTGTCTGAACTGAAACTTCCTGGCAGATTAAAACTGTGTACCCGACCTAGTCTCGAACTTTTTTTTTTTTTTTTTGTGTGTAACAATAACAAACATAAACTGCTTCTAGCACTTTTTCTTTAAATATATAAGACGATGACTTTTATAAAATAAATTTTTCTGGGAAGCGTAAATAAGTGGACTTTTTTTTTACATAATAGTGAAAAAAAAATAAAATAAAATATCCTGCTTCTGTCAGTACAAAACAATAACGTTCTACGTTCCTCTTTTAGGCGCGTACCTCGCTAATCCCGTCATACCTCGCGTTGGTGTCGGGTACGTCTTCACGTGTGTTTGTGGATCCTCTCCACTGTCCTGGTCCATTCTTGTTCTGATACTTATAGACAATAATTACATTCTCCTACCCGGGACACCCCAACTGGGTGGGGGATCAAGCAAGGCACTCCCTAAAAAATTTGCGTAATATGATCGATATCTCGGATGTCTCATAAGCTGTGAGTGATGTTCCTGTAGTAAGGCCCAAAAGTCAAGCACATTCTTACTGCCGTCTCGGAAAAGATAACGCACAGTCAAACCTCGAATCCAAGTCACTGCGTTTGTCTTCGTTCGGGGATAATACGTCCTATCTGAGAGAAGTAGTGTGCGTGGTTCTATTGTTTGCGGCCCCACCCGAAGGAGGAAGGCGATCATTTTTTTGACCAAACACCATACGTCCGCCGAAGGACCGCATATCAGGCGATGCTCCTCAGTGTCTATAACATTGCACTGCGGACACAGTGGCTCGTCCGCCATATGAATTGTATGCAACCTGGAACGAGTCACGTATTTCCCATTGACCACCTGATACCACAGTGCGCGCGTTCCCGTATCAAGGTGTGGGTGGTGCACTGTACGCCATACCACTGACCACGTAACCGTTGGTTGGCGGCGCTCTACGGCATTATTCGGCCGTCGTCGAGTCAAGATGTGATATATATCACGTGCCGTTGCCGTCCTGGTAGTTGGTAGTTCCATATGTACATAACTGTGTTCCACAAAGAAGGTTCGCATATGGGCAAGCGATGGTGAGATGTGAGCCACCGCTACCGGAGCCGAACGAGAAGGTGGAGCGAGTTCGTCTATCAAGCTGCCCGTCAGACTTGTCTGGTGTCGTGTCCACATCTTTATCATCGTGGTTACATAAATAGCCACTGCTCGGTCGCGTACGTGGACTAGTCCAAGACCTCCACGACTACGAGGAAGGGTGAGGGTTTCGTATCCTACCTTAAAAAGCAGACCTGTGCTCACAAAATATCCTAGTGCCGCCAGGATTCGGCGGGCCAACACCACCGGCATAGGAAGAACTTGTGCCAGGTGGGGGATGCGAGAGGCTAGATAAGTGTTGGCAAAGGTGACCCGTTGTATCATATCCAGTGCCCTTAACCTGTGACTTCGGACACTCGCACGAATTGTTTGCAGAAGATGTCTGTAACTCAGTGCCGCCGTGCGTCGAACGTCTGTAGTGAAGATAATTCCTAGGCATTTCATCGTGGTGATCGGCTGTAATGGTGCTACACTTCCTGTCGGGAGTCCTCTCCCGATGTTCATCGCTCCCGACTTTGCCATGTTCAGGCGACTTCCCGTAGCCATACAATACAAATTAATCCAATGCAGGGCCGCTCTTGCCTCGTCGCCTGACCGTGCTAAAAACACTAGGTCATCTGCGTATGTTCGGCATATAAACTTGTTGTGCCTTATCGTCATTCCTTGGAGTCGATTCCGGAGCCCGCAAAGCAGCGGCTCGACAGCGATGGCATACAATATCGTTGACAGCGGGCACCCTTGTCTGACCGATCGTGAGATGGTGATGGGCCCCACCAAGCGTCCATTGATGAGCACTTTGGATGCGGCTCCGTGGAGTAGTCTCATGACGACGGTGACAAAACTTTCCGGAAACTTCATTTTCGTCATCACGTCCGTGAGATAAGCATGACTCAGCCTGTCAAATGCGCGATCGAAGTCTATCGATACCAATACACGCCGGAGATGACATGTTGAAGCCAGTGCGATAACATCGCGGTAGTCGCTGAGTGCCGTTTGCATATTGCTAGCCCCTCCTAGCTGGGTTTGGTCGAGTGAAATCACTTGGCGTATCACGCGTTTAAAGCGTGCTGCAAGTATCCTGGCGTAGATCTTGTAGTCGCAATTAAGAAGGGTCAGTGGCCGGTAGGCCTGTATCCCTGTGCCGCCAGATGGTTTGTGGATGGGGATGATCATTCCTTCCACGAAGGTGGGCGGAAGAGGCACGTTGGGAGACATCAATTCGCAGTACATGGCAGTCCATCGTGGAGTCATGAGATCTTTAAATGTACGATAGAACTCTAACGTAAACCCGTCGGGCCCCGGCGATTTGTGCGACGCTCCCTTATCAATCGCTTCCATTACGTCGTCAACCGTCATTTCACCTGTTAACTCCAGGTTGGCCGACTCGTCGAGACACGCGGAGAGCGTTCGTCGGACCTCATGAAAGGCTGCCTGATCGTGTTCCGCTTCTTCATAGAGATGACAGTAGTGTTCCACGAAAGCGTTGGCAATGTCTTTTTGCGTTGTCATGCGGCGACCATCTGGCAGTACGACCGTCTGTATTAAGGTTCTGCGACTACGTTGTTTTTCTCTGATAACGTGATACATCGACGGGGATTCTCCACGGACTCGTTCAAAGGCCCTTGCACGGATTGCGACACCCTCCAGTCGGCGGCGCGTTATGGAAATTATTTGGGCCTGTGCTCGTTTTATACCTGCACGACGCTCCTGTGAAGGTGCTTGTACAGAAAGTTCGCGGAGCATCGTGAAATAAAATTCCGTCGTGTATCGCCGCCACATCATCTGCTCCCTTCCGTATGCAATTAACGCTCGGCGCAATGCAGGCTTAACGCATTCCAGCCACCACTGCAACGTCGTCGGATATGTCGGGAGGCGTCGTTCACACACATGCCAAGTGTCTTCGACTAAGCGTTTGCACTCAGGTTCCCTAAGGTGTGCTGTATTCAGTTTCCAAACACTGCGACTCCTCCACACTTGTTGACGACTCAAGGAGACCGTGCATATATATGCTATGTGATCTGAAAAGGCGACAGGCCACAATTCCGCATCGAGGATCGCAGGTTCGAGACGACGTGTTACGTAGATGCGATCGAGACGACTTGCAGAGTGACTCGTGACGTAGGTGTATCCACGTCTGTCGCCATGTATCTTCTCCCATGTATCAATGAGATTCATATCCTGTATGAGTTGCCGCAGCTCCGGGCACGAAGTATAACGTGGGTGTTGATCTTTTGGTGCGAGCACGCAGTTGAAGTCGCCTCCAAATAAGACATGTTCATACCGACCTAAGAATAGTGTTGCAATCTCCTCTGCATAAAATCGGGATCGGTCGCGCCGTCTGTCTGACCCCGACGGTGCGTAAATGTTAACGACCCGTACTCCCAGCACTGTGAGCGCCAGTCCTCGCGCTGACGGCAGGTACACCACGTCCTCGGCTACTATGCCGCTACGTAGAAGTATCGCTGTTCCGCTGCCGCCGTCGGTAGTAGGTGTAATGTACGTATCGTACTCATAGAGGTCGGGGAAGCTCTCAACACATACTTCCTGCAGCAGAACGATGTCGACGTCTGACGCATGCAACATGTCTCGTAATAATTGCAATTTGACAGGCGTTCTGATCGTATTAATATTAATAGAGGCTGTTCGATATGCCTGCAGCTGTTCCTCAGTGCGTAAAGCGCACATGAACGCTTATGTTAATTTGTGTGCTTCTGCCCGGTGACATGCTGTCTGTGCGTCAGTCTGCATCTTCTGCGCGGTTAACATCCTGTGGACGCAGCACTCGCCATTGCGGGTGCGTCGTCGGTGTGGGGGTCAGTATCGGATTCGTCGGCCCAGTTCCTGTGCTGGAGGTCCAGCTCCCGTCGTGTCTCTCCTGCCGGCCTGACCGAAGGCGGTGGCGGTGCTGCGGTGGGTGGAGGGACTCCTTCCGTCGGCTTTCCGTCCGGTGTGTCTGTATTCAACCCCTGTGTAGCATAATTCGCGTCGTACTGCTGTGTGGGAGGTAGAACCTCCCGTTGCGCATCCGGATGCACTGTATCGACGTTACACCCAAGTCCGTCTGACGTGGACTGCAGTAAGCAGGTATCCGACGGCGCTAGCCGTCGTTTCTTGTGGCGCTTCGGCGATCGTTGTTTGCGCGTGTGCGCCTCCGTATCCGAGTGCGGAAGTGACTCCCGGTGCTCAGGGACGAAAGCAGCTGTCGGCACAACAGCAGGATCAATTTCCATTTCTCCTACCGATCCTTTCCGCTCGGTTAAGTGCGTCGTCGGCGCCGGAGCGGCAGAGGTGTGCGTCGTTTCGTCACTGGAGGCGGTCCCCGCCGCAGTCGGTTGCCGTAAACTGTCAGGATTTGGTAGCTGGTCATTCTTCGGGATGGGATCCGTTCGAAATGCGTCCGCATACGTTAGTGGCAGCGGCGTCAACGTGGACGGAGGTACGGGTTCGCCGTTTGGAACTTGCACTATCCTCCGCTGCATACATTCGGAACGGACGTGGCCCTCTTTCCCACAGCCTGAGCATGTTTTGGGTTGTCCATCGTATATGACTATAGCTCTGCATCCGCCGATGAACAAGTACGAGGGTACATGTTGTGTCAGTTCTATTCTGATTTGACGCACCCCATTGAGAACGGGGTAAGTCGTGAAGTTGGACCATTTTTCCTCAACGTGGCTAAGCACTCTTCCATATGGGCGTAAGGCGTCAACGACCAAGTCAGACGGAACCTCGAAGGGAAGTTCGAAAATACGTATGTTTCGTAAGCCCAGTCCTGCATGATCAATAGTTACTTCTCCAACATGTCCATCAGAGTGCCGAAATTTGAGTCCATGTTTAGTATCTCGGATGATTCTGTAACATACTGCATCGTTAATCAGCTTGACGTAAACAACACTGCTCACTATGGAGAGGTGGATTCCGATAAGTTCGTTGTAGTCAAGTTTAACTTCGTCTCGTAGGAACCTTTCTATTTCGTAGGCTTTCGGTCTCGCATATTCATTCGAAAAACTAATCTTGAGAGTCGACTTTCGGTATGCATGTGCCATTCTGTATCGAGTCGTCTAAACGCGCGAGTACGCCGAAGAGGTAAACAACTGCGGGAGCGCGAACTTCTCCGGCAGGGACGTAAACAGACGTCCGTGCCGTAGCACCGCCGAAAGCAGACTGCTCGGGACCTTTGCCTTTCGCGGGCAAGTGCTCTACCATCTGAGCTACCGAAACACGACTCACGCCCGGTCTCACAGCTTTACTTCTGCCAGTATCTCGTCTCCTACCTTCCAAACTTTACAGAAGCTCTCCTGCGAACCTTGCAGAACTAGCACTCCTGAAAGAAAGGATATTGCGGATACATGGCTTAGCCACAGCCTGGGGGATGTTTCCAGAATGAGATTTTTCACTCTGCAGCGGAGTGTGCGCTGATATGAAACTTCCTGGCAGATTGAAACTGTGTGCCCGACCGAGACTCGAACTCGGGACCTTTGCCTTTCGCGGGCAAGTGCTCTACCATCTGAGCTACCGAAGCACGACTCACGCCCGGTCTCACAGCTTTACTTCTGCCAGTATCTCGTAGAGCACTTGCCCGCGAAAGGCAAAGGTCCCGAGTTCGAGTCTCGGTCGGGCACACAGTTTTAATCTGCCAGGAAGTTTCATATCAGCGCACACTCCGCTGCAGAGTGAAAAATCTCATACTGTCTGAATTGTTTCGCGTCAATACGCATCACATGTAAAATCTAAAGTGCATTATTCCAGAAAACGACCTCCTTAGGTTACCTTTAACAAAACAGACGAAACGTATCTGAAACGTAAATGAATAGTATTTTCAGCAAGAAAAAAGGTGTTTGAATTTGTAAAACGAATGTTAATAGCACCAGTTTGAAAGTAGGCCGTAACATCAATTACACTGCTCAAACAATTAGATCAAGTGAGATATCATACACAGTAGACATATGGTAAGGTATCTTATTCAGATATCGGTTACAATTGTAATTTGTGTGTGATACAGTACGATATTTTGCTGTCTCAGTTCCTTACTTGAGGTTTACATGGCGTTTACGTAGAGTGAGGCACCATGGGGCTACCATAGTAGTGAAACAGCCATTCTAGTTGCCCTCTAATATGGTGTGTGATTACCTCGGACGGCAAGTAGGTTGCACACATGGCTGGCACAGGCAGTATGAGGTTATCAGTCAGCTCTTGAGGGATATTTGGCCATTCTTCCATGAGTTCAATATCCAGCTCTGCAATCTTTGTGGGAAGTGCTGGTCTGACTGCAGTGCGTCTGCCAAGTGCATCCTAGACATGCTCAATCGGGTTTAAGTCCGGTGAACATGCTGGCCACTCCATTCGTTCAGTTCCTTCAGCTTCAAGCATGTTGTCCACCAGTGAAGCTCTGTGGGGGCGAGCGTTATCGTCCACCAGAAGGAACCCATCGCCTATGGCACCAGCGTAGGGTACAAAAAAAGGTCGGAGGATCTCTTCTCTACACTTCCGAGCAGTCAAAGCGCCATTGTGAACGGCATAGAGGTCCGTACGTCCGCCAATACTGACTCCTGCCCACACCATTCGTCCACCACCATGATATGGTGATGTTTCCTGCGCATAAGCAGGATTGTTCCGAGTTCCACGTTCTTTCCACATTAGCGAACGACGATTGTGCGGATGAACACAAAATCTTGACTCATCTATGAACAGCACCCGGCGACATACGTTGTGACTCCAATCCTGATGTTCCTCCGCCCAGTTTCTGCGGGCCAAACGGTGTCGTGGGTTTAATGGGACACACACCATAGGCCTCCGTGCGTAGAGGCCACATTCCCGAAGGCGATTTCGGAATGTTTGTCTTGATGCTGCGCACCCTGTTACTATCTGGAGAGTGTGTTGCAGCTGAGTTGCATTCAGCCTCCTGTCTCGACGAGCTGTTAACCGGATGTAACGGTCATCTCTTGCTGATGTTACCCGTGGACGACCTTGGCCTTGCCTTCTTTTAATAGTTCCTGTTGTCTGGAATCGCGTCCAGGTCCTGGAAATTACACTTTGGGACACTCCAATAGCTGCAGCCACCTCCCTCTGTGTCTGTCCCGCTTACAACCCTCCTATGGCTCTCCATGCCACAGCTTCGGGTAAGTCATGTTGTTGTTGCATTGCACTACCTGCTCACTACACTGTCTGAACCCAACTGCTTGTGTAATCGAGCGGTTCTAGGTGCTTCAGTCTACAACCGCGCGACTGCTACGATCGCAGGTTCGAATCCTGCCTCGGGCATGGATGTACGTGATGTCCTTAGGTTAGTTAGGTTTAAGTAGTTCTAAATTCTAGGGGACTGATGACCTCAGATGTTAAGTCCCGTAGTGCTCAGAGCCATTTGAACCATTTAGTAAATACAAGTCAACACCAACCTCCTCTGCAGCAACTTTCCGTTATTACCCCTATTTCAGTGACCGTAATGTTATTGCCTCCACTCTGTAGAACCGACAGAAAGACGTCGAAGCATTTTAGTTCATTCTGCCGATGACAGTGCTTCAGAACCTAGATACCTCAACTGATCCCCTAATAGTTTTGACCATTGTATAAAATGCAAAGTCTGTTGCAGAAGCCTACCATAGGCAGAGTACAAATTTTCTTTGCCACGGCGCTAGGAGGGTGAGGGTGGCGGACCCATCGCTCTGGCCGTCTTTTACCCTGGAAAAATCCCCGGTAAGTATTTGATAGCGGGCGGTGTCGACCTGGGGACGTCCTGGACGGAGTGGAAAGAGAGAAAATCCCCGTTCCTATCCATGATTGAACCCAGGACCTCCAGGACCAGAGTTCAGTGCTCTACTCACCAGGCCATAACGGCGACCAATATCAATTATATGAAAACTAAAAAAAAAAAAAGCGTAATCATCACATCCCAAAGAAAATAACATAAATTACCAAAGAAGTCATAGAAACAGTTTATGAATTTCTGCATTTAGGTCAGTTAATGATGACTAGATGGATATAAAAGAAATTAATACAAGATTACTCGTGGCATGGAGTGCTTTCGTAAAATAAATAGGGTTTTCGAAACTAAGCTTCTGATGCGTCTGGAAAACGAAAAATTACAATCACTGTATGTTACACCGACGGAAAAATAATTCGTAACACCAAAAAATAATTAATGCAGAGTAATGAAATTTTGGGAATATATTTCTCTACGTAACATATTTAAATCATTAACATTGCAAGATCACAGGTTAATGTAAGCGTGAGATGAACCATTACAAATGTGAAGGGCTGGTACGTTAATAACCGATGTAACCACCAGAGCCGGCCGCGGTGGTCTAGCGGTTCTAGGCGCGCAGTCCGGAACCGCGCGACTGCTACGGTCGCAGGTTCGAATCCTGCCTCGGGCATGGATGTGTGTGATGTCCTTAGGTTGGTTAGGTTTAAGTAGTTCTAAGTTCTAGCGGACTGATGACCACAGATGTTAAGTCCCATAGTGCTCAGAGCCATTTGAACCATTTAACCACCAGAATGATCAATGAAGGCATGCAAACGTGCATGTATTGTGTTGTGCAGGTGCCCGATGCGTTCGTGGGATGGAGTTCCATGTCTGTTGCACTTGGTCGGTCAGTACAGAGATGGTTAATGCTGGTTGTGTATGACGCTGTTTTTGTCGACCGATGATGTCCCATTCACGCTCGATTGGAGACACAAATGGTGATCGAGTATTCCAAGGCAACATGTCGACACTATGTAGAGCACGTTGGATTACAATATCGGCATGTGGTCGTGCGTTATAATGTTGGAAAACAACCCCTGAAATACTGTTCATTAATGGCAGCACAACGCGTCGACTAATGAGACTGACGTACAAATTTGCAGTCAGGATGCGTTGGATAAGCACGAGAATGCTCCTGTTGTCATACGAAGTCGCACGCCAGACCACAGCTCCAGGCGTAGGTCCAGTGTTTCTCGGCCACAGACAGATTGGTTGTAGGCCCTCAACTACCCTCCTCCTAAACAACACATGGCCATCACTGGCATCGAACCAGCTTTCATCAG
This sequence comes from Schistocerca nitens, assembly GCF_023898315.1. NCBI lineage: Eukaryota > Metazoa > Arthropoda > Insecta > Orthoptera > Acrididae > Schistocerca > Schistocerca nitens. The sequence continues at coordinate 301,834,366 of NC_064617.1, forward strand.
AAAACACAACAGACGTCCACCTTGCCTTCGATGAGCTGCTTGACACCACTGAAGTCACAAGTGGCGGTGGTTTGGATGTTTGAGTTCAGTGGAATGCACGCTGCAGGGCGTATGGCTCGAAGCTGTGACCGATTTATAACCGTTCGTCGTGTCACGGTGGTGCCGACCGCTGCTCAAATTGCTGCTGCAGATGCAGTTCGATGCGCCAGAGCCAAATTCCTAAGTCCTTCTGCAGTATCGCAGAAGGAACATTCAGCTTCTCGTATCCCCATTACACGGCCTCGTTCAAATTCAGTGAGGTGTTGATAATGGCGTCTTTGAAACTTCCTGGCAGATTAAAACTGTGTGCCGGACCGAGACTCGAACTCGGGACCTTTGCCTTACGCGGGCAAGTGCTCTACCAACTGAGCTATTGCTTGGGTAGCTCAGTTGGTAGAGCACTTGCCCGAGAAAGGCAAAGGTCCCGAGTTCGAGTCTCGGTCCGGCACACAGTTTTAATCTGCCAGGAAGTTTCATATCAGCGCACACTCCGCTACAGAGTGAAAATATAATTCTGGAACGGCGTCTTTGTCACCTTCATGGTATTTTTGACTTACATCAACTCACTACGTACATTCACGAAGTTAACTAACGCTCACGACCCATACAGTATGTATTTACATCTTCATAATGGCGCCACTAGCGGCACTCATATGCGACTGGCGTGAAAGTTGAATAGATATAATCTTTCAGATGTAGAAACACTTGTCCGTCCTCTTTTAGAATACTGCTGCGCGGTTTGGGATCCTTATCAGATAGGACCGACGGGGTACATCGAAAAAGTTCAAACAAGGGCAGCAAGTTTTGTATTATCAAGAAATATGGGAGAGGGTGTCACTGAAATGATATAGGATTTGGGCTGGACATCATTAAAACAAAGGCGTTTTTCGTTGCGACGGAATCTTCTTACGAAATTCCAATCACCAACTTTCTCCTCCGAATGCGAAAATATTTTGTTGACACCGACCTACACAGGGAGAAACGATCACCACGATAAAATAAGGAAAATCAGAGCTCTTACGGAAAGATATAGGTGTTTGTTCTTTCCACATGCTGTACGAGATTGGAATAATAGACAATTGTGAAGGTGCTTCTTGATGCAATAATTTACCAACAGCCGTATGTATTGTAGAAATTTATTTTATGCACTTCTTATGTGCTACCAGTTTCGGCATTACATTGATGCCATCTTAAGGCCCCACACGTCATAGTCGTAAAATCGCTATACACGGAAGGAGCCATATAACTGGATCCGTGAATCAAATCGCTATACAACAGCTGTTGTTAGCCAGGCGACACAGACTGCCAGTCAAGAGCTGCTGTATAGCGATTTGATTCACGGATCCAGTTATATGGCTCCTTCCGTGTATAGCGATTTTACGACTATGACGTGTGGGGTCTGAAGATGGCATCAATGTAATGCCGAAACTGGTAGCACATAAGATGTTCATAAAATAAATTTCTACAATACATACGGCTGTTGGCAAATTATTGCATCAAGAAATACATGCCAGCCGTTGTCCCACAGTCCATAATGGATCAACAAAGAAATGTGAAGGTGGTTCGGTGAACCCTCTACCAAGCACTTAAATGTGATTTGCAGAGATCCATGTAGATGCAGATGTAGGTGTTGAGGCCACCTCATTACGAGAAGTTAAGTTTTCTTTCCTTTTTATAAATGAGGTGTTCTGTTAATCTGCAAATGTTATGTACAGATCATTTTGGATTCCTGCCTCTGGCCATCGCAACTTCTCTCCGTCCTTGTTTGTGTCGGTACTGACTCCTAAAGTAGCCGTCACATCTGGCGACGAGGATTATATAACCAAAGCTCTCTTCGCTCTTCGCTGCTCCATCACACCGCGTTACTATTATTTCTCTCTTTTCTCGCACAGGTGGCATTGCTACTAAATGTGTTCTTGCAGACTAGCCGCAACGCTTCAGCTATCTGCGTTCCTCCATTGCTTGTGATTAATTTGTTGCAGCGCTCCTCTCATTAAAATCGCCTCTAACTCGTCTCCTACAACACCTACGCCTAGACCTCCGGTTGCTGCCGGCTTTGATCTAATGCAGTTTATTCAGTCTGAGAACCGCCAAATGTCAAAATGGTTCAAACGGCTCTGAGCACTATGGGTCTTAACATCTGAGGTCATCAGTCCCCTAGAACTTTGAACTGCTTAAACCTAACTAACCTAAGGACATCACACACATCCATGCCCGAGGCAGGATTCGAACGTGCGACCGTAGCAGTCGCGCGGTTCCGGACTGAAGCGCCTGGAACCACTCGGCCACCGCGGCCGGCGCCAATTGTCACGGTTGATGACGGTAGCCCAGTACCATTGCTCTACACATCGAATGCAAGGTACTGTGAAACTTTCTCATTTCTTGTCAACGGCCGGCACAGGAGTTTACCGCCTCGCTCAGAAATTATTGCCGACTAGTAGGCCGGAGTTGCTAGTTTTTGATTTAGTTCCCACCGTCACTAATGATTATGAGGATGAGTTACAAATTGCGGCAGCTAATTACAGGTTCTTTCAATACTGGAAAAAGCCAGAACAGACATACCGTCAGTGGGTCCACAGAGCTTCAGGATTTGGCACGACAGTGTCGTTTTCAATTTAGTTGTGGACAGCACTATAGTGACGCAATGATTCGTGATGCGACTACGTATACTGTGCCAGCAGTAGGATTTGTGAACTAATTCTCAAACATTCTGACACTACTTTGAAACACGTGTTACAAATTATTGAACATCATTTTCGTGTGATAATGTCGTACAAAACTTTGAGGTAGCTCACATTTGCAGTGAAACGCAAAGTGGCGAACAGGTCGAGCCTTGAGACCGTTCACTGCACGCAAACAAGCCACCACGCCATGGACAGAGTAAACTAGTGTTAACAATTGTGTCTACTGTGAAACCAAGTCCCCGCTGCTTTTCCAAGCATAAAATACATAATTTCCCTTTGTGGAACGCGACTTGCTTTGCTTGTGGAAAGCCAGATCATGTACTGTCAGTGAGCTTACAACAGCAAAGGAACTCTACCCACGTTCTCTCTCGTAAGCGCTGAGTACCCTCTCACTTAGTGAATGAATTTTTTTCTAAACTGGCTACTGGTACTACTAATGAGCAAATTCCGAATTTGCGTTCACCCCACCAAATGCTGTGCATCGACAGTCAAACATACTGTTTGTGAACTTAGTCATTGTCGGACGCTGAGTTACGACTTCAGTTAGATACTGGCGTTTCCGTTACATTGCTTAATAGGTTCGCAACAGTTGACAAAATCTTGCTCACAACTTACTGCGTATAACGGTCAGGACATTCCAGTGCTTGGTGCATGTAGTTTACCTAGCACATTCCAGTCTCACACCAGAACGGTGACATTTACAATTTTGCGTTCGCGAGACTGTGAAAATATTTTTGGGTTGGATTCATTTAATGTGTCTGCTTTTCTTATTCAGGATAATGTACGTTCTGTTTCTGCGTTCAACCTAAAAGACAGTGTTACACAATTGATTGTGGAGTTTCCTGATTTATTTTCTGAAGTAGCTAGCAGAGCAAATAATTTTGTGGTACATGTGACAATGAAAGACAATACGCAACCTAAATTTTTTCGGGCACATCCCGTCCCTCGTGTGCTTAGAGACAAAGTTGCAAGTGAAGTTAAATAATGGTAAGACAATGGAGTTATTGTTCCTGTTCAGGCTAGTCAATGGGCATCTTCCTTAGTAATCTTACTAAAGCCTTCTGGAAGACTTCGTATTTGTCTTGACTTTAAATCCACTGTTCATTCACAAAAAGTAATTGATAATTATCCGTTGCGTCGCCCTGCGGAATTAATGTACAGGCTTGGTGCAGGCCGCTGTTTTTCAAAAATTGACTTACGCGATGAGTATTTGCAAATTCCACTAGATGGAGAGTTTAAGGACATCACACACATCCATGCCCGAGGCAGGATTCGAACCTGCGACCGTAGCGGTCACGCGGTTCCAGACCATAGCACCTAGAATCGCTCGGTCACTCCAGCCTAGTTTCAGAAAATGTTTGTGGTCAACACGCATTTAGGGTTGTTCAAACTTTTGCGCTTACCTTTGGCAGCGCTTCCGCGCCTTCCTTTTTCCTGTGCTACTTAGAACAGTTTACTTAGAACAGCTTAGAACAGTGTCAAATTACTTGGACGACCTTGCGGTGTCAGGCCATACACCGGAGGAACATATCAGTAACCTTCATGCGCTTTTTCAAGTACTTTCAGCTGCAAGTTTGAAGTGTCGCCTGGACGAATGTCCCTTTTTTTCAGACTGGAATTTAGTATCTAGGCCACGTTGGCATCCCTGCCCGCGGAACATGACGGTATTGCAGTCAGTTCTCGGGAAATTGACATTATATCCGGTTTAAACTCAACGTAGTCCAGATTGCGGCTCCGTTCCGTTGTTGCGCCGGAGGAATGTGCCTTTTGTTTGGACCAAAAAGTGTCAGGATGCATTCCAGAAACTTAAAAATGTCTTGTTGAGTGACATATGTCTTGATCATTTCGATCCCGGTAAGCCTGTGATTCTGGCAGTGGTCGCTTTTTCGTGGTAGATCAGAGCTGTGCTCTCGCACACATTTGGTTCACAGGACAGGCTGACTGCTTTCACTTCCAAATTACTGACTAAGACTCAATGTAACTATTCCCATATCGAGATGGAAGCGCTTACTCTTATCTATGGTGGGAGAAAGTTTCACCATTATCTGTTTTTTCGGAAGTTTTACCTAGTTACGGACCATAAGCCACTTAAGTTTTTGTTTTATCTGTCCAAACCTGTTCCGCCACGCACGGCTCAGAAGCTGCAACGTTGGGCTTTTTTATTGTTACAGTAACAGTCCGAAATACTGTACCGACCCACGTCGAAGCATGCAAGTGCTGACGCCCTTTCTCGCCTTCCTGTTGGTCCTGGTTCTGAGTTTGATGCTACTGCCGCATCTTGTTGTCAGATCGATCGCGGGACACTGAACTTTTACAGATTTTTCCACTACACCATAGGAAAATTGCACAGGCCACAGAAGCAGACACTCGCTTGAATATTTTATTGCACTACATCCGTACTGTTTCGCCTCGTTCAGTGAAAAACATTCAGAATTCTTTTGTGCGCCGATATTTTACTTGTCGGCATTACCTGTCCATCCATCACCGTGTGATTTCATTGCAAAATGACTCTGAACAATCACGTGTGTTTGTTCCTAAAGTTTGCAAAAAGATGTGTTACGATTGCTCCACCAAGGACTCTATGAAATTGTACGCACGGAACAGTTAGCGCGTCGGCACTGTACTTGGGCGTGTATGGACACCCACATTGAACAGATGACGTCACAGCGTCGTGCTTGTGCTGAAACTCTTATCAGCTCCACTGCAAACCTTTCAACTTGGCCAAAGTTTCATTCGCTCTGGCAATAAGTGCCTATTGACTTTGCTGGTCTCATTTGGAACATTCGGTGGGTTATTCTTCTGGACTCTTTTAGCAAATATCCGTTTGAGTGTCCATGAACTCGACAACCATTCAGGCTTTGCAGCTTACACCTATACACAGTGCGTTTAACCCTTAGGGTCAAAACCATTCAACGGTACAATATAATAAACTGAATATTTTGTGATAAGGAACTAAGGACTGGAAAAGAACATTTCTCATTGGAGGTCTCGAATGGGCAATTCATGTGAGGTTCGTGTTTGTAAATACTCTGATCAAAAGTATGTGGACACCTATCAGAGGACGTTAATAAGGGATGGGTTCACGCTTCATCTTTGAGACGGCTTGAACTGTGCTGGGAACTCATTGAATGAGGTGTCTGAATCTCTGTGGAGGAACGGCAGCCAATTCTCCCTCAAGAGCTGACAGCAGAGAAGGTAGTGATGATAGACACTGGATCTGGACCGAAGGTGACGTTCCAACTCGTCCCAGGGGTGATCCATGGGTTCAGGTCAGGACTCTGGACAGGCCAGTTCATTGTAGGAATGTCATTGTCTACACACCATTGCCTCACAGATGCTGCTGTATGACAGGGTGCACTGTCATGTTGATACAGTCATCGCTTCCAAACTGTTCCTCTATTGTATATAGCACATAATGCTGTATTAGCGTTTTCTTAAGCGCAATAAATTGATCCCATCCTAACCGCGAAAAACACCCCCTTACCATAACACTACCTCCTCCGTTTTTCACTGTTGACACCACACGCGATGGCAGGTAATTTTCTCCGGGTATTCGTCAAATCCAGATCCTTTCATTGGGTTGTCACAGGGTATAGCGTGATTCATCACTCCAAATCACTAATTTCCAGCCATCCACCGTCCATTCGAGTCACTCCTTACACCATCTCAGGCGTCACTTAGCATTGACTACAGAAAACTGTGATGAGTTGCTCTACCATTGATCCCTAGGTATAGTCATTGCGCAAGCTGACCTGCTGGTAGATGGAACTTTGGAACTCAAGAGTGATTTCTTCTGCTGATTTCATGTGATGTTTTACAGTCACCCTTCACGAAGTTCTATGGTCCCTGTCCATCAAAGCATGTGTATTTGGTTTTGGTTAAGCTGTTGTTCTTTCTTCACGTTTCAGTTTCACAATCCCATCCGCAACAGTCACGTGGGCAGCTTTATAAGGGTTGAAATGTCCCTTATGGAACTATTACTCAAATCATATCCAACTACTAGTCCACTGAGCTGTCTTGACATACGTTCCACAGTTCTGCTTCATATACATCTACGTTCTCTGCAAGCCACCCTATGGCGTTCGACCACTACAAGCCATTTGCTTTAAAAACTAAATTTCGCCCGAACAGGCCATGAAGGCTGAACGGTATCGACAGGTCGCCGTGTCACCCTCAGCCGACAGGTGTCACAGGAAGCAGATATGGAGGAGGATGTATTCAGCACACGGCTCTCCGGGCTGTATGTCAGTTTTCGAGACCACAGCAGCTACTTCTCAATCAAGTACCTCCTCAGTTTTCCTCACAAGGGCTGAGTGCACCCCGCTTGCAAACAGCGCTCGGCAGACCGGATTGTCATCCATCCAAGTGCTAGCCCAGCGCGATAGCGCTTAACTTCGTGATCTGACGGGAACCGGTGTTAGCACTGCAGCAAGGCCGTTGGCGTCTATTTTCTTTCCTCTTTCACTCAAATGGAGCGAGGGGGAAACGACCTCTATAAACCTCCATACGAGCCCTAATTTCTATCTTATCTTCTTGACCCTGACGAGAAATGTACGTTGGCGGCAGTTCAGTCGTTCTGCAGGCAGTTGCAAATGCCTGTTCTATAAATTTTCTCAGTAGTATATCATGAAAAGAGCGTCGTCTTTCCTAGAGGGATTCCCCTTTGAGTATACAAGAACACCCGTAACTGGCAACAAATGTAGCAATACGACTTTGATTGGGTTCGATGTCTTCCTTTAATGCGGCGCGTAGGGATCCCAAACATTCGAGAAGGACTCTAAACGTGGTTTACTTTTAGGTGGGCTACACTTTCATAAAACCTTCCCAGTAAACCGAAATCGACCAGTTGCTTTCCCTACTACTGTCCTTACATCCTCGTTCAATTTCATCTCGCTTTACATACGCTTAGATATTTAATCAAGATGACTGTCCCAAGCAGCACAACACTTGTACTGTATTTGAACATTTGATAATTGTTGTTTCTACTAATCTGCATTCAGAGCAAGCTGCCAATCATCACACGTAATAGCAATTCTGTCTGTCGTACTGTACCCTTGTACGGTCACTCAACGGCGATACTTTCCCGTGTACTAAAAAGTAATCGCAAACAGTCGCACATTGCTGCCCACCTTCTCAGTCAAATCATTTATGTATACCTGGGGCACTCCTGACGATACCCTTGTCTCTGATGAACACTCACCGTCGAGGTCTTCGAACCACTCACGTATCTGGCGACCTGTTCCTTATGCTCATACCTTCGTTAACGGTCTTCAGTGGGGCACTGTGTGAGCGCTTTCCGGAAATCTAGAAACACAGAATCTACCTGCTGTCCTTCATCCGTGGTTCGCAGGATACCGTGCGAAAAAATGAAAGATACAGGAGTTACCTGCTCTGTTTTCCAGTAGCTTGGAACTTCGTGCTGGGCGAGAGATTCGCGATAAACGCAAGCTGAGTAAGGCGGCAATGCCGTACTCTCTGCAAAACAAAATTGAGATTGCTTTCTGACCTGGCGACTTACTCGATTTCAACTCTTTCAGCTGCTTCTCAACTCCAGGGACGCCAGTTTTATGTTCTTCATACCAGAGCCTGTGCGACTGTCCAACGTTGGCGTGTTTATACGATCCTCCTTCGTGAATGATTCCTCGAAAGCGAAATTAAACTTCAGGTGCCGTTTTACTGTCTTCTGTTGTCAAACCAGACTGGCCGACGAATGGCTGGATATAAGCCTTCAACCCACTAAGTCGTTTTCCGTGGGAATGGAATATTTCGTGTTCTCGGCAAGGTCCTTTGCTAAGGTATGACGGCGGAACTTCTTGTACTCTTCGAGCACAGATTTTTTTTTTATTTTTTTCATGGACGTACGAATTTCTACTAACTTTTACCTGTCATCATTTCTACTTTTTTTTACCAGAGGACTCTGTTACTATACCACAGTGGGTCTTCCTCATACTTAAGCTACTGGAAACACACTTCTCCACAGCGCTATTTACAAAATGGTTCAAATGGCTCTGAGCACTATGGGACTTAACATCTGTGGTCATCAGTCCCTAGAACTTAGAACTACTTAAACCTGTTATCTGTGGTGTGCTTAGGTTGAGTGAATCACTGTTTACAGTTCGTAACTGGTTATTGAAGATAAGGCCTTTGCCGTTACAAGAACATGCTGACAAGAATTTAAAGTGCGGTGTAGCAGCGGCTAGTGTCGGAAAGGCGAAATGAAAAGTTTCTCGAAACTGTCGTACCACCCGTTGAGAGCTGGCCAAGAATTGTTTGCAAAACAGAATCTGAGAGAATACGGTACTGATAGAGCACCAATTACACCCTACCCTCCCCCCCCTCCCCCCTAACCCTCCATCGGGTCACCCGATTACCTCCCGCTCCCTCCCCCTCCGCCCTCGCCATCATGAGCAAAGTGCGCAAGCTATAGGGCCAAATTATTTTGGTGCTAACCGAAGGGACCCGGATTCAATTCCCGGCCGGGTCGGAGATTTTCTCCACTCGCGGACTTGGTGTTGTGTCGTCCTTACGATCGTATTGTCGTGAGTGACTTTCCACTCTGGAGATGGCTGTATGAGCACATCCCGAAAGCCAATTATTAAAAAAAATCACAGAAAGCATATATAAAAAAAGTCCCTCTCATGGATTGCGCAAAAATATGACGTTACAATACAGTAATCAAACCAGAAGCCCTGTATGCAGCCGAAACATTGTCCATTACCAACTATGGCTCAACTGAAAGGCTGGAGATTAAAGAAAGGAAGATATAAGAAAAATCCCTGGTCCCAGATTCCACAGCAGCAAAGTAGTTCGCATCAAAAATGAAATACTTTATCAAACTACCGAAAAACTTTCAGACACAATGAGAAGAAGGAGAATTGATTTTTATGGACACATACTCAGCATGAACTAAAAGAAATCAACAAAATAATGTTTGACTACTTCCGTAGAAAAAACAAATAAATAAAGAAATCAAATTGGTTTAAGGAAACGGAGAAGCACTTAAGAGAACTCCAAATCACAGAAAATATGATCATAGATGAAACTGCAAAAAATAACCAAAGTCAAGAAAGAGAGGTTCCAAGTCAAAATGAAAACCAAACGAGCACTCCAAAACTCTGAAGACGAAGGTAAGAAAGTTCAGAATGAATGAAATAATACTGGGTCAATACAAAGGCACAGAACATTAAAAAAAAAAAGATTGATTTAACCTACCCCAAAGATGAGTGAAACGAAGAAGAAGAAAAAAATAAAAAATTGTTTCAATTGGGAGTTCAGTTTTGTCAATGAAGTACACCATAATGCATGCATGCACTGAGAACAGCGGTCGTTACTACGAACTATTGTTGCAGGACCATTGTCGCTACAAAAATTGTTTTTGGGTTATTGCTATTCTTTGTAAACAGTTTATGTCAATAAGGAACTAAATACTTACTTTCTATATTAGTTCTTTATCTCAAAGCACTCAGTTTAGTTTACTCCACAATCTGTGTAATTTTGACCCCAAAGTTTGGAGACGCATTTTATTCAGAAAGAAGACTATAAAGATATAAATCCATAACAGCCGCAATAACTCGGTTAAAAGTACTAAAAACTACATTTAAAAATATATCATTGTGACGTTTTCATACAAATAAATTCAGTTGGACTGGCTGAAATAAAATGAATGATGAGGGTGAACTCAGTAAAGATGCTACTAAATAAAATTATATCAGTCAAAAATTAGGTCAGAAGACTGATGACTCGAAAAAAAAGTAGGTGCGTGTTCTCTTAAGCCCCTTTTACACGATCGACTTCCTTTGTTTCAGTTGATTTGACTCGAGACAAGTGTGGCTACTGCAGCGCCCCTGACGTTTTCCCGTACTGAGTCTTGTCAGTTTTGAATGGTCACATTCGTTTACACGTCAGCACCGAACTTGCCGGAGTTGTGGAGCTGTCTGTTGTACAGTTTGGCATTTGAAGGAGGTTATGACGGATTATTGTTTTTACGAAAAATCGGAATGTAGTAACAAAATGTTGGAATGAGCAATGACGATAGATCTGATTAAAGACCAAAGCAGAATAGATTTCATTAATAACCGAAGTAGAATAGATTTGATTAATGACAGAAGCAGAATCCATAGTCGAAGTTCTTGTCAATGTGTGATAAATTGTTCAATACACACCTGATGACGAAAGGTATAGGAAAGTGTCATCCAAACATTTCAGAACGTGTACATTTCTTTGCCCGAGAAAATAATATATACTTGCAAACACATCAGACAGATTGTAGAGCGCTTCATCCTCTGTAACTTGTTTTCTTGCTAAGTGACAAACAACAAAGAAAATTATTTTTTATCATCCAATAATCTTTACTTTTTCGCTGTGTAGATGAGTGTAGTTAAATACATGTGTCTACTTACGTTCGTATCTATGCGTGATGTAGGTTTCTTTCTCTGAAAAACGGAAATACTTTTTGCTTTCAGATATTTCGTCTCTCTTGCAGACAAGAAGAACACTACAAGGAAAAAAGAAAAGATCCCCGGACCGTGTGTAACTTTTCAATGTGCCACGAAAACAAGCAGACAAAATAATAATCATGATGGGAGTGAGCTCGATCGCCGGCCGGTGTGGCCGAGCGGTGCTAGGCGCTTCAGTCTGGAACCGCGCGACCGCTACGGTCGCAGGTTCGAATCCTGCCTTGGGCATGGATGTGTGTGATGTCCTTTGGTTAGTTAGATTTAAGTAATTCTAAGTTCTAGTGGACTGATGACCTCAGATGTTAAGTCCCATAGTGCTCAGAGCCATTTGAGTGAGCTCGATCAAAATAAGTTATAACTTCGACGCTAGCAGACATCGCCACAGTCCCTTACCTCTGTGCATGCGCAGTGTGCAGCATACTCGGAAATACAAACTCTACACTCGGCATATATAGTTCATTCACTTTGCTTATATGTGACACATCTTCCGAGCCGCGCGGTTTTAGCCGAGCGGTCTCAAGCGCTGCAGTCATGGACTGTGCGGCTGGTCCCGGCGGGGGTTCGAGTCCTCCCTGGGGCATGGGTGTGTGTGTGCTTGTCCTTAGGGTAATTTAGGTTAAGTAGTGTGTAAGCTTAGGGACTGATGACTTCAGCAGTTATGTCCCAAAAGATTTCACACACATTTGAACATTTTTGAACATCTTCCGAAAGATGAAAACCGAGCTTCGGAAACCGTCTTTCGCCGTCGTGTTTACATGTTGAGGTCTGAAGCGGAGTTGCTAGTCTAGTTAAATATGGCGCCTGGAAAAGAGCTGATACAGTTTATGACTTAGTCAGCACAATCCCTATTTCTCTTCCATTAGACGAGATGTAAACAACTACAGTCTAATATTTCTACTTATCCGTCACTGTACAAAAAACCACTCCCTTCATATTAGCGGAAAATTTTTAAAAACAAGAGGAAACTTGAAAGTCCAAGCACGTTTTAAAACTGGTGGCGTTTACATGGGAGTGAAAATCGATAGCGGAATTTGAAAACAGGCAACCAGAAGCGGATTTTCAGACTCGATTTTGAAGTGTGTACGTGACCACCCAGAAGCAGTATTCGGAAATCACTTTACGAAATCCGGTTTTGGGAGCCCCGTGTAAACGGGGTAATTGACGTCGTAGAACCACTCGTGGCGTGGTTGGTTGCTGATTTACACGCAACCACGAAAGGCGCACACACTCCGGGTAGTCCATTTTGACCAGAAAGTCAGCCGGCCGGAGTGGCCGTGCGGTTCTAGGCGCTACGGCCTGGAACCGCGAGACCGCTACGGTCGCAGGGTCGAATCCTGCCTCGGGCATGGATGTGTGTGTTGTCCTTAGGTTAGTTAGATTTAAGTAGTTCTAAGTTCTAGTGGACTGATGACCTCAGAAGTTGAGTCCCATAGTGCTCTGAGCCATTTGAACCATTTTGAACCAGAAAGTTACTCGTATAAAATGGGCTTTATCCCTTTCAGACTTGAATTTTTTCTGGAGTAAGAAAAATTTTTCTTAGTGTGGTAATGTTCTCAGGGGACTTTTATATGATTTGAGGTGCAAGTTTTATACAAAAGTATGTACCCCTTTTCAAAACATACTTCGTACACTTGGTTTCATTTTATGGACTAAAATAACTAATAACGAAATATGCTCTATTGTTATAAACAGTAAAATGGTCAAACAATAATTACCATGCAAAATAACGCTAACAATATTCAAAATATAAGTGGAATATAGTGAACCAACCACATCCGAGTATTCAGTTACTCACGAGCTGCCGTGCACTGCTATACTGACTTTCTGATATTACCATAGTGATGTCCAACAGTTAGCAACACTTGGGGATGATGAAAAAACTTTCACAAATGTGTACCTCAGGCTTCTGGTGGGAAAAAAAGTACTTCTGTTGAAGCTAAGACACATTAAATGTTAATGTACACAATTGTAGGCAGAGGGTCTGAAAGGGTTATAGCGAAAACGTATGTCATGCAGATGTTGGCTGCCCCGTGTCACAGAGTAACATCTGTGCCAGTGTGTAACGGATCGTTTCCGGGCCGCGACGGTCGGCGAGTGCCGGTCGCTATTGTGAGTGACAACTGACATGCCAGAAATTAAACTTCAGGTGCCGTTTTACTGTCTTCTGTTGTCAAACCAGACTGGCCGACGAATGGCTGGATATAAGCCTTCAACCCACTAAGTCGTTTTCCGTGGGAATGGAATATTTTGTGTTCTCGGCAAGGTCCTTTGCTAAGGTATGACGGCGGAACTTCTTGCACTCTTCGAGCACAGTTTTTTTTTTTTCTTCATGGACGTACGAATTTCTACTAACTTTTACCTGTCATCATTTCTACTTTTTTTTTACCAGAGAACTCTGTTACTGTACCACAGTGGGTCTTCCTCATACTTAATCTACTGGACACACACTTCTCCAAAGCGCTATTTACAAAATGGTTCAAATGGCTCTGAGCACTATGGGACTTAACATCTGTGGTCATCAGTCCCCTAGAACTTAGAACTACTTAAACCTAACTAACCTAAGGACATCACACACATCCACGCCCGAGGCAGGATTCGAACCTGCGACCGTAGCAGTCGCGCGGTTCCGGACTGAGCGCCTAGAACCGCGAGACTACTGCGGCCGGCGCGCGATTTACAGTTAGTTTAAACTTTGCTCTCAATTCCTCTGTGCCCACCGTATTGAAACTAAATAATGTCTACTCACTGTCGAAGTAGGATGCTAACAACTGCTCACCTGACATCTAATGACATCTAGTGGTCTTTTGATCAGATGATGTATTACAGGAGTTCTCGAATGAGAAATTCAAGTAAGGCTCGTGTTTGTAAATAGCATACTCGTGTGTTTGACTGTAAACAGCCGCCTGCTGCAGCGATGCTGGTTGACTAACAGTTATCTGTGGTGTGCTTAGGTTGAGTGAATCACTGTTTACAGTTCGTAACTGGTTATTGAAGATAAGGCCTTTGCCGTTACAAGAACATGCTGACAAGAATTTAAAGTGCGGTGTAGCAGCGGCTAGTGTCGGAAAGGCGAAATGAAAAGTTTCTCGAAACTGTCGTACCACCCGTTGAGAGCTGGCCAATGTTCTAGAGCAAGAATTGTTTGCAAAACAGAATCTGAGAGAATACGGTACTGATAGAGCACCAATTACACCCTACCCCTCCCCCCTCCCCCTCCATCGGGTCACCCGATTACCTCCCGCTCCCTCCCCCTCCGCCCTCGCCATCATGAGCAAAGTGCGCAAGCTATAGGGCCAAATTATTTTGGTGCTAACCGAAGGGACCCGGATTCAATTCCCGGCCGGGTCGGAGATTTTCTCCACTCGCGGAGGTGTTGTGTCGTCCTTACGATCGTATTGTCGTGAGTGACTTTCCACTCTGGAGATGGCTGTATGAGCACATCCCGAAAGCCAATTATTAAAAAAAATCACAGAAAACATATATAACAAAAAGTCCCTCTCATGGATTGCGCAAAAATATGACGTTACAATACAGTAATCAAACCAGAAGCCCTGTATGCAGCCGAAACATTGTCCATTACCAACTATGGCTCAACTGAAAGGCTGGAGATTAAAGAAAGGAAGATATAAGAAAAATCCCTGGTCCCAGATTCCACAGCAGCAAAGTAGTTCGCATCAAAAATGAAATACTTTATCAAACTACCGAAAAACTTTCAGACACAATGAGAAGAAGGAGAATTGATTTTTATGGACACATACTCAGCATGAACTAAAAGAAATCAACAAAATAATGTTTGACTACTTCCGTAGAAAAAACAAATAAATAAAAAAATCTAATTGGTTTAAGGAAACGGAGAAGCACTTAAGAGAACTCCAAATCACAGAAAATATGATCATAGATGAAACTGCAAAAAATAACCAAAGACAAGAAAGAGAGGTTCCAAGTCAAAATGAAAACCAAACGAGCAATCCAAAACTCTGAAGAAGAAGGTAAGAAAGTTCAGAATGAATGAAATATACTGGGTCAATACAAAGGCACAGAACATTAAAAAAAAAAAAAGATTGATTTAACCTACCCCAAAGATGAGTGAAACGAAGAAGAAGAAAAAAATAAAAAATTGTTTCAATTGGGAGTTCAGTTTTGTCACTGAATTACACCATAATGCATGCACTGAGAACAGCGGTCGTTACTACGAACTATTGTTGCAGGACCACTGTCGCTACAAAAATTGTTTTTGGGTTATTGCTATTCTTTGTAAACAGTTTATGTCAATAAGGAACTAAATACTTACTTTCTATATTAGTTCCTTATCTCAAAGCACTCAGTTTAGTTTACTCCACAATCTGTGTAATTTTGACCCCAAAGTTTGGAGACGCATTTTATTCAGAAAGAAGAATATAACGATATAAATCCATAACAGCCGCAATAACTCCGTTAAAAGTACTAAAGTACTAAAAACTACATTTTAAAAAAAATATCATTGTGACGTTTTCATACAAATAAATTGAGTTGGACTGGCTGAAATAAAATGAATGATGAGGGTGAACTCAGTAAAGATGCTACGAAATAAAATTGTAGTGTTGGCAGACTTGCCAACACTACGCACACTAATTGAAAGAGGCGGCCAAGATGCACGCGCTAACTCACGAAGGATGGAGTGAGGTCTGAAACAGGAGACTTAATGAATGCTATAAAGAAATGTACGTAGCTTCTGGACTACTTAACTTTTAATCCGTCCTTGTATACATCGTTCTTGATTATACATCTGGAGATTGTGGCGATACAAATGAGACTCGTATGATACATGCACTGATACAATTGGCGCCTTGCTAAGTCGTAGCCATTAACTTAGCTGAAGGCTATTCTGTCTGTCTCTCGGCAAAGGAGAGCAAAGGCTTCGTCCGTATAGTCGCTAGCAACGTCGTCGTACAACTGGGCCGAGTTCTCGTACGTCTCTCGAGACCTGCCGTGTGGTGGCGCTCGGTCTATGATCACACAGTGGCGACACGCGGGTCCGACATGTACTAATGGACCGCGGCCGATTTAAGCTACCACCTAGCAAGTGTGGTGTCTGGCAGTGACACCACATTCCTCCCCCGCAAATCGGCGAACGGTCGTGTTATAAGGCTTCCGCCCGCCGTGGGGAGGACCCCATGTTGACGCATGCGATGAGGTGGGCAGCCTAACAACAGGCGAGGCTGTGCCACCCGCACCCGGCCATTCGGTCCGAGGGGAGCTAGGAAACGCCTGAAAACCTAGTCCAGGGTGCACGTCAACATGCGGTGTATGCGCCCGTAGAGAGACAGGAGGGGCCGAAGGGTCGACCTCCATGTGGTCGGGGCACCCGACGGGCGAAGACGACATCTGGTCCGGAGCGGGCAAGAGTTCCATGGTGGAGGACATCTGGTCACGGAAAGCGATCGGCGGCGCGTGACCCAGGGAGGCGCCAGGCGGCTGCAGCGACGCGTCCACTGCGGGCGGCGCCGGCGGGAGAACAGGCGGCGGCGGCGGCGCGTCGCCATGAGGCAAAATGGAAGGCAGCGTCGGTAACACCTGGCGATGAGGCGAGCCAGTAGATGGGTCCCCAGGGCGCTGACCTGACGGCACCGTCGCTGAAAGCAGACGGGGAGCGGCAGAACCCGAGCGACGACAGAGGCGCAGCTGATTGAGATGCCGACGCACCTCACCAGAGGCCCCCAAAACCAAATACATCGCACGGCCGAGGCAGCGAAGAATGCACCCTGCGAGCCAATGCCGTGAACCGCGATAGTTGCGATAGAAAACAACGTCGCCAGGAGCAAAAGCAGTAGTCTGCCGCTGCACAGGAACCTGATGCGGCGGATGCAGCAAAGACATCAAGGTTCGATGAGGACAACCATGGAGCAACTCAGCCGGCGAGCGACCATCGCGGGGCTGAGAGCGATACGAAGACAAAAAGAGCAACAATGCGTCCTCCCTAGAATGCGACTCTTTGAACTTCAACATCTGTGACTTGAAAGTCCGGACCAACCGTTCAGCGGCACCGTTTGACTGAGGCGAAAACGGCGCGGATGTCAGATGTTGAATACCATTGGCCTTGCAGAATGACTGAAATTCTGCGGACATGAATTTTGGGCCATTGTCGGAAACAATAGTCTGGGGAAGACCTTCAATGCAAAAAATAGCGGACAACGCTTGGATGGTGGCAGATGACGTCGTGGAAGACATCTGGACAACAAAAGGAAAATTACTGAAGGAATCGACCACAACCAACCATCGAGCATTCCAGAATGGACCAGCAAAATCGATGTGCAAGCGTTGCCAAGGGGAAGTGGCTTTCGGCCATGCAAAGAATTTCCGCGGCGGGGCGGATTGTTGTTCGGCACACGCCACGCAAGAAGAGCACATATTCGTAATTGCAGCATCGATTCCGAACCAAGTACAGTGCTGACGAGCAAGTTGTTTCGTACGCACTATACCCCAATGTCCTTGGTGAAGAAGCCGTAAGACAGAGGACTGTAACGAACGTGGGACCACGACTCTGGATTGATCATTATCTGAACGCAACAACAAAACACCACGTCGTACAAAAAGTCTCTCCTTGTGAGCAAAAAATCGGCGAACCAGCGGATCCTCGATCCGTGACTTTGACAAGGGCCATTGCGTAGCAACAAAACGCAAAACAGGAGCAAGGACAGGGTCAGCAGCTGTGGCTGTAGCGACATGACGAAAATCAATTGGAAACGATTCGACCACGTCATCGGTTTCCGAATCAATGAACATGAAAGCAAGTTCGGAAGAATCGAATGCTTTATCCTCAGCAACAGGCAAACGGGACAACGCATCAGCGTTTCCTTGCTTAGCAGTGGACCGATACAAGATATCGTAGCGGTACTGCGAGAGGAAAAGAGACCAGCGAATGAATTTCTGCGCTGTACGTGGAGGTACAGGCTTGTTCGGATGAAAAAGCAATGTCAAAGGTTTGTGGTCTGTGATGATGGTAAAGTGACGACCATACAAGAAATCATGGAACTTAGTAACACCAAACACGAGAGCTAAAGCTTCTTTCTCTATCTGTGAATAATTTCTTTGCGCCGACGACAGCAATTTGGACGCATAGGCAACAGGGCGATCATGTGAACCATCTTTGTGCGCAAGCACAGCACTGATCCCGAAATCCGATGCATCGACCATCAACAAAAGTGGTTTCTGGGGATCGAATGGCGTAAGGCAAGTATTAGAAAGCAACGCCGATTTCAACTGGCGAAAGGCGCGTTCGCATTCCGTCGTCCAGACGAACGGAACACCTTTACAGCGTAAGCGATGAAGCGGAGCTGAAATGGAAGAAGCGCGCGGCACAAACCTGGCATAGTAGTTAATTTTTCCCAACACACTCTGGAGCTGTTTCAAGTTCTGTGGCGAAGGCAACTCCTGTATGGCACGGAGGTGCTCTGGACTCGGATGTATGCCTTGTGCATTTATTACATGGCCCAGATATGGTAAGTCACGAGCAAAAACCACACATTTGTCCCTACGCAAGCGAAGACCATTTTGTCGCAAGACCTGAAATAACGTTCGTAGGTTGGCTAAATGTTCGGCTTCTGTCTTTCCGGAGATCACAATATCGTCCAGATAGTTCGCAGCAGTAGGGACCGACGCACAAACAGTTTGTAAATATTGCTGAAACAATGCAGGGGTGGATGCACACCCGAATGGCAGTCTTTTGAATCGGTACAATCCAAGATGCGTGTTAACCACCAAGACGCGCTGGGATTCGTCGTCCACTGGTATTTGCAAGTACGCATCTGCTAGGTCCAATTTCGAAAAGTATTTACCCAGGCACAGTTTATCAAAAAGATCTTCCGGGCGGGGCAAAGGAAAAGTTGCAGTCACAAGTTGTGGATTCACAGTTGCCTTGAAGTCCACGCAAAGTCTCAATTTTCCGGAAGGTTTTGGCAAAATTACTAAGGGTGAGGCCCAGAGAGAAGCCTGCACACGTTCAATTACACCTTGATATTCTAAACCGTGTAATGTTCTTGCGACCTCATCACGCAAGGCGTGGGGAACATTGCGCGCTCTGAAAAATTTCGGTTGCGCGTCCACTTTGAGTTCCAAATGTGCTTCATAGTTCTTAGCGCAATCAAGGCCCGGTGGAAAAATGTCTGCAAATTCCTCACATAGACTAGAAACACTGGCGGAAGGGACAGTCTGATTCACTGAGAGGACCTGATTTACTATAGACATGTTAAACAACTGAAATAAATCTAAACCAAACAAGTTCACTGCAGTAGAAGAACGAAGAACGTAAAATGACACAAGTTTTGTTTGTCCCTTGTATGTGGCAAGAAGGCTGCACTGTCCTAACACAGGTATCTGCTGTCCTAAATAACTATTGAGCTGAACATTTGCGGCACGCAACGGAGGTTTGCCCAGTTGTTTGTACGTGTCGTGATTGAGCAATGAAACTGCAGCTCCGGTATCGAGCTGGAATGGTATCACTTTGCCTCCAAAGTCTAAGTCGACAAAAAGTTTATCCTGCCGACGACAAGCGCGACTGTCACGTGCAATGTGAACTGATACAGGTACAGAAGCACTTGCGACTTTACGGGAGTTCCGGCGATGTCGACGCACACTTTTTTGTGGGAGGAACACAGTCACTGTTAGATAAAGTGGCACTGTACGGGGTGGAATTAACGACATGAATGTCCATGGGCGAAGGTCCACGAGCCTGATTGTCCCTGGGTCGATGCCGGCGCGAAGCAACGGGCCTGGAATGGTTTTGATTGTCTGATCTTAGCTTTTTCTGGCAAACACTTTGAACATGTCCTTTCTTATGACAGTAAAAGCAAAGAGCTTGGCGTGACGGGCAATTGTCACGCGAATGTCTAGTTGCACACCGCGGGCATGATTTGAGCACGGCATTGGCCTGCTTACGCGGCACACGTGTTTGCGAGCTAGGCTGCAGCTGCTCGGACGTGCGCGAGGGCCGTTTAACGTCCCGTGCTGCGCGCCCGGCGGGCCGGTTAATGTGACACACTGCTGGCGAAGTTTCAAATGATTCCCGAGCAAAGTCAAGCGTGTCTTGCCTATCCAATATGTCTATCACTTGTTGAAGGGAGGGATTAACTAGTTTCAAAATCTGTTCCCGTATGCGAACATCAGAAACGTTCTGTGCTATTGCATCACGCACCATAGTATCTGAATACGGAAGTCCACATTCACATGCAAAATCACAATCCCGAGTAAGTCCTTGCAATGTTGCAACCCACTCCCTATTAGTCTGACCGGCCGTACGTTTTGTACGAAAGAACGTATACCTTTTTGCAACGACATTGACTGTTTCTTTGAAATAGGCATATAAAGCAGACAAAATTTCGTCGTAGGACAGAGTTACTATGTCGCGTCGGGGAAACAATTTCACTATCACACGGTAGGTGGACACACCGACACAAGAAAGCAAAAACGGCTGCCGCTCATTACCTTGAATTCTGTAGGCGGCTAGATGGAAGCCAAACTGGCGTGACCATTCTGGCCACGTTTCGTGCGTTGAATCAAAATTACGGAAGGATGGTGCAACGGCGTGTTGTGGCTGCGGTAGCGATGAAGCGGCGGCGGCCGCATCGTGGTGCAGCGCACGTTGACCCTGGACGAGCTGTCCAAGGGCATCCAATAACGCCTGCGTCTGCTGATTCTGCAAGCGATAAAATTCGGACAGTACATCTGGCGAAGCCATGACACAAGTAATGTAAGCAAAGCAAGAAGAACGAAGACCGTTTTTACGCTCGTCGCCAAAATTGTAGTGTCGGCAGACTTGCCAACACTACGCACATTAATTGAAAGAGGCGGCCAAGATGCACGTGCTAACTCACGAAGGATGGAGTGAGGTCTGAAACAGGAGACTTAATGAATGCTATAAAGAAATGTACGTAGCTTCTGGACTACTTAACTTTTAATCCGTCCTTGTATACATCGTTCTTGATTATACATCTGGAGATTGTGGCGATACAAATGAGACTCGTATGATACATGCACTGATACAATTGGCGCCTTGCTAAGTCGTAGCCATTAACTTAGCTGAAGGCTATTCTGTCTGTCTCTCGGCAAAGGAGAGCAAAGGCTTCGTCCTTATAGTCGCTAGCAACGTCGTCGTACAACTGGGCCGAGTTCTCGTACGTCTCTCGAGACCTGCCGTGTGGTGGCGCTCGGTCTACGTTCACACAGTGGCGACACGCGGGTCCGACATGTACTAATGGACCGCGGCCGATTTAAGCTACCACCTAGCAAGTGTGGTGTCTGGCAGTGACACCACAAAAATTATATCAGTCAAAAATTAGGTCAGAAGACTGATGACTCGAAAAAAAAGTAGTTGCGTCCTCTCTTAAGCCCCTTTTACACGATCGACTTCCTTTGTTTCAGTTGATTTGACTCGAGACAAGTGTGGCTACTGCAGCGCCCCTGACGTTTTCCCGTACTGAGTCTTGTCAGTTTTGAATGGTCACATTCGTTTACACGTCAGCACCGAACTTGCCGGAGTTGTGGAGCTGTCTGTTGTACAGTTTGGCATTTGAAGGAGGTTATGACGGATTATTGTTTTTACGAAAAATCGGAATGCAGTAACAAAATGTTGGAATGAGCAATGACAATAGATCTGATTAAAGACCAAAGCAGAATAGATTTCATTAATAACCGAAGTAGAATAGATTTGATTAATGACAGAAGCAGAATCCATAGTCGAAGTTCTTGTCAGTGTGTGATAAATTGTTCAATACACACCTGATGACGAAAGGTTTAGGAAAGTGTCATCCAAACATTTCAGAACGTGTACATTTATTTGCCCGAGAAAATAATATATACTTGCAAACACATCAGACAGATTGTAGAGCGCTTCATCCTCTGTATCTTGTTTTCTTGCTAAGTGACAAACAACAAAGAAAATTATTTTTTATCATCCAATAATCTTTACTTTTTCGCTGTGTAGATGAGTGTAGTTAAATACATGTGTCTACTTACGTTCGTATCCATGCGTGATGTGCGTTTCTTTCTCTGAAAAACGGAAATACTTTTTGCTTTCAGATATTTCGTCTCTCTTGCAGACAAGAAGAACACTACAAGGAAAAAAGAAAAGATCCCCGGACCGTGTGTAACTTTTCAATGTGCCACGAAAACAAGCAGACAAAATAATAATCATGATGGGAGTGAGCTCGATCGCCGGCCGGTGTGGCCGAGCGGTGCTAGGCGCTTCAGTCTGGAGCCGCGCGACCGCTACGGTCGCAGGTTCGAATCCTGCCTTGGGCATGGATGTGTGTGATGTCCTTAGGTTCGTTAGATTTAAGTAATTCTAAGTTCTAGTGGACTGATGACCTCAGATGTTAAGTCCCATAGTGCTCAGAGCCATTTGAGTGAGCTCGATCAAAATAAGTTATAACTTCGACGCTAGCAGACATCGCCACAGTCCCTTACCTCTGTGCATGCGCAGTGTGCAGCATACTCGGAAATACAAACTCTACACTCGGCATATATAGTTCATTCACTTTGCTTATATGTGACACATCTTCCGAGCCGCGCGGTTTTAGCCGAGCGGTCTCAAGCGCTGCAGTCATGGACTGTGCGGCTGGTCCCGGCGGGGGTTCGAGTCCTCCCTGGGGCATGGGTGTGTGTGTGCTTGTCCTTAGGGTAATTTAGGTTAAGTAGTGTGTAAGCTTAGGGACTGATGACCTCAGCAGTTAAGTCCCAAAAGATTTCACACACATTTGAACATTTTTGAACATCTTCCGAAAGATGAAAACCGAGCTTCGGAAACCGTCTTTCGCCGTCGTGTTTACATGTTGAGGTCTGAAGCGGAGTTGCTAGTCTAGTTAAATATGGCGCCTGGAAAAGAGCTGATACAGTTTATGACTTAGTCAGCACAATCCCTATTTCTCTTCAATTAGACGAGATGTAAACAACTACAGTCTAATATTTCTACTTATCCGTCACTGTACAAAAAACCACTCCCTTCATATTAGCGGAAAATTTTTAAAAACAAGAGGAAACTTGAAAGTCCAAGCACGTTTTAAAACTGGTGGCGTTTACATGGGAGTGAAAATCGATAGCGGAATTTGAAAACAGGCAACCAGAAGCGGATTTTCAGACTCGATTTTGAAGTGTGTACGTGACCACCCAGAAGCAGTATTCGGAAATCACTTTACGAAATCCGGTTTTGGGAGCCCCGTGTAAACGGGGTAATTGACGTCGTAGAACCACTCGTGGCGTGGTTGGTTGCTGATTTACACGCAACCACGAAAGGCGCACACACTCCGGGTAGTCCATTTTGACCAGAAAGTCAGCCGGCCGGAGTGGCCAGCGGTTCTAGGCGCTACGGCCTGGAACCGCGAGTCCGCTACGGTCGCAGGTTCGAATCCTGCCTCGGGCATGGATTTGTGTGTTGTCCTTAGGTTAGTTACATTTAAGTAGTTCTAAGTTCTAGTGGACTGATGACCTCAGAAGTTGAGTCCCATAGTGCTCAGAGCCATTTGAACCATTTTGAACCAGAAAGTTACTCGTATAAAATGGGCTTTATCCCTTTCAGACTTGAATTTTTTCTGGAGTAAGGAAAATTTTTCTTAGTGTGGTAATGTTCTCAGGGGACTTTTATATGATTTGAGGTGCAAGTTTTATACAAAAATATGTACCCCTTTTCAAAACATACTTCGTACACTTGGCTTCATTTTATGGACTAAAATAACTAATAATGAAATATGCTCTATTGTTATAAACAGTAAAATGGTCAATCAATAATTACCATGCAAAATAACGGTAACAATATTCAATTATAAGTGGAATATAGTGAACCAACCACATCCGTGTATTCAGGTACTCAAGAGCTGCCGTGCACTGCTATACTGACTTTCTGATATTACCATAGTGATGCCCAACAGTTAGCAACACTTGGGGATGATGAAAAAACTTTCACAAATGTGTACCTCAGGCTTCTGGTGGGCAAAAAAGTACTTCTGTTGAAGCTAAGACACATTAAATGTTAATGTACACAATTGTAGGCAGAGGGTCTGAAAGGGTTATAGGGAAAACGTATGTCATGCAGATGTTGGCTGCCTCGTGTCACAGAGTAACATCTGTGCCCGTGTGTAACGGATCATTTCCGGGCCGCGACGGTCGGCGAGCGCCGTTCGCTATTGTGAGTGACAACTGACATGCCAGATTGCCAGTGTCTGTGGGACTGCGGCTACTGTCCAGTCTGGACATAAAGAAATGGCTTCCCCTAACCAGGCTGCTGGCCTGGCCCGATTGGGTGGTCTGTGAAGGTGAGGGCATTTCCTATAGAATGACTAGGTACCCTTTGGGAAACAAACTCCTGAAAGTGTCGGC
Source organism: Schistocerca nitens (assembly GCF_023898315.1). Lineage (NCBI taxonomy): Eukaryota > Metazoa > Arthropoda > Insecta > Orthoptera > Acrididae > Schistocerca > Schistocerca nitens. The sequence goes on from NC_064617.1 coordinate 301,858,889, forward strand.
AGGCACCAGCTCTTTATCGATGTACTCTTGAGCGTCAGCAGCAAATGAACAATCGCCGTGACTACTTTCTACTTTGGAAGCTATTTGGTTGAAGTGTCGGTATGTGAAAATAGGTTCGTTTGAGCAGTTGTCAGAGAGCGCCAGAAAACAGGTGTTACTGCACATGCGCAGCTACGATGACGTAGGTAGTTAGTGCACGATGTTGGCTCTGCTCATACGTTTTTCGTCGCATTTGTGTTTGGAATTTCGTGCGTACAGGAGCACCAGGTGACAGAGCATTGTGTCATTTTGTTCGGAGGGGACATACCGAGTCACTGTACTCAGGACAATTGTCTTATCGAATCCTATCCGGATAAGGAATGCAAAATAAGGAAGCAGTCCTTGGCATACAGCTCAAAGTACCCTAATATGATGACTTTAACATACACTGTTTTTTAAAAAAATCATACTTTGCAATACTGTTGCGCAGCATTTCTGATCAAGTATACGTCCACTTGGCAGTGTACAAGCTCGTAAGAGAGAATTCAAACTTCTTACACAAAAAAAAGATGTTGCTTGTGTACACCGGAACTAAGGAGAATAAGTTATTTCACAACGGTTTCAAACTGCATAAAAAGTAAACAAGGTTACTAAAATGCATAATTTGGCTTCAAGTGCACATTTGTAAGTCCAGATTCACGCTGAAGTACCTGATATTAATCTCTCCAGTGCGTTTTTCGGTATGCTGGTTTTCTTGGAGTACCAGTAATGTGTTATCTCATGTTTGGTTCATTATCATGGCATAATGCGATACGTGCCACAATATGAAAAGGTGCACTCGAAACTGAGCGAAGTTGAAACAACCCAATAGTGTGTAACGAAACACTTCGTTTCAAATAAATTGACTGCTTCTACAGAAAACTACGTAAAAATAAAATTTCTTCAGCGAACCGTCAAAAATAACTTCATTATTCTGCAAGACGATTAACAACGCGAAAATAAAATAAAAAAACTGAAACAAATAACATATTTTAGTCTTCCGTGATTATACACTACTGGCCATTAAAATTGCTACACCACGAAAATGACGTGCTACAGACGCGAAATTTAACCGACAGGAAGAAGATGCTGTGATATGCAAACGATTAGCTTTTCAGAGCAGTCACACAAGGTTGGCGCTCGTGGCGACACCTACAACGTGCTGACATGAGGAAAGTTTCCAACCGATTTCTCATACACAAACAGCAGTTGACCGGCGTTGCCTGGTGAAACGTTGTTTTGATGTCTCGTGTAAGGAGGAGAAATGCGTACCATCACGTTTCCGACTTTGATAAAGGTCGGATTGTAGCCTATTGACGTTTATGGTATCGCGACATTGCTGGTCGCGTTGGTCGAGATCCAATGACTGTTAGCGGAATATCGAATCGGTGGGTTCAGGAGGGTAATACGGAACGCCGTGCTGGATCCCAACGGCCTTGTATCACTAGCAGTCGAGATGACAGGCATCTTATCTGCATGGCTGTAACGGATCGTGCAGCCACGTCTCGATCCCTGAACCAACAGATGGGGACGTTTGCAAGACAACAACCACCTACACGAACAGTTCGACGACGTTTGCAGCAGCATGGACTATCAGCTCAGAGACCATGGCTGCGGTTACCCTTACCGCTGCATCAAAAACAGGAGCACCTGCGATGGTGTACTCAACGACGAACCTGGGTGCACGAATGGCAAAACGTCATTTTTTCGGATGAATCCAGTTTCTGTTTACACACATGTTGGTCGCATCCATGTTTGGCGACATCGCGGTGAACGCACATTGGAAGCGTCTATTCGTCATCGCCATACTGGAGTATCACCCGGCGTGATGGTATGGGGTTCCATTGGTTACACGTCTCGGTCGCCTCTTGTTCTCATTGACGGCATTTTGAACAGTGGACGTTACATTTCAGATGTGTTACGACCCGTGGATCTACCCTTCATTCGATCCATGCGAAACCCTACATTTCAGCAGGATAATGCACGACCGAATGCTGCAGGTCCAGTACGGGCCTTTCTGGATACAGAAAATGTTCGACTGCTGCCTTGGCCTGCACATTCTCCAGATCTCTCACCAATTGAAAACGTCTGGTCAATGGTAGCAGAGCAACTGGCTCGTCACAATACGACAATCACTACTCTTGATGAACTGTGCTATCGTGTTGAAGCTGCTTGGGCAGCTGTACCTGTACACGCCATCCAAGCTCTGTTTGACTCAATGCCCAGGCGTATCAAGGTCGTTATTACGGCCAGAGGTGGTAGTTTTGGGTACTGATTTCTCAGGATCTATGCACCCGAATTGCGTGAAAATGTAATCACATGTCAGTTCTAGTATAATATATTTGTCCAATGAATACCCGTTTATCATCTGCATTTCTCCTTGGTGAAGCAATTTTAATGGCCAGTAGTGTATGAAAGTACTTTAATTCACTTGGTAGCTTCTAGCGACAGAAATTCGATTTTCATTTGATGTGAGAGCTGTAAACGAAGAGGAAACAGCAAAATCAGGAAACGTAAACACGGATCACTTGGAGACTACCACCAACTATTAACTCAGAATGCTCTCCGCTTGCTCAAATCTGGCAGCTTGGGCGCGACAGAAAAATTTCTCCAGGTAGCATCTGGCTGCTTGCTGCTATTGTTCACGCACCTAACAGTCAGATTAGATTAGATTAGATTAGATTAATACTAGTTCCATGGATCATGAATACGATATTTCGTAATGATGTGGAACGAGTCGAATTTTCCAATACATCACATAATTAGGTTAATTTAACAACATACTTAAGTTAATATAACAACTTTATTTTATTGTTTTTTTGTTTTTCTTTATTTTTTATTTTTTTTATTTTTTTTCTTAATTTATATCTAAAAATTCCTCTATGGAGTAGAAGGAGTTGTCATTCATAAATTCTTTTAATTTCTTCTTAAATACTTGTTGGTTATCTGTCAGACTTTTGATACTATTTGGTAAGTGACCAAAGACTTTAGTGCCAGTATAATTCACCCCTTTCTGTGCCAAAGTTAGATTTAATCTTGAATAGTGAAGATCATCCTTTCTCCTAGTATTGTAGTTATGCACACTGCTATTACTTTTGAATTGGGTTTGGTTGTTAATAAAAAATTTCATAAGAGAGTATATATACTGAGAAGCTACTGTGAATATCCCTAGAACCTTAAATAAATGTCTGCAGGATGATCTTGGGTGGACTCCAGCTATTATTCTGATTACACGCTTTTGTGCAATAAATACTTTATTCCTCAGTGATGAATTACCCCAAAATATGATGCCATATGAAAGCAATGAGTGAAAATAGCCAGAAGCAGGAGAAGGTGCTGCTCAGCTTCATAAGCGACCTCAGCTGTGTGCATGTGCATGAGCCCGCTGGCAACTACTCCAACGAAACTCTGTCGTGGAGCTGTGGGCAGCTCGCGAAATCGAGAGGTCGGCCGGTTGCGGTGGTAGAGTGCAAGGGGTACGTGCCTTTATTTGTATACATATACATCACGAGAGGAACTATGGCTGCACTCCTTTCAAATATATACTTTGGCTGAAGCACCTGTATGAGGCCATATTCGATTTCGTCAAGCTCGAATTTGGTGTGTTTTATATTATAAACAGCTGTATATGCCCTCTATACAAATGCCTTTCCAAAATGCTAGCACATTCAGGGTCTCCCGAAAGGGTACAATTTATTGATGCCGAATGTCAACTAGTGAGTTATCAGCTTTTAGACTTTAGAGGTTTCGGTAACCGTGTAACACGGAACAAAGGTGCAACCCAGTAGTCACCACTCATGCAGCGCAGGCGAGCGTAGACGGCTGTGGCTACATTTCACGCGGATACAACACCCACCTCATCGACGGCTGTCCTCCGTAAGAACAAGCCTGAAGTTGTACATCTCCTTCATTCTATCTTGCAATGAAATAATGGAATGAATAACGAACGTCATGTACGTCTTTAAAAGTGTAGTTCCGTCTGCTGTTGGCCATTCGCGAACGCCTTTCACTGTAATGGTATGAGTTGTAACATTTTTAACGTGGTCAAACGTTGTGATGTCGTTGGTGTCAATAAACCTAGCTGAAAAAGAAGAGAAAACCTCTGGCACAGGGGGTAACAAAAGTATTTGAGATAGAGTTGCATATGCTATCCGCAAAAATTTTAATATTCATCTTCACCTTTCTGACAGCTTCCGTGCCTTGTAATTGTAAATCATTTACAAATTAAGCATGAAACTCGGAAGTGAGAGTGAATATTAAAAACACGTTGATATTCTGGTAGAATTCCGTTCATCGTCAGAACAAAATACATAAACAAGACTGACACATATGAGAAAGAATTAAAAGGTGACTTGGTCTGTCAGCCGCCTATAAAGTATAAAACAAAATTTACAAGCTAGTTATTTCAGGAGAGTTCTTGTCCAAACAAGAACGTCTTCAAAGTAAGCACACATGTGTACGAAATATATTCTAGTAATGGTGCACGCATAATTCTGCTGGTGTTTTTTCTAGTTGTTTCAGTTACTTTCATGAGGAAAGGAAAAAGTTTACTTTCCTGGCAATGAATTGTAATTTTTCGCCCATATTAGATCATTCTTTACACAACCAGAACATTTGTTTAGCAAGGGGGGGGGCTTCTCCTTAAGCAATTTTTGTCATACATGTCACTACGTAAAGAACTAGTATGTAGTTGACAGGTTCTCACTTTCAAAGAAAGAAAATACAGCAATACTTATAATGTTTGCACAAATTAGAACACACTTCACACAACCACCACACTTATTTAGCCTTGGGGGGAGTTTCTTAAGTACCATTCGTATTACATACCACTATGTAAATAACGAGTATGAAGTGGGCAGAAACTCATTTTCTGAGAGAGAAAAGACAGCAATAATTCCCAGATTTGCAATGAATGAGCCATCTGAATATATAAAGAGCTTCTGCTTTAATTCGTTTGCTAGAATCGCTGCCGCCTTCGTGACGGTATCTATCGATGCCTTCGAGACAACCAACGTATATCTTTGAAAGGAGCGCAGCCATGGCACCTCTAGTGATGTATATACAAATAAAGGCATGTGCAAGAGGTGAGTTGAGCCCTCTGGGGCGGAGGAGGTGTGGAGGCGTATTTTGAAAGGGAGTTCGTAGTTAGGGAGCAGTAAGGTGTTTCGATAGATGTGGAAAGATCAAAAGTGTATTCCCTTTCGCGCTGTTGGAAACTTATTAATCTATTGCTGGTTTTCGAGGTGGGGTTTGATGTTAGCGAGCGTACGTGGACTGTTAACTAAGAGGCAACCTAACAAACCATGGAGCAACGGGCTAACTAGACACGTTGTCTGAAGGACGAAATGAATTTGGCAACGATGAATGGATATTAGAAGAGAATACACTGTGTTTTGCTTCAATAGAAATTTTAAGTGTGGAATTCTCGTGTATGCCTACTCTCTTTGACTTTAGACTGTTTTCCTGTGTTGTTTACAGAAGAGATGGTAGAAACCGGTTGGTAATGGTACAGAGGCTGACTGCAGTGCTTGTTGTCCAATCCAATGGTCGGACTTAGAAGCCTTTTGAGAGTAGTTGGATTGTCGCGGGGTATGGGGTAGTGCTGTAGCGGAAATGGCTAATTTAACCTTATCTCGCCAGTCTAAGCGAGGCTAGCGACTTCTATTTGGCATTACGGCATAGGTGTAGCAGGGAGTAGAAATTATTCAGGCCCACCCACAAGGAAGTTTACGGAGCAATACGTCATGTGATTTGAATCGCGCACCGCTCGGTGCTTTTGACTCTGGTCGCAGACAGGGAACTTCGCCGGACGCTATAGAAGCTCCGACACGACGGACGAGCAGAAACGTTTCACTGGTACCGCATAGCACCCGATGAAACCGTAGTAATGAGCATGACTCTCCCTGCCGCCGTGGAATAAGCAGCTGCAGCAGCAAGTCGTAATCTCTTAGCTCACTTATTTGTTACATAGTTTAATTCTTAATTTCGTTGCGTGTTTTTGGGACTTGCATTGTTTAATTCATAAATTTCGGGCGTATTATAGTATTTGAGAGTGTAGCATCGCGTTTTAGTACTTGAATAGTGTAAAATCGCGTAGTCTCCAACCGCCGCCGAGCAGTGTGTCAGCAATGCACAAGTAGCAGCATTACTGCATCTATTAGGCAATCTTGTATTTTAATAACCGTTTAAATTTTGTGTCGAATTGTTTGTGCTCTCTGTAGATTAGTTCAGACGTTATTTGCACAACAGTTTTTATCATGGATAGGGACTACAACTGCTGTGTTCGGATGCAGACTGAGTTGGTATCCCTTCGCTCCCAGCTTCAGGCAGTGTTGGCTTCGGTCACACAGCTTGAGGCTGTTGCCAATGGGCATCACTGTGGGGATCCGGATGGGGGTTTGTCGGGGACGGCCACCTCGTCCCACGCATCCCCCGATCGGACTACGACTGTGGTTGCCCGGGATACTGCCCGCATTGAGGCTGATCCCTCACTTGTGGTAGAGTGGGAGGTCGTCTCAAGGTGTGGCAGGGGGCGAAAGACATTCCGGAGGGCTGAACGGAAGGCCTCTCCAGTTTGTCTGACGAACCGGTTTCACGCTCTGTCTCAGGCTGATACTGATCTTCGGCCGGACATGGCTGCTTGTCCTGTTCCTGAGGTTGCCCCTCAGTCTGCAAGATCCGGGCGGTCGCAGAGGGTGGGCTTACTGGTAGTTGGGAGCTCCAACGTCAGGCGCGTAATGGGGCCCCTTAGGGAAATGGCAGCAAGAGAGGGGAAGAAAACCAATGTGCACTCCGTGTGCATACCGGGGGGAGTCATTCCAGATGTGGAAAGGGTCCTTCTGGATGTCATGAAAGGTACAGTGTGCACCCATCTGCAGGTGGTCGCTCATGTCGGCACCAACGATGTGTGTCGCTATGGATCGGAGGAAATCCTCTCTGGCTTCCGGCGGCTGTCTGATTTGGTGAAGACTGCCAGTCTCGCTAGCGGGATGAAAGCAGAGCTCACCATCTGCAGCATCGTCGACAGGACTGACTATGGACCTTTGGTACAGAGCCCAGTGGAGGGTCTGAATCAGAGGCTGAGACGGTTCTGCGACCATGTGGGCTGCAGATTCCTCGACTTGCGCCATAGTGTGGTGGGGTTTAGGGTTCCGCTGGATAGGTCAGGAGTCCACTACACGCAGCAAGCGGCTACACGGGTAGCAGGGGTTGTGTGGCGTGGACTGGGCGGTTTTTTAGGTTAGATGGCCTCGGGCAAGTACAGAAAGGGCAACAGCACCAAAGGGTGTGGGGCAAAGTCAGGACATGCGGGGACCAAGCAGCAATCGGTATTGTAATTGTAAACTGTCGAAGCTGCATTGGAAAAGTGCCGGAACTTCAAGCGCTGATAGAAAGCACCGAAGCTGAAATCGTTATAGGTACAGAAAGCTGGCTGAAGCCAGAGATAAATTCTGCCGAAATTTTTACAAAGGCACAGACGGTGTTTAGAAAGGATAGATTGCATGCAACCGGTGGTGGCGTGTTTGTCGCTGTTAGTAGTAGTTTATCCTGTAGTGAAGTAGAAGTGGATAGTTCTTGTGAATTATTATGGGTGGAGGTTACACTCAACAACCGAGCTAGGTTAATAGTTGGCTCCTTTCACCGACCTCCCGACTCAGCAGCATTAGTGGCAGAACAACTGAGAGAAAATTTGGAATACATTTCACATAAATTTTCTCAGCATGTTATAGCCTTAGGTGGAGATTTCAATTTACCAGATATAGACTGGGACACTCAGAAGTTTAAGATGGGTGGTAGGGACAGAGCACCGAGTGACATTATACTGAGTGCACTATCCGAAAATTACCTCGAGCAATTAAACAGAGAACCGACTCGTGAAGATAACATCTTGGACCTACTGATAACAAACAGACCCGAACTTTTCGACTCTGTAAGTGCAGAACAGGCAATCAGTGATCATAAGGCCGTTGCAGCATCCCTGAATATGGAAGTTCATAGGAATATAAAAAAAGGGAGAAAGGTTTATCTGTTTAGCAAGAGTAATAGAAGGCAGATTTCAGACTACCTATCAGATCAAAACGAAAATTTCTGTTCCGACACTGACAATGTTGAGTGTTTATGGAAAAAGTTCAAGGCAATCGTAAAATGCGTTTTAGACAGGTACGTGCCGAGTAAAAATGTGAGGGACGGGAAAAACCCACCGTGGTTCAACAACAAAGTTAGGAAACTACTGCGAAAGCAAAGAGAGCTTCAATCCAAGTTTAAACGCAGCCAAAACCTCTCAGACAAACAGAACCTAAACGATGTCAAAGTTAGCGTAAGGAGGGCTATGCGTGAAGCGTTCAGTGAATTCGAAAGTAAAATTCTATGTACCGACTTGACAGAAAATCCTAGGAAGTTCTGGTCTTACGTTAAATCAGTAAGTGGCTCGAAACAGCATATCCAGACACTCCGGGATGATGATGGAATTGAAACATAGGATGACACGCGTAAAGCTGAAATACTAAACACCATTTTCCAAAGCTGTTTCACAGAGGAAGACCGGACTGCAGTTCCTTCTATAAATCCTCGCACAAACGAAAAAATGGCTGACATCGAAATAAGTGTCCAAGGAATAGAAAAGCAACTGGAATCACTCAACAGAGGAAAGTCCACTGGACCTGACGGGATACCAATTCGATTCTACACAGAGTACGCGAAAGAACTTGCCCCCCTTCTAACAGCCGTGTACCGCAAGTCTCTAGAGGAACGGAAGGTTCCAAATGATTGGAAAAGAGCACAGGTAGTCCCAGTCTTCAAGAAGGGTCGTCGAGCAGATGCGCAAAACTATAGACCTATATCTCTGACGTCGATCTGTTGTAGAATTTTAGAACATGTTTTTTGCTCGCGTATCATGTCGTTTTTTGAAACCCAGAATCTACTCTGTAGGAATCAACATGGATTCCGGAAACAGCGATCGTGTGAGACCCAACTCGCTTTATTTGTTCATGAGATCCAGAAAATATTAGATACAGGCTCCCAGGTAGATGCTATTTTGCTTGACTTCCGGAAGGCGTTCGATACAGTTCCGCACTGTCGCCTGATAAACAAAGTAAGAGCCTACGGAATATCAGACCAGTTGTGTGGCTGGATTGAAGAGTTTTTAGCAGACAGAACACAGCATGTTGTTATCAATGGAGAGACGTCTACAGACGTTAAGGTAACCTCTGGCGTGCCACAGGGGAGTGTTATGGGACCATTGCTTTTCACAATATATATAAATGACCTAGTAGATAGTGTCGGAAGTTCCATGCGGCTTTTCGCGGATGATGCTGTAGTGTACAGAGAAGTTGCAGCATTAGAAAATTGTAGCGTAATGCAGGAAGATCTGCAGCGGATAGGCACTTGGTGCAGGGAGTGGCAACTGACCCTTAACATAGATAAATGTAATGTATTGCGAATACATAGAAAGAAGGATCCTTTATTGTATGATTATATGATAGCGGAACAAACACTGGTAGCAGTTACTTCTGTAAAATATCTGAGAGTATGCGTGCGGAACGATTTGAAGTGGAATGATCACATAAAATTAATTGTTGGTAAAGCGGGTACCAGGTTGAGATTCCTTGGGAGAGTCCTTAGAAAATGTAGTCCATCAACAAAGGAGGTGGCTTACAAAACACTCGTTCGACCTATACTTGAGTATTGCTCATCAGTGTGGGATCTGTACCAGATCGGGTTGACGGAGGAGATAGAGAAGATCCAAAGACGAGTGGTGTGTTTTGTCACAGGGTTATTTGGTAACCATGATAGCGTTACGGAGATGTTTAATAAACTCAAGTGGCAGACTCTGCAAGAGAGGCGCTCTGCATCGCGGTGTAGCTTGCTCGCCAGGTTTCGAGAGGGTGCGTTTCTGGATGAGGTATCGAATATATTGCTTCCCCCTACTTATACCTCCCGAGGAGATCACGAATGTAAAATTAGAGAGATTAGAGCGCGCACGGAGGCTTTCCTTCAGTCGTTCTTCCCGCGAACCATACGCGACTGGAACAGAAAAGGGAGGTAATGACAGTGGCACGTAAAGTGCCCTCCGCCACACACCGTTCGGTGGCTTGCGCAGTATAAATGTAGATGTAGATGTAGATGTAGAAGAATCAACTCTCGGTGTACTCAAAGACTTTGGCAAGTGTCTCTAACTTCTCTGGGCTCAGACCTGCTTTATACAGGATATAAGTTTCGTGCAAAGAAGAAAGATCATCGGCCAAAAGCGGTTGCTTGCTATTTTAACTCTACGGAAGACAAATTGTTTTCAATGAGCTGTGTTAGCATCATTTACGAATGTTGACAAAGGATAAATAAGCATGCACAAATTAAGGATAAATATAAAGTTTAGCACAGTTAACAGAAGAAAATAAATGTAGACTTGAAATTAATTAACGTTTTTATACAAGAAGTAAGCAGTAAAGTTCACGAACAAGGGTACGTATTGTATGTCCTCCATCAGACCACATGGAAATACAATACCAGATATTTAAAAAAAAAAATCGTACAATATTATTAAACGATTGGAAAAGTAAGGTGAAACACGATGAAATTGATGTAGCGAAGGTAATTGCTGTACTGCATGGTCCATCAGTGTTCCGTGGTGGACGTATTGATTTTACTTTCACTAATATTGCTTTAGAAGCTAAACAGCATTATTGTTTTCTGTTGCTATTGTTGGTGTCGATTCAGCTCGTCGTTCTTTGGCAGCTAGTATAGAGAATTTTCCTCCTCGCGATGTTATCGCATGAAGAACTTTTATGGTCATTCAGCCGTATGGGCAACGTCTGCTAATTTTTGTATTGAATAATCTATGTCTGTAAAGATTGTGCAAGTGACATAACTTATCGATCCTTTAACTGTAGACAAAAGCCTCGAACGGAACATATATATATATATATATATATATATATATATATATATATATATATATATATATATATATATATATATATTATCGCTCATACAATGATACAATGAAAACATATCTGCAAAGTTGAAAATCAAGTAATACAGCATTATGCCTGCGCAGCTCTAGTATACAACAGTCTCACAATCAGTCCGGCATACTGCAGCTTTGAAATGCCCATTTCGCCGGCCGGAGTGGCCGAGCGGTTCTAAGCGCTTCAGTCTGGAACCGCGCGACCGCTACGGTCGCAGGTTCGAATCCTACCTCGGGCAAGGATGTGTGTGATGTCCTCAGGTTAGTTAGGTTTAAGTAGTTCTAAGTTCTAGGGGACTGATGACCTCACATGTTAAGTCCCATAGTGCTCAGAGCCATTTTAACCAAATCCCCATTTCACTAATGCACAAGACGCATAAAACAAGACAAACGCCGCAGTCGCCGACCACGCGAAGGAAAACGGCATAGGCAAACACGACCGTGCAGCGTCAGAACAGCGAAACAGGACGAAGTATGTTTCTCCGCGTCCGCAGGGGCAAGCGAAATCGAATCCTAACCGCTTCGTCATGTGACTGTCCTGAAACGTACAGAGCTACTGCCAAAAGCACAGTATGCTGATATGTACACTATCACTAAACAAACAGAGATGTGAGTCCCCAAGTAGATGAAAACAGTGAACAGAAAAGTCTTTAAGACATGTTAGTGACTTGCAACTCGCGTTGTGATAAATAAAATGAAAGACATTTCTAATAGACGGCTTTCAAGCTGAACCCGCGGCATAACGACTATGTCATGGCTAATGAAAATTTGTGTCTACCTGGGACATAAACTGGGATTTCTTACTTTTTGATTTGTGTATAATCCTTCTGGGAGAGTAATTCACGGTATTCCACCAACTGTTTTCCCCCACTTCTTGCTATTCCAATACAGCCTATGCGAGAACCTCTGATAGCGATCTTCGGAAATCATTTATGGGAACATCAGTGGTAACGAAAACTTGAGTCAGGGCTGGAGGAGCCCTCGCATAGCTTATGTGTTAAGGAGACTGCTCCAGAGAAGCAGGGAATCTGAATTCGAATCCTGAGCTGTCACAAATTTCTGTTCCTACGACAGAAGATTTGTAAGGCTTTTCGAGTATCCGTGAACTACACTGGTGGGGAAAAAGACGCGTCTGTAGAGAGCTTCAGGAGAGGGTTTTTGGTGGCACTACGTAGTTCGATGTAGCATGAAAAGGCGAGAAATTAATAGATGCGATTCAGGAGGGATTGCAAATAGCACAAAGTTTGATTTAAACGGAGAGGCGACGAGCTAACGAGCGACAGGGCCTCGTTGCTGCTTACTATATCTCACGGGTATGGTTCAAATGACTCTGAGCACTATGCGACTTAACTTCTGAGGTCATCAGTTGTCTAGAACTTAGAACTAATTGAACCTAACTAACCTAAGGACACCACACACATCCATGCCCGAGGCAGGATTCGAACCTGCGACCGGAGCGGTCGCTCGGTTCCAGACTGTAGCGCCTAGAACCGCACTGCCACTCCGGCTGGCTCTAACGTGTAAAATGATACAGAAGCACTCAGGCACTGAAGAGTCATTGGGCCGTTTACACGATTGCTCGAGCGGGCGGTGACTCGGTCTGTTCGCTATTTCACTTTTCGTACGTCGTATATTTCGGGCTCCTCACAAGAGTAATCACATAATATCTGTCATCGAGTTTACTGGAGTATCGCACGGACTGGCGGCTCTCACAAACATACAAGACATTAAAAATCTCGCAAAATCGGCAGTTCTTATACGAATAATCTCGCATGTGAAGAAATTAAACACAGAGAACTTGTCTGTTTGCGCTAATGACGATACTATGCACAAGAATAAGCACAAATACAGGGCGTTTCAAAAAGATTCATCCGATTTCACAGGCATACGAAAGAGTGGTGAAAACCAATGCCTCTAATTTTTTAAGCGAAAACTCTCAAAGCATTTTAAATAAAACAGACATCATTAAGAGTGTAGATATCTATTCCTTAAGTCTACATATCTGCAGCCCTCTCCCACTAGACGTCTCCGAACTTAGTGTGTATTACGGTGGCGTGGAAGGCAATTAACGCTGTCCAGCCACATTAATGTGACCACCTGTCAATAGACTGAAAACCACCTTTTGCATCGCAGACTGCAGCCGGACACGCAGGAAGAAAAAAATGGCTCTGAGCATTATGGGACTTAACATCTGACGTCATCAGTCCCATAGAACTAGAACTTAGAACCACTTAAATCGAACTAACCTAAGGACATCACACACATCCATGCCCGAGGCAGGATTCGAACCTGCGACCGTAGCGGTCGCGCGGTTCCAGACTGCAGCGCCTAGAACCGCTCGGCCACATCGGCCGGCATGCAGGAAGAGAGTCAGTGAGTTTCTGGGATTTACCGACAGTGATGTGGAGCGATGTCGACTCTAGTACCGTGACCAGCTGTGCTAGATTCCTCGTCCCAAGATCCATGGTGCGAACAGACCGATCAAGGTGGTCCCACAAATTCTCAGTTGGGTTTAAAGCTGGGTGTACAGTAAACTCATTCTGATGCTCTTCGAACCAATCGCGTATACTGCAAGCTGTGTGACACGAATCATTGACCTACTGGTAGATAACCATTGTGCCGAGGAAAAAGAAACTGCACGTACTGGTGGACATGGTCCACAAGGATAGATGCGTACTTCTATTGATCCACTGTGCCTTCCAGAATGACGAGATCACTCAGGGAATGCAACGAGAACAGTCCCCAGAGCATAATACTCTTGATATCTAGTTTCTAGCTGCACTGCAGCATTGGTTATATAAAATAAAATTTTGTGCATATACTAATGTAAACACTTTCTGTCAACAGATCCATTAAATAATAATTTTATGAGCCACATTCCTAAAAAAAAGAGCACTTGGAAAAGAAAGAACAATAAGTAGGAGAAGGGACAAGTAACAGGAATTGCATACATAATTTTCTTTCTAAGGAATTGGCAATTTTTTGGTAGAATAAGCTGTTGTGGTGCACCACTCTAGTCTTAAGATGTAACATCGACATTAAGATGTGAATAGACATGTCCCTTATCTGCATTTCTGTCTTTACTGTGATATTTTTTCTGCTTGTGCTTTGTCATGTTTAGGTATAAATTATTGTATTTGCTTCTGTGATTTGCCAGGCATTGTCCTACAGAATTTTACGTTGTATTACTGTGTTAAGCCAGTTTTACCAATGATTTATTATTTTTGTTTGCTGAATATTGCCTTATATTAGTTGTAATGTTGCATTTTGCTAATTTATATATGCTGCTGCTCGCTTTGCTAATTTGCATTTTTGTAGTTGTTGTTTCAGCTAATCATTTTGTGCTGCTGCATTGCCTCGTTCTCTAGTTTATGTATCTGAGTTCAGTAGGTTTAAGTTAGTTTAAGAGGGGGAATGCTGTAGAAGAAAATGAGCTATGCGTTGAGAAGCTATAAGGAAAAGATTTGGACAAAGAGTATTGTATAATGAGGAATAATTATTTTGAAGCGGGAAATGAACAGATGTAAGTAGGGTATAGTGACAATAGGTTTAGGTAGGATTTTCTTGGAAACAAATGATGAGGTAAGAAATATATGAAAGTATAAATGCAGATAGATAGGACTTTTTTTGGGAACAAATGTTGAACTAAGGGAGATCTCCGAGAGTTAAATGAAGTAGTTTTGGCTGAAAGCTATAGAGGGATCAGTATGAAGGATATTATTGAAAGGAGGTATACAATGCTCACCACAAGTATTGCAGTACCAAATGTTACACTGAAAACAGCCCCTGTCCTTTCCTTTTGTGTTATTCCGCTACGTTTATGTGTGCCCTTGTGTGTTTGTGTTCTTCCTGTCCCTGTCTGTTTACCTAATAAGACAAATTTGATAGATTTCTTTTCCTTCTAATACTAAGCTGCATTCACTATTATGAGGAATACTGTTATCCTCAAATCTAATCTGTTTTTATAGCGTATTCTTTAGTCTGGAAATATACTCAGACATGATTTATTCTGTTATGTTTTCTTTTAATGCTCATGTGTCAAGACAATGTTTCTAAGGATATTCACATTTTTCATTTATTTGCTTATGTCTTAATTCCTGTAATACTCAGGTATTTGTTTATTTTTATTCCTTTTTGTAAAGCCTGTATTACTACGAATGTTATCTGTATTACCTTGTTCTTTACTGTAATGATTTTTTCTTCACGTTTGTGATTGAATTTGTATGCTGTAAAATTGTAATTGTATAGACACCAGTTCTCCAAGTTAGATAAAAGGTAGGGATTTATTTCATTGCACACATTTGTCTGTTGGTCATATGCATAAAAATCTCAGAGCTTATACGACTGTGTTAGTGCTTGCACGTGTGTTGATAATTCAGCAAGGGACTGATTAACAACATTGTTGGTTCTAAGGATACTGCAAAAAAATTAGCGAGTGCACAAGTGGTGGTTCATGGACTTGCTATATTATCCTCAAGCCTCTTCAACTGCAATGGTGCACCCACAAGGTCGCAACGAGTGGCTGCTGGCCATCTTTACAAGGATTACAGTGGGTCTGCATCTGTGGTGGCCCATTACTACCATAATCTCTACAAGGACTACAGTGGGTCTGCATCTGTGACGACCTACCAATTCTACAAATATTCTTTAAGACTTTGACTGACTCTGTCGTGGATCTGCTCTGTTCTGGACCATTACCAATCTTCATGTCTTCATGTCAAGAGTCAGCACTGTGGTTCTGTTGGGAAAGACTGCATGAGGTCCACTACTTATGTGTGCATTTTCTTTTACTGCTCAGCCTCTGTGCATAAAACTGTCACAGACTACTCTTCTGATGAATAATTAGGACTGTCTTTAGCGACTGTGAGGAGAAGTTTTACTTTATTGACCAAAAGTATTTTATCAATTGTGTGCATCTGATCTATTTGATATTGTTAATATAAAAATTTTAACAAATTAGTATTGGCCACTGCCCAAAACACTTTGTAAAATTTTCCGAGAGGAGCAGGGGGTCTATGTAAGTAGCCTGTTTATATGTTTGTATGTTGGCAGCTCTTTAGACTGCATTAATATCACTGACAGCACTGTGCGCCCTCTGTAAGAGACTCTGTGGCCGGAAGGACTCGCAGTTAGAAGTTAATAGTTAGCAGTGTTGGAGGTTAGAAGCAGTGTTAGCTCAAGCAAACGGTTTGGATATGTGTCTGTCATGGAGATTTAATATAGGTTGGACATCGATTGTAAAATGTGGGTAATGAAATTATTGACGATTATATAATTTTTGGAACTGAATGTCACATGATTAAGGTAAAAATCTGCTAAATACATTGTTTGCTCTGCAACAAAATCTTTCCTTTCTTACCACATGCCTATTATAGTTAGTGCATACAGTAGTTAGAATCTATTTATTTAGCTGGCTGTGTACTTGCTGTATTTGCTGTAGTTCGTGTCATGAAAATTTTCTATGAGGTAAGTGACTTATGAAATGTTTCGGTTATTGTTAGGATTTCTTCTAATTCAGGGCCAATCTTTTGTGTTAATTAATAGTAAGATTGTGTCATCCTTGTATATTGTGGATAACAAATGAATAGAATAAGTTTGAGTTGTATTTGTCAGGAATAATTCTGTAGGTAAGAAATAAAATGATAAAAAATAGCAAAGAGACAGAATGTTCAGTTTCACTCAGCAGTTTCAGAATTAAATAAAGTAGTTTCACAGTCATGGTATCAAAAAACTGGTCTCTTGGTGACAGAAATGTGTCCTTCACCAGACTGACTATGTAGAAAAATAAATATGTAGACATGAAGGATAAATATGTAGAATGTTAATAAAGCTTGCTTTGTTTAAAAAGCTTTCATAGTTTTCACTGAAAAAATTCGGAGGCATTACTTTTCAGCACGACCTCATTCGTCTTCCACATGAATGGGTACACAAAGTTATGGTAAATTTTAATTTAGGCATGGAAACTAAATCTTGACGCCAGTTGTAAGACGCCGGTTAATGTGGGTGCCGGTAGGTGTCTCTCTGGTGCAGGTAGCTTGCTCTCTCTCTCTGGTTAGTTGGTTGGTTGTTTGGGGAAGGAGACCAGACAGCGTGGTCATCGGTCTCATCAGATTAGGGAAGGATGGGGAAGGAAGTCGGCCGTGCCCTTTCACAGGAACCATCCCGGCATTTTCCTGGAGTGATTTAGGGAAATCACGGAAAACCTAAATCAGGATGGCCGGACACGGGATTGAACCGTCGTCCTCCCGAATGCGAGTCCAGTGTCTAACCACTGCGCCACCTCGCTCGGTCTCTCTCTCTCTCGTTCTTTACCCAGTGTGCATCGTGGCGAGAAGGCGGTAACACAGCAACAAAACATTTTTCAGTAGGAAGGAGTACCTTCACACTAGAACCTGCATGCATTTCTTTGCAATGTGTTACTTCAACGATGCCTCTGCCACAAGTGGTGTGCAGATCTCACGTTCTACCATTGGCGCCCAAGGTCGGCTGATTTTATGGTAATAGAGTTTTCGTTGTGTTGTTATTCTTTGTGAAAGTCTCTGTCGCCGGCCGGTGTGGCCGTGCGGTTCTAAGCGCTTCAGTTTGGAACCGCGTGACCGCTACGGTCGCAGGTTCGAATCCTGCCTCCGGCATGGATGTGTGTGATGTCCTTAGGTTAGTTAGGTTTAAGTAGTTCTAAGTTCTAGGGGACTGATGACCTCAGTAGTTAAGTCCCATAGCGCTCAGAGCCATTTGAACCATTTTTTGAAAGTCTCTGTCGATGTGTCTCCCCTTTCAACTGCTTTGGGGAACTACAGCAACAAATGTGAATGCAGTAATTTCAGATGTTCTCTTAAAACTTTGAGATGAGTTGGACCATCATGTTAGTTGTGCGTTTGGTGGAGGGCATATTGAACATTTGTCAAATATAAATGGAAACTTTGATCCTAAACGTAATCGCTAAAGGTACCATGATGCTGTACATGCGTACAAGTAAAATATATATCCTTGTAAAATCGTATGTTCTCTCGTAAGTAAAAACTGTGTATAAGTTAAAATTTATCCCAAATTTCTTTCTTCAGTCGTGTACAATATGAGCCAAAACATTATAACCAGCTGCTAGACATCGTGTTGGCCCACCTTTGGAACGTAATGAAACAGCGATTCCGTGTGGCATGGATTCGTCAGCACCTTAATAGGTTTCACATATGTGTGGCACCAGACGTCTACCCACAGGTCAGAAAACTCAAATGAATTACAAGCCAGTGATTTGGCGATGCGGGGCTGGCGCCTGATGGTGGCCCAGAGAAATTCCATTGCGTTCAGACCAAGCGAATATAGTGCCTAAGACATCAAAGTGACGTCATTGTTATGCTCCTCAAAGTACTGTAGCACAATTTCGCCTTTGTGACACGTGCAGATGTCCAGCTGGAAGATGACAGCACTGTCGTTGAATCAGGCAGGGATGCAGGAGTTCCACAATAAAATTCTTGTAATCCACAGCCGGCGTGGTGCCTTTAATTACTACCGCATGTCCCATGGAAGCCAACGTGAATGTCTCCAATAGCATAATAAGGTCCCCATCAGCCTGCGCCCATGGTACAGCGCTTGTTTCAAGTAGACTTTCGCCTGGATAACGGAATATCTCGACACAACGAGAAACAAGAAACGCAGTTCATCTGACCACGTAACACATTTCCACTGATCCACGGTCCACTCTCGATGGTCACAGCAATCGTAATTGACGATTTCAATGGTGAAATGGGGCAGCTAGCGAGGAGCTGGGAGCGGTAAGGTGCCGGGAAGTAAAACTTGACATTTGCACCCAAAAAATCATTTATTTGAAATCATCAGTTAACATTAATTACTACAAAAATTCAGATGTTCAACTTTTTATTACAAAACTCCTGATTACAGCAACAAGATGAATGAATGAAAAAACTGAAAGTTTGATAATACCAGTTAGAGAGTGACAATAATTTAGCAAAAGGATTTCTATATTAAAGTAGTATTCAAACACATGAGAAACAATTTAAAAACATTGACATATCATTAACATAATTAAAGGATTTTTGTAAAGGTGAAATTTTTATAGTTGTAGTAGCTGGCCACACAGCATCTCCGAGGGAGCGATGAAGTGGGTATTTTCCTGTACGACCGTTTCACGAGTGTACCGCGAATATCAGGAATCCGGTAAAACATCAAACCCCCAACATCGCTGCGGCCGCAAAAAGATCCTATAAGAACGGAACCAAGGACGACTGAAGAGAATCGTTCAGTGTGACAGAAGTGCAACCCTTCTGCAAAATTGCTACTTTTTCAGTGCTGGGCCATTAACAAGTATCAGCGTGCGAACCATTCAACGAAACATCATCGACAGGGGCTTTCGGAGCTGAAGACCCACTCGTGTACCCTTGATGACTGCACGACACAAAGCATTACGCCTTGCCAGCGCCCGTCAACACTGACATTGGACTGTTGATGAGTGGAAACATGTTGCCTGGTCGGACGAGTCCCGTTTCAAATTACATCGAGCGGATGGATGTGTACGGGTATGGAGACAACCTCATGAATCCATGGACTCTGCATGTCTGCAGGGGACTGTTAAAGCTGGTGGAGGCTCTGTAATGGTGTAGGGCGTGTGAAGTTGGAGTAATATGGGACCCCTGATACGTCTAGATACGACTCTGACAGATGACAGTTACGTACGCATCCTGTCTAATCACCTTCATCCATTCATGTCCATTATGCATTCCGACAGACTTGGGCAATTCCAGCAGGACAACGCGACGTCTCACACGTCCGTAATTGCTACAGAGTGGCTCCAGGAACACAATTCTGAGTTTAAACACCTCCGCTGGCCACCAAACTCCCCAGACATGAATGTTATTGTGCATATCTGGGGTGCTTTGCAACTTTCTGTTGAGAAGAGATCTCCACCCCCTCGTATTCTTACGGATTTATGGACAGTCCTCCAGGATTCATGATGTCAGTTCCCTCCAGCGCTATGTCAGACATTCGTTGAGTCCATACCACTTGGTACTTCGGTATGCTCGTGTGGGCCCTACACGATATTTGGCAGGTGTTCCAGTTTCTTTGGCTCTTCGGTGTAAAATAGAGGAAAAATACACATTAGTCATATTGATGAAATTTCACTTTGATGAGATGCGGCATTCAAGAAGAAATACTAATCAGCCCAGACCAGTCAGTGAGCTGTCGTAACCAATGACTTATAGAACAAGTGGGTGCAATACAACTTAGAAGTATGATTTAGAATGTAGGGCCCCAGCTATTGCATGAACGAGTGTGCTCAAAGTACTGAACTTCAAACAAAGCCCACACATTCAAGAATATCTTTACAATAATCATAAACTTCAAGCAAATGCTCACATTACACAAAAAATTTAAAATGGCAATTATTAGGCAAATAAAATTTACACTCAAAATAGGTTTCTTCATCTTAAACAATATGATAACAGATTTAAAAAAGTAGCAGTGAATTATGGTCTGAAAAACATAGCTGGCTCACACATAACAAAACCACTTCATCTCCTCCACCACACATAAACATTGCCAACACAGAACAGTTTAGTGGGCTAAAAAGAAACATATTAGGAAACTTTTGCTTGCCTGTGCACTACACACATATATGGCAGACACTTGTTAAACACATACACGTCAAAAGGCAAGTGCTGCAATTGCGTGCGGCAAAAGAACCAAATGACACTGCAACCGATACACCTCCCTTGGAAGTGGGTGCACTTAACCACTGAGTACAAGCACAATACAGGACCAAGCAATATCCTCATCAAACAGATCTATATGTGTCCGCTGCCCCACTCTATCTGTAAAACCACAAATCAAGCAGCAAAGAATAACCAAGACAATATTGGGACTCGAGTGTTGTATTCCTCAGACCAGTGAGCTTAGCAATGCAACACCTGTTTACAAGGCAACACAATGCTGAGAAATGCTCGTAGGTTTACAGCCCTTCAAAACAGCAACTTGTGGCTGCTAAGGGACTTCCTTCTTCAGTTAGTGGCAAGACGGAACTGACCAAGAGCGAAAGTAGCTCAGTGTTAAGTCGTCATGCCTTCTCGAGAGAGGCCAGGAAGGAGGTTGCTTAGTGTTTGTCAAAGTTGTAGCCTCGGTCTATCGATTTGGAATCGATAGTGTGCACAGCTCAATCAGGTCAATATGGGAATGGGAAATTGTTCTACTGAGGCTCCCTATGTTGAACAATGTGTGCTGAATGGTATCCTCCGGAACACTTGTGACTGCGCCAGCATTTTACTGTGCCATCATATCTACTACAAATCGCCGCTCATTCTGATTTACAGTATGGGCAAGCTCCTCTTTCTGTAATGAGGCTTGACGTGCAACATCTTGTCGCTGACTAGTGGTTTTATTGTCCTTCAGTCACTTTCCATAGATGCTAATTATAGTAGCATGTGAATAACCAATCAGCTTCGCCATTCCCTAGATGCTCATTTCCAGGTGCCAAGCCATAACAACCTCCGCAATGCCAGAGTCACTTATCTCAGTGGAATTCTGTTCCCATTTCCATTTTGTCTGGATATCCATTTAACACCACCTAACCGTTTCTCGTAGCTGCTTCCCTGAGGTAAAGCGTCGAATTGATCCTGGACCAGCAAAATATCCTCAGTGCTCTTTTTAGGTACCCCTATAAATTTTTTATTCACATGTAGCGGTATGTTTACCAGCGCTAGTGGAGTAAGGTCTTCTTTACGTCATGGATTATCAAGACATAAATTCTTCTCACAAAACCTACGCTACCTGCTGTTGAGAAGGTTCTCCCAGAAAATACTGTTCCAGGCGTCACCTTGAGTACCGTTGCGAAAATTCTCCAAATATTTTTTGATAAACTTGAGAAGCGTCAAGCCATTCCCAGCCTCATACTTTTCATATTTTATATGCAAATCCCATCTAACACTGATTAAAGCCATGTGTAGGCCCATCAGCCCATCATTTTTGGTCCAAATGGAAAAGATTACAACAGTTATTGAGGAGATCGAGCCCTCTTTATTAATTTTTTTTTTCTATCTAGTAACTGGGAATTGCTGTATGTACGCAAAATATTCATTTGCAAACCGAAACCGTGAACAGAGAGTAAAGGGCAATGACTGACAGACCCTGCTCCCAGGGGAAACGGGGAGATTAAAAGGAGACTCCAGCTGAGGACGGAGGCGCTCCTGGACACTCACAAGACAGTTACGCTGGAAATGTATTATTCTGTTAGCAGTCGTTGGCAGTCGACTACCGAGAACTTTGGAAGGTGAAGAACTGCATGTGGTCCCAGCGAATATGCTAAAAATAATGGACGGTTTATAATATGACCTTTCTGGCAGTGCATTTTCCACACAGGGTATTGTACGTTGACAGGCGAGTTCGTAGAAGGTAGGTTAGGTGAGAGAAAACTTTTCCACCCCACAGACATGAAAGCTGCGATCTGGGTGTTCTGAAAAAGTCAGTCAAGCGATGGAGGTCACTGACAGCTTCCCAAATTTTTTTTTTTTTTTTTTTTTTTTTTTTTTTTTTTTTTTTTTTTGAGAGAAGACTGCGGATTGGTAGTTAAACACACAAAGTTCTGACGCAGTCCCGATTCCTTGCGATTCTCGGTATAGTGAAATCGGGAGAATGGATGATTCTGCACAGTTGGAGAATTTAACGACATAAAAAATATACGATTATACGATTGTGTAGCGACAAGGGAACTGTATGCTTATTGGGGAGGGGGGGGGGGACGATGTCTTTTTGGGGGAGATTCTGAGCAAAGGAAGTACAGGAGACATGTGTTCTTAATAATTATATTGGCAGATTTCATTTGAGTTGCAGCTTTGCTCTTCGGCAGTGGACTTCAAGTCTGGCAGCAGACTGCTCTTGGATGACAGACTTAGAAGTAGAGATAGGAGTTCACTTGAAGATCAGATTAAGCCAAGACATTCATCTGCAACACTCAATCTGCACGTCCATACCCATATAATGGTGAGTATATCTAGCAGCATCAGCTGATTTGGACAGAGTGGAGTTAAGTATTGGCTAACACTTCAGTAAATTCAAGCTGGCTTTTCATGACTAGGTGGACAGGTAAGTTGTAAGTCAACTCATGCTCTCTTTCTGGCATGACCATGCAATCACTGTATTCATTTAGTAGCTATGTTATACGCTATTAATATGTCAGGAAGTTGATTTGCATGAATGCTCTTTTCATGTCAAATTATCTTTGTCAACCATATTGTATGAGTTTCATGTCTCATTTTTGATGTTTTCGTTGTGTGCTCCATTATAAATCTGGTAGTGGCCTTCATAAATTTATGGACACTAAGAATTTTAATAGATATTGGAATTTACCTGTGTCAAGCTTTCACAGTGTTCGTTAACAGTAAATTATGGGAATACCAGTACCTGGAAATCTGATGCTAGGGCCGCCCTATGCCACTAATTGCGTTAGTCAGATCTTTTGTGTAGCTTTTATCAAGCATTGAGTTTCGAGCAGTGACCTGCTGCCGCGCGGGATTAACCGAGCGGTCTTAGGTGCTGCAGTCATGGACTGTGCGGCTGGTCCCGGCGGAGGTTCGAGTCCTCCCTCGGGCATGGGTGTGTGTGTTTGTCCTTAGGATAATTTAGGTTAAGTAGTGTGTAAGCTTAGGGATTGATGAGTTTAGCATTTAAAGTGCCATAAAATTTCACACAAATCTGAACATTTTTTGACCTGCTGCCCATCCGGCCCAAACTGATGCAGATCAACTCATGGCTCATACCGGTATTTCGGAAACTCCTTTTATGACTGGTAGTATCTCCTGCTCTCATTCCCCAAGACAGAGCGCTCCTCCCAGGCCGCTGGTGACGTAACCTGTTTTCCTTCTGTCGTCCTAGTTTTCTGATAACTATCTGTTTCATTAATATACATAATAAAAGTGCATGTGGTGTGTCTGTGCATTCCACCGAAACTTCACAAGCGAATTTGCAGCCTCATGGTGGTTATATGGTAACCTTCCAGCCCATCTATGAAGAAGGTTTTGCTGTGCAACTGCAAAAGTTAGACATGACGATATGGGTGTCCAAAAAGAGCATTTGCTTGCAATGACATAATACACATAAGTGTGGTTTTTCTCTGTACTGCTATAACTCCAGCACACATTCCCACAGCCCTGTGGAGGTTTTAAGATGTGGTAGCCCTCCATCCCCCATACAAAAAGAGGAAGGTGTGGTTTGGAACTGCAGGGGCTCGCTATGAAGATGTGGGTGCCAAAAGAGCGCATCGCACCAGTGGACTTCTTATGGGAAGATGGTGAAGCAACCTGAAACTTAATGCCAAAGTGGCCAAGATAGATCAGAATATTTCTTCTAGAAGTTCTAGAAAGTTATAGAATGTTCCAAAATGTTATAGAATCTTTCAGAAGATTCTAGAATGTTCTAGATCTGTTAGATAATCTGGAATTAATAGGAGGTGCATTACTTACGTATTTTGCACATTTTCAACAAACGGTTCGAAATATTTCCGTGTCAACTCCAGCAGATGAAACCAGTGCGTGTTTGAAGATATTATTTATTTGGTCTCTAGTAAGGAAAGCATAATTAAGAACAAATGTGAGAGTTCACCTTTCCAATGATGAAGAAGTGAAAACTCTTATAAATTAGTGAAGACACTCACCCAGTTGATTGTGTAATGGACCAAATCGAACTTACAAATGACTTATGTAACATTGTCAACAGCCCAAACGAATTAATACATAAAGTTTTCCCGAACATTGTCAAAATTACTGAAGTTGGTTATTTGAAAGAGCCTTTTTAGCAGAAATGAACTATCTGGCTATATTAATTTAAAAATTCAAAACAAGAGATGGTCATGAAGAATTATCAAACAGTATAATTGCAGCAAAACTAGTATCAGGATAGCACAAAGGAAAAACTCTATTTATACTGAGTATTCAGCTCGTATCTTCAGTTCAAAAGACTACAATTTCCAGCAAGATTACCATTTAGTATCATTATAAATAAGGCATAAAAGCGTTAAGATGTTGTGGTATTAATTTGAAAGAATCAAATTTTGTTCACGATTTTTTGCTCTAGGGATGGGAAACCCAAAGGATTTATCTATCTCCTTACTAAATAACAAGAAGACAAATGTAGTTAATAAGCAAGTATTGGGGTAGAATAAGTTACTTGTGAAATATAGTGAAATCAAAGCTAAGTTTCCTTTCACTAGATTAAACACGACTGTAGTGAGAATATGATGATTTAGTTCTGATTTATAATTTATGTATTTAAAGGCTGATTCCTTTAATGTACAACCACCTACCATCAATCGCTGGTTTTTGCATCAGGTGCTACCCTTACTTTCTCTGTCGTGTGCCATAGTGGTTGTCCATTGACAGCTGTTGAATTTCTGGAGACATGAGTGATTGAAGCAGTCGCTGGCAATTGTGTGTGTCAACAGGTCATCTTCTGCCTCTTTCACATAAAATGTGTATTTTAAGGGAAAAAGTTCAAGATTTATCTATGTTGCCGAGCTTTTATGAATATAGCCGGCCGCGGTGGTCTCGCGGTTCTAGGCGCGCAGTCCGGAACCGTGCGACTGCTACGGTCGCAGGTTCGAATCCTGCCTCGGGCATGGATGTGTGTGATGTCCTTAGGTTAGTTAGGTTTAAGTAGTTCTAAGTTCTAGGGGACTGATGACCACAGCAGTTGAGTCCCATAGTGCTCAGAGCTATTTGAACCATTTTTTTTATGAATATATTTGAATGTTAACGAATGTTCTAAAATATTCCCAAATGATCTAGATTTTAGAATGTTCTAGAAAGTTCCAGAATTTTTCGAATGTTCTGAAAAGTTTTGGAATGTTGTTCTATAGAGAAGTGATTGGTAAAGTACTTTATTTCAAGTTGTTGAATACTTCGTTTATTTATGAGAACTAGAGAGTAGTTTTGAGCATCTGGGAGTAGTGTGACATACCAACATTTTTACGAGTTTTTGAATGTTTATTTTTATTATGTTTTTGAATGTTCTTGAGCGATCTGGAATCTTTGCTGATAACAAATTTAAATAAATGCATGTGGAGTGCGACCCTACCAACTACTTGTTTAATAAAAATGGTAGGGTGTAATTTCCTTCTTACAGCGAAGTTGTGGAAAACAGTGGTCCCCATTAACAACATTTCAATTATTAGTACCTGTTGTTAGCATACTTTCTAATTTTAAATTTAATTCCTTCCCTCTTTTTTCATCAAAAAATCAGAGGCCCTGTTTGTAAAATCATAGACTTTACACCAGATACGATCTACCTTATGAAACAACTCTTTTGTGTTCCTATCAAAAAAACTTTGAACTGAACCTATTTTGACAGATACCGAAAACTGATTCTGGGCTGTCTTCTTATTTACTTCAGAGACTGTCTTTGCGCGGTTCTCAGTCTTCAAAACAAGATCAGTTTTCAAGAAATCAATGAACTTATTGTTTTCATTGATATCTTTATTATGTTCAATTAGCAACACATCTTCTGTATCTGATCTACTGGATAATTCATTTGTTACTAATGTTTGTTGATCTCTAAAACTATTAATCCTTTAGAGACTTGTATACACAGTAATAATGTTCAACAATAATATTTATTTAATAGTTTTTTATAAACCAGCTTTCGGCTTCCTAGGTTGTCGTTAGATAATGTGATACTAACAACTTGAGAGAGCTCATAGCCATACAAAGATTGTTGTACTAAGATATGTAAAATTTCACAACTAAGTCAACACAAAACAAAATGTTCAAATGTGCGTGAAATCTTATGAGACTTAACTGCTGAGGTCATCAGTCCCTAAGCTTACACACTACTTAACCTAAATTATCCTAAGGACAAACACACACACCCATGCCCGAGGGAGGACTCAAACCTCCACCGGGACCAGCCGCAGGGTCCATGACTGCAGCACCTAAGACCTCTCGGTTAAACCCGCGTGACGACCAACACAAAACACAAGCATTATATAATACACAAAGAGACTCTGAACAAATAAACTTTTTCGATAGTATATTCGAAGATTACAAGTATATGAATGTGTAAGACAAATATGTTATACACTATTAACATAGACGTCTGTGCCATTACTCACTTGTACAACATATTAGGATTATACATTCATATACTTTTAATCTTTGAATATACTGTAATATCAGATTTATTTATTCAGAGTCTCTCTGGGAATTCCATTATGCTCGTGTTTTGTATCAGTATAGTTGTAAAATGTTACATACCTTTGTACAACAGTCTTTGTACAACTATGAACTGTCACTGAAGTTGTGTAGACTGTCTAGTATGAAGTTATCTGACAATGGTCTAGGGAGCCAAAAGACAGTTCATAGCGAACTGTTAAATAAAAATTCTTGTGGATCATTAATGCAGCGTATTCAAATTTTTAATATGTATATACTCTTCAAGAATCGACGAAATGTCCCATAAATAACATTAATCCTTTCTTTTATTTCTCTAAATTCTTTATCAGTACCCCTAGCAGATGCTTCAATTTTTTCAGTGAGAACTGCCTTGATTTTGTCAAATTTATTCGTTGTATTGTTGATAAAATCCTCTAACTTACTGTTAATATGCCTACAATTGCTTTTAATTTATATGTCACAGCTGATTCAGTTTTATTAAATTTAATGTTGGTCAGTCTCAGATCTACGATATTGCCGAACCGGGGCAAAAACTCGATAATGGCGAAGTCCCGCCCCCCCCCCCCCCCTCACCCTCGAGCGTTTGACATAGGATGTCAAAAATTTTAAAATATATTCATTCTTTCTGAGGAGTTTGATATATAAAACCTACATGTTCGAGGTAAAGAGTGCCAACGTGCAGTGCAACGCCTCTTCGCACAGCATTCTTCTATCGCACGTCACTGTATTTCACTCTGTGGAATTCAAACGTGCATATTTTATAATGGAAGCCATCAAATGTATACTCTGGACGGTGGAAATTAAAATTTTGTATGATGCCTCTCCTGCTCCCAGTCGGCCTGTTTGTCATGCTACACCCACCCCCTTAAAAAAACCTCACAACCAACGCTAGGTGGGATTATTTCTAACTGCGAGAACAAGAACTCTGCAGAAAATTTGCACTCTTTGTGGACTATTAACTAATTACTTTCTTTTTTGTGTAACATAAAATTAATATGGGAAACATAAATGCAGTAAACAAGAGCAAGCAAGACAGTATACATTTCTTCAATCCTTTGGTCCCAGCATTTTTTTCTCTCTAATCTTGCTACAGCTTAACACGGCGTGTTTCCTTTCTGCAAAAGAGTCTATCACCTCATCAAACTTCGTCAAACGTTTTGCTACAAGAAAAATCAAAATGTCGTTGTGTAATACTGAAACTGTTAAAACTGAAAAAAAAAACTGTTAATACGGATAGTACCCAAGACTGCTATGATTCCTCGATTTGATTACGTCTATTCCGTCACTGTCTATTAGATAAAAACGAAACAGGACTTTTTACTATTGCAGCCATTGTAACACATGCCAAATAAGCGAGACTAGCACGAATAGTCATTTTTGTGTACTTCACTTACATAAATAACATGACAGGATATAATTCACGAAGAACCAATATCAAATTCCTTTTAGGCCTACTACAAGCAAAAACGCTTTATGTTAGAAAATAGTTTCACATTTCATTCATACGCTCCAGTTTCTCAAGCATGAGACCGAAAAGTAGTAGCACGAAATTTTTGTATAAATTTGTAGTCGTCATATTTTTCCAGACATTTTATGTGGTGTCCCCATTTGTTCTGCTTCACCGCTCTAACAATCTTGCCACCACTAATTCTGTGACTGTTCCTATCACTGTCAAAAAGTATTCTCCAGTTAACTTCACTAACCCTGCCTGAATTACCAGTGCACCTATCCCTCGTTTTATCTCCGGTTAGGCGTTATTACGTCTTCATACAACGTGTTTTCCAAGCTATTCCGAGAATAAAACTTGGGAGGCTATTAACCAGGAGACTGTACAATTAGCCCTTAGTAGTGTAGCGTTCTGGCAAAAATTTTCTGTCAAAATTTAATTTTCTTGGATACGCCGAGAAGATAATAAGCAATCTTTCTTACCTGTTATTCCTGTTAAACGGTTAGTTCCACCCTGGTAGCCTGAATCTATGGATTTCACTACCAATTATAACAACGCTGATCATTCGCACACCCTATCAACCACATGAACAAACCCGTGAGCGTTTATTCGGCTCAGCTCGTATAGCCCCGTCCTCTTTTGTCTGAGCGAAAGTTTTTTATTCCCTGTTGCGACGGGGATTTCACTGGCAGAGACATCACGTACATTATGCAGGCATTCAAAAATCAACTTTTGATACGTCCAGAAAGGAACTTAGAATGTGTTCGAAAACCAACAGGGATGCGTTTCAAAATCATACGAATAACTGATAAACCAACATACGCTTGATGCCAGGCGCTTTGTGAAACAAGTGTTTTTCGTGTCAAGAATATGCATTTGGCGCCCCCTCAAATTGCACCCGGGGTAGATACCCCCGGTTTGCCTCCTCTAGCCTCCCCCCCCCCCCCCCCCCCTATATCCGGGCCTGATGTCAATATCCTTAGAAGATATTTTTAATTTTTAATTACTCTCGCCAGCAGGGGCTGATATGTTTTCGCTATTTGCTTCTAATTTACTCATAAAATCTCGCAATATTTTCTGCATATTACAGTTTCAACTTTTAATTTTGGTGGTTTCATCCACATTAACATCTATCCGAGTATTGGCATCAGTAGTATTATCTTTTCAGCCCACAGTTTCTTGAGATACATTCCTGGAAATTGAAATAAGAACACCGTGAATTCATTGTCCCAGGAAGGGGAAACTTTATTGACACATTCCTGGGGTCAGATACATCACATGATCACACCGACAGAACCACAGGCACATAGACACAGGCAACAGAGCATGCACAATGTCGGCACTAGTACAGTGTATATCCACCTTTCGCAGCAATGCAGGCTGCTATTCTCCCATGGAGACGATCGTAGAGATGCTGGATGTAGTCCTGTGGAACGGCTTGCCATGCCATTTCCACCTGGCGCCTCAGTTGGACCAGCGTTCGTGCTGGACGTGCAGACCGCGTGAGACGACGCTTCATCCAGTCCCAAACATGCTCAATGGGGGACAGATCCGGAGATCTTGCTGGCCAGGGTAGTTGACTTACACCTTCTAGAGCACGTTGGGTGGCACGGGATACATGCGGACGTGCATTGTCCTGTTGGAACAGCAAGTTCCCTTGCCGGTCTAGGAATGGTAGAACGATGGGTTCGATGACGGTTTGGATGTACCATGCGCTATTCAGTGTCCCCTCGACGATCACCAGTGGTGTACGGCCAGTGTAGGAGATCGCTCCCCACACCATGATGCCGGGTGTTGGCCCTGTGTGCCTCGGTCGTATGCAGTCCTGATTGTGGCGCTCACCTGCACGGCGCCAAACACGCATACGACCATCATTGGCACCAAGGCAGAAGCGACTCTCATCGCTGAAGACGACACGTCTCCATTCGTCCCTCCATTCACGCTTGTCGCGACACCACTGGAGGCGGGCTGCACGATGTTGGGGCGTGAGCGGAAGACGGCCTAACGGTGTGCGGGACCGTAGCCCAGCTTCATGGAGACGGTTGCGAATGGTCCTCGCCGATACCCCAGGAGCAACAGTGTCCCTAATTTGCTGGGAAGTGGCGGTGCGGTCCCCTACGGCACTGCGTAGGATCCTACGGTCTTGGCGTGCATCCGTGCGTCGCTGCGGTCCGGTCCCAGGTCGACGGGCACGTGCACCTTCCGCCGACCACTGGCGACAACATCGATGTACTGTGGAGACCTCACGCCCCACGTGTTGAGCAATTCGGCGGTACGTCCACCCGGCCTCCCGCATGCCCACAATACGCCCTCGCTCAAAGTCCGTCAACTGCACATACGGTTCACGTCCACGCTGTCGCGGCATGCTACCAGTGTTAAAGACTGCGATGGAGCTCCGTATGCCACGGCAAACTGGCTGACACTGACGGCGGCGGTGCACAAATGCTGCGCAGCTAGCGCCATTCGACGGCCAACACCGCGGTTCCTGGTGTGTCCGCTGTGCCGTGCGTGTGATCATTGCTTGTACAGCCCTCTCGCAGTGTCCGGAGCAAGTATGGTGGGTCTGACACACCGGTGTCAATGTGTTCTTTTTTCCATTTCCAGGAGTGTATTTCCTGCTCTTCGTTTTTTTTTCTAAGTAATTCTTTCCATACAGTGTATTTCAAAACGAATATACGGGTTTTAAGGCTTTGTAACAATAGACGACTATAAATAATATATCAAATAAAAGAGCAACTCAAAAAACTGTTTTGTTTGCTTACCTGTGCCCAAAGAGAAGAGTATGGAGTGACCAAGAGTGGCTGAAGAATATGTTGAACGAGTGAGAGTCTGTCAAGCATATCCCCAAGAAATCAGTTCGGAAGACTAGTCGTGAATTAGCAGTTCCAATGTCATCTGTGTGGAGGCTCTTAAGGAGATACTCCAATGATATGAGTTTAACACCGCTGGACCCAACTCATCACACGCCACACAGCCATACACTCATAGATATAATGGCAACAAAGCGACCAGATAAAATAATTCGCGCCAATCAGACATCCGCTCCAGGACTCTCTGCTCATGACGTGATATTCTTAAATTACTCAGTGCATACTACCAAAGAAAAATCTCACCTGGTAACCTACAGAAACCTAAAAAATATTAACCATGACGCTCTTCAAAAGGATTGCTCAGACATCCCTTGGTATGATATAAGCAATGAACCGACTTTAGACGGAAAAATTCGGGAATTATGTCGCAAAATCATTGCACTGTATGATAAACATGCTCCTCAACGCACTGTCAAGGTAAAGAGAGCTCCCGCTCCGTGGCTCACCACTGCATTACGCCAGTTAATGAATAAACGTGATGCTGCACATAGGGCCTTCAAGCGTAACCCAACTCCCGAGGCGTACGAAGCTTATAGGAAACTCCGAAACAGAACCAAGCAGAGCGTGAGGAATGCCAAAATCAGACATGCCCGCTCTGTCGTATGCGGCATATCAAAACCTGCTGCACTGTGGAAAAAGCTGCGCAGTTTCGGTATAGGGAAGCGAAGATCTGACGCTGTTTATCAAGCGTCTGCAGAAGAATTAAACGATTTCTTCTCAACAGCTGTAAACTGCCACGCAGCGACAAATTACCAGCCCCAAGATATCAATCTCTCGAGAGACAAGTTTTTCCTAAAACATGTCACTACCGGCACAGTACACAAGGCAATTACGAGAATCTCTTCCGAGGCAGTAGGAAATGATGGAGTGAGCATTGGCATGATCAAGAACGTCGTAGACACTATTACTCCAGTTATCACAGACATCTTCAACCTGTCTCTTGTCAGTAGTACATATCCTACTGAGTGGAAGCAAAGTTTAATTCAACCTATACCCAAGACTGACAACCCTAAGTCGCCAGGTGACTACAGGCCG
Source organism: Schistocerca nitens (assembly GCF_023898315.1). Lineage (NCBI taxonomy): Eukaryota > Metazoa > Arthropoda > Insecta > Orthoptera > Acrididae > Schistocerca > Schistocerca nitens. The sequence continues at coordinate 301,891,388 of NC_064617.1, forward strand.
GTCACATACTACCTGCAATATCTAAAGCCCTAGAATACATCGTCCATGAACAGCTGACGGATTACCTCAAAACTCATAACATCCATGACAAATATCAGTCAGGCTTTCGAAAGCACCATAGTACAGCAACTGCATTAATCAAAGTAACTGATGACATTAAACATGCTATGGACAGACGTGAAGCTACCATCCTAACACTGCTTGACTTTAGCAAGGCTTTTGATACAGTTGACTTTGATATATTACTAATTAAAATGAAGCAGCTGAATTTCTCAAACAGCGCAATACACTGGTTTGACAGCTACCTCAAAAACAGAAGTCAACAAGTCATTTGTGGGTCGGAAAAGTCATCATGGAAAAACGTGCGCTCTGGAGTTCCCCAAGGCTCCGTCCTTGGTCCATTACTCTTCTCACTGTACATTAATGATATTTCTTCAGTGATTCACTCCTGCAACTACCATCTATATGCCGACGACATCCAACTGTACATAAGTGCAAGCCCCAAGAACATTGCTGACGCAGTAGCGAGTATGAACGCGGATCTTTGCTCTGTTTCTCGATGGGCACAGAACCTAGGTCTGAAACTAAACCCCAAGAAATCCCAGGTCATACTTATATCTCATCCAAAGTTAATCAGTCGGCACTTTCACGAAACAGTCCCTCAAATACACCTCAATGGTACCCAACTACCATACCAAAAAACAGTAAAAGACCTTGGAATAATCTTGGATGAACACCTAAACTGGGAAGAACAAACAGTTACAGCTTGCCGGAAATCGCTCTCCTCCCTACATGCAATTCAGAAATTTAGAAAAATATTTCCAACCCATGTTAAACAAAAATTAGTCCAAACACTAGTCTTGCCTAATCTTTACTACTGTGATGTAGTTCAACAAGGCACAAATAGTGAAAATTCGAGACGCCTCGAGCTAGTGATGAACGCTTGCGTTAGATACGTATGCAATATACGGTTGTATGATCATATCAGTCCTTCATACTCCCAGCTAGGTTGGATACGCCCACATAAGGCACGCGATCTCCACACGATGTGCTTACTTCATCGATTTCTTAGCCACTGGTGCCCCCAATACTTATCTTCTCACATTAAACACCTATCATCATTCCACAACCGCAATACCAGATCGGATACGTCTAGCATCTTGGCTGTACCTTTACATAACACAAAATCTTTCTCAATGTCATTCTCCATCTCAGCCATACGACTATGGAACGCGCTCCCCTGTGATCTGCGTCTTATCCGGAACCACTCAACATTCAAGAGTGAACTCAAGACTTACATATTAGGGACGGTATAGCCACCATTGTTGGGCCCCTCTCATCTCTTTCTTTCTCCTCTCCATCATAGCTTAGAATTTTACCATTCTATTTCTCTTCCTCTAACCTATCTACCTCTTCTATATCTCTTTCACCCCATTCTATCGTCTTATGTCTCTGCTTGATGAGAATAACTCACAAGCTGCAAGAATATAACGAGAAAATTCCCAACTAGCAATAGGACTGACATTCATAAAAGAAAAATATGTTTACTTTCATATACATAGTCATTATTATTATTATTATTACTATTATTATTATTCTTGATTGTTATAATTAATTTTTGATTGTTATAATTATCATTGTACTACGTTTATAATCTCTATTTTTTTTTCTTAACATTAATACTGTATAACATGTAATATGTCCTTAATGTTCTGTAGAAACTGAAATTTGTTGAATCTGAGTATGCCTGGTTAGGTGTAAGAGAGGGCCTGAAGGCCCTAATCTTGCCAGGTAAAATAAATGCATAAATAAATAAATAAATAAATAAATTATCGTTTGCAGTTGTTACAAGCTCTAAAGCTTATAGACTATGAAAGCCAACTTTGCAAACGAAATGTTGCTACACGACGAAGATTTTCCTGGATCGTGTCGTTTTCAGAGATGAATCGACATTTCACCTAAGTGGAAATGTGTACACACCTAATGTGCGCATCTAGCGGTCAGCGAATCTCCACGAGATGGTACAGTTGCAATGGGACTCCCTTAAATTGAATGTTTTTCGTGCCATACTCCGGCCAGAAGTTTACGGTCCTTTCTTTTTCGGCGAAGCAACTGTAAGTTGTGTTTCTTATCCTGATGCCCTAGAATCATGGCCGGCCGAAGTGGCCGAGTGGTTCTCGGCGCTACGGTCTGGAACCGCGCGACCGCTACGGTCGCAGGTTCGAATCCTGCCTTGGGTATGGATGTGTGTGATGTCCTTAGGTTACTTAGGTTTAAGTAGTTCTAAGTTCTAGGGGACTGATGACCTCAGAAGTTAAGTCCCATAGTGCTCAGAGCCATTTTGAACCTAGAATTATGACTCTTTCCGCAACTGTTGTACCTGATCACTGGATTGGCCGCAAAGGGCCGGATGACAGACATTGTTTTGCATTACCTCTAAGTTCACACACGATCTGACGTCACGAGTTTTTTACCTTCAGGGGTTTATAAAGATTCATGTATATGTGCCTTCACTGTCAGCTGATCTAAGCGACTTCAGAAACAACATTGTTGCAACAATTACTCAAGACACACTGATCAAGCTCTGGGAAGAACTCTCCCATCGACTCGATGTATGACGACTGATGCTCGCGTTGAACACTTGTAAGAAAACAGTTTGTGTTGCTCTTTCATTTGATATACAATGAAGAGCCAAAGAAACTGGTACACCTGCCTGATATTATGTAGGGACCCCACGAGTACGCAGAAATGCCGCAATACGACGTGACATGGACCCGACTAATATCTGAAGTAGTGCTGGAGGGAGTTGACACTTTGGATCCTGCAGGGTTGTCCATAAATCCGCAAGAGTACGAGGGGTGGAGATCTCTTCTGAACAGCACGTTGCAAGGCATCCCAGATATGCTCAATAATGTTAATGGCTGGAGAGTTTGGGGGCCAGCGGAAGTGTATGAACTCAGAAGAGTGTTTCTGGAGCCGCTCTGTAGCAATTCTGAACGTGTGGGGTGTCACATTGTCCTGCTGGAATTGCCCAAGTCCGTGGGGACGCACAATGGACATATATGGAGGCACGTGATGAGACAGGATGCTTACTTACGTGTCACCTGTCAGAGTCGTATCTACACGTATCAGGGATCCCACATCATTCCAACTGCAACACGCCCCACATCATTACAGAGCCTCCACCAACTTCAACAGTCCCCTGCTGACATGCAGGGTCCATAGATTCATGAGTTTGCCTCCACACCCGTGCAAGTCCATCCGCTCGATACAATTTTTTAGTGCATTCCAGGTCCACAGCATGGATTATCTTCATCTTCTGCAAACCCTTCCTCCAGCTTCCTCTTTATCCTCCTCTTTTTTACTCTGGCTTGTGTTTTTGGGCTATTTACAGCCCTGTCAGCAGACCAAAGACGTTCTTAGTCTAAAGCAAGCATCGTTCGTAGCATGTTGAAACATGTCTTCATTCCCACATTTCGAAATACTTCGCACCGTACAACGATGCCATCATTGAAAGTAGCAACAGCATCATACACACCAAAGTGAAGTGTTTCTATTCCAACAAACACAGCCTTGGCGGTTCTTGACCATATAACACGATTTACACTTTCATTGGAGTTTTGAATTTTGTCATGAGCAGACTTTTTCAACAGTTCAGGTGCTGCTAAGTCTCTGAAAATAGGTTTTATCACCTGCATCACCGCATCAGACAGACTATGTTTATGAGTGTACACTTCACCAGTTAGCAATCCCTTGTTGTACATACACCAACTGTTTTCTCCTTTGGGACACAAGTAATGATGGGGACTTTCCATCGGTTGAAGAACCGAAAAAAAAAGAGCCCAAACAGCGTTCTTCTTTTCATCGACACTGTGTGTGTTTTGCCTAATAGCCATTCCATGACGGTTCTGTGTCTTGTCAATTACACTATCAGTTAACTTTCACTTCCCATTTAACCCTTTACCATCACTGAGTTTTTGTTTTTTGTACGAAGCTTTTAGTCGCAGAAGTCTTGATCCCATACGTTTCTGTACGTTTTCAATACACTCAAATTTCTGCACTACAACATCATCACCATGGGGCTTCAGTTTTTGAATATGTTTGAAACTTTTAGTATCACCGTCACCAAGGTAATTCACATGCCGCACTTTATCACACGCAACAGAACGTTGAAATATAAAGCAAGACTAGCCGCTTTCATTCCTCCACCACTGCCACTGTAGTTACCTGTGCAATTATTTTTTGTGGACAATATTTAGATATTACTGCTACATCTAAAACTTCTTCTGTATTCATACTGGTAGCAAATACTACACCATGAAGAGATGTGTGTCGCCGTTTATGCCAGGTATCATCGAATGCTGCAGTCATTTCTCTATTACCACTATTTTCTATTACTGCCTCTTCCACAACTTTCTTCATAGATTCTATACAGACATCTTCTATCTTAGACCCTATGAATCTACTGTAGTTCCGTAAACTTGGTTGGGGGATTTGGAAGATTCATCATGCCAAAAAACTGCATCTGCAATAGCACCCTTACCAATTTCTAACTGGGAGAGGGGATGGGGGATTTCCCAGAGAGGGAGGGTATAATTAATTTATCAATTTAATTAATTATTCAGTCAAATTGATAGATTGGTTGGGGGCTATTTGAATAATTCAAGCTTGAAAGTGTACTCGTAATAAATCAGTTCCCATGGGGTCATAAATCAATTAGCAGAACAATATATTAAAATGAGGGGAGGGGCCATAAATTAATGGTTTGCCCATGAATGCATGCTACCCCCACTAACAAAATGCGCTAGAACATAGTTTGTTCCCTCTACTATCGTTTTGCTATCTGTAATGACCTTCGTCTTCAGTGGTTTTGTCCCTTTGAAAGCCATCACTTTTATTTTTTGAATTAATTTTTTCCTGTGATATTCTTCATAAATCTTGTTCAGTCTATTGAAGGATCTTTGTAGCGATGTCTCGCTATTCTGTGCAGTTGCAAGGTTATCTGCAAAACGAAATGTATTAAAAATATGTCAGGTGATAATCTCAAGGCCGGTTCAATTTGTTGTTTCTGTGTTTCAGTCACATCGTCGTGTATATATTAAAAAGTGTGTGTTATATGCTACACCCTTGTCTTACCCTTGGTTTTTCGGCGTGTCCTCTGATATAGCATGGTCCATCTTTAGTCTTAGTTTTTATTCCTCATCACTTTTATTATTTCCTGAGGATAGCCATTCTTTCATAAGATTTTCCTATCTACATGGTCGAAGGCCTTCTCTAAGTCTCTAAACTCCACGTGTGTTTCCCTATGGATCTCTCATTGTTTTTCTATAATTTTTTTTAAGTCTGAAAAATTATCGATACGGAATCTTGCTTTTCTGAAATTGCTTTGTACTTCAGATAACAGATTTTCGGTAATAACTTGTAGATGTTGATTTATTACCTTGATGTAAATTTTATACGCTGTGACCGCTAATGTTATACCACTATGATTATTGCAGTCATTTCTCTTACATAGTTTTGGAATTTGGCGTCTTTGCCAACAGCTACTACAGTAAAATTCTAATTCAAAGTTCTCTTCTTGCACAATTCTAACTCCCCAATATACTGTGACACTATTACGGTATATTGATAATTTTTACTTATGGACCGTCTGACACCAACTGAATAAAACACAATTTTAGTGCCATACGCGTTTCGCCTTTATTTTCTGCAAGGCATCATCAGTGGCCTTGAATATGTACATATGTTTGCTATTTAATTTACATTCTTGTCACTGTACCTATAGGTTATAAACAGTTCTGGTGGTTGGTATTTCCTATTAAGTAGTAATGTTTTCTTACATATTAAATAAAGGCGAAAGGCGTATGGCACTAAAATTGTGTTTTATTCAGTTGCTGTCAGACGGTCCATAAGAAAAAATTATCAATAAACCGTAATATTACAGGCAACTGAGGAAGACAGGACTACAAAAGTTTAAGATGTCATACTGTGACACTATTTGTAATCGTTAGCATCAGTACATGTGTTCCAAAAATTCATCCACGGGTTATTTAAAAAAAATAGGTTCCCGCAAGGTGACGTCATATTGCAACAGCCCCCGTAGAACTAAACGTCCAGAACTGTTTCTCAGTCTAACCCTGAGTCCATAGAAAGTGATCTAGGTGACGTGCAACGCCGGCCGTTGTGACCGAGCGGTTCTAGGCGCTATAGTCCGGAACTGCGCTGCTGCTAAGTTCGCAGGTTCGAGTCCAGCCTCGGGCATGGATGTGTGTGCTGTCCTTAGGTTAGTTAGGTTTAAGTAGTTCTAAGACTACGGGACTGATGACCTCAGATGGTAAGTCCCACAGTACTCAGAGCCATTTGAACCATTTGACGTGCAGCAAAGCTGATCGTTCCTTCCCATTGGAGACTACAAAAGATAAGCTAGGTTTGTAGGACATACTCTTACCTGTTTTGTGCAGTTCTCTCGCTGGTGTAACCCCTTGAAGCAGTTCTCACAGCGTTCTGGGTTTGTTTGGAGATGCAATCCCTCTGCCTGTACTCATATGGCTATGAATGGAAGTGTGGGAAGCTGATCTACTTTAAATAAATTGCAGCATAGCAATGTGGTGCCTTTATTAACAAAGGCCTTAAATAGCCCACAATTAAACTGAAAGAGTTTATTTCGAAAAGTTACCGAAAATTGAGGGCGTGGTTTGCACGGAGGTCGAACTAGGATTGGATTCCAATGCCTCCCGAAATGCTTGGCACGTAATGGAAATCTCTAGCGCACTTCATACAGGGTATCCCAGGAGGAATGGTCAGTACTCAGGGATATGACAGAAATGACCATCTGAAGCAAAAAGAAGTCTAGTAAACATGGGCCCTAAAGGCATAAAGTGCTACGAGCACTTGTTCATCTTCGCTACTGCGAAATGCATTTCTTCTACTGAACAAGTGCTCATAGCTCTTAAGGAATGCGTTTTAGAGTTCATTTTTAGTAGAGTTTTGGCTTAGAATGATCGTTCTTTTCACGTCCCTGAATATTGACCATTCCTTCTGGGACACCCTGTGTAAAGTCATAATAACTCGTACGTCATTGACAGAATGGTAATCGTCATTTGTATCTTGACATAAATAGTTCACTGTATCGCTGAACTATGGTAGCAAAGTTTTAATGACACTCACGCTCCTCCTAGTTTAATATGCCAAAAGTGGACTCTAACAAATAATTTTTGATAAATAAAAGGTCTTAGTCTTGAGTCTAAATGTTGATGGGTCCCCGTCGTGCAAGATCGCCAAGTTGGATTCAGTCTCAAGGTTTATCCACGGTTCCTCAACCAACTGAGTTCCAGTCATGGGAACTGCTTTCCTACTCCTATCACTGCTTAAGAGAGAAAATTATTCATGTTAACTGTAGTGTCCCAATACAATGTTAAAAATAGCAAATAAAATGTTGTCCAAATTAAGAAGAACTTCAAATCTCACTATGCCTCTCAGTGTTTTTATTTGAAGTTAGACAGTGCTATGTATTATCTTCTTTCCCTTTCTTTCATACTTGCGAATATTTGTGGAAACAGGTGCATAGATATCTTTGCGCCTGTTCTACCATATTATCAGTGTGTTTATTATATGTGTTGGCTTAATCCGACTTTATTTGTGAGATGCCAGACCAACCCATATAGTTAAATACTGCATTTAGTAAGTGAGGGTTTATTTTGTTCATTCTCATGTGTTAAACAGTTTTTCAGTTGTGAGTTAAATTTTATTTAATATTTTGAAGTGGAAATATTTTTATTGTCATAGTGTAAATGTTCCACATGAAAAAATTTATGGTTTTAGAAGTGCCTTTAATCGTGGATTCTTATGAATCTTTTAGAAGCAAAAAGATGTTTCAAATTAACATCACTAAACTTCACCCCTTCTCTTCACTGAAGATAATACCTGAATGAAATCCAGCTTCCCATATTACTATCTTTGTTTACCTTTTATTTACACGTATCATACAATCATATTATTTTTAACCATTAAGTAATTGCATCTATATCACATTTTTCACAGGTGCCTTATACTATTTCAGTCTAAATTAAGTTTTAGACACAATTTTCATTGTGTCGATGTTCCACTATAAGAAAATATCCACCTTACTCTAGAGGTCACAGCATGGAAGGTAGGATCTCTTAATTGGATGCTTACATTAAACAGTTCAAAAAGAGAAATGGATCGGTTTAAGTAAGATATAGTGGAAATTAGTGAAGTGAGACTGGAAAAGAGATGGGGGGGGGGGGGGGGGACGGGGGGAAGGAAAACAGTAATTATGATCAGCGGAGTGTAGAGCTAACAGGCCTTCTGATTAGATGAGAGCAGAGTTATGATTACAGACTCAGATAGCAGTAACACAGGAATAGGAGTAATAATAAGAAAATAGGATTGAATGTGATATTCTATGAATGGTATAGTCAAAGCATTATTGTAACCAAGGCAGCCACAAAACCAAGACTGTCTGGAGTGATACAAGCATATATGCCTACTAGCTCCACAAACAATGAAGAACTTGAAATAATGTATGAAGAGATAACGGAAGTTATTCAGATTGTTAACGGAAACGGAGATTCAACTGTGACTGTGGGCTGGGATTCTATAGTATCCATATTTTAACTATATAGCTAACCAGCCATTGACCTTCTTGTGCGAACGCACACGCTATGCCCCAACTCGTACGGGACTTGGTAGATTAATCTGCACGAATAATGAGTGTGTTGGGCAAACATCTATTAGTCGCACTACGAGTGTAGTGGTGTGGACATGTTGGGAATGTGGGTCTCGCGGGGAGCGTGCAAGGGATAAGTCCCTGCTGGCGCACTATCGTCTGTGCCCTCGGTGGCTCAGATGGACAGAGCGCGTGCCATGTAAGCAGGAGATCCTGGGTTCGAGTCCTGTTAGGGCACACATTGTCAACATGTCCCCAATGACGAATATCAACGCCTGTTTGGAGCTAGGGTGTAGATTTAATTATCATTTCATTCTAGAGAAACTGGTATCTGTTCTTTCGGCAACAGATACTACCTTCATAAACGATTAACTTCTCATTCTTCCAGTTAATGTGTCCTGCCAGTTGTTAGCCTAGCTTGTGTTGTAGATCCTACCTGTTAAGTTTCTATAGACCGACGCCGAAAGACAATAAAATGTGATTGCCTATGCCCTTTTCGTATTTTACTTGACAACAGCTTCGCATTCCTACTACAACAACGCACCTTCTGCCTCGCCGCACAACCGTGGAGTATCTCTGCAGTCCTTTGGCAACAGTTGGCCCACAGCGCACCACTGATGTACAGTTTATCCATCCACGCCCTGGCGCGTGCCGCTAATCGCCTCCAAAATGTCTTGCGTGCTGTTACCAACTCCAATAGCAACCTGTTTCCGTTGCCATCTCTCGCCTCTTGCATCGTTTGTGTCCTCCAGCAGATGTGGATGTTCCTACTCTCGACATGCCTCCCCACCTGCACCCATAACCAGATGGGCCTTTGAGGCTCTGTTCTCTATAATCACTTCCATTTACTGTCACTCTTCACTATGACCAACGCCACATACTTCTTAACCCACTGGCGTCACATGGTAAACACTTCACCTTTTCCCTGCATACGTACACCCCATGGGCCGCAGAGAAGCAAGGAGCTGCTCTTGGTACCTCCACGACTTGACAAACTGATTCGACGTTTTCCTCTCCTGTACCAACCGTTTCATCTCAGAACAACACTACACACTATGACCTGAATTATTTCTTGGATATATTCCAATCTCTGTCTTCCCTTTTACGAAGTTATTCCCTGATGCCTCAATACTTGTCCTATCATCCTGCCCCTTCTTCTTGTCGGTTTTTATGATGTTCCTATCCTCGCTGATTCTGTGTAGAACCTCCACATTTCTTATCTTACCCCTCCAGCTAATTTTCAACATATTTCTGTAGCATCACATCTCAAAGCTTCGATTCTTTTCTTTTCTGGTTCTCCCACGGTCCATGTTACACTTCTGTTCAATGCTGTGCTCAAAAAGTACATCTCCAGAAATTTCTTCCTATACGTATTTCTCTGAGAATTTCAAATTGTCGAACTGTTTTTCTCGGTGTCTTGATTTTTCTCAAGTCTCGATTCCATTCATCAAGCACAACTTCAGAACTGCATTTCTGACGCCTTTATTTTTCCTAAAGCCGAACTGACATCATCTAACAATCCTTAGTTTTATTTTCTATTCTTCTATGCATTATTCCTCTCGGCAACTTTAATGAATGAGATGTTAATCTTAATGTACGATAGTTTCAAACTTTCCTAATCTTGCTACACTACTGGCCATTAAAATTGCTACACCACGAAGATGACGTGCTACAGACGCGAAATTTAACCGACAGGAAGAAGATGCTGTGGTATGCAAATGATTAGATTTTCAGAGCATTCACACAAGGCAGGCGCCGGTGGCGATACCTACGTGCTGACATGAAGAAAGTTTCCAACCGATTTCTCACACACAAACAGCAGTTGCCTGGTGTCGCCTGGTGAAACGTTGTTGTGATGCCTCCTGTAAGGAGGAGAAATGCGCACCATCACGTTTCCGACTTTGATAAAGGTCGGATTGTAGCCTTGACGCTGCATCACAGACAGGAGCGCCTGCGATGATGTACCCAACGACGAACCTGGGTGCACGAATGGCAAAACGTCATTTTTTCGGACGAATCCAGGTTCTGTTTACAGCATCATGATGGTCGCATCCGTGTTTGGCGACATTGTGGTGAACGCACATTGGAAGCGTGTATTCGTCATCGCCATACTGGCGTATCACCCGGCGTGATGGTATGGGGTGCCATTGGTTACACGTCTCGGGCACCTCTTGTTCGCATTGACAGCATTTTGAACAGTGGACGTTACATTTCAGATGTGTTACGACCCGTGGCGCTACCTTTCATTCGATCCCTGTGAAACCCTACATTTCAGCAGGGTAATGCACGATTTCATGTTGCAGGTCCTGTACGGGCCTTTCTGGATACAGAAAATGTTCGACTGCTGCCCTGGCCAGCACATTCTCCAGATCTATCACCAATTGAAAACGTCTGGTCAATGGTGGCCGAGCAACTGGCTCGTCACAATACGCCAGTCACTACTCTTGATGAACTGTGGTATCGTGTTGAAGCTGCATGGGCAGCTGTACCTGTACACGCCATCCAAGCTCTGTTTGACTCAATGCCCAGACGTATCAAGGCCGTCATTACGGCCAGAGGTGGTTGTTCTGGGTATTGATTTCTCAGGATCTATGCACCCAAATTGCGTGAAAATGTAATCACATCTCAGTTCTAGCATAATATATTTGTCCAATGAATACCCGTTTATCATCTGCGTTTCTTCTTGGTGTAGGAATTTTAATGACCAGTAGTGTATATTTTGGATTGTGTGTTTGATACTTTTACGAAAGTATGATGTATTTCTCTAGTCTCATTGATTCTAAATTAACTTGAATGGTAATGTGGTTGTCATTTCGTACAGTGATTTTAGAAACTCTGAGGGAATAATATCTGTGCTTTCTTCCTCATTTCATCTCAAGTCTTCAAAATTTCTCTTAAACTCTTACTCTAATACTGCATCCCCTGAACCTTCCCTATCAACTTCCATTTCCTCTTCTATCAGGTCATCAGACTGTTTGTCTCCTTCGTAGTGGCTTTCAGTGTACTTTTTCCACGTATTTGCTCTTTCCTCTGCATTTAGCAGTTGATTCGTCCTTGGACTATTAACGTTCATACCTTTTCTTTTAACTTCGCCGAAGGCTGTTTTGCATTTTCTGTCCGCTGAATCAGCCTTTCCGTCAACCATTTCTATTTCGATTCCTTCAAATTTTTTTCTGCAACCTTTTGCTTTAGCTTCCTTGCACTTCCTATTTGTTTCATTCATAAGTATTTTTCCGAACATTTTTGTACTTCCTTCTTTCGTCGAACGGTTATTGTATTTCTTCTGTTACCCAAGGGTACTTTGTGGTTACCTCCCTTGACCCGATATTTGTCTGTCCAACTTCCATGATTACCGTTTTGAGAGATAGCCATTCCTTTCAATTGCACAGCTACTGTGGTATTCATTATTGCAATATCTACAGCCTTAGAGAGCCTCGCCGGCCGGAGTGGCCGTGCGGTTCTAGGCGCTACAGTCGCAGGTTCGAATCCTGCCTCGGGCATGGATGTGTGTGATGTCCCTAGGTTAGTTAGGTTTTATTAGTTCTAAGCTCTAGGCGACTGATGACCCCAGAAGTTAAGTTGCATAGTGCTCAGAGCCATTTGAACCATTACTTAGAGAGCCTCAAACGCACACCATCATTCCTCAGCAGTTCAGTATTCTTGCTCTCTCCACACTGATTCTTCCGACCGATTCGCTTAACTGAAACATACTACAGTTCATCGTTACTGAACTGTGATCTTAATCTATATCTTCTTCTGGGTGCGCCTTAAAGTTCAGTAACTGGTTTCAGAATCTCTGTCTGACCATAATGTAATCCCTCTGGAATCTTTTGCCTTCATGACATTTCCAAGTAAACCTTCTCTTGTGAGTTTTCAACTGTGAATTCAATATTGCTGGCTGATATATGCAGAACTCAGTATTTTTCTTCTCTCATTACTAGTATCGAACCCAAATTCTCCCATATATCCGTCTTCTATTCCTTTCCCTGCTACAGCATTCCAATCAATCATGATCATTAGATTTTAATTTCACTTTCTATACTGAATTATATGTTGAACATCTTCATATATTCTCATTCTCTCTCTCTTCAACTTCTGCTTTTGTTGTTGTTGTTGGCATCGGTTTGCTGTCGATTCTGATGAGAATAATCCTATCACTGAACTGTTCTCAGTAACTCACTTTCTGCCCCATCTTCCTATTCATGACTCTTCCTACTCCTGTTATACCATTTTCTGTTGCTGTTGACACTACCCTATATTTTTCTGAACAGAAATCGTTATCTTCTATTTCACGTCACTGAGCCCTACTATATCTAGGCTCAGCTTTCGCGTTTCCCTTTTCAGATTTTGTAGCTTTTCTACTATACTACATTCAGACTTTTGCAACACATAGAATGTTACTCTTTCGTTGGTTTTCAATATTTTTCTCATGGTCACTTCCCTCTTGAAAGTCCTCTCTTGGAATTCGAATGGGAGAATGATCTACAATCATTTTGCTAATGGAGAAATCATTATGACACTATTTCAACTGCAGGCCATATGTCTGTCGATGTACATTATGTGTCTTCAATGCAATGGCTTCCATTGCCTTCTATATCTTCATGCAGTTGATCAGTGGCGATTTTTCCGACTTTTTGCGCTCCCCTCCCCTCGTCACCCTCAAGGGCTAGAAAGTACCATCAACATCTGTCTGCCTCTCCGCCATCTTTGATGAGTTTATTCGCAGAACGAAGATGGCTCCTGGAAGTCTTCGGTGGCCATTCTCGCTTTAAGGCAGCATGTGGTCTTTATAATCAAAACATGACACGTGTTCCCAGGTAGATGCCGTGTTTCTTGACTTTCGCAAGGCGTTTGATACAGTTCCCTACAGTCGTTTAATGAACAAAGTAAGAGCATATGGACTATCAGACCAATTGTGTGATTGGATCGAAGAGTTCCTACATAACAGAACGCAGCATGTCATTCTCAATGGAGAGAAGTCTTCCGAAGTAAGAGTGATTTCAGGTGTGCCGCAGGGGAGGGTCGTAGGACCGTTGCTATTCACAATATATATAAATGACCTTGTGGATAAAATCGGAAGTTCACTGAGGCTATTCGCGGATGATGCTGTAGTATATCGAGAGGTTGTAATAGTGGAAAATTGTACTGAAATGCAGGAGGATCTGCAACGAATTGACGCATGGTGCAGGGAATGGCAATTGAATCTCAATGTAGACAAGTGTAATGTGCTGCGAATACATAGAAAGAAACATCCCATATCATTTAGCTACAATATAGCAGGTCAGCAACTCGAAGCAGTTAATTCCATAAATTATCTGAGAGTAGGCATTAGGAGTGATTTAAAAAGAAATGACCATATAAAATTAATCGTCGGTAAAGCAGATGTCAGAGTGAGATTCATTGGAAGAATCCTAAGGGAATGCAGTCCGAAAACAAAGGAAGTAGGTTACAGTACACTTGTTCGCCCACTGCTTGAATACTGCTCCCAGTGTGGGGTCTGTACCAGATAGGGTCGATAGAAGAGATGAGAAGATCCAACGGAGAGCAGCGCGCTTCGTTACAGGATCATTTAGTAATCGCGAAAGCGTTAGGGAGATGACAGATAAACTCCAGTGGAAGACTGCAAGAGAGACGCTCAGTAACTCGGTACGGGCTTTTGTTGAAGTTTCGAGGAGTCAAGCAGTATGTTGCTCCTACGTATATCTCGCGAAGAGACCATGAGGATAAAATCAGAGAGATTAGAGCCCACACAGAGGCATACCGACATCTTTCTTTCCACCAACAATACGAGACGAATAGAAGGGAGAACCGATAGAGGCACTCAAGGTACCCTCCGCCACACACCGTCAGGTGGCTCGCGGAGTATGGATGTAGATGTAGATGAATCTCCACTGTTACTTTTTTTTTTAATTCCGTGGAACATCTTAAATTATATGCTATGTTCCCATCGATAGAGCGGTACCAAATAAGACCTAGTGTGATATTCGTTTAACGCTAAAACACGAAGAATGACTATTACTCCAGTAGCGACTGAGTATCGCTGCTGCATGACGGTGGCAGGTAGAAAGTGCAGCTCAGGTCAGCACACGAAACGAAACTTTACCGAAAGGAAACATGTCGTGTCTAACTGGCATTACAATGAAACGTCGTAATTATTATCTTTTTTTTAAAAAAAATTCAAAGTTTTAGTATGTTTAGTCCATAAGTAGTTTAATTCAACTATGAGACCTAGTGTAATTTTAAATTAATATTCTCATGGAGAAAACCATTTTAATTAACCATATCAATGAGCAAAGTGGAAACCTTCGGACATTTATTTAGAGAACACATCTCATTATCCTACAAGGCAGGGAAGAAAGTACAAATCTGGTGAGTTCTGTGTCCTGGGTCCTTTTTCTGTAGGTCACAGGCAGAAGGGTATAGCTGGGTAGAGGAACTGTGACCTAAATTAAACGGATTGTAAATTGCGCTGTGGTGAAGTATGTGCCGCATAAGTGGATTACAGACGGAAAAGGCCCACAGTGGTTTAATAACAGAATTTGGAAAATGCTGAGGAAGCAGAAACTGTTGCACTCTCGATTCGAAATAAGAACACGCAAATGACGACAAGCCGAAACGTTAGTAAAGATTCGAATGTCTGTAAAACTATCTATGTGCGAAGCTTATAGCAACTACCACCCTCATACCTTAGCCAATTATCGTGCCAAGAAAAATTTTGGTTCTACCTAAAATAAAGATTTTGCGAAAGAATTTGCTCTTCTTGTAGCAGCAATTTATCTCAGATCGCTTGAGCACCGTAAGGTACCTAAGGACTGGAAAAAAAAGCGCAGGTCATTCCTGTTCTTAAGAAAGGCCGTAAGACAGATCCACACAATTATAGACCTATATCGTTGACGTCAGTCTGTTGTAGAATTATGGAACATGTTTTATGCTCAAGAATTATGATGTTCTTGGAAAATGACATCTCCTCTATAAAAATCAAAATGGATTTCCCAAACAGAGGTCGTGTGAAACTCAGCTCGCTCTGTTCCTCTATGAGATCCACAGCGCAGTGGACAATGGCGCCCCGGTTGATGCCGTGTTCCTTGATTTCAGCAAGGCATTTGGCACCGTCCCGCATTTTCTTTAATGAAAAAAAAAATACTAGCGTACGGAGTATCGGAGCAGACTTGCGATTGGATTCAAGACTTTCTTGCAGATAGAACTCAATACGTCGCTCTTAACGGATTAAAATCGACAGATGTAAAGGTAATATCCGGAGTACCAAAGGGAAGTGTGATATGACCGTTGCTGTTTACAATATATATAAATGATGTAGTAGAAAGTGTCGGATGTTCTTTAAGGCTATTCGCAGCTGATGCAATTGTTTATACAAAAGTAGCAAAGCCAGAAGATAGTAAAAATTTGCAGAACGGCTTGCAGAGAATTGATGAATGGTGGCAGTTGACCCTGAACGTAAATAAATGTAACATATTGTGCAAACATATGAAAAGAAATCCACTATTGTACAGCTACAGTATTGATGACAAACAGCTGAAGACAGCGTTTGCTGTAAAATATCCAGAGCGACCTTAAGTGGAATGACCAAATAAAACAGATAGTGGGAAAAGCAGATACCAGACTCAGATTCATCGGAAGAATCTTAAGGAAATGTAAATCATCCACGAAAGAAGTGGCTTATAAGGCACTTGTTCGCCCGATTCTTGAGTATTGTTCATGTATCTGGGATCCCTATCAGATAGAACTGATAGAGGAGATAGAGAAGATTCAACGAATAGCGGCGCTTTTCGTCACGGGATCGTTTGGCTGCCGAGAGAGCGTTACGGAGATGCTAAACAAACTCCACTGGCAGACGTTACAATAGAGGCGTTGTGTATCACGGAGAGATTTACTGTCGAAATTTCGGGACAGCATTTTTCAGGAGGAGTCGGGCAACATATTACTTACATACATCTCGTGTGTTGACCACGAGGAGAAAATTCGAGAAATTAGAGCCAATACAGAGGCTTACCGACAATCATTCTTCCCACGCACTATTCGCGAGTGAAACAATGTTGGAGGGATCAGATAGTGGTACAGAAAGTAACCTCCGCCATACTCCATTAGGTGGCTTGCGGAGTATGATGTAGACGATAAGGAGGCCGAAGGCTTCTATCAGTCACTCGTTACCAGTCTGGCGTGGCAATGCAAGACAGAAAAAGGAATGCTGAAGTTTTAAATTTCACGTTAAAGAAATGATTCGCGCAGAACGATCGAGCAAACATATCATTGTTTGAACGTCGCGCAGACAGCCGTATGGACGACACAGAAATAGGCATCCATGGCGTAGAGGAGCAATTGAAAGAGCTGAAAACAAGTAAGTCGCCAGATCCAGATAGAACCTCAATTTGGTTTTACTGAGAGTACTTCTCGGCACTGGCTCCTTACTTATCTTGCACTTAACGGCGAATCACTCGCGCAGCGCAAGGTCCCAAGCGACTGGGAAAGAGCACAGTTGAATCCTGTGTAAAAGGACGGACCCGCAATATTACAGACCAATACCTACAGGGTGTTACAAAAAGGTACGACCAAACTTTCAGGAAACATTCCTCACACGCAAATAAAGAAAAGATGTTATGTGGACATGTGTCCGGGAACGCTTAATTTCGGTGTTAGAGCTCATTTTAGTATCGTCTGTATGTACTGTACTTCCTCGATTCACCACCAGTTGGCCCAATTGAAGGAAGGTAATGTTGATTTCGGTGCTTGTGTTGACATGCGACTCATTGCTCTGCAGTACTAGCATCAAGCACATCAGTACGTAGCATCAACAGGTTAGTGTTCATCACGAACGTGGTTTTGCAGTCAGTGCAACGTTTACAAATGCGGAGTTGGCAGATGCCCATTTGATGTATGGATTAGCACGGGGCAATAGCCGTGGCGCGGTACGTTTGTATCGAGACAGATTTCCAGACCGAAGGTGTCCCGACAGGAAGACTTTCGAAGCAATTGGTCGGCGTCTTAGGGAGCACGGAACATTCCAGCCTATGACTCGCGACTGGGGAAGACCTAGAACGACGAGGACACCTGCAATGGATGAGGCAATTCTTCGTGCAGTTGACGATAACCCTAATGTCAGCGTCAGAGAAGTTGCTGCTGTACAAGGTAACGTTGACCACGTCACTGTATGGAGAGTGCTACGGGAGAACCAGTTGTTTCCGTACCATGTACAGCGTGTGCACGCACTATCAGCAGCTGATTGGCCTCCACGGGTACACTTCTGTGAATGGTTCATCCAACAATGTGTCAATCCTCATTTCAGTGCAAATGTTCTCTTTACGAATGAGGCTTCATTTCAACGTGATCAAATTGTAAATTTTCAGAACCAACATGTGTGGGCTGACGAGAATCCGCATGCAATTGTGCAATCACGTCATCAACACAGATTTTCTGTGAACGTTTGGGCAGGCGTTGTTGGTGATGTCTTGATTGGGCCCCATGTTCTTCCACCTACGCTCAATGGAGCACGTTATCATGATTTCATACGGGATACTCTACCTGTGCTGCTAGAACATGTGCCTTTACAAGTACGACACAACATGTGGTTCATCCACCATGGAGCTCCTGCACATTTCAGTCGAAGTGTTCGTACGCTTCTCAACAACAGATTCGGTGACCGATGGATCGGTAGAGGCGGGCCAATTCCATGGCCTCCACGCTCTCCTGACCTCAACCCTCTTGACTTCCATTTATGGGGGCATTTGAAAGCTCTTGTCTACGCAACCCCGGTACCAAATGTAGAGACTCTTCGTGCTCGTATTGCGGACGGCTGTGATACAATACGCCATTCTCCAGGGCTACATCAGCGCATTAGGTATTCCATGCGACGGAGGGTGGATGCATGTATCCTCGCTAACGGAGGACATTTTGAACATTTCCTGTAACAAAGTGTTTGAAGTCACGCTGCTACGTTCCGTTGCTGTGTGTTTCCATTCCATGATTAATATGATTTGAAGAGAAGTAATAAAATGAGCTGTATCATGGAAAGTAAGCGTTTCCGGACAGATGTCCACATAACATATTTTCTTTCTTTGTGTGTGAGGAATGTTTCCTGAAAGTTTGGCCGTACCTTTTTGTAACGCCCTGTATAACATCAATTTGCTGCAGGATTCTTGAACATATTCTCAGATTGAATGTAATAAATTTCCGTGCGACGGAAAAGCTTCGGTCCACATATCAGCACGGATTTTGAGAGCATAACTCAGCTATCCCTTTTCTCGCGCGATATCCTGCGAACCATGGACGGAGGGCAACAGGCAGATTCCATATTCCTAGATTTCTGCAAAGCATTCTACATGGAACCCCACTGCAGACTGCTGGCTAAGGGACGGGCATACGGAATAAGTTCACAGATATGTGAGTGCCGTGAAGACTTCTTAAGTAATAGAACCCAGTATGTTGTTCTCGACGGCGAGTGTTCATCAGAGATAACGCTATCTCCAGGAGTGCCCCACGGAAGTGTGACAGGACGTCACTTATTCTCTGTAAACATAAATGAGCTGACGGATAGGATGAGCAGCAATCTGCATTTGTTTGCTGATGACACTGTGATGTACGGGAAGGTGTCGTCGTTGAATGCCTGTAGGTAGGATGACACAAGATGACTCGGACAAAAATTCTAGTTGGTGTGATGAATGGCAGCTTGCTCAAAATGTAGAAAAATGTAAGTTAATGCACACGAGTACTAAAAACAATTCCGTGACGTTCGAATACAACATTTATAGTGTGCTACTTCACATAGTCACGACGATTAAATATCTAGGCATAATGTTGCAAACCGCTATGAAATGAAACGAGCATGTAAGGATGGTAGTTGGGAAGGCGAATGGTCATCTTCGGTTTACTGGGAGAATTTTAGGAAAGAGTGGTTCATCTGTAAAGGAGACTGCGTATACAGCACTAGCGCGACCCATTCTTGAGTACTGCTCAAGATTTTTGGATCGCCACCAGGTCGGATTGAAGGAAGACATCGAAGCATATCAGAGGAGGGCTGTTAGATTTGTTACAACACGCGAATATTACGGAGATGCTTTGTGATCTCAAATGAGAAACCCTGGAGGGAAGACGGTGTTCTTTTCACGAAACGCTATTGAGAAAATTTGAAGTTGACTACAGAAAGATTCTACTGCCGCCAACGTGAATTTCACCTAAGGGCAAGCAAGATAAGAGAAATTAGCGCTCGTGTGGAGGCATACAGACAGTAGTATTTCCCCTGCTCTGTTTGCGATTGGAACACAGAAGGAAATGGATAGTGGTGTACATGGTACCCTCTGTCATAACCCACACGGTGGCTTGCGGAGTAAGTATGTAGGAACAGATCTAGATAAATACTGCGTATTTTCCGTATCAGAGAACCCCTGGGAAGATGAGACCACCCTCTGTCTCTAAACAGAGCTATGTGTTTCTCACAATTATAGTATTATCGTCATGCAAAAAGTCATACACAATCTGATCAGAAGTATCCGGACACCCCTGCATAATGGGGCACTGATCACTAGAAGACACGAGAGGTGGGCTCACCAGTACAAAACCGGTAGTGTTGTATTGTTTTCTCAGTAGAGAAACAGTAACAGCACAACGGTCTCCCAACCGACTCATTCGAGTCGGCGACCGCTGTGACTACGAACGTGTACTAGTTACTGGATGTCATCTAAGTAACGGACTGATTAAGGACATTTCAACCCACCTAAAACTGATGACGTCTGCTGCTGGTGATGTAATAGTAAAGTGGAGGCATAACGGAAGCACCAGAGCGAAACTAGCCCGCGTGGTCTTGTGGTAGCGTTCTCGCTTCCCGCTCACGGGGTCCCAGGTTCGATTCCCGGCGGGGTCATGGATTTTCTCTGCCTCAAGATGACTGGCTGTTGTGTATCTTTCATCATCATTTCATCCTCATTCACTCGCAAGTCCTGTAGTGGCGTCAAAGAACTTGTGGAGCGGCGGCCGAACCGCCCCGCGAGGGGTCTCCCGGCCACCAATGCCATACGCTCATTATCATTACAGGTAAATTCAGATCAGACAGTTCTCATGTACTGACGGATAGGGACCGGCGGACATTGCAGAGAATGGTTATAAAAATACGCATGAAATCAGCGGAAGAAATCACTCGCGAGTTCCAAAGTATTACCAGCAGTCCAGCTAGCACAAAGAGTATGCGTAAGGAGTTGAAAAGAATAGGGTAAAATGGCCGTGCAGCTCCTCCTAAGCCGCAGTTTTCTATAGTAAATAGTAAGCTACACTTGAGGTGGTATAAAAAGCAATGCCGCTCGGCAGCGAATAACTAAAACGAGCGATTTGGAAAGATGAATAATGTTATACCGTGTGCCAATGGAAGGCTTTGGTGAATACCTGGAGAACGTTATCTGCCTTCATGTGCGGCAATAACAGTGAAGTACTGGTGCAGGTGGCGTCACAGTGGTTAGGATGTGGTCCCCTTATGGCTCTTACGAAAAGTCTAAATGCAGAGGAATATGAAGGTATTTTTCAGCAATGTGTACTGCCTACAGTAGAAGAACAATTCGGAGACGGTGATTGTATCAGCATGACAATACACCCTGTCATAAAGCGGTACCTATGATGCAATGGTTTGTGGACAATAACATTCCTCAAATGGATTGGCATGTCCAGAGTCTCGACCTGCACCTAATGGAACACCTCTGGGATGAGCCAGAAGGACGACTTCGCTCTAGATCCCAGAGTCCAACATCACTACCTTCTCCAGTTTCCGCTCTTGAGGAAGAATGGGATGGCATTCCTCCACAGACACTCAGGCACTTCACTGAAAGTATCCCCAGCAGAGTTGAAGCTGTCATAAAGGCGAAAAAAGGGTGGACACACCTAATATTAATGTCCACTAATAGGTGCCCAGGTATTTCTGATTACATACTGTACTGCTCGGGCTGTCAAAGATTGCCACCAGTATTGCAAGATTTTAGACACAGTGCGAAATGTTCAAAAACAAAACAGGCACGAATCAGTGCCAAATTACCAGTGTGGATATATACAGGATGATTATAATTAAACTTCCAAATCAAAACGCTGTAGGAATAACACCACTGGTCAGAATGACGTCAAATTGCAACGGAATATTATAGTGGAAGGAGGAAAACGTATGGCAGAAGAAAAAAAGTAGTGTGAAAATTGATCAATAGATGGAGCTGTATGTTTCAGAATACGTAAATGAAAACACCTGTCATGCCACGACCAATTGAAGTTGGCATAAACACGCTGGGTACACGGCTTCTCCTCCTTTCACGTCTGCAGAATCGCGCTCTGCTTGTAAAGCTGTATTACAAGAGTGATGACAGTGCACACGTCGCTCTGCAGAAGTTCTATACACTGAATGGTTTGAAAAACGGTGTTGGTCCGATGACTGCCGTAGGTGTGGAGAAAATGATTCGGAAATTAGAAAAGACGGGTTCTTTTGGTGTGCAACCTGGTAGAGGGAGGAAACGAATTGATTCGACGTCAGCGGAACCAGTGGCCACAGAAATGCAGGAAGAGACCAGTGGTGATGTGCAAACGTGTAGTGCACGGAGAATTGCCCGAACATTGGACATACACGTGAGCACGATGCGTAAAATCCTACGAAACATCCTTCTTTGCTATCCATTCAAAATTACCCATGTGCACGAGTTGCTTCCTGTTGACCTGAAGCCGGCTGAAGTGGCCGTGCGGTTAAAGGCGCTGCAGTCTCGAACCGCAAGACCGCTACGGTCGCAGGTTCGAATCCTGCCTCGGGCATGGATGTTTGTGATGTCCTTAGGTTAGTTAGGTTTAACTAGTTCTAAGTTCTAGGGGACTAATGACCTCAGCAGTTGAGTCCCATAGTTCTCAGAGCCATTTTGAACCATTTTGTTGACCTGAGAGCAAGAGAAACCTTTGCTTTAGAATTTCTTGCTCGCATGGAAGTGGACAATGATAGGCCGTGGAAGATTTTGTGGACAGACGAAGCCCACTTCCATCTGACAGGATGTGTCAATACACAGAATTATCGAATATGGACAACGGAAAATCCACATACAAATCAACCACTACCACTTCATGCTGAAAAGGTCACTGTGTGGTGCGAGTTTATGGCATCATTTATCATAGAGCCAAATTTTTCGAAGAGACAGGTCCTTCCGGTCCTGTTACCTGTACCGTCTCTGGTAAGCGCCTAGTGTGTCTGTTGCGCAATCACGTCATTCCAGCTCTCCAACAGCGTGGATGTGTGGATGGGATCATTTTTATGCAAAACGACGCACCTCCGCACATTGCAAATGCAGTTAAGCAGCTGCTGAAGCGCCATTCCGGAAATGCTAGAATTATCAGCCGCCATTTCCCTACAGCCTGGCCGTCCCGATCACCTGATCTTAATCCGTTTGACTTCTGGCTGTGGGGCTATCTGAAAGATGTGTTCAGTGTTCCGCTTGCAAACTTAACTGTATTGAAGGCATGCACTGCGCAACACGTTCAGAACCTGACCCCAGAAACACTTCGATCAGTTGTGGAATACGCTGTTTCTCGATTTCAACTTGTTGCAGAAAAGCGCGGACAGCATACTAAACATGTTTTGCTCCAGTCACATGCAAATTAATAATCTGATTTTATTTTATTTGATGGAAGGAATATATAGAGGGTCTATACAAGGGCGATGTACTTGAGGACAATATTATGGAAAATGGAATAGGATGTAGATGAAGATGAAATGGGAGGTATGATACTGCGTGAAGAGTGTGACAAAACACTGAAAGACCTAAGTCGAAACAAGGCCCCGGGAGTAGAAAACATTCCATTAGAACTACTGATAGCCTTGGGAGAGCCAGCCCTGACAAAACTCTACCATCTGGTGAGCAAGATGTATGACACAGGCGAAATACCCTCAGACTTCAAGAAGAATGTAATAATTCCAATCGCAAAGAAAGCAGGGGTTGACAGAAGTGAAAATTACCGAACTATCAGTTTAATAAGTCACGGCTGCAAAATACTAACACGAATTCTTTACAGACGAATGGAAAAACTGGTAGAAGTCGACCCCGGGGAAGATCAGTTTGGATTCTGTAGAAATGTTGGAACACGTGAGGCAATACTGACCCTACGACTTATCTTAGAAAGATTAAGGAAAGGCTTTTTACAATTTGTACAGAAACCAGATGGCAGTTATAAGAGTAGAGGCGCATGAAAGGGAAGCAGTGGTTGGGAAGGGAGTGAGACAGAGTTGTAGCCTCTCACCAATGTTATTCAATCTGTATATTGAGCAAGCAGTGAAGGAAACAAAAGAAAAATTCGGATTAGGTGTTAAAATCCATGGAGAAGAAATAAAAACTTTGAGGTTCGCCGATGACATTGTAATTCTGTCAGAGACAGCAAAGGACTTGGAAGAGCAGTTGAACGGAATGGATAGTGTCTTGAAAGGAGGATATAAGATGAACATCAACAAAAGCAAAACGAGGATAATGGAATGTAGTCGAATTATCTCGGGTGCTGCTGAGGGAATTAGATTAGGAAATGGGACGCTTTAAGTAGTAAAGGAGTTTTGCTATTTGGGGAGCAAAATAACTGATGATGGTCGAAGTAGAGAGGATATAAAATGTAGACTGGCAATGGCAAGGAAAGCGTTTCTGAAGAAGAGAAATTTGTTAACATCGAGTATAGATTTAAGTGTCAGGAAGTCAGTTCTGAAAGTATTTGTATGGAGTGTAGCCATGTATGGAAGTGAAACATGGACGATAAATAGTTTGGACAAGAAGAGAATAGATGCTTTTGAAATGTGGTGCTACAGAAGAATGTTGAAGATTAGATGGGTAGATCACATAACTAATGAGGAAGTATTGAATAGAATTGGGGAGAAGATGAGTTTGTGGCACAGTTTGACTAGAAGACGGGTCGGTTGGTAGGACATGTTCTGAGGCATCAAGGAATCACCAATTTAGCATTTGAGGGCAGCGTGGAGGCTAAAAAATCGTAGAGGCAGACTAAGAGATGAATACAGTAAGCAGATTCATAAGGATGTAGGTTGCAGTAGGTACTGGGAGATGAAGAAGCTTGCACAGGATAGAGTAACATGGAGAACTGCATCAAACCAGTCTCTGGACTGAAGGCCATAACAATAACAACTTCTTATGCAGTTTCTGACCTCAGCACAGTTAAAACCGGATGTGACTGATGCTTTTTATGCGGTTTTTGGCCTCAGGACAATTAAAAACCGATGTGAGTGATGCTTTTTATGCGGTTTTTGGCCTCACAACAATTTCCCATCCGATGTGATATGACCTTCCATTATGGATGGGCTTACGTAACGGAGTAGTACAGTTTGTTCAACGTCAAACGTACACTTTAGGCATTGTTATATGATTCATTTGTCATTTGTAGTCGACCACTATTAAATTATGATGCCTACAGCGCCAGCTATTGCTACATTTTGTAACTATTTATTTTTCTTCTGCCATACGTTTTCCCCCTTCTCCGATAATATTCCATTGCAATTTGACGTCATTCTGACCAGTGGTGTTATTTCTACAGCGTTTTGAAAGTGTAATTATAATCACCCTGTATATAGGCTTCTAGCCCAATAGACAGACTGAGAATGGAGCTGAAGGCTGTGGAGTCTCCCATGTCACTTCATCGTTATCGCCTTTCCACGCCGTCCACCCACAGTGAGCGGGCACAGCTGACCGCTGCTATCTGTCGTAGCTATGGACTTCACTGCAAATAGATGAGTAACTGCCTTTGCGATTGTTTTCTGTGACGATCACGGGTTATATAGTTTCCTAATACTTAACTTTTGGGGAAGATTAAATAAACGAATAATGACAAAGAAGATGAACTTTTCCAGCATTTCTCCTTTCTTTAATAGTTAGTTCCTGGAGCTAATGTTAAGTATTAGAAGACACGATCTTTACTACGATCTTCCGCCGGTGCCAGTAAGTCCAGAAGAGTACGCTGATGGCAGTTCAACATGTAGTACAGTTAATATTGCATTTCTTCCAGCAACTGACTGACGCAGCACCACTCTTACAGGTACCTAAGGCTTACCAGAGATCTGTAAGGGGCCAAGTACGTCACAGTGAGGCAGACAAAATGTTTACCAATGGTTGCTGTGTACGATTTTATTGACTGCATTGGAGAGTCATAGCAGCAACATAAATAGTTGCAGTACTAAACAGTCTTGTACAGTACTGAAACGGGTCTACTGGAATTTATTATTTGCATTTCTGGAATTTGTACATACTCAGGATGTCTCAAACGAAACGATAATTCTGAATCGTTTGTTAGATGCATGCAGTCTTTGGTCAGAATAGCTGTGGCGCTGGAAGATATCCATGTTTTGTCATCGCTGCTAAACAGCGAGGAGCGTGGGAGTTCTATCCATGGAGGTAAAAATAAGAGGAGTTGTCATGACGTCACAAACTTGAAGCCGACCCAAGTGAAGATCCGTCATGTTAGCTACCCCAAAAAATTGCTTCTGGTGGTTTGATTCCGTGTAGTGAAGTGTTTTGATAAAAAGTGGCGGCTTGCGTCGCTTACGGCTGTACTAATCGTTCTGATTGTAGTCTAAAGTTTAAACAAATCACATTTCATTCGTAAGTGGACTTATTTAAACGCTATTTTCTTATATATACTTGAAATTCTGATGCACTGTAAAGTTTTACAGTACGGTTTTATTTCTGTGATTTCACTTTAGATTTCATATCAATCCAACGCGAAGAGCTCTCTGGAGGTGAGCAGTACACTTGGTTTTCATTGTTTGGTTATTCCCAAGTAACTGAAAAGTCCTGGGAAGAAATATCCTGGAAATGGGGACTAATGTTTTAAAATGCAATAATTTAATATATAAGTAATGTAACTACATGTAGTTAATTAAATCTTCAGTAAAATGTTTGGAAAACCTGTCACAGTAGTTAAATTATAAGTACTTAAAGGGTTACATATTTGTTAAAGCAAAGTTCCCTATCTAAGTCCAGCCTATTTAGATCATTACATTAATTACTGTATTGTCGTGTTACCCTGTAAACTTCTGTTATTTGCCACACTGAATGTCACTTGGTAGGTACAATTTAAAAACAAAGCAGTTGTCTAAACTACAATGGGCCTGACAATCTTAAATTCAGTTCTTTTCCTTCGTAATCTAACGAATCTTTCACTTTGTTGACATGACAGCTAGCTTGTTTATATCATCCCTTCATACATCTGTGGAACACCCAAGGAAATAAGGTAAGTTTCTGGCGAACTTGAACATTTAAAATTTGCATTTGACTTGAAAATGCAACGAATACAAATAGTTGCCTCTAAACTATCAATCAAAATCGACACAAACACAATGAAAGTGAATGGAAATGGATTACGAAAGCACGCTTTTCATAGCACATAGGGTGAAGGCTCTAGTTTTGGCCACTACCCCACTTATGGCCACCTTGATGTCAAAGGTTAATTTTTAAGCTTCTCTGGAATACCAGCCAGTTCTACTATAGATTATTATAAACTTAGTGAAAGGCTCTATTCATTTGTCTACATAATCATTCTTTTGTCTGTTTTTGTTTGGAGACACCATTTTGTGAAATGATCAGTGTTGCAGAAGCTGGGTTTTGCAGAATTTTTCTTTAAGCAACACATGATCTGTTCTTTTGTATTTTATATGTTTAAATAAAACATCAGAAGAAACTTAATCTGTTCAGAGGTAAGATAAGACATTATATTTTCATTTCTTTTAAGTTTTATATTGCTCAGCCTAAAAACATGTTATCAAAAGTATGTGGCCATTAACAGATCCATATTTAGCCCTGGTTCCGTGTTATGGCCATGCATGTGGCCGTAAGTGGAGACATATATGTATCCTGTTTTGGCCACTTCTAAAAACTGATGCAAAAACATCAATATTAGTGTTCTGTCCTACATTACACTAGGCTAATTTTATTTAAATAGGCTTATTAAAATATTTTTGGTATTTTTATATCAATATATACCTCATTGTTAGTATTGCCTTCGCATATCATACTAATTTACCTATGCTTGTAAGATACAAAATATGCAATAGGCACTATTCAAATATGCAACATTCTTTAACTCCATCTTTGTGCATTATTTATAGGAAAAATGAGTCAACCAAAGAATAAGAAGTTTCAGTATTCTCCCAGCAAAGTTAAAGATGCTCTAAAGGCTATTGATGAGGGAATGAAGGTTGCTACTGCAAGCAAGTTGTACAAAGTTCCAAGGACAACATTAAGAAACAAAATTTCTGGCGTACCTCCAAAAGAATCTACAGGGCACTGTGGTCCACATTCTGTCTTAGGAGAACAAATTGAAAAAAAATTGGTGGACTGGGTTTTGGACTGTTCTAGCATGGAATTCCCAGTTACTAAAGAAAATCTCTGTGCATCTGTGCAAAAACTTATTGAGAGTGCAGATATGGAAAGTTGTAAGGCTACATTTACTAACAATCCACCTGGAAAAAAGTGGTATTATGGATTTCTTAAGAGACACAGGGTTCTGTCACAAAAACAAGCAGAATATGTCAATAGGGCTAGAGGTTCTGTTACAGAAGAGAAAATAAGAAACTGGTTTCACGAAGTGTCCATCACTTTAAATGATATGGATGTCTTAAATGACCCAAATAGAATTTTTAATATGGATGAAACTTCCTTTTTTTCTGGCTCCTAAAGGGGAATTAATCATAGGTCCTCATGGCCATCATGTTTATGATGAGTCATGTAACTCTGACAAAGATAACGTTACTACATTGTTTACAGTGAATGCTGCTGGAAAATTTGCCCCTCCCTTAACACTGTTCAAATACGCTAGGATTCCAGCATCATCGGTGAAAGCAGCTCCTACAAACTGGGGCATTGGAAAAACAGAAAATGGGTGGATGAGAGGTGAAAGTTTTTTTGAGTATATAACAAATGTATTTGATCCGTTCTTGAAAGAAGCTGAAATTCCCCGGCCTGTAGTAATATTTTTAGATGGGCACTGCTCTCATTTGACACTTCATTTGAGCAGATATTGTAGGGAAAATCAGATCATTCTAGTTGCTCTCCATCCCAATTCTACACACATCTTGCAACCATTAGATGTAGCTGTTTTTGGACCTATGAAAAAAATGTGGAAGAAGATTGTTCAGAAATGGCGTTTTGAAAATAATGGCACTGAAATTTCAAAATCTGATGTACCTTCTGTTCTGTCACAAATTATTACAGAACCTAAAATGGTGGCAAATATTCGTGCTGGTTTCAGGGCAACTGGTCTGCTTCCATTTAATGTGAACAATGTAGATTACAGCAAGATAGTTGTTCGTAGTATACCAGCCTCAACCACAGTTCAGACAAATGAGGAACTTCAGACACATTTCTCATATATAGAAAAGCAAATTGATCCTGTCCTTCTAGATGAGTTCAGAGCAACCAAGAGAAGGAATCATGAGTGGGAAGGAAATCAAGAAGCATTATTACTTTTCAAGTTCTGGAGAAAAATAGCTGATGAGGTTGAAATGCATGGTGCTAGTGGTAACACTGATGACACTCTGACAGATAGCACAGCGCCTCCCTCTGAAGATAATCAAACAGAGAATTTTTCACAAAACACAGACAGACTTAATCCTTCATCCATTCAAAATGTTGATAATATTGACATATCTTCAGCACGCAGCAGCATTTTACAGAATTCAGATATTCCTTCAACACCCACCAACAGTCTCATTCCTGCATATATATCAACAACCCCCAATAGTATTTCACATAATTCAGGTACTCCAACATCCAACCACAGTCCATCTTCAGTGTGTATCCAAGTGACACCACCAAAATCATTAGCAACAGTTTTTGAAAGTGTCATCACTTGGCCAGAACCCAAACAACGAGGCACAAAGAGAAAGAAAGAACATATACCCACTGTTGTGACTAGTGACAAGTGGGTGGAATACCATGAACTGAAGGAAAAAGAGAAGCAGGAGAAGGAGCAGGAAAAAAGGAAGATAAAAGCTATGAAGGAGTTAATGTCCAAAGAGCAGCACTTGGCATTATCTCATGTAAAAAAGGGGAAAACAAGAAACAGACAAGAGTTAAATGATAGGCCAACAAGTTCTTCCGAGGAAGAAGAATGGATGGACAGTGGAAGCAGTTTAGATGACTACGTAGAAGGAGATGAAGATGAAATACCAGAAAATGTGAAACTATCTTCGAGTGAGAATTTGAAAGTAGGGGACTTTATTTCGGCAAAATTTAATTTAACCGGAAATAGAAGAACAAGACCTGCAATTTTTAAGTATGCATCTGTTATTTTGAAAGTGCTTTCTGACTCTGAATATGAAATTCAGTGCCTAAAAAGTTCTAATGTTCAGAAAACGTGTTTCGAATACATTGAAAATGATGTTTTGACTATAACAGGTGAAGATATTATAGGGAAACTGCCAGATCCGGTCTTAATGCAAGAAGAACATTCATTAAAAACAAAGTTCCCTGGTTCCATTGATACTCGTGAGAAATAAACTTGTCTGGAAATTGATTTAAGTAATTACTGGGACAATACTTTGCCTAATGATTTTTTTTTCTGTTCATTCAGTTTCTGTACCTTTTACCTATTTGATGTATGTTTGTTGTCTGTTGTCTTATATACTTGTATAAAGCACAAATTACTTTCTGGCACATGGATTGACAATTATTTTAGCCATAGTTTTATTATAATATGAAGTGGCCATAAGTGGGAAACAACTGGCCATAGGTAGGGTTAACATGGCCAAAACTGGGGAAATGCGCCATTTATTTTTAAATATTTTTTTCTGCTTTTGTTATACAACTTAGAATATTTGTTTTTACATGGTTGTAATGTGTAGACTTTGAAGCAATAGATACGATTTTTTGAAGTAATTTCTATACTTTTTTCCTATACTAAAAATGTGATGTATCTCGAATTGCCCTTAATGTGGCCATAACCGGGGCCTCGACCCTACTTCTCAGTTATTCGAAGTGTATAAACAAAAAGGAATTACACTAATGGGGCCAGAAGCGTCATATTTTCGTGTCGTATTACTGTATCGAATGCTCATTTAAGGCCAGAAGAACGTTTGAAGTTGCGTTCCATATACTGTGTTGTTCACTAAAACAGAGTAACATTTACTATATAAAACAAATATCACGTGTACACGACAGAAATAACGAACAAGAAGCAATTGTAAACACTCGCCTGCTAATGTTTTGGGAGATCCAAGATGGCGGCTCGTCCTGCCCACTGGCTTCAAAACAGCGTACAGCGTGGCTGTAGCGCAATCTCCCCTTATTATACCTCCATGGTTCTATCATTTGAGTGGCAGTGAGAAAGATGCCGAGCAGAGGACTCGTGTTAATGTAGACATAAAGTTAAGTGCATCTGTGTCTAAGTGTAACGATATGTGTTTGATTATTGTGAAACAGAGGACAAAGATTTAATTAGCGATTTGGAATGAAAAGAGTATCCCGACTCGACAAGTTTTGGTTAAGCTGCCTATACACAGACCGAGGGCCCCGTTTTTTTTTCAAAAAATCGTAAAAATAGCGTGTTTTATAGAGTGACTGAGGAGAATAGGCTCCCTAAGCAATGAGCAAGCAAGCGAGCTACCTACACTGGATAAAACGTGAACCAACAATTTGCAGATGGCACCAAGGCAAATTGTTGGTTTCGATACGTAAATTAAATTTAGTCTCAAGTTTCTATCTTTATTTATGTAGGTGGTCTAGTGTCGGCGGAAGAATTTTTGAAACACTGCATTGTTGGCATACCTATCAGAAGTTGTGGCTTGGTGAAAAAAGATCGCGTCAATCATTTGTTGCACTAATGGCATAGCTCACTTCTCGTTTCCCATCGTGCTGAGGCTCTTCATGTAAATGAAGACTTATTTTCGGTACTCGAATGTTCTGTGTTCTGTGAGCTCACGTATTCCCGTAATTGCAATCGTACTTCAACAGAAAAGGGCATGACAGCATGAACCTCTTGTGAAATATCTGCAGCATTATATATAAAAAACATAATTAACTCGCATTTTTGTGTTCTCAGACAGTCTGCCATTTTAGTAAATTAACTTCACAATTGCTACATCAATTTATGTCATTAAGTGAAGCGTGGATTTTCATTGAATATCACAGTTGGTTTCTAAACAATAATTTCGAAAAATCAGTACGTTATTCTCTATGTGGCTAAAATACATTTGTAGATACTGCCTTACAGGAATTACCTCAGACCTTTAAAACATGCTTTTGCACATCAGAACACACTAAGAAATGATACAGAAAAACACTTTAAAAATTGTCACTGTTTCTGAAAAAATTTATGTGGCGGAATTTATAGAAATAGTAAGAGTCATATCAATTTAATGAAAATATATCTACCTATCTTCTGTTTATTTGTTTTACTTTAATATTAATGAGCAGTTAAAGAATCTCACTGTTGTCGATCAGAAATAATTAATACCTGTTTAGGTATTGCACCAATGATTTTTGTGGAAGATGCTTCAATCTCACTGCTCAAAGTGAGGTATCAGTGGCATGCTTACCAGTCTTGCTGGACAGTAACCACTGTATTAATAGAAAGGTTATCTTGAATTCTGGTGATGTTCTTCAAAATATTATTCCCGAAAAAATGTAACTTTGCATTATTTCCATCTTTACCGTTATTTCTTTCCCTTGAGCCCTGTTAGTATAGCGATTTGAAATTGTAGCATTTGGTCTAGAGCTGGAACAATGCTAGTAAATCTCGTCAACATAAAGTTGTTATCGTTTAGCCAAACACGAAAATTATTGTTCACACAAGTCACATTTATTGGAGAGATAATCACTTAGTTGACAGATCCCACTTAAACAGCCAATTGTACTTCACGCCAGTTTCAGATTGCAGTTATTGTAACACTTAGTACTTGATGCACTGGGCAAAAAAAAAAAAAAAAAAACATTTTTGAAGTCAAGAGCACGTAATTTTTCACTCACAGCACGTCTGGATCAGCCAGTTCATAGTACTCGTATTCCGAGTGGCTTCCTATAACACTTTCATTTCAGTACAAAAAGCAGAAACTGCTAGTACTGATTTGTATTCCAACTATCCGTTCTTCAGACGAGACAAAAACATACGATTACAGTCCTAACCAAATTTGTAAATTCACCAATATCTGCTCTATGCTCCCTTGTCTCTTTGCACACTATTTTAAAACTTTTATACTATTTGTTTCTTACTTTTTAGAATGTGTCCAGCTTTAATGCAAATCATAAATATCCCATCACTCACGAAGTCCAAAGCCAAACTCACAAAATTACGTGTTCCTACTTATGCTCAGTTCTACAATACTCGCCTTACTACAACGGTATTAATAGTAAAATTAATACGAAAACCGTTGGAATTCGAAACAGCTTCCAGTCGTCTCTGAATGTGTAAGTACAGATTCTGTATGGTTTTCAAGGCAAATTTACACTATTCTTCTAGCAAAATAGTGGCAAGTTCAGATAACTATGATGATGGAGGCAGACAGCCACCCTGCACCTTCTCTCCAAAGTAGACCATAAAGGCTCAGTACTATTGAGATCTAGTGACTGGTGGCCAGGGAACATGGCAGCACTTCCTACAGGTAATGAGCCCCTGACTTATTCTGCCAAATCGAGAAACCTTCCATCCTATGTCACAAATCGAGGGATCTGTAGCCTACACAGTCGTAGAATCATCTGAGCGTCTAATTCAGACACTGGGCAGTGTACCAAAGGCTGCAGTCCGCCCTGTTGATAATGCTACAGACGGTGAGCTCTTCCTTATCTTGTCGCAAGATTGACGATCTTCACCATTTCAGATTGCAATCTGAAAGCAGAGGGAATCCCTTATGATCCAAAGTGACACACAACATTAGTACTAACATGAGACACCACATGCAACTGGCTACACTCCATGCATTTCATGGCATCTAAAAGCACCTGCTCCATGTCTGGGATGACTCACCACTGTGCATGCACCCAGAGTGTATGCTGGATTGCTTTCCCTCCTTCACAGCCATATCCCTAATGGGCCCATTACACACCTAACATTGGATTTCCCACCTACCACCAATCCCATCCACTCTGTGATTGCTGAGATCTTGCAAGCTGAGAGACTTAACCTGAAACAGGGCAAGTGACTGCACCTGGCACAGGATATTTATCAGACAGAGATAGCTCCTGAAACCTGTTTAGCAGATGGAGAGGCCCTTTGATAGGCTCTTGAAAAGTCATTTGCTGCCTGCGACACCTTCGAATGACCTCCCACTAGACCACTGGTACCGGTAAGGTGTCGTCTTCAGTGTGGGCAGTAACTGGGGTGGCCACAGTAGAGGACCAATTGGGGGCACAGGGGTCGTGCTTGATGACTGTTGGATCTCCATGTCTGGCTTCCCACAGCCTCAGTCTGCATAACTGAACCCAACATTGCCTGGAACTGTGAGTAAGGTGCAAATGGCTCTGAGCACTATGGGACTTAACGTCTGAGGTCATCAGTCCCCTAGAACTTAGAACTACTTAAACCTAACTAACCTAAGGACATTGCACACATCCATGCCCGAGGCAGGATTCGAACCTGCGACCATAGCGGTCATGCAGTTCCGGACTGAAGCGCCTAGAAGTGCTCGGCCACACTGGCCGGCTGTGAGTAAGGGGTCACCTAATTAGCTCACACCTGAACTGAGCGATGACAGTCCCTATCAACACTAATTATGGCAGAAATTTACACCTACACACCTATTAAATCTCAGAATTGTGCTTGAGGAATATGCAAACACGAAAGACATTTAAGAATTTAAGCTAAAAATCGTACAGGTAAATAAAAATAAACTGCTTCCTATTACAAGCTGTGTCAACCCTACAAACAAAGCAATGTGTCTGCTGTGGCGCTGCAAGGGTGGAAGGTGCTGTCTAATTTGTTCTCTGCGTGCTAATCTTGTGAGTACTACTCGACAATTGTTGGGTTATGTAAGGTGTATTAGAAAAGTAATGAAACTGATTTTTTTGTAACCATGAATTTTATTTTCTTATATATCAAGGCTGTCCCCTTCAAAATAGTTCTCTTTGGCATTGCAAAGCGACAGAGGTGTTATTTCCAGTCAATGAAATACCTTTATGCTCGTCAGCTATGCCCTTCTGGATATTATCCCCAGAACCAAAGCGATACCCTTTCAACTGTCTCTTGAGATGGGGGTATAAAGTGAAGTCACAGGGATTGATAACGGCGAGTAGACAGGCTGGGGTACCACAAAATGGCTACATCATGTCAAAAATTCATTGGAGATTATCACATGACAGTATGCATTGTCATGATACAAGCCTCCAAGTGTTTGCAATGCCTGTTGGCTTATGTGTCACCTTTTCCTTTATCTTTCACTTATTTCCCAGTAAAATGTCTGGCACTTGATCTTGGAGATACAAATTCATGTGGGCAATTCCTTTACTGTAAAAGAAGCGTATGTTTGATTTTGAATTTGCTCATACTCGCTTTCTTGGGACAGTGAAAGTTTGTGATGTACCACTCTCGAATTTGGTGTTGTGTCTCGGGATCACACTTGAAAATCTGCTGTTAGTTATCTGTGACATGATGTCAAAAAATTCTTGCATCCATGGAATTGGTCCAGAAGATCATGATACAATTTCTTATGATGGTTCTGCTCAGTCGTGAGGTTCTTTGCAACCATCTTTAAGTACATTTTGCTTCTCCAAATTCTATGTTACAGATTTGTCGGTTCACTTGACATTAAATCCTGAGCCTTTTGGGACCGTGGCTCATGACGACAGGCCACCAGCTACCTAACACTGCCACTAGATGTCACACTGAATGAGTCATTGTTTTCCAAACTTGTGAAATATACTTGAATGTATTTGAGCTATTGTCGGATTAGTTATGCACGTATAGGTGTTTGCACTCTGGTCTGATATCAGGTTGTACAGATTTGATGCCTGTGAGCGTGTATTTGAGCTTTTACCTGACAAGGGGAACTTATAAACTGGCCCTCTTCGATTTTCTTTACGTATGTATTTATTGGATACGAAAATTTGTGCCCAGATATCAATTTCCTAAAGCAGTGTGACACTATTTTAAAAAAGAGAAAGTTGAAAAAGTTGTATCTAAAAATGAGATGATGTCTGGTTGCTGTTAAGTGGAAAACATTTTGCAAACATTATACAAATGCCTGTTGCAGAATGCATAGCATTGAATCTATTATGGAAGGATCTCTGGTTTTAATCTCCATTACAGCAATTTTTTACTTTGACTTAAATTCTATATCTTTATAAAGTAGAAATTATGGTAAACAAATACAGGATCATAATTTTCTAATGAAAATAGCATCTTTTTTATTTTCAGTTACAGGTCATATGAAACAAATTAAAATTTGATACAGACATTTGAAATGACTTATATCAATCAATAATAGGCCTACTCCAAAATGAATTTTCACTTTGAAGCAGAGTGTGCACTGAAATGAAACTACCTTGCAGATTTAAACTAGATTAATGGGGTAGGATGTCAAAAATTAAAAAAGATCGATTTTTCAAAACATGCATATTTTGTAGCACACATCTTCCTGAATAGATTGATGTATAGAACATACATATTTGAGAGATTATAAGGTACGAGGACAATATTATGGAAATGGAAGAGGATGTAGATGAAGATGAAATGGGAGATATGATACTGCGTTAAAAGTTTGACAGAGCACTGAAAGACCTGAGTCGAAACAAGGCCCCGGGAGTAGACCACATTCCATTAGAACTACTGACAGCCTTGGGAGAGCCAGTCCTGACGAAATTCTACCATCTGGTGAGCAAGATGTATGAAACAGGCGAAATACCCTCAGACTTCAAGAAGAATATAATAATTCCAATCCCAAAGAAAGCAGGTGTTGACAGATGTGAAAATTACCGAACTATCAGTTTAATAAGTCACGGCTGCAAAATAGTAACGCGGATTCTTTACAGACAAATGGAAAAACTAGTAGAAGCCGACCTCGGGGAAGATCAGTTTGGATTCCGTAGAAATGTAGGCACACTTTAGGCGATATTGACCCTACGAATTATCTTAAAAGCTAGATTAAGGAAAGCCAAACCTACGTTTCTATCATTTAGAGAAAGTTTTTGACAATGTTGACTGGAATACTCTCTTTCAAATTCTGAAGGTGGCAGGGGTAAAATACAGGGAGCGAAAGGCTATTTACAATTTGTACAGAAACCAAATGGCAGTTATAAGAGTTGAGGGACATGAAAGGGAAGCAATGGTTGGGAAGGGAGTGAGACAGGGTTGTAGTCTCTCCCCGATGTTATTCAATCTGTATATTGAGCATACAGTGAAGGAAACAAAAGAAATATTCGGAGTAGGTATTAAAATCCATGGAGAAGAAATAAAAACTTTGAGGTTCGCCGATGACATTGTAATTCTGTCAGAGACAGCAAAGGACCTGGAAGAGCAGTTGAATGGAATGGATAGTGTCTTGAAAGGAGGGTATAAGATGGACATCAACAAAAGCAAAACGAGGATAATGGAATGTAGTCGAATTATCTCGGGTGATGCTGAGGGAATTAGGTTAGGAAATGAGACAGTTAAAGTAGTAAAGGAGTTTTGTTATTTGGGGAGCAAAATAACTGATGATGGTCGAAGTAGAGAGGATATAAAATGTAGACTGGCAATGGCAAGGAAAGCGTTTCTGAAGAAGAGAAATTTGTTAACATCGAGTATAGATTTAAGTGTCAGGAAGTCAGTTCTGAAAGTATTTGTATGGAGTGTAGCCATGTATGGAAGTGAAACATGGACGATAAATAGTTTGGACAAGAAGAGAATAGAAGCTTTTGAAATGTGGTGCTACAGAAGAATGCTGAAGATTAGATGGGTAGATCACATAAGTAATGAGGAAGTATTGAATAGGATTGGGGAGAAGATAAGTTTGTGGTACAACTTGACCAGAAGAAGGGATCGGTTGGTAGGACTTGTGTTGTGGCATCAAGGGATCACCAATTTAGTATTGGAGGGCAGCGTGGAGGGTAAAAATCGTAAGAGGGAGACCAAGAGATGAATACAGTAAGCAGATTCATAAGGATGTAGGTTGCAGTAGGTACTGGGAGGTGAAGAAGCTTGCACAGGATAGAGTAGCATGGAGAGCTGCATCAAACCAGTCTCAGGACTGAAGACCATAACAAGAACAACAAGGTACGTTACTTGGTCTTAAGTGTACCAAGATGCAGCGGCACACCCATTTGCACAGTATTCTTCTGTCACGTAAGTGTATTTCGCTCTGCAGAATTCGAGTGTATATATTTGCACCAGACATTGTCATACGTGAGGTAAAGGGCTATTGATATCGATATTTTCTCTGCTGCTATCAACGTGCATTGTTTTGATCGCTGATTTTCTTTATACACTGTTTTAAAGGCTTGCATTATGGTGTTGAGAATTTCGAAACAATTTGCATATGACTGTGTTGTTCTGTGTTCGTTTGTGTCATATTATCGCACAAGATGCCTAGAGTTCGTTGCTTCAACCGTAAACAATGTCACCAGGGCAACAGTTACACAGTAAAAGGTGCTACAACAAATGTTACACCAGTGGCTCAAGATTACCATCTCTCAGAGCCATAAAAAAAAAGATGAGTGCTTCAAGAAGAATACTTGTTTTTGGTGTTAATGAAAATGGAGACTGTGAATCTGAAGGTTTGTGTATTATTGCTGTTGATGTTAACATACTGTCATAGTTAATATTGGACAATGTTATATGCAAGCATTGCTTTGGTGTGCAGTGTGTTTCTGTGGTGAAAGATGAGAGTGCAATGAAAGGCCTTGCTACGAACTTATCTGTGATATGCGGCAAATGCAACGTTGGTACATCTTGCATGACATCTAAAATCCTAAACAAAGGTTATGACATGAATTTGAGGGTAGCACATGGCATATGCTGTATTGATAGGGGACAGAAGACAGCAAAAAAACTTTGTGCAGTGATGAATCTTCCATCTCTTCCAGCAAAATTTGAGACATAATATGGCTTACTGCTTGGGGCTGTAAAAGAAGTTGCAGAATTGTCAATGAAAAGTGCTGCAGAAGAATCTATTATCGAAGATAATGGTGACAGGGACATAGTGGCCGCTTTTGATGATACCAGGAGCAAATTTTGTGATAGTTGTGCGAAAGGGATTCCAGGTCATGAATGTAATATGAACTATAAAGGCTCAAGTGGAGGTATGTAAGTGCAGGGAGTTGTCAGCTTGTTTACCAGAACTGTTGCCTCCCGTTGCCTGTGATATGTGAAGTACCTTGGTGATGCTGATAGTAAAGCTTTCCTTGAGGTTAAAAAATATGCTCCATATGGAGCTGAGACTATTACACAGAAGTCAGAATGTGTGGGACATGTACAGAAAAGACTTGGCACTAGACTTGAAAGGCTGAGACAAGATGTATGAGGAAAAAAATTACCTGATGGGAAGAGAATAAAAGGGAGAGGGAGACTGATGGCTGTAGAGATTGACAAACTATGGGCATATTATGGCTTGGCAATAAGAAAGAACACAGGTGACTTGAAAAACATGATGCAAGTAGTTTGGGCATTATATACCTCCCACAAAATGTCCACAGAAGATAAGCCTATCCACAACTTGTGCACAAAAGGAAACGAATCACAGTGTGGCTACCTAAGGTCAATTGCTCATGGTGAAGAATATCATCACAGGAATTTTCTACCAACTACTGTAATAGGAGCCATCGAACCTATATTCAGAAAGCTTGCACATGAAAACTTCAAGGTGGTACCCAAAACCCAAATGGAAGTTTTAACCTATGTGTATTGGAAAGATTGCCAAAAACCATTTTTGTGGGAAGAAATGCACTTGCTGTTGGTGTTTATGATGCAATTTCATGTTTAAGCAGGAAATATGTTGTAGAGAAAATGAGAATTAAGCCTGGAGTGAACTGCATTAAAGCTTTGTGTGCAGTAGACAGAGAGCATGTACTGAAAGCAGATCAATCATTTTTGGAGGTTATAAAATCAAGAATGGTGCATCATAGGAATGTGAAAAGAAAGAAAACTGATTTATAAAATGAAAAAGAACATGCTTATGGTGCTGGGCAGTTCTAAGAGAATGCCAAATACAAGCAGAAACTTTAATGTCCATTTTCTGCAAAACATAAATTTCTGTGACTAGGTATATGTAACATCCAAAATAAATATCCAATTGCCTTCAAACTTTGTGTGATTATTAAACACAAACTCCTTAATGCAAAACTCTGGAATTTTCCAAACCTATTAAAAGCTGTGGTAAAATTGAGATAATTAACTATAAAATTTGAGTTTTCTCTGAAGATGAAATTTCAAATGTAACAGATCATTCATTTTTCATAAACTAAATAAATTCTAGAGTTTCATACATCTGTAAGAATGGATTGCATCCTGCACAAAAGTCATTGAAGAATCTCTCTTACTCATGTAGAAAAGTATACCTATAGCAACAAATAGTAAGTGAAAAAATGATGAAATTTCATACGTACAAAAATTTATTTTGTTATATTTTTGAACTTCCACTGTTATGCGTGAGAATGCTGAATCCTTCCTGGTCATGCTGACAAAGTTTTAGGAATTTATTTGTAAATGTATAGACAATGGAAATTAAATTGTCCTGTGGTGCCTCTCCTGCTCCAAGTCGGCGACTTGATGTCCTACCCCTTAATCTGACAAAATCATCAATAATATTGGTGCATTTTATAAGTGTGTTTCACCATGGAAGAAATTAGTGGGCGTTGTCAATAAACAGTAAATATGTAGCATTCTGGAGTGTTATTGATGTATGTAAGTCATTTCACATATCTGTATCAAATTTCGATTTGTTTCATACAATTCATTACTAAAAATAAAAAGAGTTTATTTTCATTTGAAAGTTATGGGTCAGTATTTGTTTGTTATAATTTAAATAAAAGCTTAAAAATTGCTGCCATGGCGATTCACACCAGAGACCCTTTCATTGCCAGACTTTGATTCTACACATGCAGCTGTAGGAATCTGTATAACATTTGTGAAATATTTTGCATTAAAAAGTGATCAGCAATCATCTAATTTTTAGAGGCAATTCTTCCAATATTTCCTTTTTTAAAATTGTGTCACACTGCTTTAGGAAACTGATGTCTTGGCATAGACTTTTAAATCCTATAAATATACATAAAGAAAACTGAACGGGGCCAGTCCATAAGGTCCACTTGTCAGATAAATGCTCATATATAGACTCAAAGATGTAAAATTTATACAACCTGTTGCCTGACCAGAGTACAAACACACAGGAGAGAGCATAACAAATCCATCAATAACTCAAAAACATTGTGGCCATTTTCACCAGTTTTGAAACAATGACTCGCTGAGTGTAACATCTAGTGGCAGTGTTAGGCACTTGGCGGCCTGATATCACCCCTGAAAGCCCGGGATTTAGCTTTGAGTCTTAATGTATGCCCAGAGTTGCCACTCTCATTACTTCTTAATACACCTTGTATACATTTTCATGTTGGCCAGAATCAGCAGCTTCATCACAAAAGTTTATCACTATATCTTTCCCCACAGAATGACAGAGACTAGGAGTAGCAGTCTCATCCACGACAATAGCATGACCCCACCATACCATACTGTTTACCTCCATGCATATTCCTCAGAGGATTGACACTCAATCCAAACTACATAATTCATTCAGCACTTGCTCAATCTGAAGTACTCTAGCCATATACTAAATTACCAACAAACTAACATCTGAAACACTACCTCTTAAATAAATAATCATGCTACTATTTACAAACAGAGAATCATTTCTCTTGGTCGCAGGCCTATTAAGATTTTATCACTGTGTCACCACTCAGATAACTAAGTATGTTCATGTCACTTCACACACTGTGTGCAGAAAACATTCATCAGGTAAGTATAAAATTTACTTGCATAGTGTATTTCTGCCTATCTGTTTTCACTAATTTATAACATATTAGGATCAACATATACAAACATTGTAAAGTGATTGTGATTGAGTTATTTATGTTATTATTTCGGGTTATGACCAAAAACAGTTGATTTTCATAGGTAGGTACAATAGGTAACTTGTGTGTCTCAACCACACAGATAACCAGGCGCAGCCATATTAGAGTGGTATCCATATAGAATACAGACTAACAGATAGTTTTTGAAGTGGACCAACAGACTTTCAGTAGTTATGGGGTGATTAATTTATTGACTGATCTAGGCTTGTAACATTGGCGAATATTGTTTTCTATACTGGTATGAGAACAGCTGAAAGCAAAGGAAAACTACAACTACTATATTTAATGAGGACTTGCAACTGTACTGTACAGCAACCTATTGGTTTAAAAAGCAAATCTGTCACTCTGTGGGTTGGATTGCAGTATGTTAGATTACCTGT
This sequence comes from Schistocerca nitens, assembly GCF_023898315.1. Taxonomy (NCBI): domain Eukaryota; kingdom Metazoa; phylum Arthropoda; class Insecta; order Orthoptera; family Acrididae; genus Schistocerca; species Schistocerca nitens. The sequence continues at coordinate 301,933,483 of NC_064617.1, forward strand.
CTGTACAGGTACAAAAGAAAAATTTGAAAAAGGAAAGGGACAGGCTGACATTAGAGAAAGTGAGAATTGTTGAAGAACAGAATTTCTGGTCAAGTAAGTGAAGAGTTATCAGTACAAAATCAAATAGGAATTGATATGTAGCAGCGATTGCTAACTCACTGGCCACATTCTCTCCCATTGCATATTCAAGGCAGTCGATTAAGATAATAAATAATTCCGGAAAATAATATTTTTATGTGCTTTATTTTATGTAAAATTAATTAATGCAAACCACTTCATAATATTATATTACATTTAAATTTCAATTGAATACTGGCATCAGAAATTATTGAGATACGCACTGGCGGAGTTCGACTATTGTTGCACAGTGGCCAACTGAAGGTCCAGTAACCTATGAGTCATCCAGGTGGGGACTGGGAGCGGGGCATCATAAAGTTTCTAAGGACTTGGCAAAAGGATACTATGGGAAAAAATTAAAAGATAGAAGCAGTTTGTTCTATTAGCAACAATCATATGAACTTAGCTGAAGTCTTGAAGCGAGGAGAGGAAAGGTAGTCCACCCATAAAAATACGTTCTAAGTAGTTAGAGTGATCAAAAAATTGTTTTAAGAAGTGGTACGAAAGAGATGTTACTGGCGGAACCAGTGTATGAAAATGTATCATCAAATCTGTAATTGTTCGGAATGTGACATGTCTAATATCACAGCCAACAGAAAAGTTATAAATAGGGATGACAGACCATTGCGCAGTCAAAACATGTCGTATGTTACCTGAGGCAGGACCTGTTTCTGATAGCAGTTTAACCTCAGTGCACAAGATGCCCTGCATTTGTTTTGAAAACGAGAAGTCACTTGTGCAGTGACTAATTGAGAAGCTCATTTCCCAATGGTTCCAAACTCAAAAATTTGAAAAACGAGATAACAGGTAACAGCCCTACTTAGAACCATTAGCCGTGTAATAAGAACTTCTATGTATGACAATATTCACCTTATGCATTATATATTACCCCTTAAGACTTGCTGTTCATGGTGAAGAGTACCAAATTCAGTCTTATTTCGTTTTCAAGAAGTACCAAATCCTGGCAACAAATCGTTCTTCTTCATGGTAATGACGCCAAACACAATGTGGCTGACATTTGCTTACATGAGATTGTCTGCTGCAAGCATGTGTCTCGCTTTTTTATGTTTATTGTGAGTTTTTAATGAAATTACAGTATCTGATATATCACATGAATACTGTGAATCATCAACAGAAACTCTAGAAAAACATTTAGCAAACTTAACACAACTTTCTGGCAAACAGTAGCAAAACAGTTTTTATTTATGAAATAACAATTAAACAAATAAACATTTAACAGAGGAATTGGGTAATGTGTATCAAACATGTCTGAATGTAACAACAAAGCAACAAAAATATTCTGATGCCATTGTGGTTGTAAAATGTTTTATGTCATTCCTATTAAATTAGAATTTATGGATTTGGTACCTTCCCAATTGGTGTTTTGAAAGCATACTTTTAAATGTAACAATACCTGCAGACTTAGACGTTGGTAGCATAAAGGAACAAAGCTTATTATGAAGATTTATATTATCTCTCACCTTGCTGTCAGTAGGTCGAACAGATCTTATTATCTGATTGAGAATTTTCTCACTGTTTTATTAAATCATCGTGGATGACATTCTGTCAGGACAGTAAAATGAAATTTTTTATCGTCTTGGAAAATATAGTTCAAATTGTTGCCAAACAGATTCAGACTTATGCTGACGTTTTGTTTTCTACTCCTTAGTGGCAGCAGGTGTGTTACTGTGATTTTGTATAGGAGTCACTACGCAATTAAAAGTAGAAATGGTTCATGTCAATTAAAATTTGTGTCTATCATATAGGCTCCATGAATTCTCATGTGTGCTGATTGTAGCTTCCAGTCAAATCTTTTTTCCCCTTACCGCATGAGGTAGCACAGTTGTTAGCACATTGACTTCGCATTCAGCAGGACAATGGTTCAAATCCACCTCCAGCCATCCTGATTTATGTTTTCTGTGATTTCTCCAAATCGCTCTAGGCAAATGCCAGGATGGATCCTTTGAAAGGCATGGCCAATTTCCTTCCCCTCCTTGCATCAATACAAGCTTATACTTAATCTCTAATGGCCTTGACGTCAATGGGATGTTAAATCCTAATATTCCTTCCTTTATTTTTATCTTGTGGTTCAAGAACACCACAAATCGAAAACAGAGAGTCTCAACAATATACTACGATTTCTCAGAATAGCGTTTTCTTTAATTGATGGTGTCCCAACCTCTCCCAGAGTTGGGTCATTACAAAGCTTAATAATGTCACACCAGTTAGTGCGCAACATAGGATGAGCTGCATAACAGGTAATAGCAGATAGGGTTAACAGTCTGAGGATATGTGGATGGACTTCGAGTACACAGACCACACAGGTGCGGCTCGTACTGGGGAAGGCTGTAAAATTTATCAGTCAGAATTAACCTTGTCCTCGGGCTATGCTAGAGATCAGCTTGTCACCAAACCAATATTTCAGGGGGATGGAGGTAATATCACACTCTGGCCAAACGTCTACATACTGTATCTTCCTTTCGTTTCATAATGAACTGCTACATAACATCAAAAGCTAACTGTAAGATAAAATCTATAGGTAGCTTATTTATCTTCCATTGTCGCATTTCCCAACAGTTTACCACAACAAATGGCAGCAAAAGGCGCGTTTTGGAGAAATGTTTACAGCGATATATGTTAGCTTCGTTGTGTGCTTAATGTTCTTGTTAACTTAATTTTTAAACTTCAGATGTTTAATGTTTTGTAGGCTCAAGCCGCGGCTTGAATGAGTTCGTTTGACGAAACAGTGATGTTGCCATGATGTAGCGGATCTTGTGCTGTTATTGGCTGACATGAGCCATGAGCCACCTGATCAACCGCCATGGTAGTTTACACATAGTATGTGTCGTATTGATACTAGTGAATTACGAAAATATGCATTTTAAGTGTGGCCTCCACACAACCACTCATCTGCATTTTATACGTTGCTCTCTTAAAATTTCGTGTATAGCTTTGCAGCTTTTGTTTTTCGTTCATGTTGACACCGGGTCTGGGCGCACCAACTCAAATGGTTCAAATGGCTCTGAGCACTATGCGGCTTAACATCTGCGGTCATCAGTCCCCTAGAACTTAGAACTGCTTAAACCTAACTAACTTAAGGACATCACACACATCCATGCCCGAGGCAGGATTCGAACCTGCGACCGTAGCGGTCGCTCGGTTCCAGACTGACGCGCCTAGAACCGCTCGGCCACAGCGGCCGACCGCGCACCAACTACCTTCACTTTCATCCTAATGTCATGTTAAAAATTTTACCTGATAAATTGCACACTGATTTCATATTGTGTTGTTTTCGAACTCGTTGTGTGCTGCTATTATTCGCATGAAAGAGAAAGACACTAAACTCAAGCGTAATACAATCAGGAAAAGAAACTTGCTGTTAACGCACGTTACCTGCAGTCAACAAGCAAGGAAATTAAAGGAATGGGACATATTTCGCGTACGGATTATATTTTGGGCGCTTTTTCTTAAATCATTCGCGAACTTCCCACTAGGTGATGATACTTATGTTACCGTACTCTAGTGCACTCTGGCAGGACATATGCAAACTTATTCCAACGATAGATAGAATAGCCAATGGCAGCACGAAAGAAATGTCTAAAACACCATCAAAACAACAATACTAAACGTCGATTAATCACTCATCAAAGCATTATACAGATATATAGAGACAGGAATTTGATAGCGAAATTTCAGCAACTCTGTTCATTCCCTTGTGATGTAAGGGAGCCACACCCCCAAACTGCTGCTACAGAGAGCTAAGCAGCATTTCAGAGTGCAGCCTTATTACTAGCTGCTACCTGTTCGAAAATCATTACTTAGTTTCATATATCAACAGTTCCAGAAACGTTGACCTGCATTATTTAAATTCATGTGAGAAATATGCGAAATGCCGTCTGATAATTTAAATTCTGTAATATGTTATGGAGAAATTTATTTAATACATATTTTGATGAGGCTTCGTCTCAGAGCCTTTAATTAATAGCCACACCTTGTCTCTGTTATCACACTGTCATGAACCCGTGTTATTCATCTGCTTACTGTGCCAGGCAGTTTGTTCTAGTGTGCATTGCAGAAGTGGTTTTGTGCATATTCCTTCTCCCCATGCAAAATGATGTATGAATTTTCATGACTAAATTTTCTCCAACACTCCCTCCCCCCCCCCCCCCCCCCCCCAACACTCTGGGTACATAGGTACATGTGAAGAGGCAATGAAGTCCGCTGTGGACTGTGTGTATGTCCATAGCTACAGCTTTCTCTGTCTTCATTACTAAACGATCAGCAGAAAAATAATCTGAGATGCCATGTGTGACCTGTTGAACGTGTTTCATCTTTGTTTCTTTTAGTCAATGCACTAAGACCATCTGCAAATGTCTCTTGTATATTATCTTTGGAAAACACAGTGCACTAATACATGGTTCTGAGTAGAAAAGAAATGAATGTTCGCACAACTACTTGGATCTGAAGATGATCCAGGATGATCGAAACATGTAATCTAATTAAAAATATGCAACTGAGATGGAACAATAAGTGAGAATATCTTAAATAACAGACGAAGCTTTAATCTCCTCTTGAATGCAAAGTTGTTTTGCATAAGATGCAGGTGACAGGGCATTTTGTTCTGCAGTCATGGGGCTGAAATGGACAAGGAGATGGAGATAGATTTAATGTCATACAAAAGTACAGTCAAGACATATCTGACCTGGTATTGCAGTTATGTAACAACGATATATATTTGACATGTGAAGACAAGTATTGAGGAATCAAGTGACTAAAGTGGTGTTTCCACGGGCCTGAATTACTTACACACATGGCCCCACCACCACTTGCATAAGTCAGCTTGTATGTGGAAACACCCTACTTGAACACTGACATGTCAACTTACACAAAGGTTACAAAAGTTTGTTTCATGAATTCACTTCCCTAACCATTGTACAGGAGCTTCAGCAACTGCTGCTATGTGGATTCACTCTCATTCTGCTTTTGTTTGTTCGCCAACTTGGATCTTATTACATCGTTTGTTTATGTCCTGGAGGTAAAACCAAGAGGTAGTTGTTGTGACATCAAAAACGTGAAGCCAACTTTCGTTATCGTAGTTGCCTCAAAACATTACCTTTGGGTGTTTTGGGTTGTTTGATCGAAAATGTGAGCCATGTTCTGATCGTAGTAAAAAATCCTTTATTCGAAAGTATTTCGTCTTATTTATAAAATACAGAATTCCCAGAAGAAAGCATCTGAGCACTGAATGAATAAAATAATAACTGTTGCAGTGATATGTTTCATTGGTTGAAATATTAAGAAGCGGAAGATTCTTTTGGTAATCTACCCAGATTGCTTTCTTAATCACATATTTTCTGGCCTACAAATGTTTGGAACTTTCAATCTTGTTAAACTTGTCTGCTTTCCCCTTATGTTCTTCATGTTAAGTCGTTAGATGTTTTAGTTCTGGTTGAAAGTTTGTTTCTTAGTTGCATCTTTCTCGTTGTTTATCTGTAAATCACATTTAGAGAAACCTATCCTAAATTTGTAACACAATGAACATCTGTCAATTCTGGGGCACCTACAATGTATTTTGTAGTTAGTCACAAAAATCAGTCGAAATTGTTTGTACAGACAGGGTTTGAAGGACTTTCTCTGAATATAACAGGTATAAATTTCGAATATTAAGTTCTGGCAAATAAAACTGTTTAGTATCATAAATGCTATAATGTGCTTTGTGGCCTCTTAGTGACTGTGTATGTTGATCCACTTTTGATATAGTTTCTCCTTTAAGTTTGTTTTGTCTAATATTATGTTTTCCTCTGATCTCAACACATGGTTTACCAGTAATTTTTAAGATTAGTGAGATGTCTTTTCGTTATACCATGCAATGCCAACAATGCTGTATGTGTCAATTTCTATTATATATAATATAGACTAGCAGCTTTATCAGGAGTTTTCTGTGGTCTTCTTTGGATAACAGGATTTACACTGATTTGTACAGGTAAGTGAGTTCTGTGTATAATAGGAAACCATTTAACTGAATGACTTCATTAGTCTATTCCTTTCTATAAATGGAAAATTCTGAAAACATCTGTATCATAAGCATTTACTGTTATTGTCTGTAACATGACTCATGCCCCGTAACCTTTTTACTAATCAGAAATACTGCACTAAACTTTCCTTTTCCTTCTATTTTTATTATGCACACTTCATTCTGCAACATTTATGATACCCTTATTTCACTTAAGAAATAACTTTATACTTTGTAACAGTAGTCCAAAAGTGTTTCTGCTCAAATTACTGAGATAAACTTATTTTCTGTCCTACTGTGTATGCACAATGTGACACTTTTTATATCGACCTATGTTTTATTTTTTAACATTGTAGCAGTTCGAACTTGTTTATAATATTTTTGACATTGGTGACTATTACTGGTAAACAAGTAGCATGAAGCGACAACATTAGAAGATGGAATATGAAAGGAAAAGAAAAAAATCTCTAAGTAGAAAATGAATCTTGAACATTCTTCCTCAACGCCAAATAGTGTTTGATCGTTTTTTTTTTAAGTACATCAAAACTTTGGAGCACCTTGATCATTTTTACAAAAAACAAACCTTGCTGCATTATAGTGCTTCCAGTCTCTATAAGGCGGTATTGTCAACTAAATTTTAAACTTTGATGGGCTTTGGTCATTATTACCATGTATCCTTCATATATACATAATATTTCTTATTATGTGCACTCATGTTCATGATTGTATCTGACAGGTGCATTGTACCAAATTTGATCTCGTATAAGAGTGATGAATGAATAAATGAAAGTAGTAGTGTCAGGGCATCCTACTGTTATTATTCTTTGTCACAAAGCTTGGTGGAGACTTATGTACTTTGAAAACCTCTAAATGAAATTCAGTAGTAAAATCAAGCAGATTATTCCTGAATAATGACACAGAGAGTTCCTGGCAAGAAGTATTTTGGAAAGTGAAACAAATAGGCTACTCTTAAAAAATTACAATAATTTAGTGGGAAAATTAAGTGGCAAACTACATGCTATTAAGTAAATCTTTATTAAAATATTTGTAAAACGCCTGTTTTTAGTGCGGATATCTTAGGAGGTATTCTGTCATTACTAAATAATAATCAGTTACATACTTGTAGAAGTAAAAGATACATTTTACAGGGTCTAGGCTATTTCAGTATTCTGCATTAATAATGTAGGATGCATTATTTTAAATGCTCATTTATAACACAGAATGGCCTACTGGTGATATTTATCAAATTGCAAATTGCTGGAATATACATTCATAAATGAGTGTATCATTTTTTGCTGTTACTGGGCACACACAGAATGACACTTCACAGGGAAGATTTCAAAGCAATAAGATATGTAAACTACAATGACATTGACATACTGACAGTTAAATAAAACAAGAACTCAGGTCTGTACAGAGGCATACCTACCAAGCAATAATGGTCCTTCAACATTTCAAGAATCTTTCACTTTTTCGACATCCACAAGTTACGATGGCATGCCTTGCTTATTTCTTTCCTCATTGCACACACATGTTGTGCACATGATTTGAAATTTGAAAATGTAACTCGTAAGAATCAGCACCACTAAGCAAACAAGCTTTGCTTACCGAGTTGCAGCTTCACAGGTATCGACGCAAATACAGTAAAAGAGGATTTAAAAGGATTGCGAAAGCATCCTGATTAGATCACATACTTCTGTTCTTGGTTCTTTGAAATGGTTAAACAAAAAGAAAGTTACATTTACGAGGCCAAATTTGTCATTTAAGGACAGAAAAAGTTTGAAAATGCTTTCCAGACACTATATTAATAGTGTAAACGCTGTAATATTTACTGCTTACTGGGCAGAAATTACGAACAAATATAATTGCGAGCAGTCTCCATGTAAACAATAGTCTGCTAATGTTTTGGCGCTTCTAACATGGCTGCACTGGCCTCAAAACAACGTACAGAGTAATCTTGCACCGCCATCCCCCCTTTCTTCACCTCTAGAAATTATGTACATTGAAAGTTAACATAACAACAAACTAAAGGGCTTACCCTTCAACTACGAAAATGAATACTTTGTGAAGTGGCTTTCTTAAACGTTGTGATAAAAATCTCAGCATTCAGCAATCCTTTATAATCAGCTATTTGTAATAAAGTAACACAGTATTGTTTGATGTGATGAAGTGAAAATATTGCAACTAATAGTGTGGACTTGCTGAAGTTCATATTTCTGCAGAGCTGTCAACATTGTAAAGGTATTCCTTATTTCAGTGTAAACAAACTACTTCTTTTGCTTTAGTCGTTGAATGTATTACAGTGAAGTGGAAATGAAAAAATTATTTGTGAAATTGGAGATTTCAGGCTACTTTTGGCCTTCATTAAAATCCTGCGTAAATACAAACTGTTCGTATTAGTGAAGTCACGGATTAATGATTGTTCTGCACAGCAGCACAAAGTTAGGATCCAAAGTACTGCACGGGTAAAGGAAACTTTACATTTACACACCTTTGAGCTACAATACCTGTATCAGCACCTTGACTAAAAGTTAAAATGAAAACAATGAAAAACTACTGGGAGAAAAACCTTACTTTCGTATGTGTCTTCAGTCTGTTGTAGATACCAACCAGTAGGCCTACTTCACATAAAAATTTAGAAATAGTGCCATTCGGAATGCGACACATGTATTCCAGTGATGATAAAGTGTCTTCAGTTGGTAGGTATCACAATGTTAATTGCAAATTAGTGTGACGTAGCACAGTAACTCACATATGTATATTGGACTTCTGTGTAGAAATAGAAATATGACTCAAAAGGAATAAAAAATTGAATTAACTCATTCAAAAATAAGTCTCGAACGAAACAAAGCTCTTCAGCTATGCACATTAACTCCCACGTCAATAACTTCATTTGTCGTCATGTTGAAAGTCGTGTAAACAGCGTTCCAACTTCGGTGTGTGGAAATGCTAGCTTGCATGTGACTGTGAGGGTACCGGTGGTGAGGGGGGGATGCACATGTAAGTAATTCGTACTTGTAAAAAAAAAAAAAAACCTTAAGAAACTGATGAAGTAAGACAATGTGTAAAACTCACACTTTCTGGTCGCTTCCAGCACAAGGAAGGACGTGCTTCATTAAACAAAAGAATATTGTATACATATTATATAAAGCAAGCGTTCTTAATTATGTTGAGTTGTAGGTTTTAATTACTTGAGCCATTTTGAACTACATCACAGTAGCGATGGTATGGCAGGACCAAAGACAACTGATTTTTGTTCATTTTGGGGGGGAAACATGAATGCATGTAGGCAGGAGAGACATTTCCTTCATTCTGCAACAGTTAATTCTTACCAATTTAGATACTCACACAAGTTCTTTTACTTTTTTGTAGGGTAACTAGATACCATTAAGTGGTTTTGGGAAACTGTTTTTGTTAAAGGTCTGCTGATAACCTTTCAGTGTGATGCGAGCATAACCTGTGACGTCTTTAGATTTAGTTTGGGGCCCAGATTTTATACCCATCGTGGTACTGAACGAATGTCGACATTTATATCTGATATGGCAGTAGAAACGTTTTTAGAGCTGTCGCATCGACGCAAATGAATGTTATAGGCCGAAAAAACGGTAGTTACAGAATTATGCATGCAGCAAACAATTGATAATGTTTGAGGTATACTTACAAAATGTTAAATATTCATGAGTATGATACAAGGCAAAAGAAAAAGTTTCATTTCCAATCAATATGGGCATCAGCCTTTAAAACTTCCACTACAAATAGTTCTACACAAATTTACAATCGCCTTCCATATAAAGTAGAAATTATCATTCTCTCTTTTTGTAAAACCAGGGGATTTTTATTAGATAATGTCTTCCACATAGTAACAGAATTCTTTGAACATGTGAAAAACAAGAGACCAAAACAAGGCAAAGCAGCTTCTGCAAACAGTACCATCTCTTTTATGGATAAAGCAAAAAGATATTTTTTTCTGAAATACTACTGTTTTTGTACTTAAAATGTGTGTGTGTGTTGGATAGTTTTCCTGGATGAACGAATAAATTAATTAATTATCAGAGTAGCTAGCCGAATACTTGTATCTCGTTTTCTGTGTTAGTTTTATCTGTTTACATATGATTTACAGTGGAAGCTTTACGACCATTTGCATATGGTTATTATCACAGTCTAATCTAATACGGTCTACATCCTAGCAATAGATACAATCGCGTCAACGATCCATAGAAATCGAGAATAAATAAAATAACTACTGGATTGGAATTTGTTTCGAGTCTGAATTACGGCAAATTGTTCACATGTCACCAATTGTTTGAAAAAATGAACGTATTTCGTTTTGTGCATCGACAGACTGTATTTATTTTCTCTTATTAATATGCTGTATTGTTGAAGTATGCTCGTGAGAAATTTGTCAGAAACGCGATCTTGGGCGCGATTTCATAGGTTGTTGAGTGATCGTTTTTGGGCACCTTTCTCAACATATTTACTGGTGGATGGGCACTCTTCGACAGACTATATTTTTTCAGCATTTAATCTGTTAGACCGCAATGACTTGCTTTGTCCCAGAAGTCCGCCTAAGATCCAGGCGAATCTTCATCGCCTGTTTCCTTAAGTATGACAATTGTAGCCGTAGACACTGTGCTGTCAATTGGATCTTCCTATAACAATCAACTAATGAGGATCATGTCCGAGTAATAGGAAGAAGATAGTTTGCATTTAGCAAAATGCGACATCCTGATTGTTCAATTATGCCTATGGATACAAATCGAACTGGAAGATGCGTTAATGTGTCCTTTTTGGACGATAACTGCATCTTTAAGTTAAGCATTTTGTTCTTGAAATAAAAGATATGGCTGTCCTCTGTTTGGGATATATAAAATGCGACAAAACAAAGTAATTAAATATTCTAATAACAAAATCTTAAATACATTATATAAGCTGGACATCTTGCGAAACAAAAGAATAACTAACAGTCGAGTTCAGTGATACTCAATTGGTAAACTCAGTATGAATCAGCTGTGTGTTATGTGTTTTGGTTTGTTTACATAGAAAATTCAGTTAACCTCTTAATTCGGTAATAATTATGAAACAAATTTGCTTTAAGTGCATGAAGTCTTATTAAAGTGCCGCAAAGAACTTAAGAGTCCCTGTATTTCTTTCTTTTTTGCCTTAAAATAATAGTTTGACAAGTCGTTCACTCAACTGCCAGGAGTTTGAAAAATGTTGTTTTGCTGAATTGTTCGGGTCCACGTATTGTTACCTATTGAGGAAATTGAAAGAGTTCTCTTACAAAATAAATTAATTGTGATGTTGTAATTAATGCTGTGTGAATAATTTGATCTCATTGATTAAACCACACCGACCCTGGTTTGGCTGCTCAGATTTTTTGCAATGTTTTTCAGTGCTTACACTGACTTTAAGAACGTGGGTTCAGTTTATAGTGTGATGTTACTGGCAATATTGTAAACTGAAAGAAGTCAGCTTACTTACCAACGTGGGATTGGCTGTTTTGTTTTTTTAAAATCCAAGTACTCAGACTGTAGAAGTAAAGAAAATGTCAAAGTCATTAATTTCACGTTTGATCTCAAATACCAAGAGCCTTGGTTTGTAGTTTTCGTTAAGGAGTTAAATTTGCTTCTTATCATTTGACTTTTTTGTGCAGTTGATTCTGGAAAGTTTAAAAAAAAAATAATTTTAATTTTACAGTAATGGAAATAATGACAATGATAAGGGTAACACATCAAAAGCGCCCTTGATATGGGAATGAATTGATTTGATCGAGATGGTCCATATTCCTAACACATATGCATACGATTTTTGGCTTGAAAACACACCCGATCCAGTTGTTGAGCTGAGTTGTCTTATGCCAAATAGCATATTCATTCCTCTGAAAGTTAACAGAAATGCAACACTACATGAAATCAAGGAGGTATGTAATGTTTTCTTTTCCTGTGATAGTTATACCTGTGATAAAGAAAATTAGTTGTATGTGACATTTAGTTTGTTTAGTGAAAATAGCTGTGGTGTTGTCTCATGAATCAAGTTTTATTTTCAGTTCTACATGGTACACCAGACTGCATTCATAGAGCAGTGTTTTGGTGTTACTCTTGAGACAAAGCAATTTCTTTTACAATCATATTGACCAACTAGGATCACGTTAACAACTTCAGTTCATATTCTTCCTTTGTTGTTGTTTCCTATTTTTCCAGTATTCCCTCATTTTCTTCCCATGAAGTCTCTTCCTTTCTTCTGTCATGTCGTTCCCAATTTTTTATTTCTTCTGCTTTGAAAGCCTTCCAAATTTAATATTTTACTTTTAAAATGGTTTCTTTCTACTATTTCTGATTCTTTGATGTTGTTTCTCTCTAGATCTTTCCTTACTTCTGTAATCCATGCTATTGTTGATTTCTTCTTCCAGAAATACAGTAGTATTTGTTTTGTTTGTCTATTTCCATCCGTTCGGTAGAGGTGTCCGAAAAAGGTTAGTCTACGTTTGGCCATTACTTCAGATATTTTCTCTATATTTTCGTAGCTCTCATCATTACTTTGTATTTTCCAACTATCTGCAGTTTTTATTGCACCCATTATTTTTCTAATAATCCTTCTTTCCAGTACCTTTAGTTTGCCCATCTTATAATTCATCATTAGGCATTCAGATCCATATAAATATTTTGGTCGTACCACTGTGGTATAGTATTTTATTTTTATTTTTCTAGATATACATTTCTTGTTGTAAATATTTTTGGTCAAACCATATGCTCTTTCTGTTTTGTTAATTCTTACATTTATTGCAGATTTTTTTCTAGTCCATTCTGTTGTATAGTTTCTCCAAAATATTTAAATTTATTTACTTGATCTATTTTACCTATTCGTGTTTCAATGAATTTTGTTGCAATTTTTTTTTATATTTGTCATGAATTTTGTTTTCGCAGCTGAAATTTTGGGACCAGTTGTATTTGCTATTTATTTGCAGAAGGTTTAGGCCAATTTGAATAACTGCTTCTGTCAGGTTTTCTGAAAGTATTGCAAAAGCATCCACAAAAGCCAAGCAGTTTACCTTAATTCCATTTGTTTTCCATCCCTGAGTTATTGGTTCAATTTTGTGATTTTTTTTTTTTTTTTAAGCTCTGAATTCCAGATCCTTACAGTTTTTCTAGAAAACAATTAAACAGTAAAGGTGATAAACCATCACCTTGTCTAACACCAGGTTTTATTTCAAATGGCTGAGATGCTTCTCCCATAAATCTGACTTTAGATATTGTACCTGTTAGTGTTTCACGAATTATATTTACTAATTTTGATTTAAGACCAAATTCTCTAAAGACCTTATATATTGTTTCTCTGCCTATACAATCAAATGTTTTCTTGAAATCAATAAATGACACTATTATTGGTTCGCTTTTTAACATTCTATGGCAAATTATTTACTTTAAGTTAAAGATTTGTTCTGCACAGGATCTTCCCTTTTGAAAACAACCCTGATAGTCTCCCAGTTGTTTGTATAAAGTATCTACCATTCTGTTCAGGAGAATTTTTGATAATATTTTGTATGCTACTGGCAAAAGTGACACTCCTCTGTAATTATTGACATATTGTTTGTCTCTCTTTTTATGTAGCAGATGGATTAATGCTATTTTCCATTCAACTGGAATCTTTTCAGTTTTCCAAATGTTCTCAAAAAGCAGCTGTAGGCCTAGATCCTTTATGATTTTTGGTTCTGACCAATTCAATAATTCTACTGTAATCGAGTCTTCACCACTTGCTTTATTGTTTTTGAGTGTTTTGATGCCTTCATGAATTTATAACTCTGTTGGTGGGAAATCTACCTCTAGATTGTGAGGTGTCACTGGAAATTCTAATTTATCTGTTGGAATTGGACAGTTTAACAGCTTTTCAAAAAATTTTGCTAAAATTTCACTATTTTCTTTAACCCCATTTGCCATTTTCATCTTTGAAACAAATACTTGGTGCCTGATATCCTTTAAGTATGTGTTTAAAAGTTTGGTAAACATTACTAGTATTATTTTTGTGAAATTTTCTTCTATTTCAATAACCTGAGAATTTTGAAGGTTTCTTTTGATTTTCTGGATAATTTTTGATGTTTCTTTTCTTTGTTGTCTGAATTGTTCAAGGTCTTCCTCTGTTTTTGAATATCTCCATTTTTGAGCTCTCTGTATTGGTGCTTCTTCACACTCCTCATTCCACCATATCTTCTTTTTATTCTTGGCCAAGCCTGAAGTTTTCTCTGCTGCTTGAGTTATTTGCATCTGGAGTTCATGCCAATCACCTTCTTTGCTTGTCTCAATTTCTTCTCTAAATTTTTCTGTATTTTCTTTCATAATATTAGCTATAGTGGTGTTGTATCTGATCACTTTCTTGGCTGCCTTTTTTGTTTTAGATGGGAGAAATTTTATTTTAATCTCAGAGAGATAATGATCTGTATCGAGTTCCCCATTTCTGACTATTTTAACTTTCATAATTTCAGTGATATACCTTTTAGGCGTGGCTAAGTGATCCAGTTGAAATTCTCTTAGGTTTGGATGTCTCGAAGTTTTGGCTTTCTTGGTAGATTGCAGAAACGTGTCGACGCGAGTTTTAACTGGAACATTTTACACATTTTGATTTCTTGTGTGTGCTGGATATTCACCTACGATAGCCCGAAATTTCTTTTCCTCACAATCTGCGCATTGAAGTCACCGAGAAGTATTATAACATTCTTTTTAGGTATGATAGAAATTTATATTCTAAAAGATCCCAGAAATTATTTACTTTCTCCAGATTTCTTCTGTTGTCAGTATTTATAGGTGCATGACAGTTTATGAGGGTGTAACTTTAATTCTTGCACTATTCTTAACATGGATATTCTTTCTGAATTCGATCAAAATTCTGTTACACTGTCTACAATATTTTTGTTTACATAAAATGCTATTCCAAACATTGGCATGTTTCCCATTATTCTCACTGCTGGTTTCCCTTTATAAATTCTATAATGTTGTGTATCTACTACATTCTCATCTAAGAATCATGTTTCCTGGACTGCTATAATTTGTATATCATTCTTGTGCAGAAATAATTCTAATTCCTTGTGTTTCCCAATTTTCAGAAGAGAATTTACATTTAATATTCCAAAGTAGTACTTATTCTTGTACTGAAACTTGGAAGACTTTTCAATATATTCCATCTCTTCTTCACCGCAAATGTTGGGACTCTCCAGAATCATAGATCCCATTGCATTACATGATGTAATGGTGAATTCCTCATCAGAGTTACCACCTGGGGTAGGGCATCATTTGTGTGAACTTTCTATTTTGCGACTTGAAGCTGTAAATTGTAAAGATTAGGGAATCCATAGTCATCTCTGGATTCCCAAAGGAGACCAGGGTGTTAGCCTGGAATATTACTTATTCAGCTGCCACTAACATGTGGAACAGACACTGTCGGGGTACCGCCACCAACATGTGGAACCATTGTGCCCTCAGTCCATTTTGGTCTTGGACAAGAGGCTGCCTCTTCTGCCGGCTCCGCTGTACTGAAGTCCATCTTCTCTGCCTTCGCTGCCGTTGAGGTCTTCACCATATCCCTGGCAAGGGGCCATCACGAGGTACTATCACCTGGGCCAGGTGAACCAAGGTTTTTTAACGAGGTGTTACTCCTCCCCCTCCTCTTTTCTCAACCGGACTTGAGACCGGCTATGGCGGAGTTACAGCATTATTTTAGGTAATCTTTTTTTATGTGCTTCTCCAATTTTACTGAGCAAGAGGATTTTATATAAAGCATGATTTGCTAATGAATAACTTAATTTTATTATAGTTACTTAGAGTGTAAATTCTGGTTTGTATTTCCTCTTTCCAACACATCAGCATGTCAGAAAAGCTCTGTGTCTTGAACTGTCATAGAGTACTGTGCACCGTTTTGTGGTTTTCAACCTAAACTTTAGTACTTATTCTTGTACTGAAACTTGGAAGACTTTTCAATATATTCCATCTCTTCTTCACCGCAAATGTTGGGACTCTCCAGAATCATAGATCCCATTGCATTACATGATGTAATGGTGAATTCCTCATCAGAGTTACCACCTGGGGTAGGGCATCATTTGTGTGAACTTTCTATTTTGCGACTTGAAGCTGTAAATTGTAAAGATTAGGGAATCCATAGTCATCTCTGGATTCCCAAAGGAGACCAGGGTGTTAGCCTGGAATATTACTTATTCAGCTGCCACTAACATGTGGAACAGACACTGTCGGGGTACCGCCACCAACATGTGGAACCATTGTGCCCTCAGTCCATTTTGGTCTTGGACAAGAGGCTGCCTCTTCTGCCGGCTCCGCTGTACTGAAGTCCATCTTCTCTGCCTTCGCTGCCGTTGAGGTCTTCACCATATCCCTGGCAAGGGGCCATCACGAGGTACTATCACCTGGGCCAGGTGAACCAAGGTTTTTTAACGAGGTGTTACTCCTCCCCCTCCTCTTTTCTCAACCGGACTTGAGACCGGCTATGGCGGAGTTACAGCATTATTTTAGGTAATCTTTTTTTTATGTGCTTCTCCAATTTTACTGAGCAAGAGGATTTTATATAAAGCATGATTTGCTAATGAATAACTTAATTTTATTATAGTTACTTAGAGTGTAAATTCTGGTTTGTATTTCCTCTTTCCAACACATCAGCATGTCAGAAAAGCTCTGTGTCTTGAACTGTCATAGAGTACTGTGCACCGTTTTGTGGTTTTCAACCTAAACTTTAGTTTATAATTATCAACAGCGTGAAAAATCTGACAGTACTGTGTGTCTACAGTTCATTAAAAAAATTGCTATTTAACTTAAGACTGTTATAATAAAGAAACATCTGTGGTTCTGTAAACAGATAATCTCCATTTCCTTACTGTCAACAAACTAAGCTTCTGAAGACTTCTGCTACACATATAATAGAACTACCCAATGACAAACAATAGACACCAGGCAACTGCAAATGTAGACATGTATGAAAGCTGAGAAAATGTATGTGCCTAAGTGTACTCTATTAATTATTATGTGTCTTACAGTTTGCCTGAATTACTTCTGTTGAGTGGAATAAAGTCATGGTATTGTCTACATTTTTATGTCTCTCCTCCAGAAAATATGTTGATGTTCACTGTCAGATTTATCCTCAGAATAATTCAAACAAAGAGGAACTCACTAGCTTTAACAGTAATAATGTTTCTATTATTGCATTGGTATTTCTTTCAATTGGTTTACTTTTTTTGTAAAATTTTTCCAATAAAGTTGGTCTGTCAGGTGAATTTTTGGGACTTGTTTTCCTATTTCTTTCTTCTCCTGTCATTCTGTGTGACAAAAAAGGTAAAATACATTCTTTTTTGTCAAATTGGATGATTGTTTTTCTTGTCCTATTTTCAGATTTTGTGATGTGCTTGCTGACCAGTATTATTTTGATTGTTTCCGTCGTTTTGTATGTATTAATGTACCTTTCCTCCCATCTTGTCTGATTCCACGCACACTTATTCCCACTTAGACCTCTCGATATGCTCTGCCCAGCTCGCTCGACGTCTTGAGTGGTGTGCTCTTTCCAATACTTACTCGAGTGACTCCCTTGTATGACTTGCCCGTACAATCATACCCCGCCACAGCGGCCTGCTCATTGGAAATTCTCTCTTGCTGACTGGAGGCTATATTCCTCCTTGGCAGTCTTTGACGAATGGCCGTTTCCCAGCTGTGATGATCAGGTCGAGCACCTCGTGGATGTTACTCTCTCGGCTGCCAAATCCTGTATTCCTCATACTACTACTTCTCCCCGTCCAGTCCCAGTCCCTTGGTGGAGTGTGGTAATGCAATTTGTGCCCGACGACGTGCACTTTGTGTCTTTCACTGTCATCCTACGTTAACAAACAGCATCTGCTACACAAGCAACTAAGTGTGCAGTGCCGTCACACTATTAATGAAAGCTAGAAAGCATACTGGGTTTCCTTCACCAGCTTGTTCAACAGTTTTACTCCATCCTCTCTCATTTGGGGTGCCCAGCGCTGGCTTTCTGGGACTGCCGCCCACTCCCCAATAGCTGGTCTGACTGTGGTGGGAAACGTCATTGTTGACCCTGTCAGTGTTTCCAACGCTTTGGGCTGGTACTTTGCAGAGGTTTCAAGCTCCACCCACTACCATCCTGCCTTCCTTCCTCGGAAACAGGGGGAGGAGGCTCATGCGCTCTCTTTTCTCTCTTATAATACTCCTTTTACTGTGAGGGAGATCGAGCATGCTTTCTTCTCATCCAGGTCTTCTGCTCCTGGGCCCGATACAATCCACATCCTCATGCTGCAGAATCTTCCTCCTGCGGGAAAACTCTTTCTCCTCAATACCTACAACCGTATTTGGACTGACGGTGTATTTCCCACACTTTGGTGTGAAGCTATTATTGTTCCCCTACCTAAGCCTGGTAAAGATGAATCTCTTCCTTCCAGCTATAATCCAATTTCCCTAACCAACAGTGTTTGTAAGGTGATGGAATGCATGATCAATAGTCAATTAGTGTGGTGGCTGGAGTCACACCTTCTTTCCACTAATGCTCAGTGCGGGTTCCGAAAGTGCCGCTCAGCGGTTGATCATCTCGTCACCCTATCGACGTTTATCGTCATAAATTTTCTGCCGAAGCAACAAACAGTGGCCGTATTATTTGATGTGGAGAAAGTCTATGATACAAGTTGGCGGACAGGCATTCTGCGTACTATGCACACAGGGGCCTTTGCGGTCGTCTTCCCACTTTCATCCTGGAATTTTTAACGGACAGAGTTTTCCAGGTACGTGTGGGTTCCTCCGTATCCCAAACCTTTTCACAGGAGAATGGGTGCCTCAGGGCTCTGTACTGAGTGTTGCCCTCTTCGCTACAGCTGTCAACCCAATTATGGACTGCCTTCCAGCTGGCATTTCCGGTTCTATTTTTGTTGACGACTTTGCTATTTATTGCAGCTCCCGGCGGACGTGTCTCCTGCGACGCTGTCTTCAGCGTTTTCTGGACTGTCTCTATTCGTGGATTGTCACAAATGGTTTCCGCTTTTCTGCTACCAAATCCGTTTGTGTCAACTTCTGGTGGTCCAAGGCATTTCTTTCACCGTCCTTGCAACTGGGCCAAAATGCTCTCCTGTTCGTGGATGCAATGAAGTTCTTAGGGCTTATGTATGATAGGAAACTCAGTTGGTCTCCCCATGTGTCCTACCTGGCTGCATGCTGCACCAGGTTCCCGGTCCCTCACTGTCCTTTGTGTATTGAGTGGTACCTCTTGGGGAGCTGACCGGACTGTCCTCCTCTGCCTCTATCAATCTCTTGACCGCTCCAAGTTGGATTATGGGTGCATTATCTACTCCTCTGCATGGCCGTCTAGCTTACGCCGTCTAGATACAATACGTCATTTGGGGATCCGTCTCGCCACTGGTGCCTTCCGTACTATCCCAGTTGAGAGTCTCTATGCAGAAACTGGTGAATTACCACTGTCATACCAGCGTGACATCCTACTTAGTAGGTATGCGTGTTGGCTTTCTTCCATGCCAGGCCACCCAACCTTTGACCTTTTTTTTTATGACATTCTTGACCGCCAGTATGAGATGTTAGTTTCTTCTCTGCGGCCTCCTGGCATCCGCTTTCGTCACCTGTTTCAGCGGCTGCAGTTCACACTCTGTGTTACTTTCCGAACGGGTGAGAGCACTTCACCACCTTGGCTTCAGGCACAGGTTTGTGATCATTTTGACTTCAGCTCATTCCCGAGGGATTCGACTCCTGAGCTGATCTATCGCTGCAAATTTCTCGAACTTTTGCTCACAACTTGCCGATAGCAAATTTTTGTACACTGATGGTTTCAAGTCTTACCACGGTGTTGGTTGTGCTTTTGTCATCAGGGATGATAAGTTTCAATATCGGTTTCTCGACCAGTGCACAATTTTTACCACAGAGCTTTTTGCCCTCTATCAGGCTGTTCACTACATCCGGAGGCACCAGCTCACTTGCTGTGTGATCTGCTCTGACTCCCTCAGCATCCTTCAGAGTGTGGATCATCCAGATCCAGTCCATCCCATTGTTCGATAGATCCAGGATTGCCCCCATTTGTTCCTGGATGGGGGAGCCCAAGTGATGTTCATGTGGGTTCTTGGCCATGTTGGTGTGCCTGGGAATGACACCGCTGATGCTGCAGCCAAGGCTGCAGTCCATCTCAGTCTCTGACTATGTTCCCTCGCAAGATATTCGTACTTTTCTCTATCGACGTATCATGTCACTTTGGCATGAGCATTGGTGCTCCCTTCATGGGAACAAACTTGGAGAAGTCACCTGTCCCAACAGCCTGGTCCACTTCCTCCTGGCCGTCTTGCCATGAGGAAGTAATGTTAGCTCGGTTGCGAATAGGGCACTGCCGCTTTAGTCACCGCCACTTGTTGAGTGGTGACCCTGCACCTAGTTGTCCTTTCTATTGCCAGCCATTAACAGTGAGACATTTCCTGATCCTCTGCCCCTATTTTAGCCACTTTCGTCTCAGGGTTTGGCTGCCTGCTTTGCCGGACATTTTAGCGGATGAATTGCGACCTGTGGCTCGCATTTTAAGTTTTTTAAAAAAGCAGTAATATGACAAAAAAGACTTGATTTCTACCTGGTGAGTGTGGTGTCTTGTCAATGTCTTTTAGATACTCTTCTTTAACATCTTGACATTTTAGATTTGTTTTTTCTTCCTTCCTGTATTGGACCTCGAAATGGTTTTTTACCCTCACAGTCCCAGCGCAAAAAAAAAAAAAAAATTGTCCAAGCATAGCTGGAAGAGGGCATCTTGATTCATAGCCTCCCACATATTATGAAGTAGTTGTTTACTTTCTAATTTGGTAATAGGCAGAAGACAGCTAAATTCACAATAAAAATGTGAGAACCTACAAATAGCATAAGGTCTTTGCTCTTACAAGGTTTTCTTTGAAGCAGCAATCAACCATGGACAAATTAAAAGAAATTAATACTTTTTGGACATGATTTTTAAGTTTCGTTCCATTACTAGAGGCCATATGCAAGTTGTTTAGCTCTTTTTGTTTGAAGATGTTGCGACAGTGATCACTGTGAAAACTGCTCTTTATTGAGCGGAAATATTAAGTATTAAAAAAAAAAAATCACTACATAGAAAACTTGTCCATTAACAATGTTAGATTCTGTGTGAATGTTACATTATGCAAAAAGAAGTTTACTTTCTTCATTACTTTTGTCATTGATTTATCCATTAAGTCTCTTGGAGATTCTTGATAACAACTATTTGTATGCGTCGTACAGTATTTATATTATGTTTTTTGCTGAATTCATTTATATAACTACACTTGATGTGTTATGTTTTCTGCAGGATCTGTGGGAGGAGGCTGCGCGGTATCCCTTATATGGGATGCTGCACGATGCCTCCTCATACGTATTCGCATGCATCAATTCGATGGCGGAGAACGAAGAACTGGATGACGAGAACAGACGCATATGTGACATACGCCCATTCTGCTCTGTGTTACGAATTATTGAACGTAAAGGAAATAAGGCGGAGAAGTCACTAAATAATCAGATCAGCCATCTTATAGGAAAGGGTAAGTTCTGCATATGTCGTCATAATGATAGTAGATCTAATGTAGCCTGTCAGTCAGTCTGCATATGACACAGGTTGATGTGATAACTTCTGAGTTTAAAGGCCAGTTACCTGTCATTGTTTTTTTTTATTCCTTATTGTGTTCATTAAAGTTGATACCTAGTTGATTATTTAAGTATGAGAACTTTCCAGAAAGTAATACTTCTTTCTCTCGAAAAACTTAAAAAACAGGTATTTTTGAATAAATAAATTTCTAACTACATATTTTTGTTCTTAGTTAACATCCAAATTCAATAACTTTTTATACTGTGTGATGAATTTCTGTACACTGCTTCAAATAGTGCTGCTCAAGGTTGTTGAGCAAGAGAGTAATTAGTTCTTTAAGGGATTAAAATGTGAAAATGTGTACCTCACAATACCTAGTTTAATGTTGTAAAAATGTGATAATGCAAAAACTGGCTGTATCCTGGAGAATGCAACCAGCAATTGGAATGCCAGATTATAGATACTTTTTGATCGATTCTTGACAGGTTGTAGGTTTTAAGGAGGAGAGGAGAATAAAGCCATCTGAACATTACTGTGATTTGGAACTGAGCTTTAACTGAATAAATTGTGTATGATTATTACTGATTAAAGTCAGTAAACAATAATACTATACGATTATTACTGTGGCTCTTCCACCCGTGGCGGATATTAAGTTCTTCCAAAGATGGTAAAAGTTTATAAGAAATTTGTTCATTTATTTTCTATAATTAAGTAATATAATGTACGGGATGTTTTATAGCTGCATGGGAAAATGATGATTGCAGTACAGCAGAAGGCAGGATGCATAAATTGACATTTAATACTAAGTTTTAAAAGGAGATAAACTTTACATTTGAACAAAAAGGCCAAATAAAATAAGAAAAGACTAAAATGCCGTACAGGAGAGAGTGAGTTACTCACGGAAATGCCATACAGGAGAGAGTGAGTTACTCAAGACTTGTTTCTAAAGGAGTGTGAAAGTTAGCAGCATGCAATGTAGTGCAGGCTGTAGAGTAATGCTTTCCGATAAGATATTGGTATTTGTAGACCCTACAGGGAATGGAGATCTTATGCTTCTAAACAATTAAGTGAGGTATCACTTAATGCTGGATAGTGTGTGCTGTTCTGTATCTCCTTTGAGATGTAGCATCATATTCTCCAACAGAAAAATATAGCAGCAAACTCTCACTTAAATTTTGAAGATTAATTTTTGAAGATTAATGTTTTTTGTAACACTTCATACTATCTCTGCAGATATACTGAATATTATTCAATTATTAACTAAGAGTTTTGTTTTTAGTGCAGTAATTGTAAAGGTTAAATTTTGCCACTTTTTAATTAGTATACTTTCATTTTATGTATCTATATTGTTGATAAAGTTATTGTTTGTTTTAATCTTCCAATAATGTCCATTATGTTTTGCCACAGGGCTTCATGAGTTTGATTCTCTAAAAAATTCTGAAGTGAATGATTTTCGTTGGAGGATGAAAAATCTTGGAGATGAAATAGCGCAAAGTCGACAAAACATGTCATGGTTAGATAAAATGAATTATCAGTATCCTCCGAGGCTTTCAGCATCTCCTGTTCCTCCTCCAAATGTGAGCTGCCGCTTGAGAGAAGGCAACTTTGTGCTTGTAACAAGATTTGAGAATACAGAGGTAAAATTAATGCTAAACACCATAGATGTTGACACAAGTAATTATATTAATATTTTGCTTCAGGTATAATTATATAAATGCAGTCTGAACAGAACCCGTAACATTGTGCTTTATATTATATAACAGCCAATAAATTGTTCAAATCCAATCTGTTTTGATAAAAACCAAGCGGTATGACTAATTTTATGAGGAAAATAATATATTTAGAGTTTACAGACAAATTTTAACAAAAAAGTGTATAGATAGCTTCTTGTCTGAAAATGAGTGCTGAAGAAGGGAATACACAAGCTCAATAATATGATGCAAATTGTGGAGAGGCGTGCAGCAACTTAAAAATGAAGAAGGAAAATAGGTGTTGCGAAGTGGTGAAAAAAATGTGCATCATTCACATCCCATTCTTGAAGCAATCTAATGTAGACAGTACAAATTATTATTGATGTTTGTTTTATGGGCAGAAGGCCATGGTCTGAGACATAGTTCTCTGCCTAACCTTTCACCTTCCAATGCAGGTGACATCATCAGAAGATTTAACAACTCAGAAGGCAACTACAGTCTAAACCAGTCTCAGCAAGCCAAATTGTTTATATGTATCAACGCAATAGTTGCTTCGGAGTGTCATCAGACTGCTGCCTGAGATCACAGAGGTGCTCCGACATATGCTGTGGAGCTTGTAGTGAGGAAGAATTAGTGTTGTTTGTTTTATTTAACATGAGCACTGAAGTCCAAAACTCGTCTATTTTCAGTCCTTTTCTTTTCTATTAATGTTGTGTCTGTGCTTTCGAATGTCTGTGGCCTCTTAGTAAAGGAATGATTAGATCTTGTTAGAGAAAAAAATTGGTGGTTCCCTGGCCCCAGTGCATGATCTGCTACTTCTGATTTATCTGTCTTGCCCAGGCAACTGTTACTCTTGTGTTCCTTAAGTTGGGCATTAATGCTTCCTTTTCTAGTTCCCATGTAGCTTGACTGCAAGTGCAAGGGATATTATGTACTCCTGCTGTGGAAAGTGGCGGGTATATGTTCTATGCAGTATTAAAATATTTGCTCACTTTTGTAGTTTGTTGAAACACTGTATCAATACTGTTTTTTCTGAGTATTCTGCTGATGTGATCTTTGACATTTTTTGCATATGGAAGGAAGTCTCTCTCTTTATATGGTTATTTTTCTTTAGAAGCTATTGACCTGTAGGATTAAAATTATGCAAGTTTTGGGCCTTAGTGTTAAGTAAAACAAATATCACCAACTCTTCCCCCCCTAAAAGCTCCACAACATACGCCAGTGTGACTCCATGATCTTAGGCAGCAGTCTGATGATGTCATGAAGCAGCTGTTGCATGGATACATATAAATAGTGTTGCTTACTGATTTTGTTTGAGACTGTAACTGCTTTCTGAGTCATTTAAGCCTCTTTTGATGTCCCCAGCATTGGAAGACAAAAGGTTAGACAGAGAATTACGTCTTTGACCATGGCTTCAAGCTCATAAAACAAACATCAGCAATAATGCAAATACTGGCCAGGAAAGCCTGCATTCTATGACTACAAAGTATGGTGTAAATTTCTGCTAGGTTTCTTGGTGTTCTATTCACACATTGTAATACCAAGTTTGCTGCTACTGCTCCATCTGAAGAAACTTGTGATCCAGAGTCTTGAGTTTAGGAACTCTCTTATATATCTGATCATCATTTTCCTATTGGTTTGTGAATAAATTTATTGTCTTAACAACATTCATCTACAGAATGAGCTTTTGTAGTTGATTTGAATTTTTGAAGTTTTTTGGACAGACAATTTCTCCATCTCAACGTAACGTCATACTTTTTGAAGTATTCTGAAAAAATTGGGAAAGATCTTCTTTAATCACCCAGGGATGAAAATTCAATAAATAGGTGGCAGTTTTGTTTAACTGTTTTCACATAAAATGCTGTATATTGCTTTTATGTAGTTATGGGCTGTTTCTGCTTTATTGGTGAAACCTGCATCGCGTAATTTACAAACAGTGCGGACACCAGTTAAGTCACATCGGTAAGCCAAAGGAAATGAAGGGCCGCAGAGTACAATTGTGCTTTAGTATCAGAAAGAGAGCAACAGTGAGAGAAATGGGTAGATATCAATGTTTTATAGATTCATTTTGCTTTTCTCACACTGGCTAGTTAGATATGAACTAGTGCTATGTCCATGTGTTTGATATTTTCATTGTGTGTTATAGGAATATATTTTTTATGTAATGTTGAATAATTTTCCAGACATCTTTTACTTTCAATATTCCATACACTATGACTCCGCACAAGTTGCTGGTGACTGTTCTGAACAAGAAAGCCATCACACTCAATTCACGAGGTGAACACCCATCGGACTTTGTGCTCAAAGTTTGTGGACAGGAGGAGTATTTGGTGGGTGATTATCCAATCATTCAGTTCCTGTATGTTCAAGAGGCATTAGCTGCAGATCTTACACCAACACTTGTTGTGGTTTCAGTCAACAGTGTTCCAGGTAATTGATTCATTTCTAATAACTATGTTTTACTTACAAGGAGAGGTCCCCAGCAATGGGATCAATTTTTTGAAACAATCTACACAGTGATGTAGGTTAAGGTCCAAGGAATCATATCCTGCACCAAGTGCCCTGGTAGGCACTCGTTAGTGAGTAGTCAGCGGGGGGGGGGGGGATTCGTGTTCGTGTAGCATAATAATTAAGGTACTGACCTCAAACCCAAAAGATAGTAAGTTCGAATCTTGTGAGGTACATTTTTTTAAATTTTTTTATCGAAAGAACTTTGATCACTTCATTTTAATCAAAGCTTTAACTTCTTCAGTCACTCTTATTTTTTCTTCCTATCATTCTTTCTCCACTTGGAAGCTTTGTGCATGTGATTTTAAGTATTTTTATATATCTGTTATAATCTTTAAACATTTGGAAATGCTGATCGGTCTGGTAAAAATCAAAAGGTGACATAATGTATTTATATTGACAGTGGATTGACATTAAGAATGATTTTTCATTACAAGATATATGTCATATTGGATGGCGATCATCATACAAACACTTGAAACAAATTCTTATTGCACTATGGACAAAATAATGTGGATGAGGATTTAAACGAAATCAGGGTTTATCAGTAAAACAAAATTTGAATAAAACAAGGAACAGAAATAATGAATGTGATAACATGGACAAAAATGTAGGCTGATAAAATGGAAGTAATTAAATTGAAGTTACTACATAGCAATAATCAAAATCATGCAAACAAGGATTCAAAATGGAAAAAGACTGATAGGGAGAAAAATGAAAGCAAGTGATGTATTTCATATAATGACTAATATGATGTGACAAAGGAATAGAAAAAATCACACTTAAACCAATTAATTGAATAAGAATAATGATCAAACCTAATTCTGATAAAGATTTAAAATTAAAAACTTTCAAGATTCAAACCCACATCCTTTTGCGTGTGAAGTCAGTACCTTACCCATTATGCTATGCAACCAGTCTGTGGATTCTTACTATTTTTAAAGCTATAGAGCATGATGTGAGCATGATGTGAATTTTGGTATTTTTTTCGTTAATTACTTGCAAATGAGGGCTCACCAGGGTGACTGCTGCAGTGTGCAGTTTCTTGGACCTTAATCTACGTTAGCATGCAAATTGTTTCGAAAAGTCAATCCCACCACTGGGAACCTATCTTTGTTAGACTGTTATGCTGTAAGTACTGAACAATATTAGGTAATATATTTAAAAACACAAGTTATTGTAATGGTTTGGAGAGGCTCAGTGGTGTTACCCATATTGTTGTGGTGTGGAAGCCATCACATATAACTTTAGGTCATATGGTGCCATTTTCCAACAAGACGAAGGATATAATGGCTTTGTGAAATCATTTTCAGCCTAACCAGTGCAAGCATCCAGTCAAGATGGGGGTTCAGCGTCATAGTGATAAGTGGACTCATTCTGCCAAGTTCTTTGTAAATTTGGATCAGTATTGTAATCGCTGAAATAACAACACAAGAGACCTGAAAATTTTTTATTTGTTCTAAATGCAAATATAGATGCAGCTTCTGTCTCAAAATGTGAAATTATCTATTAATTGCTATTTCATAGAGAATTGTCTCCATCTGAACTGTTTTATCAGAGGTGGTTTAAAATAACTTTATTTTCTCCATGTGACCTTGAATCTTAGGACAAAGAAAAGCATACATTTGTCTTCTTACTAAAGTTGAAAAGTGGACACTTTTTATGTGGAAATTTTAGGCAACAGATGTTTAACTACTGGTATGGGTTGAGCCTGAACTACCTCGTTAACGACTTCAGCAAGCACTTGCACAGTAGCCATTACTGAATGATTTGTGTTGTGGTTTGCTCATTGCTTTCATTTCTTATTTTTAAGTGAGTGGAGTTACTTTTCTTTTTCATCACGGAGTTCAGTTATGACTCACGCAACAATAGAAGGGGTTGGAAATCCATACGACCATATGTCAGTTCTGCTTTCACAGAATCTCAGAACACGGGTGTAGGCTGGCTGCCCTGTGAGAGAGAGGCGGGACTTGTTCCCCCCCATTGCTCCTCACCCATCTGGTGGTCATAATTCTAGTTTGATTATACTCGTGGCTGACTATCAGTGTATAGTGTTCACGTTCTGTACTGTAGTGACTGGAAACAAAACCTGTCAACATATTTCGACTGTGCTGAAAGTCTACACCTAACATGTGACTAGAGTTGTTTTTGATTTTATTTCTGTGCTGAGTGCCTTATTCGTCTAGCTATAGTGTTGTGAAGTGAAGGTTACGTTGTTCGAACTGCAACGAGCTTCCACCTTCAGTGCCGGGTATTGCATCCTTTCTAGCATTTCTGACTGTGCAGTAAGGACCCTATGCATATTTTACAGTGAACGGGTTCCCCAGTTGCAGGGAAGACGGCCATAATAACGCCAAGGATAGCGGATGAAAGCCCACGAAAAGTTGAAATCAATATTCTGCATGTGTTGTAATTATAAAATATCGTGGGAAAAGAAAAATAGCATCGAGAAATGCCTTAAGTCAGAGCAGCACTCTTTTAACTGGTGGGAAAATGCTGCGTATTTTGATTTGTTGAAAGTTTAAATAGATCCAAAAGAATTAAGCAAACAAAGATGATTTTGGATAGAATTCCTACCTATTTCAAAAGACTCGTAATTCATCTTCAGGCACGTGGCACTACAACTTTTAAATTTATATGTCAAATCATTTACAAATACAAAAATTTAGATACAAATATTGCCAAAAGTAGATGCTTCATTTTCAGGTCCCTAAATGTCACATACTCTTCAACCCACGAAGTTTCATTTCTTTTCCTCCTTCCCTTCTGTAAGCTTCACTGTTTTTGTCAGGCATAGAGCAGATGGCAATAACTAGACCTGACATCTGTGAGGATGTCCATACTGAAACTTTTGTCAGTGACTATGAGGCAGTTGTAGCAACAACGGTTGCTAAAGTACAAAAGGCATCCATTACAAGTACGAATAGTTATAGATTTAGTAAGTTTGATCAAGAGGCAATTGTAAATCTGAAAGAGGAACTGAAAACAAGTACTTTTGAATAGGAGCACGTAGAAGTAATGTGGCTCAAGTTTAAAAGAATAGTTGACCATACGCTGGGTAGATATCTCCCTGGCAGAACAGTTCATGATGACAAGGACACTCCATGGTATACAGTCACCGTAAAAAAAAGATTTGTAAGGAATCAGCAATTTCTGCTTTATAGGAATAAAACAAAACATAGGTCACAGGTAGAGGAATGGTGAATGAAACACATTTGTTCATCAAGAGGTTAATGAGGGTTGTCTTCAGTGACTGCTGTAGCAGAAACTTACCAAAAGATCGCTCAGAAAACAAGAAATGTGGTCAAATGTAAAGATGTGGCACCAAAGAACGTGTTCAGACTCTTCTGAATCAATGACACTGGAATTGTAACTGAGGATGACAAAGCAAAAACAGAAATACTGAACTCTGTTTTCTAGTGTTCCTTTACTAAGGAAGATACAGATGTACTGTTTCAGGGTACTGCATGCACCATTGCAAAACAGAGTAAGTAATGTGGATATTAATGGTAGTGGTGTTGAGAAACAGCTAAAATCAAACACGTCTGATGGTATCCCTGTCAGCTCCTAATACAGAATTTGCAGCTCAGTTTGCTTCTGTTTTAACAAAATCATACTGCAGATCCCTTGAATAAAAAACTGTGGCCAATGATTGGAAAACAAGCACAAGTCACACCTGTCTACAAGAAGCAAAATGGAAGTGATCCACAGAACTACCATTCAATCTCAGCGGCATCCACCTATCGTAAAGTCCTACAGTATATTCCAAGCTCAGACATAATGAGATATTTCAAACAGAAATACCTCATCTATGCAAACCAGCATTAGTCCCAGAAACATCAATCATGTGAAATCCAGCTTGTGCTTTTCTCACTTGACATCCTAAAAGTTGTAGATCAAGAAAATCAAGCAGATGCAATATTTTTTTTCCTTCTGAAAAGCATTTAACACAGGGCTACAAAGATGTTTATTGACCAAAGTATGATTTGTGACTGGGATGGGGATTTCTTGGTAGCAAGGACACAGAATGTTATCTTGGATGCTGAGTTTCTGAAAGAAGTGGAAGTAATCTTGGTGTGCCCCAGGGAAATGTGTTGGGATGGGACCCATGCTGTTCACAATATATATGAGTGGCTTTTCAGATATGGTAGTGATGTTATCTGTAGTCAATTATTGCCTGAAGAAAGCTACAGAAATAGTTGGTAAAATCATGATAAGGTTTCAAAGTGGAGCAGAGATAGGCAACTAGCTTCATAAAACAAACAAATGTTGTACCCTGTGACTACAATATCAGTGATTCACAATTGGAATCACTCATCTCACACAAAGACCTAGGTATACCAGTTTGTAGGGATATGAAAGGGGATGATCACACATGCCCAGTTGGGATAGTTGATATAGTACTGAATCAGCAGCATTTTAGAGATCAGTAATTATTGAGTCCATCTTATTACCATGATCCATAGCTTGCAAGATGTCATGGGAGAAAAGTGCTAGCTGGGTCTTGCATAACAGGTGTTTTTGTAATCTGTGGTGTAAAGGTGGTCATTCTATTTGAGATACCTCATTACCTTTGAACTTAGAACATGTTCCAAGATCCTGCAACAAATGTTGGATAGTAGTTTTGTGGATTATTTCTGCTGCTCTTCTTGTAAAGGGGTGTGAACTGTGCTTTCTTCCAATCACAGAGCGGAGTTTTTTGTCCAAGGGAATAACAGTGTATTACAGTTAAGAGAGAGGTTGATTCAGTTGAAAATTTTGTGTACATTCTGTCAATGATTCCATATGAAACTTTATTCAATTTTAGCGATTTCATGTGTTTCTAAATGCCACTTACATTTATATCTATACTGCTCAATTTTGCAGAAGCGCCAGAGGTGGTACTCTGTGATCTTCCTTTGTAAAGAACCATTTGAAAAGAGAGTTCAGCATTTCTGCTTTTGAATTGCTGTCCTCAATTTCAGTTCTACATCTGCATCTACATCCATTCTGTGCAAGTCAATGTTAAAGAACGGGGTTAGAGGTACTTTCTACTGTACCAGCTGTTAGGGCTTCTCCCTGTTCTATTCACATTTGGAGTGTGGGAAGAATGACAGTTTAGACACTACTTCCTAGCACACTATAATTAATCTGACATTGTTCTCATGATCCCTATAGGAGTGACACAGGAGGTTGTGATATATACCTTTCATTTAAAAGTGGTTCTTTAATCTCTGTAAGAAGGCTGTGATCATCTTTTAGGATGGGTCACATGAGTGATTTGTGGGCAATCTCCTTTGTGAGACTGATTGCATTTCCCTAGTATTCTATCAAGAATCCCAAGTCTGCCATGAGCCTTATGACTGGGTCTATGTGATCCTTCCATTTCATATACCTACAAATAGTTAAACCAGGCTTTTATGAGTTGACTGGTTCCAGCTGTGACTCATTGACACTGTGGTCATAGGATATTACTTTTTTTTGTATTGCGGCATGCATAATTTTACATTTTTGAGTATTTAAAGCAAGCTACCACTTGTTACACCACTTTGCAATCCTACCAAAATCTGACTAATTGTTGCGCAGCTTATTTCAAACAATACGTTGTTATAGATAACTGAATCATCTGTGAAAAGTCAGAGGTTATTGTTAATATTATCTGTGGGTCATTAATATGCAATAGGAAAAGCAAAGATACCAACACACTTTTGTGGGGTATGTCTGAAGTAACTTCTGCTTCTATCGATGAATCTCCAACCAAGATAACATGGTGTGTCCTCCCTACCAAAAAATCCTTAATCCAGTCACAAATTCCACTCGATATCCCATTTGATTGTACTTTTGATAATAAGCGAAGATGTGGTACTGAGTCAAATGCTTTTCGGAAATTGAGAAATACTGCATCTACCTAACTGCCTTTATCCATGAGTTTCAGGATGTCATGTGAGAAAAGTGCAAGTTGGGTTTCACATGATCGATGTTTCTGGAATTCATGCTGGTTGGCTTGGAGGAAGTAATTTTTGTTTGAGATACTTCATTACATTTGAACTCAGAATATGTTCTAAGAGTCCACAACAAATGGACGTTGAAGATATTGGATGGTGGTTTTGTGGATCGCTCGTGCTACCCTTCTTGTAAAAGGGTGTAACGTGAGGATTTTTTCCAGCTACTCGACTTGGTTGTATTTTGAGGATTCTACGGTAAGCTGTAGTTAAAAGAGGAGAGTTCCTGGATCATCCACGAGTGTCTGTGCACTGACTTTGGTGCCACTGTCAGCCTCATCTGTTCGATGCACTTCTTTGGGTGGTATACTAATAGGTCACATTCTACAACAGCTATCATTATTCAGAGTGAATGGAGAATCACCAATGCAAGTATGGCGTCAAGACCAGGTGAGGGAAATCGTTCATTCCAGTAATGAGTTAATTCAGGTATTGCAATGTTGGATATATATTAGCAATATTGCAATATTGAAATAATGCAGTTTGTTTTGCCTATGATAAGTGATTCAAAAAAATTATTATGATTGCGAAAAAAGCAACTGATATATAACAAGTTGATAGGAAGACTGAAAGATATAGTCTGCTGTCAGGCTTTAATGTTGCCAAAAAAATTGTGACAATATTAGTAGCTGCCATCAGAAGGAAACTGAAAAATGTGAAGGAATTGTGGGAATATATGAAGCAAAGCTAAAATACCTTAAGCTTTTGAGTCTTTTGATTGATCAAGATGTTCTGAAATACTTACGTTTGAGTATTGAAAGTGGTGATGAGATTTTGCAACTGGAACTAAGGGAAGTAAAATTCTTTAGAGCACGTAACAAGTGGTTGCATGCTCTGTGGTCTGTGCTCCCAATCCCCCCAACATATCTCCCCCCCCCCCCCCCCCACACACACACACACACACACATTTAGCTTGTCAGAGCATTGTTAGTGCATCATTTGTAGAGGTCACAATGAACCAATAAATTGCTGGATTACCTGAATTGTGCGTGTGCACGGCAAGCATCAGGTTGACCTAACCTTTAAACTACTAAAGGCACTCCTGTATCTAATTACACATTTGTAGTCAGCTCTCATCAATTAGCTCTGAAGAAGGACATTGTTTGGGAGCTTGCTATGAGTTCAAGTCAGTGTATGTGCCTATTTACTCTTCAACATACCAACTATACTGTGAGATGTGAAAGTGAGATTATTAGTCTAAAAGTGAATTAGAGACTAATATGAAGATCGAAGCTGGCGAGATCTGGTCTTATTCCAGCCTGTGTACTGGCTCAGCCAACTTGTTTTGGAAAATTTGCTATTTTAATCTGAATTTTGAACTGCGATCCAATTTGGCATTTTTTATTCCAACATAGCTGTGCCAAAGGTAAATATTACACTCAGAAATGTGCAAAGATTTAAGTAAAACAAAAAAGTAAGTTTGTTTATCATATCTAGTATCTGTCAGTAATGTCTGGTTTCAAGCTTATAATTTCAAAATCTTTCTGTACAGCCACTAAAAAAGGTCGTTCCAGCTGAAATAAGCACCTACAGACAGGCGGCAGTAGGGGTGACAACTCACGTGAGTGTAGTCAGGGAACCATGCAGTATGGTGCAAAGTCTTACTGCCACTGCTGGGGACCCTTGGTCACGAGTGGCCAAGTGGTTTGTTCTTGCACCACCTGGAAAGTAGCCTACACTACCTGTGCCTGCCTATGAGCGAAGTGTCAGGTGTTTGTGGATGTCCATGGCCATGAGACAACATTGGAGCAGCCTGATTTAAAAGTTACTTGAACATGACTTTAATATCCATGAAAAATATTGCATTTTTCTTCATAGACCATTATGTGACCCGACTCTGGTTAGACTCTTTGATCCCAGGATAAAAAGTTAAATCATAAATACAACTTTAACTCAACTCGTGTACAATTGCAAGTTAATCCTTGTCTCACCAGCAGTGCCAGTGGCCTTGCCATGATGGTAACAATGGTTCCCGTCAGATCACTGATGTGTACACTGGCCTTGGCTAGCAATTTGGTGAGGATGACACAGCACTTGTTGGGCGTTCAAGGCCTGTTTGGATGGAGTTTGAGTTTCGACAGCAATAGTGGCGGAATATTTGAAGAAAAATTTGGAGTATATTTTGTGTTAATTTCCTGGTCATATTGTAGTTTTAAATGGAGATTTCAACTTATCAGCCACAGACTGGGAGACTCAGTGATTAGGGTGGTAGTAGGAATAGGAAATTGTGTGCAGTTGTTCTAAGTGCCTTATCTAAAAATTACTTTTGAGCGTTTAATCATAGAACAGACTCGTAAAGGTGACATCTTAGATTTGTCAGTGACAAACCAATGTGAATTGACTCAGTTAACATAGAAAAAGGAATAAGGCCATTACAGCATCATTAAATACAATTGTGATTCGGAATAGAAAGCAAGGTAACAAGATCTTTCTGTTTAGCAAGAGTGACCAGAAACAGTTTCAGATTACCTGAGCAGTCACTATAAAAGTTTCATTTCCAGTGTTAGCAATGTTGAGTATTGAGGGACAAAGTTTAAGAGTGTTGTATAATATGCTTTGGAATGGTATGTGCTGAGCAAAGTTGTGGTTTGACAACCATGTTTAAAAGCTGCTATGAAAGCAAAAAGTGCTTTTCTGCAAATTTGTACAAACAAAAACTAAATGAACTTAACACTAATGTAAGGAGAGCCCTGCATGTAGCAATCAGTGGATTCAAAAGTAAAATACTAGCTACTGACTTGACAGAAAATCCAGGAAGCATTTGGTCTGATGTTAAATCAGTAATTAGATTGAAGCCATCTATCCAGACACCCTGTGATCATAATGGCACTGAAGTGGATGATGACTCAGAAAAGACCAAGGTTCTAAACATCTTTTTCCAAAACTGTTTCACAGAGGGAGATCATATTGTAGTTCTTCCATTAAATTGTCACACAAATGACAAAAGACAGATTTTGAGCCAAGTGACCACGGTATGGAAAAACAACATTCTAACTGGATGCCAACAAGATTTTACGCAGAATATGCCCCTCTTCCAGCAGCAGTGTACTGTAAGTCTCTGGAGAAGTGAAGTGTTCCTGATGATTGGGAAAAATCACAGGTCTGTCTTGAACAGACACAAAAACTACAGGCCTATATCTCTGATGGTTTGTTGTTAAATTTTAGAACGTGTTTTATGCTCATGTATTATAACATTTGTGGAAACCAAAAATCACTCTTCAGGAGTCAACAACAGCTCCAAAAATGATGACAGTGTGAAATCCAGCTCACTCTGTTCATCCACAGTTCTCAGAAAGCAGTCAATATGGGCACCCAGGTAGATGCTGTATCACTTTACTTCTGGAAGGCATTCAATACAGTTCTGAATTGGTACCTAATGAACAAAATATGAGCATACATAATTTTAGGTCAACTGGATTAGATCAATTGTGTGATTGGATCAAAGAGTTTGTAGCAGACAAAACACAGCATGTCATTTTCAGTGGAGAGAAGTCTTCAGATATAAAAGCAACTTCAGTCATAGCCCAAGGGAGTGTTATAGGACCATTACTTTTCAGAATATATATAAGTGACTTAGTAGATAATGTCGGAATTTCCATCAGGCATTTTGCAAATGATGCTGTTATGCACAGAAGTGTTGCAGTGCTAGAAAATGTGGTGAAATGCTGGAGTACCTGCAGAGGATCGATGTTTGGTGAAGCGAGTGGCAATTGACCCTCATCGTAAACAAATGTAATGTATTGTCTACACATAGAAAGAGCCATTATAGTGTGATTGCAGAACAATTGCTGGAGTCAATTACTTCCATAAATATCAAGGTGTATGCGTACAGCGTGATTTAAAGTGGTACAAACACACAGAATTAAATCAGCAAAGAAAGTAACTTACAAAACCCAAGTTTGACCAATACTTGAATATTACTCACAAGTCTTTAATCCATACAAGATAGGATTGATACTGGAAATGCAAAGAAGACCATCTTGTTTTGATACAGGCAGTGCCCCCCCCCCCCCCCCCCCCTTTTCCCTCTTCCCAGGGGGCTGACAACTCTTTTGTGAATATGTGCTTGGCTACCATGGGATCCCAGCCTTTGCAGCATTACTTCCTTTCCGTGCTGCATGCTTATACTTCCACTATCTCTCTCTCTCTCTCTCTCTCTCTCTCTCTCTCTCTCTCTCTCTCTCTCTCTCTCCATTGGATGGTTTACTTGGTACCGACTGTGCTTGGACCTGGTTTATGATTGGGTCTTGAGTTTCCAGTCCAGCATATTCTACAACTTTTCATCAAATAAACACTTGGTCCCCATTGTTGCGTTTGACCTGCTACCAATTTTCAAAGTTCCTCAGAAGTGTGGATCATGCAGAGGAGGTTGCCCAATATGGTGTGTGCTCCACCATTTTCCCTTTCCCTCTGTTTACTCATCCCTTTCATACAGTAATACACCGAAAACCCAACATGGGGAGATGTACCTGCACAGTGGTAGCCCCCTGACCATGCGGAGATTTCTGTGTTGGTGCCTGAGCTGAAAACTCCCCATACATGTCAAGGAGTATATGCTCATAGTGATTCGGGCACAGGGACTCTGAGTAAGGGATTACTGGCCAGGTAGCCATTGCTGAGGCTGGGTGGTGCCTATGGGGAGAGCTCCTGTTCGGAGTGGGTGACAAGTTTGGGGAAATGGCAGCCATCTCTAAAATGAAAAGTGGGTCAGTTCTGATCGAAATAGCATCCCTTGCCTAGTCATGGACACTGCTCACTCATAACGAGCTGGGTGATGTACTGGTGACTGTCATTCCCCATAACAGTCTGAATTTAGTTCAGTGCACCATTTTCTACAGAGACCTGCTCTTACAGCGTGATGATTGCACCAACTTGGAGTGATGTGGTGTACACTTTGTCCGTCGTGTACTTAGGGGGTCAAAGAACAATAGGGTTGCTACTGGTGCCTTCGTCTTGGCCTTTGAGGGTGATTCATTACCTGAAAAGATCAAGGTGATAGTATACTGATGCGATGTCAAACTGTATGTCCCCACCCCTGTGTGGTGCTTAAAATGCTTGAAATTTGGGTACATGTATTTGCGTTGCGATGCTAGCCCTATCTCTAGAGATTGTGGATGAGTGCTGCATTCAAAAGCTCCCTGTGCACCTCCTCCCATCCGTGTCAGCTGTGAAAGCACCACTCTCTTTGCTTACAAGTTTGCGCTGTTCATCAGAGAGAAAAGAAAATTCAAGAATACAAGACTCTGGACAAACTCAGTTACCAAGAGTCCAAGAAGTAGTACAAGAAGTTGCATCCAGCAGGCCAAATAATGTCAAATGCAACAGCTACAATGACGCCGCAATGGTACTCCTGCCCATTACACCTCCTACAGTAGGCCCTCAGAGCCGTTCAACCATGCATGCCCCCCTGATACTTGGGGGCTCTCCTCTTGCTGCGTCCCCCACACTGACTTTGGGATCAGTAGCTTCTCACCCACCAGGGACACTGGTCCCCACACCTTAACCAGAGATAAATCCCCCTCTTCCAGCTTCTCTCTCCGGGAAGGGGTCCATTGGGACACTTCCTTCGAGGTTTCCACCAGTCTATAACTGAACACCAGCCATTGGCTGAAGAAGCCACAGGCTCATGGTTGAAGGGATTCGTGTTCATCTCTTTTACCTGAAACTAATTCAGAGAAGCCCTCACATTCATCAGAATCCTCTAATGAGAGGAAAGACAAGAAAAAGTCTTCCAAGAAGAAGGATATTCTGGTGGCCCCCTCGTCACCATATCCAGCCGGTTGCCCTCCTGTGTCTGAGGCGGAGAGTCCAGCAGGCCCTGAGACCCAACCTAAGGCATAACCTGCCTCCATTGGTCCCTTCATGGCCTCACTGTACATCAACGTTATTCTCCACTGGAATTTGTAGCAGTTTTTTCCACCATCTGGCTGGGCTATGACATCTTTTAAGCATATTACCTGCCTTCTGCATTGCCCTTCATAGATACCAGCAATGCAAACCTGAACCCTTCATGGATACTGGGGATGTTATAAGAATTGTGTTACCTATGACAGAGTGTCTGGCGGAGTTTGCACTTACGTGCTAGACACTCCATAGCAAACTCATGCCTCTTCGTATCCCTTAGGACTCTTTGGCTGTTTGGGTAAGGGCATTTCAGGATATTACAATCTGCAATATTTACCTCCCTCCCAATGATGAGGTCCCTCAGAACACACTTTGCATTTGTTTGTTTGCTGCCCCCACCTTTCCTAATCGTGAGTGATTTAAAAGTCCATAACCCTTTGTGGGATTGAAAGATGACCGCTGGCTGTGGCAAAGGCCTCAAAAATTTACTGGCACAACTTGACCATTGCCTCTCGAATAAATGTACCCAGTACACTTCAGTGTAGCATACAGAATCTTCTCGGCCATAGACCTTTCCATTTTTACCCGTTGTCTTCTCCCATCCATCCACTGGAGAGTCCATGATGACCTGTGTGGTAGTGACTACTTCCTGATCTTCCTGTCCCTCCCTTAGTGTTACTGCCCTAGATGGCTGCCCAGATGGGCTCTCAACAGTGCTGAGTGGAATGCTTTCACCTCTGTTGTTGGCCTCGGCCCCCTGCCCACACAGAGATATCGATGATGCAGTCCACCGTACAAATACAGCCACTCTTTCAGGAGCTGATGTAGTAACCCCCTTTCCCTCAGGCCTGCCCTAAAGGAAGGCAGTACCTTGGTGGTCCTTGGAAATCACAGAGGCCACTCGAGATCATTAGCAGGCACTCCAGCACCATAAGCGGCACCCACCATTGGGGCACCTCATTGCCTTTAAGCGGATCTGTGTCCGGGTCTGCCACTTAATAGAAAGGGAGAAGGGAGAATGCTGGGAACGGTACATGTCTACCATCGGACCTTGTATCTCTCCTTCGCAGGTTTAGGCAAATATCACATGTGTCTATGGATACCAGACAGCTACAGGTGTACCTGGTATTACCTTGACTGGCACTGTCTACACAGGCCCAGGCACTGTCGCCAAACATTTTGCTCTGCACTATGTGCAAGTGTCAGCGTGTGAGAATTATCAACATGCATTTTATTTCCTAAAACAGCAGTTGGAGCTAAAGCAGTTTACTACATGCCACCTGGAGCCTTTTAATGCTCCATTCAGTGAGTGGGAATTCTTCAATGTCCTCGTCAACTGCCCTGATACAGTCCCAGGGCCAGACCACATCCACAACCAAATGATCAAGCACATGCCAGTGGATTGTCAATGTCATGTGCTTGCCATCTTTAACTGCATCTGGAGGGAGGGCCAATTCTCATCAGAATGATGAGAAAGCATCATTGTCCCTGTACTGAAACCGGGTAAGCACCCTAGAGACAGACAGTCTCACCTGTGTCCTCTGTAAGTTGCTTAAATGCATGGTGAGCTGGCAGCTTTGTTAGCTCCTTGAGTCTCAGGGTCTTCTGGCTCCTTCACAGGGTGGTTTTCATCAAGGCCGTTTCACTACTGATAATCAGGTTTACCTGGAGCCTGCCACCCGAACAGCTTTTACTGACATCAGCTCCATATAGCTGTCTTCTTCAGCCTGCAAAAGACTTATGACACTACATTCTTGCTGCCTTATGTGAGTGGGGTCTCTGTGGTTTATAGAGATGTATAGAAGTATCTGATACATAACATATTACAGAAAACATAAGAAAAATATCTACTATACAAGTCATAATTTATACATATATCAGGACATGGCATTCAGATTTTCAGATCTGTGGAACATTGTGTCACAAGACAATTGATACAAAGTCAAAACTACAACATTAGAATACTAAACTATAGAAATAAGGGCAGAGACAACGTAAATTTCTAGAATTACAAATTGCAAATATAACCTATAAAGTAACGCCTTTAAATTCTTCAAAAGAGAAGAGAGAAAATTCAGAGCCTAAGTGTACAACGAGTGAGCTGACTCGAAAAACTCAAGATGATGGGTACAGACCAGAAGAATATACTCAGCCATAAGTAGAAATATAACACAAAATCAATCAGCCACATAAACCAGAGTATTTAAGGATATGTTGACTCCTGAAAGGACAAAATAATGAAACAATATTATATATGATGTGGGGACCGACCCATGAGTCCAAACTGCACCGGGTACACACCAGCAAAAAATGTTTCAACACAGCAAAATGAATAAAGTTTATAAACATAGTTAAGCATTAGTTTGCTCACAACTCATGTTCCAGTGAGATACAATATTGTTCACGTGATGTTCATTGGAATGTTGTCTGTAAACAAGTGCCACGTCAGTGCTCTTGGAAGAGAGCTGCGTCAGTGACATGGCTCCGTTATTGTTCCCACGTAGTGATTTGCGAAGGTGGAAAAAATCGAGATTTGAGCAGTGATTAAGTACTTCATGAAGAAAGGTATGAAAGCAAAGGACATTCATTCCGATTTCCAGAACACACTGGGGGACTCTGCTCCTTAATATTCAACTGTTGCAAGTGGCCGAATGAATTTAAATTTGGTCGGTAGAGCTTAGCTGATGATCCGTGCAGTGGTCGGTCAAGATGTGTCACTACTCCAGAAATCATTGCAGAAGTGCACAAAATGGTCATGGAGGATCGCCAATTGAAAGTGCGTGAAATTGTTCATGCTTGCCAGATGTCATCTGAAAGGGTATATCACATTTTAACTGAAGAATTTGAAATGAAAAAATTCTCTGCAAGATGGGTGCTGTGACTCTTGATGTTGGATCAACAACACATGCCGTCGCCATAGAAAAATTACACGAACTAAGGTATGAACTGTTGCCACACCCACCTTATTCACCTGATATGGCTCTGTCAGACTTCCATCTCTCCCCAAAACTGAAAATTTTTCTTGATGGAAGAAGATTTATTTCAAACGAAGAATTGATAGCCGGAGTTGACAACTATATTGCAGGCCTGGGGGAAACTCATATTCAAGATGGGATCAAGGCACTGTACCATCGTTGGACCAAGTGCATTAATCAACAAGGAGACTACATTGAAAAATAAAAAAAAGTTTCAGTGATATAATTACCTTTTTCTATTCAATTCCAAGAACTTTTCAAACCACCCTCATAGTAAATGCCTTCCACACTATTTGATAATTGTTCATATAAACTATTTACTTACATAGAGGACTAGAAGATTCATTTACAATCGATAAAAGAAACACACATACTATATTGGGAAGTTAATTCCCCTACTTGAAAAAACATACATTTATGTGGATTAAAACTGTCCATAGCAGGGATTGTTTTTTAAGCAAATAGTTCCATGAATTTTTCATGTAGCATAATTTCTTGACCAGCAGTTTACAAATTCCAGTCACAACACTGATGCAGTTTACAGATGCTTGAGCTCATTACCCAGCACCCATGATCTCTTGTAACTCGACTGGATCAGTAGGGTACAGCCATACAGCAATGTGGGAGTGGATCCACCCACATCTTTCAGTTTCCTCCTTAGATTTCTCATCACATGCTTCAACAGATAGCTTAATTCCTTTCTAGCATTCACATCAAATCCTGCAGCATTATTTTGTGTACTAAATATGCTGTTCAGTACCTTCCTCACACTGCACGGCATATGCTCTGCCTATTTATATTGCAAAAGTAAGTATATAGGGTTTACGTCATAATGGATTAAAAAGTGTTCACATATGAAACTTTAATAAACAGAGCTAAATGCAATGGGAAAATGAACTAGTACGGCGATAAAGCAGAAATCTATTACAAAACATAATTACATAGTTGTATGAACCTGCAAATATAGTGTATCATAAATTTAAACTTAGGCAGTAGATAAGACAGAATTTTAGAAATCGTAATGTACATACTATATTCCTGACAAGCAAAACACAACTATATAGTCATATGAATCTGCAAACATAGTGTATATCTTCTTCTAGACTATGGGTCATTATTCATTCATGTTCAAAGGTCTTGTCCTCTATACTAAAAGTTAATAGTACCTGAGATTTTACTAGTTTTCTTTGCTTTATTTTACTCCTCTTTACACTACAATGGACATTTCCACAAAATTCTTACTATACTTGACCTTGACTCTAGATTGTTCAGATACACCACAAAGTGGGCTATCTGTATCAATCAGAATCATCTTCTCTATTGTCAGACACATCATGTAAAAGATCGATTTCAATTTCATCAAGTGCTGCATCCACCCTGTCTTCACAGGGTTTTATCTGCTTTACTGTTATCGTAGCATTACTTTGCTTACTTGTGTTGTCAGGTCAAGATTGAAGACAATGAATGGATTCCATGGCATAACTAACATCACATATTACAGAAGGACACAAAATATATTACTGTCAAAATTGCACCTCCTTCTTAGGTCTTCTTTCATTTCATTCCACCAATTTGGATACAAATTTTGACTAACCACAGCTAGCTTATTCTAGAGTTCCCATTTATCTATTTTATCATCAATCTGGTTCCAAACAAACTTCAGAAAGTTTTCACCTTTATTCTCTAGGCTCACAAATAACTTATCTTTACTGTTTGATCATTAATCTGCATGACATTAATGAAAAACTGATTTGACTGGACTGGTATTCCATGACTCTCACTTACATACATCACTTACCTGACCTCTATTGTCAGCATCATTCACAGGCAACCTCTGACACTTCATTATTCTTAAACTCCACAAATACCTGATAATCATCATCATCATCATCATCCTCCAAAATTACCTCATCAGCATCATTAATAACAAGTCTCATCTCCATCAAAGTCA
This sequence comes from Schistocerca nitens, assembly GCF_023898315.1. NCBI lineage: Eukaryota > Metazoa > Arthropoda > Insecta > Orthoptera > Acrididae > Schistocerca > Schistocerca nitens. The sequence continues at coordinate 301,976,169 of NC_064617.1, forward strand.
CTTATCTTACCAACATTCATTTGACATAAGCTATCAGTCTCATACTTAGCAACCTCAGTTATTTCACAGCTCTCATTCACATCTACATCAAAAATACCACCTATTTCAGATCCAATACAGTCATCACCTGATTTACGTACATAACACTGTTTTCTGACTAAGAGAAGAATTCATTAATACATACTAAATATAAATTCTCACTACTCTCACATTCTGATTTGTGATTAGCACCTACATCACAATAGTTAAACATAATATCCCAAAACTTTTGATCAAAACATAAATGAGAAATCTGATATTCCTTCTGTTCAATTTTAGGTACCTGTGTCGTATCATTAACACTGTTATTGTCGTCTAATTGCAAGTGCAACTTTGGTTCCCGTGCTTGTTGTGTTTCCTCACCTTCATTGAGGCGAACTGCCATTTCTCGAGTAGTTACTTCTATGATGGTTTCTTCTATTAAAATGCCCATGGTTATTCCCATTATTCCTCTCCTGCTGATGTTCAAAATTTCTCTTATTGACACTTTGATCCTGATAGAAGTTACCATTATCTCTGTTTCTGTAATTATTTCCATTGTAATTTCTATCATTCCAATTATAAATGCGTGGTTTATGGTCGACACTTCCTTATATTCTCACAAACATTTTAAATGTTTCGAACAGCCAACAAACTAAAGCATCCCACTACATTATTTAAAAAACGTGCTTCTGATTTCAGGTAATTGATGGTGAAACAGAACTTTCAGGCACTTTTGAAGCATTCAGAAAATTTGTAATATCTTTGTGGCTGTTTGGCGTATACATTAAAGTCATACATTCGTTCTACTGCCCTATCCAGCCTGTCAACATATCGTAAACATTGTTAAAGGCAATCATTGTGTCCATGTACTAAATCCCACTGCAACATTTCTGGTAATATCCTTTGCATGAAATAATGAGTAGGCCACATGGTATAGGACGTTCTTTATAAAAAGAAATTATGTTCACGTCTCATCACAAAGCGTGGAGACCAGAGGATCGTCCACTGTGACAATAGTATACAAAGTATCCTCTGCCACACTCCATAAACAGGCTTGCGGAGTTTTTCAGAAATGTGCAGACATGAAGACGTGTGGCATTTTTTGGAGAGGCCTGTAGAAAATTGACCTGACTGGTGGAATTTCATTGATAACTTTAAGAAAGTTACACACACACAAATTAGTGAATTTGTAAGTCAATTAGTACAGATGTAGTGCGCACATATAGTGTCCTATAATGTAGCACCAATTATTAAGATGACTATTACTGCATGCAGTAAGCTTTCTGGTTTTGATTGTGAACTTCGATGTTATGTTCTCACTTTTTGATCGACTATTTCTGCTGTTTTATAATTGGGTAATTGTACAATACATTGATACCGTGCTTGGAAACAGCGCACAAGGCCAAAATTGGCATTTGTAAAAGAGAATCGTCTGTTCATTGTTAAATAAAGGTAAAAATACTGACTTAGATTAAATGGTAACAGCTTTTGAATAAACATTTCTTTTCTGACTTCAAGGCAATTTGAGAATTTTACATCACATTTACTGTCTGTGATAAAACTACTGTGTATATTCTTTGTTACAGAATGGCCATAGTAATAAGGAAAGAGAAACAACATTCTAGTTAAGTGAAATTTATATTAGTGTGGATGGTTGAATGAGGAACTTATGAAAAATTGAAAAGTGTCATTGTGTGACTTCAGGAAGACAATAATTGATTCTCCCATCCATTGTAAAGATGAAGGAAACCTGTGTTGCGTAAATTGCAGCCTTTGTTCCTTACACAGATTTCTGAGTATGAAATGAGACAACAGTCAGATTGACACATTTTTTTCTTTTGAAACAATTAATATAGAGAAATCATCCCAGCACTACTTACAATAAAAATGGGACCAAAGTTGTTGTTCTGGTCTTCAGTCCAAAGACTGGTTTGATGCAGCTCTCCATGCTACTCTATCCTGTGCAAGTCTTTTCATTTCCGAGTAACTACTGCAACCTACATCCTTCTGATCTGCATACTATATTCATCTCTTGGTTTCCCTCTACGATTTTTGCCCTCCACGCTTCCCTCCAATACTAAAATTGTGATCCCTTATTACCTCAGAATGTGTCCTACCAACTGTCTTCTAGTCAAGTTGTGCCACAAAATCCTTTTCTCCCCAATTCTATTCAGTACATCCTTGGGGAGAACCAGTCATGACAAAACTCTACCATCTGGTGAACAAGATGTATGAGACAGGCAAAATACCCACAGACTTCAAGAAGAATACAATAATTCCAATCCCAAAGAAAGCAGGTGTTGACAGATGTGAAAATTACCGAACTATCAGTTTAATAAGTCACAGCTGGAAAATACGAATGCGAATTCTTTACAGACGAATGGAAAAACTGGTAGAAGCGGACCTCGGGGAAGATCAGTTTGGATTCCATAGAAATGTTGGAACACGTGAGGCAATACTAACCTTACGACTTATCTTAGAAGAAAGATTAAGAAAAGGCAAACCTACGTTTCTAGCATTTGTAGACTTAGAGAAAGCTTTTGACAACGTTAACTGGAATACTCTCTTTCAAATTCTGAAGGTGGCAGGGGTAAAATACAGGGAGCGAAAGGCTATTTACAATTTGTACAGAAACCAGATGGCAGTTATAAGAGTCGAGGGGCATGAAAGGGAAGCAGTGGTTGGGAAAGGAGTGAGACAGGGTTGTAGCCTCTCCCCGATGTTATTCAATCTGTATATTGAGCAAGCAGTAAAGGAAACAAAAGAAAAATTCGGAGTAGGTATTAACATTCATGGAGAAGAAGTAAAAACTTTGAGGTTCGCCGATGACATTGTAATTCTGTCAGAGACAGCAAAGGACTTGGAAGAGCAGTTGAACGGAATGGACAGTGTCTTGAAAGGAGGATATAAGATGAACATCAACAAAAGCAAAACGAGGATAATGGAATGTAGTCAAATTAAATCGGGTGATGCTGAGGGGATTAGATTAGGAAATGAGACCCTTAAAGTAGTAAAGGAGTTTTGCTATTTAGGGAGTAAAATAACTGTGATGGTCGAAGTAGAGAGGATATAAAATGTAGACTGGCAATGGCAAGGAAATCGTTTCTGAAGAAGAGAAATTTGTTAACATAGAGTATAGATTTAAGTGTCAGGAAGTCATTTCTGAAAGTATTTGTATGGAGTGTAGCCATGTATGGAAGTGAAACATGGACGATAACCAGTTTGGACAAGAAGAGAATAGAAGCTTTCGAAATGTGGTGCTACAGAAGAATGCTGAAGATAAGGTGGGTAGATCACGTAACTAATGAGGAGGTATTGAATAGGATTGGGGAGAAGAGAAGTTTGTGGCACAACCTGACTAGAAGAAGGGATCGGTTGGTAGGACATGTTTTGAGGCATCAAGGGATCACAAATTTAGCATTGGAGGGCAGCGTGGAGGGTAAAAATCGTAGAGGGAGACCAAGAGATGAATACACTAAGCAGATTCAGAAGGATGGAGGTTGCAGTAGGTACTGGGAGATGAAGAAGCTTGCACAGGATAGAGTAGCATGGAGAGATGCATCAAACCAGTCTCAGGACTGAAGACCACAACAACAACAAACATCCTCATTACTTACATAATCTACCCATCTAATCTTCAGCATTCTTTTGCAGCATCACATTTCAAAAGATTCCATTGTCTTCTTGTCTAAACTGTTTATCATACATGTTTCACTCCCATACATAGCTACACTCCATACAAATACTTTCAGAAAAAGACTTCCGGACACTTAAATCTATACTCTATGTTAACAAATTTCTTCAGAAACTCTTTCGTTACCATTGCCAGTCCACGTTTTATATCCTTCCTACTATGACCATCATCAGCTATTTTGCTGCCCAAATAGCAAAACTCATCTACTACTTTAAATGTCTGATTTGATAATTTAATTGCCTCAGTATCACCTGGTTTAATTCAACTAGATTCCATTATCCTTGTTTTGCTTTTATTGATGTTAATCTTACAACCTCCTTTCAAGACACTGTCTATTCCATTCAACTGTTCTTCCAAGTCCTTTGCTATCTGACAGAATAACAATGTCATCAGCAAACCTCAAAGTTTTTATTTCTTCTGCCTGGATTTTAATTCCTACTCCAAGTTTATCTTTTGTTTCCTTTACTGCTTGCTCAGTATACAGATTGAATAACATTATGGATAGGCTACAACCCTGTCTCATTCCCTTCTCAACCACTGCTTCCCTCTGGTGCCCCTCGACTTTTATAACTGACATGTGGTTTCTGTACAAATTGTAAATAGCCTTTCACTCCCTGTATTTTACCCCTGCCATCTTCAGAATTTGAAAGAGAGTATTCCAGTCAACATTGTCAAATCTTTCTCTAAGTCTACAAATGCTATAACATAAAGTTTGCCATTCCTTGACATCTCTCTGTAAATGTAACTACATTTCTACAGAATCCAAACTGATCTTCCCTGAGGTCGGTTTCTACCATTTTTTCCACCCATCTGCAAAGAATTTTTATTTGTATTTTGCAGCTGTGATTTATTAAACTGACAGTTCAGTAATTTTTACACCTGTCAGCACCTGCTTTCTTTGGAATTGGAATTATCGTATTCTTCTTGAAGTCTGATGGTATTTTGCCTGTTTCCTACAACTTGCTCGCCAGGCAGAAGAATTTTGTCGTGGCTGGCTCTCCCAAGGCTATCAGCAGTTCTAATGGAATGTTGTCTACTCCTGAGGCCTTGTTTCAAGCTCTTGATATTCATACAGGTGGTTCTCTTTTCTCCAAAGGTCTCTTTACTTTTCCGTAGGCGGCATCTGTCTTATCCCTAGTGATATATATTTTCTACATTCTTATATTAGTTCTCTAGCCAGTCTCGCTTAGCCATTTTGCACTTCATGTTGATTTTATTTTTGAGACATTTGTATTACTTTTTGGCTGTTTCATTTACTACAATTTTATGTTTTATCCTTTCATCAATTAAATTCAATATCTCTTGTGTTATCTAAGAATTTCTGCTAGCCCTTGTCTCTTTACCTACTTGATCCTCTGCTGGCTTTGCTATTTCATCTGTCAAAGCTATCCATTCTTCTTCTACTGTAATACTTTCCCCTGTTCTTGACAATCATTCCTTAATGCTACCGGTAAAACTTTCTAAAACCTCTGGTTCTTTCAGTTTATCCATGTCCCATCTCCTTTAATTTGTACCTTTATTGCAGATTCTTCAGTTTTAAGCTAAAGTTCATAACCAGTAAATTGTGGGCAGAGCCTACATCTGCCCCTGTAAATGTCTTGCAATTCAAAATCTGGTTTCTAAATCTGTCTAACCATTATATAAATCAGTCTGAAACCTTCAGATGTCTCCAGGTCTCTTCCACATATACAGCCTTCTTTCGTGATTCTTAAACCAGTTGTTAATTATGATTAAGTTATGCTCTGTGCAAAATTCTATCAGGTTGCTTCCTCTTTCATTCCTTACCCCCAGTCCATATCACCTACTACTTTTCCTTCTCTTCCTTTTCCTACTATCAAATTCTAGTCCCCTATGACTATTAAATTTTCATCTCCCTTAACTATCTGAATAATTTCTACTATCTCATCTGTGGTGCTAGTTGGCATATAAGCTTGTACTACAATGGTAGGCATGGGCTTCATGTCTATCTTGCCTACTATAGTGTGTTCACAATGTTGTTCGTAGTAGCTTTTTATTCAGTATTATACCTACTCCTCCATTACCCCTATTTGATTTTGTATTTATAACCCTCTATTCACCTGACCAGAAGTCCTGTTCCTCCTGCCACCAAAATTTATTAATTCCCACTATATGTAACTTTAATGTATCCGTTTCCCTTTGTAAATTTTCTAACCTATGTGCTTGATTAAGGGATCTGTCATTCCAGGCTCTGATCTGTAGAATGTTAGTTTTGTTTCTCCTGATAACGACGTCATCCAGAGAAGTCCCCACCAGGAGATCTGAATGGAGGACTATCTTACTTCCAGAATATGTTACCCAAGAGGGCACCATCATCATTTAACCATCCAGTAAAGCTGCATGCCCTTAGGAAAAATTACAGCTATAGTTTCCCACTGCTTTCATCCGTTCACAGTACCAACACAGCAATGCTGTTTTGGTTGATGTTACAAGGCCACCTCACTCAATCACCCAGACTGTTTCCCCTGCAGCTACTGAAAAGGCTGGTGCCTCTCTTCAGGAACCACACATTTGCCTGGCCTCTCAACAGAATTAAGAGGAACAACGAAAAAACCTTCTGGAAACCCATATTGGATGAAATACTGCAAAAGCAAATTGAAGAAATTTGTAATGTGCAAGCCATACCCAAAGAGTGGTGAATAGCATAGATCTGTCCATTGTGCAAGTGAGGCAGCATGAAAAGTGACAGCAATTACATATGACTTACACAATTTTATCATTTGCCACTTTGGAGTGATCAAAAGGTAATTAGCAAAGAACTTAAGGAAAAATTGCTCAGTACCCAAACAGATCCAGAACCTCAAAACATTCAAAAGTATTGTCTGCTTAGCTCTAAACAGTGTGTGTCGACCTTTGACATTAACAGTTTGACTCTTTATATTATGAGGCCAATGTAAATTTGGGGTTGACCTGAAACAGCATACCATAATTACAGCCACCCTGGTAGACACAAAATAAAAGATAAGTTTCTAAGGGTGTCGCTTGTATTCCTTTGAGGTCAGAATAGTAGTGCAGCAAGAGGATGACTTATCTGTGCTGCTTTTCATCCAAACATGATAAATAAAAATAACATAAGACAGCTGCATCCCCGGAAAATGGAGATGAAATATACTATTTTGTGTCTTATCCTCTCAAATGATGTAGAAATTGCTAGTATCCAAATCAACCTGCTAAAGGAATTTGTGGAATGAACTGGCACACACACATTCTTAAAAAGACCATCATCAAAGATCCCCTTTAAAATTCCATGCAGAATGCAGGTACATCAATATATAAGGCCCCTTATAATAGTAAGTTTGTTAGAGGTACCCTTTCACGGGATTTATGATAATGATTGTATAATTAATTGAGTATAAGCAATCAGACTATTACTTTTGTCTTCAAAACACAACATGCAGGGTGACAATTATTGAACTATTTGAAATAAAATTGTTATAACTTCTGAACGGTTTGTGTTGGGATGTTCAAACTGCGCAGTTGGCCACGTTGCATGATGGGAAATAGTATGCGCATGCACCTTGTGGCTGTCGGCCATTTGCACATGAAAATGTCACAGTACAACTTGCCTGAGTGTATAGTGCCGGTGAAGGCTTACTATGTGAGCAGTAACAGCCCAAAGCTCAAAGAAAGTTTGCAACTGAGTTCAAGATGAAGACAGCAGGTCCAAGTGTGCTAACTATCAAGAATTTGATTTGGAAGTTTGAGAGAATGGGTAGTGCTTGTGATGATGACAGTGTTGGCAATGTTGGTCATTCAAAAAGGGTGAAAAGTCTGAAAACATCAAGAAGACATGTGCTGTGTGTCAAACCAGCCCCCAGGAAATCTATCAGACAAGTGGGAAACAACTGGGAGACACTGCGACAAATTATTGTTAAAGATCTGCATCTCCTCCCACACAAAATTCAAACCCATCAGCCATTAAGCCCCAGGACCATGAACAGTGGTTGTGTTTGTCAGCACTATTGTCCAGAGAACTGCCGAACAGGACTTTGATGTGACTATGATTTGGTTTAGTGATGAAGCCCACTTTCATTTGGAGGGGTTCATCAGTAAGCAAAATTGGTGCATTTGGGGGACTGAGAATCTGCATTTCACGATCAAGAAGTCTCTTCGCCCTCAACGGGTGACTGTGTGGTATGCAATATCCAGTCAAGGAATAATCAGTGTGATATTCCTTGATGGCATGGTGACTACCGAACAGTACGTGAAGGTTTTGGAAGATGATTTCGTCTCCATTATCCAAAGTGACCCTGATCTCAACAAGATGTGGTTCATACAAGATGGAGCTCAATCCCATCGAAGCAGGAGAGTGTTTGATGTCCTGGAGCAGCACTTTGGGGATCACATTTAGACTCTGGGGTACCCAGAGCCTACTGACATGGGCCTCAATTGGCCACCATATTCTCGGAATCTGTAAACATGAAACTACTTTTTTGGGCTATATTAAAGAGAAGATGTACAGCAATAAGACCAGAACCTTGCTGAGCAGAAAACAGTTATTCAGGAGGTCATCGACAGTATTGATGTTCGGACACTTCAGCGAGTCAAGGAGAACTTCGTTATTCATCTGTACCACATCATTGCTGATGATGGCAGGCATATCGAACATGTCTCAACCTAAATCCTGTAGTGATGTTTACATGTTGAGTAAAGTGTGTGTAAGCCTTAGTTTCTAACTAATTTACATTTTTCACGTAGTTCAACAATTGTCACCTTGTGTTTTCTAAATGAGAGTAGAGATTAGAATGCAGTATTTGCTGGTGTTATTATTTGTAAAGAGGTGAAAAAAATGACTGCCAGTCTAAGTTGGACATATAATTTTGAAATAAGTGTTAATAATTTTAAGCTTCGGAGATTCATTAGATAAAATGAAACCTTCTAACATTTATCTCTTGGAAAGAGTTTTGCAAAATCAGTCATTAACAAGAGCTTCTATATAGCATCCTACTATGAGGTATTAACAGACTAGCAAAACTCTCCCTCACAATAAGGTTTACCAACTGAACTGTCTAACTTTGAAAGAATGTTTCTCTTACAGTATCTATTCAGGCAATGATCAAATGTGTTTCTAGAATAAGGTGGCCCTCTCAGTAGGTACACTTACTTGGAATGCTCTTAAAGCAAAATTACTTTACTCGAAATTCAGCTTTTTATCAATTCTTTGTTTAAGACTGGTGTCATAACAGAGTCGAATAATATGTTAGTTATTTTTTCAACAAGTAAATTTTCAGTTCAGATTGTGAAATCTAAGAAAGCAATCTTTCTTAAATTTGACTAGTGATTTTATTCCTGTTTTAAGCATTTCAGCTATTACATCATCATCATCATCATCATTATTATTATTAACAAAACCAAAAAGCCCTTTAAAACTAGATTCAGTATTGTGGACACTCAGCATAACGTCAGGAATTGGGAATAGGATCTGAGCACAGGTTAAATGCCTAAGGTCAATGACTGTCTGGTAACACATGAAATTTAAATTTCACAAATATATTAGTTCACAATAAAGGAGATACTGATTTATGGATGATTACAAGCCTAAAGAGATAGTACATTGCTCGGAAGGCAACAATGTGTGAACTGTGGCAGTGATGGCATGTATTAGTATTGCACAAGAGGGGCAGCAGCCTTTTCAGTAGTTGCAGGGGCAACAGTCTGGATGATTGACTGATCTGGCCTTGTAACATTAACCAAAACGACCTTGCTGTGCTGGTACTGCGAACGGCTGAAAGCAAGGGGAAACTACAGCCGTAATTTTTCCCGAGGACATGCAGCTTTACATGCAGCTTTACTGTATGATTAAATGATGATGGCGTCCTCTTGGGTAAAATATTCCGGAGGTAAAATAGTCCCCCATTCGGATCTCCGGGCGGGGACTACTCAAGAGGACGTCATTATCAGGATAAAGAAAACTGGCAATCTACGGATCGGAGCGTGGAATGTCAGATCCCTTAATCGGGCAGGTAGGTTAGAAAATTTAAAAAGGGAAATGGATAGGTTAAAGTTAGATATAGTGGGAATTAGTGAAGTTCGGTGGCAGGAGGAACAAGACTTTTGGTCAGGTGATTACAGGGTTATAAATACAAAATCAAATAGAGGTAATGCAGGAGTAGGTTTAATAATGAATAAAAAAATAGGAGTGCGGGTTAGCTACTACAAACAGCATAGTGAACGCATTATTGTGGCCAAGATAGACACAAAGCCCATGCCTACTACAGTAGTACAAGTTTATATGCCAACTAGCTCTGCAGATGATGAAGAAATTGATGAAATGTATGACGAGATAAAAGAAATTATTCAGGTAGTGAAGGGAGACGAAAATTTAATAGTCATGGGTGACTGGAATTCGTCAGTAGGAAAAGGGAGAGAAGGAAACGTAGTAGGTGAATATGGATTGGGGGGAAGAAATGAAAGAGGAAGCCGCCTTGTAGAATTTTGCACAGAGCATAACTTAATCATAGCTAACACTTGGTTCAAGAATCATAAAAAAAGGTTGTATACCTGGAAGAATCCTGGAGATACTAATAGGTATCAGATAGATTATATAATGGTAAGACAGAGATTTAGGAACCAGGTTTTAAATTGTAAGACATTTCCAGGGGCAGATGTGGATTCTGACCACAATCTATTGATTATGAACTGCAGATTGAAACTGAAGAAACTGCAAAAAAGTGGGAATTTAAGGAGATGGGACCTGGATAAACTGAAAGAACCAGAGGTTGTAGAGAGTTTCAGGGAGAGCATAAGGGAACAATTGACAGGAATGGGGGAAAGAAATACAGTAGAAGAAGAATGGGTAGCTCTGAGGGATGAAGTAGTGAAGGCAGCAGAGGATCAAGTAGGTAAAAAGACGAGGGCTAATAGAAATCCTTGGGTAACAGAAGAAATATTGAATTTAATTGATGAAAGGAGAAAATACAAAAATGCAGTAAATGAAACAGGCAAAAGGGAATACAAACGTCTCAAAAATGAGATCGACAGAAAGTGCAAAATGGCTAAGCAGGGATGGCTAGAGGACAAATGTAAGGATGTAGAGGCTTGTCTCACTAGGGGTAAGATAGATACTGCCTACAGGAAAGTTAAAGAGACCTTTGGAGAGAAGAGAACCACTTGTATGAATATCAAGAGCTCAGATGGCAACCCAGTTCTAAGCAAAGAAGGGAAGGCAGAAAGGTGGAAGGAGTATATAGAGGGTTTATACAAGGGTGATGTACTTGAGGACAATATTATGGAAATGGACGAGGATGTAGATGAAGATGAAATGGGAGATAAGATACTGCGTGAAGAGTTTGACAGATCACTGAAAGACCTGAGTCGAAACAAGGCCCCGGGAGTAGACAACATTCCATTAGAACTACTGACGGCCTTGGGAGAGCCAGTCATGACAAAACTCTACCATCTGGTGAGCAAGATGTATGAGACAGGCGAAATACCCACAGACTTCAAGAAGAATATAATAATTCCAATCCCAAAGAAGGCAGGTGTTGACAGATGTGAAAATTACCGAACTATCAGTTTAATAAGTCACAGCTGCAAAATACTAACGCGAATTCTTTACAAACGAATGGAAAAACTGGTAGAAGCGGACCTCGGGGAAGATCAGTTTGGATTCCGTAGAAATGTTGGAACACGAGAGGCAATACTAACCTTACGACTTATCTTAGAAGAAAGATTAAGAAAAGGCAAACCTACATTTCTAGCATTTGTAGACTTAGAGAAAGCTTTTGACAACGTTAACTGGAATACTCTCTTTCAAATTCTGAAGGTGGCAGGGGTAAAATACAGGGAGCGAAAGGCTATTTACAATTTGTACAGAAACCAGATGGCAGTTATAAGAGTCGAGGGGCATGAAAGGGAAGCAGTGGTTGGGAAAGGAGTGAGACAGGGTTGTAGCCTCTCCCCGATGTTATTCAATCTGTATATTGAGCAAGCAGTAAAGGAAACAAAAGAAAAATTCGGAGTAGGTATTAACATTCATGGAGAAGAAGTAAAAACTTTGAGGTTCGCCGATGACATTGTAATTCTGTCAGAGACAGCAAAGGACTTGGAAGAGCAGTTGAACGGAATGGACAGTGTCTTGAAAGGAGGATATAAGATGAATATCAACAAAAGCAAAACGAGGATAATGGAATGTAGTCAAATTAAATCGGGTGATGCTGAGGGGATTAGATTAGGAAATGAGACACTTAAAGTAGTAAAGGAGTTTTGCTATTTAGGGAGTAAAATAACTGATGATGGTCGAAGTAGAGAGGATATAAAATGTAGACTGGCAATGGCAAGGAAATCGTTTCTGAAGAAGAGAAATTTGTTAACATCGAGTATTGATTTAAGTGTCAGGAAGTCGTTTCTAAAAATATTTGTATGGAGTGTAGCCATGTATGGAAGTGAAACATGGACGATAACCAGTTTGGACAAGAAGAGAATAGAAGCTTTCGAAATGTGGTGCTACAGAAGAATGCTGAAGATAAGGTGGGTAGATCACGTAACTAATGAGGAGGTATTGAATAGGATTGGGGAGAAGAGAAGTTTGTGGCACAACTTGACTAGAAGAAGGGATCGGTTGGTAGGACATGTTTTAAGGCATCAAGGGATCACAAATTTAGCATTGGAGGGCAGCGTGGAGGGTAAAAATCGTAGAGGGAGACCAAGAGATGAATACACTAAGCAGATTCAGAAGGATGTAGGTTGCAGTAGGTACTGGGAGATGAAGAAGCTTGCACAGGATAGAGTAACATGGAGAGCTGCATCAAACCAGTCTCAGGACTGAAGACCACAACAACAACAACAAGTGTGATTCATCACGTAAGTTGCTCTAATGTAATTCTTCTTTCTGGAGCTTGCACAACATTCCATGTTGTAGTAAGCTGGTAATGCATTCATTTGAGGCTCATTTTCAGTAGATTTGCAGATAATTACCCCTGCTTCTGCACCAAGATGTTGACAGTCTAAAGGCTAGTGACTGGCTGGTGGCCATTCTGCTCTTGGTGCACTGTCCACCTCCTACATGCCTGGGGTCTTCCCTTCAGCTTTTCCTTCCTTAACAATACATTACTACCTATCAATCCCTGTGTGCAAATCATTAATAGGACCAACATTTTTCATACATAAATAAAACAAAAAATATTCATTGCTACAAATAGTGAAAAATATATACATTTATGAACAGACAATAATGATGCAGCAGTTACATTAATGGCATAAGTATTGGTGCTACAGACATAGTAGAAAAAATTAAGCATATAGGTAATATCGTTATGAAAACAGCTTGACCATGAATATGCGAAGTTGCGATGACCTCTCTCAGCAGAATATGTAATTATACAACAGTTCTGAAACCATTAGTTTTGTAAGTAGGTGAAACCTTGTTCTTGGGTGGCAGTAAAGGACAAGAAAGTGTACAGTATCATTAGAAGAAAACTGGGATCCAATAACAAGAATGGCATTCATGAAAAAAATTTACAAAGGAATTTACAATAAAGTATATAAACTCATAGGGATGATACGCAGAAGATAAGCGTGATGTTCTGGTCAGCTGAAATAAGTGGACAGAATTACGAAGACTATTAAGACATTTAGACTGTTTTGGCATAAAACCCAAAACCACAATGCCCCGGTTTACAAGCACCGAAGGAGGCATCCTATAAATCTAGCCTGAAGACGCTTTTGACAGATATTTCTTCCACAAGAAGATAGTGAGAAACAGGCTGAATTGAAACTAACGACCAAAAACAAGATGTGAAGTATGAACAAACAATCTCATGAACATTGCAGGAATTGTATGTTTAGAAGGAAGCAAAGCTCACTGCTTGTGAAAACGTTATGTAATCTCATTCAATTCTGCCAAACCAGAAAAATTACCCTGTTGGCATTTTCAGTAATATTTCCATAACCTATGATTGTTGATTTATTTTACAGAAGTACCAGCAGCAGATGCTTTTCCCTGTTAATGTGCATCTTTGCTCATCCTACATCATTGAAGGCTCTCCTTGATGATGGAATTTACAAAATATGACGTGTGAATGAATGAATGCTGTATGCAAAAAGGGTAGTGTGGTCCAAGAGGGCCTCAACAGATAAATAATAAAAGTATAATATTTGAATATGCCTGTAACAGATAAATAAAGTATTAATGTAACAACATCATAAGAGGCAAAACACAGATAATACTGTTCCTACCATGTCATGAAATGGTTGTACATGATGGAATGACATCAGGGACACTGCTAGAATGTAATGGTACCTGCTAGCCCAGAACCAAGTGAAACCGAAGAGGCCACTTTTCACCAGTGGAAGGACGATGGTTGAAATTGCTGACCATTTTACTTGTTTCTCTTTTTTTTCTGCACTTTTTTGTGTGGATATCTACAAAGAGGTCTACTTTTAAGTCTAAGCTCTTTTTCATTCTAACCAACAACTGTCTTGGTCTCTAAAAATTAAACCTGTTTAAACTAATTTTGCACCTGGCATTTCTAGTCTTGTTTGAAGGGAGTTCATGTTTTGTGATAAATTGTATAAGATACTATAGTGTTTCTATTTGTAAAACTATGTTATGGACAAACCCATTATTTTCAGTTGATATTGACAATGTGTATGAGGATGCTGAAGATGTAGAAAGGAAACCAAGGTCATCGTCTTCAACTTTAACTTGGAAAAAGAAGGGGAAGCATTTGTCATCATGGTCCATAGATGTGAAATTTGCATTCCGCATAAGTGCCATATGCCGCCTGAACTGCGATGTAACACGAACAGAGGTAATGTATGTGCATCAATATTTTGCATTATTGAAATTCCTTTTTATTGGTAAGGATTTGCACTATTGACACACCTCTCTATTAAGAATGGTTGACTGTTGCATGTTAGAAGTTTTATTTACTGTTTTAAGTTTGGATGAATGAATGAACAAACTTTTGAACTTCTTGAAATATACTGTTCGTTAGCACAATCTATAACTTGTCAAAATTCAATAGAAAAGCAGTGCCCACCATTTTAAAAGCTTTGTGTGATAAGTGTAATCTAGCAGTACATACTCTTATGTAATGGCACAGCAATGGAAATTACAGAATGAAAACAAACTAACAAAAATTACGAAAGGCAACTGCTGACCTGTAGATGAATGAAACATGACACATATCTATGCTCTTTATCAGAAAATTGCAACAGTTACATGGTTCATTCCTTTTCTAATGGTCCCTCTCCTCCACCTCTCCTCCCCCACCCCTGCCCCCCTTCCTCATCCCCCCTCCCTTTCCGTATTGTAGTGTTGGACACAAGATTCTCATCTCATCAGTTTAATATTCTAGCCTTTCAAATGATTCCCCAATCTCTTTTTTTGAGTTAGATGTTAATGATGACTGCATCTCTGTGGCTTTGCAATATGAGAGAGAAAAATATTGTAGCAGCAGGACAAGGATGACAGCAGTAATTGACTTCTTCCTCAATGTTGCCATTAATTAACTTAAAACTCAGCCTCTGATCAGCACAAAATGTATACGTGAAATGTCTTCTGAAAAGTCTCAATCATATTAAAATCTTCCTCTAAAATAAAAAATATGTCCTGATACTCCAGCAAAAGTCACCTGCAGTTGAAGAATTACACAGGCCTCATCTAGCTTAGAAGTCAGCAAAAATAAATGAGAAAACCATTGCTAATTATTACAAGGTAAGCTTTAAGTGCTCTGAAATGAGAACCACTTACTTGTGATCAGTATAGATGTTTATTGTCTACATCATGACTCTGATAACATTAAAAAATGTCACACCAATGAGTTAATAGCAACATTATACAACACTAGTTTATTTTAACAATTCTAAGAATGTCCCATGCTTCTCATTGAGTGATTGAAATTAGTGGGGCATGCAGTTAGTGACCAATTGCTTGTTGTGGCTCAGTCAGTGGAGGCAGCACATATTCTCCCAGTACTCAGGAGTAACTGGAATACAGGGCACAGTCTTTTTTTTCATAGTAACAGAAAAATACAATATTCCTACTTTAAAATACATTAAATAATAATGAAACCTTTGGCATGTACATTCGGTTGGCGGCTCCTGAAAAACAGGTGCCGCAAATGAATTTGCTACACTACACCTTGCATTGATGTACCCTAAAAATACATTGCCTGTTCTCCATTAGAGAACATGGTTTTCTTTCTCCAGTTTATATCCATCCAGCTGATGTGCTTTTCAGCAGTTGAAGGCAGTATATAGGTACCTGAATATCCAATTGCAGCAAAAAATCTAGCCTTTGTGAAAGTGTCTTATTGATAACTGACTACATAAGGCAGTGCTTACACTATCTGCTTGTGCATTTTTGTGGGGTCAAAATGATCCAAATTTCATACTGAAAAGCTTTTGTAAAATGATTGAACCTCCAATGGAAAAATTTGGTCAACTTAGTCAACTCTACTTTCTTTTGTTATATGCATTCATAGTACTTTCAAGATGTATTCATACATATCATAATGTAATTCCTCACGTTCAGACACAGTTATGTAGCAGCCCTTCTTTCCTACCAGTTGTTAAAGAATGGTAAAATACCAGTGGTTACAGGTGTTGGAGCAGCACCTTTTTTAGGATAGGTAAGACAGAAAGATGTCAAGTTCTACGAGAGGTCAGGATTGAAACAAATCTTCAGTTTAGGAAAGAAATTAAACAGCACAATTCTAGCACATTGGATCACCAATCACAGCTATCAATTATAAATTTTCACCAATCACCAGAAATTTTATCTCCACCAAGTTGTATCTCAGTCCTAGGTAATTGCATTGATGAATTAAAGTCACCCAACCCAGTTGACATAATCTGCCTCTCTGAACACCGTGTGACCACTGGTATAGGAACTAGGCCTAAGCACAATGAGAAACTCAGACAGGAGAATACTGCAAATGTTAGAATAAGGAAAGGTTCTCATAAAAGTATAATTAAAAATAATGTAAGTATATTTCATCAAAATATTGGGAGTTTAAAGAATAAAGTAGATGAGCTTCTGGTTTGTTTAGAAGATTTAGAAGCTGAGAATGAAATAGATATACTATGCCTGTCTGAGCATCACATTGTTACTGATATGGAAAAGGTAAATGTAAGTGGATATAAGCTCTCTGCACATGTAATGAGAGAAAATATGGAGAAAGGAGGAGTTGCCATATATGTCAAAAGTTATCATTGTGCAAAAAGTATAGAAACAAAAAAGTTTTGTGTAGAGAAACATATAGAAGCATGTGCCTGTGAGCTTAAATTAAATAAAGGCACATTTATAATTGTAACTGTATATAGGTCCCCATCAGGAAATTTTCATCTATTTCTGAAAAATTTGGACTCCTTGTTGTGCTATCTGTCAGACAGGGGGAAGCAAATTATTGTTTGTGGGGACTTCAATGTAGATTCTCTGAAAGAGGGTAATAGGAAAAATGACCTTGAAGTATTACTCGGTTCTTTCAATTTGACACCCGTTATTGATTTTCCTACTCGGGTGGTAAAGGATAGCAGCTCACTGATAGATAACTTCTTTATAGACCAAGATAAGTTTAACCAGATAAATGCTCAGCCTGTTGAGAATGGTCTTTCTGATCATGGTGCACAGCTAGTTACAATATATGACATAGCTCCATTCAGCAATACTAAACAGTCCTCCAAAGTAGTACGTCCAGTCAACGATTTAACAATTGCAAATTTCAGGGAAAGCCTACAGCAGTTAGACTGGGATGAGGTGTACCGTGAACCTGATGCCAATTTAAAATATAATTTATTTCATGACATTTTTGTAAATGCATTTGAAAACTGCTTCCCCAAGAAAATAGTTAAATATACTCGTAAGAAACCTTGTAACAAACCATGGCTTACTAAGGGTATAAAAATATCTTGTAACCGGAAAAGGGAAATGTATCTGACAGCAAGAAAGAGTAGTGACCCAGAAACTATCAAAAATTATAAAAACTACTGTGTTATATTAAGAAAAGTTATTAAAAAATCCAGGAGTATGTGTATCATGTCTGAAATCAGCAACTCTGATAATAAAATTAAAACAATTTGGAATATTATTAAAAGAGAAACAGGTCAACCAAGAGCAGAGGAAGACAGTATTACCATCAAATTGAATGAAAACTTTACGAACAAAAAGTCAGAAGTTGAAAATATTTTTAATAATCATTTTCTAAATGTTGTGGATATAGTAGGCTCCAGGTGTTCATTAGAAAATGCTAGGCTGTTAATCGAAGAGGCCATACCTATGCAATTTGATACAATTGAAATCTCACCCACTTCTCCCTCTGAAATTAGGAAAATAATAAACTTGCCTAAAAGCAAAAACTCACATGGAATTGATGGCATTTCCAGCAAAATACTAAAAGCTTGTTCTCAACAGATAAGTAAGATTCTCAGCCACCTGTGTAATAGCTCTCTGGAACAGGGCATTTTCCCTGATAGACTGAAATATGCTATTGTTATACCTTTGCATAAAAAGGGGGATAGATCTGATGTCAACAATTACCGTCCAATCTCCCTTCTAACAGCTTTATCCAAAATTTTTGAGAAAGTAATGTATTCAAGAGTAGCTTCACATATCTGTAAAAATGAAGTACTAACAAAATGTCAGTTTGGTTTCCAGAAAGGTTTTTCAACAGAAAATGCCATATATGCTTTCACCAGTCAAATTTTGAATGATCTGAATAACCGAACACCACCCATTGGGATTTTTTGTGATCTCTCAAAGGCTTTTGATTGTGTAAATCATGAAATTCTGCTAGACAAGCTCAAGTATTGTGGCATGAGTGGGACAGTGCACAAATGGTTTAATTCGTACCTAACTGGAAGAGTGCAGAAAGTTGAAATAAGTAGTTCTCGTAACATGCAAAGATCAGCACATTCCTCAAACTGGGGAGCTATCAAGAATGGGGTTCCACAAGGGTCAGTCTTGGGTCCTTTGTTGTTCTTATTATATATTAATGACTTGCCATTCTATATTCATGAAGAGGCAAAGTTAGTTCTCTTTGCTGATGATACAAGTATAGTAATCACACCTGACAAACAAGAATTAACTGATGAAATTGTCAATACTGTCTTTCAGAAAATTACTAAGTGGTTCCTTGTAAACGGACTCTCACTGAATTTTGATAAGACACAGTACATACAGTTCCGTACAGTGAATGGTATGACGCCATTAATAAATATAAACCTTAATCAGAAGCATATAGCTAAGGTAGAATATTGCAAATTTTTAGGTGTGTCCATTGATGAGAGATTAAATTGGAAGAAACACATTGATGATCTGCTGAAACGTTTGAGTTCAGCTACTTATGCAATAAGGGTCATTGCAAATTTTGGTGATAAACATCTTAGTAAATTAGCTTACTACGCCTATTTTCACTCATTGCTTTCATATGGCATCATATTTTGGGGTAATTCATCACTGAGGAATAAAGTATTTATTGCACAAAAGCGTGTAATCAGAATAATAGTTGGAGTCCACCCAAGATCATCCTGCAGACATTTATTTAAGGATCTAGGGATATTCACAGTAGCTTCTCAGTATATATACACTCTTATGAAATTTGTTATTAACAACCTAACCCAATTCAAAAGTAATAGCAGTGTGCATAACTACAATACTAGGAGAAAGGATGATCTTCACTATTCAAGATTAAATCTAACTTTGGCACAGAAAGGGGTGAATTATACTGGCACTAAAGCCTTTGGTCACTTACCAAATAGTATCAAAAGTCTGACAGATAACCAACAAGTATTTAAGAAGAAATTAAAAGAATTTCTGAATGAGAACTCCTTCTACTCCATAGAGGAATTTTTAGATATAAATTAAATAAAAATAAAAAATAAAGAAAAACAAAAAAAACACAATAAAATAAAGTTGTTATATTAACTTAAGTATGTTGTTAAATTAACCTAATTATGTCATGTATTGGAAAATTCGACTCGTTCCACATCATTACGAAATATCGTATTCATGATCCATGGAACTAGTATTAATCTAATCTAATCAACTGCAGGTATACCAGCAAGTCAAGAGTTAGGAGAATATTACGTGAGGTCAAATAACTGATTTGGAGCCACACACATTAAAACAAGAAACGGCATTTTAATTCTTTAGTTTCAGTTAAATGAAGATGTAAGTTAATTGCCTTGTACAGCTCAGAGTGCCTGGCGTGGTTGAAATGTTAGTTGTGAAGATAATAGCGTTTTGCATCACTTCTCACTCACTGATAGTGATACTTTGATTTCAGGTGACAACTGCCTTTGGTTCTGGTATGCACTTCTCACCATTGAATAAATTGTTAAATGCATTTGACACACAAGGTTATGATAAACACCTGCCTTTCTGAAAAAATGAAATATGTTAATATTGCATATAAATTTAAGTGCTAGAAAAAAAAATGGCTGGAGTGCAGTTTTATAAGAAGGTGATATCTGGACAATAAACAGTGTAGATGAGAATTGATTCAAAGGTTTTGAAATGTCGTGTACAGGAGAGTGTTGAAGACTCTATGGTTAGATTGCATAACTAATGTAGAAATAACTGAATTTGGAAGGAAATAATTTTTGGAATATATTGACTAAAAGAAAGATATAGGTTGATTAGACATATCCTATACAGTAAATAAGTTTAAATGGGAGTGGATTGCAGAAGTTATTTAGAGATGATGAGACTTGCACAGGATAGTTTAGTGTGGAGCACTTCGTAAAACAAATCTTGCTACTGAGAACCACAACAAAACAACAACAACTCACTTAACAACAGATTCACAGATTGTTGTAACACTTGACACTCACAGTTGCTTCTGTTATGAATATTTATGAATCCTGCTACTTATTCTCTCTCTAGTAAATTGAACTCGTTCATACTATTTCAGGTGGGAGTGCAAGCAGGCCTCTTTCATGGAGGTAAGTCACTTGCTGAGCCGCAGAAGACAAGTGAGAAGCAAGTGTCGAAGGATGGGGAGTGTGAGTGGGAGGAGGATTTGCAGTTTGACATACAAGTCTGTAACATCCCACGAATGGCACGTCTCTGCCTTGTTGTTTATGAGATCTCAAAGACTGCCAAAGGTTCCAAATTTCGCAGACTAAAGGATTCAAAACAGGTAGGTCTCAAGTATTTTTTATTTGATAACAAGTATTACAGTTTGTTGAACTTTTTTAATAATCTATGAAGATCATGTGTCATGAGTTACACAGCTTATCTTCCTAATGGAAATAAAAATCATATGTTACACTGGTTGCATGTAAACTTGTATTGTTCCTTCCTTTGTTATGCTTTAATTTCATTTTTGGCAAAAATGTTACTTACTGAA
Organism: Schistocerca nitens; assembly: GCF_023898315.1. Classification (NCBI taxonomy): domain Eukaryota; kingdom Metazoa; phylum Arthropoda; class Insecta; order Orthoptera; family Acrididae; genus Schistocerca; species Schistocerca nitens. Next base: position 301,997,196 of record NC_064617.1, read on the forward strand.
AACCCTGGATTTACTATTTTTTAAAAAGTTTACCACACAAAAATGAATTCTAATTACAATAAAACAAAGACAGAAGAAAGCTTTCATTATGAACATCAGCTAATTATTCTACACTTACAGATTGTAATAATGAGTGTTGAGTAAGAGTATAATAGATCAAAGTCCATGCTAATTGAAAGAGGGCTGTATAAAGGATGAGGAGACCAGTGTAACAAATATTAGAAAAAGAGTAAATAAAAATGTAATAAAACATCAACCTTCACTCTAATGTTCCATATATTTATACCTTCAGAGCTCGCAACAGCAAGATTCATGTGCCTAAACTCAGGCTGTACATAGAAAACTCAACATACCATTTTAACGGTTTGACCACACGATACTAGTCTCTATACTTCAGTTAAAATAACTTTGTGACCTATATTTCAATGAGTAAATTGGTAGGGGCTGGTATCAGACAATCACAGATGTTTCTCAGCTCCACATGCTCATTGTGATACTTGTTTTGCAGTCGCAAGCAGTACAGCCACACCAGGTGATAGAAGCTGCATAAGTTATTGAGAGTGTGAGCATATGGTATGTTGTGTCTGAGCCAGAAACTTCACTCCCCACTATTAATGAGTGTCAGTGACAAAAATGATTTTAGTTGAAGTATAGAAGGCAAGTTATTCAAGTTTGTTCTTTATGATATCTTAAAGGAAGCGGAAAAAAAATAGAAAACCCAAAATAATGAGGGGATAATCTATATGAAAGCAAAATAATCCTATAAGGCCAGGAAAAGGATAACATCTTATTTATTATCTTTCAAACAGTGAAATAGTGTCTGACATTTGCTATGTAAGTATTTTGGCCCTTTCGTGTTTTATATTAATGATAGAGACCAGATTATAATCATTTGCATGTTGTATGTGTATTTTGCATATTTACATCCTTCTCAGCAGTCATTGTTGGCTAAAAATTGGTCGTGATGCATATTTTCGCTCTTTGTTTACAATATTTTAAAAATCTAGATGGGCAAGCTCTAGCTCAGTCTTGTTTCTATGTCTCACAGAGTGACCACAACCTATAACTGCAGGTGATTGCTAACCAAGAGACTACTGGCTAGTGGACTGATTACTGAACAGAAACACACAGGCAGAGTTCCTTCTTAATCCCCTCCTCTGTCATACTGCATATGTCGTGAATGTGCATTGTTTCAGTTTAGTTTTCTTTTTATTTGTTCAGATTTTAATGTGCCTACATGTATCGTGTAACGTCTTGGGCATCATGCCACCTGGAAAAAGAAATCTTGATTTGTGGATAGCTGACCATTCTGTAACATTTACACATGACAGAACTGTTTTATATTGTTGAGTTCGCGAGAAAAACGTTTTGTGCGAAAAAAAGTTTCAAATAAACCAGCATGTCAAGACAAGTCTTCATCACTGGATACAAAAGACAGTGGCAAGTAGCAGTAGCAGGGATTTAACCTCCAAAGGTAAACAAAAAATCACTTAAACATGGATCTATGTGAAGTATTCATTGCAAGTACAGTGGCAAGTAGTAGTAGCAGGGATTTAACCTCCAAAGGTAAACAAAAAAATCGCTTAAAATGGATTTTTGTGAAGTACTCATTGCAAGTAATATTCATCTTTGCACAAACTTACAAACCCTATTCTGAAATATTTCCTGCACAAATATTGCTTAAATCAAAATATACCAAATGAATCAATGTTACATAAAAATTACATAGTGACATTTTACCAACATTTTCTGGAAGAAATATGCAAAGAACTTGAGGACAACTTTATTTGGCTTTCAGTTGACAAAACTACTGACACTTGTGGTAGTTACATTGCAAATTTAACTGTTGGTGCACACCAGATTTGTGAAGCAAATTTAACTGTTGGTGCACACCAGATTTGTGAATGAGGGTATTAGAATAATATTTCCAGAATCTTCTGCAGGTGAAAGGGTGTTTCTCTCAGATGCTGCTTCCTATATGATCAAAGCAGCAAAAACACTCTAAGCATTTTATCCCAATTTCATTCTTGTGATGTGCTTCGGGCACAGAGTAAATCGCCTTGCTGAAGAACTATGATCCACGTTTGTGAATGTAAATAAACTGATTTCATCCACAAATAAAGTGTTTCTTAAGGCACCTGCTCGCATAAAGACCTAGGAAGGAAAACTACCAAATGTGCCTTTACATGCAGAACCAGTGGTAACTGATTGGGGTAGGTGGGTCGAAGCTGTGTTGTTCTACAATGAATGTTTTGAAGCCATCATAGGTGTGTATACGACTTTGATAGAACAGAGGCTTTGGCAGTTTGCCAGTGCAAGGAAGCATTTAATAATTGCTTCTGGAATTTTTGTTTAAAAAAACATTGCTCTCATTGGCACCCATTTTTTCCATATACCTGTGAGTATTAAAAAGCTTGAAACTCAAGGTTTGGTGTTGAATGAATCTTTTCATTTAACCAATAAAATTAGCCTAGTGAACTACTCATTGCTGGAGGTATTCCTGAGAAAACTTAAAGAAAAGTTTGAAAACATTTTGAACAATAACTCAAGCTTTGAATCCTTGTCTCATATTGATAGTTTTATTAATGGGATGGGTAAACTTATGCTAGAAACAAGTGCCGTAGAATGGACCTTTTCTGCTTATAAAAATGTTTTAAGTGTTTTACAACACAATCTTACTGCTGAACATTTGGAACAGTACCCAATTGTTTATGGGTACGGTAGTAACAAAATGTAAAATTTGTAAACAGTAGTTCAGTTGGTAATATTAAACATTAATGATGTTGTTCAAAAAAATTCCTGATTTTATGTTGTTTTGAAATAAAATGTTACTGAGTTATTGTATGTGCCCCTCTGGGTGCGACATATCTCGAAGTTGGACCCGTGTGTACCGATTGTTTTGCAACAACCGAATGTATGCAGCATGGCCACAGGTCTGTTTGACCCATGGGAGAGTGTCACAGAGATGCCGAAGAAACTGAACTGGCAGACTCTTGAACATAGACGTAAACTGTTCTGAGAATGTTTCCTGTTGAAGTCAAGAACCGGCTTTAAAAGATGACTTTAGGAATGTACCACAATACACTACATATCACTCACATAGGGATCATGAGGACAAGATCAGAATAATTGCAGCATGCACAGAGGCATTCAATCAATCATTCTTCCTGCACTCCATAAGTGAATGGAGTCATGGGAAACTCTGTTAACTGGCACAATGAGACGTTCCCTCGGCCATACATTTCACAGTGGTTTACGGAGTATAGATGTAGATATTGGAAAATTCAAGTTTTAGCTCTCTTTAACTTTTACTTGTTCTCACATCTGAAACCCATCCATCACCACTTATAAAAGAATGAATTATAAAGTATTTTGTGTCCAGTGAAGATCTCATGGCAGTCATAGATGGTTATTTTGTATGGAATATGCTCAGTGGAATGATGTTGGACAGAATACATTGACCTAAAAAAAAGACTATGTAAAAAAAAGTACTTTTTTCTTAACAGACATTGGTTTACTGCCAGGCTGAGAAATTTTCTCCTTGCCTTCATAGTAGGCCATGGTGCTCTGTTACCATTTGCTACAGAGCTTAAGCTCTTATGGTGGCCACTTATTGTCAGAATAAATATATATTCTCAGTGTGAAGTAGCATACATACATCACAACTGCTGTAAGGCCATTCTCAGCCATTAAACTTGTAACATGCTAACTTCCCTCACAGACAATGCTCAGGGGAAGACATTTGATGACTTCCACTCTGCTGAGTGCACCAAACTGAAGAGAGCAGTTGCTCAGCATGCTGAACTACACATGACATTACCTGATCAAAATTATCAAGACACCTATTACTGAACATTAATAGGGCAGCGTCCACCTTTTGCCTTTGTGACAGATTGAACACTGCGATACTTTAAATGCAGTGTCTGAATATCTATGGAGAAATGGCAACACATCCTTCTCAAAAGCCCAAACCAGAGAAGGCAGTGATGTTGGACACTGGGCAAAATTGATTTACTAACTTATCCCAAAGGTGTTCATTGGGTTCAGTTCAGGATGCTGGGCAGACCATCCCATTTCAGGAATATTATTGTCCACAAGCCATTGCCCCACAGATGATGCTGACTGACAGGATACAACATGAAACTTCCTGGCAGATTAAAACTGTGTGCTGGACTGAGACTCTGGTCTTGGGTTCGAGTCTTGGTCCGGCACATAGTTTTAATCTGCCAGGAGGTTTCATATCAGCACACAGTCAGCTGCAGAGTGAAAATTCATTCAGGACACAACATGTTGTTACAAGTAATCACCTTCAAATTGTTCATGTAATGTATGCAGTACACAATACTGTACAATGTGTTCATATCCTTCCACATTTATCGTATTCTTAAGTGCGATAAGAGGACCACATCATAACCGTGAAGCTCACTCTCATACCATAACACTACCTTCTCTGTACATCACTTTTAGGACTACGCCTGATGGTGGGTAACTTCCTCCACGCATTCACCAAATCCCTTCCATCAGATTGCCACAGGGTATAGTGTGACGTATTGCACCAAACCACTCGTTTTTGATCATCCACTGTCTAGTGGCATTGTTCTGTACATGAACTCAAGCATCGCTTAGCATTGACTACGGAAATGTTTGGCTTATGAGGAGCTACACAACCATTGTACCCCACTTTTTTTTTTTTAACTCTATAAATGCAATCATGTTGCTAATTGGACTGCTGGTAGCACTCTGGAACTCATGAATGACTACTTCTGGTGTTTTTCTGTAACCACTCTTTGCAACTGTGAACAACAATTAAAAACACACTCCACTCAATAACCATTTACATTTTCATAAAAATTACAATAATTAAAAAAGGCAAGAATGATGAGCCATTTCCAAAAGCCGCATAGCTGTATGAAGGGTCTTTATTTGCAACTGCCAGTTTCATGTCAGTATACACACATCTTCAGGTTTATAATGGTTGAATTTTCATAATGTAGATGGACATTACAGCATCCTACCATTCAGGAAGTTACCCATGTTAAGAATCAAACCACAGTGGTGGGTTGTCATAATAAAATTAAGTACACCCAAAAGATGTTTGTTGAAAGTGTGCAAAGCATGACTTCTGAATGAGCAGGCGAGATAACACCTCATAGGATATATTACAGGATTGGTAGACACCAGCTGTATAAAACGGATAGCAACACGGCATATATATGCATATCATACCCACCATTGTGGTGTGATTCTTAACATGGGTAACTTGGTGAATGCCGGGACTCCGTAATTGTCCATCTACATTATGAAAATATAACCATTATAAACTTGAAGATGTATCTATACCGATGTTAATCTGCTAGCTGCAAATAAAGCAGATTTATGCAGCTATGTGGCTTTTGGAGACACCTGAGCATTCTTCACTTTTTTAATTGTTATAATTTTTATGATAATTTGAATGGATATTGAGTTGAGCATTTTTTGTAATTGTTGCCCCCTGTGTCTCTGAGCTGTGCTTCCCCTCTCTCGAAAGTTATTTTTAAAAGTGGTTTACTCTCTGCATTGCCCAGTGGTCCCTGTATGGTCCCTATCCATTAGTGCATGAGGTCTACCTGTTCTTGGTTCAGCTTTTATTCTTCGTAGGCATTTTACACTTCACAGTCACATCACCATCAGTCATCTTGGGTAGATTTAAAATGTTTGAAATGAAATGTCCCTGATAGATTTGTTACAAAGATGCCCCTAAAGCTTCCATCACACCATTGTTGGAATGACTTACGGACAACCTGTCCATTAGGATGCAATGGTGAGTGTCCGCTCTGTGAGAGTTAGGCATGGATGACTCTGGAAAGATGCATATGCAGTCATATTATTGAGAACATTACAGCATGTTGGCTAGTTAGGACAAAAACAATCATATGATAAAACAGATAAAGGAGTAGTTGTGGCAGGACCACCCTCACCACTAAGTGATCACTGATGAGCAGTGATACTTTACCAAGTCACGGCAAAAGCCATTTAGTGTGTAGCTTCACCATGCAGTAAATGCTAAGAAAGGTTTCATCATGTTATGTAAGTAAATGAAGGTGACCTGAAAATTTCCTAGGTTGTGGCTAGAAGCTGTTTCAATTTCCATATTAAACAAGGGAAGAACTGTACCTACCCAGTGTAATGCTAACACCAAGGGATTTTCAGGAAAGCCTTTGGAACATACGGTTAACTACTTCTGCGGTAGGTTCCTAGAATTCATCAGGTCCTCACTTGCCACTATTATGGGTTTGGTAATGTCATTCTACCATTGTTAACCTGGCTCTGCTGTTGGGAGCAGTATAACAAGTGTTTTTGTGCAGGCATCACCTAATATCTAATATCTCGTTTCTTCAGTCTAAAGGGGATGTGAATTAACAATACTAATTGAAGACAGATCCATGCATGAAGTTTTATGAGGAAGTTTGCTGTCCTTGTATGGACTTCTCTATTCCATACTGAGTGGGTAAAGTGCAAGTTCATTTTCAACAGAAGAATGGTAACCCTCGAAGATGTACAACAGTTTCTCATTCGCTGACAATAATAGATCATCCACAGTAATAATTCCATGCAGTGCTTCTTATTTGTGGATGACTTTTGATTTTCTGCTGTTCTTGTAAGAATTACAAGGTAGCTGCATCTAGCAGTTATGGGGCTAAAGTCATCAGAAAAACCCAGTTTTAAGTTTTTGACTGAAAAAAAGTAATGAATTCTTTACAGAAGAATGGAAAATGTGATAGCTCACATTGGGGAAGATCGGTGTGGATACTGAAGAAATGTAGGAACATGCGAGGCAATACTGACCCTGTGACTTATCTTAGAAGGCAAGTTAAGGAAAGGCAAATCTACTTTTATAGCATTTGTAGATGTAGAGAAAACTTTTGACAGTATTGACTAGAATACTCTCTTTGTAATTCTGATGCTAGCAGATGTAAAATATAGGGAGCAAAAAGCCATTTACAACTTGTACAGAAACCAGATGACAGGTATAACGAGTCGATGGCTGTGAAAAGGAAGCAGTGGTTGAGAAGGGAGCAAGACAGTGTTGTACCCGACCCACAATGATATTTAATCTGTACATTGAGCAAGCAGTAAAGGAAACCAAAGAAAAATTTGGAGTAGCAATTAAAGTTCAGGGAGAAGAAATAAAAAAACTTTGAGGTTTGCTGACGACATTGTAATTCTATCAGAGACAGCAAAGGACTTGGAAGAGCAGGTAAGGAGAATGGGCAGTGTCTTGAAAGGAGGATATAAGATGAACATCAACAAAAGTAAAACAAAGATAATGGAATGCAGTGTAATTAAATCAGGTGATGCTGAGGGAATTAGATTAGGAAACAAGACAGTGAAAGAAGTAGACGAGTTTTGCTGTTTGGGCAGCAAAATAACTGATGATGACTGAGACATGCTATTTACTGGTATTAAGGAAAATGTGGAAGGGAGGAACCACCAGTGTAACTTTCTTTTCACACAACCAGTTTATTTAACATTATATAATAATAAATTTGTTTTCTTTACAAATTAACAAATGTGTTAAATGAATAAGCTTTTACAAGAGAAATCCAAACAAGAACAACATGACAGTAATTACAAGGCCCCGGTCCTGAAGACCACCCAGTATGGGGTGAAACAGCGGTATTTACTATCGTGCTGTACACAGCTTCTCTTATTAAATGCCCTTTTGCAACACATGAAAACATATAAGTAATATTGATGACATGTTATTTGGAAACTGTATGTGCAAAGATTTGGGGTTAAGATGTGCACCTATGCTTAAAGATTAAACAAATAAGAAAACAGTTATGAAAATGATAAGGCTTGCTTCAAAGCGAGCAACCTTTTCATTTCAATCAGCAACAAGGTGCGACTGGATCCCAACCCGTCCCTTTTGACAATCTTATTCTGACTAAAGTCCTGGTGACAATTGGCCATTAATATGTCAATAGTTAGATAGCTTTTCAGTTACGAATGCCGCTCTGAAGGAACATTTTAAAACGTTACATATGAGCACTTATTACAAGAGACTCACTTGGTGGAACCACAAGATCCAGTTAAAAATACAGCAATAATGACCTGGTCTTTCAAAGGCTTGAATGCACAGCTTAGTACAACAGGTAGTTCAGATTATCTCAAATACAGTTACAATCAAGGAATTGAATCGGTTAGCATCTAAATCTAACCACAAGACTCTGTTTGTTTAATGGAAACCTGTGCCTTGGTGCAATTGATCAGAGTGTATTTCCGACCAGGAGCTGATTCATTAAAACATTAATGATCGGGTATGAACTAGAAAGGAAGGGCAATATAATATCAGAACAAATTTTCAAACTACAACTAGTGTCTAGTACAATACTATGGTCTATATTTACAGCCAAAGAGATGCCCAAGTAAAACTCTGAGGGCAGATACAAACCAGAAAATAATTAGGAGGTCAGGTAGACAATGACACCAATCACCACAAGGATCACAGAATGTTACTCCCCTTTATCAGCAAGCAGCTCCATTGATCCACAGTGCGTCGTGGCATTTACTGAGTGGTGCTGTTGACAGCCAGGTAGACGGGGGCAGCCAGGCCTTGAGTAGTCATCTGACACAAATGTTGCCAGTCAATTGATGGGATGTCGGCCTGCTGCTTGTTGTTGACAGAATCCGGTGAAGTGCTCCAGTACCCTTCCTCTGCGCAGGCCCTTCTTGTGTAGCTAGTGGCTTCGGCCGCTCAGACCTCATGACCGCCTCTTGTCGCGATGCTACCACCAATCCCCAAACTTGGTGCCTCCCTTCTCGTGTCAGCGAACCTGTATATATATGGCAAGCAAAGAACTTCTGAGGACACAACTCATCCTCATAGATATTGGAAATGGGGCCGCAAGAGGGATAGTCAATACTACCCTTGAGCTAGTGGTGCTAGACAGAACAGTCTACTAACTTAGTGGCGCCACTCGATGACCAAAGTAGAGAGGATATAAAGTGTAGGCTAGCAATGGCAAGAAAAGCATTTCTGAAGAAGAGAAATTTGTATTGAATCAAGTGTCAGGAAGTCTTTTCTAAAGATATGTGTGTGGAGTGTAGCCATGTGTGGAAGTGAAACATTGACAATAAGCGGTTTGGACAAAAAAGAGAATAGAAGCTTTTGAAATGTGGTGCTACAGAAGAATGTTGAACATTAGGTTGGTAGATCACGTACCTAATGAGAAGGTACTGAATGGTATTGGGGAGACAAGAAATTTGTGGCACAACCATACCAAAAGAAGGGATTGGTTGATAGGACGCATTCTGAGACGTCAAGGAATCACCAATTTAGTATTGTAGCGAATATGTGTGTGTGTGTGTGTGTGTGTGTGTGTGTGTGTGTGTGTGTGTGTGTGTGTGTGTGTGTGTGAGTTGGGGAGGGGAGGGGGTGAAAATTGTAGAGGGAGACCAAGAGATACAGTAAGCAGATTCAGAAGGATGTAGGTTGCCGTAGTTATTTGGAGATGATGAAAGCTCGCACAGGATACAATAGCATGGAGAGCTGCATAAAACTAGTTTTTGGACTGAAGACCACAACTACTACTGACATTGAAACCTTGTTTTAAAGTTAACTGATTAAGAGTAAATGAAACTCTTCTAAATTGTAAAGAAATAGTGATGTTTTGAGGCCTCGAATTTGTTGATGCTGTTACTAAATCTACGGAATATATTGTCAAAATCCCTTAGGTGTTAAAACACATTAGCCACAAAACAAGAGTAATAGACAAACCTCACCGAGAGCCTTTGTACAATTGTGACTTGATCATAGACTTACCAAACTGTTATATCCAAATGTATTAGATACAGTCCACAATGAGGGTATTAGGCTAGCCACTGTACTAGGACAAAGCCTGTGTCCAACCTGTAACACCCAAACCTCCTGATGTCAGTCAGTCAGATTGGTACCAAACTTTGTATGTCTATAGAATATCAACCAAAACACTTATTTAGTTCGTGCTGTGCGCTGTCATGCAGTAGAACATGCGTAAATGATGATTAAAAGTAACACCAGAACTACGGAGCCTAGTAAAAGCACGTCTGTGAGCAAATGACATAAAGATCTTGTGTAGGTGAGTCGTTTGAACGTCGGATCATTGATCGAAAGGCCCTGTGTTCAAACTCCACTGACTACAATTGTTTTTAACTGTTTATGCATGAAACTGTTATAAAGGGAGAACATTTTCCTGACATGTAAAAAGACTTCTGGTAGTTTGCGGCAATGTTCTTTTGGCAGTCTGCTTTTGCTTCGTTAGTTGAAAGTAGCAAACCTAGCTATACAAATGTAATCGATAAGCTTGCTACTTTCAACTAATGAAACGAAAGCAGACTGCCAAAAGAACATTGCTACAAACTCCGAGAAGTCTGTTTGCATATCAGGAAAATATCCTCCCTTAAACAGTTTCATGCATAAACAATTTTTTAAAAAGTTTTTAACTGGTGGGATTTGAGCACAGGACCTTTGGCTTGACAATCTGACATTCTACCGACTCAGCTATGCAAGATCTTTGTGTCATTTGCTCAAGACACACTTTTACTAGGCTCTATAGTTCTGTTACTTTTAATTATTGTTTATGCATGTTCTACTGGATGACAGCATACACCATGAACTAAATTGGTGTTTTGGTTGATACTCTATCGACATACAGTGTTTAGTACCGTTCTGAGTGTCTGACATCTGGAGTTTTGGGTGTAAGTGAAGGCTGGTGAGCTGTGACAATTTCTTATAGTGTATAAAACATCGATGGACTTCTTGCCACTTCAGTTCAGTGTAAAACCATGAGATTTCAATGATTACCTCCATCGTCTTCATCAGGAGCAACTGACTGTCAAAGTTGCCACTGTGTTTACTGACCAATCAGAAACCATCTTTGGGCTTTATAAGGCCACCACAGCAGCAATTTTGACAGTGTGTTGTTCCTTATGAAGATGATGGAGGTAATCATCAAAAGCTCGAAGTTTTATCCTGAACTGATGCAGCAAGAAGTCCGAGAATGTTTTATACAACAGTGTTGTGAAATAGTTCGTTCTCAAAAAAATTCTTATAGTGTTAAAAGTGCCCAGAATATACACCACACCACCTGCTTATCATACTGTGCAATGAGTTTTGAGTAATTGTTTGGAAGTAGGTGTGATGAATATAATTGTTCTAGACACTGTAGTGTCCTGGTGTGCTAAGACCAGGAGGGGTGGAAGAGTCACCCTTCAGGTTTTCAGGGTGTCATCCAGCTCTTCCACTGGGCATTGTCGACTGACGAGGTCACAGGGATCCTTTGGAGAATTAAGGTGGTTGCAGCTTGACAGGCAGTGTTCATGGAAACTCCACAGGCATGGACATCGGCAGTGAAGCATTGTTGTGAATATGTCAGTAGTGCTACATTCAGTTTGGCTTTTGCACAGAGCAACCTCATGTCATAAACTTTCCTGGCAGTGCTATGTCAGGTGTGGGCATGGTGGTATTGAATTGCCATTCTGTTGGAGGGGTGGCCAGGGCCTGCCTACCAGTGGTGAGGGACAGAGCTCAGATGTCTGGCGAGTGAACTCTGGTATGGCACCTGGCTGGCGGCACCTGTCTCTGGCAAACATCCCTGTGGCTTGGTGACTAGGAGGGCCTCAGTTCAACTCTCAGGCTATCTGGCAGTGGATGGTCCCCCTGGCAGGTAGTCCTGTCAGGATGATGGTGGAGAAGTAGTGACCTCACAGTGGAGGCTGCCACTCTGACTGCTGCTGATGTGCTAGTTTGATGACCTGCCTGGCCAGGTGGCCAGCAGTTGCGTGCGCCAAAGCCGGTTTATTGTGGTGCTGCTGCCACAGATGTCTCACAAACTGAGTGCAAAAGTCTCCCTAATTTCAGTAATTAGCCTGACACTGACCATCAGGCAGATGGCAGCATCCAGCAGGTGTTGTAGCATAATGCTGCATCAGCATATTGCTGCAAATGTCATTTTTACTGCTTCGACCTCTCGTGTGAACGAACACCAGGCTCATGCTTTGAATTTTGTCCGCACCAAGTATGTATAAGGTAACTTGTATGTAATTCACTTATGCTTCCTGTAGCACTCTTCCTGAGGAGTACATAACATACTTACAGTCTGTGTCTCGTGAGTTTTCAGTTTGGTAGCAGTGCCAAACAATCTTATAGGGATAGGGTTACAGCAGTACTCCCACTTGATTTGTCTAACCTTACTGAACTACATACTCACTCATTTCCAGAAACCATCCTCTCCAACTGTGTACCTAGCTTCATCAACGTAGTCATCTTATGTCCCACTTTACTTATTATCTTAATAGCCTATTACATCTTCCTCTACACCGTGAATTCCAACAAGAAGAACTTAACATTACTTAAAAAATCGTAAAACTTCATCCCTCGTTCCTGAGAGACCTGTTCAACGTATTGTGCTTCGTGAGCTCTGTGGTACCACTGACATATTTATTTAACTGCAAGCTTCTCTACCAGGTGTGACCGGTGCCCCTTAATTCAACTCCTATTACTTGGTAACCTGTTTTTCTCGTTATCTTTCCCTAAAAGCCAATACATACTTCCATTACTCCCTATTCCTCACACTGAGTCCAACAGTTATCCTGCGTAGATTCTCTGCTATCCTATCAACTGACCTTTGAGGGACCAGGAACAGGCCTATATCATTTACATCAGTTTGCAGTAGGGTTTTGGAGCATATATTGTATTCAAACATTATGAATCACCTCGAAGGGAACGATTTGTTGATACGTAATCAGCATGGTTTCAGAAAACATCGTTCTTGTGCAACACAGCTAGCTCTTTATTCGCATTAAGTAATGGCCACTATCGACAGGGGATCTTAAGTTGATTCCGTATTTCTAGATTTCTGGAAAGCTTTTGACACCGTTCCTCACAAGCGACTTCTAATCAAGCTACGGGCCTGTGGGGTATTGTCTCAGTTGTACGACTGGATTCGTGATTTGCTGTCAGGAAGGTTGCAGTTTGTAGTAATAGACGGCAAATCATCGAATAAAATTGAAGTGATATCAGGTGTGCGCCAGGGAAGCGTCCTGGGACCTCTGCTGTTCCTGATCTATATAAATGACCTGGGTGACAATCTGAGCAGTTCTCTTAGGTTGTTCGCAGATGATGCTGTAATTTACCGTGTAGTAAGGTCATCCAAAGACCAGTATCAGCTGCAAAGCGATTTAGAAAAGATTGCTGTATGGTGTGGCAGGTGGCAGTTGATGCTAAATAACGAAAAGTGTGAGGTGATCCACATGAGTTCCAAAAGAAATCCGTTGGAATTCGATTAATCGATAAATAGTACAATTCTCAAGGCTGTCGATTCAACTAAGTACCTGGGTGTTAAAATTACGAACAACTTCAGTTGGAAAGACCGCATAGGTAATATTGTGCGTTTCATTGTCAGGGCACTTAGAAGATGCAACAAGTCCACTAAAGAGACAGCTTACACTACACTTGTTCGTCCTCTGTTAGAATATTGCTGCGCGGTGTGGGATCCTTACCAGGTGGGATTGACGGAGGACATCGAAAGGGTGCAAAAAAGGGCAGCTCGTTTTGTATTATCACGTAATAGGGGAGAGAGTGTGGCAGATATGATATGCGAGTTGGGATGGAAGTCATTAAAGCAAAGACGTTTTTCATCATGGCGAGATCTGTTTACGAAATTTTGGTCACCAACTTTCTCTTCTGAATGCGAAAATATTTTGTTGAACCCAACCTACATAGGTAGGAATGATCATCAAAATAAAATAAGAGAAATCAAGAGCTCGAACAGAAAGCTTTAGGTGTTCGTTTTTCCCGCGCGCTGTTCGGGAGAGGAATGGTAGAGAGATAGTATGATTGTGGTTCGATGAACCCTCTGCCAAGCACTTAAATGTGAATTGCAGAGTAATCATGTAGATGTAGATGTAGATGAACAGTTGCGTCATGGCCAATGACTGAATCGCATTAATGTGGATTCTTAGTGCCTTGCTATGCTGCTTTGAGTCAGCATTGCATTATGAGAAGGCAAAGAATCCAATCAAAGACATTATTGTGACACTGATCTATTTTTATTCCATGAGCACTAGACTATGGCTTACAACTATTTCACTAAAAAATTGGATCACAGGAGCAGAAGCATTATGATATAGAAGCAGAAAGAAAGAGAGAAGTTCCACACACTTCTCAGACACTCGGCAGTCATCAAAGCACATATCAGCTGGTATAGTCCTCTGGAGAATTCTTAAATTTATGCTTACATAACAACCATAAATTATGTTACACTGTCTCCTACTTACGCTTGTCTATCCCTCCTCCACATCCATTCATCCCTAACATATTCTGTGCAGAAAAGGTAAAAGGGGATGGACACAAACACAGGAACAATAAATCGAAGGAACTACTGGGGGGTTACAGAAAAAACTTGCTGCTACTTACGACCTCCTATGATCCCACTTCTGACTCCAAACTGTAGTGGCCTGATGTGCTATGACTGCTACAGAGGGCTGGAAGAACAGTTCTTCAGATTGTCTAGTGTTAGACTCTCCTACCTTGGTATCGTAGGTTTGTTGGGTTGGTGAGGATGATTGGAGTCTGTTGGACGAGTAATGTGGCTGCAGCAAGACAGCTGGCATTCATGAAAAATCTTTATTCTTCTAACAAGCTTAGAGCAGCTAGAGTTGTGTGCTCTCAGCATGTGGCACAGGCTAGCATTGATGCAGTGAGTCCATGTACTGCTGGTGTGGTCAGGTGTCTTGCAACACTCAGTTTGGCCCAAGTGTGGAGTGACCTTGCATGGTAAATATTTCTGGTAGCACTGCTTCAGGTGCTGGAGTGGTGGTCTTGAGCTGCTAAGCCATTATCGAGGCTGCTGGGACCTGCCCAGGCGTAATGAGTGACAGTATGTGGATGTCCAGGGAATAAACCCTAGTCCAGCATCTTGCTGGCAGCGAATGGTGCAGGCTATGAGAGCTTCAGTTTGACACTCAGCCCATCCAACTGTTATTTGACACCTGGCTGGTCATCTTGTCAGGATGATGATCGAGCGGTAGCAACCTCACGCCAGATGCCAACTCTATGACTGTTGCTATCTCGATGACTTGCAGTTCAGTGACCTGCGTGGACAGGTGGCCATTATTTATTTGCATCAAAGTGTGTATGTTACAGTGTTGCTGCCGCAGAAACCATGTGCTGATGATGTGTCCTTGGTTTCGGCAACTAACCAGGCACTGACTAGCATGTGGGCTGTGGTATCCAGCAGGTCCTGTAGCATTACTGTGCCAGTGTATTGCTGCAGATGTCCTTTTTATGGCATTGAGCCCTCTTGCCTAGGCTTGTGCCATTACTGTACCAAAGTGATTCATCATACCTTTGCTTTTTCGATTGTCCATTATTGATTTAAATTTGATCTGAAAAATGTGCACACGGTGTAGTTTTTACATCTTCCTTTCACAACAATATAAATGAGCATCAAAGTTTATTAATGCATACGTGATGCATCAAAGAGGAGCACTTCTTTGTGTGTTCAACTGTTCATTTCTAAAGTCTTCAAGATTCACAATCCAGATAAATTGTCTGTATGGAATGTAGAGACATTAGCAGTCATGAGGGTAATGGTAAAATTGTGTGTCTTTAGGAAGAAGTTTCTCATCTACTCTAAGTCCCATAAGAACAGCAGAAGAAAACAGAGGAGAAAAAACTAGAAGAAATTGTAATGTTAAGTAGCAGAAGCGTCTTACAAATTAGATGGTCCCATCAAGGGTGAGATGATGAGCCAATGGAAAGACTAGGAGAGGAAATAAGTATGGAGGGAGACACTTTTTGGGGAGAAAAGGTATAGTTTGGTTGGACTGTTGCTAAGCCATTCAGTAACAAATATCTTGGTATCGGAAGGAACGGAATTTTTTAACAATATTATTTTGTATAATTGTTATGGGCCATTTGGCTGTTATCTTTCAGTTATAATATTGCGTATGTAACTACGTTATTTTTTGCAATAGATTCCAGATCACATTTCATGTAACTTATTGTTGGTTTTGGCCAAATTAGTCTGTCTTCAAATTTAAAACTAGGCTACTTTTTTAAAAATCTGTTACAAAACTACTTTTAAATTTCTAGATTATTTAAGTAGGCTGAAGAGTCGCATAAAATACACTGTAGCTATTTTGCCTTAAACTAATAAAATAATATTACTGACATCTCTTACAACACAGTGTAGCTTTACTATAATTATGTAATTGTTCATTTATTAAGTATTGTAGAAATTTTTATCACTAATGAGGGCAACTTCTTATGGTTGCCAAGAAAGTGAATACCAAGAAATGTCTTCTGATAGATCCTTATCACATTTTAATAGAGTACCTTCATATTTACTTCATGTTGTAATGTCATCTGACTTTATTATCTACAGGAGATGTTCATCAATCCTTTGGCTTGGGTAAATACAACAGTATACGATTTTAAAAATCAATTGAAGATTGGAGCAATGACACTGTACATGTGGACATATGCAGAAGACACACAGACTGATGACATCCTACATCCATTAGGAACTGTTGTATCAAATCCTAACGTTGAACATGCTACTGCCTTAACCATCACTTTCCATAGGTAAGTATGTGACACACATTGCATTCTACTGGGCTGACAATATTTTCAAGTAATATTTATCTAAATGCAATTTATGTGTTGTTTGTAATTATGGCTGTGATATTAACTGTTTTAAGTTCAGCTTTTTTCTTTCTCCATATTTAATGATACAGACTCCAGATCAAAATCCTAAACATCCCATATTAATTTCCTTAATATTTTTAATGTTGGCAGGCTATATAACAGCATTCTGCATAATAACAATGTGAAACTTAAACAAAAGTTTCAGTGAGCACTGTGGGGTGTATTTTATTGAGAACATTATACACATTATCATCTTTGTATTTTGGACAGGTCCATGGCATTAGTTGGAGGTTTTGATAATATGATAAGTTAATTCCACAGCTTATGTTAGACCCTGGACAGGCTGCGAGGTCAGATCTGAGACATTTGAGTCTCCTTTTTTCCTACACCTGAGAAAGCAGCAAGAATCTGTGTAGATTAGTATTGTTGTTCACCATTTACCATTAGGTGTCTTTTAGTCATGCCCAGTTATACCTGTCAGGATACAAATAAAAGTTTGGCTAGATATGCCCAGAGGTAAAAACTTCCTCCAGTGGTGTAAATCCTTACTTAATGTGTTTGTCTGCCTGGACTGTACTCCAGTATTATGATATAAGAATAACAGATATGTATTTGACAGCTTTGAAATATTCTAAAGCAAGATGCAGAGCGAAGGAAAGAATTTAGATGGGTCATTAGAGATGGAGCACAAGCTTGCAACAGACAAAATAATGTTCCTTGCATAAGCTTTAAATGATTTAGAGAAACACAGGTAACCAAAATTTGAATGGCCAGCCAGAGATTAGAACACTTTTAATTTTGAGTGCGGGTCTAGTTACTTAACCACTGTATCTAATGTTTAGTAAGAGCCTAAAGTCAAGGAGAAACTATTTAGTTCTACAGTCATAGCATTGACACTGTAAAAACAGCTAACTGTTGTTTGACAGTAGGAGGAAATGAAGCCCATTGGGTGAAAGTAGCTAATGAAAATACAACCTCTTTTTGATAGGTATTCTTGGTATGGGACAGCAGACTGCTACCTTAAATTATGCCAGTACATAAAAAAGCTGCACCAAAGAGAAACAGGCAGTTTCTTTTCTGACCACAAATGAAAGATGAGGTGCAAAATGAATTTAATTTCTTGTTCATATGAAATCAGTGACAGATTTTACATTTTACTTTATGTATTCTCTCCTTCACATAGTTTTTGGATTTGACATATACACAATTATATAGAAAACCTTATGCCTGAAAAGAATTTCTTTCACCATATCACCACTTGTGACACGTATCATATTTTTTCTCATAATTTGCTAAATTGACACATTTTGCTTTTGGTCAGTGTACAGCACCACCTGGTTTAAATTGTAAATATTCTGGCCCAAGCTGCCTGGAGTTGTCAGTCTTGTGTGTGTGTGTGTGTGTGTGTGTGTGTGTGTGTGTGTGTACACGTGCGTGTGTGTACGTGCTTGCTTGTGTGAATGAATGGTGTGCGGTTCTCTTACACACTTGCTTGTGTGAATGAATGGTGTGTGTTTCTCTTTTTCCAAAGAAGGCTGTGGCTGAAAGTGTATATGTCAGTGTCTTTTAATTGAACCTGTCTGTAACTTTATATGTTATCTTTATGCTAAGTAGCAGTCTATCTTTTTTATGTTGTTGTTATTCCTACCTGGAGTTCCTGTTATTTTAAATGTGCTTGCTGTTAATGTGTTGAAGTAGAATATTGTTATTTAGTACAACTTACTACATTTTATCTTCCTGGTACTTGTGACTTATTTTTTTCCCTAAATCTTTGGTTCTAACAAGTAACAAAGCCAGGCACATTTGGGAAAACAACAATTTCCCTCAATTTTCACAATTTTGTATAAATTACGGAACAGATGTTGTCCATCTATTCCTTACATATGTGTGATCTAGTTGAGCAAGAGCATTGCAAAAACTATGTAGTTTACTCTGTTAGCCCTCTCCACATCCACTAATTTCATGACATTATTGCAAACCCATACATCCTAATGCTAAACTCAGACTTCCAATCTGCCCAATCCACAATGGATATTTTGTAGCATTTGCTGGTTGTAAACTAACCTTTTATTACATACATTAGCTGTGCAGAAGCAGATTGTGAATTATGTAGTCTTTCACGATCTAGAACAGTTTACTAATTTTTTCACCAAAAGCTTCTTAGCTCTGTCAGCTCTGGTGTAGTCAGGGTTTATCATTTGTTTGGAACCTTGACAAAAAAGTTGTTATAAATATAGCAGTGTCGTTTATTACATGTGCTCCAGCCACTAGTCTGCAGTTCATTGAATTCAACTGAACTGAATTTTATTTGATTATGTAGGATTACATTGTTTACGGTAAATGTATGTGTAATATAGGACATGATAAAAACAGAAAACATTCAGTATCATGTATTTCCTAAGGAGTGATTGCATTGATTGCACTCTCTAACAGCATTTATTATGAGGAAGGAGAAGAACAAGGAGGAGGAGGAGAAGAAGAAGAAGAAGAAGAAGAAGATACATACTATTTAATGCTGTAAAATGCCTTTTTCATCAGGTAGTCTTTGAGTTTCTCTGGGAAATTAATTAAATTTTTAGACAGACTTTTTTGTAATTTGATACCCGAGTACTTAGGTCCTTTTTCAAGGATTGTCAGTCATTGTGATATGCTTCATATCTCATTCTTCTTCTGTGTGTTGTGGGTGGGTTGTTGTAGTCTTCAGTCTGGTTTGATGCAGCTCTCCATGCTACTCTCTCATGAGCCAGCCTCTTCATCTCTGAATAACTACTGCAACCTACACCCTTCTTAATTCACATGATGTATTCATCTCTTAGTCTTCGTTTATGACTTTTACCCCTTGCACTTCCCTTCAGTACTTAATTGGTGATCCATTGATGTCTCAGAATGTGTCCTATCAATTGATCCCTTTAGTCAAGTTGTGCCACAGATTTCTTGTCTCCCCAGTTTGTCCAGTACCTCCTCATTAGTAACCCAGTCCACCCATCTAATCTTTAACATTCTTCTGCAATACTGCAGTTCAAAAGCCTCTACTCTCTCTTGTGTAAACTGTTGATCATCCATGTTTCACTTCTATACGTGGCTACACTCCAGACAAATATCTTGAGAAAAGACTTTGTAACACTTAAATCTACAGCACGATTATAATTAAACGTAAACTTTCAAAATGCTGTAGAAATAACACCACTCATCAGAATGACATCAAATTGCAACGGAATATTATCGGAGAAGAGGGAAAATGTATGACAGAAGAAAAAAAAAATAGTGTGAAAATTGATCAATAGATGGTGCTGTATTTTTCAGAACATGTAAATGAAAACACCTGTCATGCACATGACCCATTGAAGTTGGTAAAAAACATGAAGGGTACACGGCTTTTCCTCCTTTCATGTCTGCGATGTTTGCCATGACTGTCTCAATGCAGGATCACACTTTGCTTGTAAAGCTGTATTACAAGAATGATGACTGTGCACACGTCACTCTGCAGAAGTTCCGGACACTGAAGGGTTTGAAAAAATGCGTTGGTCTGATGACTGCCGTGGGTCTGGAGAAAATGATTCGGAAATCCGAAAAGACGGGTTCTTTTGGTGTGCAACCTGGTAAAGGGAGGAAACGAATTGATTCGATGTCAGTGGAAGCAGTGGCTACAGCAATGCAGGAAGACACCAGTAGTGGTGTGCAAACGTGTAATGCATGGAGAATTGCATGAACATTGGACATACCTGTGAGCACGGTGCATAAAATCCTATGAAACATCCTTCTTTGCTATCCATTCAGAATTACGCATGTACACGAGTTGCTTCCTGTTGACCTGCCAGCGAAAGAGACCTTTGCTTTAGAATTTCTTGCTTGCAGGGAAGTGGACAATGGTTGGTCATGGAAGATTTTGTGAACAGATGAGGCCCACTTCCACCCAACAGGATATGTCAATACACAGAATTGTCGAATATGGACAACGGAAAGCCCACATACAAATCAGCCAGTATCACTTCATTCTGAAAAGGTTACTGTGTGGTGCAGGTTTACGGCATCATTTATCATAAGGCCATATTTTTTCGAGGAGACAGGTGCTTCCAGTCCTGTTACCTGTACCGTCACTTATAAGCACTATCAACAGAATGGATGCATGGATGGGATCATTTTTATGCAAGATGGCACAACTGCACACATGCAAATTCAGTTAAGCAGCTACTGAAGCGCCATTTCGGAAATGCTAGAATTATCAGCCACCATTTCCCTTCAGCAGGGCCATCCTGATCACCTGATCTTAATCCATGTGACTTCTGGCTGTGGGGTATCTGATAGATGTTGTGTTCCAATTGCAAGCTTAGCTGCATTGAAGGCACGCATTGTGCAACACATTCTGAACGTGACCCCAGAAACACTTCGATTAGTTGTGGGATATGCTGTTTCTCGATTTCAACTTGTTGCAGAAAATGGTTGACAACATACTGAGCATGTTTTGCGCCAGTCACACGGAAATTAATAATTCCATTTGATTTTGATTGATGCTTTTTATGCTGTTTTTGGCCTCAGGACAGTTAAAAACTGATTTGATTGGTGCTTTTTATGCAGTTTTTGACCTCGGGACAATTAAAAACCAATATTTCCCAGCTGATGTGATATGACGTTGCTGTGATGGATGTGCTTACATAACTAACAGTATCACACCTGTACAACCCATGCACACTGAGTTGTAAAGTTTGTTTAACATCAAACTTACACCTTAGGCATTGTCGTATGATTCATTTGTAGTCGACCACTATTAAATTATGTTGCGTACAGTGCCATCTGTTGATACATTTTGTAACTATTTATTTTTCTTCTGCCATATGTTTTCCCCCTTCTCAGATAATATTCTGTGCCAATTTGACATCAATCTGACCCGTTGTGTTATTTCTATAGCAGTTTGAAAGTTTAACTTTAATTATAGCCACCCTGTACATTTGATGTCAACACATTTCTCTTTTTCAGAAATACTTTTCTTGCCATTGCCAGTGCACATTTTATACCTTCTCTACTTCGGCCATCATGAGTTATTTTGCTGCCCAAATAGCAAAACTCAGCTACTACTGTAAGTGTCTCTTTTCGTAATCTGATTCCCTCATCACCACCTGATTTAATATGACTACATTCCAATTTTCTTATTTTGCTTTTTGATGTTCATTTTACTGTCCATTTCACTCAACTGGTCTTCCAAGTCATTTACTTTCTTTGACTGAAATACATTGTCATCAGCAAACCTAAAAGTTTTTATTTTTTCTTCATGAACTTTTAATTCCTACTCCAAATTTTCCTTTGGTTTTATTTATTACTGGAACAATGTGCAGATTGAATGGATAACGTACAACCCTGTTCATGCCCTTCTCAACTGCTCATGC
The DNA here is from genome assembly GCF_023898315.1 of Schistocerca nitens. Lineage (NCBI taxonomy): Eukaryota > Metazoa > Arthropoda > Insecta > Orthoptera > Acrididae > Schistocerca > Schistocerca nitens. The sequence continues at coordinate 302,019,249 of NC_064617.1, forward strand.
CTCTCGCCTCTTATAACTGCTGTCTGGTTCTGTACAAATTGTAAATAACCTTTTAGTCACTGTATTTTACATTCCCCCCCCCCCCCCCCCTCCCATGAACCATGGACCTTGCTGTTGGTGGGGAGGCTTGCGTGCCTCAACGATACAGATAGCTGTACCGTAGGTGCAACCACAACGGAGGGGTATCTGTTGAGAGGCCAGACAAACGTGTGGTTCCTGAAGAGGGGCAGCAGCCTTTTCAGTAGTTGCAGGGGCAACAGTCTGGATGATTGACTGATCTGGCCTTGTAACACTAACCAAAATGGCCTTGCTGTTCTGGTACTGCGAACGGCTGAAAGCAAGGGGAAACTATGGCCGTAATTTTTCCCGAGGGCATGCAGCTTTACTGTATGATTAAATGATAATGGCGTCCTCTTGTGTTAAATATTCCGGAGGTAAAATAGTCCCCCATTCGGATCTCCGGACGGGGACTACTCAGGAGGATGTCGTTATCAGGAGAAAGAAAACTGGCGTTCTACGGATCAGAGCGTGGAATGTCAGATCCCTTAATCGCCCAGGTAGGTTAGAAAATTTAAAAAGGGAAATTGATAGGTTGGTTAGATATAGTGGGAATTAATGAAGTTCGGTGGCAGGAGGAACAAGACTTTTGGTCAGGTGAATACAGGGTTATAAATACAAAATCAAATAGAGGTAATAAAGGGGTAGGTTTAATAATGAATAAAAAATAGGAGTACGGGTAAGCTACTACAAACAGCATAGTGAACGCATTATTGTGGCCAAGATAGACACGAAGCCCACGTCTACTACAGGAGTACAAGTTTATAGGCCGACTAGCTCCGCAGATGATGAAGAAATTGAAGAAATGTATGATGAGATAAAAGAAAATTATTCAGGTAGTGAAGGGAGACGAAAATTTAATAGTCATGGCTGACTGGAATTCGAGAGTAGGAAAAGGGAGAGAAGGAAACGTAGAAGGGGAATATGGATTGGGGCTAAGAAATGAAAGAGGAAGCTGCCTGGTAGAATTTTGTGCAGAGTATAACATAATCATAGCTAACACTTGGTTCAAGAATCATGAAAGAAGGTTGTATACATGGAAGAACCCTGGAGATACTAAAAGGTATCAGATAGATTATATAATGGTAAGACAGAGATTTAGGAACCAGGTTTTAAAGGTTGGTTGGTTTTGGGGGGAAGAGACCAAACAGCGAGGTCATCGGTCTCATCGGATTAGGGAAGGAAGTCGGCCGTACCCTTTCAGAGGAACCATCCCGGCATTTGCCTGAAGCGATTTAGGGAAATCACGGAAAACTGAAATCAGGATGGCCGGACGCGGGATTGAACCGTCATCCTCCCGAATGTGAGTCCAGTGTGCTAACCACTGCACCCCCTCGCTCGGTCCCAGGTTTTAAATTGTAAGACATTTCCAGGGGCAGATGTGGACTCTGACCACAATCTATTGGTTATGAACTGTAGATTAAAACTGCAGAAACTGCAAAAAGGTGGGAATTTAAGGAGATGGGACCTGGATAAACTGACTAAACCAGAGGTTGTACAGAGTTTCAGGGAGACCATAAGGGAACAATTCACAGGAATGGGGGAAAGAAATACAGTAGAAGAAGAATGGGTAGCTTTGAGGGATGAAATAGTGAAGGTAGCAGAGAATCAAATAGATAAAAAGACGAGGGCTAGTAGAAACCCTTGGGTAACAGAAGAAATATTGAATTTAATTGATGAAAGGAGAAAATATAAAAATGCAGTAAATGAAGCAGGCAAAAAGGAATACAAACGTCTCAAAAATGAGATCGACAGGAAGTGCGAAATGGCTAAGCAGGGATGGCTAGAGGACAAATGTAAGGATGTAGAGGCTTATCTCACTAGGGGTAAGATAGATTCTGCCTATAGGAAGGTTAAAGAGACCTTTGGAGAAAAGAGAACCACTTGTATGAATATCAAGAGCTCAGATGGAAACCCAGTTCTAAGCAAAGAAGGGAAAGCAGAAAGGTGGAAGCAGTATATAGAGGGTCTATACAAGGGCGATGTACTTGAGGACAATATTATGCAAATGGAATAGGATGTAGATGAAGATGAAATGGGAGATATGATACTGCGTGAAGAGTTTGACAGAGCACTGAAAGACCTGAGTCGAAACAAGGCCCCCGGAGTAGACAAGCTTCCATTAGAACTATTGACAGCCTTGGGAGAGCCAGTCCTGACAAAACTCTACCATCTGGTGAGCAAGTTGTAGGAGATTGGCTAAATACCCTCAGTCTTCAAGAAGAATATAATAATTCCAATCCCAAAGAAAGCAGGTGTTGACAGATGTGAAAATTACCGAACTATCAGTTTAATAAGTCACAGCTGCAAAATACTAACGCAAATTCTTTACATACGAATGGAAAAACTAGTAGAAGCCGACCTTGGGGAAGATCAGTTTGGATTCCGTAGAAATATAGGGAACACGTGAGGCGATACTGACCCTATGACTTATCTTAGAAGAAAGATTAAGGAAAGGCAAACCGACGTCCCTAGCATTTGTAGACTTAGAGAAAGCTTTTGACAATGTTCATTGGAAAACTCTCTTTCAAATTCTAAAGGTGGCAGGGGTAAAATACAGGGAGCGAAAGGCTATTTACAATTTGTACAGAAACCAGATATCAGTTGTAAGAGTCGAGGGACATGAAAGGGAAGCAGTGGTTGGGAAGGGAGTGAGACAGGGTTGTAGCCTCTCCCCGATGTTATTCAATCTGTATATTGAGCAAGCAATAAAGGAAACAAAAGAAAAGTTCAGAGTAGGTATTAAAATCCATGGAGAAGAAATAAAAACTTCAAGGTTCGCTGATGACATTGCAATTCTGTCAGACAGCAAGCATTCGGGAGGACGACGGTTCAATCCCGCGTCCGGCTATTCTGATTTAGGTTTTCCATGATTTCCCTAAATCGCTCCAGGCAAATGCCGCGATGGTTCCTTTCAAATGGCACGGCTGACTTCCTTCCCCGTCCTTCCCTAATCCGATGAGACCGATGACCTCGCTGTCTGGTCTCCTTCCCCCAAACAACCCCAACTCAGAGACAGCGAGGGACTTGGAAGAGCAGTTGAACGGAATGGACAGTGTCTTGAAAGGAGGATATAAGATGAACGTCAACAAAACCAAAACGCGTATAATGGAATGTAGTCGAATTAAGTCGGGTGATGCTGAGGGAATTAGATTACGAAATGAGACACTTGAAGTAGTAAAGGAGTTTTCCTATTTGGGGAGCAAAATAACTGATGATGGTCGAAGTAGAGAGGATATAAAATGTAGATTGGCGATGGCAAGGAAAGCGTTTCTGAAGAAGAAAAATTTGTTAACATCGAGTATAGATTTAAATGCCAGGAAGTCGTTTCTTAAAATATTTGTGTTGAGTGTAGCTATGTGTGGAAGTGAAACGTGGACAATAAATAGTTTAGACAAGAAGAGAATAGAAGCTTTCAAAATGTGGTGCTACAGAAGAATGCTGAAGATTAGATGGGTAGATCACATAACTAATGAGGAGGTATTGAATAGAATTGGGGAGAAGAGGAGTTTGTGGTACAACTTGACAAGAAGGGACCGCTTTGTAGGACATGTTCTGAGGCATCGAGGGATCACCAATTTAGTATTGGAGAGCAGCGTGGAGGGTAAAAACCGTAGAGGGAGACCAAGAGATGGATACACTAAGCAGATTCAGAAGGATGTAGGCTGCAGTAGGTACTGGGGGATGAAGAAGCTTGCACAGGATAGAGTAGCATGGAGAGCTGCATCAAACCAGTCTCAGGACTGAAGACCACAACAACAGCAGCATTTTACATCTGCTCTCTTCAGAATTTCAAAGTGTGTGTTCTAGTGGATATTGTCAAAAGCTGTCTCTAAGTTTACAAATTCTATAAACGTAGATTTAATTTTCCTTAACCTAGTGTACACTAGCATTTGTAATAGTTTATCCCAAAGTATCTTTTGTGATGTACAAGGGTGAGTCAAATGAAAACCTTAATTTTTTTTTTAATATTACTTATTGTCCAGAAGTGGTACAAAGTTGTATCACTTTTCAACATAATCTCCCCCATGCTCAATGCAAGACCTCCAGTGCTTACAAAGTACATAAATTCCTTTAGAAAACAATTCTTTTGGTAGTTCGTGCAACCACTCATGCACTGCGTGGCGTACCTCTTCATCAGAACGGAACTTCTTTCGTCCCATTGAGTCTTTGAGTGGTCCAACATATGGAAATCACTTGGGGCAAGTTCTGGTGAGTATGGTGGATTAGGAATACACTCAAAATGCAGGTCTGTGATTGTTGCAACTGTTGTACAGGCAGTGTGGGGCCTTGCATTGTCATGTTACCTGCTGACAGCAGTCCACTTTGCTTTGATTTGATTGCTGGCTGCAGATGATTTTTTAGGAGATCTGTGTATGATTCACTGGTGACAGTGGTCCCTCTAGGCATGTAATGCTCCAAAATGACACCTTTTTTGTCCCAAAAAAGTGTCAGCATAACCTTCCCTGCTGATGCTTCACTTTGAAACTTCTTTGGTTTTGGTGATGAGGAATGGCGCCATTTCTTGCTCGCTCTCTTCATTTCCGGTTGGTGGAAGTGACCCCAGGTTTCATCCCCAGTAACGATTCTTGCAAAGAAGCCATCACCTTTTCGTTCAAAGCCCCGAGGAAGTTCTTTGCAAGCATCAACACGTCGTTCTCTCATTTCAGGAATCAGCTACCGTGGCACCCATCTTGCAGACACTTTGTGAAACTGGAGCACATCATGCACAGTGTGGTGTGCTGACCCATGACTAATCTGTAAACCTGCTGCAATGTCATTCAGTGTCACTCGGCAGTTTTCCTTCACTATGGCTTCTACTGCTGCAATGTTCTGTGGAGGCACAACTCGTTGTGCCTGACCTGGACAAGGAGCATCTTCCACTGAAGTCACACCATTTGTGAACTTCCTACTCCATTCGTAGACTTGCTGCTGTGACAAACATGTATCAGTGTACTGAACCTTCATTCGTTGATGAATTTCAATAGGTTTCACACCTTCACTACGCAAAATCCGAATAACAGAACTCTGTTCTTCCCTGGTGCAAGTCGCAAGTGGTGCGGCCATCTTTATACTGATACTGCGATGGTATGTGTGCATCTGCACTGTGTTGCCACCTACAGGCCATTCTGCTTGCTGTTTGTAGCACGCTTACCAACTTACAGGATAACGGCTCGAAATTTTGATTTGTTATTACAAATTTAAGGTTTTCATTTGACGCACCCTCATATTTCTTCATTCTATATGTATGTAAAAAGATGTGAAAGTTAAGAGGTATAGATTTTTAAGCAGTTTCTGCGTGTTTTAGAAGTCATCATAAAATTTGATTGCCCCCCTCCCCCCTTCTTCTTCTTCTCTTTTTTTTTTTTTTTTTTTTTTTGACATTGTCACTCCATACATAGGCTGAGAGGGTTCTTGGAGACAAAATTGGGAAAAATTATTCGTGAAATATATTCTGTTGCAACATGTTAGTTAGTTTCTTTTTTCTTCTAACTGCTTCCAGTGAATTTTCACTGAACTGTATAACAGTTTCCATTTATTGCATCAAAATATAGATGTGCACTCTCAGTGTGGATATTTGCGTAAGGCTAAAACAAAACAGGCAGCTTCTCATTTTTATTGGTACATTTTTTAATATGCAGTCTCCCATGGTGGTTCTCACTGTTGTCTTCTCTGAGGGGCCCCTTAAGCATCTGTGTGTTATTGGAAACCCCATGATGTGCTTGCTATGACATAAAAGCTTCTGCTGGTGAACTCCAACTGCTGCACACCACCCAGTGAGTACCTCAAACAAATAACAATACAATACAAACAAATATCTACACTAAACATGGCATAACCTATGCAAAAAATGTGGACCTGTTTATTATTTGAAATCTATTTTTTAGTGTGACATTAGCAAATGATTCAATTACTCATTTATATATGACAGTGAAGATACATCTTGAACAAATGAGGGAAGTATCCTAACTTTAACTGTGCAGAAATTCTGTAACCTCATATATGCAGCCCCATATAAATGAGTAAGTGTGTTACTATTCCTTAAATAATACTAACTCAGACAATAGAAACTCCAGGCTGGAATATCAACTTATCATGAAGATGATACATTAAGTTGCAGCCAGGCACAGTTAAGACACTTACACATTCGCTTTCAGCCAGCTTTCATCAGTAAAAGAAAAAGAAAAGAAAAAACACACACACACACACAACGGCCATCTCTTGCAGCTTGGACCAGAAAACCAACTCAAACGTTCATATATGTTAGTACACCCCCCCCCCCCACACACACACACACATTGGGCCATGAAAAAACACGCATAAAAGATATGGAAATGCACAAACTTTTGGAGCCAGTGGCTCTTCTTTCTGGCAGAAAGGTTGAAGGGAAATGGAGAGGGGTGAAGAAAAAGGATTGGTGAGGCTTAGAATTGCAAAAAAGTCACTCAGAACCGCAGGTCAGGCTCGCAGAATGGAATGAGGAGAGACTGATTGTTGGTGCCTATACCAGAATAGATTTGAAAACCTGAGAACTGGCAGAGATTACTAAAAATGTCATGCAAGAGTCACTAAGAGCAGAAAGCTAAGTGCATTACACATGGTATACTGTTGAGGGGGTGGAAAAAAATAGGTTGGAAAATAAAAGGTATAAAAAATAAAATGACTTGAGGAAATGGATAGTTACTGAAAATAAATACTGAGACCACACGAACAAATGTAAATTAGGCCAGGTTGGTGGCAAGAACCCAGTACATGTTGTAACATCTATGGAGTCCTGAGAAACTGGTGTTAGGAGAGAGAATCCAGATGGCACTTTTGGTCAGACAGATGCAAAAGTCATGACTGTTATGTTGTAGAATATGCTCTGCAACCAGATATTGAGTGTTACCAGTATAGTCTTCTGTCTATGCCCATTCATCTTAACTGATAACTTAATAGTAGTAATCCCAAAGTATGAGGCCAAACAGTGTTCACATAACAGTGGTGTGTTGTTTCACTGGTGGCTCCCTCTTTAGTAGTATATATTTTATCAGTTAAAGGGTTGGTATGTGTTGTGGTAGGAGGTTGTATTGAACAAGTCTTACAGCAGGGATGGTCATAGGGCTAGGAGCCACAGGTAGGGAAATGGATGCAGAAGGAACATGGGGTCTGACCAGGACATTGTGGAGATCGGAGTGGCAGGAGAGGGTCGTGAAAAGCAACTCTAGGCGTGGTGGCCACAATATGGACATCATTTCAGGTCATAAGTATAGGAAGTCATAGCCTTGTTGAAATTTAAAGTATTGAAGATTAATGTATTGAAGGCTAGGGTAATACTGAGTGATAAGAGGTGCATTCCTAAGTTTTTTTTGGAGAGATCAGCAGTATCAGGATTGGATGCAATGGCCTGGGAAATCTGACATTGCACAAGGCTTGTGCATAATTACAAAGAGGGATAAAAAATAAAAACAAAAAATAACTAATTACTTAGATGTTAGGTTTAGGTGAGGATGGTGGTTTGTTGCTGTAAAGTACCTGCATCTGAAGAAATACATTTGCATCAAATTTCGAGGTTGTATGGGAGGGAATTTTTGACATGAAAGGGATGACAACTGTCAGAATGTAAGTATTGCAGTTTGTTTGTAGTTTTAATGTGAACAGAAGCGTGTAGCTGACCTTCAGTGAAGATGAGGTGGTCAGCGTCAAAGAAAAAGGCACGAGTTTCAGTATAGGACCACATGAAATTTAAGTGGGAGAATGTATCCAGAGATTACAAATATTTCAACAGGACAGCCTCACCGTAAGTCAATATGCCGACAAGTGTTATCAATGTAGCTAATCCAGATCGGGGGCTGAAGGCTTATGGATTGCAGGAAAGTCCCCTCCAAGCAAACCATGAAAATTGTAGTGTAGGAAGGAGCCATCTTGGGTCCCTGGCTGTTCTGTTGCTCTGTTTCTATGTCTGCCACTCAAAGATAATGTAGCCATTCATAAGTATTAAGTCAATTAAAGTGAGCAGGAAGTATGTCACAGCTTTGGAATCAGGTAGGTACGTGGTGAGCTAATGTACAGCAGCAGACTGGCCACATCCATGAGGAATGTAGGTATATAGAGGAAGTTTGGTATCAGTGGTGACAAGCAAGATGTGTGATGTCAGTGGGATGGCACAGATTTCTGATGACCTAGGAATTGGTTAGTGCCTTTAATGCAGTAGGGGAATCTTTGTACTATATATTGCAGGCACTGATCAACCAAGGCAGACATACATTCAGTGTGTGCTTTGAAGCCAGCAACTATAGGACAGCAAGGGGTGATTGGGATTGTGGATCATAGTAAGAGGGTAAAAGGTGGTGAGAGTGAATGATTTGGGTGGAGCAGGAAGTTTATGGATTGAATTGTTAGTCGTAGTGGGGGACTGATGTTTTAAGGAGGGAATGTAGGTCATTTTGTACCACAGAGGTGGGATCTTGATGGCAGATTCTACATCTACATTCATACTCCGCAAGCCACCCAACGGTGTGTGGCGGAGGGCACTTTACGTGCCACTGTCATTACCTCCCTTTCCTGTTCCAGTCGCGTATGGTTCGCGGGAAGAACGACTGTCTGAAAGCCTCCGTGCGCGCTCTAATCTCTCTAATTTTACATTCGTGATCTCCTCGGGAGGTATAAGTAGGGGGAAGCAATATACTCGATACCTCATCCAGAAACGCACCCTCTCGAAACCTGGCGAGCAAGCTACACCGCGATGCAGAGCGCCTCTCTTGCAGAGTCTGCCACTTGAGTTTATTAAACATCTCCGTAACGCTATCACGGTTACCAAATAACCCTGTTTGTAGAAGTGTCAGAATGCTGGCATAGTCCCTCACTTACATACTTCAATCAGTCATGTGCCACAGTGATAAATTCCTTGTCCACTGGGAGGTTAATGATGGAGTCATTAGTGTTTATGGAATGAATTGCCTGGAATTCTGCAGAGGGCAGCTTAGGATCAAGTTGTTGGGAGCCGAGAATGGGTGGTGAAGCAACAATGGATGTTAGGAATTCTTGTTAAGTTTGTAAAAGGTGATTTTGAGTCAGTGGTGGTGGTTCAATCTGAGATCTTGGTGGAGCTGTTAAAGGCAGGTTTCAGTGTTAGGTTTTCTGTTGGAAAGGTTTTGAGGTTTGGTTGCAAAGTTCTATTTCCTGTTGAAAAGACATATGAGGGAAACAGATCAAGAGTACTGCCATTGAACTGTGATGGAACCTTTATATGCCAAACTTTTCATGGGTCACTTGGAGGGGCTTTGCTAGGATTTGTAAGCCTTCAGCCCCTTGCTTGGTTTAAATAAGACCTGGCGAGACAGTTCTCCATGAGCACTCTAGCTGCGCTCCTGTCTACCACTGTAAGAACAGCAGCGAGTGGCACTGAGGGACTGAGGGTTAAAGAGTAACAGGAAGAGGAAGGCTGAGCCAGACACCACTAGAGCAAAGCTATTTCCATGTCAGACACCAAGCAGTTTGCTGACAGTACTGCTTGTGTTATATTTATATACTGCATTAGGAGTACTATGGTGTCTATGCACATGTCCGAAAAATAAAATGTGGAGAAACCACATTGGTCAGTGCTGAAAAGGAATTTCCTTTGTGTATCATTTAAAGGCTCTGTAAAGTGCTTAATACACTAATGCATTATTATGGTCTGTAAACACACTTATTGAAACATCATTACAACACTCCACAAAGGTGATATGGCACACTTTTTTTTCTGCTGAGTGACAGTATGTGCTGTCTGAGCTGAAGATGGCCATTAGGGACAAAACTAAGTTAAGGGTAAGTAGAGCAGTGACAAAATCTTTTATGGTTGACATCACCAATTATTTGAATTCATTAAGTGTCGTAATGTATGGGAAAGACTCATTTGATAACAGAGATAGCAAACAAGATTGGTGCTATCAAACAAAAAGTAATCCTGTGGGAAAATCAGCTTCGAGATTATGAGATTATGGTACGTAACATTTTCTGTAGCTCAAGACAATCATTTGTGGGCAAGACATGACTGACTATATTTGGCTAACTGAAACATTTTGTCATGAGTTCTCAAAGATATTCCAAAACATTGCATGACTGAAGACAAATTTCAGTTTATTTGGGAGACCATTCTTGCTTTTGACTGCTAATGTACCTCATTACTTCCAACTTGACCTGATAGACATACAGTGTAGCACCCAGCTCAACAACCTGTTTGTCTAATCCAATAATTTAAGGATGTGTATAAAATGTTACCCCGAGAGCACAGAGAAGCCACTAAAGCTATTTTAATGCTTGGCTGTGAACATGTAATAGACACTAAAATCCCTGACACAGCAATATTGCTCTCCTTTGTGTAGAAAGTATGTACATTTGCATCCCTGTTAATGAAACCATAAAAATAATTGAAGAAAACCTGAAAACACACAACCAGCTACCTCATGAACACACGGATGAAACCATAAAATCATTACAGTTAATAACACAACAAAATTATTTAGAATTCAATCAAGAATACTACATACAAGAAGAAGGTTTACCCATAGGTTCACCTATCTCAGGAACATTAGCCAACATTTTCATGAATCACATAGAAAAATTAAATATTTGAGGAAATAATAACAAAGAAAAGCTACAACGTCATCAACTGGTAGAGATACATGGATGATATAATATGCATGGTAGATGAACCTAAAAACAGAATACAGCAACTACACAAAGACATAAATACTGTACACAAAAACATAAAATTCACAATAGAAGAAGAACAAGAAAACACACTCAACTTTTTGACATATCCATAAGAAAAGACAATAATAAACACACATCTGACATATACAGAAAACCCACAACAAATGACATTATCTTAAATGAAACTTCAAACCACCCACAGAACCACAAACAAGCAGCAATCAGATACATGTTAAACAGGATGAACAGGATCACCCTAAACATTTCTAATTACAAGAAAGAGTTAGCCATTATAGAACAAATAACATTAAAAATGGACACAAATAAACAATGGTAGACAAACTAAACAAAAAATACAGAGACAAATAATGAAAAAAACTAACCAAATCACACTAACTCGTACAACTTGCACTACAACAAAAAAATGGCATACAATGACCTACCACAACAAATCCACTCATAAAATAGGAAACATATTAAAAAAAAACAAGGCATTAACATTGCTTACAAAACCTACAATTCCATACAAAAGTACAACCCAAAACTAAAATCAAAACCAGACAGATACCACGAATATGGTATTTATCAGCTCAGTTGCAGAGATTGTGGGAAGATATACACTGGAATGACTGGCAGGACATTTGACACAAGATATAAAGAACACATCCGAGCATTCAAATATGGTACAACTCATTCAACATTTGCGGGTCATCTAAAAGAACAACACCGTAGACCAAGCAATATTGAAAATGATATGAATGTCATAAAAATCAGTAAAGACAGACACCACCTCCCTTTCCAAGAGAATTTCCACATACAAAAAGCATTAACACAAAATAAACAGTTGCTCAATGACCAGATAAATATTAGAAACTAGACTCTATATAGAATAACTGATGAAATTATATGAAAAAGAAAAGCCTTTTCCATCCTTCACCCCCTACCACTCTCCCACAACCCCCCCTCCGCCCCCCCCCCAACTCAATTTCAATTCACTTATCACTCCTCACTTTCTCCTCTAACTCATACTCCATCACACTACCATATACTTATGTCCACTGATCATAGTTTTCTCCTCCCCTAAAAAAATATATTGCGTTTTCTTTGCCAAGTGTTGGATGTGTCTTGATCGATGTGTGGCTGTGTTAGATGATACGGGTGCTTGCCATGTAGTGTTTTCTTTTTCCAATTTACTTTCTTCGTATCTGTTGATGTTATGTGATCTAAAGGGTTGTAGAAGTGGTTATGAAATTGCAGTGGTGTGGCAGATGTATTTATATGAGTGATTGCTTTGTGTATTTTGCTAGTTTCTGCTCGTTCTATAAAGAATTTTCTTAAAATGTCTACCTGTTCATAATGTAGGTTTTTTGTGTTGATAAATCCCCTTCCTTCTTCCTTTCTGCTTAATGTGAATCTTTCTGTTGCTGAATGTATGTGATGTGTTCTATATTTGTGGCATTGTGATCGTGAAAGTGTATTGAGTGCTTCTAGGTCTGTGTTACTCCATTTCAATACTCCAAATAAGTAGGTCAGTATTGGTATAGCATAAGTATTTATAGCTTTTGTCTTGTTTCTTGCTGTCAATTCTGTTTTCAGTATTTTTGCTAGTCGTTGTCTATATTTTTCTTTTAGTTCTTCTGTGATATTTGCATTATCTATTCCTATTTTTTGTCTGTATCCTAGATATTTATAGGCATCTGTTTTTTCCATCACCTGTGTGCAGTCGCTGTGGTTATCCAATATGTAATCTTGTTGTTTAGTGTGTTTTCCCTTGACTATGCTATTTTTCTTACATTTGTCTGTTCCAAAAGCCACATTTATATCGTTGCCGAATACTTCTGTTCATCATCATCATCTTGGACAGTTTCCAGCCACTGGCTGGGTTTGTCGGGAACACAAGCCTCTCCATCGTGTTCTGTCTTTCCACCATTCCCCCTCTTCCACCTTCGTCCAGTTCTCTCCTCTTCTCGTCACACATTCCTTCACTCCCTTCACCCATCTATCTCTTGGTCTTCCTTTGGGCCTCTTCCCCTCCAGTTGCAGATCAAACATCCTCTTTGGAATTCTTCCCTCATCCATTCTCTTCATGTGTCCATACCACTGCAGTCTTGATTTTTCTATCCTGTCCTGTACTGGTTCCTCCTTTAGTCTTTCCCTCACATACACATTTCGCAATCTGTCTCGTCTTGCTACACTCAACCTGCTCCTCTGGAACTTCATTTCACTAGCCTGTATTCTACTTTTGTCGCTTTTGTGCATTACCCATGTCTCACTTCCGTATGTCAATATGGGGACAAAGTAGGTTCGGTATGTAATTCCCTTGGATTTCTGTGGCACCTCCTTGCTCCAAATAAGCCCCCTAATGCATTTGTAGAACTGCCCTGCTTTTCTGCACCTTTCATTTATTTCCATTGCGTTTCCCCCCTTACTTTCAATCATGCTTCCCAGGTACTTGAAGTTCTCTACCACTTGTAGTTTTTCCCCTCCACAAGTTATATCCACATTTGGCCTATTCTTCTTCCTTGTTGTGACAATTATTTCACTTTTCCTTGCAGGGAAATGCATTCCATATTGTGCTGCCGTTGCCTCCCATACATCTAACTGCTCTTGCACCTCCTTCTCGCAATTTCCCCATAACATCAGGTCATCGGCAAAAAGCACTGCTTTCATTTTATGATCTCCAATTGCATCTGATACTTGCTGTAGGATTTCATCCATAACAATAATAAACAATAAAGGCGAAAGTGCACTTCCCTGTCGCAGCCCATTTTCCAGCTTGAACCATGCAGTACGTTCCCTCCCCACTTTCACACAACTCTCACTTCCCTCATACATTTTTCTGACTTTTCGTGTTATCTCTTCATCTATCCCTTTTGCGTTCAGCACATCCCAGAGCTTGTCCCTACAGATACTGTCATTCGCCTTCTCAATATCTAAAAAGGCCATGATTAAGTCCTTCCCGTACTCATAGTGCCTTTCCTGCAGTTGCCTTACCGCAAATATGAGGTCCATTGTTGATCTTCCTGGTCTGAAACCGTACTGCTCCTCTTGCAATCTACTTTCAATACTGCTTCTTATTCTCTTCTCCAGGATCTTTTCATAGATTTTTCCACAGTGGCATAGCAGGGTGATTCCTCTGTAGTTCTCACATCTCCTTTTATCCCCTTTCTTGAAGATCGGGACTATAATTCCTTTCTTCCAATCCTCAGGAATTCTGTTCTCCTTCCACACCACCCTCAGCACTCTGTATAGCCACTGGGTTCCTACTACTCCTGCTGCTCATATCATATCCACTGTTACTTCATCCCAACCTGGTGCCTTGCCCCCTTTCATCCTCTTTATGGCTCCTTCCACTTCATTCCAAGTTTGATCATCAATTTCCCCACTATTATAATCGTCGGCTGCCTTAGGCTCTCCATCGCTGTTAGTTACCCGCTTGGCGGCATTCAACAGATCTTCAAAGTACTCCTTCCAAATCTTTTTGAGCTCATGCATTTCCTCCACAACGCTTCCATTATTATCCATGATCCTCAGGCACTCGCTTCTGTCGTTCCTCTTATTTCTTACCATGGTGTAAAGTACTTTTTTATTCCCTTCACTGTCCTCTTCTAACATTCTTGTCCATTTTTCCATCCACTTCTTCTTCTCCGCCCTTACTATGGTCTGTGCCGCTTTCTTGCTTTCCTTATATTTTACCCTAGCTTCCTCTGTTCGGGTCTGGAACCATTCTCTGAAGGCTTTGTTCTTTCGAAGTACTGCCTCTTAACATATGCTGTTCCACCATGGGGTTTCCTTACTTCTCCTCTTTGTGCTAGTTCTTCCGCACACAGTCTCAGCTGCCTCAACTAGAGCCCTCTTAAAATCTCCCCATTCTTCTTCCACTGTTCTCTGATCTTCCTTTGGCAGCTTCTTCCTGATCAGTGTCTGGTACTGGGTCCTCCATTCATCCTCTTTCAGCATTCATGTCTTCAACCTTTTCTCCTGTATATCTGTTGCCCTCCTATCTTTTTTCTCTCTCAGGGTGGCTACCAACAGCCGATGGTCACTGTCTAAGGCCTCAGATGGAATGACCTTAACATCTGTGAGGCTGCTCATCATCTGCCTATCCACTAGTACATAGTCTACTACTGAAGTTTGGGACCAGTCTCCACTGTACCAAATTATTTTGTGGCTACTTCTCTTCTTGTACCAGGAATTTGCGATCGCCAGCCCATTCCTCTTGCAGAATTCCAGCAACAATTTTCCTTCTCTATTTCGGTTCCCCCAGCCCTCTGGTCCCATTATCTCCTTGAACCCTTTCCTGTCTGTATACTTCTGTTATCTTTAGTAATTGGTTGAGTTGTTGATTTGTTGCTGCCAGTAGTTTTAGATCATCCATGCATAGCAAATGTGTGATTTTGTGTGGGTATGTTCCAGTAATATTATATCCATAATTTGTATTATTTAGCATGTTGGATAGTGGGTTCAGAGCAAGGCAGAACCAGAAAGGACTTAATGAGTCTCCTTGGTATATTCCACGCTTAATCTGTATTGGCCGTGATGTGATATTATTTGAATTTGTTTGGATATTAAGTGTGGTTTTCCAATTTTTCATTACTATGTTTAGGAACTGTATCAATTTAGGATCTACTTTGTATATTTCCAATATTTGTAGTAACCATGAGTGGGGTACACTATCAAAAGCTTTTTGGTAATCAATGTATGCGTAGTGTAGCGACCTTTGTTTAGTTTTAGCTTGATATGTCACCTCTGCATCTATTATCAGTTGCTCTTTACATCCTCGTGCTCCTTTGCAGCAGCCTGTTTGTTCTTCATTTATAATTTTGTTCTGTGTTGTATGTGTCATTAATTTCTGTGTAATGACTGAAGTTAATATTTTTTATATTGTTGGTAGGCATGTTATGGGGCGATATTTTGCTGGGTTTCGTGTGCCTGCTTGATCTTTAGGTTTCAGATAAGTTATTCCTTGTGTAAGTGTATCAGGGACTGTGTATGGGTCTGCAATGTAATTGTTAAATAATTTAGTTAGATGTGAATGTGTTGAGGTGAACTTATTTAGCCAGAAATTTGCTATTTTATCATTTCCAGGGGCTTTCCAATTGTGCGTAGAATTAATTGCTTGGGTGACTTCATGTAGCAAAATTATTATTATTATTATTATTATTATTATTATTATTATTATTTCTTTCCTTTCTCAGACGTTATGTCTGGTTAAAAATGGAAAGTGACGCGGACCTTGATCAAGTGTGACTTCCTTTTAACTGTACGGTATATGTTACATTGCATTTAGGAACTTTCGGGTAATTGAACATGTATCAATAATTACAGATTTCTGTAGTTGTATATATACGTTTGGATGTAGCTGTATTGCGTTGATGTACTGGTGGATATGTATGGTATGACTCCTGTAATTGATAGTGTAATTGGTATAGAGTCAACTTCATCCTGATGCTACATGTCCTTGACTTCCTCAGCCAGTTGGATGTATTTTTCAATTTTTTCTCCTGTTTTCTTCTGTATATTTGTTGTATTGGGTATGGATATTTCGATTAGTTGTGTTAATTTCTTGCAATGAGTCTGCAATGTAACTGTTAAATAATGTCATATGTCTGCTTGTGTCTGTATATGTGCGGATGGATATGTGTATGTGTGCGAGTGTATACCTGTCTCTTTTTCCCACCAAGGTAAGTCTTTCCGCTCCTGGGATTGGAATGACTCCTTACCCTCTCCCTTAAAACCCACATCCTTTCGTCTTTCCCTCTCCTTCCCTCTTTCCTGATGAAGCAACTGTGGGTTGCGAAAGCTTGAAATTTGTGTGTGTGTTTGTGTTTGTTATTGTCTCTATCAACGTACCAACGCTTTCGTTTGGTAAGTTACAGAATCTTTGTTTTTGGATATGTTACATAACTTAGTTAGATGTGAATGTGTTGAGGTAAACTTCTTTAGCCAGAAATTTGCTATTTTATCTTTTCCAGGGGCTTTCCAATTGTGCGTAGAATTAATTACTCGTGTGACTTCATGTTGCAAAATTATCACTTCAGGCATTTGTGGTATCATCTTGTATGTGTCTGTTTCTGCTTGTATCCACCGTGCATGTCTGTTATGTTGTACTGGGTTTGACCATATGTTGCTCCAGAAGTGTTCCATGTCTGTTATGTTTGGTGGATTGTCTATTTTAATGTGTGTGTTATCTATTGTCTGGTAAAATTTCTTTTGGTTTGTGTTGAATGGTTTTTTTTTTTTTTTTACCTTCTATTTTCTCTTTTTTTTGTATCTTCTAAGTCGTTTGGCCAGTGCTTGTAATTTCTGCTTCTTTTCATCAAATTGCTCTATTGCTTCTTCTTGTGAGATTTTACCTAACCTTTGTTGTTTTTTGTCTGATATTTCATTTCTTATAAATTGTGTTAGCTGCCCAATGTCTTTTCTCAGTTTTTCTATTCTGATCTGTAGCCTGTGTTGCCATGCTGGTTTTGTGGGTTTCTTCTGTGTGTTGGTTGGTTCTGATCTCTGCCTAGTGTGTATATTTATTGTAGTGAGTGCTCCTATACAAACCAGTAGTTGTAACTCTTCCATAGTTGTGTTTTCATTTATTTTGTTGTGTATGATTGTGTTGATAGTTTTTATTGTTGTTTCGACTTGTGGGTTATTTGGTGGTCTATGCAAGAATGGTCTAATGTCTGTATTTGTGTCTTTGTGTTCTGTATATGTCAGCTGAAATTTTTCTTCTATTTCTAACATGTGTGTCACTTCGTGTTCTATTTGTGCTTGTTCTGGTGGCTGTCTTAAGATTTCGTTTTCCTCTGATTGTTTAACTGATGCGTATTGTTCTTTGTTTGTTTGCTCTGGGATGTTTGAGTACATCACTGTATTTTTTTCTTCTTCTGATTACACATTATTTTGTTCCAGTATTTGTTGTACTTGTTGTTTGATGTTTTCTAATTCTGACTGGGCTATCCTGTTATTTTTTTATTATTACACGGATCTGATCAGCTAGTCGTTGTTCTGTTAAAAATTTTAATTCTGGGTATCTGGTAATAAATGTTGTGTATACTTGTGATCTGTATCCAGTTGTGTTGGTTCCTAGGTTTGTTGCTTGGTAATAACAGAACATGAGGTGTCGATTACCTTCACCTGACCATCTCATCCTCTGTCTTTGTTTTCCTTCTAGGGTGGTTGCAGGAAGCATATCCTGCAAAACACCTATATTTGGATTTAAATCATTTTCCAGTTGGCTAGCAGTGTCGTTACCATTGTAGGTGGGCATAGGGTTCAAGCGTCGTCCCCGACCATGATGGCACTTGTCCGAGGCTTCTTTAGTTCTGTCCTGAACCAACTAATCACACTAAAAGGGGGGTTAGCCCTATTAGTGGTTTGTTCTTTTTGTCGCCTTTTATGACTGGCAGAACATACCGGAGGCCTATTCTTTTCCTGGGCCTCCACAGGTTTTATTATTATTTTTACTACTATTATTATTATTGAAGAAAAATCATTGCAAAGAACAAAATTAAGAAAAAAATAAATGTTTGGGTAATGAAATGGACCAGATTAAAAACATTTTGAGAATGTCATCAGCTAGTTTTGAGCGTCTCTTGTCTATTGTAAAATCAAATATACAGAAACAGTAGACAAAAATGCAGCAAGCTATACCTCCAAGAGATGGCCTTTTAATTACTCATAGATTTTTGCAAACAGTTCTGATATTTATTAGTTTCATTACAGATGTAATTCATTTATGTTTATGATACATTTAAAAAATCTACTAAAATTGAAAGGCATATGTACTGCTGTTCTAGTTCCCCTTCTGGTGAAACAAAATAATCTGTAAATTAATTTTGAACGTCCTTGGCTGTGGTGGTCAATTTTGTGGGTTTAGGAGTTCCAGTGGTATACAACCTCTGACAATAAAGTTTGGTGGAATAGACCTGTAACGTTAATGTAGATGAACTATGAACTACAGTTACCTTACTGTCCTTCGAAATAGTCACCTCTCATTACTATGCACTGCTGAGCTCTGCGATACATGTCCTAGAAACTTTGTACGAAGTCGTCCTTTGGGATGGTGTTCAAAAGCTGCATCACGTTTCGTTGGATATCAGGAATATCGTCAAATCTCTTTCCTTTCAAAGTGAGGTTTAGTCGAGGGAATAGGAAGTAGTCGGGAGGATTTAGATCTGGCGAGTATGGTGGATGTTCAAGTTGCACCACCCCCTTTTTTTGCCAGGAACTGTTTGATGATATTGGCTGTGTGTGGGTGAGCAGTTTCATGAACAAAAAACCAGGAACCTTGTTGTGCATACTGGGGTCGTACCCTGCATAGACATTGCATGAAAAGGGTCAAATTTGGAACATGCCGTGCAGCATTCTACATCGTTCCCTCAGTTAGAAATTCCTTGTGGATAATGCCTTGACTATCAAAAAAGGTGATGAGCATCATTTTGATGCTTGGTGTTTTGGCTTTGATCTTTTTCCGACAAGGTGATGTCAGAGAATTCCATTCCATGCTTAGCCATTTCATTTCAGTGCCGTACTGGAGACACCAGGTTTCATCCTCAGTGACAATACGGTTCAAGAAATCGGGTATTGCATCCATCGTTTTGATAAAATCCTGTGAAGCCTCTAAATGTGTCTGTTTCTGATCATCAATCAAGTGATGTGACACAAGACAACAACATTACTTTGCTCTTCCCTAACTCCTGAGTAAGGATTCGTTGCACAGTTTCACGTTTCATCTGCAGTTCATGCACACAGTTCATCGATGATCGTGTGTGATTAATGTGCTCACTTTCTGAATGTTTTCATCACTGATGGCAGTCACTGGTTGTCTGCTACAGGGATTGAACCACTTGTACACATACTTCATGGACAGTGCTTGATCTCCATAAACATGTACCAGCATTGCATGTGTTTCTTTCGGTGTCTTGCCAAGCTTAAAACAAAACTTTAAATTGATCCTTTGCTCATTCATTGTCCTGTTCTCAGTTCAGAACCAACTCACTAAACAAGCAGTTCGTCCAACAGGTCTGACATGAAACACATATGATGCTCAACTGAACTATGGTGAGGGCATGTTATTAACTCAGGCTTTTACGCAGGGCCCACCTGCCTTTGTGCCTCTCCTTTCCAATACTGACATTTTGGTACCAATATTGCAAACACAGAATTTTTGCAAATTTGAGAAAAACTTTCAGCAACTGGCAAGTTCTCCAAGTACTTGCAACGAGATGTTGGAAACTGTTTCCACTAACTTGTGGGTGCTACTTCTGCAAATTGATGAAACTTGTGAAAGTTGACTTGCTGGGAGTGTTTCCACATCAAATAACTTGCAGAAATAGCTTCCACAAGCAACTTTTGGAAGCTTCCTTGCTTGTGGACATGCACTTTAAACTTCCTTCCACCTTAAAGTGCCACAGTTTTCCAGTTTTTGTATCAGTAGTTCATGGGAAGTGGTGTCGCATCCTTAAGAGCGACCCGAAACATTGCAGTTACAACCTTTATTCTTTATTTTATTTATTTATTTAAACTGTTGACTATATAAAATATTCTGTCATATTGGTAGTTGCTGATTCTGTAGATTTACCCTTTCTGAAACAGTACCATGATGTTAGAAGAATGTAATGTTTGTCTAGATAAACAACTAATCTGTTATGCATGTAGAGTTGCCAGTTATCTTCCAGTAACATGGTGGAATAATTTGTGACAGTTGCTCAGTTTTGGTCCTCTTGTGCCACAACAGCATTTACTATTGCTATATCACTCTTGTCTCATTTTTATCTTTTCATGCTTGAACAGTTAGTAGCTTATCTGGCATGTCTTATATAGTATGTCACATTTCTATTCTTTTGTGATAATGCCATTTTCTTCCACACCCCAAATCACAATACTATTCTGATATCAACGAAAAGATTGTATATCATTGCCATTAGTGTTCATAGTTGCTGTTGTCAAAAATATTGGCCAGTTTGTAAGCTGAATTCAGATGTGCAAGCACACTTCCATGACATTAAATATGTGAATAATCCTCAGTTGTAAATCACACAACTATAAATTATTCTCACATCAGTTCATAATTTTTTATTATTTGTCTCTTAATTTTAAAATCCGTATAACAGTCTTACCCATTTTTGATATCAGGTATGATGCAGAACGAACTGTCATGTACCCATCACCTGAAAAAGTATTGGAGTTTGCAAGTAGCCAGGAGACCCCAAGTGGCACAGAAGGGGAGAACATGGCTAGTGCTGAAATACCAGGCATGCAACCAATGGTGTTCCTGGAACAACTAAGACAGGCTGCTGAAAGAGATCCATTGCATGAATTGCATGAACAGGAGCGCAAAATAATTTGGAGTCTTCGATACGATTGCCTTGCACATTTTCCACAGCTGCTCCCAAAATTACTTGACTGCGTCGAATGGAATGATCACAGAGAGGTGAGTAATTCCTTTACTTAGGTAATTCTTTATCCTAATAAGTTAGCCACATTGGTAGCTGCTCCAAATGGAAGACTTGCTTTGTTGTTGTCCTACAATTTTTGCTGTTTTGAGTGTGGTAAACTGACACTACTATTTGAAACACGAATACAGATTGTTACTAATTCGTCTTATCTATTAACGGAATCCCTGCATTTTACATATTAATTTACATATATAAGATGATTTGCGGCTTTTCCTTTGTGAGAAATTATGTCTCAGATATTTACCTATTTATTCATTCTAGTCCACTCTCTTGATAACTCTCTGTCTCCTGAATGTTGAATCGAATTTATAATGTCTGTCATATGACCTTTCCTTGTTTCTTTTTGTTTCTGCTACTATTCCTCTAACATCTAGAGAGCTACCAATATGCTGTTCCGAATGCACTTACCCAATGGCATCTTTTTCCACTCTCTGTCAGATGTTCCTATAGTGTTGCAGAAAAACAACCGTAAGTTTTTAGTATACAGTTTGTTTCATATGCTGGTATAACTGTTATTACAGTGATATAAATTAATAGAGGGAAACATTCCACGTGGGAAAAATATATCTAAAAACAAAGATGATGTGACTTACCAAACGAAAGCACTGGCACGTCGATAGACACACAAACAAATACAAACATACACACAAAATTCAAGCTTTCGCAACAAACTGTTGCCTCATCAGGAAAGAGGGAAGGAGAGGGAAAGACGAAAGGATGTGGATGGATATGTGTGTGTGTGCGAGTGTATACCCGTCCTTTTTTCCCCCTAAGGTAAGTCTTTCCGCTCCCGGCATTGGAATGACTCCTTACCCTCTCCCTTAAAACCCACATCCTTTCGTCTTTCCCTCTCCTTCCCTCTTTCCTGATGAGGCAACAGTTTGTTGCGAAAGCTTGAATTTTGTGTGTATGTTTGTATTTGTTTGTGTGTCTATCGACGTGCCAGCGCTTTCGTTTGGTAAGTCACATCATCTTTGTTTTTAGATATGTTATTACAGTGACTAACACAAGAAGTCTGTAAACAATAGCAACAATAACAACAACAGCTATTATGAATTTTAGTAGGCCCTATTACTGCCACCTCCACAACCACCACCTCAGTTTTATAACAGCAACTGATAGCTGTAGCAGACCTCAAATTATTAGCGTAAGACCCAAAAATATGCAACCACTGGAGACAGTGAAAATTTTAGGATTATCTGGTGAAAAATTTGCAACAAAGTCGTAGAGTTGCACACATTCCTAAAAACAGTGTAATTGATGGTCAAAAATGTTGGAGTTGGCGGTCGTGTGTGCGTGAGGTGTGCCTGCCTGCCTGCTTTCTTGCTCTTTTGTGTGTGTGTGTGTGTGTGGGTGGGTGGGTGGGTGTGGGTGTGCGTGTGTGTGTGCGCGCGCGCGCGTAGTAAGTAGCAATCTGTCTTTTTCCTACATTGTTTGAATAATAGTAAATATAGAAAGTTGGCTAAAACCTGAGATTGAGAGCAGTGAGACTTGTTGGGCAAAAGTAAATATATATTGAAAAGATAGGCTAATTGGAAGTGGAGGTGTTGTATTAATCACAATGGACAAGGAACTCAAATCCATAGAGATAAAAATTGAAGCTGAATGCCAGATTGTTTCAGCAAAGTACACTTTAGCATGCTATCACTATCACAGTCATACTATCAGTATTATGAGAAGGAAAGTTGCTACTCACCATATAGCGGATAAACTGATTCGCAGATAGGCACAACAAAAAGACTTTCACACTTAAAGCTTTTGGCCAGTGGTCTTCGCAGTGTGATTACAGTTACCTGAGACTACAGTCGTGCGTGCGAGTTGCTTTTGTGTGTGTGTGTGTGTGTGTGCACACGTGCGCGCATATTTGTCTATTGTAGACGAAGGCCACTGGCCGAAAGCTCTAAGTGTGAAAGTCTTTTTGTTGTGCCTATCTGTGACTCAGCATCTCCGCTGTATGGTGAGTAGCAGTTGTTGGTACAGGATCTCCAATGGTATGACCCTGTTTCCAAAATAGATGTAGAGGTTTTTAGTTGTATAATATGCATTACTGAATGATAGATTGCTACTCAACATATAGTGGATGTGGTGAGTCACAGTCAGACACAACAAAAATCTACTAACTCCGTAAGTGTTTTGTCAGAAGGACTTCTTCCAAAATAGACAACATACACACACACATGTTCGCACAAATGCAGCTCACACACATGACCACTGTCTCTGGCTGCTGCAGCCAGGTCCAAAGTCTTTTTGTTGTGCCTGAGTATGACAGCGATTACACTATGTGGTGAGTAGCAATCTATCCTTTTCATAATATTCTCATTATTCCATTGTGGATTTTCCATTGTTTGAATTATTAAATGAAATATTATAAGCTGTTCACTGCATTTTTCGACATTTTATTAGAAATCTTTTCACACATTCCAAAACACAGCACCATACACCATCATGATCTACACACTGAAACTTCAGAAACATGTGTCTATCACCGTTCACTTTCTCTCTCCAGGAGCACAACTCCAGAGGTAACACAGTTCATAAGATATCGATCACATCGCAAACAAAAGCAACTTATGCATCTTTCACTTACATCTTATTTTTTTAGTACTTCAGATTGTTTCAATACTGACAATAATAATCACAATAATAATAGCTAATGTACCGAGTTACATAAATATGCAAAATATGTATGACAATTTTGAAATTACGTCATTTGAGCAAAAATATCTTACATACATATATGTTTTGTATTGATACCTATGCAAATGTTATGATGATAATATTTGCATTACAAAATTAATAGAGATGTAAAAATGTTGTTGTATGAAAAGTTTTGTTGGATTGTGATGTGAGTTAAGTAAGTGTATCATGTTCCTTAGAAAATAATGATAGTGTCCCAATGATGAGTTTTGTTACAAGATGGACACAGCATATTTCCCTGCTCACCACCACCACCACCACCACAATCAGACATATGCACACGGCAACATAGCTTGCTTGCTTTGTGTCTTAAGCAGTATCTCTGTTAAGACATCATTTGCGGCAAAACTTCTCAAGCAAAGACTGAACAGAGAGAAAGATGTAAGGATTGGGTTAGACTTTTTCTTCATTTATTGATTGACTGATTTGTTTGTTGTTCAGCACTCTCTTAAGTCTAACCAGGCATTCTACATATTTCACATTACATTCATTACAATACGCATGCTATAAGTTATATCATATTTACAGTATCATACAGCATTTAGAAATTACAATCGTCCAGAAAGAAATGAAAGCCCAATTTACATTAGTAGAAGTGCAACAATAAAGGCAAATTACATTATGGTATATGGTGCTTTTTTGAAATTGTGCCTGTTATTGATGGTACACTAAGTGGCTATTCCCTCAGTTTTTTTGTTGCACCTTATAATACATTTATAGAAAGAAAATCATGCTATGAATAATGGTGCTGCAGTAAAACTAAGCTATCACACAGCTCTTAAAATAGCAGTAGCAGTGCATCCTTTCACCAATGGAGAATTTGTTAAAAATACTTTGTAAATACGAGAACAATTTTGAAACAGTTCCTCTTTCAAAGTTTGCAAATGTAGTGAAGAAATGGTGAACAATGAAGGAGCGCATTTGAAATACGGGAAAAAGGTTTAGTGTTTTCGTCTTTGGCTTGGACAGAACGATAGATGTAACTGGTGTTGCTCAACTTGATGCATTTGCGAGATGTATTGATGCCAAGTTTGCAGGTGAACACTCCAACTGGAACAGCGTACTCTACTGTGTTGCACTGAGTGATGTGGCTCAATGGTAAGGCACTGGACTCACTTTTGGGACGAAGGCAATTCAAATCCCTTTTCAGCCACTGAGATTTGAGTGTTCTGTTGTTTTTCTAAATCACATAAGGCAAATACTGGGATGATTTCTTTCAAAAGGATGCAGACAGTTTTCTCCCCCAACCTTAGGTTGTGCTCCACCTCTAACACCTGTCACTGACAGGACATTAAATTATAATCTTCCTTCCTTTTCTGTAATAATGAATAATAATGAATAATTTCCAGTGCCATTAAGTTTAAATGTTGTTTTGATGCAAAGGGAAAGGACGCGTGTGTTTGTTGATAATCCTCATCTTTAGAAAAAGGGTTCTTGTAATGGTGCAGTGTTACATGATATCTCAAAAATGCTATATTAATTCTTACCCAGAAATAGATAAGTTGCCATATTTCATTACTTGTCTAAAAGAAGCTTGCATTCCATGATGTCTTAGATTGGGCACATTTCTTTGAGAATGTCTATCGTCTCACTGGCGCATTTCTTTGTGAAATTCTATCATATCACTGAAACTTTGTAACACACTGTAAATTCCAGTGTGGAATACAAATAATGGAAAAATTAAGGTAATCACTCCTTGTATAGTTGAGCACTTGAGAGGCACCTAAATAAGATTTAAAGCTGAACTTTTGAATAATTTTCTGTTTTAAAGATAAGTAACTAAAGTGCGCACGCGCACACACACACACACACACACACACACACACACACACACACACACACACACACACACACACTACTACTACTACTACTACTACTACTGCTCTACTACTTTGCCCCAACTCTGATGGCTGGAAGGCAGCGAGACAGCAAGGAATGTGACACCTTTGAGCCCACTGTGGCGCACATAGGGGAAGATTCATGTGGTACAAATGAAGAGAAATAATTGAATGTCAGTAGTTATGCAGAAAATGGAAGGGGTGTAAAACGGAGGAAGAAAACATGTAGGTGTAGGTTATTGGTACATGTAAGTGTAGGTGAGTGGAGTGGAGTGGGAGGTGTGGGGATAGGTTTGGCCGTGGATGTCGTTTAATGATGGCCTAAGATATGAGGTATATTGGGAGGACTGTGGAGTTCCATTTTGGGAGAGGTGGGAGTTATTTTGGGAAAGATGTTCATTATTTCAGGGCACAATGAAAGGTAGTTGAAACCCTGGCAGAGGGTGTTGTAAAATTGTTCCAGTCTCAGGTGATACTGGCTAATGAATGGGATGCATCCTTGCAGCTGGTTTGCATGTGTAACAAAACTGTACTTTTTACTGGTGGGGTGAGAGATTGAGGTTGTTGCAAAAATTGCAACATTAAAAGAGATTATTTGATTTAGACAATAAATCTCAAAAGTTTGTCGTTACAATTGTCTTCCATAGACATCAAGACTGCGTGATCATGGAAGTATCTTTTGATCACTTTGACCTCCACCACTTGAAGATAACTTTGAGACAAATGCTAATGTTTACTGCTATAACAGTTTCCAAACATTACACGTTAGTAATTTGTTCTCCAGTGGCACGTGCATGGTTCACTTCATTGTTCACACACATCTTAGTTCGGTGTAACTCGGAGTAATCTGGTTCCTGCTGCTGCTGCTGCTGCTGCTGCTGGACCCGTCATTATCCAGCTCCATTTCATCTGCTAACTGAATCAAGTTATGTGAATTCCATGACATAATCCAGGTACCAAGTCATTTTATAGTGGTTCATTTATGACAAACTGCACCACTTCTTAGTGGAAGCCCACTTCAATAACAGGCTACATAGTCACAATACTGTATTACAACAATTAGATTATTGCACAGACCTGCGATACAGTGGTTTCGGCTCAAAACTGTCTCCAACTGACCTCCTCTGAGCCTTGTGCTCCTATGAAAACAACAAAACTACAGTCCAAGTTTATAAAATTAACAATTAAAAGTTTAACATTAATATGAGTTTCTATCCACAAAACCTTGCTTAATTTTATGCTGAAACTGGCATGTGCAGTAAAGATTTTTACGTAGGATATACATCATATTTTATAAAATAATGAAAAACAACAATGCCAACGTAATTTTTCTTAATTATGGCTTCATTACTGAGAGCAAAATACTGCGAACATATATTTGACAAACATTACACACAGGTAAACAAATGAAATAATAAATTTTATGAGATATAATGTATTAGGTGAAATCACTTATTAGATACAATTGTAATCACAGAACTTTCAGTGAATTGTCTCTTCGGAGAGTATATCGTTAGAGCATTGAAACATGAATGTAAACATGGGGTTGTTTTATTTCACAGGGACAGTTGAAGAATTAGAGATCTGTTTGTGGCCTAGGTTTGGAATGAATTGTCAGTCTGTGCTGGCCTTACAGTGCACTTGACAAAGAATTTCTTATGACTGCAGATGCATTGTCCACATGTGGCCAGACTGTATGGGGGAAACGAAAATGTAATGAAAAGTAATAAGTTTGATAATATCAGATGAGCAATAGTAAACCAGAAGTAGTAACTCCTTGCCACATAGGTCATACTCCTGTGGAAGACCTAGTTGTAAGACCTGTCCAATACACCCTTTGCATCCTACTCCACTTCAATCACAGGCTTATATTGTCAGATGCCGGGCCATGTATGAAAGCAGTTATGTTACATACCAGCTCTGCTGCAATGTATGCTCCGCATTTTATATGGATATAATCACCAATGAGTTGTACATCCAAATGAATGGCCATCCTGAACAGTCGCCAATAGCAGATAGAAGTGGTAGAACACATTCCTGAACACAAAATGCTCAATTTCAATGGATGATTCATTACCTGAGTCAACTGCATCTCTTCACCAACACCAGCTTGTTGTAATT
Organism: Schistocerca nitens; assembly: GCF_023898315.1. Lineage (NCBI taxonomy): Eukaryota > Metazoa > Arthropoda > Insecta > Orthoptera > Acrididae > Schistocerca > Schistocerca nitens. The sequence continues at coordinate 302,047,093 of NC_064617.1, forward strand.
ATGTAAATGAGAAATGTCTTTGCAAGAAATCCTTTAATATTATAATTCTCATGGCCTTAATCTCTCCCTGCCCCACACCCATCTCCAACACTGCTCCATATCACTAACTTTACTCTTCTTATACTCACACTGTCTTCCCTGCAGTCTCTCTTTCCTCTTCTTTGTCTCCCCCTGCCAATCCTGTTCTTCAGGTCACGTCTGAAGTTGCCAGTGTAATCTTCCCCCCTGTCCCCTCCTCTTTCTCTTTCACTCTCCTGCTCTCTTTCCCTCTCCTTCTCTCCCTCTCTCCCTTTCTGTTTCCCTCTTCCTCCCTCCCTACCGCCCCTTCTCCACTCTCACCCCCACCTCCACCCCACCCCCACATGATCACCCCTTTCTGTTATAAATGTGACACGGGTGTATAGGTAATATGAATGGTTATGTGTATACTCATAATTATATCCCTGTGAAATATTCACGAGTTTTTGTCATGTAAAAACCCGTATAAATAATTTGTTCACTTATTTTCAGGTTTCAGAAGTGACTGCACTTTTGAGAAGGTGGCCGAAGCTATCAGTGGAAAAAGCACTTGAGCTGCTTGACTATGCATATGCGGATCAAGCAGTTCGTAGTTTTGCTGTACAGTGTCTTAAAAGTGTTAGGTAATTATAACTTAATTTATATTGGCTTTATGTCTCTTACTACATGAGGAAGGCTATTGCATGTTTTAGAAACGAAGGAAAAAAAGAGAACCAAAAGTAAAGGAAAAAGTAACACTCACCTTAGATAGAAAACATTGAATGGATACAAAGTTTCCATTATTGCTCAAATTCCTTCTAGTGTACTTAAAATTGGATTTCACCTCTAGAATTCCACAATGTGGTCGAGAGGTTCTGGTATCTCTTGTCAACACAGTATATGGTATCTTGTGGAGTTCTTTCGAGTTTTGCTCCAAGAGGCTTCCTTGACTTTTTACACAGTTCTTTATTAGTCTTATACCAGTGTTGGACCATGTGGCGCTTAATTATTCCCTGTAACGGGTTATCTGGCATGGTAAGGTCTGGGTTGTTTTAGTTGCCATTCCAAAATGGGCTGGAGATGCTGAATCACACCCAATCCAGTGGCCTTGAAATTATTTATCAAGGAACTGACAAACATAAAAAGAAAAACTGTGCTGGAGTTTTGTCAATGACTTCCTTGTCTTTGAGCCGACACATGATCCATGATTTCCTTGTCTTTGAACCGAGGTTTAACCACATTTGCAACATGTCCAAATAAGAATTTCTGTTCACGTACCCTAAAATAAATGTGGTTCCAAAAGATACTGTGATGTCATTCTGGCCCGTATTATTACATGGGAAGGGTTCCTTTCCAATTCTACCATGTAATAGGGATGTTCCTTAAACAAGAAAACCACAGTCCACCTGTGTGAACTGCGATATATTGCACATTCATCAGAAACTACTCTAGAGCAGGGCTTATCAACCTGTGGTCTGCGGACCCCTTAAGGGTCCGCCGGCTCTTTCTAGGGGGTCCGCGGCCACCTTTCACCAAATCGTGTAAAATAATGAGTAAAATTATTGAATAAAAGTGTGAGAATCAAATTTAACACTTTTTTTGTGTGTGTGAAAAGCATGTGTACTTTTACTTCAGGTCGTATCCCCAAGCAGCCTTTGCGGTTCGTAAATGAGAACGTATACACAGGTTAGTGCCAGAGAATGCGGCTTCTCTGATCGACTGTTCCCGGCTCGCGGCGCTAGATGCGCTGAAACATTTTACGCATGCGCGGAACGAGCTTTGTCGACCAATCACAGCGCTCAAGGCACGTATGCGGTCCCAGGCATAATTAAATGTTAAACTTGCTTTGTCAGTGCACTACCTATTTCATAAGTCGATTTTTGATCAGTTTATTACTTCTAACATGGATCGGTGGCTGAAGACGGGATCATTGAAGAAGGGTGCAGTTTCTCCATCGCCTTCACAACAAGGGAAGTTTCCAGTTGAAATGAATGAGGAGGGAGGACGACCAAAGGAAGACTTTACATACATTTGAACATTTTTCTTTGGATTTCACGAAAAATCACACACACACACACACACACACACACACACACACACACACACGACTGTTACGAAATATGCATGCTCCTTACACAACAGTAGCCAAATAGTGGAAGTGAACAGACCATAAGCGGCAGCTTGTCAACAGCGAACAGTTTGGACGTGACGTTGATTGCTCTTGGAGGAAGACAGCTCCATCGTGTGAAATTTCAATTACCAAGTAATTTTAATCAGGCTATAGTGTGTTGAAGAAAGTTAGTAAATCCACTAGTAAGTGTCTGGATGTGCTCTTGACTGACTAGGTGTCCGCCATGGATTTTCGACTGAAGAAGGGGTCCGCCAGCTGAAAAGGTTGGGAAGCCCTGCTCTAGAGCAAGACGCACAGCAATCTTGCAATCCTGAAACAAAACAATAAAAAGCACCGCATTATTCAACAAACCTTTGCTGTGAAGACAGCTTTGTTAGCCTAACACAGCACTGTTCTGACCTGTTGATCATAAACTGCAAATATATTGACATGCATTCTGGTCATGCTCTGGTTTTGACAAAGTGGTTTTCTTTATAATGTTGATCCACAAGCTCTCTGGTTTGAAACTGTCAGTAGGATAATTTTCTGACCACTATTTCACGTCAGCCCAGGCTGAAGTGTTGGGAGAATGCTCTTCTGTTGCAGTTATAAGTTTATTGCTCATAAAAAACATGTTGATAATGAAATTATAGGTCTTACCTTACCAGTTCATGGCATTAATTGAAACTGGTAGCGATGGCCAACAAGTCTTTTTCCATCACTATGATCCCTACACTGCCTGAGCAGTGTTCCCTCAGAATGAGAAGTTACCTCTGCTACTGACTGTAATTAACTTTCAGGGTCTTTAAAGTTTTGTGATTTGCCCTAGTGATTTTTTAAAGTTATTCCATGCCCTTTTTGTTCCATAAATATAAAGTTAGTATAGTTTTCATAATGATTATACATAAAAATTTATCATAATTTTTTATTTGTTTCAGTGATGAAGACCTCTCATTGTACCTGCTTCAGCTTGTCCAGGCACTGAAACATGAAGCTTATTTGTACTGTGATCTTGTAGAGTTCCTGTTACGCCGTGCTCTGATGAACCAGAAAATAGGTCACTATCTTTTCTGGCATCTCAGGTAACGATGAGACTATATTTAGTGTGACACTTATTTGTGATAAACTAGTTGCTAGATGTTTCATTTTGGCAGACATATCATTTATATTTTGTGCAAGTTTGCAGCGTTGCTTTTCGTATCTTGTGTGTGCGTTAAGATCGCTAATTGTTTGAGTTTGTGGAGGTAATATTGTGTCTGAAAATAAAAAAAATTGTAATGAGTGTGTTACCAGTTATGTCATTAAATGTGAAAGATTTCCAAAAATGGAGATTCATTAGTGAACAATGCAGATAGCATGTTGAGAATTGTTAGGATAGACCACAAAACAAACAAATGGATCATGTGCAAACTGGCATGAATTACATAAATATTACTGTAGTGAAAATGAAATGGAGGTAGTCAGGACACGAAGTTGGGTGGATAGATGGCAGATGCACTAAGGTAGTTCATTGCTGGATTCCAGTAGGTAAGAAAATATTGAGATGAAAACCTAATGAAAGATGGGTAGATACCCTTAGCAAACATGCAAGAACAACGTGAAGGTATGTAGCTGGAGCTCATAATCCATGGAGAAGTCTGGAGGAGACCTTCATCCAGCAATATATCTCAAATGGCTGATGATACATATTCGCTTATTTGTTAACAGCTTGTGTTGAAGAAAACTTGATCTATAAAACTACTCCATGTAGTCTGATATTTGTGATAAAGCTTTTTGTATATTACTGCAATTACACCATCTCATTTCAGATAGTGAACATCTAGAACTTTAGTCTTTAGCATTATTATTTTTTAGCGTACTTTTCCTCTGACATTCGACTGTGAACAAATTTTGTACTCTCATACTGATTTAAAGACGTTACCACCACCAATGCACTTCGTATTTTGCTATGAAACAAATCTTTTAATACCATATGTAGTAACTACGTGCTCCTTGATGGGAAATCTGATACTACCATCCATGTGTCATTCATTGAGTGAGTTATGATTGCATTTGTATATAATTGAACTGATAGACATTTGCTAAAATGTGTTTGAAAGATGAGCGGAGAATATTCAGTTCAGATCTGATGAACAGGGCAATTGTGGTTAAAGTACAAATACACCATGAATTTGAGTCTAGACAAATACATATGAAATAAGACAGTGAAGATGCACCTGTGTTTAATGGTACCATTTGAATAATGTTGCAGAAAAAGAGATTATTACATTCTTTCTACAAATGTGTGCAGGGAAACTGGTAGAGAAAACTTAATGGCAGTTCAGTCATGCATGAAGCCTGCAATGACTGCAGTGACACTGGTGGAAAGTCTATCAGAAAATTCTAGGAAAGGCAATGTATGGATCCAAACCCTCCATCAGTCTGCTGTGAATTACTCTGGTTTTGAAGATGAAAAGAGTAAACAGGAAGCTGGAACGTGAAATTCTGCATTTAAAAATCATTTCATGCTTGAGAGTACGATCATATCAGTGTTGGGTCACCACACAAGCTCACATATGAGAGAGAGACCAATATAAGAACCCACAGGAATGAAAAACAATTATGACTGCTCAAAGCTGACAAGACACCAGGCCGTGACAGAATTCCGTATACATTTTACACTGAATACGCTGAAATATTAGCCTCTTTCCTACTTCATACATATTGGAAATCTCTTGAACAGTCGAAAGTTCTATGCAATTGGAAATGAGCCCATGTCACTCTTATTTGCAAATAATAATAATAATAATAATAATAATAATAATTTGGATGCATAGAATTACAGACAAATATGTTAACATTCATCTTTTGCTGAATCCTTGAGTGTATTCATACATTATGATGTAGCTGGTGGACAAGAAGCTTCTCTGAAAACATCAGAACAAAATCAAGAAAAATCACTGCTTGGAACATAGCCTGCTTTATTCACATAAATCTTGTGCACAATTTCAGAAGAAAAGCTAACAACTCACCAGATATTACAGAATAGGATTGTCAAAATTCTAGACTGACAACCGTGCTGCCTTTCAGACAAATCTGTTTCTGAGTTGTAGTACACACATGCAACATACATATGTGCGCATGCACGTGCGCTCACACACACACACACACACACACACACACACACACACACACACACACACACACAAAAATATACATGTATGACTACATTGTGCTGGATGAGTTACATAATGCCAGCACTGTAGCTCTGCAGGTTGTCTGGGGTGAGAGGTCATGTTGCGTGTAGTGGACGAAGGGGAGAAAGGAGGTGGGGAACAAGGGGGAAGGTTGGGGAAGGTGGTTGACAGCTGAGAGCAACTGGCAGCAGGTGCACAGCATAGGAATGTTGCACTAGTGAGCTTATTCTAGTTGCAGGTATGGGATGTTGTGTACATTGCACAATGGCCTGGAAGAATTGATTGGGAGGAGCAGGTAGCACAGATGGATAGGAAGGATGGGTCACATTGGTGATGTGTCAGCTGTTTTTAAATGTAATATAATGCCTGTAACATAGGAAATTTACAAGTTTAGCAGTGGAAATCTTGAGCATGTCACATTGATATAATATTTAGTGGTGAACTCATACATTATGTACTCTTAATAGGAAACGTGAATGGAAGACTTAAATTTGTTGGAGGAATTTTGGGAAAGTGCAGTGTAGCTGTCTGTATAGGTAATTGCATACAAGGTGTTAGTGCAACCAGTTGTAGATTACTGTTTTTCTTTTGGAGTCTTTATAAAGTAAGAATGAGAGCAGTCATCAAACAAATTCTGAAGTATGCTGCTAGGATTGTAGCAGGTTGATTTAGCCCATTTGAAAGTGTAACAAACATTCTCTGACAACTTCAAATGGGAATCTTTGGAAGAAAACTACTGATGTTCTGATTAAATCTTGTTTAACAAATTCAGAGAACTGGTGTTAGAAGAATACTGTCCAACAATTCTGCTGCCATCATTATATTATTGCATAAGGATCATGAAAATCGAATATATTGCTTCCCCCTACTTATACCTCCTGAGATCACAAATGTAAAATAGAGAGATTCGAGCGCGCATGGAGGCTTTCCGGCAGTCGTTCTTCCCGCGAACCATACGCGAGTGCAAAAGGAAAGGGAGCTAATGACAGTGGCATGTAAAGTGCCCTCTGCCACACACCGTTGGGTGGCTTGCGGAGTATAAATGTAGATGTAGATAAAAGAGAGAGTATGGCATTTACAGATGCATGTAGGCAGTTCTTTTTAGTTCTTGTTCAATATTTGAATAAAATAGGACAAAACATTTCTTATACTGATACATGTGTACAGTGACTTGCACAGTATATATGTAGATTTGGCCAAACGCAAAAATTATTTTTCTCTTACTTTAACACTCTCTCTCTCTCTCTCTCTCTCTCTCTCTCTCTCTCTCTGTCTGTCTGTCTGTCTGTCTGTCTGTCTCCTCTCTCCTCTCCTCTCCTCTCCTCTCCTCTCCTCTCCTCTCTCTACCCCCACTCTGCCATTGTACTGTCGCTCCTCCCTCTTTGGCTATCATCTTTCTCTCCCCTTCCATTCTCTACCTTCACTTCTTCCACCTGTGTTTTCTCCCTGTTTCACTCTCATTCCTTCCTACCCACCATCATGTCAATATCTCACCAGCTTCTTGTGCTATGATCTACCCTTCTCCTCTTCGTTACTTTATCATTCTCATTCTCCCCCTCCTCCTCCTCTGGAGGATTTCTTGCCTTTTGAAATATATTTGTACACACTATCATGATAGATTATTAAAAAATCACTATGATATTTTTCACTGGAAACACTTGATTCCAGAAGGACAGCTGACGACTGTGGAGGGGAATCTTATTTTGAAACTAAATTGATACAAGAATGTGTTATGCCAACACTTCATGCTGTGTCTCAGCTGTAAGCTACTATCAGCGTTCTGTTAAATTGAAACTCGCATGCAGCATATGAAAACCTGAAAGGATTTTATAAATTCTCTTAGGATGCTGTGTTGATGCACCATAAAGTCTTTGCTTTTGTTTGTACATGTTTTACACCATTTTATTTTCTAATTATTATTCTTAATGTCCTGAAAAAGCTGACTATGTAAAAACGCAGTATGTAGTATTCGTAAATTAAAATTTAATCAGTTTTGCAGTGCTGCTACAAAAATGTAATTCAGAACCTTCTGACGCAGGTCTGAGATGCAGGTGCCCTCAGTTTCAGTGAGATTTGGGCTGATACTGGAAGCATACTGCCGGGGAAGCAAAGAACACATGAGGGTCCTGGCACGACAGGTATTGTGTGACTTCACATACTTTAATGCTGAGCATGAGAATTTTGATTTATAAGATAACAGAAAATCTGAAATGCTGTAGAAGTTTTTCCCCATTATCATTATTAACTGGGGTATAAATTCCAGTGGAAGATGTGTACTTGTCTGTAAGAATGCAAATGTGTTGGCTGGCAGTTTGTGTAATTAAAATTTTTGTTAAAGCCTAATTTCTTATCTGTGATGCTTGAGTACTGTAATAAATAGTAATTGGCAATGTCCAAAAAGAACTACATTTAGATTTCAAAGCAAGTGGTATTTTCAGTCATTGGTAAATAAAAGCGAATAAACCTGGCACATTACATGAAACATTTGCAACTATTTGAATTTCAGGTAAAATGAAACACTGGGAAATCTGGGATGGAATAGCACCAATATGAAAAGGATAGTTTGCTATTCACCACATAGAGGAGCCATTGATTGGCATACTGGCACATTGAAAAAAAGACTGATAGATGTTATTAGCTTTGAAAAAAAGACTGATAGATGTTATTAGCTATTGAACTAAGTTGTTTGTGAGATGCAGAAAAAACAAAACACACACACAGACACACACACACACACACACACACACACACACACACACACACACACACACACACACACAGAGAGAGAGAGAGAGAGAGATCCACTGTCATCTCCAGGCACAGACCAACTGTGATTGCATCTGATGTGAACAGCGATCTTTGACTGCAGTGGGTAGTCTAGGGTACAGAAGAAGCATGGGGTGGGGAGGTATAGCAGGCTAGGGTGGGGCTAGGTACTAGAGTTGCCTTTGGGATAGTGCATCAATGACATGTGGACAGGGCAGTGGGCTGCTAGGTGCAATGTTGGGAGATTGTACTTCTTGGAAGTGGGGAGGAGAGTGGTGGGGTGGGGGAACAAAGTTAGAGGAGTGAAACGGACTATGCAGGTGTGCTGACTGGAGAATAGATGCCATGTGTAGGGCTGGACTAGGAGTGGGGAAGAGGATAGGTAGTTGAAGTACAGAAACTAGCAAAGGTTGAGGTCAGGGGGATTACAAGAATGAAAGGTATGTTGCAGGGAGAATTCGCACTTGCACAGTTCAGAAAAGCTGATGTTAATGGGAAGAAACCATATGGAACATGCCATGAAGCAGTCATTGAAGTCAAGCAAATTATGTTATGGGGGCGTGCTGTGCAATTTGGTGATCCAGCTGTCTCTTGGGCACAGTTTGGCAGTGGCCAGTCATGCAGACAGATAGTCTGTCAGTGGTCATTCTCCTGTGGCATGGGATACAGTAGTATTCCGCCACCTACGCAACATGCTCCACAGCCTCTGCCATCTGGATTCTTCCTACCAACTTCAGCATTCCTGAATTGTATAGATGGAACTCTCCTTGCAGAATATCTTTCATATCTGTAACCCCGCTGGCCTCAGCTTTCACTATTCGCTGTCCTCAACCTGCCTGTCCTCTTCCCTGCTCCCACTTCAGCCCTACACAAACCTTCTAACCCACCCATGCACTTGAATAGTCCTTTCAGCTTCTCTACTTATCTCCTCTCCTCTTTGCCCTCTCCCCACCTCTCAGAAGAGCCTCCCAATGCTGCGTCTAGTAGCTCACTATATCCTGTTCCCACATCCCTGCCTGCTCCCACAGCCAGAGCCAGCAGTAGATCTTCCCACACCCTACTCTGCTGTCCCTTCTCCCGTCGCACCCCCCCCCCCCCCCTCCTCTTCTATATCTCCCACTACCCATGCCATCAAAAATAGTAGCTGCTCACATCAGATGCAGTTACAGTTGAGCCACACACATGTTTAAAGTTATATATATATATATATATATATATATATATATATATATATATATATATATATATATATGTGTGTGTGTGTGTGTGTGTGTGTGTGTGTGTGTGTGTCTGGATTTCAGGTAAATTACATACAGAGTGAACTTCAGGTTTCTTAATTGCCACACATTGGCAAGACGTGGCATGTAAAGGCTAGTAGTGTGTATAATGTCCAGATTTTTCCTTGTCTATGCTAGATTAACCACATCTTTACACAGAAAGAAGACAATGAGATAAAATCTTTGTGCACCCAAAATGTGCCAAGTGATTCCTTGAGACATTTCAGTGCAAATTGCTTGGCTGCAGGTGGCTAGATAGTAAGTAAGAACTCTCTTATCTGTGAAGTACTGATGGTAATGGTACATTCAGTATGACATAGCTATCAGTGGAGGAATTTCAATCTCATAGAAAATGACTGTCATCAGAAGGCAACCAAATGACACAGACAGGAGGAAAGGTATTAAATCCAGAAGGAATGAGGAACATAGGTTTTACTCGTGTATTCACATCACAGTTTGTCAGTGAATCTTAATCATCCCTGTGGATGAGCACCTCCAACTTAATGCTGAGGTTTAGCCTTCCGTATTAAGGTAACCAACCATTTCTTTCATGTTTCCACATTTGTTGTCCCATTACCACAAGGCATGCTCTTTGTCTGTGTGGGTTCCAGCTCCTTATCAACCAACATCTTCCATGATCATCCATTTCTGACCTTTATGTGGCATTAAACTCCTCTTTGCCTGTTTTGTTGCTGTCTTTAAACATTTCTCCTCCCAATTCCATGGGGACTCCAAATCTACAACATCATGCCATATAAACAAACTCCTCTCACACGATTAGTTTTCCTTCAAAGTCAAGGTCTATAAACAAATAAATAGTGTAGTCTATGCTGTTTCTGGATCATTCAGAATAATTCCTTTGGAACAGTAAAAAATCTTAAATTTTTCAGTCGGTTTACATCCAATAGCAACATCTTTATGGATGGGCATGTGACTGAAGTACCTTCTCCTAATTCCTCCAAAAACTCAATGTACACACTCCAGTCTGTCACACTATGTTTACTTATTTGTTTGTGAGATCCATGGTCTAATGCAAGCCTATCTAGTTATAATTTTGGCAGCTTGTAAGTCAGATGTAACTTTTGACTTTGTGGTGTAGGTGACTGTAACAAGTATGAATTTGTGTAGTTTCGCGTTTGTGTTGTTGTTGACAATTACATCTACTTTCCTGGATGTTGAAGTGCATCCTTCTGATGGCTTTATAAAACGTCCTGTCTAATTTCAATCCACCTATTCTCAGCTTGCCAAGATTTACAGCTGCCAACCCTTACATATGAAACATTTGTTTTATACTCTGTAGCAATGCACGAATGCAGAATCTGCAGTGATAAACAGTCCTCCTCCTAATTTGCCTCTTCCATCTAGTTTACAAACAGATCTCCTGTGCTAAATATTCCATGATCATTATTGCCTTGCCCCTATTCTCTGAGCAGGCTGGTGCAGTGGTGAGATTCTAAATGTGTATTCGAGAGGATGTTGGCTCAAATCCCTGTTTGCCCATCCAAATTTAAGTGCTCTATAATTTGCCTAAATCTCTTTAGGAAAATGCCAGGCTTGTTTCATTCAAAAGAGCATGGATGATTTCCTACCCCATCCCTCCCCAAACTCTCTCTATTGAGCCTGTCATCGACTCCTCAAAGTGGTTTTCAGCTTGTGATTCAACCCACATAGTATTTTAGTCTGTCCTCATACCATTCCAGTAAATGCCTCCCTTACTTCGGTCCCCCACAATGTGTTCCAGTCCTGTCTCTGAAATGTGCTGTAATATTAGAGACAGGCATCTCAAGAAAGTATCTGTGCTGTGTATGATTATAGCTGCACCTGCTTCCATGTTACATATGGTGTAGGCTAATGCTCTAGCATAATAGTGAAGCACTGTGTTTCAAAAGGCATAGGCATCAGTATTTAGCATGAAATGATTTTTGGAGATTGATTTCATTACTGCTGTGCTCATGATCTACATTTCTGGATATTTTTTAAATTTGCTTTTTATAAATTTAACATATTTTTGCTGTTTTAGCTTCTGGGTTGGAAGCACTAATAGTGTATGTGCCCAGTGCCTCAGTAGCAGTGCTTGGAGCTAAGCTATGTTGTGTGCCAGCCTGCGACGTGAACCAGACTCTCGCCTTTCATGGGCAGTGCTCCTATTAGAGACTGAAATATTCAGGCATATCTCGTGGTCCAGCTCAATTATTTAGTATGCCCATATCTTTTTTTCCTGCTGTCAAATCTGGTAGTTGCCATGAGGCACCCATAAATAGTTCAGGCAACAAAAGCATTATATTCAAAAGCAAGTGCCTGGGGGTAGCATACAAGGGTAATCCCAAAAGTAAGGGCTCCTACATTTTTATAAGTACATAGACCTGTTAATTTCTACAATGGTTTACATCAGTTTACAGCTTGAACATTTAGCTATTTTTCGACATAATCAGCATCTGTCAATGCATTTTTGTAGATGCTGTGGCAGTTTTTGTATGCCCATGTCATACCAGCTCGCCGTCATGCTGTTCAGAATGTTATGAACCTCTTTTTTCACCTCATCGTCGGAGCTGAATCACTTTCCGGCTAAATGTTCTTTTAACTTAGGGAATAGGTGATAGTCACTGGGTGCCAAGTCAGGTGATTGTGTTCCACTGAAACTGTTGCAGGAGAGCAACGGCTTGCCGAGCGATTTGTGGGTGAGTGTTGTAATGGAGAATGTGTATGCCCTTGCTCAACATTCCTCTTCTCCGGTTCTGAATTGCCCGTTAGAGTTTTTTTAGAATCTCACAGTACCTGTCAGTGTTAATTGTGGTCCCAGTGGGCATAAATTCGACCAACAATACCCCTTTCCCAAAAAATGGTTGTCATGACTTTACCAGCAGACTGTGTTTGTTTGAATTTCCATGGCTTTGGCGAAGAAGGATGCCGGCACTGGCGTGATTGTTGCTTGGTCTCAGGTGTAAAGTGGTGTATCCAGGTTTCGTTACCCGTGACAATTGAGTCCAGAAAGTTGTCTTGTTCGGCTGCAAGGTGGTGAAGAAATGCGCGGGAAGATTCAACTCGTTGCCGCATGTGGTCCTCAGTCAGCATGCGTGGTACCCATCTTGTGCACACCTTCCAGTAGTTCAATGTTTCCGTTAAAATTCTGTGAGTGGTGCTTCGGAAAACCTCAGGAACCAACATGCAGAGATAATCCAGGGTGATCCACTGATCTTCAAACATGCTTTGCTCAACCTTCAACACTGTCTTCTCAGAAATTGACGGTCTCCCGCTCATCTGTCCGCCATGAATTTCGGTCCAACCAGCTGCAAACTCTCTATACCACTTAAGAACATTTTTGACATCCATGCACGACTCACCATACACTTCCGTCAGTTGGTGATGGATTTCAGTCAGCGCACTGCCCTTTGCATTCAATTTTGGTGGCTGGTTATCCTGCACTAATGTTCTACAGCATGCGTCAAGATCACACTGTTATAACGACATAGTGGTTGAGTTGTCTAAGGCATGGAGTGGCAATTCATGGACCAGAGTTCAATTCCCACTGGTACCACCTTCTTCTTCTTCTTCTTCTTCTTCTTCTTCTTCTTCTTTTCTGTCTGTCTTTCTTTTCTTTTTTTAAATTCCTCAGAATGTTAAACTGTTAACTGTGAAACTTAAATATATTTAAAAAGTTCAGTTTATATGCATAAAATTAATATATGCAGTTTAGTTATGATTACAACCCCTCTAAGCCAAAAATATTATTGATTAACACGTTGGCATAATTTTGCCCAAGCCATCACTGGTAAGCTTTGAGCACGTAAATTTTTTTCATTGAAACTCTTAATAAGCTAAATCAGTGAGAACTCATTTGATTAAAAAAAAATTAGGATGGCATTGGCATTCCTGATTGTTTATTGAAATCCTTTCATGAAATCCCCTTGTTCTGTACCAAAGTTGAAACCCTTGATATCCAACATTTGGAACAATATTTCAGACACCATCTCAAAAAGCTGTATGATCTACCATCTTCCTACTCACATCACACAATACAACTACATAAAAAGACCTGACCTATTATACCCTCAAACTCCCCCAAGTTTGTAGCCCCTCATGACATCACAACTCTGCCCTGCCGATTTCTTCCATCTGCCACATCGTCCAAAACTTTCTTCCATCATGCCATAAAACACAGAAAAACTCTGAACACTGTTTGCAACCTGGCTGCTAAGAACCTCAATCCATAGAAATTTAATACTTTCCAGAGTTCTGACCTTAAGTCCCGCATTCAGTCTCAGTCATGTACATGTCAGAGACGTAGTTTCTTCATTCCAGTCCCCACAGTAGAAACACTTTTTTTGTCACCAGCCTCTCTAACCAAACCTGAATGAACCCCCACTTCACCCCTCTATTCATCCATGGCCGTCTCTCATTCCCACCCTCCCTACATACCTCAAACCTATCCTCACCTTTCTTTCTTAGGTCTCTTCCCAAGAACACAGACCTCAGAGGAGAGAAAAGAGTAGCTAATCACAATATTAAAATGGATCCCAGTATGCTTACCCTCATTGCAGACAAACTGTTGCAGACAGTATCATTTGACGACTGTAATTCATCAGCAGTTCCCTTATGGGGCAATGTAATGGAGCTGTTGGAACTGCAGCAAGTGTGTATATTTTCATACCATAAAGTTTCACATATTTGTCTTAATGCTTGCCAATGTTTTTATATTGTTAGTGAAGTCTCATAGCACTTCCCTTTAAGAAATGTTTTCATATTTGGGACAGAAAGTAATTACTAGGGACAAAGGTAGATCTGTGGTCTAATTGAAAAGATTTTATTGGAATTAATGCTAGAATACTACAGAGATTTCTTGTGATGTTGACTTGATGGACACTGCAGAACTTGAAAACATTTTTCAGAATTTGAAAATAATCAGATGATGAAAATGCTAATGTCAGCAAAAAGCTTTAATCAAGATTAGGAAGATTCTAGCTTCCAGCTATTGTGAGTAACTATGTCATTGTTTAAGATGATATCGAAAATGCGTGTTAATTGAAGACTGTTAATGGGAGTGTATTGTTCTGAAGATTTAAACACACAATGACCAGAAGGAGATAGAGAACTAAATTTTAATTGTAATAAAATGGAATTTCCTGTACTATAAGTGAAATTTTTGTTTTGGTTGCAGGTAGAGTTTCTGGAGCGAATGAGGGAAGTCAGTGAACTTGTGCGACAGCGGCGTGACAAAGATAAGGCACGAGCTTGTCTTCAAGAAAATTTGGAACAACCACACATTGGTGATGCAGTTTCACGTGTTTTGTCTCCTCTTGACCCAAGTTACCGGTGTAAATATGTCAAGTGAGTTTTTTTGATTTCACTCCTACAAGCTTTTACTCAGTCTGTTCAATTTCTCTTCCTGTTTAAGCCCTCTGATTTCAGAATTTTTAGAAATGGTGCTAGGCAATTGTAAATGAACTGTAAGGAACCACAGATGTGCTCTGACAAATGGCTTGAATATCGCATACTGAATTAAAATGAAAGGTGGGCAGCAAAAAATCTCCATAGAAATTTGTGTGTCAATATTGTACCATTTCATTGAATTTTTACAAGTTGTGGTTTTCTTGAATGTCACAAGAAACTGCTTGTGTCTTCTGAGAAATATGTATAGTTTTCTTTCTTGCCTCTATATCCAATATTTATTTTGTCTGTGTATTCTTCACATTTTTTAATGTAATGGTAAAAATTTTAATTTACTTTACTAGCACTTAATAGGGTCGCCCCTCATTCAGAATCTGATGGAGGTAGAGGAAATTCAGTATAAAAAACCATGGCAGTATGTGATCATGTGCTATTTTTATTCAGCTGGCACATTGCAGCTGAATGTGTGTGTGTGTTTTTTTTTTTTTTTCACTGCATGCAGTGAGTTGTTTCCTTTATTCCTAAAGTATTTAAATTTTATTATTTTTTAAATTGGCATTTGGGTACAAAGTGCAAAATTTTAATTTACTTTACTAGCACTTAATAGGGTCACCCCTCATTCAGAATCTGATGGAGGTAGAGGAAATTCAGTATAAAAAACCACGGCAGTATGTGATCATGTGCTATTTTTATTCAGCTGGCACATTGCAGCTGAATGTGTGTGTGTGTGTGTGTGTGTGTGTTTTCACTGCATGCAGTGAGTTGTTTCCTTTATTCCTAAAGTATTTAAATTTTATTATTTTTTAAATTGGCATTTGGGTACAAAGTGTAAAATTGCAACTTTTCAAGGAAATGTATTTGATTGGCCAGTATTATTTACAAAATTGTAGAGTGCGTATTTTTTAAATTTCAAACCTTTATTAAAGAAATTTTGTGCATTATTCTGGTGCAAGGTCACTGTCATTGTCAAAAGTTTACAGTGAATTTCTAAAGAAAGAACAGAATTTGCAACTGTAAAAACTATGTTTAACAGTTGAGGCCAACAAATAATATACACAACAACACATTAATGACTATGTACCAGGAGAAACAGAAAATTCATCCAAGTATATGTATGTACAGCATATTCAGCAGTATAACAATGTTATGAAAAAGAAAGTTGTTACTCACCATATAGCAGAGATGTTGAGTCACAGATAGGCACAACAAAAAGACTATCACAAATAACTTTTTATTGTGCATATCTGCGACTCAGCATGCCCGCTATATGGTGAGTAGCAACTTTCGTTTTCATAATATTGTTTCATTCCATCCTGGATTTTCCTCCATTGTTTTATATTCAGCAGTGTGGTTTGTTTGTATGTTATTTTCCTTGAAAATTCAGCTGTCAAGAAAAGGTCAACAGAAACCTTATCATCAAATACACACATACAAGTTTAGAAGAGTAGTTGGCAATGCAATGCATATGTACCCAGTAGAATAGTTCCTAATGGGAGGGACTCTTCATGGTGTACAGTCTCTGTAAAGAAACTTCTAAAGAAATAGAGGTTACTGCATAGTAGATGTGAAACAAAGCAGAAGACTATAGATAGAGAGATGCTGAATGAAATGCGTTTGGCTGTCTAGAGAGCAGTGCTTGAAGTCTTCAGTGACTACTGTAGCAGAATATTGTCAGTTGATCTTTCACAAAATCCAAAGAAATTCTGGTTGTATGTAAAGGCTGTTAGTGGCACCAAAGTTAAGTGTCCAGTCACTCATGAATGAGACAGGAACTGAAATTGAGGAAAGCAAAACAAAAGCTGAAATACTTAACTTAATAATTGACCCAATGTAATCCTCGTACCACTCAAAAGATGAGCAGAATAAGTGTTAGTGTCACTGGTGTTGAGAAAAAGCTGAAATTGTTAAAATTGAACAAAGCTCCAGGGCCCAATGGAATCCCTGTCGGATTCTATATTTGATTTGTGCCTGAGTTAGCCCCCCTTTTAACTATAATCTGTCATAGACCCCGCAAAGAAAACACCATGCCCAGTAGTTGGTAGAAAGCACAGGTCACACCCATTTAAAGAAGGGTAGTAGAAGTGATCCACAAAACTGCTGCCCAATATCCTTGACATTGATATGCTGTAGAATCTTAGAATATGTTTTGAGCTGCAACATAATGAGGTGTCTCGAACAGAATGACCTCAATGCCAACCAGCATGGATTCTAAAAACATCAAGCATGTGAAACCCAGCTTACTCTTTTCTTACATAACATAATAAAAACTTTGCACCAAGGCAGTCAGGTAGATTCAGTATTTTTTGATTTCTGAAAAACATTTGACTCATGACCACATCTACACTTATTGTCAAAAGTACAGTCATATGGGATATCAAGTGAAATTTATGACAGGATTGAGGATCTCTTGGTAAGGAGGACACAGCTTGTTATCTTGGATGGAGAGTCATCGTCAGATGTAGAAGTAACCTGGGGTGTGCTCCAGGAAAGTATGTTGGGACCTTTGCTATTCATATTGTATATTAATGAGGGTACAGACAGTATTAATAGTAAAATCAGGCTTTCTGCAGATGATGCAATCATCTATAATGGAGTACTGTCCAAAAGATGCTGGATAAATATTTAGTCAGATCTTCATAAGATTTCAAAGTGGTGCAAAGATTAGCAACTTGCTTCAAAGGTAAAAATGTAATGAAAAAGAAATGTAAAAGTGTGCACTTCATAAAACAAAAAAACTTAGAATCTTACGACTACAATATCAATGAATCAAAGTTGAGATCAGCCTACTAATACGAATACCTGGGTGTAACACCTTGTAGGGATGTGAAATGGAATGAGCACATAGGCTGTAGATGTTGATTGACTCATAAGGGGATGGTCCATTGCAACATGTCGAAACCTACTCTGAAATTTTTCACACAGGAAGAGTATACTGAGAGAAATGCACTGCCAAAACTTTAGCTGATAAGGCACATTGCAAGTATTTTTTAAAAAGTGTAAAGTTACTTGTATTTGCTGCACAAAGAGCTGCTTATAACAGTGGTTTGTACAGCTCTTCCAACCGAGCTTGCAAATCGGCAAATAAACATATGCAGCTGTGGCAAGAGAATTTAGTGCCTTGTAGTTGGAAGTCCAAAGTGCTCACACGTGAATTGTAAGCATTTAAATGACACCTAAAACGCCTAAAATCATTAATTTTTTGAATAACTCACAGTTCATATTGACAGCTAAACTGTTGCAGATGTAATTGTTAGACAAGAAAAGAAAATCAAGCCAATTTTTGATGTTACATTACAGATGACTTCCATCAACTGGAATTTTAATTTTTAGCCATGAAATATTTTATAATAATTCCTGTAGCACTGTTCTTATGATACTTTTGAAATAATGTGTATTTTACTAACAATGAAACAGTTCCTTGTTTATTTCCTGTAGTTGTCACAAAAATATGAAGTGTCTATTGGATGACAAAAGCAAACATTTTCCTTACACCAGGCACAACTAAAAGAAAAGTTAATGCATTCAGACATTTCACTGTAATTATTTGTTTCATTTAATGCATAAATGTCTGAAGTTTAACAGTACAGATCTGCTGGTAAACATGAAATGACAAAGAGCTATTGGAAATTATATTGGCTGACATTTTTCTGAAAAATGCTGTACACTGTAGAAAAACGTTTTTATTGAGAAAACGAATTACAGTATTAGTTCGGGTGTAATCTGGATTATATGAACAGTCTTCTCATTGCCCTCCTAAAAACAGAGGTTTTGTTACATTCAGGCCAAGAGTCCAACAAAAGCAATTAATTATTTTTTGCAGTTGATAAGGAGAGGTATTGGATTTAATACTGAAACTTATTCCCTCCCGTTGTTGCAGATTTTGCTACATCGATTACAAGATTTTTGCAACTAAACAGTCATTCTTTTAAATTTTTGGTCCTGGTTTGCCCTGAGGTTCCTGAAGAAAGATAAGAGCTTCAGAAACTGATACACAAAATGATAAAGTGTGGTTTGCACACAGTTCTTGCATGGAACCTGAGTGACTGGCTATATACACAGTATTTTAGGAGGTTTCATCTTATGTCAGCTACAAATCCCTCTGTATGCCTATTATGTCATCTCCTCTACATGTTTATTTGAAGTAAATTTCGTAATTTTACAACTACCTTTTCTGCATGATTTTATGAATCTGTTTAACAAGATCAAAGAAGCCTGGAAATCAGTAATACTCATCTCACTAGCAATTCAGAAGGCCCAGTCTTGTACATCTCGGTGCATTGACTCACATGAGCAGTTCTAAATCTGTTACAGTTTTTCTTTCACACTTTTGTGAGTTTCATTTTTACACATAGTTAATGTAAATCTTTCTTCCATTTACACAGTTCCTGCTCATGTGAGTCAATGCACCGAGATGTACAAGACTGGGCCTTCTGAATTGCTAGTGAGATGAGTATTACTGGTTTCCAGGCTTCTTTGATCTTGTTAAACAGATTCATAAAATCATGCAGAAAAGGTAGTTGTAAAATTACGAAATTTACTTCAAATAAACGTGTAGAGGAGATGACATAATAGGCATACAGAGGGATTTGTAGCTGACATAAGATGAAACCTCCTAAAATACTGTGTATATAGCCAGTCACTCAGGTTCCATGCAAGAACTGTGTGCAAACCACACTTTATCATTTTGAGTGAAAAAAAGACAGAATTCGTTTGCAGTCGATGAATGCTATGACACAATCATACATGACAATGCCAGTTGTATCAGTTTCTGAAGCTCTTATCTTTCTTCAGCACACTGCTTGACTATAAGCATTTTCTCCCATCTTTGTTTAGCCAAAAATTATACAGCCTTTTTTTCCTCCACTGATAACTATTACTGTAATGTTTTCTTTGGGCTATGGAAGTACTGTAGTTTTATTCAGGATTTTTATTAGCACTCATTGTTCAAACCACAATTCATGGAATTGTCAGTTATTTCCCACTTCTTCTATTGTTTCCACAATTTCTAACAAAATATCGACATCACTCAACTTAATGTCCCAGAAATTAATTACTAAATAATACATATGTAGGTCTTCAGGAGAATTAGGTGATTTCAATAGTTTACTACATTCTTTTCTTCATATTTCATCTGAGCAGGTTGAAAACATTAATTGGATTCCACATTACTGTAAAGCAATGGAACCTACATGAAGACAGATACTTTAAGTAAGCATATACGTAGAAAACACAAAGAAAATTAATTCAGTTTTATCTCCATTGTTAACAGTTAGTGATAACACAAAGGCAGCTGCTAATTATTATTGGTATAAAATGAGTTGGAAATTCGGGAAAATATTAACTGTGAACAATTGTATCAGAGAAACTATCAACAGCAACTGAAATTTGCTTACAAATTATGATCATGTAGTGCTGTGTTATCTGTATATTGATGCACTGTCAACCAAGGCTATGCATAGCCATGTTGTGCGTGCACTGTCTGCTACAGCTAAAGTAGGGGTGTACATTTCTCCAGTCTCGGGGCGAACTACAAATTCGGCAATTTTCAACTTCTTAAACAAAAAAAAAACAAAAAAAAAACTTGGAGTGTGTCTTAGCAGCTAAAATTTTGGTTTAGTGTTTCTTTCGGTGATTCTTTATACATAAAATAAAATCGGAGGAGGTTTTGACTTGTTAGATTGGACTGTTCCTTTGTCAGTCATTGGTAAAGCAAGTTTATTTGTAGAATACTGGGGAAACTTGTAAATCACTTGTGTGACCTATTATAGAATATTGCTGAAGTGTGTGGGACCTATACCAAATGGTAATAATAAGAGATATTGGATGTATACAGAGAATGGCAACATGGCCACAGGTTTGTTTGACCCATGGGAGACTGTCACAGAGATTCTTGAAGATAGGTGTAAACTATCCTGAGAAAGCCTACTTGCAAAGTTTCAAGAAGCAGCTTTAATTGATAACTCTACAAATATACTATAACCTCTATGTATTGCTCACATAGGGATTGCGAAGACAAGATTGATTTAATAATAGCATGCATAGAGGCATTTAAACAATCATTCTTCCCACACTCCAATGTGTGAACGGAACGGGACGAAACTCTAATAACTGGTAGAATGGGACGTACTCTCTGCCATGTACTTCAAAGTTGTTTACAGAGTATAGATGTAGATGTAGACAACTATTGTAGAATATTCTGGGATGTTGGAAAATGGAGTTAATAACTTAACTACCACTGACTCAAATCCGTTACATTTGGACTGCTAGGGTGCAGCTTTGTTACTGACACATTTCTTTTCCTCGATTAAAGTACCACAGCATTGTCCCCCCCCCCCCCCACACACACACATATACACAGAAAATTACATTGTTTCATTGTTGTGCCAAGTCACTTTATGATAGAAATACTGATACTGTACATCCAAGTTCTCATTTGTTACTATTTGGTTTTCTTAGCTTTGTGTAGTTTTGGGCATTACTGGGATTTGTTCTCTGTGTTGTCAGTACCCTGGATATTATTTTGTAATACTGTACTCTTCCTTCTCTGTGAGGATGTGGCCAATGTGTCTGAGCTTTCATTATTTTAAAAGAGTCCAGTATAAACAAATTTGCTATTACCATTGGGTTATTGTTGCACACTTGTATGTTACTTGGTTAGTCACACTAGAATATTGATTAGCTAAAGTATTGAACAGATGAAACTTGTGATAAGGCTTGTCTAAAACTTACATTTTGGACATGTATAATGTTACTTGGGACAGTTCTACTGTTATGATGATGTGGTACATGTTGTGGGCTTTTATGGTTTCTTCAAATTATCCACGGTGAGTAGTGAGATGTTCCTTCAGTAATGACATGACAGATACTTTTCTCACTGCTTAACATAGTCTCAATTTCCAGTGACTTGTATTCTTATGGAATTTGAGATCTTCAGAAGAAAAAAGTCTATTTGTCAGCTCTTGATTAAGTTCACTTTGCTGTACTCATATTCTTGACTCAAGCTCTTTCTTGCCACTTGCAGTACTTGCAGACACACTTAAAGACAACAACAAATCCATTTGCAGCTTCTTCTCAGATAAACTCAATTATTATTGCTATTAATTCTCCAGTTTGCACACATCTATCATTATGAGGTCCAAACGTACATTCTAACTGTGTGGCAAGCTTACTACAGAAGTTGAAAGCACTACTGCTGTCTGTAAATTATACCAGTAGTAGTTAAAGTATTCCAAAATGACTAGTTATGTAAAGTGCCTGGCATTTATAAGATGGGGCAAATGCCTAGGATGAATGCCTAGGCAAATGCCCAAAATTCATAAATGTTTTACACATTTTAAAGATTAATTGATAAGAGGTGCTAGTAAAAAAATTTTAGGCTGATGCTTTGTATTGGAAAACATGTTTTGCAAAACTGATTCTTTAGTGGTTGGGTAACCAAGTTGAAAAAGATGCTGAAGAGTTTATATGAATATAATAGAGGGAAACATTCCACGTGGGAAAAATATATCTAAAAACAGAGATGATGTAACTTACCAAATGAAAGCGTTGGCATGTCGATAGACACACACACAAACAAACACAAACACACACACACACAAAATTCAAGCTTTCGCAACCAACGGTTGCTTCATCAGGGAAGAGGGAAGGAGAGGGAAAGACGAAAGGATGTGGGTTTTAAGGGAGAGGGTAAGGAGTCATTCCAATCCCGGGAGCGGAAAGACTTACCTTAGGGGGAAAAAAGGACAGGTATACACTCGCACACACGCACATATCCATCCATCCATCCGCACATATACAGACACAAGCAGACATTTGTAAAGGCAAAGAGTTTGGGCAGAGACGTCAGTCAAGGCAGAAGTACAGAGGCAAAGATGTTGTTGAATGACAGGTGAGGTATGAGCGGCGGCAACTTGAAATTAGCGGAGGTTGAGGCCTGGTGAATAACGGGAAGAGAGGATATACTGAAGGGTAAGTTCCCATCTCCGGAGTTCTGACAGGTTGGTGTTGGTGGGAAGTATCCAGATAACCCGGACGGTGTAACACTGTGCCAAGTTGTGCTGGCCGTGCACCAAGGCATGTTTAGCCACAGGGTGATCCTCATTACCAACAAACACTGTCTGCCTGTGTCCATTCATGCGAATGGACAGTTTATTGCTGGTCATTCCCACATAGAAAACTTCACAGTGTAGGCAGGTCAGTTGGTAAATCACGTGGGTGCTTTCACATGTGGCCCTGCGTTTGATCGTGTACACTTTCCCGGTTACAGGACTGGAGTAGGTGGTGGTGGGAGGGTGCATGGGACAGGTTTTACACTGGGGGCAGTTACAAGGGTAGGAGCCAGAGGGTAGGGAAGGTGGTTTGGGGATTTCATAGGGATGAACCAAGAGGTTACGAAGGTTAGGTGGACGGCGGAAAGACACTCTTGGTGGAGTGGGGAGGATTTCATGAAGGATGGATCTCATTTCAGGGCAGGATTGAGGAAGTCGTATGCCTGCTGGAGAGCCACATTCAGAGTCTGATCCAGTCCCGGAAAGTATCCTGTCACAAGTGGGGCACTTTTGGGGTTCTTCTGTGGGAGGTTCTGGGTTTGAGGGGATGAGGAATTGACTCTGGTAATTTGCTTCTGTACCAGGTCCGGAGGATAGTTGCGGGATGCGAAAGCTGTTTTCAGGTTGGTGGTGTAATGGTTCAGGGATTCCGGACTGGAGCAGATTCGTTTGCCACGAAGACCTAGGCTGTAGGGAAGGGACTGTTTGATGTGGAATGGGTGGCAGCTGTCATAATGGAGGTACTGTTGTTTGTTGGTGGGTTTGATGTGGACGGACGTGTGAAGCTGGCCATTGGACAGGTGGAGGTCAACGTCAAGGAAAGTGGCATGGGATTTGGAGTAGGACCAGGTGAATCTGATGGAACCAAAGGAGTTGAGGTTGGAGAGAAAATTCTGGAGTTCTTCTTCACTGTGAGTCCACACCATGAAGATGTCATCAATAAATCTGTACCAAACTTTGGGTTGGCAGGCCTGGATGACCAAGAAGGCTTCCTCTAAGTGACCCATAAATAGGTTGGCGTACGAGGGGCCCATCCTGGTACCCATGGCTGTTCCCTTTAATTGTTGGTATGTCTGGTCTTCAAAAGTGAAGAAGTTGTGAGTCAGGATGAAGCTGGCTAGTAAAGAGGTTTTAGGTAGGGTGGCAGGTGATCGGCGTGAAAGGAAGTGCTCCATCGCAGCGAGACCCTGGACGTGCAGAATATTTGTGTTTAAGGAAGTGGCATCAATGGTTACAAGGATGGTTTCCGGGGGTAACAGATTTGGTAAGGATTCCAGGCGTTCAAGGAAGTGGTTGGTGTCTTTGATGAAGGATGGGAGACTGCATGTAATGGGTTGAAGGTGTTGATCTACGTAGGCAGAGATACATTCTGTGGGGGCTTGGTAACCAGCTACAATGGGGTGGCCGGGATGATTGGGTTTGTGAGTTTTAGGAAGTAGGTAGAAGGTAGGGGTGCGGGGTGTCGGTGGGGTCAGGAGGTTGATGGAGTCAAGTGAAAAGTTTTGTAGGGGCCCCAAGGATTTCTTGAAGCTCCGCCTGGACATCAGGAATGGGATTACTTTGGCAAACTTTGTATGTAGTGTTGTCTGAAAGCTGACACAGTCCCTCAACCACATACTCCCGACAATCAAGTACCATGGTCGTGGAACCCTTGTCCGCCGGAAGAATGACAATTGATGGGTCAGCCTTCAGATCACGGATAGCCTGGGCTTCAGCAGTGGTGATGTTGGGAGTAGGATTAAGGTTTTTTAAGAAGGATTGAGAGGCGAGGCTGGAAGTGAGAAATTCCTGGAAGGTTTGGAGAGGGTGATTTTGAGGAAGAGGAGGTGGGTCCCGCTGTGACGGAGGACGGAACTGTTCCAGGCAGGGTTCAATTTGGATAGTGTCTTGGGGAGTTGGATCATTAGGAGTAGGATCAGGTTTTTTTTTTTTCTTTTTTTTGGCAAAGTGATATTTCCAGCAGAAAGTACGAGTGTAGGACAGTAAATCTTTGACGAGGGCTGTTTGGTTGAATCTGGGAGTAGGGCTGAAGGTGAGACCTTTGGATATGACAGAGGTTTCGGATTGGGAGAGAGGTTTGGAGGAAAGGTTAACTACTGAATTAGGGTGTTGTGGTTCCAGATTGTGTTGTTTAGAATTTTGAGGTTTTGGGGGGAGTGGAGCTGGAAGTGGGAGATTGAGTAGATGGGAGAGACTGGGTCTGTTTGCAATGAGAGGAGGTTGAGGTTTGCTGGAAAGGTTGTGGAGGGTGAGTGAGTTGCCTTTCCGGATGTGGGAAACCAGGAGATTGGATAGTTTTTTGAGGTGGAGGGTGGCATGCTGTTCTAATTTGTGGTTGGCCTTTAGGAGGATGCTCTGAACAGCTGGTGTGGATGTGGGAGAGGAAAGATTGAGGACTTTTATTAAGGATAGGAGTTGACGGGTGTGTTCATTGGCTGAGTTGATGTGTAGGTGAAGGATTAGTTGGGTGAGGGCAATGGATTGTTCAGTTTGGAACTGGTATAGGGACTGATGGAACGAAGGATTACAGCCAGAGATGGGAACTTTAAGTGTGAGGCCTTTGGGGGTAATGCCAAGTGTCAGGCAAGCCTGAGTAAATAAAATATGGGAGCGTAATTTGGCTAGGGCGAAGGCATGTTTGCGGAGGGAATGTAAATAAAACTTAATGGGGTCGTTGTGGGGATGTTGTGAGGGTGACATGGTATTAGAAGGTGGAAAGTGTAACATGAGGCTGAAATGAAAATGAAAATAGAAATATATGGGGAGAGATAAAGGTGAACTGTAAAGCAACTGGAGATCTGGTGTGAAAAAAGTCGAAACAGTGTTGGTTAAAGCTAAGCTATGTTGATCCTGTGGTGAACTTGGGTTGGTAAACAACGATGTGCACAAAGGTTAGGTGGTTGTGTTGCAGCCAAAACACGTTAGAGGGAAAATTTCGAAAAAACTGCATGTAAATGCATTAAAAGTAGTGGTATTGTGGTGGCAGATATGAAAATGAGGCTGACAATTGTCTGACGAAGAAATAATGACATTAAAACCTGTGGGAAGCAGCTAAAAATGATCAGTGATGTGGGAAAAACGGAGATGGAAATAAGGCGAAAGTTGTTAGAACTAGCTGAAATGGTTGTTTAATAGGTGAAAGGAACTGTTTGTGAACTGGAAACGGTGGATTTTGTAGCCGCGGTAGTGTTGAAAGCGGAAAAAGAAAATTTTTGTTACGGTTTGGAAGTGGGTTACATATTATTGAGTATAGATAGGTGGGATAAAATTGTATGGTAGATCACGGTAAAAAGGAGAAGGTAAATACAAAGTGAAACTACTTGCAAAAACAGAAAGAGAAAGAAAGACGACAGAAAAGATTTTGAAATGCAACAGTGACAATAACAAACGTAATTGTTGGGTTCATATTAATATTATGAATATAATAGGGGGAAACATTCCACCTGGGAAAAATATATCTAAAAACAAAGATGATGTAACTTACCAAACGAAAGCGTTGGCATGTTGATAGACACACACACACAAACACACACACACACACACACACACACACACACACACACAAAATCCAAGCTTTCGCAACCAACGGTTGTTTCATCAGGAAAGAGGGAAGGAG
Source organism: Schistocerca nitens (assembly GCF_023898315.1). NCBI lineage: Eukaryota > Metazoa > Arthropoda > Insecta > Orthoptera > Acrididae > Schistocerca > Schistocerca nitens. Next base: position 302,073,468 of record NC_064617.1, read on the forward strand.
AGGGAAAGACGAAAGGAAGTGGGTTTTAAGGGAGAGGGTAAGGAGTCATTCCAATCCCGGGAGCGGAAAGACTTACCTTAGGGGGTACTCAGCATTGCGGCTGTTGCTTTTAGTCATTACAAACTCAACAGAAAGTGGTTCAGGCTTTGAAACTGTGATGCTAGTAATGGATTCATTTTTGAAATTGCTCCAGCCATCACTCTACAGATGATATCTGTAGAACTTCAAATAAAACAAAGATGAGCTTAATTTGCTTCTCACTCAACCTCGTAGACTTGAATGGCTCAGTCAGTCAGTCAGACCAGTGTTGCCAATTCCAGTTAAGTAAATAACTAACAGAGTTGCAAGAATTACCTGAAATCACCAGCCACTCACTCAAAATTCAGGTACTGTTTGCAGTAATAGCAATAGCACTAATATTTACTTAGACTAACTGGAATTATGATAAAAATAGTTTCGCCATAATGATTTTAATTAGGGATGTGTCATGTACTGACTCCAGTTCCATGATACCAACAATCGACAATTCCCTAGGAATCAAATAGTATCGGAATTATCTAGAGTATTGATTCTTTGTTATTAAATCTTTTTTACATTAGTCTTCTCATTTTATCTTCACAGCAGTGTCTCCATACAAAAATAGGTAAAGAAAGGAGCATAATAGAAAAGTCTGAAGTGTCGTTACATCTAACAATGAAGCATTTTTTTTCCCCACTGAAAACAGTTTAACATTTAAGAGTACATTTATCATCAATAAGCACATGTCACCTGTTTAATACATTCAGTAATAATTATGTTTTCAAAAAAAACTTTAAGAAGCATTTTTCTTTCTATAAATTTTCAAAGTTTGGGCACGTAGAACTGCTTTGGGCAAATTCCCAAGCAAATACCCATTTATTATTCCTGCCCACCGGGAACTTGCCGTCCTCATCACTAAAAATGATACATGTGATAATGTCATTTGCCTCCGAGAGCTTCTAGTAATTATTCGTTAGAATGGAACCCACTTCTTATCTGCTTACGCTCTAAAATTACATCTCCTTTTATTGTTTAGTTATTGTATTGTCTTTTGTGAACTTTTCATCACAGGCTACAAGAAAAAGTAGCTTCTGATAATGAAAATATAATACGTAGTTCTTCCAATGCATGCAAGTAGTTTGAGGAAGTTGTGGTTAACCATTTTATTTATTTATATATTTAACCTGATCTGAATAGGGCCATCAGGCCACCTCTTGGATCGGACCAGGGTTTCACACATACAGTACCATTTTTACATCATAGTTATCTAAGAAATAACAATTTTAATAAGACAAATAGTATTAAAATGATTTGAATGTCTATAGAGACACAATGTGGTTAAAAAATACTAACTAAAAACTAATAAAGTTAATAATAGCAGTACTTCTGCTACTGCTGCTTTTGTCACTAATAATGACAACAGTGATGATGAAGATGATAATGATGAAAATAGTAATAGATACAAAATGAATTTAGGTGTTTCTGATTAGCAAATTCTGGGGAAATGTAATTTACGGAGATTGCACCAGCTAAGAATATTGGGAAATGAAGAAGACCTGGTTGGAAAGAAGGATGTTTAGGGGTAATGAGTGCGTGCAGGGACAATTTTATTCATTATTGTTGGTTAGGTAGGTATGTAATTAATTGTCTTCTGAAGTTGGGAGATGTTATTCAGTTCTGTAATATAATGTGAGAGGTTATTCCAGAGTCTGGTTCGTGCTGCTGAAAACGACTTTGAGAAAGCCTGTAGATGCAACAAGAAAGCATGTAGTTGTTGTTGTTGTTGTTGTGGTCTTCAATCCAGAGACTGCTTTGATGCAGCTCTCCATGCTGCTCTATCCTGTAGAAGCTTCTTTATCTCCAAGTAACTATTGCACCCTACATCCTTCTGAATCCACTTAGTGTATTCATCTGTTGGTACCCCTCTACATTTTTACCCTCCATGCTGCCCTCCAATACTAAATTGGTGATCCCTTGATGCCTCAGAATGTGTCTTGCCAACTAATCCCTTCTTCTAGTCAAGTTGTGCCACAAATTCCTCTTCTCCCCAGTTCTGTTCAGTACCTCCTCATTAGTTACATGATCTACCCATCTAATCTTCAGCACTCTTCTGTAGCACCACATTTCGAAAGCTTCTATTTTCTCATTATCTAAACTATTTATCATCCATGTTTCACTTCCATACATGGCTACAATCCATACAAATTCTTTCAGAAAAGACTTCCTGACACTGAAATCTATATTCGTTGTTAACAAATTTCTCTTCTTCAGAAACACTTTTCTTGTCATTGCCAATCTACATTTTATACCCTCTCTACTCCGACCATTATCAGTTATTGTGCTCCCCAAATAGCAAAACTCCTTTACTACTTTAAGTGCCTCATTTCCTAATCTAATTCCCTCAGCATCACTCGACTTAATTCGACTACATTCCATTATCCTCGTTTTGCTTTTGTTGATGTTCATGTTATATCCTCCTTTCAAGACACTGCCCATTCTATTCAACTGCTCTTCCAGATCCTTTGCTGTCTCTGACAGAATTAAAATGTCGTCGGCATACCTCAAAGTTTTTATTTCTTCTCCATGGATTTTAGTTCCTACTCCAAATTTTTCTTTTGTTCCCTTTACTGATTGCTCAGTATACAGATTGAATAACATCGGGGATAGGCTGCAACCATGTCTCACTCCCTTCTCAACCACTGCGTCTCTTGCATGCCCCTCGACTCTTATAACTGATATCTGGTTTCTGTTCAAATTGTAAATAGCCTTTCGCTTCCTGTTTTTGACCCCTGCTGCCTTCAAAATTTGAAAGGTATCATTCCAGTCAACATTGTCAAAAGCTTTCTCTAAGTCTACAAATGCTAGAAATGAATGTTTGCCTTTCCTTAATATATCTTCTAAGATAAGTCAAAGGGTCAGTATTGGCTCACATGTTCTAACATTTCTATGGAATCTGAACTGATCTTCCCCAAGGTCAGCTTCTACCAGTTTTTCCATTCGTCTGTAAAGAATTCGTGTCAGTATTTTGCAGCCGTGACTTATTAAGCCGATAGTTTGGTAATTTTCACATCTGTCAACACCTGCTTTCTTTGGGACTGGAATTATTATATTCTTCTTGAAGTCTGAGGGTATTTCACTTGTCTCATACATCTTGCTCACAAGATGGTAGAGTTTTGTCAGGGCGGGCTCTCCCAAGGCTATCAGTAGTTCTAATGGAATGTTGTCTATTCCTTGGGCCTATCTTTGACTTAGGTCTTTCAGTGCTCTGTCAAACTCTTCACGCCACACATGTGGCTGGTAGCTGTTTTTTATGTAAATTATAAATCTTCACACAGTATCGTATCTCCCATTTCATCTTCATCTACATCCTCTTCCATTTCCATAATATTGTCCTCAAGTGTATTACCCTTGTATAGATCCTCTATATACTCCTTCCACCTTTCTGCTTTCCCTTCTTTGCTTAGAACTGGGTTTCCATCTGAGCTCTTGATATTCATACAAATGGTTCTCTCTTCTCCGAAGGTCTCTTTAATTTTCCTGTAGGCAGTATCTATCTTACCCCTAGTGAGATAAGCCTCTACATCCTTACATTTGTCCTTTAGCCATACCTGCTTAGCGATTTTGCACTTTCTGTCAATATCATTTTTGAGACATTCCTTTTTTCCTGCTTCATTTACTACATTTTTATATTTTCTCCTTTCATCAATTAAATTCAACATCTCTTCTGTTACAATTTCAAATGTGGTTCCTAAATCTCTGTCTTACCATTATATAATATATCTGAAACCTTCCAGTGACTCCAAGCCTCTTCCACGTATACAGCCATCTTTCATGATTCTTAAACCAAGCGTTAGCTATGGTTAAGTTATGCTCTGTGCAAAATTCTACGAGGCAGCTTTCTCTTTCATTCCTTACCCCCATTCCATATTCACCTACTACTTTTCCTTGTCTTCCTTTTCCTATTGCCGAATTCCAGTCTGCCATCACTATTAGATTTTCATCTCCCTTCACTATCTGAATAATTTCTTTTATCTCATCATACATTTCTTCAATCTCTTCATCATCTGCGGAGCCAGTTGGCATATAAACTTGTATTACTGTGTTAGGGTAGGCTTCATGTCTATCTTGGCTACAATAATGCGTTCACTATGCATACAGTGTGTCATATATACTAATTATAACAGGCATGTTATCGGCTATGTTTGAGGTTTGAATTATATAAAACATTGTGTCTCTAGTAGATTGGTTGGTTTAAAAGAGGAGAGAAGGGACCAAACTGCTAAATCATCAGTCCCTCTCTCTAGTATTTGAAAGGCATAGTGACTTAGGCATTGAACATGTATTTGGCAGACCCAGTGTTTAACGGTCGATGTGAGCATTATTATTTCAGTTTCTTGGGATTTTTCTGAAGCACTTCAGGCATGTATTTAAATTATACAATGAAGGATTTCACTGCCAGTGTTTGCATACTAGGTGATTTTTGTTTTTGTTTATGAGGCCGTATTTCATGTCATGTTTCTGTGGCTAATGTGTCATCTCATAATGCTGGGGCTGTCATCGTAGGTCATGAAGACTGAGAGAGAAGCCAAACTGAATCTATAAATCAATGCAGTAGTAGATTGTGCCCCGGGACCAGGGAACACCAAATTAGTTTCTGTGATACTGTGGTTTTTTAAAGGTCCAGACATTACTATGCTATTGCTTTACTTAGAGGCCATAGAAATTCTCTTCCTCAATTGTTGTTGTTGTTGTTGTGGTCTTCAGTCCTGAGACTGGTTTGATGCTACTCTCCATGCTACTCTATCCTGCGCAAGCTTCTTCATCTCCCAGTACCTACTGCAACCTACATCCTTCTGAATCTGCTTGGTGTATTCATCTCTTGGTCTCCCTCTACGATTTTTACCCTCCACGCTGCCCTCCAATACTAAATTGGTGATCCCTTGATGCCTCAGAAAGTGTCTTGCCAACTAATCCCTTCTTCTATTCAAGTTGTGCCACAAATTCCTCTTCTCCCCAGTTCTGTTCAGTACCTCCTCATTAGTTACATGATCTACCCATCTAATCTTCAGCACTCTTCTGTAGCACCACATTTCGAAAGCTTCTATTTTCTCATTATCTAAACTATTTATCATCCATGTTTCACTTCCATACATGGCTACAATCCATACAAATTCTTTCAGAAAAGACTTTGTAACACTACGCTACTGCGCACGATACTTATTAAAGCCTGTACTATGGTAAGTTGACGGGCTTCACCTTATAAGAAAGGATTTTGGTATATATGTTGACCGCGTGTACCAGAATGGAGGCAAAATCAGACTTTCGCCCACTCAGTACCAACAATGATACGTCAAGCAAGTCTGAAGTGCAACTACACGTTAGGACGGACAAGAAACAACACAGCAGATGCTACCAAATTGTTAATAATACGGTCGCCAGCCTAATTAGGCATTAATTGAGTTTCTGCCCTGTACAAGTTGAAGTACGTGTATGCAAAACAACACGTAATAACACTGCATAATATGGTAAATTTTAGAACCAGAAAATCTACTGAACTAATAATTTCACTTTCTGTACTAATATGAACAAGCCATAAATACACAACAATATACTATAATGTTTACTACAAACTTTGTACAGTCTATTGATCTGATTAAAATCGGGCATAGGTTACCCTAGAAATAGCACTTTCGAAACACACATACAGTGCCAATTTTAAAAAAGGTAAAACACTAATAACTTTTGGTTTTATCTCGACTTTAACTTTGCTGGTCAAATCAGTTCAGTACATTTCAGAATTTACATGAATAGAAAAGAAAGGGGGGGGGGGGACACCCTGAAACTGTTATGATCACTGTACTGAAATTTTTGATTATCGAAATCGTTAAGCACTCAAGATTTCCAATATATGAGTTACTACCCTTTTTGTCTTATTTCTTGCTCATTTAACTACCATTATTTTTGTCTCAAATTAATTAGCCTTCATTACTAAACCAATTTCAACATTATCTTCCAACTTCGTCAGACCTATATTATTTACCTATGTATTCATTAACAACAAAGTTCTTTAAACATCATTCTAACATAGATAGGTCTGCAGGTAAGTATTATTAACATAAACTTTAAATCTTCATTTCGGGACACTCGGATTGCACAACATGTGGAAAGGACCCTGTCTAGGTTAGTGATGAGGGTAATTAAATGATAGGACAGTTCTGGTAAAAGTTAAGTTGTTATTGAACAGTCAGGAACAAGTAACACTGGTCCACACGAATACAGTACTAAAAGTTTCAACCTGTTCGTGTCGATGCGGCGGTTGGCGGGCGGCGAGATGGCGAGGCGCAAAGCAAACATACAATCACAGCTATGGCTCTTGATGTATCGGCACTTTGCTTCTTCTTAGCGTCGCAATACTTTTCCATTTAGTGCCTATGGAATATAGCCATGCTGTATAGTCGTCGGAAACGGCACATCCGAGGCTCAATGAAATCACGTTTTCCAGGAGAGACTCCTCGATCCAGAGCATGTTTCTCAGACCGATGCCCAATTCCGACTACTACTGCTGCGCCCGTTATGCCGTGCAGCGCCCGTGTGCATTTTCCCACGCTCGCCTGCCATCCACCTTTTACCGCTCCCCTACAGACAGGGTATTCACCAAAGGTTCTGCATTCTACATATCCTAATACATTGCCTACGTATGGACCAGGCGCATAATTACAACTTTAACATCTTACAACAGTTTCAACGTTTCTTACATTTCCATTTTGTTATAATATTGCTTGCAATTTGACATAAACATTAATATTCACATCGAAAATTGTTTACAGTTTCTTTAACATAATGACATGAAAAGAAGAAAGAAATGAAATCAGAACATCGTTTGCACTAATTTATCGAAAATCAGAAGAAAAAATTATTATATGTACAGTTGTTGTTGTTGTTACAACTTCCTGACACTGAAATCTATATTCGTTGTTAACAAATTTCTCTTCTTCAGAAACACTTTTCTTGTCATTGCCAATCTACATTTTATACCCTCTCTACTCCGACCATTATCAGTTATTGTGCTCCCCAAATAGCAAAACTCATTTACTACTTTAAGTGTCTCATTTCCTAATCTAATTCCCTCAACATCACTTTATTTAATTAGACTACATCCATTATCCTTATTTTGCTTTTGTTGATGTTATATCCTCCTTTCAAGACACTGCCCATTCTATTCAACTGCTCTTCCAGATCCTTTGCTGTCTCTGACAGAATTAAAATGTCGTCGGCATACCTCAAAGTTTTTATTTCTTCTCCATGGACTTTAGTTCCTACTCTAAATTTTTCTTTTGTTCCCTTTACTGATTGCTCAGTATACAGATTGAATAACATCGGGGATAGGCTGCAACCATGTCTCACTCCCTTCTCAACCACTGCGTCTCTTGCATGCCCCTCGACTCTTATAACTGATATCTGGTTTCTGTTCAAATTGTAAATAGCCTTTCACTTCCTGTTTTTGACCCCTGCCGCCTTCAAAATTTGGAAGGTATCATTCCAGTCAACATTGTCAAAAGCTTTCTCTAAGTCTACAAATGCTAGAAACGTAGGTTTGCCTTTCCTTAATCTAGCTTCTAAGATGAGCCGTAGGGTCAGTATTGCCTCACGTGTTCCAATATTTCTACGGAATCCAAACTGATCTTCCCCAAGATCGGCTTCTACTAGTTTTTCCATTCGTCTCTAAAGAATTCGCGTTAGTATTTTGCATCCGTGACTTATTAAGCTGATAGTTCGGTAATTTTCACATCTGTTAACACCTGCTTTCTTTGGGATTGGAATTATTGCATTCTTCTTGAAGTCTGAGGCTATTTTGCCTGTCTCATACATCTTGCTCACCAGATGGTAGAGTTTTGTCAGGACTGGCTCTCCCAAGGCCGTCAGTAGTTCTAATGGAATGTTGTCTACTCCCGGGGCCTTATTTCGACTCAGGTCTTTCAGTGCTCTGTCAAAGTCTTCACGCAGCATCATATCTCCCATTTCATCTTCATCTACATCCTCTTCCATTTCCATAATATTGTCCTCAAGTACATCGCCCTTGTATAGACCCTCTATATACTGCTTCCACCTTTCTGCTTTCCCTTCTTTGCTTAGAACTGGGTTTCCATCTGAGCTCTTGATATTCATACAAGTGGTTCTCTTTTCTCCAAAGGTCTCTTTAATTTTCCTGTAGGCAGTATCTATCTTACCCCTAGTGAGATAAGCCTCTACATCCTTACATTTGTCCTCTAGCCATCCCTGCTTAGCCATTTTTCACTTCCTGTCGATCTCATTTTTGAGACGTTTGTATTCCTTTGTGCCTGCTTCATTTACTGCATTTTTATATTTTCTCCTTTCATTAATTAAATTCAATATTTCTTCTGTTACCCAAGGATTTCTACTAGCCCTCGTCTTTTTACCTACTTGATCCTCTGCTGCCTTCACTATTTCATTCCTCAAACCTACCCATTCTTCTTCTACTGTATTTCTTTCCCCCATTCCTGTGAATTGTTCCCTTACGCTCTCCCTGAAACTCTGTACAACCTCTGGTTTAGTCAGTTTATCCAGGTCCCATCTCCTTAAATTCCCACCTTCATGCAGTTTCTTCAGTTTTAATCTACAGTTCATAACCAATAGATTGTGGTCAGAGTCCACATCTGCTCCTGGAAATGTCTTAACAATTTAAAACCTGGTTCCTAAATCTCTGTCTCACCATTATATAATCTATCTGATATCTTTTAGTATCTCCAGGGTTCTTCCATGTATACAACCTTCTTTTATGATTCTTGAACCAAGTGTTAGCTATGATTAAGTTGTGCTCTGTGCAAAATTCTACCAGGCAGCTTCCTCTTTCATTTCTTGGCCCCAATCCATATTCCCCTTCTACGTTTCCTTCTCTCCCTTTTCCTACTACCGAATTCCAGTCACCCATGACTATTAAATTTTCGTCTCCCTTCACTATCTGAATAATTTCTTTTATTTCATCGTACATTTCTGTCCATTTCTTCGTCATCTGCAGAGCTAGTTGGCATATAAACTTGTACTACTGTAGTAGGCGTGGGCTTCGTGTCTGTCTTGGCCACAATAATGCGTTCACTATGCTGTTTGTAGTAGCTTACCCGCATTCCTATTTTTTTATTCATTATTAAACCTACTCCTGCATTACCCCTATTTGACTTTGTATTTATAACCCTGTATCCGCCTGACCAAAAGTCTTGTTCCTCCTGCCACAGAACTTCACTAATTCCCATTATATCTAACTGTAGTCTATCCATTTCCCTTTTTAAATTTTCTAACCTACCTGCGCGATTAAGGGATCTGACATTCCACGCTCCGATCCGTAGAACGCCAGTTTTCTTTCTCCTGATAACGATGTCCTCTTGAGTAGTCCCTGCCTGGAGATCCGAATGGGGGACTATGTTACCTCCGGAATATTTTACCCAAGAGGATGCCATCATCATTAACCATACAGTAAAGCTGTATGCCCTCGGGGAAAATTATGGCTGTAGTTTCCCCTTGCTTTCAACTGTTCGCAGTACCAGCACAGCAAGGCCGTTTTGGTTAGTGTTACAAGGCCAGATCAGTCAATCATCCAGACTGTTGCCCCTGCAACTACTGAAAAGGCTGCTGCCCCTCTTCAGGAACCACGCGTTTGTCTGGCCTCTCAACAGAAACCCTTCCGTTGTGGTTGCACATACGGTACGGCTATCTGTATCGCTGAGGCATGCAAGCCTCCCCACCAACGGCAAGGTCCATTGTTCCTCAACTACAATCTGCATAACACATGCCAGTGTAACTCCACGATTTTAGGCAGCAGTCGTATGATGTCATGACACAGCTGATACAAGTAAACAGTTTGACTTGCTGAGCTAGTTTAAGTTTGCAACTACTATTTGAGTCTCTATAGCTTCGTTTGATGTCTCCAGCATTAGAAGACAAAACAATGAGCAGAGAAACATGCCGTGCACTACAGTCTAATGCCTGTGGAATGAAATTGCCAAAAATGTTAGTATATTTTCCATGAAAAGGCTGTAGCTCTGTTTTATGCTGCTTGGTTTTGGTGATCTCGGGATTAACAAAACATTAAAACTGACTATTCTACCTAAGTTTTTATTCCTAAAATACAGAAAAAAGTAAGAGTTTTGGGTGCTAAAATAGCAATTCTGTGCAGAGAAATCTACTTCATTTGTGTATATTACATGTTATGAGACAGAAATCCAGAACTCTTTAGAAACACACAGATGTTCTAGTTGCAGAACATATAAGAATTTGTAAAATGTAATGAGCCTTTATCGTTACGCTACCAGTAGTCTTAAGAAACAAGTATATACCTGAACAGTTGTTGCAAAGCACCTACAGTGTACTCCCAATTATTTGAGAGGGGTGGATGGATGGATGGATGTGGATGGATGGAACTAAATGCTGATTGTGGTACTGGAATGCAGACTATTTGAGATATTAAGAGGAATAAGCAAGAAATACAGGATTTTGTCAAGAATTCTGTTTCTAGTTCTGGGCTATCTGCACCAAAAAACATGAAGAAATTTTTTTATTTAATTAATAAAATTGCAACCAAATAGACATATACAGTTACTTTGCTTAAAAATGTTAAGGCAAAACATGAAGAAATCTACATTTTATAAATCTGGCTATGGGTTTAAATGGTTTTTAAGATGTCGAAGAAGAAAACTTGAATAAGTGGTTGAAGATCGATGCATCTGAACTCAATTTCCAGTACATGAGTGTCGCCAAAATTGTGACTACTGCTTCACAACAACACAAAGAAGAGGGCAGTGAATGTGAAAGTGGGAATGAAGATAATGACATTATCGCTGCAAGAAAAATTCATAATCCTGTGCAAAAAAATGTCATCACAGAATATTTTAAGCAATAAACAGACCTACAGTACCTATGCACAGAATTTGGGCAAAATATCAAACAAATAATACATGTTTGAAAATATCTCAATTGTCTGTGTTTTTGATTATTTGTGCATCTTCTCCCCCACATTATCCCATATAACTGGGAGTATACTACACTTGTGGAGTAGTACAACCAGAGTGTTTTTGATAATTAATTTCTTCTCCTCTCCTCTTCTTTTAATTCTTCTCACAAATAAGGAATAGTTGATTGCAGACACAAATAGTATCAGGTATAAAAAATTATTTTTTGTTCCAGGTTCTACTTACACTCGGTACAAGAACAGGTCCTTCAATGTCCCTGCTAAATGAATCATGGCACTGTGCTTCCCTCATCATCAAACGTGCATTTTGAGTTGTTGAGGTGTACAGTAAATCGTTTCAAACTTCTTTTCACTGTGTGAAATAAGTGTAATTACTGGTAATCTCGAAAAGGGATATGTGAAAGATTTATACTGGGTGAGCGAAATAAAACTGGCCTGACTGTGTGCGCTTTTGCTCCATCTGTACATGTTTTCCACAGCCATTCAACTTCTGTGAATATGGCCTAATAATCTTCACAACCCATATAGCATTAATAGTTTGGTGCAATAATCATTGTGATTCAGACATGATACATTGCGTATGAAAAACCAGTCATGAGATTATGCAACATAACTTCAGAGTATTGCTGGGGATGTTCTGATCAATAACATTGCTTGTTTGGTGACTTTACATACACTGGCAAGCTGAACCAGACCTCATCTGAAGGATCCATCTGAGGATCCAAAAGTCATGATTCCACTTCAGTCAGAAACCACCGACAGAACTCAATATGGAAAATGAAATTACAATGAAATCCAGATCTTTAGCTGCTGATAGGTGTTGATAAATATCAACGGTGACAGTTGAAAATGCGTGCCCCGACTGTGGCATACGCTCCATCTGACTGAGCCACTGAGGACACAGAGGATAGTGCAACTATAGGGACTTATCCCTGGCATGCTCCCCGTGAGACCCACACTTTCCAACTTTCTGTCCAAACACTACATTTATAGTGCCCTTGCCCACCATACTCATTACTCACGGCAGTCACTCTATCAATTTCCGTAAGAGTTTGGGAAATGTGAGTGCATCCGCACTGAAGATGATACCATCTTCATACAATATGAAAAAGTTTATTTGGACCCTGTAAGTCATGCATGTTGCACATAGATTAGCACAGTGTACACATATGTTTTGTAAGAAAAATATACCACTTTTGCTACAAATGGATTTAAATTTGGACATAGATAGTAGTCAAACTGGTATTTATTACTGATAAGTATAACGTATGGTTGGCTGTTTGGTCATGAAACCAGGCCAATAAAAATAAATAAATCTCATGCACAACTGCAAGTTTGTAAGGATAAAGACGCAGGTTGTCTTTGTCGCTCAAGCAATGTTGTGAGGTGTTCAAAATCTTTTACAGTAGTTACGGATTTTATTAGCTACAAAGACTGTATTGTGCCATTTTGCCACTAAGACTTTGTGAGAGGTTTCGGCAGGATGCTTGCTGTCTTAAACTCTTCTGTGAACTTTTCTGCACACATTTTTCATGAATTGTGCTTTGCATAAAACTTGAAAATGAAGATACAATGTTCTATCATGAGCACTTTCTTGTGTCACATTCAGTTGCTTATTAAGCATGCCTGCTCCTCTAATGTAATGACACAGCAGAGTACTCGGAACAGAGCATGTGGGGGATTAATATGTACGGACATGTGACAGCGATCAATTGGTGCATCGAAATCAGTTTCCAACATTTTCTGTGATGGTTAGTTCCCCTGTTCATCAACAAGGATCAATTCAGTTCCTATCGTCTGTTTCGTCTTCTTCTTTTTTCTTCTTCTTTGCTTTTTAAGTAATTTTCCATTTTGCCTCATCTTGATTACTATAAAAGAAATCCTTTCCTGCACTAATTTCCATATTACATACTTCAATGTGAACTTCTGTAGCAGCTAGTCTTGGTACTTTTTTTCTAATGACAGAAATTCTTCATTTTAACAATAATTTCAGGATTGAAAAATGCAGAGTCATGGATAGCAAAATGAGGCCTTTGTGGATTGTGTTTGAAAACGATGATCCATATGGTGATGACATATTTATCATTTTTAAAAATGGTGATGACTTGAGACAAGATATGTTAACACTGCAAATGCTGAGAATAATGGACAAATTGTGGAAAAACGAGGGTCTGGACTTGAGGTAAGTGATTTCAACAACAGCAGTTAAGTTTGATTTAGTCCCTTATGAATGTTTTGGGACATTCATTGCCTCTTTTTCAGCTCTATGTTTCATACTGAATCATAAAACATACAGTATTAATAACCTGTACATTATTTGTAATTCATGGTACCAGGATTTTGAAATATCTTAACTGACTTGACACAGAAAACAATGGACCTAGATAATCTAGGAAATTAATAGAAGTGAGAGTATAATTTGTCAGATGTCGTCAGGAGAATGATATGAAGAATTGGAAGAAATGTAATGAAGAGGGAGGAGGACTGTTCTGCAGTATTAAAAAAAATTTTATGAAATATGGGAGCTGCCTTAAAGTAATGATAATCATTTGTCTGCCGTCTGCCTAGCACTAATTTGACTAGCCAGTGCAATCAGTGCTATTTTTAATGATATTTTGGGAAATTTTCTGCTTAGTGGAATGTGCCAAGGCAACGTGATGATTTCAAGCTTTATTTCCAACCAGGGAATAGGGCAGCAGAAATTGACATGAGTCTCTTATTTTCCTTACATGATGATGATCAAAATCTAAATTCTTTGAATATGTCTGCTTGTGTCTGTATATGTGTGGATGGATATGTGCGTGTGTGCGAGTGTATACCCGTCCTTTTTTCCCCTAAGTTAAGTCTTTCCGCTCCCGGGATTGGAATGACTCCTTACCCTCTCCCTTAAAACCCACATCCTTTCGTCTTTCCCTCTCCTTCCCTCTTTCCTGATGAAGCAACTGTTGGTTGCGAAAGTTAGAATTTTGTGTGAATGTTTGTGTTTGTTTGTGTGTCTATCGACCTGCCAGCGCTTTCGTTTGGTAAGTCACATAATCTTTGTTTTTATATATATATATATAACATTCCACGTGGGAAAAATATATCTAAAAACAATGATGATGTGACTTACCGAACGAAAGCGTTGGCAGGTCGATAGATACTCAAACAAACACAAACACACACACAAAATTCAAGCTTTCACAACAAACTGTTGCCTCATCAGGAAAGAGGGGAAGGAGAGGGAAAGACGAAAGGATGTGGGTTTTAAGGGAGAGGGTAAGGAGTCATTCCAATCCCGGGAGCGGAAAGACTTACCTTAGGGGGAAAAAAAGGACAGGTATACACTCGCACACACACACTCACACACACACATATCCATCCACACATATACAGACACAAGCAGACATATTTAAAGTTTGGGCAGAGATGTCAGTTGAGGCGGAAGTGAAGAGGCAAAGATGATGTTGAATGACAGGTGAGGTATGAGTGGCGGCAACTTGAAATTAGCGGAGATTGAGGCCTGGTGGGTAACGGGAAGAGAGGATATATTGAAGAGCAAGTTGCCATCTCCGGAGTTCGGATAGGTTGGTGTTGGTGGGAAGTATCCAGATAACCCGGACGGTGTAACACTGTGCCAAGATGTGCTGGCCGTGCACCAAGGCATGTTTAGCCACAGGGTGATCCTCATTACCAACAAACACTGTCTGCCTGTGTCCATTCATGCGAATGGACAGTTTGTTGCTGGTCATTCCCACATAGAATGCATCACAGTGTAGGCAGGTCAGTTGGTAAATCACGTGGGTGCTTTCACATGTGGCTCTGCCTTCGATCGTGTACACCTTCCGGGTTACAGGACAGGAGTAGGTGATGGTGGGAGGGTGCATGGGACAGGTTTTACACCGGGGGCGGTTACAAGGATAGGAGCCAGATGGTAGGGAAGGTGGTTTGGGGATTTCATAGGGATGAACTAAGAGGTTACAAAGGTTAGGTGGACGGCGGAAAGACACTCTTGGTGGAGTGGGGAGGATTTCATGAAGGATGGATCTCATTTCAGGGCAGGATTTGAGGAAGTCGTATCCCTGCTGGAGAGCCACATTCAGAGTCTGGTCCAGTCCCGGAAAGTATCCTGTCACAAGTGGGGCACTTTTGGGGTTCTTCTGTGGGGGATTCTGGGTTCGAGGGGATGAGGAAGTGGCTCTGGTTACTTGCTTCTGTACCAGGTCGGCAGGGTAGTTGCGAGATGCGAAAGCTGTTTTCAGGTTGTTGGTGTAATGGTTCAGGGATTCCGGACTGGAGCAGATTCATTTGCCACGAAGACCTAGGCTGTAGGGAAGGGACCGTTTGATGTGGAATGGGTGGCAGCTGTCATAATGCAGGTACTGTTGCTTGTTGGTGGGTTTGATGTGGACGGACGTGTGAAGCTGGCCATTGGACAGGTGGAGGTCAACGTCAAGGAAAGTGGCATGGGATTTGGAGTGAGACCAGGTGAATCTGATGGAACCAAAGGAGTTGAGGTTGGAGAGGAAATTCTGAAGTTCTTCTTCACTGTGAGTCCAGATCATGAAGATGTCATCAATAAATCTGTACCAAACTTTGGGTTGGCAGGCCTGGGTAACCAAGAAGGCTTCCTCTAAGCGACCCATGAATAGGTTGGCGTACGAGGGGACCATCCTGGTACCCATGGCTGTTCCCTTTAATTGTTGGTATGTCTGGCCTCTCCCACCACCACCTACTCCAGTCCTGTAACCCGGAAGGTGTACACAATCAAAGGCAGAGCCACATGTGAAAGCACCCACGTGATTTGCCAACTGACCTGCCTACACTGTGATGCATTCTATGTGGGAATGACCAGCAACAAACTGTCCATTCGCATGAATGGACATAGGCAGACAGTGTTTGTTGGTAATGAGGATCACCCTGTGGCTAAACATGCCTTGGTGCACGGCCAGCACATCTTGGCACAGTGTTACACCGTCCGGGTTATCTGGATACTTCCCACCAACACCAACCTATCCGAACTCCGGAGATGGCAACTTGCTCTTCAATATATCCTCTCTTCCCGTTACCCACCAGGCCTCAATCTCCGCTAATTTCAAGTTGCCGCCACTCATACCTCACCTGTCATTCAACATCATCTTTGCCTCTTCACTTCCGCCTTGACTGACATCTCTGCCCAAACTTTAAAGATGTCTGCTTGTGTCTGTATATGTGTGGATGGATATGTGTGTGTGTGTGTGTGTGCGCGAGTGTATACCTGTCCTTTTTTTCCCCCTAGGGTAAGTCTTTCCGCTCCCGGGATTGGAATGACTCCTTACCCTCTCCCTTAAAACCCACATCCTTTCGTATTTCCCTCTCCTTCCCTCTTTCCTGATGAGGCAACAGTTTGTTGCGAAAGCTTGAATTCTGTGTGTATGTTTGTGTTTGTTTGTGTGTCTGTCGACCTGCCAGCACTTTCATTTGGTAAGTCACATCATCTTTGTTTTTAGATATATTTTTCCTACGTGGAATGTTTCCCTGTATTTATAGTTCAGACTGCGTAAAGCAATTAAAATGATGGAAAATAATTTTTATAATTATATTAAAGTGAGCCTGGATAAAGTGACACTGTTCTGAAGCACAATTCTATTTCATACGTAAAGCTGAGAGACGATATACAAAAATAAGCTCTCACATAAAATTTGCAACTGAATTAGCCCCCCTTTTTTTTAACATTACAATCTATTGTAAAACCCTCAAGAAGAGAGAGAGGAGGGAGGGAGGGAGGGAGAGAGAGAGAGAGAGAGAGAGAGAGAGAGAGAGAGAAACATGTCCATTAGTGGGAAGAAAGAAAATTCAGACCCGTTTATAACGGTGTACTAGAAGTGATCCACAAAGCTACCCTCCAATAACCATGACATCGATATGTTGTTGAATCTTAGAACATTTTCTGAGCTTGAACATAATGAGGTATCTCGAACAGAATGGCCTCCTCCATGCCAAGTAGGGATTCCAAAAGCATGGATCATTTGAAACCTAATTTGCACTTTTTTCACATGACATAATGAAAGCTTTGGATAAAGACAGTTAAGTGATGCCCTGTTTCTTGATTTCTCAGAAGCATATGATCCAGTACCACATTTACACTTGCTATCAAAAGTAGAACTATATTGGGTATCAATAGAAATTTGTGCCTGGATTAAAGATTTTTTGGTAGGGAGGGTGCAGTAAGTTATCTTGGATGCAGAGTCATTGCCAGATGTTGAAGTAACTTTGGTTGTGCCCCAGGGAAGTGTTGGGACTCTTGCTGTACATGTTGTTTACTAATGACCTTGCAGACAATATTAATAGTAACCTCAGATGTTGTGGTTATCTTTAATGGTGTACTGTCTGAAAGAAGCTACATAAATATTCAGTCAGATCTTGATAAGATTTCAAAGTGATGCAAAGATTGGCAACTCGTTTTAAATGTTCAGAAATGTTAAATTGTGCAGTTCACCAAACAAAATAACTTTTTATCCTATGATATCCTATGATATCAATGAATCACAGTTGGAAATCTGTGACCACATTGGATCAGTTGTGGTTACAGCAGGTTGTAGACTTCAATTTGGTGGTAGAATATTGGGGAAATGCTATTGGACTACAAAGGACATTGCTTACAAATAACTCATGCAACCCATCCTAGAATATTGCTCAAGTGTATGGCACCCTTACCAGAGAGGAGTTACAGGGGATATTGAATGTATACAGAGAAGGCAGAGTAGGGCAGCAGAATAGTCACAGGTTTATTTGATCCATGGGAGATAGTTATAGAGATGGTGAAGAAATTAACTGATAGACTCTTGAAGATAGAACTACCTTGAGAAAGTCCACTTACAACATTTCAAGGACAACCTTTAAATGATGACTCTAGAAATATGGTACAACTTCCAACATATCACTCCCATTGGCATCTTGATGGAAAGATTAGATCAATTACAGCACACACAGAGGCATTTAAACAATCATTCTTCCCAAGCTCCATATGTGAATGGGATGGAGAAAAGTCCTAATAACTGGGACAATGGGACAAACTGTCCCACACACTTCACAATGGTTTCCGCAGTGTAGATGTAGATGTAGAAGTAGAAATTAAATTTAGGAGACAAAACCTGTTAAAAATCAAATGAAAACAGTCTCGTTCACATTTTCAGTTTTTTATTCATTAGCAGCCAGTTTCAGCCCTTTCCTCAGACCGTCTTCAGGCTTTTCCCCACCATTGTGACTGCTGGTGGTGGCAGATGGAGCGAGATCCATAGAAGTAAAGATGTCACAGATCTCGCTCCATACGCCGCCACTTGCAGCCATAATGGCTGGGAAAAACCTGTAGATGGTCTGAGGAAAGGACCAAAATCAGTTGCTTACAAATAAAAATCTGAAAATACAAATGAGACTGTTTTTATTTTATTTTTAGCATTTTATACTAATCACTACTTTGCTCCAATTACAAATGCTTTCTAAAATTTTAGATAGAATCTGCATTAAATACGACTCAATTATTTATTATAAAGTTGTCATTCTTGGAAACTAGAAGTGGATTCCATTATGTTCTCAATGTAGTTTTTTAATATCTTTATCATTATTGGGTGATACCCTTTTTAATCTGTGATTTTATGAAATTGTTTCTCTTGCAACTGGAGAAAAAAGGAAGAAGTTAGAAAAAAGGAAAAGGGGAGAAAAGCTTTATTTGAACATCAGAGCTACAATACTATCCCATTTTTCATGCATGAGAGCATCTTTTTCATTTAATCATTTGTTATTTCTTTATGTGTACTTTATTTGATTTGGAATCATTAACTCTATGTCACCATTGAATATCAATAGGATGAATCCCTATGGATGCATATCAACTGACAATCGTGTTGGTCTCATTGAAGTAGTTTTAAATGCTGAAACAATAGCAAATATTCAGAAGGAGAAAGGAATGTTTTCTGCTACATCAGCATTTAAGAAGGGTTCACTTTTAGGTAAGTACAGTTTTTTGTGAAGAGATGTAAAGTAGTTGTTTATCATTTGATGAAGTGGAAAACGCTGCTAGTGCCTGTAAATAATTAATCAAATGTTACATTGATGTGTGTTCGTATTTGGTCCATAGCGTGTCCATGCAGGAATTCAGTCTTATGCCAAATTATAAAAGTCAGCTGTTTTCATCAGTTTTTGTCTTATAAGCAGTCATTGTGTTAAAGAATGACTCTGGAGACTTGAGATTTCCTGGATTGCTGTTAATTATTTCATTTCCAAGTAAGATGGCCAGTAATGGAACCCACTGTTGGATCAAACCACAGTAGAAGACATAATATGACTGTAACAAAAATTAAATATAGGTAGAGTGTACATGTAGCCAAGCAAATTGATGGTAAATAAACCAATGAAGTTCTTTGCTGGATTTCAAAAGATGAGGTGATGACCTAATGGCAGATGGATAGATTACATAAGGAAATACGCAGGGGAAACACGGGTGTGTTTAGCTGAAGGCTGGAAAAGTCTAGCCGAGGCCTTCATCCAGGAGTGGATGTGGGATGGATGGGTGGTGGTGGTGGTGGTGGTGGTGGTGGTGGAGGAGGAGGAGGAGGAGGAGGAGGAGGAGGAGGAGAATCTTCTAAACATTACTGTCTTAGTGTTTGAACACCAACTTAGTATTCGACATTTTCAAGAAAACATATTCACTTTGCAGGTAATTTAATTTGGAATATTAAACCAATACATATCTTCACGTGTCAATATTTGTTCAGATAATAAAATAAAATAATGTTAATACTTAACTTTGATGTTCAGTAAGGAGGTTGTGGGTTACTCGATGGAAATTAATTGCCTGATAACTTTTCTGTATATGACTCTTCCATTTATTTTCTTCAAGTGCAGTGGATGCATTCACAGAATTTTAACAAACTTTAATTCAGACTAATCCAGTTTCTCGGGTCTTGATTTTACAAGTAGACTGGTACAATTATTGTAAAAATCCAGTTTCAACAAGCACTCACTGACTGTATGGAACATGAACTGAACAAAACAATTTGTGTGGACACAACCACTGTTGACTATATACGAGTGTAACAGTAGCAGATTACACGTGTGTTGTTATAACAGTTACTTTAGTTATTCACAAATATTCGTGTGCGGCATTATGCCTTAACAAAAGGAAGAAAATGTCAAACACAAACTGTATTTAAGCAGGATTTGATTTTTTATGTAAAATTTTGTAAAATAAATCTCTTTTACAGTTCCTATACAAAAATGCAAATTATAATTAAAATTCTTAATTATTTAATTACTACCATTTATTTTATGAACAATGTTAAATTTCATAATTTACAACTTCAGTTGTCAGACTCGATGTTACTAACTGTTTTTCCACAACTTTCTGTTCATTAAATTTATGTAAAAATAGCTGCACCATAAAAAAATCCTATTTGTACTCCTCTAATGTTGACACCTCTTTCCAATCAGGAACCTGGAAACATATTAATTTGTTAAAATTTTATGATATTTACAACAATATATTGCACATATTATCATCAGTGAGCACTCAATTCATGTTTATTTCATGCAGTATTAAATAATGAAAAATAAATTTGAAATGTTGTCACATAATAATAATAATAATAATAATAATCACTGTATCATGTTCATCATTAATCGGATATATCAGTAGTACAATAACAGCGTATCAGCGTCATAATCTACTTTCTGACTTCTTGCCTGATCAGTCTTTTTCATTCTAAGTTTTTATCTACTTTTATTTCTTTGGCCTCTTCAAGTACTAAAGTGGTTTCGAACCCGCATGCCATTCAATTTCTGTATCTTTACATAAAATGTTTTACCTAGTATTTATGTTTCATTTTTTCTGTTTACAAAGAATTTGTTAAGGATAAAAATGTTTGTCTAAAGGCAAATTTCATTAATATATGATCCCTATCATAAAGTTTTCCACTGAAGGTTATTTCTGTTCTATTTTTGCATTAACCTCTGCCCCCCCACCCCACCCCCCACCCCCACCCTCCCTCCATCCTATTCTCCGTAAGATTTATTCAATATCTGCAAATGACTTTTTATTTTTCAATTTTATGATAAAGGCTACTTTTAAAAATCGATTCCTCAAATAAGGACCAGTCTTCATCACACAAACCCCTCAACAGACCAAGAGGTGGTAATGGCACTCAAAGAACTGCATAATTACAAGACATGTGTAGAAGGCCAAATTTTCAGAGAAATGTGCAAATATACCAGTAACACATTTCTGCTCTTCTACATGTGGTTTTATCAAAAAAAAAATTTATTACAGAAAAATTCCCTGAATGTTGGTCTGTGGCTATAGGCCACTCACTCTACAATCAAGGAAGTAAGAATAATCCAGGTAATTACAAACATATACTTCTTTTGGACTTTGCATACAAGATTTTCTCCAGAATTTCAAATGGGATTATTAAACAGCAACAGGAAGAAGACATAGGTGAGTGCCAGGGAAGCTTACATGCTGGAGAAGCTGCGCAGGACAAATCACAATTGTACAAATAATTCTTGGCATATTACACGAAACAAAACAAATCTCTTGCAGTGATAATCATTGTAGATTTTAAGATGGCATATCATTGCTTCCAAGACCATCAATATTGAAAAGCTTGAGAAATGTCAGACTCCACTCAAAATTAGTCAGATTGATAGAACACGTTTTAACTAAAAGGAAATGTGATGTCAGGTTGAGTGGAGAATTTTCCAAGCCATTTTAAGACATGGAGACAGCTTGTCAACACTGCCGCTCCAACTTTATGTTGGAATACATAATTAGAGAATCAATATTGTAAGGTGCAAACATAATATAAATTTAAACTGCCTGGGATTCACTAATGACCTTTCTTTCCTGCCCAACAATTTTTAGGAAACTTGACAAGAAGTCAATCACTACAGGATATAGTGCAGAAAATTGACTTCACAATATCCCTTGAAAAGAAAGAAAGGAAAAAAAATAAATAATATTAATCATTGACAACAGAAAAAATCATAGAGAAATTTAAATATGGAAACCCTGTATGGCGTAATATAACAAATAAACTGACAAAAAGACATTATACCTCCGAGAATACATAAAACAAAAAAGACCTCTTAGTAGCCACCAAATTAAAACATTACGAAACAGTGTACAGCCATTTTCAAAACAGCCAAGGCTTTAGAAATAGATGTAATGCTGAAGATAGAAAGAAGCATAACAAGAGAACTGTCACTAGAGAACAGCTTATAATGAAACAGTATACAAGTAAATGGAACCTGGAAATGAGCTTGATCCAGAAGTCATCCATTAACTTGTAATTTCTATCTAGGTAGTATGAGAAACAAATTCAGAAGCTTGGTGTGTGTGTGTGTGTGTGTGTGTGTGTGTGTGTGTGTGTGTGTGTGTGTGTGACTAGAATGCATGCTGTACCTGCATATGGTTACTTTGGAGTATTGTATGGGAAAATTAATTAAAAAGCTTATATTTTTTACCTCATTTTATGGTATTGATTGTATTTTTAAGCTTGGCTGAAAGACAACAACCCAACTGATGTTCAACTAAATAAAGCAATAGAGGAATTCACATTATCCTGTGCTGGCTACTGTGTAGCTACCTATGTGTTGGGTGTTGGAGACAGACACTCTGATAATATTATGGTGAAGAAATCAGGACAGGTAGGTGATATTATGTGTAATTAAATTCATTAAAATATTGTCAATGACATTTATTTCATGTTATTTGTGTTTTTATGTTTGCAGCTGTTCCATATTGATTTTGGCCATATATTAGGTCATTTTAAAGAGAAGTTTGGTTTCCGGCGTGAACGAGTCCCCTTTGTGTTGACACATGATTTTGTTCATGTAATCAATAAGGGACAAACAAAAAAGGAAGCGTTGGAGTTTCAGATTTTTCAGAGGCATTGTGAACAGGCATTCCGAATTTTGAGACGACACGGAAGTCTCATCCTTTCATTGTTTGCAATGATGATCTCCACAGGACTACCTGAGCTTAGCTCAGAAAAGGATCTCAATTACCTAAGGGACACTCTTGTAAGTAATTTATTTTGAAAATAATTATTGATTTCTTTTTTTTAGAAGCATTGAGATTACTTATAGTACAATTTTTGTAATGATAGGACAGTCATCTTTGCTTGGAATGACTGATAACTGAGGGGAAAAATGGGGGGGGGGATATATATATATAATAGAGGGAAACATTCCACGTGGGAAAAATATATGTAAAAACAAAGATGATGTGACTTACCGAACGAAAGCGCTGGCAGGTCGATAGACACACAAACAATCCTTCACCTACACATCAACTCAGCCAATGAACACACCCGTCAACTCCTATCCTTAATAAAAGTCCTTAATCTTTCCTCTCCCACATCCACACCGGCTGTTCAGAGCATCCTCCTACAGGCCAACCGTAAATTAGAACAGCATGCCACCCTCCACCTCAAAAAACTATCCAATCTCCTGGTTTCCCACCTCCGGAAAGGCAACTCACTCACCCTTCACAACCTTTCTAGCAAACCTCAACCTCCTCTCATTGCACACCAACCCAGTCTCTCCCATCTACTCAATCTCCCACTTCCAGCTCCACTCCCTCCAAAACCTCAAAATTCCAATCAACACAACCTGGAACCACACTGGAAATATCACTTTACCACGAAGAAAAATGATCCTAATCCTACTCCTAATGATCCAACTCCCCAAGACACCATCCAAATTGAACCCTGCCTGGAACAGTTCCGTCCTCCGTCGCAGCGGGACCCACCTCCTCTTCCTCAAAATCACCCTCTCCAAACCTTCCAGGAATTTCTGACTTCCAGCCTTGCATCTCAATCCTTCTTAAAAAACCTTAATCCTACTCCCAACATCACCACTGCTGAAGCCCAGGCTATCCGTGATCTGAAGGCTGACCGATCCATCGTCATTCTTCCGGCGGACAAGGGTTCCACGACCGTGGTACTTGATCGTCGGGAGTATGTGGCTGAGGGACTGCGTCAGCTTTCAGACAACACCACATACAAAGTTTGCCAAGGTAACCCCATTCCCGATGTCCAGGCGGAGCTTCAAGGAATCCTCAGAACCTTAGGCCCCCTGCAAAACCTTTCACCTGACTCCATCAACCTCCTGACCCCACCGACACCCCGCACCCCTACCTTCTACCTTCTTCCTAAAATCCACAAACCCAATCATCCCGGCCGCCCCATTGTAGCTGGTTACCAAGCCCCCACAGAACGTATCTCTGCCTACGTAGATCAACACCTTCAACCCATTACATGCAGTCTTCCATCCTTCATCAAAGACACCAACCACTTTCTCGAATGCCTGGAATCCTTACCCAATCTGTTACCCCCGGAAACCATCCTTGTAACCATTGATGCCACTTCCTTATACACAAATATTCCGCACGTCCAGGGCCTCGCTGCGATGGAGCACTTCCTTTCACGCCGATCACCTGCCACCCTACCTAAAACCTCTTTCCTCATCACCTTAGCCAGCTTCATCTTGACCCACAACTTCTTCACTTTTGAAGGCCAGACATACCAACAATTAAAGGGAACAGCCATGGGTACCAGGATGGCCGCCTCGTACGCCAACCTATTCATGGGTCGCTTAGAGGAAGTCTTCTTGGTTACCCAGGCCTGCCAACCCAAAGTTTGGTACAGATTTATTGATGACATCTTCATGATCTGGACTCACAGTGAAGAAGAACTTCAGAATTTCCTCCCCAACCTCAATTCCTTTGGTTCCATCAGATTCACCTGGTCCTACTCCAAATCCCATGCCACTTTCCTTGACGTTGACCTCCACCTGTCCAATGGCCAGCTTCACACGTCCGTCCACATCAAACCCACCAACAAGCAACAGTACCTGCATTATGACAGCTGCCACCCATTCCACATCAAACGGTCCCTTCCCTACAGCCTAGGTCTTCGTGGCAAACGAATCTGCTCCAGTCCGGAATCCCTGAACCATTACACCAACAACCTGACAACAGCTTTCGCATCTCGCAACTACCCTCCCGACCTGGTACAGAAGCAAATAACCAGAGCCACTTCCTCATCCTCTCGAACCCAGAATCCCCGACAGAAGAACCCCAAAAGTGCCCCACTTGTGACAGGATACTTTCCGGGACTGGATCAGACTCTGAATGTGGCTCTCCAGCAGGCATACGACTTTCTCAAATCCTGCCCTGAAATGAGATCCATCCTTCATGAAATCCTCCCCACTCCACCAAGAGTGTCTTTCCGCCGTCCACCTAACCTTTGTAACCTCTTAGTTCATCCCTATGAAATCCCCAAACCACCTTGCCTACCCTCTGGCTCCTATCCTTGTAACCGCCCCCGGTGTAAAACCTGTCCCATGCACCCTCCCACCATCACCTACTCCAGTCCTGTAACCCGGAAGGTGTACACGATCGAAGGCAGAGCCACATGTGAAAGCACCCACGTGATTTACCAACTGACCTGCCTACACTGTGATGCATTCTATGTGGGAATGACCAGCAACAAACTGTCCATTCGCATGAATGGACACAGGCAGACAGTGTTTGTTGGTAATGAGGATCACCCTGTGGCTAAACATGCATTGGTGCACGGCCAGCACATCTTGGCACAGTGTTACACCGTCCGGGTTATCTGGATACTTCCCACCAACACCAACCTATCCGAACTCCGGAGATGGGAACTTGCTCTTCAATATATCCTCTCTTCCCGTTACCCACCAGGCCTCAATCTCCGCTAATTTCAAGTTGCCGCCACTCATACCTCACCTGTCATTCAACATCATCTTTGCCTCTTCACTTCCGCCTCGACTGACATCTCTGCCAAAACCCTTTGTCTTTAAATATGTCTGCTTGTGTCTGTATACGTGTGGATGGATGTGTGTGTGTGTGTGTGTGTGTGTGTGTGTGTGTGTGTGTGTGTGTGTGTGTGTGTGTGTGTGTGTGTGCGAGTGTATACCTGTCCTTTTTTCCCCCTAAGGTAAGTCTTTCCGCTCCCGGGATTGGAATGAATCCTTACCCTCTCCCTTAAAACCCACATCCTTTCGTCTTTCCCTCTCCTTCCCCTCTTTCCTGATGAGGCAACAGTTTGTTGCAAAAGCTTGGATTTTGTGTGTGTGTGTTTGTGTTTGTTTGTGTGTCTATCGACCTGCCAGCACTTTCGTTTGGTAAGTCACATCATCTTTGTTCAAATGAAAGTGCTGGCAGGTCGTCAGACACACAGCAAACACAAACATACACACAAAATTCTAGCTTTCGCAACCAACGGTTGCTTCATCAGGAAAGAGGGAAGGAGAGGGAAAGATGAAAGGATGTGGGTTTTAAGGGTTCCTCATATTTCACTGATATGAATCGTGCAGCTCTCAGATTACTACTCAGAAAACCTCATATTTCTGACTACTGGATTGTAGGATAAAATGCTGCTTGTCACCATGTCTCAACTGCCTGTTGGTGTCCCACACAAAAGGGATCTCTCCACAGAATAGTCGTATAGTGCAGAGTGATCTGATTGAGATGTCAGAAAAGCGTAACATATTTATTAAGTTAATGTATATATCTCTGAGCATTTTTCTGTAATATATTTGAAAATGATGTGAGTTGACAATGATCCATGAGGAAAGCCAAAGCGTGGTGTTCACAGTGCAAACACCATATACCGAGTGAGATGGCACAGTGGTTAGCAAACTGGACTCGCATTTGGGAGGACGATGGTTCAAACCTGCGCCTGGCCATCTTGATTTAAGTTTCCCGTGATTTCCCTGAATTGTTTCAGGCAAATACTGGTATTGTTCCTTTGAAAGAGCACGTCTGATTTCCTTGCCTATCCCTCCTTAATCCTACGGGACCAATGACCTCGCTGTTTGATCCCCTCCCACAAACCAACCAATCAACCAACTGAACAGCCAGCAAGCTTTCAGACATCAGTACGGTGTTAGGTGCATCCAGTCACATCAAGACATTGTTAAATGGCACAATGTGTTCTTGGAAAATGGATTGCAGGTGCCTCACACAGGCGGAAGGCAGTGTCATAAAAACGAGGTGGAAGATGCTCGACAAGCCATGACACAGAGCCCACGAGAGTTACCCTACTGCTGAACACGCCATACACAACATGTTAGAGCATTATTAGGTGGTATCTTAACATGTATGCATACCGTATTCAGCACAAGCAAGCACTGACACAGCTGAACTATGGACCTCAACTTACATTTAATGTGAGTGGCCAAGTCAATACACATAACTGTATCACGTATCTCATACAAACAATCACTCTAAAGTTAATGTGTGGTGTGGAGTGACTCATGAGAAAGTCTTTGGCCCATTCTTCTTGCAGAGAAGACTGTTCATGCCATCATTTACCTTGAAATGATCGAGCAGTGTGTGGCCCCCCACTTACTGCAAGATGGGTTACGGGAAACCATTATTTATCAACAGAATGACTCTCATAGTGTGTGAACAATTATTAAACCAGATATTCAATGACTGCTGGTGCATCCATGGAGGGACCTATCCCATGGCCTGAGAGCCCTGAGCTAATGCTTACAAGGTTTCCCCAGGTGAGGGGCTACGTCAAGTAAACAGCGCGAGCACAAAGACCACAGCATCTAGCCAACCCACAGAAGCAGATTACAGTGAACTTCCAGCACATCAACCCAGGAAACCTGCGCTTCACATGGCGCAATGTGGATGTGTGGTATGATATGAGCCGCATTCAAAGTGGCAAATATCTTGAGCACTAAAGTGCTGTGACACAGACTTGACACAAACTCCAGACTCTCTAAACAAGTGTGTACTTTTAAAAAGCAATAAAGTTGCATTGTTTCTTGTATATGCTACTTTATATTTCTGACATCTCAAACAGATCACCCTGTAGGTACAAGATATTGTTGTTTGGACTACTGTGGGAGTCAGCACGTTCACGAGACACAGAAGGAGAGAAGTTGTGTTGGTCAGTGGCAGGAATCCAAAATCTTCTGTACAAAACACTTTCATATTAATGGGAAACTTTATTTTTGTTAAGGGAGAGACAATACTTAACTTCCTATGCAATTACGTTAACAATCGATTACTACTTGCAGAACACAGGCTAAGCAACATCTTCCTATTACTCAGCACTGATGCTCTTGGAGTCTGCGACCAAACTGGGATGACCAGTGATGGTTGGCTGGTTAAATCAGCATTGACAGGGAGTGCTGTACTCTTGTCTTCCTGGAGATGTGGCGCTGCCTGCTCTTTCCACTGGTGCGCGGGTTAGCGCCTTCTTGATGCCGGTTTCCAGTGCTGCAGTGCCCCTAAAGCAGTCAATGCTTCAGGACTGCACATTACTCCCCATAACCCCGCCACACCATTGGGGGGGCGACAGGAAGCTGGGTGGCGTGAAGGGCCAGGAGATGCAACTGGGACTGATGCTGGTCCCCGACCGTACCCTGACATCCATCCTGTGTTTGGAGGGAATATTAGTCAGAAGACCGCTGAAAGGGTGCCCACCTTCTTCCTGAGCTGGTCCCACAGAAAATGGAGAGAGTGGCGATGTCACTGTCTGGGAAATTGAGTTTCTGCAGCGGTGAAGACGATGGGTCCAGCTCCATCGATTCTGCATGTGATGCCGAACAGGAACTCGGGGTGGCTGCTCTGGCCGCAAGATCCCTGTAGAATGCTAATCTGGGACAGAAAATCTGCGGAATAATCTTACAATTGACAAGCACCAATCGGGTTCTGATGGCGGTGCAGCAACCCAACAGGAACTTGAGTTAAATACATGCAAGCACCCAAATTTTGAAGAATCGTTCCTCTCTCCCATCACCTGGTGTGACCAAAAACTCTGGAAAAACAAAATCGTTAGATGCAAAGTGATACTTGCAGAGTGCAGGAGGTGCCGTGCTCTGTGGTGGGTGCATAAACTGGAGCAGCATGCTCTGGTGCCGACCATGTAGAAGCTCCTTTGGTGGTGGACTGTCATGGAGCTGGGAGTGTTATGTTGTGAGGAAGAGCAGCAGGATTTGCTCCCATGAGTGGGAGGCACATAATTTGTTCATCTGTTTGAAGATCATACGTACAAATCACTTAGCTTCTCCATTCTACTGAGGATGAAATGGAGCACTGGTAAGGTGACAGTGTGTGAATGGTACTATGCAATGTAGTCGAGTTCATGTGCACTGCAAATGGATATTTGCTAAAAGAGTCTACAGCGATAAGCCGAGCGTTCCAGAAGGGACCAACAAAAACAACATGCACTCATTGCCAGGGCGATTGAGACTTAGGCCAAGCTGAAAACGTTTGTGGTAGGACTGACAGATTCAGAGCACAAGTGTAACACTGTGACATGGTCTGTTCGGTGTGGGTGTTCATGACTGGCCAAGCACAATGCTGACATGCTAACTGTTTTGTGCATACAATTCCCCCATGTCCTTGGTGGAGTGATTGCAACACATCTTCTTGCAAGATATTTGGAATAAGCACATGTGATTGTCCAGGGGCATTTTGCAATGAAATCACATCACGTTGGATGGGGAATCTATGCCAACAAGCAAAACACCGGTGCTCAGAAGAATTCTGAATGTTTTTCACTGAATGAGGCCAGGCAGTATGGATGCAGTGCAACGAAAGGTTCAAATCAGGGTCTGCTTCTGTAGCTCGTTCAGTGCAAAAGTCTGCAGAAGTTTGGTGTCCTCCTCATCAAACTGGCAACAAGATGTGGCAGTTGCATCAGATTTAGAATTGGGACCACCAGGAAGGCGAGAAAAGGCATCAGGCACTTGTATGCTTCAACGTGAGCCGGTACTGTGACAAAGCCCAACATTGCAATTTCTGAGCTGTGCGTGGTGGAACAGGTTTGGACACACGAAACAAAGATTGAAGTGGCTTATGGTTTGTCACTAGGTAAAACTTCCAACCAGACAGATAACTGTGTAACTTTTTCATGTCATAGATAATTGTGAGCACTTCCTTTTTGATTTGGAAGTAGTTACATTGAGTCTTGGTCAATAACTTTGAAGTGAAAGCAAACGGACTGCCCTACGAACCAAATCTGTGCAAGAGCATAGCTCTGATTTCACGTGAAGAAGTATCCACTGTCACAACCATAAGCTTAACGGGATCAAAATGGACGAGGCATCTGTCACTCAAGAAGGCATTTTTTAGCTTCTGGAATGCATCCTGACACTCTTTGGTCCAAACAAAAGGCACATTCTCCCAGTGCAAATGAGGCAATGGAGCCATGATCTGGGTATAAAATTGAATAAAATATGTCAACTCCCCCAGAACTGGCTGCAATTCTGTTACATTTTGCCTAGCGGGCAGGTCCTGGATGGCCAGCAAATGAGATTGGAGGCAATGAATACCCTGGTTATTAAGAACATGGCCTTAGTACTGAATTTGACTGAAAAAAGGCACATTTGTCCAGGCAACACTTCAAACCTGCAAATGAAAGTACGAGGGCAGTTCAATAAGTAATGCAACACATTTTTTTTCTCGGCCAATTTTGGTTGAAAAAACCGGAAATTTCTTGTGGAATATTTTCAAACATTCCCGCTTCGTCTCGTATAGTTTCATTGACTTCCGACAGGTGGCAGCACTGTGCGGAGCTGTTAAAATGGCGTCTGTAACGGATGTGCGTTGCAAACAACGGGCAGTGATCGAGTTTCTTTTGGCGGAAAACCAGGGCATCTCAGATATTCATAGGTGCTTGCAGAATGTCTACGGTGATCTGGCAGTGGACAAAAGCACGGTGAGTCGTTGGGCAAAGCGTGTGTCATCATCGCCGCAAGGTCAAGCAAGACTGTCTGATCTCCCGTGTGCAGGCCGGCCGTGCACAGCTGTGACTCCTGCAATGGCGGAGCGTGCGAACACACTCGTTCGAGATGATCGACGGATCACCATCAAACAACTCAGTGCTCAACTTGACATCTCTGTTGGTAGTGCTGTTACAATTGTTCACCAGTTGGGATATTCAAAGGTTTGTTCCCGCTGGGTCCCTCGTTGTCTAACCGAACACCATAAAGAGCAAAGGAGAACCATCTGTGCAGAATTGCTTGCTTGTCATGTGGCTGAGGGTGACAATTTCTTGTCAAAGATTGTTACAGGCGGTGAAACATGGGTTCATCACTTCGAACCTGAAACAAAACGGCAATCAATGGAGTGGCGCCACACCCACTCCCCTACCAAGAAAAAGTTTAAAGCCATACCCTCAGCTGGTAAAGTCATGGTTACAGTCTTCTGGGACGCTGAAGGGGTTATTCTGTTCGATGTCCTTCCCCATGGTCAAACGATCAACTCTGAAGTGTATTGTGCTACTCTTCAGAAATTGAAGAAACGACTTCAGCGTGTTCGTAGGCACAAAAATCAGAACGAACTTCTTCTTCATGACAACGCAAGACCTCACACAAGTCTTCGCACCCGAGAGGAGCTCACAAAACTTCAGTGGACTATTCTTCCTCATGCACCCTACAGCCCCGATCTCGCACCGTCGGATTTCCATATGTTTGGCCCAATGAAGGACGCAATCCGTGGGAGGTACTACGCGGATGATGAAGAAGTTATTGATGCAGTACAACGTTGGCTCCGACATCGACCAGTGGAATGGTACCGTGCAGGCATACAGGCCCTCATTTCAAGGTGGCGTAAGGCCGTAGCATTGAATGGAGATTACGTTGAAAAATAGTGTTGTGTAGCTAAAAGATTGGGGAATAACCTGGTGTATTTCAATTCTGAATAAAACAATCCCTGTTTCAGAAAAAAATGTGTTGCATTACTTATTGAACTGCCCTCGTACTTGAAAAAGCATACGAAGGTTACTGATATGTTCCTCCTCTGTACGTCCTGACACCACAAAGCTTTGCACTTTCTGAGACTCTTCATCTACCGGAATTTGCAAATATGGATTGCATAAGTCAAGTTTTGAAAGACAATGGCCTGCACCAACCCTGTCCATTAATTCCTCAGGGTGAGGCAATGGATAAGTATCAGTTGGTGTTTGTGGATTCACAATGGATTTAAAGTCAACACAAAGAGGAAGTCATCCAGAAGGCTTTGGTAAGATATTAAGGGAGAAGCCCATTGACTAGCCTGGATAGGAGCAATAACATGATTGTCTTGCAATTCTTTAAATCCAATTGCAACTCTGTCTCTAACTGCAAGAGGGACGGGACACACCCAAAAAAACTTAGGTTGCACATTTTCCTTCACTGTTATGTATGCCGCAAAATTATTTGCTCTGCCAATTATTTCAGAAAATAAAGTAGGAAACTCCTCAATCAACTGAGTAACACTGTCTTTTGGGTTGAAAGCATAAACAGAAAATGCATTGTCTTGAATAAGAAGATGAAACAAATCAAATGAATCTAACCCAAAAATATTTTCACAGTCTTGCAAACGCAAAATTATAAATGTCACGATTCTGGTGTGAGACTGGAATGTGGCAGGTAAACTATGTACCAAGCACTGGAATGTTCTGACACTTTATACGTAGTAAGTTACATGCAAGATTTTGACAACTGTGGCAAGACCAACTGCTCGTAAGTGGCATGATTAGGCAATGTAATGGAAGCACCAATGTCAAACTTAATTCACACACAGTGTCTGGCAACGACTAAGTTCACAAACAGTTTGACTGTCGTTGCACAACACTTGGGTGGGATGAAGGCACATCCTGAATTCAGTCATTGCTAGTACCCGTAGCCAGTTTAGGGAAAACTACATTCACTGAATGAGAAGGTGCTCCACGCTTACGAAAACAGAAGTGGGTGTAGCTCCTTTTCTTTTGCTAGCACACAGACTGTAAATGACCTGGCTTCACACAAGCAAACCAAGCTGCATTCCACAAAGGGCAGTTTTGTCAGTTATATTTGGAAAAGCAGCAGCGAGATGATTTCACAGCAGACACACGTGTTGACACTTCTTTACTGTGACCATGGCGCAGTGGCCTTTTTGTGTGTGGCAATCGGTCGCAAGGCCGTACCTGTTTGTCACTTCGTGTTCCAATGCAGATGGGAGCTACTACGAAATTTTCCACAGTAATAATAATCGTGATGTTCAATAATTTTTAACACTTTTTTTTAAGTAGGATCAGAATGTTTGAGAATTTGTTCACAAATCCTACTGTCTGATACATTGTACATAATTGGATCCTGAATCCTCGCGTCACAATAGTACTGTCCACAGCTACATTGAAAGCAACAATGTTTTCTACATCTACATTTACATCCATACTCCGTAAGCCACCTGACACTGTGTGACGGAGGGTACTTTGAGTACCTCTATCGGTTCTCCCTTCTATTCCAGTCTCGTATTGTGGAAAGAAAGATTGTCGGTGTGCCTCTGTGTGGGCTCTAATCTCTCTGATTTTATCCTCATGGTCTCTTCGCAAGATATTCGTAGGAGGGAGCAATATACTGCTTGACTCCTCGGTGAAGGTATGTTCTCAAAACTTCAACAAAAGCCTGTACCGAGCTACTGAGCGTCTCTCCTGCAGAATCTTCCACTGAAGTTTATCTATCATCTCCGTAACACTTTCGCGATTACTAAATGATCCTGTAACGAAGCACGCTGCTCTCCATCGGATCTTCTCTCTCTCTTCTATCAACCCTATCTGGTACGGATCCCACACTGGTGAGCAATATTCAAGCAGTGGGCGAACAAGTGTACTGTAACCTACTTCCTTTGTTTTCGGATTGCATTTCCTTAGGATTCTTCCACTGAATCTCAGTCTGGCATCCGCTTTACCGACAATCAACTTTATATGATCATTTCGTTTTAAATCACTCCTAATACCTACTCCCAGATAATTCACAGAATTAACTGCTTCCAGTTGCTGACCTGCTATATTGTAGCTAAATGATAAAGAATCTTTCTTTCTGTGTATTGGCAGCACATTACACTTGTCTACATTGAGATTTGATTGCCATTCCCTGCACCATGTGTCAATTCATTGCAGATCCCCCTGCATTTCCGTACAATTTTCCATTGTTACAACCTCTCGATATAACACAGCATCATCCGCATAAAGCCTCAGTGAACTTCCGATGTTATCCACAAGGTCATTTATGTATAATGTGAATAGCAATGGTCCTATGACACTCCCCTGCGGCACACCTGAAATCACTCTTACTTCAGAAGACTTCTCTCCATTGAGAATGGCATTTCCACAGTTGAAAGAATTTGTAATGAGCTGCAGCAAATTGTACCCGATCCTTATAATCTTTAGTGAGGGCGGAAACTAAATCTTCAAAAACTAGCAACTCCAGCCTGCTGGTGAGACAGTAAACTGCTGTGCCAGCCATTGATAAGAAATGAGAAGGTTTCACAGTACCTTGCTTCTGATGTGTAATGCAATGAGTGCCAAACTGAACATAGTACTTGTTCCTCTCCTTGTGCTCGTCATTGAAAGCTCAGAACGGTGGAATACGCAGCGGCGGTGCCGTAGATGTGGCCAGCTGTTGTGGCAGAGTTGATGTAGCAATAGCTTCTGCATTAATGACTGCTGAACTGCTGTCATAAACTGCGATATTTGGTGTTTCTGAAACTGAATAAACTACATTAGATCAAAGCCAGCAGCAACCGGAGGCATAGGCACAGGTGGTGTAGGAGGCAGGTAGAGGCCATTTTATGAGAGGAGTTCCACAACAAAGTAATTATACACAGATAGTGAAAGCATTGCAGCTTGTCTGCAATAAAGAACACCATTAGTAGTAACGCGCCTCTGAACGAAAAGAGAGAAATTAGTGACAGAGCGGCATAGAGCGAAGGCAGTGCTGGTTCTGGAATCCTCATTGCCAGATGTTGTGTCAGCTACTGTGGGATTCAGCATGGACACAAATAAGGAAGGAGAGAAATTGTGATGGTTGATAGCAGGAATCCAAAATCTTCTGTACAAAACATTTTCAAATTAATTAAAAACTTCATTTCTATTTAAGGAAGAAGTAATACTTCCTGTGTTTCATGGGCTTTCTACATGCAATTACATTGACAATCTAGTACACAGGCTAAGTAATGGCTTACTCAGTACTGATGCTCTCAAAGTCTGCGACTGAACTGTGGTGACCAGCGATGGGCAGCTAGTTAAATCAGTGTTGACAGGTGGGATTGTACTCTGTCTTCCTGGAGGAGTGGTGCTGCCCGCTCTTTCCATTGGCATGTGGGTCAGCACCTTCTTGATGCTGTTCCACGGTGCACACTGGTTAGTGTGCAGTTGATGCTTTAGGACTGCACAGATATGATAGTCAAACTGCCATATCTAATAAAATATTTTGGATTCCATAGGAATACTCACAGTCAGTGCTGTCTAGTTTATTTTTGTGCACTCATAGAATTTTTTGTAGAGGTTTTTGCAGATGTTACTTTTATTTTTAGTTGGTTTACAGCACATCTTAGTGTTATGGATGAGGCAACGTGCGTACAATACAGGCATCTCTTCCACTGGTCTTTCACCAAAATGTCCTCTGAATTGTCCTTGATGTAAGAACAACTCCATCTCCAAACTAAAATTAGTAATATCTCTTACAGGAAATAGCTGTCTGTATTTTCACAAATGTAAATGACTATTGTTGTCTGATAAATTTCATTGTAGTCATGTAGAAATTAAAGCAGGCAATAAACATAAACAATTTGAGATAATTAAGGAAGCAGCAGCTTTTTTAAAAAAAGAGCTTACTATATTAAATGTAGCTTGAGTAAGCACAAATAGTTCGTAGCAGTTTAGTGACGGTTATTTCTAACTGTTGCTAATTTTTGTCGGTGTATGTATTGATGTGTTTTACATTCATGAAGCATCTGCTTTATGGAGCCTAGTGAATGAATGAATGGATGAATGAACAATAGATAGAATGAGCTCAACCATTTGTGTCTTGCTGTATTTATTTCATACTATCTTAAAAATGAGATCGTTACAATGTTGTACATTAATGAGTCAAAGAAGGATAGCTATCTTTGCAAAAAGGTCACTCTTATTCTGCTTTCTATTTACCAACATAAAATGTGATACTTGTTTAAGATCTTCTGCCATCTCCTGAGACTGGCTTACTAATTTACAAGTTTTCAATGATCACGTGTGTGATATATATATATATATATATATATATATATATATATATATATATTATTGGTGTTTTGCCCTTAAAGAGCGCATTTGGACTAAACTACATGGCCAGTTCCTTTTGCTGCCTTCCTTGCTGCCCAAACTTCCCTCATTCGCTCGCTGTGTTTCTGTTTCCGGTCCTCTGTCCATGCTTCTTGTCGGCTTTGTGTCTTCGGCTTCATCTTGATTGCCTTTTTGGTCGCCCATATTTCTTTCATCTTCTGGCTGTGATCTTGCTTGCGTTCTTCGGTCCATTTTATGCCTGTTCGTTTGTCGCATTGTATCTCATGTAGTTTACTTTTCTTAATGATGTTTCTGAACTTTATTCTGTCGTTTATTGTGTCTGCTGTTATGTTGAGCTGGTTCAGGTCGTTTTCTACCTCTGCCACCCATTTGTTGTTTCTAGTGGTTACCCAGTCAAAGATCTGTTTGGTCAGCCTGTGTGATGGCATTCTGTATAGGTGTCCATAGAATTGTAGTCTGCGTTTTCTAATCTTTTCTGTGATTGTCTCCGTATGTTTGTACAGTTCCTTTGTAGGTTTCTTGATCCATATTCCATTGTTGTTAGTTGCGCCAAATATTTTCCTAAGTATTTTCCGTTCTACTTTTTCTAATTGTCTGATACGTGTATGCCCTAGGATTAGTGTGGTCTCTGCTGCATATAGTGCCTCTGGGAGCACCACCGTGTCGTAATAGCGTAATTTGGCTTTTTGTGAGATAGACTTCTTGTTGTAATGATTCCACACTACTTTGTATGCCTTGTCCAGTTTAGTCTTTCTCTCTTCGTTTGAGTCTCTGTTATGTCCACTCATTTGTAGTGTTTCACCGAGGTATTTGAAGTTTGCCGTTTTGTAAATCGTGCCATACTTTGTGTTCAGAGATGAGAGTTTCTTTGTGCTCATAAACTGTGTCTTTTCGTAAGAGATCTGTAGTCCAGTTTTGGCAGCGATTTCGTGCAGTTTTTCAATAGCGTCTTTTGTTTCCTTTATACCTTTCGTGACAATCGCCAAATCGTCTGCAAAAGCCAGGCATTTAATCTGTAGGTTTCCTAAGGTTATCCCCTGTTGTGATGTTTCCCATTCTTTTATGACCTTATCTAACACCAGATTGAAAAGGAGAGGTGAGAGGCCATCGCCTTGTCGGACACCTGTGCGAATTTCAAAGGGCTCTGATAGTTCCCCACAGAACTTTACTTTGGAGGTCATGTTGGTTAAAGTTTGCTCTATGATAGCCCGTGTTTTGTTGTCTACTTTGTATTCTGCTAGAATTTTGAAGAGAGTTTTCCGGTCGATAGAGTCGTACGCCTTTTTGAAGTCAACAAAGGTAATGATCAGGTTCTGTTTGTGTTGTAAAATCATTTTCAGGTTCCAAATTTGTTCCGCACAAGACCGCCCTTTACGGAAGCCTGCTTGGTATTCCCCAATCAAGTGGTCGGTTTGGCATTCTAGTCTGTTCAGTAAAGCTTTAGAGAGGATCTTGTATGTGACCGGTAATAGGGATATTCCTCTGTAATTGTTCGGGTTAGTCTTGTCACCTTTTTTGTGTAGTGGGTGTATCAGGGCAGTTTTCCAGTCGTCAGGAATTTTCATGGTCTTCCAGATGTCTTCCAAGATCCTGTGGATGTCTTTGGTGAGTTCTGGGTCTTGTAACTTCCAGATTTCCGCGATGATGCCATCTTCTCCTGGTGCTCTACGATTCTTGAGTGACTTTATTATTCCTTTAACTTCTTCTAGAGTTGGAGGTTCACTATCTGGATTGTATGTGCTCGTTTCTGTCATTATTTCTTCCATGGGGGGGTCCGTGTTGAGCAGTTTTTCAAAGTACTTTGCCAGAATGTCACAATTGTTTTTGGTATTGGTTTCTAGGGTTCCATCCGGTCTTCTGAATATATATATATATATATATATATATATATATATATATATATACTGCTGGGAATTGATGCAATTAAAATATGGTATGGTGTTACCTTCATCTAACTTTTTCAGTTTCCTCTCCAAATTTTGCATAAGGTAGTTTCATATATATATATATATATATATATATGAAACTACCTTATGCAAAATTTCATTTCTATTTAAGGAATATATATATATATATATATATATATATATATATATATATATATGAAACTACCTTATGCAAAATTTGGAGAGGAAACTGAAAAAGTTAGATGAAGGTAACAGCATACCATATTTTAATTGCATCAGTTCCCAGCAGTATATATATATAACACACACACACACACACACACACACACACACACACGATCATTGAAAACTTGTAAATTATATTTGCTGTGCAGTGTCATTTTTTCTGTCTTTTAAAAATATTTTATTTCATTTTATATGTTTGAACGAATTCACATTATTGTATGCATGGATGCTGGTAAGTAGATTTTTTGTCCCAAAGTGCCAACAAAGATAGGTGATGCAGCAGATGAAGATTGTCATTTCTTTGCATGGGTCTTTCCAATCATTGCTGTAACTTTTCATCCAATGAAACATTGTGTGTATGAAGAATAATACACACAGTATGCTTTGCTATCTTTCTGAAACTACCTTATGCAAAATTTGGAGAGGAAACTGAAAAAGTTAGATGAAGGTAACAGCATACCATATTTTAATTGCATCAATTCCCAGCAGTGAGGTGTTTAAAATGAAACAGTTGCCCTAGGCAGCGAGTTATTTGAAACAAACAGATGTCACCAAAGGCATGAATACATACATCAGCATGTAAAATACAATTACAAAGCCAAAAATGGCAGTCTGTAAACCAGTTCATAACAAATCATAGCATGGTCACAGTCAATCCGATTAACATACATAAAAATGTCCAGGTTGTGCAGGGATCATTGTCCACAGGGCAATCGGGTGGATAGCTTGAGTAAGCATTGGGATGAGCAATGGACACCATGTAACATGCTCAGGCTCTGACTGTAGCTCTTAACTGTTGCATGATGGCTCAAGAGATGTCCACTGTATGTGTGTTATCTATCCTGTTTTGATCAGTGATGTGTTGTCATCTGGTGAGAAATTGCCCACAGCTGTGATATATCGATGTCACTATGTAGCTCAGTGTTTAAGGTTGGAAGTGACCTAGACGGTGCCTTCTAGTTTTAGGGGAGAGGGGGGGTGGGGGAGGGCAGGACTGGGGAAGACAGATTGGTTATCTTGAAGTCCTGCAGAGGCTGTGAAGATGGAGTTACATTGTGTGTGGTATCTGCCTGCTCAAGGGACCCTTGAAGCATCATTGGCCAGTGTCTCCCAGTCGAGGACTAGTCTATGATGTGCTGTGATCTAGTGAGGGGAGGTGGCATTTGTTAATGTGTCAGTAGCTACTCCTGGTTGGAGCAGGTAGTTCAGTGGTTGAAATGTGTTGCCCCTGCTAGATCTGCGACGACAGATGGAGTGGCGGAGGCTCCTACGAGGTGTGATTGGAAAGTTTTAAGAATGGGCTTGTAATTGTACATTGGTGGTACTTACATGCTACTGTGATGCATCTCATTCAAAACCTTCAAAATTGTCCCCTTCTGACTGAACACACTGACTCCAATGGTGTTTCCACTTTGGAAACTTTCCTGGAAATTTTTTTTCCTTGAAGTGTGTTAAGGATGCTCTCCGTATTTGCCTGGATGTCTTCAATCGAGTCAAATCACTTCCCTTTCATTTTAGGAAACATGAAGAAGTCCATTGGGGCCAAATCAGGGGAATGTGGTGGTTGTGAAAGCACAGGAATTTTGAATTTGGTCAAAAATTCAATGATGGAGAAGGCAAGATAAGCTGGAGCATTGTCATGGTGTAGCAATCAACACCTGTCTTTCCACAAAGCAGGCCTTTTCTTCTGCACCTTTCCACGCAAATGCTCAAGGCCACATTTGTAGTATACCTGGTTAATTTTCTGTCCTCCAGGGGTAAATTCATGATGAACAATACTGGTAGAATAAAAAAAAAATCACCAACATTGTCTTCATCTTCGACCGACTTTGCGTGCTTTTTTTGGTCGGGGTAAACCTGGAGTCTTCCACTGCGAAGACTGCACTTTGGTTTCAGGGTCATATCCATATATCCATGATTTGTCACCTGTAATTACCATATTTAACAAATCTGGATCATTTTTAGTAAGATTAATCAGTTCTTGGTACACTTCAAGTTGGTATTGTCTCTGGTCTCTTGACAACACTTTTGGAATGAATTTTGTGGACACTCGATGCATGTTCAGATCTTCAGTTAAAATTGACTGAACTGCATAGAAACTTAAATTAAGTTAATCAACAATATCCCTAATTGTAAGCCTACGATCATAGCACACTAAGTCGCGAACTTTCACAACATTTTCATTTGTTTTTGAGGTGGAAGGACGGCCAGACTGTGGTTCATTTTCAGATGATTCGCAGCCATTTTTAAATCTGTTGAACCAGACAAAAACATTTGACTGGCTCATACAATTACCTCCAAAAGCTGTTTTTAGTAGTTCATAAGTCTCAGAAGCTGATTTTCTAGTTTTAAAACAAAATTTCGCAAAAAGTCATTTTCCCACAGACTGACTCCAGCAACAAGCCCTAACAGACCCACACTCAGCCAGCTGACACAACAAATTGAATAAAGGAAATGCAGTTTCCTGTCGGATGGCGTTCAAGGACAAGGCAATGACTCACTCCCCACCCTCCATGTACCTGCTCGCCAAACCAGTAAGCAGTAGCGGATCTGTTCTTAAAACTTTCCAATCACACCTCGTGTGGCTACAATTGGTATGCTGTTGCATACCCTGCCTGGTGAGTCTTTTTACGTGAGATGGACTAGGAGGCTGCCACAATAGCAGGTGTCCAAGGCCTACACTCTTAAGCTGGGCTAGAAATGCATGAATATGATGCGCATGGTTGTCTTGCTTCGAAGTGGAGTAGTGTTGGAGCAATGTTTGCGGCCAGCAGCCAAGAAAAATGTCTGCAGGGCTTTTCCCGTTGATGAGTGTCATCCTGTAAATGCTAAGAATTATGTTAGGGCTGCCTCTGCAGAGGCCCCTCTCATTGCTTTTGTCATTTGATGTTTAAATGTGCAAACTATCCTCTCCACCTCACTGTTGCTATGTAGGTGGAAATGTGTTGAAGTGACAACTGAGAGTCACTTCTATTACAGAAATTGCTATATTGTTTTTGTAAATTGTGATCAATCTTCTGTTGCCCTCACAGTGTTCTTTGTAGTGGTGTATGACATTGGAACTATGTACAGGAAATTGGCTGTACTACCATCATTAACCACATAGACTTCTTGAAAGGCCTATCAAAATCCATGTAGATATGATTGCATAGTTGGCCAACATAAGAATGGGACATGTGGGGCCTGCTGTTGCTGCTCATTGCACTTTTGACGGTGATGGAGTGTTGTCTCAATATTATCAGTGAGATTTGATCAATAGGTGTGTTTTCTGGCCAGTGTCTTTGTTCTTGTCAATTCCAGGTAGCTTCTGTGTAACAGTGCTGGTAATGCATTGGCATTTGTGGTCATTGGCTAAATTGAATCTTGTGCTGTATAAATAGATGTGAAATTGTTTAGGCAAAATTATAGCTGAATCCTCCTTTACAGTTTGAAAATAATTACTTTGAACTGTCAGTAATGTGTTAGATGTACATGAGATTGGTTGTTCAGATCGGTCTCTGTTTCTGTGTGCCATCACTGCTCTAAGAGTGTACTGAAGGGCATACTTCTCTGCTGCTAATGTCCTGGTGTATAAGTGGAACATAATGTCCTAATCTTAGTTTTCTGTAAATGATTCAAATGCTTTTCTCGTATCTCTCACCATACAAATGCAACTCCATTGTGGTGTACCAAGTTTAAGGGATGTATTATGTAGCAGTTTTTGGAATAAATTTGTCGTCATAATTTATTTTACCCAAAAAAGCCATTAGTTCTGTTACGGCCTCCCAACACAGCAGTATATTGCTTTCAGCTATGTGCTTTTCTGTGGGTTTCATGTCCATTCCTCTAAAAGTGTAACCCAAGTACTCTTCTTCTTCTTCTTCTTCTTCTTCTTCTTCTTCTTCAAAAGACTTCTAATGTTGCAGGTTCCATTTCACTATGTCACACTTCAGTCAGCTGAATACTGCATGCAAGTCCTTTCAGTGTTCTGCTTTTGATGTTCCTGTGAAAATGTAATTGAATAAGTACTTCATATGGCAAGGAATGTTCACTGTGAGCTGCTCCAATTGTTTTTGGAAAATAACTGGCACACTCACTATTCCAGACGGAAGTTGTAAATATCAGTGAGGCTAAAAGGCATGTTTGTCATCAAGATGTTTTGTGATTCAATGTTCAGTGGTTATTGCAAATAGAAATCTGCTAAATATTAGAAAAGTGGTTCTCACTAGCTATTTTTTCTTGTAATTCCTCTGACTAAGGAATAGAATAACACTCTACTAGGAACTGTGAATTGGCTGTAA
Organism: Schistocerca nitens; assembly: GCF_023898315.1. NCBI lineage: Eukaryota > Metazoa > Arthropoda > Insecta > Orthoptera > Acrididae > Schistocerca > Schistocerca nitens. The sequence continues at coordinate 302,115,973 of NC_064617.1, forward strand.
CTTTAAAGAGTTTACAGTCACAGTGCTGTATTTGGTTTTTTGATGCATTCTATAGTTGTTTATATTTATAAGTGAAATATCACTCTAATTCCTCCTTGATTACCACTTTAACCAAAATTGCTACTGGCCATCCCCTGCAGAGCTTAGGTGTTGCTGCTGGTTTCAAGGCTTTGAAAGTTTTCATATACGTGAGATTGTGATCAAATAACTCTTTAAATTCTTCGCTTATGTTTCCTAACTCAATGAAAGGAAAATTTTGTTCCACCATCTTAGTTGCATCTTGTGCAGTGAACCAGAGAATACTGAATGCATTGAGACCATGCCTTTGTGCGATCACTAGAATGAGATTGTTTGGGACCACTTTGTTGTAACTTACTTGTATTCTGAACATACTCGTAATTGGTTTCTTAATTTGCTGTTTAATTTCAACTTATGACCATCATATTGTGGACCTATTATATACAATATTTCCATGTTGACTGAAATTACTGAAGCGCTGGTGTCTGTCCGGAAAGAAACCAAGTGATTAGTCATACAAAAGTCTCCTGACATCTGATGATGTATATTGTCTCTGTGGTAAAATCAGGCTTCTACTGTGTTTACTTCCAATGTAGCAGCTTCACTTCAGTACATCCATGCTGTCTTTTGGTTACAAACGTGTATTAAGTGATGCAGTATTCTGCAGTACTGGCAGGCTTTATTAGGAAAATGGCACTGCTTACATTTGTACCCAGTAAAGCACTGTGGCCAGGAAAGAATCTGCTGTACAGAGCAGTTTATTGGCTGCAGTGCTCACTGTTTGGATGTGGAATTACTGTTCAATTCTGAAGTGGTCCTACCAACGGAAATGTTCCTGTTGCAAGTCAGCTGCTGTCTAATGTGCTGGATGACTGTGACATGCTATGCACTCAGTGCACCAGTGTTATTTCCAGTTTATAGTACATCTGAACATTGGCTCCCTGGGTGAGCTCAAATGTTTAGTCAATTTGGAATTTGTGATTATGTCCTGCACATTCTACAATTATCTTATGAATAAGAGAGTCTGTGTACAGTGTCTAACATTGTCGATATGTAAAGGCACATTTATGCCCAGATTCCCTGGAACTCTGTTACTCAAACCTCATAAAAGTGATTATCGCTTTTGCACAGTCAGTGAAAACATAATCTTACTACCATAGTCTGTGTTTGCTGACGAAAGTACATTGCTAGTAAATCACATATTTCCACAAATGACAAAATGTCTGATTCTGTTGTGGGAACCAGCTTACATTGTTCTGGTTCAGATGATGACAAGAAAAAGAAAAAAGGCTGTTGGATAGAGCTTGTTCCCCCCACCCCCCCCACCCCCTCCCTCGTCTTCCAACAGATTTGATGCAGCCCACCACAAATGCCTCTCCTGGGCCAACCACTTCATCTCAGAGTAGCACTTGCAACCTGTGTCCTCAGCTATATACTGATTGTATTCCAATTTCTGTCTTTCTCTACAGTTTTTACCCTCTACAGCTCCCTTTAGTACCATGGAAGTTATTCTGTGGTGTCTTGACAGATGCCCTGTCTTCCAGTCCCTTCTTCTTGTCAGTGTTTTCCATATATTCCCTTCCTCACTGATTCGCCGGAAAACCACCTCATTCCTTACCTTATTAGGCCACCTAATTTCCAACATTCTTCTGTGTCACCACATCTCAAATGCTTCAATTCTCTTCTTTTCTAGTTTTCACACAGTCTGTGTTTCTCTACCATACAGTGCTGTGCTTCAGTCATACATTCTCAGATATTTCTTCCTCAAATGAAGACCTTTGTTTGATATTAGTAGACTTATCTTGGCTTGAAATGCTCTTTTCGCCAGTGCTAGTCTGCCTTATATGTCATCCTTACTTCATTCGTCCGTCATAGGTTATTTTGCTGCCTAGGTAGCAGAATTCCTTCACTTCATCTACTTCTTGATCACCAATCCCGATGTTAAGTTTCTCGCTTTTCTCATTTCAGCTATTTCTCATTACTTTTGTCTTTCTTCAGTTTACTCTTGATCCATATTCTGTACTCACTGAGCTCTTCATTCCATTCAGCAATCCTGTAATTCTTCTTCATTTTCACAGAGGTTAGCAATATCATCAGTGAATTTTTTCATTGATGTCCTTTCACTTTGAGTTTTAAATACACTCCTGAACCTTTCTTTTATTTCCATCATTGCTTCTTCAATGTATAGATTGAACAGTAGGAACGAAAGATTGCATTGCTGTCTTACGCCCATTTTAATCCAAGCACTTTGTTCTTGGTCTTCCACTCCTATTGTTACCTCTTGGCTCTTGCACATATTGTATATTTCCCAGCTTTTTGTAAAACATACCCCCAATTTTCTCAGAATTTCGAACACTTTGCACCATTTTACATTGTCAAATGCTTTTTTCAGGTCAAGAAATCCTATAAACGTGTCTTGATTTTTCTTTAATCTTGCTTCCATTATTAACCACAATGACAGAATTGCTTCTCTGGTGCCTTTACCATTCATATTTATTTCATTCCTAAGTGACTTATGTTTCTGAATTTCCCTGGACATTTTTGTATTTCCTTCTTTCCTTGATCAACTGAAGAATTTCTTCTGTTGCCCATGATTTCATCGCAGTTACCTTCTTTGTACCGATATTCTTCTTTCCAACTTCTGTAATTGCCCTTTTTAGAGATGTCCATTCTTTTTCAACTGAACTGCCTACTGAGCTATTGCTTATTGCAGTATCTATAGCCTCAGTGAACTTCAAGCGTATCTCCTCATTCCATAGTACTTCTTTGATATTTGATTCTTCCTAACTATTCTCTTAAACTTCAGTGTATTCTTCATCATTACTAAATTGTGATCTGAGTTTATATCGCTCCTGGGTACACCTAACAATCCAGTATCTGATGTCGGAATCTCTGCCTTACCATGATGTAACCTAACTGAAATCTTCCTGTATCTTCTGGCCTTTTCCAAGTATACCTCATCTTGCTGTGGTTCTTGAACAGGATATTCTCTATTAATTCTCCATTAATAGCTGACATTTATTGCAGGACTCAATTAGTCTTTCTCCTCTCTCATTTCTGCAACCAAGCCCATATTTCCCATAACCCTCTCTTCTACTTCCCCCCCCCCCCCCCAAGCACATTCCAGTCCTCCTTGGCTACTAGATTTTCATCTCCCTTTATGTACTGAATTACCCGTTCAGTGTCCTCATATACTTTCCCTGTCTGTCTATCTTTGGCTTGTAATGGCATACATACCCGAACTATCATTATCGGTGTTGGTTTGCTGTTGGTGAAAATACCCCCGTCACTGAACTGTTCACAGTAACTCACTCTCCATTCTACCTTCCTATTGATAACAAATCCTACTCCCGTTATACTTTTTTCTGCTGCTGTTGATATTACCCTATGCTCATGTGACCGGAAATCCTTGTCTTCTTTTCATTTCACTTCACTGATCCTCACAATATCTAGATTGAGCTTTAGCATTTCCCCTTTTAGATTTTCTAGCTTCCCTACCATACTAAGATGTCTGACATTCCATGCCTCAACTCATAGAATATTATCCTTCCGTTGGTTAGTCAGTCTTTTTCTCTTAGTCACCTCCCCCTTGGCAGTGCCCTCCTGGAGATCCGAATGTAATACTAGTGTGGAATCTTTTCGATTACAGCCCTCATGTCCTGTGGATACACATTATGTGTCTTCAATAGTGCTTTCCATTGACTTCTGCATCCTCATGTTGTTGATTGTAGCTGTTTCTTCTGCCTGTAGGGCCTGTTTTCCACCCCGAGGGCAAAAGAGTGTTCTGAACCTCTGCCCTCTTTGACAAGGCCATTGGCAGACTGAAGGTGACTTATGCTGGAAGTCTTGAGCCACCATTGCTGAAGACTCTTATTCAAAGAGACCTTCCCCAGCAGCATGCCAATCTTTGGCGTGATATCAGTATCACTATAAATTCACCATAAAAAAGCTTCAGTGATGTGTAAATTAACATTTGATGTTTTATTTATTACCTTATATTTTTCGTATTTCATTTCACTTAGGACTTGAAGAAAAAAAAAGAAAGAAAGAAAAGAAAAAAAAAACACTCTGTTTTTACAGGTATTAGAGATGTCCGAGTCTGATGCTCTCACACACTTCCGTTCCAAGTTTGATGAGGCACTGTGTAATTCGTGGAAGACATCACTGAACTGGGCAACACATAATATGTCAAAAAACAATACCCAGTGAGGTGCTGAACTGAAAGTTGCTGAGTCTCCATAATGTCTCTTCACAGATGGTTCTTTGTGATATTCTTCCAGGGCTCAAGCAGTTAACAGAACTTAAGAATTTTATTTCCGCAATAACTAGAAAAATGTGTGTGTGTGTGTGTGTGTGTGTGTGTGTGTGTGTGTGTGTGTGTGTGTGTGAAGGGATGGAAGGAGACTGGGAATGGAGACAGAAATACTCAATGATTTTTAGAGGGTTTCAAGTTCACTATTTAGTCTAAGTGTGGAGTGGCTTCCAGTACACCAAATAGGAATCATCATGTATTGTTTGTTTGTTTTTAAAAATTGCTTGAAATATTTGTGTCATCTGTTATCAGTGCACAGGCCCAGACTAGTGTTTTCAGTATGCTTCTACTCAGTATTTATTAAACAGCACTCATATCTTGAGCATGTTATATTTTAGTTCTTAATTATGCGCTGTGCCTGATAATTTTCTAGTTCACCACATTTTGGTATTTGTTCTGCAATACAAATGTGAGTACAATGTTGTAAATATTTGGATGTGTATATTGAAAGTTGTATGTATATAGAGTACTCATGAATGTCTGAGTAGGCTTGTTAAAAGTAAGTTTTATGTATGTATACGAAGCAGAGTAATATTTTGTTACACCTGAAACCTAACTATTTTATTAAGTTGTTGATGTTGCTCCATAAGTTTTAGTCAGGAAATTGAATAGGCCCTTGAACATTATGAAATTATTTCTTACATTTTCGCATTTGTTTTATTTTGCATCAGGAGATCATGCGCCTGAGCTGTTTTCATCTTGTTCATTGATTATTGAAGAAGTTTGTTGACGAGTGTTTTAAAAGTCACAAACCATTGTTCATGAAAGTGAGAGTGACATAATGCAGTATGTATGAATCATTATGATGAAGCAAAGTCCTACGCAGTGAACTACATTCTGTTACTTTTCCCTTATTCAAAAGAAGTGATAAAAAAGAGACCTGACACAGTTCCGTGCTAAAGAACTCAGTACCAAGAAAAATGGTTTACGGTCTGTAACTACCACCACCACTACTCCTACTTCTACTCCTACTTCTTCTTCTACTCCTACTTCTTCTTGTACTCCTACTTCTTCTTCTTCTTCTTCTTCTTTATGTTTCATATTGTGTATTTATTTGTTTTCATTAATTTGTTTTGGTTGATTTGTTGTTTCGTTAAAACTTTTTACATCCTGTGAAACATGAAAAGACATAGCAATGCCTCTTACATATGTTGCGAAAAAGATGTATGGCATTATTTGTGATATCTTTGTAGCCTGTCACATTGGTGTTGCTCAATAATTCCCATAAAGAAACAATTAATTCCTGTTTTTATCTAACAAACAATGTAAAATCCAGAATGGAATGTAACAATATTATGGAAAGGAAAGTTGTTATGCACCATATAGCGGCGATGCTGAGTCACAGGTAGGCACAACAAGAAGACTGTCACAATATAAGCTTTCTGCCACCAAGGCCTTTGTCGAAAATAGATGACGCAAACACACAAACAATGTGTTTGTGGTGTGTGTGTGTGTGGGGGGGGGGGTCTATTTTCGACAAAGGTCTTGTTGGCCGAAAGCTTATATTGTGACAGAGTTTTTGTTGTGCCTTTTTGCGACTCAGCATCTATGCTATATGGTGAGTAGCAGCTTTCCTTTCCGTAATACAGTTTTTATCTATTCTATTTAAGGGTTATGTAACTTATGCAGCATCACACAAAAAAAAGCCAGTTTCTTCATTGATAGCAAGTATTGTGTAATTGGGTTGCAAGTGGACAGATGACTTTTCTGCCAGCACACAGTGTTGCTAACAGGCGCTGCATGTTGATTGAATCTACCAACTATCCTGATGTACTTATCTTACTGTGCCCTGAACTGAAACTGCGTGCTGTATCCATCTATATTAACTCTAATTCATGTTCCCCTGCGAGCATTGGATTTAATAATGCCGTCAGTTGCCTGGAAATCATATCTATTTTTTTTCCTTTCATATTATAATAGTTGTTATTTCAAGATACATAACTTTTTCAAAAATGTCACTGCAGTGATCATTATGATGAAGCATTGTTTAATGTGGGTACAGCAGTGTACCTTATTAATCAATGCCAATTTATGTAATTAAAAAAATAATTCTGCTGTTTATCCCATGCATGTAAGTTGATTATTTATGAAGTAAGTCACTGAATGATGTGAAACTAAAGGACATAATGGGTAATTTAAATAGTCTGCTTTGAGATCAGCTCTACTTCAAGCAGCTTTTGTTTTTGTCTCAGATATATCAAAAATATATAAGGAGGCTGGCTTGAAGGTCAAAATACTAGATTACAAGTTGAGCTTAACATTATCTTAAAGCCTTAACTACATTTCTGGCTGTTATATGAAAGCAGTAATTCATAAAAAATTGTAACATTACATTGTAACATTTCCAAAACCTTGTAATCGCACGCAAGTACTTTTTACAGTTGTTTATCAAAGGTTTGCTTTGGCTTAATTTGCCAGATTTGACTATTATCACTTCATTTTTTCATAATAAGAGATGTAGTGTTGTACTTCCAGTAGAGAAATTTATTAAAATCTCAACATGCCAAAAATAATTTCTTTAGAACCACTGGAACTTACATGACTATCATCATTGTGAATTCTTTTCAAATTTTTTATGGTAGTTATAGGTCTCACCCTCAGCTGAGTCTTCAGATGTAATGAGTTAATATTAAATGTTGCCTTTTATTCAGTAGAGAAGAAACAGTGACTGCTATTTCTGGAAGTACATGTCATTCATCTAAACACACATTTCATTCAGAATATATTCCACAGAAGAGGAAAAGGGTTCTTTTCTTGACTGCAGATGAGCTAATCTCAAAACACCTTGCACCCTGTGTTACAACAGTTATTAAATGTACCTGTCTTTACACTTTGTCATAATAATACCTAGTGAACTTGTTCAGAATTAGAAAATAAGCCATAAAATGCATGTCAATGCATAATTCAAGCATGACAACTGTGTAAACAAATCAGTTTTAAACTGTTAAGCAGTGTTTGCCAGTTTTTGTCTTTAAAAATTTTAATTTAAGAAGCTAAATCTGAAAGTAGCTTCTTTTTTTATTTATGTTTTTTGTAGAACTGTGATATATCATTGATTATCTTGTTTTATGTGTGTTTTTCATAGCTCATCATTCAAAAATTTTATATATTACTAAAATTTTTATTTTGTGTTTAAGGGTTTTACTATCTCATTTACATGTGGCAAAATTTATAAATCATATCTGTGATTTTGAGTTCTGTTTCATAGTTTTATAATTATTACTGCCATTAAAAAATATGTAAGGAAAGGTATATTCATAAGAAGAAGATCAGATTTTGGCTATTTCATAATTTGCCAGGAAATTATTTCTCACCTCGTTTGTTTTCATACAGCTGTAATAATCCTTTTAAAGATAGAGACTTTTCCTTAGTGCACAAAAGTGAAATGCGCAGTATGGTTCTGGAATAAAGTTCTGATGGAAGAGTTTTTTTTTTAGTCATGTTTACTAGTTTATAGTTGGACAGGAGGACATTTGTAGAAAGTTTGTGCTCACTTTTGCTCCCTTGACACTTAATTACCTTTTTTAAAGTACGGAGGTGGAAATGTATTATTGTACAAAGAGAGAGAGAGAGAGAGAGAGAGAGAGAGAGAGATGGAGAGAGGGGATGGAGATGATGATGATGATGATGATGATGATGAGCTTTGATGTAAATAAATCTTGTTAATGCAATTTCATTTTGAAGAACTATTGGAATGTTTAATCCATTGTAGTACGTACAGACATAATAAAAGTCTACTCCTATGGTTGCAATTTCATGATGCATTCAACAGTTATAACTTGCTCAGATCATTCACTGTTACACATTATTATATCAGTAACAAAGTACCTGCCCACCATGTGGGTTCAGAAAAGTGTCTTGGTTGCCTAGGCAGTCTCAATTTTTAAACTAGAAGTAATGTATTGTTTAAAAGCAAATTCTCCCATTACGGAGCGACAGTTAGTGCAACTTCACATCAAATTCAGATTGTATACCAATAAAAAAATATTTTGTATACTACGTATATGAATGACATGACCCATATTTTACATGAGACCTAGAAAGTAAACTTTCAAGCTATGGTCTATCACAACCTGAATGATAGGAAGTAACAATACAAACTTCTTAAGTCATCTGTTGTGTGCATTGGCCAAATTATCGCACACAGTGTGTATGATAATTTGGGAATATGTCTTTTATTTCTTGGCTATCTGTATGACAAATGGAATACTGTAATTTTTTAAAATATACTTTGTATGATGACTATAATTTGTTTAGTTTTCAGATCTCATGTTTCACAGTTCATCTTCTTGTTGAAACTGTACAGGAGGTTATCGTGATCTTATAGTAATGTCTTTTCAGTTTCTCATACTCTTCCCCCCCCCCCCCCCTCCCACACACATATAACTTTTAAACATTTCTCCCACTGTAGGTGTGGTGGTGTGGCAGTCAGCTACTAACTTTGCTCTCTTGCTTTCTGGACATCTCAACTCATTTCACATTTCCTATAGCATGGCATTTTTCACCCAGATTAATTTCAGCATTCTTTTCCTGACCAGGTAAATTGCCACACTCTTAAGACTTTAAATTATTTTAATGGATAAACTTGTTATGGCTGTGACTGTTCCCACCTCTGCATCCTATGTGGCTGTGCCCTCAACCCATCCCCCACTTCCTTTAATTATCCTATTTGCTTTTTGTGTTTTATGCTACTATTTTTAATTAATGCTTGGTGAAAAAATCTGCTATAATTTTTTGTCCTGGAAAGGCACTTTCTGGCAATAATTACTCAATAAATTGCACAGAATTTAGAGAGATCCACCATGTATGAAAATGATGAAATGAAATGCTTCATGGCAAGGGCCTCCCATCAAGTAGAACGGTCGCCTGGTGGAATTCTGTTCAGTTGATACCACTTTAGCAGCTTGTGCGTCAATAAGGATGGCATAATGTTGAAGACAACACAACAATTGGTCCCCGAGCGGAGAAAAGTTCTGACCCAACTGGGAATCAAACTTGGGCACCTCATATGGCATTATGCCGTGCTGACCACTCAGCTATGGAGATGTACCTTGTTAATGATGAAACACTCAGATTTCAAGCCGGATTGTTAAGATACTGCGACCTGTTGAGGAGTATCATTCTCATCATCTTGTGACAAAGACAATGAGTATGACATTCGTCAGAACGTCAAAGTATCCTAACACTGCTACTGGCCTGGAAACCCAAGAACTTTTCATCAGGAGTATAAACAATGAAAGTGTACATTCTTGCTAATGTTCTACCTGCACTGAATGTTTCCTCACATACTCATTTCAGATTTCTATATTATAAAATTATTTATCTCATATTTCATTTTTGTTGCAGCATTTCCTTTTCTTTTGGCTCTTCATAAATTGTTATCTGCTAAGTGGATCTGTTTGTCTAGCTGCAGACCTTTTTTATCTTTTTCATTCTGCAAGCCAATATTGATAATTGGCCTCTAATTCCTTAACAATTCACCCCTTTCAAATCCTTTCAGATCATGCTATTATCAGTTATCAGCCATTGTTCCACATTGATAAGGCTGTCATTCAGGTATTCATGTTAATTTCTGTGAGTTGAATTGATGCTTCCCTTCATCACATATTGGTTGTCTTAAAGACAAAAGTAATACTGTGTTATACACTGATGAATTAGAATGATCACTTGCTTTAAAGAGAATTGTTGTTTGAGGCAAATTCTTATTCTGTTGTGGTATGTTCATGGACTATGAATTAGTAGTAAGTTATTACGTACATGAAAACAATCATTCATTAAGAATTTGCAGGGTAACTTTTATTTAGTTTTGGACACACACATCAGAAAGTCCACCTGTCTATATGAAATTATTGAAAACACATCATCATAAAAAAAAAACAGCAAAAAAAAGGCTTCAAGCCAGAGTGATTAAAAATAACAGAACTTCAGAAAAAAATCAGGGTATAGTGATTCACTGTTGCTCATTGCACGCCTAAATTGGTTGGTTTTTTATCTGACATTAAACAAAAGTTAATTGTATGATACATTCAATAGCTCAGAAATAGTGTTTGCACTGTACTGCTTATGAGTGACTTACAGCATATTTCATAATGCTGCGAGGGACTGATTTTTGTCTCTGTTGTTGCCTATGAAAGTCTGGGTGATTTACATCCTTATTGAAATATCTGGAGGGAATTAAGGACAACACCCTTGTTTTGTCTTCATTTTTGACCAGTACCTGTGATATAAGATGAAAAGTTTTTGGTGATCACACCATCACGCATTTGATAGCTGATCAGGAAGTTGAACCATATGGTTGTAACAGACACCAATCTTTTGAACAGCTTTTAAGTTTTCTCTCCTGTTACCAATTCTCAATCCTTTAGTTTTGTGCTGTTTCACATTTCGTGTTTTTATATTTCTCGATATAGAAGAATATTTTTTTATTACTTTGTGAAGAGCTCATTCTTTCTGTTTACAGTTTTCATTAGTAAATTTCACATCATCACTATGAACTTTCACACAGTAGTCTTGTGAAGGCATGCGAACAATGTTTGTGACTTGCTTCAGAGATAATTGAGTTAATCATTTTTAGATCTCTTCTGGCTTTCAGAGGGACCTTGCTGTGAAGGAGTACTGTGTTTTTTCTTTTAGATAATATATTGCACTTGAGTGCATATTTGATACTTCATTTTAAATATGTAAGCTTGCTGGTGTGCTGTGATACATTGTGCAGAACTTGTCTAAAATGTATTTAATTTGTTGTTTAAAAATACTAGTGTAAAATGTGTTATCAGTCATTGTCTTTGTGCTATACTGAATTAAGAGGAAATAGTCCAATTATATCATGTAACTTTAATAATACTGCTAGTTATTCTGTATATTCATTTATTGAACAAATCATTGTTATAATTTGAGTGCTTTGTCAACAGTGTTACATTCATATGTGAATTACATGGTGCTATTGTATTTAAGTATTTTAGAATGTAATGAGCATGAATGAATTCATAGTGACTATAAAAATGCCACACTTTTCTCGTGAAGTGTGAAATATTTTTGCAAATAACAATTTCTAAGAAAGGACACTGCATCTCACATAGTAGTGTTGTATGCTGTTATGGGAGGTAATAGTTAAATGTTAACAGCTCCCATAATGATGATTATACCTTTAAATATTTTTTTATTTGTCACAGAGATTATTATATTAAAGTGCATATAAAACCATATGTCAGTGTGAAGAATGTTACATAGATGACTTTCATTTTGTGTACAGTATGAGGCATAGTGTAAACTGTTAACATGATCTCTTAGGCTCTTTAATGTTTGTATATTGCTGAGTGTGTTTTGTACAGACTAATCATCATGTCATAGGTATTTCGTGATATACTTTGAGTAATGTGGGCATAAGCATCTTGTCTAAATATGGATCATCACTGAGTTCAATATGACAATCTTTATATTTACAGTAAAATTTGTAATATACATACATTATTACCATTGTTGTTTATACTACTACTGATTTGTGTGCCAATTTGAAGTGTGTTGTTTTGTATTTTAAAAGAAACTGTTGGAGTCTTGAGTGTCTTAAAAATTTGTAAAATATCTCTTTGGATATATGCTGCATAATAAGTGTATTTGTCATGGCTGTAAGGTATAAGAACAAACGAAGGCTTTGAATCTGTCTTATGCTTAAGTTTGATTGAAACTCTTTATAATGGGTCCACTTCTTTCATGACTCACCAGTGCCATTTTGTCACTCTGTTGCTGTTTAGCTTTGTTGCCACATTTTTAACTACCTGTTGTTTTAAATGGTATATTTTGTAGTGTGCCTGTGTAAAGATTATTTATTTATAGCCGCATTCCAGAAGATTAATTAAAGTGCTAGTAAACATTACAGAACAAAATTGAGAACATAGTACCCAATGTATGGCATCCATGCATGTACTGTTCAGATATGTTAAAAATTATGTTTCAGTGAATGTTTTAAATAGTGTGTTTTCATGGTTTTAATTTTTCTCTGGCACATAAAGAAGCTGACACATTGCCAGAGTTCTTGCACAAACAGTATTAACTTGCAGATGTGCAGAGAAGACTGGAAACTAATAATTTTATGTTTAGGAAGGAGACAGCCCTGAACTCTGATAAAAAAGAAAAAAGTTGATGAATTTCTCCAGCCAGCAGTTACTAAATTAACACATTTGTCACTTTTTGTGACTACATTATTTCTGTATTATGATGAACAAATATCAGGGCTCTGTTTTATATGAAATAAAGTTATCAGTTTCACAATGGACTGCTGGAGTCATTTTCTGATATCATTTTTGGTGTCCCTTTTTAAAACAGTTACAGTTATTTGGAAAGAAATAATTACTTGTAGAACCTTCACAAAAAAATCAGAACAAATACAGCGAACCATAGTAGCATAAAATGTGTATGTCTGTTGTAAAACAACCCTCTTCTCATCGCTCGTGGGTCTGTTCCTGGTTTTAGTGAAATATTAGTTATAGATATTGGGCAGTTTATTATTTTTGAAATTACTGACCCCAAATTGTATGTATGGGTTGGCATAGATATAAGAACACACATTTGTTGCATAAAAGTATGCAGGGATAAGACATGTGTAGTATATTCCAATTTTGATCATTATGAATTGTCAATTTCATTTACATTGCTTACAGACACATCACAGGAAAGCAAATTCTGAGTGCCATTGTGTAATCTGGTTTTGTTTACAGTCCATGGGATGAAGTGTATCCTCATATGTTACTAACAAAATTGTAATCTGTGAAAAGGTTCTCAAACATCATAGCATTTTATTAATTTCATATTCCAACTCGAGGATGCACTCGCCTATCCTGATCTGGAGGACCTATAATTTAATGTGAAACCTGAACCACATATAAACTTGATAGTAGCCTTGTGAAAACAAAATCAATCTCAAGTGTAAATAATGGAAGCTGTATTGTTTTAGCAGTATTGGTGTAAAGTCGTTGAATAATTTGTCCATGTCTCTTATTGTGCTGAATGGAAATCTATCATTTTAGTTTGAAAGTATGCATATAATGAGTATATGGAGGCTGATAGTTTAATTCCCTGTTCACCACGTAGTTGACAAGTACATGAGAAGAATTAAGTTGTTGTTGAAGCATGAAAAACCAACAAGCAAAATAGTCTACAAAAAGTGATCTCTGTCTTACCTAGTTTCTTGAAACTTCAGTCTAAGTGTATTGAGTTTGAAGATGTGGTTAAATGCACCTATAGCACAAATCACATAAAAAACTTAACATTCTGGGAAACACTTCAAGTTATCCAAGAAAATATCAGTTAGCCAGTTAATACATACTGTGTACAGAACATCAACACCACATTGCATATCAAGATATGGACAAAGCAGTTGCTGAATGGCACCTCACAATCAAGCATGCACTTGCGTTTGACAAGACAAAAACCCATTGTCTGTGCATTGTCCTATTAGGATTCTATATCAAGATCATAATATGCCCCAAAAACTTCAATTGCTACATCAGTCATGCCTTCATGGAATCTGAAAGTGGGTGCTTGAGCGGAGAGACTTTCCAATTTGATCAGTGTCACTACCAGCATTCTTCTAGCATCGTAATCTCTAGAAGCGTGTCTAAATTCCTTGGCCTTTGTCTGATGTCACCATGACTTAATTTGGTGGACTCTTACATACAAAATACCAGCACAGCATAAGTTATAACAGTTGACTCTTAATGGTGACAGTGGAACAAATTTATCCAAGAATGCCACAATGAAAAATTTTTCCTTGTATTGTGCAAGTGTGGGATCCTGTGGCCATTGTCATCTTCAGTAAAACATTCCTGGGAATGTGAGCCTGTTGTCAGGTTTTATAAACCTGTTTTGGCCACAGTTGCAAACGGCATTCATCAAGGTGAAATATTTACTATGAAGCTAGCACTGCATTTATATCTTACATAGGGTAGTTTCATCATGCTCATAGAATCAGTTTGTCGAGAACATAATTGACTCTTTTTGATCCAGTAGCAGAAATGTGAAAACGGGGACTCCCAACGTTTCTTGACGCAGTCGCATACCCAGAATCTCTTTATTGAAGTTTCTTCCCAAATTATTTTCCTTGATGAACCTGAGACACTGCCTTTGAAATCCTCATGTCTGATGATTGCTTTGGAATTACTGTCATATTATGAAGCCTTTTTGCATATATTTTCTGTAGTCAGACAAAATGTAAGAAGATCTGGAGTAAACATGATTTTATATAATACTAGCCTAAGTTTTCAATTGCTACTCTGAAGTGAAAAGGTTTATAGGAAAGGAATTTGTGGTGGACAACATCAAACCAGTCAGAAGACCGTTGAAAAAAGCTTATGTTTATTGAAAGAAGGATACTGCATATTCTGTACAAACTTAACTTTGAAGCCCACATTCTATATACGGTACTTGCCATCTCTCTTAGTCTTCAGCTCCCTGCCCCTATCAGCTGTTAATGAGTTGATATGACCAAGACATCCCATTACATAGTAATGATGATGAAGGAATCATTTCTGCTTCTGCACCAAGCAGATGTTTCAATTCCACACCTATCATGGATATCATCATTGGACTGGAACAGGCTATGTGGCATCTCTCTCAGGACATCACTGATGGAATCAGCCTTGATACAAGTCACATAGTAACAACGGACAAATATCCCAACTTGAAAATCAATACAACAATGAGAGTAAGGCTCCTTGTCTTGCATAAAGATGAAGGTATAGTTGTGCTACAGGAGGTGACAAGGGAAAGACCCTATTGTTACAGAGTATTGTAGTTTCATTTCAACCTATCATCAGCACTGTTGGTTCTCCCACCTATGAGCCAGCCAAATATCTACCCACAGTAAATCACTGTGAAGATTAAAAATTATCAAGTATTGAGACATTAAATTAATTGTCTCTAAGCAACAAAACCATATAATGGAAAATGCCAAATAGAATAAAAAGAATATGGAAAGGATAGATCACTAATCATCCAAAGAGGAGGCACTGAGCAGCAAACAGGCAGAATGATAAGGACTGCTAAATATTATTTAGCTATCAGAATAAATCCATCAGACATAGAAGAAAACAAAACTCGCACACAAATCAAACATACATGGCCTCTATCACCTCCAGGTGCTGAGGCCCAACTATGGCTGCATGTGAGGTGAGTAGCAATCTTCGTTGAGGTGAGTAACAGGGGCACAGAAGAAGCAGGGAGGGGGTGGGATTGTGGGGTATGGAGAGGTGAATATGCTAGATCTGCCTGGGAGTGTGAAGAGACATATTGGAAACGGGATAGTGAGCTGCTAGATACAACATTGAATGGCTGTGCTCGAGGCAGGTGGACCCAAAAAGGGAGAGGAGAGAAAGTTCGAGTTTTGAAAGTCTGGGAAGTTTAACAGAGGATGATTTGGGGGGGGGGGGGCGGCAATAGGGTTGAATCACAGTTAAATAAAGGAGTAAATTGCAACAGGCACGGCTCAGTATTCGTGTGGGTTGGGTTTGATTGTTAGGGTTAGCTGAGAAAAAATGTTTCCACTGTAGGTACCAGGAGAAGAAGAGAGTTTTTAACAAGCCCATTGTGATTGAATTTGGGACACAGGCAAAAGGCAAAGCTTTAGGAAAGAAGTAATACTTCTGTGGAACTGAGGCTTCTGGAGGGATGGTTCATGACTGTGTTGCAGATCTGTTTAGGCTCTGGGTTCAGTAGGGTGGCAGGCACGTGTTTCTGAGGGTGTGGTAAATGTATGTCTCCAAGGTAGGGTTTAGTGATTATGAGGGGCTGAGGGCCTGGTTGTTTGGTAGCTTTTGCAGTATGGTGGATAGTGGTAGTCCAAGATGAGAATATGAAGTGAACAGATTAGACAGTTTTTTGAGATGGCATTGTGCATGTTGCTCTAGTTCATGAAGGCAAGGGTTTCAACCTGGGAGATAGAATATAAAAATTTGGGATAACAGAGCAGAAGGATTTTACAGATGGAGTCAGTACCACCCTGGACTGGAGCAACTGAATCGCGTTCACCAGGATTTTGACTACCACTAACCTGAAATGAGAAATATCCTTCTATCGTCCTCCCCATACCTCCCACAGTGACATTCTGTTGCCCACCCAACCTGTGAAATATACTTGTCTGTCTCTGTTCCACACTTGCACCCAACCTCTTGCCCCATAGGTCACATCAATACAGTAGACCTAAATACAAGCCCTGTCTCATATATCCTCCCACTACCAACCATTCTGGTCGTGTCACAGGCATCTCTTAATCTGTCAAAGGCAAGGTCACATGTGAAAGCAACCATGTGATCTATCAACTTATTTGCAACCATCGTGCTGCATTCTATGTGGGAGTGACAACTAACAAGCTATCTGACCATGTGAATGACCACCACCAAACTGTGGCCAAGGGGTAACTGGACTACCCAGTTGCTGAACATGCCACCCAACACAGTATGCTTGACTTCAATGACTGCTTCACAGCCTCTTCCATCTGGATTCATCTCAACAACACCAGGCTTTCTGAACTGCACAGGTGGGAACTTTCCCTGCAATATATCCTCTGTTCCCATAACCCTCCTAGCCTCAACTTTCGCTAGTCCGTGTCCTCCATCTGCCTCTCCCCTTCCCTGTTCCCACTCCAGCTCTACACATGCCTTCTATCCCATCAGTGCATCTGCATAGTCCTTTCCCTTCTCTTCTTCTATCCTCTGCTGTTTGCTCCCCCCACCCCCCCACCCCCCCTCTTCACCTTCAGCACAGCCTCCCAATGCAACACCTAGCAGCCCACTATTTTGTCTCCACCATGTACCTTCATGCTCCGAGACAGTGCTGGCATATTCCCCTACCCCCCACCCAGCTATCCTTTCTCTACCCACTCCTCCCCCCCCCCCTCCGTCTTTTCTGTACCCCTTCTATCCACACCAGCAAAGATTACTGCTCACTTCAGCTGTAGTTATAGCAGGCCTCAACGCACAGAAACAACAGTGGCAGCGTGTGTGTGAGCTGTGCTAGTGTGAACTTATGTGTGTGTTTTGTTTTTGTTAATGTCTGATAAGGTACTTAGCCCAGTAGCTGAATAAAATCTAGCAGTTTTTAGCATTGTGCCTACTTGCCAGCGAGTGCCCCCTGTATGCGATAAGTAGCATTCTGTCCTTTTCATGTTGTTAGTGAAACCACACATGCATGTTCTTCCATCACAACTGACCATACTACTGCCCTCCTTCCATTCTGCAAGGCTATATCCAATCAAATAAGCAGTGTTTTGATGATACAATGCAGTAAACATCTGTCCAATCACCCAAGAATATAAATTGTGCTATTCCCAATAGAAGTGTTCTAGAAATGTATTAAATTCCTTGAGTTCAACAGGGTCAGTGAATTTAATTTCAGTATGTCTTGCAGTCACATATTCCAAATTAAATATAAGAAGTTAACCATTATCAACAGTGGTTACGGGTAGCACTGAGCCCCTCATAAGATGAAATAAAACCAAGGAATGTCCAGTATGGAAAACAATAATATGACACCATTCTGTTTCAGGAGAAGGCCTTTTCGACGAAATCTGTCTTTGTTGTGCCTGCCTGTCTGTGACTCACTGTCTCCTCTATACGTTTAGCAGCAATCTATCCTGTTTATAATACTACTGCTGGATGTTAATTAAGAAAAGTATCTAGTCTGATAAAGCAATATTAATCCTATTCTTTGAAAGTGCTCTTTAGGCCTTCAGGGCAAATTCATCTCCAAAGACTGAGCTGCGATAAAATATGGTTACAGTTGAAACAGCAAGAATTTTGGCTAAAGCCATAAATGTTCACAAAAATTTATTTACGGTATTCTATCATAGCAACCGGAATCGTCATTTTAAATAGGATGAGCTACTAGTAGCCTATCCACATTGGGATGTCAGCAATTTGATGTGGACTTCAGACCAGCAAATGAAAATTGAAACAACAGATTAATCTTAATTAGACTTGCAACGAATCTGCTGCTATTACTAGGTATTCGGCTACTTTTGGCTTATTCGGCCTTATACCGAATATTTAAAGTAAGATGTTTTGTTGTAGTCAGACAATTGCTAAAATGAAACATTGATTTATTTTATAAAGGGAAGGCAGAAAGGTGGAAGGAGTATATAGAGAGTTTATACAAGGGCGATGTACTTGATGACAATATTATGGAAATGGAAGAGGATGTAGATGAAGATGAAATGGGAGATAAGATACTGCGTGAAGAGTTTGACAGAGCACTGAAAGACCTGAGTCAAAACAAGGCCCCGGGAGTAGAAAACATTCCATTAGAACTACTGATGGCCTTGGGAGAACCAGTCATGACAAAACTCTACCATCTGGTGAGCAAGATGTATGAGACAGGCGAAATACCCACAGACTTCAAGAAAAATATAATAATTCCAATCCCAAAGAAAGCAGGTGTTGACAGATGTGAAAATTACCGAACTATCAGTTTAATAAGTCACAGCTGCAAAATACTAACGCGAATTCTTTACAGGCGAATGGAAAAACTGGTAGAAGCGGACCTCGGGGAAGATCAGTTTGGATTCCGTAGAAATGTTGGAACACTTGAGGCAATACTAACCTTACGACTTATCTTAGAAGAAAGATTAAGAAAAGGCAAACCTACGTTTCTAGCATTTGTAGACTTAGAGAAAGCTTTTGACAACGTTAACTGAAATACTCTTTCAAATTCTGAAGGTGGCAGGGGTAAAATACAGGGAGCGAAAGGCTATTTACAATTTGTACAAAAACCAGATGGCAGTTACAAGAGTCGAGGGGCATGAAAGGGAAGCACTGGTTGGGACAGGAGTGAGACAGGGTTGTAGCCTCTCCCCGATGTTATTCAATCTGTATATTGAGCAAGCAGTAAAGGAAACAAAAGAAAAATTCGGAGTAGGTATTAAAATTCATGGAGAAGAAGTAAAAACTTTGAGGTTCGCCGATGACATTGTAATTCTGTCAGAGACAGCAAAGGACTTGGAAGAGCAGTTGAACGGAATGGACAGTGTCTTGAAAGGAGGATATAAGATGAACATCAACAAAAGCAAAACGAGGATAATGGAATGTAGTCAAATTAAATCGGGTGATGCTGAGGGGATTAGATTAGGAAATGAGACACTTAAAGTAGTAAAGGAGTTTTGCTATTTAGGGAGTAAAGTAACTGATGATGGTCGAAGTAGAGAGGATATAAAATATAGACTGGCAATGGCAAGGAAATCGTTTCTGAAGAAGAGAAATTTGTTAACATCGAGTATAGATTTAAATGTCAGGAAGTCGTTTCTGAAAGTATTTGTATGGAGTGTAGCCATGTATGGAAGTGAAACATGGACGATAACCAGTTTGGACAAGAAGAGAATAGAAGCTTTCGAAATGTGGTGCTACAGAAGAATGCTGAAGATAAGGTGGGTAGATCACGTAACTAATGAGGAGGTATTGAATAGGATTGGGGAGAAGAGAAGTTTGTGGCACAACTTGACTAGAAGAAGGGATCGGTTGGTAGGACATGCTTTGAGGCATCAAGGGATCACAAATTTAGCATTGGAGGGCAGCGTGGAGGGTAAAAATCGTAGAGGGAGACCAAGAGATGAATGCACTAAGCAGATGCAGAAGGATGTAGGTTGCAGTAGGTACTGGGAGATGAAGAAGCTTGCACAGGATAGAGTAGCATGGAGAGCTGCATCAAACCAGTCTCAGGACAGAAGACCTTCTGCTTCCTATTGCGTTGATATGATTCAATCCATCTACCAGTACTGCCATTCAAACCATAAAAATTGGCCTTCTTTAAGAGAATGTTGTGGTCAATGCAGCCAAAGGCCATTGTCACAGAAAATTCCAATAGTTGACATTTAATGACTCAATAATTTCATTTGTGAGAGAGAAAATGGCCTGCTCTGTTGACCTGTTCTTTAGGAAGCCAAACTGATTTTTGTTGAGGATGCTGTGGGTGGTGAGGTGCTCTACAATTCTTTTGTACATTACTTTCTCTAGTATTTTTGAGAAGCAATTTAATAAAGATATGGATGGTAATTGGTTAAAGTAGTGTTGTCATCACTCTTCTAAACTGGTTCCACAATAACAATTTTTAATCTCTCTGTGAGAATACCGTGCTCAAAAATTCATTAAAAATGTTGCACCGGACTTGACATATATAATCAATACCGTGTGTTACAACTTTTGATGAAATGTTGTCAATACCTGTGGAATTTTTGTTTTTTAAGGATTTGATTATATTTTTGACTTCACTAGTGCTGACTGGAGCTATAGAAATTGGGTCATATATTTTGTGGTAAGCTCTTTGTAATAAATTCATGGCCCTATTTAATGAACCCTTACAACCAACATGATCACATGCAGTTAAGAAATGATTGTTAAATATCTTAGAAATTCCTGCAGGTTTATGTGCTACATTTTCATTATGGCTTATCTCTAAGGTGCTATTTTTTTTTTTTTTTTTTTTTTTTTGCAGACTCTCGCTTTTGGATATGTTTATCACCCTTTTTAAAACTTAACAGTACAGTTTATAATAAGATCTTTCAAGGGGATCATTTGACAGTCTTAATGAGGCATGTAATTCCCTCTTACTCCTACAAGAAATTTTAATTCCTTCTGTAATCCATGGTTTACTAGAAGAAGCCCCAGCATTCTTCATGACAGCTCTTTTCAGAAAAGATATTTCAAACTAGGAGATAAATTCATTTAATAAAATGTTAAATTAATCATTTACAACATTTATCCTATAAACTGGGTCCCAATGTATTTGTGATAGATGGTAATTTAAGCTGGAAAGGGTTTCAGTGTTTATACATCTAAAGGACTGGTAGGTGTAGGAGACTTAGCTGCACAAACTGACGTTAATAACCTTAAGCAGTTGTCCATTGTGATCAGAAAGGCCGTTTATGACTTGGCTCATACTTGTATTATTGATTCCATTCTTGTCAATGAAAATTTTGTCTACCAGACTTTTGCAATTTTCTGTAACTCTAGTGGGGAAGTTAACTACAGCATGAAGTGTTAAATGTACCAGGTCAGTCCTATTGTTACTATGAGTTAAGAAGTTGACATTAAAGTCTCCAGCAACTATTAAATTTCTGCATTTGGAATTCAGAAAAATACAAAATTTCCCTCCTGAAACTCTCTAAATTGTAAGCACTGTAACTGACAGGTTCTTTGCTCTTATTACAGTCCCACAGACTTTAAAATGTTGATCTGCAGAATATTTGTTCAAATCTAAAGGTTTATAAATAATTTTGCTGTCAATATAAATTACAGCACCACCTGTCTCTCTACTTGTTCTACAAGTACAAGTAACTAAATTATACTCCTCAAATTGCAGCCCTTCAGTTCAGTTTATCATATGATACTCAGTAAGACATAAAACATGTGCATGATTAACAAAATATACAGATAGAAAGTCTAATTTATTTTTGAGACCTCTGGTATTTTGATGAAAAATAATACGATTTTTAGAGCTACCTTCACTGTCCTGTTGTGAGTTCCTTTGTTTGTTCACACCATACTTCACTTTTTCACTTAGAATTGAATTTTCCCTGTTATGACCTATGTCGCAGTGAGCAGTTTGTCCACTCATCGATATCTCTGTGGTTGTGAGAGTTCCAGCCATAAAAAATCAGCGCTTCTCTTCGGCACTCTTCTAACTCTTGTTGAGAATTGTAGTGCAGTTTTTTCACTGCTGTATAAAACAGCAGAAAAATGCTTCCAAGCTCTTTAGGCCCTTTGGATGAAGCATCAGATGACATTTATTTTTCCGTGGATGAAGTATGTGAGGAACTATTGTTGATGTTTGCCCATGAAGAAGGCTTTACCATGTGTAGAGGAAGCAAGCTATTATCTCTAAATTTAGCAATGTTAGGCTGAGATGCATGTTTTTGTGTGTTCCCTGCTGCACTCTTATTTACTTCCTTGATAGACCAGTATGGAGTATCCTCTGCAGTACAAGAGGTGACTTCTCTGGAAGAGAAGGTTGAAATAGTTTTTAGTAATGCAGTCCGATTCCATGGTTTTGTTATTATTGATGCAATGTTTTTGCATAGTTTGAACTTCCCAGTGCTGTTTAGGTGTAGCCCATGGCTAGTGTAGTCACTTCTTTGCAAAAACGCATTACGTATTGACGATGTGTATCAAACTGAACTTGCGAACAAAACATACATGGCGGTAACAACAGAGCGCACGGAACGGCGGGAGGTAAGAACGTTGAACAAACGAGCGAGAAACCAACACGTCGATACGAGTTTTGCCGCCCACTCACCGAATACCTTTGCCTAATATGCGGCAGGAAAGCCGGCGAAATATTGAGTATTCGACGTGTGGCCAAATGTACTATTCGTTGCAAGTCTGCTCTATTTGGATTCAAGGTAACATCATACTACAGTAGAAGCAAGTAAAAAAAATGGTGCGACCGAACGAGGTGGCGCAGTGGCTAGCACATTGGACTCGAATTCGGGAGGACGACGACGATTTAAACCCGCATCCGGCCATTCTGATTTAGGTTTCCCGTGATTTCCCTAAATCGCTTTTGGCAAATGCCAGAATTTGTACATTGAAAGAGCACGGCCAACTTCCTTCCCCAACCGATGGAACTGATGACCTCACTGGTTGGTCCTCTCGCCCAAACCAACCAACCGACCAAAAAAGGAGGGAGTGGCCTTATTTGTGAAGTTCTGGTTGACAGTACATAGAGTAGCCCTACCATACGTCCAGGATTACCCTGGACAGCCCTGGTTCTTTATTGCTGTACAGGGTAATGTCCAAGTAACAAATATATCTGGGGTTTAAGAATTTTATGATTGCTGGGGAATTTTTTTTAAATTTTAGACATATACGTTCAACATTGCGTTTGTAAACATTCTCTTATGACTGTACCTCCCTCAGCTGACCTTGGACAAAGCGCCAGCTAATAATGCCACACGATCATTTCATTTCATCTACACGTTTTTAATCATTTTATACCTATTCGTTTTCTGTCTCATTGTTTAGCAATGGGCAAAAGAAAGTGTGTGTTTAATGTTAATCTCCAATAGGAACACAAATTTCTGAAATTGTATAATGACGGTGACAAGGAACATGTTTATTTCATGCTATGGACAGGAGAGTTTTCTGTTGCACACTAAGACCATATTTTTTAAAAACAGCTAAACATAGTAGTACTATGGACGCTAGTGTTCCACCAAACACAAGAGATTTTTTTAAAGCCAAAGATGGAAATAACAGTGATATGTAGCACGCTGCTTAAAAGGCTACACTTTCAAACCACACTGGTCAACATGAACTCAGTTTCAAAGCATCAGACTGTTTATCTTAACTGGTTAAAATTTACGTCGGCTAGAGCCAATACAGAGGCAGACGTTGTTAAAGCATTATTTCGTCATTTATATTTCCTGACATGTTGAATAATTTGGAAAACATTGATTATGTAACTGTAATGGTGCACAATTTAGCAACAAGTGAGTAAAACTTGTTCTGATTGTTATGACATATTTCAGTGTGGAGGAGAGAATTGATGTTAAATGGAACTTTTAAATTTAGATCAAGTATCTGCTGAAATTTTGACTCACTACCTTCCACAGCATTTGAAAAATTACAAACTTGAAAATAAGTCAGTTTATAATCTGCCACCTAATGATAAATACAATTGAATAAATAAACTTCATTGTTTCAGTTAACTGTCAAATCGTTTAAGTACTTTCAAACCGAGCTAGGTGGCGCAGTGGTTAGACACCGGACTCGCATTCGGGAGGACGACGGTTCAATCCCACGTCCGGCCACCCTGATTTAGGTTTTCCGTGATTTCCCTAAATCATTCCAGGCAAATGCCGGGATGGTTCCTCTGAAAGGGCACGGCCGACTTCCTTCCCTAATCCGATGAGACCGATGACCATGCTCTCTGGTCTCCTTCCCCAAAACAACCAACCAACCAAATAATTTCAAATGTATGTTCGGGGTTGGACCTCCCTCCCAAAAAGAAAAAAAAGGTAATATGTCCTGGATTGGGCCCAAAAAACATGATAAGCATGCCTAGATCTGCTTATGCTGAGAGTTGAATTATTTGCCAAAATAAAATTCCATGAAATAATTGAAGTGTACTGTGTTACAGGCATTAACAACTTTTTTCCTTAGACCCAACAATTTGCAGTGGCAGCTTTGAAACCAATAGTCAATGGTTTATCTATGATGGTCAAAAGTTAGTGATAAAATGTACTGACTAGGTAGATACAGACTGTAAAAGAATCATAAATAATGACTCTGTTTTCTACATCTACATCTACATTTATACTCTGCAAGCCACCGAACGGTGTGTGGCGGAGGGCACTTTACGTGCCACTGTCATTACCTCCCTTTCCTGTTCCAGTCGCGTATGGTTCGTGGGAAGAACGACTGTCTGAAAGCCTCCGTGCGCGCTCTAATCTCTCTAATTTTACATTCGTGATCTTCACGGGATGTATAAGTAGGGGGAAGCAATATATTCGATACCTCATCCAGAAACGCACCCTGTCGAAACCTGGCGAGCAAGCTACACCGCGATGCAGAGCGCCTCTCTTGCAGAGTCTGCCACTTGAGTTTATTAAACATCTCCGTAACGCTATCACGGTTACCAAATAACCCTGTGACGAAACGCGCCGCTCTTCTTTGGATCTTCTCTACCTCCTCCGTCAACCCGATCTGGTACGGATCCCACACTGATGAGCAATACTCAAGTATAGGTCGAACGAGTGTTTTGTAAGCCACCTCCTTTGTTGATGGACTACATTTTCTAAGCACTCTTCCAATGAATCTCAACCTGGTACCCGCCTTACCAACAATTAATTTTATATGGTCATTCCACTTCAAATCGTTCCGCACGCATACTCCCAGATATTTTACAGAAGTAACTGCTACCAGTGTTTGTTCCGCTATCATATAATCATACAATAAAGGATCCTTCTTTCTGTGTATTCGCAATACATTACATTTGTCTATGTTAAGGGTCAGTTGCCACTCCCTGCACCAAGTGCCTATCCGCTGCAGATCTTCCTGCATTTCGCTACAATTTTCTAATGCTGCAACTTCTCTGTATACTACAGCATCATCCGCGAAAAGCCGCATGGAACTTCCGACACTATCTACTAGGTCATTTATATATATTGTGAAAAGCAATGGTCCCATAACACTCCCCTGTGGCACGCCAGAGGTTACTTTAACGTCTGTAGACGTCTCTCCATTGATAACAACATGCTGTGTTCTGTTTGCTAAAAACTCTTCAATCCTGCCACACAGCTGGTGTGATATTCCGTAGGCTCTTACTTTGTTTATCAGGCGACAGTGCGGAACTGTATCGAACGCCTTCCGGAAGTCAAGAAAAATAGCATCTACCTGGGAGCCTGTATCTAATATTTTCTGGGTCTCATGAACAAATAAAGCGAGTTGGGTTTCACACGATCGCAGTTTCCGGAATCCATGTTGATTCCTACATAGTAGATTCTGGGTTTCCAAAAACGACATGATACTCGAGCTACAAACATGTTCTAAAATTCTACAACAGATCGACGTCAGAGATATAGGTCTATAGTTTTGCGCATCTGCTCGACGACCCTTATTGAAGACTGGGACTACCTGTGCTCTTTTCCAATCATTTGGAACCCTCCGTTCCTCTAGAGACTTGCGGTACACGGCTGTTAGAAGGGGGGCAAGTTCTTTCGCGTACTCTGTGTAGAATCGAATTGGTATCCCGTCAGGTCCAGTGGACTTTCCTCTGTTGAGTGATTCCAGTTGCTTTTCTATTCCTTGGACACTTATTTCTATGTCAGCCATTTTTTCGTTTGTGCGAGGATTTAGAGAAGGAACTGCAGTGCGGTCTTCCTCTGTGAAACAGCTTTGGAAAAAGGTGTTTAGTATTTCAGCTTTACGCGTGTCATCCTCTGTTTCAATGCCATCATCATCCCGGAGTGTCTGGATATGCTGTTTCGAGCCACTTACTGATTTAACGTAAGACCAGAAAATTTTGTTGCTTAGATAGAAATTTATAAAGCAGACACGAGTGGACAATTTAACTTATCTTTTCAAACATATTCCTACAGCACTTTGCTTGTTTTCTTCTACAACAAACCCGATTCAAACTGACCATAAGAAAGGAAAAGCAAAGGAAGACTTTTAGGGATTATAGTATATCATGATAGGAAGAGACAGCTCTACTTAATTCAGAGCCAAGAGTTCAGACTTCATTACTAACAATGTTGGAAAATCCTCAATTCCGTTCTTAAAACAGCGAAAAGCGAACATTATGTTAAAAAATAGAAAATAATTTTGAAGGTTATTGAACAAGAGACAAACAAAACTAGTGAGTCAAATAGAATTGAGCCTCCAGAAAAATCTGGCAGAACTTCCAAATAACTGAACACCAAATTGAATGATTATTTTCTCACAATAATATCAAAATGCATTAGAGCTACTTGTACAAACATGGTGTACATTACCAATAGATGTTAATTTCAAAAATAACACCACTGAAGAGATTACAAAATCCATTGACAGTACAAAGTAGTACTCCTGCTGGCTATAATACTACAAATAAAAATAATTAAAAGCATGTCCCAGCTTGATAAAATTACTCTTTGCCTGTGTAATCAGTCAATTGTTTGGGGCATATTTCCTGACAATCTTAATTATACGATACTAACACCCATCTATAAAACTGATATAAGCAAACCACCTCTAATTACACACCCACTTCACTGCTTCCAGTCTTTTCAAAAGTTTATCATAAAATAATGTACAACAGAATACTGTTGCCTATAACTGAGAAGAACCTGTTAACTTCCTGCCAGACTGGCTTTCACCAAGGGTTCTCCACAGAGAAAGCAATACAATATCTCACAATTGAAGTGCTGGTAGAACTAAACAAGAAAAATTATCATGTTGGCATATTCTGTATCATTGTCGAATCCTATGATTCTATGGATCATGAACTTCCACTTGTCAGACTTAAGTTTTATGACATAAATGGCATCTCTCTTGCATGTATAGAATTTAATCCTCACAGCACGAAGCAGAGGGTCTTGTTGATACACTGCAGTGCAGGCAAGAAACTAGCCTCTGAATGAGGGAACATGAACATGTGGGGTTCCAAAAAAATTGGTACTGCTTTTATTCTTGTTTTTAACCTATATAAGAATCCAAAAGATGCTTCATGATCAAATGAATATAATTTTGCAGAACATTAGGAATTGTTTCCTATTTAATACTGAACTTCCAATTACTTGAAATGGCAATTCAAAAACTGTAATACATGCCAATGACACAAACTATGCCTTCATCTTACATAGCTGAACAAGTCTACAAGTGATTCACAGATAACAGGTTCAACACCTTTTATGCTATTTCAAACAAGCAGTACTGATCTGTTAGTACCAGAAGTAGACAGTAATGGTCCTATGTAATTGCTAAGTGGGTCTAGGGCTTCCATTCACTCCCTTGTTGATCAGTCTGGTGTGGCATTTGAAGACAGTAAAATGGAAGCCTAAGTTTTAAATTTCACGTTCTATAAATCGTTCATGCAGGAGAATCTACAAACATCAGACCATCGGACAGACTCCTGTATGGACAACTTAGTAATAAGCGTCCCTGGCGTAGAGAAACAACTGAAAGATTTGAAAGCAAATAAATCACCAAGTCCAGATGGACCCCCAATTCAATTTTACAAAGAGTTCTCTATAGCATGAGCCCCTTACCTAGCTTGCATTTATCGTGAACCTCTCGCCTAGCACAAAGGCCCAAGCTACTGGAAAAAATAGCAGGTGACTCCAGTATAAAAGAAGGCACAAAGAACGGACCCGCAAACTTCGATTTGCTGCAGACTCCTTGAATATATTCTCAGTTCGAATATAATAAACTTTCTTGAGACTTAGAAGCTTATGTCCACGAATTAGCATGGTTTTAGAGAACATTGCTCGTGCAAAACTCAACTTGGTTTTATCACATGACATACTGCGAACTATGGATGAAGGGCAACAGGCAGATTCCATATTACTCGTAGATTTCCGGAAAGCAGAAAACCATAAAAACAAAAAAATAGAATGATATGAAGTTAAATAAACAGAATCTCTAATGACACGGTGCCCCATTGCAGGCTGTTAACGAAGGTACGACCATATGGAATAAGTTCACAGATACGTGAGAGGTTCAAAGACTTCTTAAGTAACAGAACACAGTATGTTGTCCTCGATGGCGAATGATCATCAGACAAGGCTATCATCAGGAGTGCCCCAGGGAAGTGTGATAGGATCGCTGTTGTTCTCTATATACATAAATGGTTTGGCAGACAGGATGGGCAGTGTGGTTGTTTGCTGATGATGCTGTGGTGTGCTATAAGCTGTCGAAGTTGAGTGACTATAGGAAGACACAAGACGACTTAGACAAAATTTCCATTTGGTGTGATGAGTAGCATCTAGCTCTAAATGAGGAAAAATGTAAGGTAATGTGGATCAATAGGAAGAACAAACCTGTATATATTTTATATTTCGTATGGCTAATAGAATACAGCAGTAAGTAAGTATTAACACAAACAAGTATAAAAACAATGAATGGTCAATGTTACAGGCAACAAACAATTATTAGATCTAAAAAAAGGAAGTAAAACACAAAATACACAAAAATACATAGAAATTATAGTAATAGTATCTAATAATAGGTTTTTCAGAAGGAGAAGAGTAGACCAGACTCATGGTTGTATGTCCAAGTCCCTCAGCCAGCCAGAAGCATCTCCCTCCAGGAGGTGCAGCTCCTGCATTGTGCCAGGGAATCTCCTCGTAGGGCAGTCCATTGCGATATGATGTAGAGTTTGTGGATTTCCACAGTCGCAGTTGGGTGAGTCAGTCTGTCCCCATTTGTACTTCCAGTAATTACATCTACCATAGCCTGTTCGGATACGATTTTAAGTTGTCCAAGATTTTCTGGGAAGACCGAAGCCCTCGGGCCGTACGGTTGGGTCCGAGACTAAGTTAAGGTGATCAGGGTTACACACATCCCATTCCCGACGCCAGGCTTCGTCGATATCATAATTGTACTCGATCAGCTGTTGCCCTAATCTCCATGATGGATTACGGGACTTGAGCCTGTGGCTGGGATTCTTGCAGTCTTCGTGTAAGGGTAGGTCACGGTTGTTAGCACACAAACCTGTAACGTTCCGTTACAGTTGACACAGTCAAGTCGTTTAAATATCAGGGTGGTAACGTTGCAAAGCAAAGTGAAATAGGCGTAAAATAAAGCGTAGGGCTATAGATAGATGCCGAATGAAACGTGTTTGCCTATCAGAAGACCAATGCATGATGTCTTCAATGACTACTGTAGTAGAATATTGTCGTATTATCTTTCATAGCACCCAAAGAAATTCTGTTGTATGTAAAGGTTGTTAGTGGCACCGAAGTTAGTGTCCAATCACTCGTGAATAGACAGAAACTGAAACTGAGGGTAATTATCTATAGCTGACATTCTTAACTCCGTTTTCAAATGTTCTGTTACAAAGGAAACCCAGGAGAATTGCACCAGTTTAATCCTCGAACCAATGAAAAGATGAATGAAGTAAGTATTAGTGTCAGTGGTGTTGAGAAACAGCTAAAATCGTTAAAATTGAACAAAGCTCCAGGGCCTGAAGGAATCCCTGTCAGATTCTATACTGAATTTGCGGCTGAGTTAGCCCCTCTTCTAATTACAATCAATCGTAGATCCCTCAAACAAAAAGCAGTGCCCAGTCCTTGGAAAAATCTCCGAGTTAACACCCATCTACAAGAAAGGAAGTAGAAGTCATCCACAAAACTACTGTCCAATATCCTTGACATCGATTTGTAGTAGAATCTTAGAACATATTCTGAGCGCAAGCATAATGATGTATCGTGAACGGAATGACCTTCTCGATGCCAAAAGCCGGCATTTGTGGCCGATTGGTTCTAGGCGCTTCAGTCCAGAATCGCGCTGCTGCTGCAGTCGCAGGTTCGAATCCTGCCTCGGGAATGGATGTGTGTTTTGTCCTTAGGTTAGTCAGGCTTAAGTAGTTCTAAGTCTAGGGGACTGATGACCTCAGACGTTAAGTCCCATAGTGCTTAGAGCCATTTGAACCATTTTTCAAGGCCAAACTCCATGGATTCCAAAAACATCGAACATGTGAAACCAACTAGCATTTTTCTCACATGACATACTGAAAGCTTTGGATGAAGGCAGGCACAAGAATGCAGTATTTCTTTATTTCCGAAAAGCATTTGATTCAGTACTAC
This sequence comes from Schistocerca nitens, assembly GCF_023898315.1. NCBI lineage: Eukaryota > Metazoa > Arthropoda > Insecta > Orthoptera > Acrididae > Schistocerca > Schistocerca nitens. The sequence goes on from NC_064617.1 coordinate 302,146,569, forward strand.
ACCTACGTTTATTTTCAAAAGTACGATCATACGGGGTATCAAGTGAAATTTGTGACTGGACTGAGGACTTTTTGATAAGGAGGATGTAAGATGTTATCTTGAATGGAGATTCAGCGTCAGATGTAGAAGTAAATTCAGATATGCGCCAGGGAAGTGTGTTGGGGCCCTTGCTGTTCATGTTGTATGTTAATGACCTTGCACACTTTATTAATAGTAGTCTCGGACTTTTTGCAAATGCTGCAGTTATTTGTGAAGTAGTGTCTGATAGAAGTTGCATCAATATTCAGTTTGATATTGGTAAGGTTTCAAAGTGGTGCAAAGATTGGCAACTTGCTTCAAATGTTCAGAAATCTAAAACTGTGCACTTCACAAAAAGAAAGATTCAGTCAACTCATGCAAGTACTTGTGTAACACTTTTGGGGATGTGAAATAGAATGATCACATAAGCTTAGTCGTGAGTAAAGAAGGTGGTAGACTTCGGTTTATTGGTAGAATACTGGGGAAGTGCAGTCAGTCTGCTAAGAAGATTGTTTACAAATCACTCGTGCGACCGTTTCTAGAATATTGCTCAAGCATTTGAGGCCCATTCCAAACAGGGACTAACAGGGGTTACTGAACTTATACAGAGAACAGCAACACGAATGGTCACTGGTTTATTTGATCCATTGAAGAGTGTCACAGAGATACTGAAGGTACTGAACTGGAAGACTGTCGAAGATAGAGTTAAGCCGTTCCTAGAAAGTCTGTTAGCAAAGTTTCAAGAGCTGCTTTAAATGATGACTCTAGGAATACACGCGTACTACAACCTCCTATGTATCGCTCACATAAGGATCGTGAGGATAAGGTTAGAACAATTACTGGCATTCAAACAATTATTCTTTCCGCACTCCGTACGTGAATGGAACGGGAAGAAACCCTAATAACTGGAAAAATGGGACGTACACTCTGGCATTCACTTCACGGTGGTGTGCAGACTACAGCGTTTTGCCTTCTGAAGCTTATCTTACTGTGTTAAAATAAAGAAAAGAGAATTGGTGTGTTTAGCATTTTTCTTTCTCTGTTTTCACGAAATTACGCTCTGGGGCAGCGCTGCTAAAATACAGAAAGTGTTTATTCAGCAGATGCAAGCCATAAGAATATTGTGTAAATACCCGACATCTTGCAGAAGTCATTTTCAATAATATTTGAATTCTTACACTTACGTCTCAATACATTGATTTTTCGCTGGTTTTTGTTGCTGAGAGTAATAGTTGCACCTGAACTGTTGTCTACATTATCACAACCACCATCATCAACACTCCATCTTTCATAGTTGAAAGTTGGTGATCCATCACACAAATGTGATGTCTGTCCCCATCTTTGAGGTCTTCTGCGTCTCGGATTAGCTGGCCCCATGTTCAGTGTGTCTTCACCTTTATCTGGTCTATCCATCGTATCTGGGATCTTCCCTGAAGTCTTTTCCCTTCGACTCTGCTTTGGATGATCATCTTTTGAAAGTTATCTTCCTGTCGTCGAATTATTTGACCAAAGAACTACAGGATTCGTTGGAAACAGATAGCGGACAGTCTCTTCTCCACCCCGAGTTCTTGAAGGATTTATTTTGTTGGTCCGTTTGTCTATCTATGGTATTGTCAGCAACCTCCTATGTGTCCACATCTCGAAAGCATAATTTCTTTTGAGTTCCCCTTCATTTATTGTCCATGTTTCAGCGTCATAAAGGAAAACTGGAAACACCATAGATTTCAGCAATCTCAGTTTAGTATGTCACAATCGTCACAATACAAGGCAAAAATTTGTTTTATTGAGACATTTTTCCCTTCTCTATTGCTAAGAGTGAGTTATGTACTCTGGTGCAAAGATGTTCAACATAATTGCATGTAATACACAGCAAGTAACTGGGAATGCTAACCAGCTCAAAAGGAAATTTAAACAAACCTTATTAGCCACTTTTTTCTACAAATCAGCTGAATATCTAGGTTCAAGAACTGGAAAGTTCTGTTAGCTACAAGGCAAGCAGGAGTGTTTGTCGTACAACTGCATTACAAATGAAGACTACACGGAAAGAAGGGGTTAAGTCCAAATCTCACGAAAATGAGTTAGTGGTACAATTATAAAGTTCATCAGATGTACTTTCAGCTGGGTGAACTTAAATGAAGGTGATGGTATATTCAAGGAGTTGTAGCAAGATTAAAATGTGGTATAATGGAGAAAACGGGTCAAGTCCGTTCAATACATGGACAGAAAGAGTGAAGTCCAGCAGGTGCGGATTTCTGAGCTGTATTGATTTTTTGTCTGCTTTTATGGAAGTCTCATTGTTGACAATGTTAAATGCAATGTCATTGCTGATCTTATGTATTGTCAAAGCTAACAAGGGGCAGATTTAACAGTAGCTTCTTTGCTTTGTGCTGTGGTGGAAATGAATTACGTGCCGTGATATGTGGTAACACAGAGCAGCCTTGACAATCGCTTCAGCGCTTTGTGATGTGATAGATCGAACTGAATTTCGTGTAAAATCCAACTAAGGTCGGTGTTTCAACTGGTGATGGAATATCCAGAGTCAACCTGCCGTAGTAAGTCTAGAAAAAGACAATCTGAAGTATCTAAAAAGTTAAGAACAATGGCACATGAAATAGGAAAGCATTGTAACTGCAAGAAGAATTGTACTGATTTGCTAACTGATGCAGAGAAGTCTACATTGACATTTAATTTCAATTTGCTGAAGGAATGGAAAGAGCAAAATTGTCACCTGACAGGACTGGTTTCTGTTGACAACGTACAACGCCAAAGGCCTCGCAGAGATGAGACAGTAGCTACTTTGCGTGATTATACATTTTATTATAAGGTCAGAATAATGAGAGACAATACTGTGACAAAATTGTCTGTTTGTCAAAAGGCCTTTATACCACTGCATGGTATTTCAAGAAAAAGATTAGGAACTATCAGGAATTCCTTAGAAAATGAAGGCATGGCGCCAGTTGATAAACGAGGGAAACTCGGAAACCAAGTTCATAAACTTTCAACAGAAACAGAGCAAAACATCTGCGCTCACATCAAGTCATTTAATGGATGGTCCAGTCATTACAGTATAAATGTCGTGTCGTGTGACTAGGGCCTCCCGTCGGGTAGACCGTTCGCCGGGTGCAAGTCGACACCACTTCGGCTACTTGCGCGTCGATTGGGATTAAATAATGACGATTATAACATCACAACACTCAGTCCCAGAGCAGAGAAAATCTCCGACCCAGCCGGGAATCGAACCCGGGCCCTTAGCATTGACATTCTGTCACGCCGACGACTCAGCTACTGGGGGTGGACCAGCATAAATAAAACACAGATGTTGTATCTGTGTGAAGAACTCACAATCAAGATGATGTTCAAGATGTTTGAAGAGTCACATTCTACTTACTCCATATCATATGAAACTTAGCATGAAATTATTTAATAAAAAATTTAATATCTCATTCGGGTTTCCTCGAAATGATACATGCAGTACTTGCGATAAGTTTTCTGTAACTTTCAAAGCTCTAGAGGCACACCTCACACAGGCAACAGATGGAAAGGAAAGATGAGACGTTCAAAGTAATATTATGGGAGAGAAGACTGAATATGTACTGCACCACCATAAAGCTGATGCATTCTATCAGCGTAAAAGACAATCTCGACAGAGAAGCAGAAAGTTTTCAAACACAGAATTGATATGTATGGATTTCCAACGAAGTCTTCCATGTCCAAACATCAGCACCAACAGTCTCTAATATAAACGACAGTTTTCTCTGCATCTATTTAACATACATCGACTCTCAGACAGTAATTCAGTGTTTTATGTTTATCCTAAAACTACAGGTAAGAAAGGTTCAAATGAAGTAGTTTCTTTCCTGCACCATTACGTTACTTCGTTTCTGGATCCTGAGGTGGAAATTTTCTGTGACTCATGTGGTGGCCAAAACACAAAGTACACCCTTTTCAGGTTCATCCGTTATCTTGTCCATCATGCAAAGCGATTTGAATCAATTCATGTGACATTCCCAGTAAGAGGACATTCATACCTGGAAAGAGACAAAGACGTGGGCTTCATCAGATATAAACCAAAAGCTGAGCTCCCAAAGGACTGGACAGACATAATTAAAGATGTGCGTGCCAAACCCACTACTTTTCAGGTTGTTGAAGTTGATGGCTCAAAGATATGTGGCTGGACTGATTCCTTGCAACCAAGATACCGACCAAAATGTCCATTTCCATCGCAATTTATTAAGGAGATGAAGATAGAACGTCACCATCCAAGGCTTATCATAGATCGTGACACTTACAATGGATCTTGGATCACATCAGTTGTTACTGCTCCTACTGGACGAATGGAAGAGGAACCAGAACTTGCAGAAGGAGAATTTTTATTCCCTTCACCCTGTTATTAAGGTAGGCTGGTAAAGACCTTAGTCATAGAAATTAAATGAAACTAGATCATATCAGTGTATCGAATACCATGTCCTGCTTTATCATAACAGACCTATTGAGATACCATGCTAATAAGAGGTCGCATGTGCAATGTTTCAGGAGTGCTACCTATCACCATGGAAAAGTATCATGATCTGCAAGAACTCAAGGTGTTCTGTGACACAGGGATCCAAGGGTACTATACAAGTATTCCTTTTTGGCAGTGAATTTACAAACACTTTTTTTTGTTATTTGTTTGTAATAAATAAAAAGTGGGAAATAAGGATTGCATTATAAAAACTGTAATTTATGCTGCAACTGAAATTAGCTATAATTTTAATGTGTGTTATGTAACCATTTATTGAATAATTGTTGGTAGTTGTATACCAGGTGATTAAAAGACACAAAAATTGAGACATGGGCTTATTAATCATTATAATTTACATGATATCAATGAAAATAAAAACAGAATATTGATAAACAGCATTGTTCCTAAAATCTGGTTAGTCATGAACATCCTGTACAATAATGACTAGACTCAAAGATGTATAGATCTTTGTCAAGTGAGTTGCAGGGAAGTTTTATAGTGAAGCATCATCCCAATATCACATTACATTCTGACTTTTACAATCTCATTAGTGCATTTTACAAAGAATTTAAAAAAGTAGATATTCAAAGAAAAGGACGTACAGGATCCAAATTTTAATAATATTTTTTCCACTTTTAAGGAATCCTAAACAATAGATCGTTGAATGTACTGTATAAATCACAAAAGCATGTTTCAATAACAAATGAAACTTTGACAGTTTAAACTTTAAAATTGCTCTCCTGAAGAATCTATAAAATGGACTTAATCCCTCTTTCTGTGTGGTCTTCAAATAGGAATGTAGTGTACACAAGGCTCTGTATTTGCAGATTTATTTTCCTTGGTAAATATCAATATAATCAAGTAAATATCATCATCATCTTCACTACATGGAGTAGGTTGCACAGTCTGTTCCAGAAAACAGTCTTCTCCTCAAAAATCCAACATTTCACTGTCCACTAGCCTTTTAGTTCATGTCAGATGTTCTTGCAGCGTTCTTTCTAAAGAGCTACAACATGTGACTTTACATTTTTTTTTTAAATTTTGCTTTTTAAATGGAAGATCTATGACTCTCATCTAATTTCTGTGCTTTGTATTTTGTCTATCACTGTGCAGGCTTTGACCACCCTACAAAATTTCGTGTCAATTGGCGTAATTATCCTTCTGTCTTTCTTTAAGAGTATTGTAACCACCCTGTTAAATTGTTAAAAACTTTGTCAGCAAGTGTCGTAATTTTAAATGAGAGTTTGTTTGAATGTTGCATAATAAATATTACGCATGAAGCGCTGTTGTGACAGAAGCAAAGGTCAATTGTGAAAACTAAGCCACTGAATATTAAATGTAATGTCATTAAGGAATACACCCCACTGACTACACAAAATGAGAGGGCTCATACATTCGCGAGTGAGTGGTTCAAAATAAGAATTAATATTTTAAGGGAAATGGGTCATAAGTATAGTTACATCAGTACACACTCAGTTATATTGAAAGTTAACCTGGCCTGAGACGCCACAATGAAAGTTATTCTGGCAGGGTCGCCACAATGAAAGTTAACCTGTTTGGGGTCTATGTAAAAAAATTTTTGATTGAGAATGTATGCAAAATCTGGTTTACTGACAACACAACGAAAGTTAACATTGGGGGATATATAAAAATGACTGAGAATGTATGCCAAATGTAGTTTACTGACAACAATTATTTTCCCAAAAACAAAGACTTACATAATTTATGCAAATCACTTTATGATAGAATATCGTAAACAACTTACAGGTGGTTTAAGACCACAATGGACAAGAATACTGGGTGGCAAAAGAGAGTCAAACATGCCATTTCTAAGAACTAAGTACCATAAAAATACCTTATGTTTTTAGCACCCTACCAGGCTCCATCAATGCTTTCCGAGGCTGTTAACTTTCTAGAGTCTCTCCTAAGTTGTGTAACATTGTAACAAAATCTTTATGAAAATTAGGTGGGAGTGTAACTTGTCCTCTCTCAGTATCTGAATGTACGATCAGGATAGAGGTACGTACATTCTAAGCACTATCATTCCCTGTGGCCTGGGTAAAAAAATCGTCGTCAAAATGCATTTATTCATCTGAGAAAGAAAATAATTGGACTTCGTAATTGAATGAAAAGAAAGATTGCAGGTTCTGAATGTCGTAAAAATATGAACTAAATTTTCAAATTGACATTGGCAGCCGTGAAGGTAAAGAGATTAACACATTCACGTAATTCTGTTGCTGAGCAGTGCTGTCTTGAAGATCGTGACCTCCATCTAAACTCTCCATACAAAATTAAAATAATAATAATCTTCCAGAGTTACATGAGCTGGGATCCATGGTACCGTAAATGAGAAAATCGTATTATTTCAGTAGTTGATTTCATTATTTAGCACAATTTCACCTAAAATTACAGAACCCTTCGTTTATACATCTTATTACCAGGACATGAGAACAACGAAAGGTGACAATTACTAAAACTAATAAACGAAGAACGTAAATATTATTTTGTCTGTCAGTGTTTTTGTCAATAAGAAAGAATTATTAAGCTTCTTTACATTGCCCCCTTTGCCGAATTGCTCAAAGACATCTCAAATTCTGGGCAATGAACCCAACCGCTTTACACACTGGTAGTTCTTTCACTTCTTTACACAGGTACTTGAAATGCACTGTTCGTGTCTTTTAAGGGATTTCTCATCACGACTTTGCTTATACTCGTGTATGCTTGCATATCTCTCGTAGTTCTGGTGCTGGCCCTGGCACTTAGCTAATCACTTGTTGTAACATTCGTTTCTCTCGTATACTATACATTTATGGTTTTTTAGCAATGAAAACATACACACTAGGGTACACAAAATATACATTAACTTACATACTACACACAAAAATCACTGCATCGTCCTTTACATCAAACACATGAATATTACATTACGTTTTACACAAGTGCATAGTCCAGTTCTTTATGATTGGTTTGCAGCGTCATTGTTCCTGCGTGCAAATAACATTTCCAGTAGCACGTTGACAACAAAACTTAGATTTCACAAGTGTTTTCTATGATTCTACAATTAAATTTTTCCTGAAAATAACAAAAAATAATTTCACAAGAACTTCGTATATTTTGGTGTGCCGATCCAGGCTGTAGGGTTAGCAAGGATATCTGGAGTGGTAAGTGTTATAAATTCTTCGTTATAGTTGCTCATGCTCTCCACTGCCTCCCTCTTTTATACCAGAGTCTGTTTGATAACGTCCCAATATATCTCTTTTCTGGGTTTTATAGTTGTCTCATCATTGGCAAGATAAACATGTAACAAATGAAATTAACAGAGTTAATCCAACATATACATAAACATAAGTGCTGTTCTGCCTTAAGTTCAGTGAAGATGGGTGTCGTTTTTATTTCGTAAGGTGGGATGTAGATCATGAGCCGTAGTGTTAAGGCTTTATTGAGAGGGTCAGCAAATCGTGTCTCTACATTTCTTTGCACTACGGTGAGTGCCCAGTGGAAGGTAGATTTTGCTCTCCATTCAAATTGTCCTCCTGCATCACGCCGTCAATCTAGAATGCGTCAGTAACAAAACCCACGCACGCAACAATTAATCTGCGCACCGTTTGGAGTCCAGTAGCCGCGAACCCACCGTCGGGTTGCAATGCCGCGCGTGCCGGTCAGTGCATCTTTATGAAGTGTTAATGTGCAGCGTTCGCAGCATTTACGAAACTACTGCACCTAATTCAACTCGTCGTACGGGACCAAAGGGCTCCTCCTACGCTCACTGCACGAAGGTAAGTACTGCACTTCCTTATTTAGTTTGCCAATGGCACGCTGTATTGGTGCACAAACACCCGTACCGTATGAGGCTTCATCGATCCACCAAGTCTAATTTATTTCGAAGTAGAAGGCTCGTAGTATAAAACTTGGTCTCATATGTCACTGAATAAATCACTGTCCCTGAATAACTGCCTGCAACTGGATAACTATACACTGTTCCGTTCGTCTTTACTGTTGAAAAAAATTGTAGCTCGTAAGACCACTGGCAAGGTTTCAGTAGTTTATGCCCACGTTTGCTATTTACTCCTGTATCCTCTTTCAAAACTTTATCTGTGTACATGCTGCTCAAAATATTTTATTACACAAGTTGGTACGTGAATGGCTCGGAAAATACGTGCCTCTGGTACTACAGTTCGCGATCGCGATACTATCTTACATCTCGCAGGGCTTAAGAGAACACGTTTTCGAGACCAAAAGCACTTCCCTAACTTAGGATCGTGCTACAAATGCTCTTATGCATCGAAACGACTATACAAAAAAATGAATGCACCAAAAGAGCTTATAGAAATTGTCTCCAAATGAGGTAAAATCTGTGCTTAGCTACCCGCGAGTTACTGTGGAGGGAAGAATCGCATGTTTACGTCACCCAAACCTACGTAACAACGGATGATACAAGCACTAAAGAAAGAAAATAATAAATGACACACAAGTAGAACAAATCCCTATACCCTAAATCACATATAAATACAAAACAAGCAAGAATAACCTGACAAGGAATACGAATAACATTAGTAATAAGGAAGCTTGGTCGCTGTGCGCTGGACTGCTTCTGAGTATCAGTGCACTGTACATGTCTCGTGTTTGCTTCTTCGGTGCACTCTTATGTGCATGTATTAATAATCATCATCGTGTCCTCCGTCACCTCTCAACTCTCATCACACACAAAATATCTCCCACCTATGTTGAGTAAATATAAAGTATGTACATGTTTTTTATTTTCATTTTTATTTTTTTAAATAGTAATCATATCATGACGTAAAACTCATGTTTTCACTGGCGTTACTGAGCGCCATGTTGTGTGCAGCCAATATTCGTGATAAACTTTACAACTTTGCCTCAAATAGTTGTGACATCTGCATAACTTTACTACTTTTTACCGTCGGATGAAATCTTGTAGAATTTCGACGGGAAGCACCCGTAAACAATAGTGTTTGACTCGGTGTTAGGTAGTATTTCTCCTCAGATTTGCGTTTGTAACTTACCTTGTACTTATTTGTAGACGGTGTCGTATTTACCTTGTTTCAGGTTTACAAATCGTACCTCATAAGCGTAGTTATCCTCTCACATATACAGATAAAGATAAATGTATCCTAGCCAGTTCACACTAATTCTCTATCATAATATTGTCTCTTGATGCACATAACTTGGGCTAGGTTGCTGAGTAAATAGTAGGTGATCCGAGAAACTTTCTTCAGCAGCTTGAAATCAATTCACCCTCGTAAAACATACTATAATTAAATCAATTCTAATCAAAGTTCACACTAATTCTCTATCATAATATTGTCTCTTGATGCACATAACTTGGGCTAGGTTGCTGAGTAAATAGTAGGTGATCCGAGAAACTTTCTTCAGCAGCTTGAAATCAATTCACCCTCGTAAAACATACTATAATTAAATCAATTCTAATTAAAGTTGCGTCGGAATTCCAAAGTGGTGTGGATACGTCGTTAAAGTTCCTATGCACCATGACATGTACCTGTGTAACCATGTACTAATACCGTGCCTTAGGAAATCCAAATTTTTTACGTAACTTACACAGATTCATATTATCCTGATACACAAGGGTGAAAAAAAACTTGCAGCTACTTTATTTTAATACCAGGTCTGTTCTAATTGTTCGCTCCAGGTATCAGTACTCATAAACTTAAAACTAAAACCACCGTGATGAAAAACAATCATTCAATCAAAACCTTACAAGTACATTCTATGTTTATTTCACTAGTCACTAATTCCTGTCTGCGAATCCTAGTTTAATTACGTATCGTGTCCACATTCATTTGTGGTGAAAACAAAATTGGCATTACTCTAACAGTTAGCTTTGCTGCATAGTATAAACGTAACTTACCTTGGCCAGATATTCTTTCTCTTATCACAGAGTACAAAGAGTATTTATGTGCACAAACAAGTGTAACGAGTGATCCTAAACGTGGTGAAACTTCTTTAAATCTCGGTGTGCGTAAAGTCCTTTGACTTTGCCGTTGTGAGGGTACGCTGTTAGGTAACATCTGTCTTGTGGAATATGTACAGTGGTGTAAGGACCAGTATATTTAATTTGCCACTTAGCGTTTCTCTTAGCTAATAAAGATGATTTAACATGAGTTACAAGCAAGATCTTCTCTCCAATAACAAATCTGGTTATATAAATAAAGATGATTTAACATGAGTTACAAGCAAGATCTTCTCTCCAATAACAAATCTGGTTATATATGTTTCTCCTTACGACTGGCATTCTCTGTAATAGAAACTAGCACTTGTCTCACCTTCTCATATAAATTTACTTGTTCTCTTGGAACAGATGAGATAGAATTTACCCACTCGTTTTCCTCCTCCTTGTTATGAATTAGATCCGACGGTGTACCTGTTGTGCGGTAAATCGGTAGATTGTTTACCACCTGTTCAAAGACATTTAAGCACTCGATCCATTTTGATTGCTTACCGGCTACATACGTTCTCATGAATCTATTTATCTCACGGAACATTCTTTCAGTGGAACTAGATTGCGGGCTATACTTCGATATCAAAATTTGCTGGATCTGCTGCTCCCTTAAAAACTGTTTCCAAGCTGGCAGGTAAAATTAGTTGCATTGTCAAATAAAATCACCTGAGGTTTCCCAGAAGAGGGAAAGTAGTCATTTAGCATTATTATTATTATTATTATTATTATTATGTAGTATTCTGCCTAGTGGCAGGTCCATGTCTTCGTACGGAGAATTTCTGATTCCACTGTTCCCTGCCTTCAGCTTCTTCCTTCAGTCTGTTGTATCTCCTTCCATCTTTCATGTCGTCCAGATGTTGAATTCTTCTTCTTCCTCGTCCTGCGTTTCCTCTGAGTTTCCCTTCGATGGCATCATGTATGAGTCCCTCGTGTCTAAGTACATGTTCAATCCAATTGGCCTTTCTCTGAAGAATTGCACTCAGAATACTTCTCTCCTCTCCTACTCTTCGCAGCACATCGTCATTTTTTATGCGATCCGTCCACTTGATCTTTTCCATTCTCCTCCAGCACCACATTTCACAGCTCTCTAAGCATTTTTTCTCCTTCTTTCTCATGGTCCATGTCTCTGCTCCAGACAGTGCAATGCTCCAAATGTAGCACTTTATCAGTTTTTTCCTCGATGCCAAACTCAACTTGCTGGTCAGCAGAGTCCTCTTCTAGCTGAAAGCAGCTTTGGCCATGGCGATTCTTGTTCGGATTTCGTTGGTGCAGTGGGCATCCTTTGTGATAATACTTCCCAGGTACTTGAACTGATTCACATTTTCCAGTTCCCAGTTGTCAACAGTTATCTTTAAGTGTTTCTCACGTTTTGATATGCGCATCACTTTTGAATTTTCGATATTGATTTCCATACCGTATTTTCTTCCCGTTTCCACCAAATTGTTCATCATGTGTTGCAGCTGTCTCTGATTTTTGTCGAGCACTACCAGGTCGTCTGCATACTTGAAGTTTCCGCATCCTTTCAGCGCTTCTCTCGCCAACATTTCTCCATACAGGTTGAAGACTCTTGGCGACAGACAACATCCTTGTCTCACTCCCCTTCCTATTTCCACACTGTTCGTTTCTCCATAGTTCAGTCGTACCTTTACCCTTTGTCCCAGGTACAAGTTCCTTATAAGTCTCCGATCTCTCCAGTTGATTCCTATTTCCTTAAGGATGTTCATCAATATATTCCAATTGACTCTGTCGAAGGCCTTCTGCCAGTCTATAAAACAAGAGCAAACTTCTTCGTTAACGGCCAAAACTCTTCCTGACAATATCCTCATCATGACAATGGCGTCTCTGGTCCCTTTTCCTTTCCTGAAGCCAAACTGGTCTTCTCCCATCACTTCATTTGGCGTACGTTTGATAATAGATTTAGCTGCCGTAGATTTTGTAACATACAGTTTCCCATATTTGGAAAATACATAATGTAGGACTATTATGTACTTAACACCACCTCGAGCAGAGGGCATGGATCCTGTAGCATCAATACAAACTATTTCTAGTAGATTCTTTGGCAGTATAGGACGCAGTACTGTTTCACAGTTCTGGTTGGAAGGCTTAGCCTTCTGGCAAACAATTCAAGTTTTTAAAACTTACTGGGTGTGCCTGAGCATGTTAGCAAAATAGCAGTAAACATTTAACTTCTTACAGCACTTACAGACACAATAGTGCCCCCAAGCGAAATGAGTGTGTCAAATTAAAATCTCTTCAGACGCTTTGGGAATACAAACACAACACAAATCGCTGTATGGATTTCTCCTATAAAATAACACATCGTGATACAGTTGTAATGCTGCCGTGCAGGTACCTGTGGATTGTTCCTGAACTGAAACCTTACTTATTTCCACCGCCGATCCTCCTCTTGCAGTTTAGCCATGTTATTACACATATCCAAAAAATGTTTTCTAAACTTAGTGTCCTTTATAAGAATAATCCTAAACTCAGTATCCTGTTCTACCAGTTTCTCGAATTCAGATAAACCTTGAGGCAATAGTGATAAGGCATCAGCAATTACGCTATCTTTACCATTCACATGTACAATTTCAAAACCGTAGGCTTGTAAGAACAGTTCCACCTTGCAATCCGATTGTGTAACAATGAGAGTGAGTAGAAAACTTAGTGCTTGATGATCGCTGTATGCTCGCGCGTGCTTACCAAACAGATAATAATGGAATTTCTTAAATGCCCACACAATAGAGAGAGCCTCCAACTCTGCTGTTGAGTGCCTGCGCTCACGTTCAGTACATGTCCTGCTAGCGAAACTGATGACTTCTAAATCGTCGGTGCCCCAAGGAAAGAGGCAGGCATCTGAACCTGAAAATGATGCATCGGCAGAGATACAAAAGTTTTGCCTCATGTCTGAGTGGCCAAGAACGTTAGAGTTTACCAGAGCATGTTTCATGTCCTCGAAGTCGGCTTGGCACTCTTGTGTCTAAATCTACTGCCTGTCCTTCTTTAACAATTCTAACAAGGCTGTACTGTTTGGCAGAAAACGGCGGAAGAAAGAACACAAACCCATGAACGCTTTTAGCTGCTGTTTTGTGCAAGGTACAGGAAAATTCTTAATCGCCAGCAATTTTTCAGGGTCAGGCTTTATTCCAGCAGGTGAAATTAGGTGCCCTAAAAATTTAATGTTATTCCTAACAAACTTTGATTTCTTAAAAGTCGCCGTTACCCCAGCTGCCGAAAATCTCTGTAGCATTCTCTCTAATAGTGCTAAATGCTCATCCTAGGTAGATGTTGCGATTAACATATCATCAGTGTACACAGTGAGCTTGTCTAGCAGATCAGACCCTAATACAGTGTCAAGTGCAGTTTATAAAGACTCCAGCACTAACGCTCAATCCAAAGGGTAAAATGCAGTACTGGTAGGACCTGCCTGCAAAAATAAAGGCTGTGTACTTTCTGCTTTCAGGTGACAGTGCGATTTGCCAGTAATAACACTGGAGGTCAACACTGGACAGATACTGCACGCCATGAAACCGTTGTAATTGTTCCTCTAAATTTTGAGGCCGGGTTGTTTCTGCGACAACAATTTTGTAAATTTCCCGGGCGTCGAAAACGAGCCTCACTGTGTTATCTGCCTTGTTTTACCGTGAATAGCGGGCTGCAGTACGGTGATAACGAGGTCTCAATAATATTCCAAGACAACATCCTTTTTATCTCCTGAGCAACCGCCTATCTTTAGGATTAAGGTATGGAATATGTGTTCTTGCAAAACGTGTCGTGGGGCCGAATATCCATGTGGTACTGATACGTTCTAGTAACTCTGGGTCTTTTATCGAACACATGTGCGTATCCAAACAATAAACTTCTAAGTACTTTTGTTGCGGAAAAATCTCTGTGCACTCTTTCTACCTTATTTTCCATTTTATCACGCTCCACTTCTTACCACTGTTCTGTCGACTCAGGGCAATGAAGCACCTTGATCTTCAAAATTAGAATGTATGTGTTTTCACAAGGCTTACCAACCCTACCTTTAACCTCTATTAAATCTATTACAGTTTTGACCATTGATTAACAGGTGACATTACCCAGATTCTAAATTAATTTTAGCACATTTTTCCCTCAGGAAATCCAGTCCGAAAATACATCGTTCTGTCAACCCTTCGACCACCAGGAAAATCGACAGGAATACGGTCTCCTCGACCTTCATCATGGTTTGCACTTTAATCAGTTTGAATTTGCCGTCTATGGCACCTAGTATCGTACAATTTTGTACTTAATAGGTTGGTAGGGCCTTGTGACTGTCAATCTCTTTGAAACGGGCTTTCGATATCACTCTAATCTTGGCGCTGTTGTTCAGTAAGATATCGGTCGGTATTTTTCCTATTAGCGCCTGTATACCTGCTTGAACTACGCCATCCTCCTGGTACAAACACGATATTTCATCCTTTGTCAACACATCATTATGTCGGCCTCATCTTGGTATCTCAGTAAATTGTTATGCTGTTCAAACAAGCCCGAAATTTGTTTGAACAGTCAATTCGCCAGGAAAATTTTAAAATTCACAAATTGTTATGCTGATTGCATGGACCGCCCTCACGGCTATCCATGGCCAGTATTGGAGGGCATAATGTGGCGACGTTTAGTTTAACGCCACATTATTGTCGGTTGGTGTCTCATTCGTCACTTGGATCATGTTTACGGCCGGTGCGTTATTTATACGTTGCGCATTTCGGTCATTATTTGGTCCTGAGTTCACAAGCGTAATATTATTTTGTGCCTGAAATTGAAACTGTTGGTTCATTTGGCCATACTGCCATTCCGTATTTCTGGGATCGGCTAAGTTATTGCTATTGCTATTGTGCTGTGATTGACACCGGTTATAAGCGTTTCCCCATTGATTTCTACCATCCTGTCTATTCCAGTTTTGATTTCCGTTGCCAGAATAATTCCTATCACCATTCTTCCTCTTTCTTTTAAAGCCTTGGTTGTAATTAGAATTGTAACAGGAATTAAAATTGCCTCCCGAATTCGGGTTTTGTATTTTCGCTGCAGCGGCCGAATCGACAAAAGCTGGTCGTGGCTAAGCCGCGCTCGGCATTGTTCGCGCCGTATTGCGCTTGGTGCGGCGGAGACATTTCCGCCGCCGTTACGGTAACTATTTTGGCTGTTATTGCTGTGCCTCGCGTCTTCATAAATCAAATCTACGGAATCTAAGATCGATAAGAGGTACTCCAAGTTGCTCTCAGGTACCTGTATAAATTTTTCTCTAATGTTTGGCTTTCAAATTTCGTATAACATCAGTATGTGAAACTGGTTCATCCCAGAAACGCGTTTTGCTTAGATTATTTTCGAAGTATTTTCGTAAAGATCGAAACTTTCGCTTGTATTGTTCAGGAGCGAACACTGATTTCCTCAATCTTTACTGTACACAAGTTTGGCAAGTTTCAGACATTTCTGTCTCCCACGGCGCACCATCGCCTTGAATGTATCAGGCAACATACTGAATCGTGCTGTTCGGGCCATGCCTTGGGCAACACATTCCTGAATGACTTGATAAAAATAACAGGATTTACTGATTTGCGTTCAAGGATAAACACCTGAAACTGCTGATGTTTTATAAAACTCTCTTCGAGCAATACAGTCGACTAAGTTGGTTCTACAGTTGTCTGTTTCCTATTCACATTCTGGTGTCGTTGATTGCTCATAGTTACTGAGATAGCCACAATGTGCACTGCTGTCCTTACCTGCACCCTTGTTTTCAGGTTCTTCCTCTTCTTCTGCGTCTCTACATTAGGCCTTAATGTCATGAAGTTGCGTGTTAATTTGGTCTATGTCTGTCTGTAATTTTGTTACAAAAATGGTTCAAATGGCTCTGAGCACTATGGGACTTAACTTCTGAGGTCGTCAGTCCCCTAGAACTTAGAACTACTTAAACCTAACTAACGTAAGGACATCACACACATCCATGCCCGAGGCAGGAACCGAACCTGCGACCGTAGCGGTCGCGCGGTTCCAGACTGTAATTTTGTAACAGATGTATTCTGTTTAGTGTAAACTTGTTCCACTGTGTTATTTATAGCTTTCTGTAATTTGGTTTCTAAAGTACGGTTGATATGAATATCTTTCTCCTACAAAAATTCATCAAACTGCCGCTCCTGTTTTTTACTTACCTCTTCAACTAGAGTGACAGGTTGCCGCATTTTTGTGTTAAGCATTGTTTGTTGTAAGTACATAGCATTAAAGTCTTCAGTTAGTTTAATTAATTGGTCAGGTACATCTTTTACCGTTGTTTTTAATTTGTCAATGTCCTGATTCATATTATTTAAATCTTCCCACATTACTTCAATCAGCTGATCGGCCACTTCGGTTTCTGTGTTACCTGTGTTGTCAGGTTGTATTGCATTTCTGTAATTTTCTTTACATCAGTTTCCAAACTGCTCCTCTGTGTGGTTATCTGATTATTTGAAAACTGTGTCAACAGGTCAGTTTGCATAGCTTTGAACAATTTTAATACTTTTGGCTCTGCTGGAACCTGCCTAAGTGCAGAGTCTGGTATGGTTTGTAGCGTGCCGCTTGCGACACAGTACCACTAGTCGCTGCAACCGTGGTATCGCTATCGTGTACATTTTCTACCTCAGGGTTTATTAAAGGCTGAGCAACAAATTCGTCGTCCGATAAACTATACATTGCAATTGTTTGAGACCTGAGTTGCACCATCGTTATCTGTACTCGTTAGTCAATGTATAACTAAGCTTCACTATTGCAGTAATTCGTATCAGACGTAAACAAATCACAAACGATGTAGCGCTGTTCGTTTAAATTAATGCAGTAAAATGTCTATCTGCTCAAACAATAGACTGACGATCCAGAATCCCGGGCGCAACTACTAAACATTTTCCGCCATCTTGAGATACATTCACGTATAATATATTAACAAAAATCTACAAAAATATCTGAAAAAGAAATTTTGAAAAAAAATGCGTGCTACCCAGTGGGTGCTGCAAAAATGCAGATCTATCCCACATTTACGGTCAACCAAAAGCGTAGTAGTGCTGTTGCTCTTATCTTATATATTTTCTTTTGCCGGTCGGTTTTCTTGGTATTAGGTTTAATGTTCCAAAACTTCTTTCTTTCCAAATTTTAGGATAAATTTTTGGCAACTTTATGGACTGATTTCGGTAATAATTCTCTTCTCTGGTACGCAGTTGGCGTAACAAGTAACAGAAACAATTGGTTACAGTCACAAATGGATGGAAAAATTATTTCAACTCAAAATCTGTACAATTTTTTTCTGAAACAAAGGTCATGGCACTCGGTCGCCATTGCAACCGCCCTGTTAAAAACTTAGTCGACTGGTGACGTAATTTTGAAATGAGACTTAGTATGAATGTTGCGTAATAAATTTCGCGTGAAGCGCCATTGCAAAAGAGGCACAGGTCAGTTGTGGAAACTAAGCCACTGAATATTAAAAGTAACGTTATTGAGGGATACGCCCGACTGACTACACAAAATAAGAGGACACGTACATTCGCGAGTGAGTGGATCAAAATAAGAATTAATACTGTAGGAGAAATGGGTCATAAGTATAGTTACGTCGGTACACAGTTGTATACGAACGTACGATCGGGATAGAAGCACGTACGTACGTTCTAAGTACTATCATTCCCCGTGGCCTGGGTGAAAATAATTGTGGTTAAAATGCATTTATTCATCTCAGAAAGCCGAGCGAGGTGGCGCAGTGGTTAGCACACTGGACTCGCATTCGGGAGGACGACGGTTCAATCCCGTCTCCGGCCATCCTGATTTAGGTTTTCCGTGATTTCCCTAAATCGTTTCAGGCAAATGCCGGGATGGTTCCTTTGAAAGGGCACGGCCGATTACCTTCCCAATCCTTCCCTAACCCGAGCTTGCGCTCCGTCTCTAATGACCTCGTTGTCGACGGGACGTTAAACACTAACCACCACCACCACCATCTCAGAAAGAAAATAATCGGACTTTGTAATTGAATGAAAAGAAAGATTGCAGGTTCTGGACGTCGCGGCAAATATGATCTAAATATTGAAATTGACACTGGCGGCCACGAAGAGAAAGAGACGAACACATTCACGTATCTATTGTTGAGTAGCGCCGTCGAGATGGTCGTCGACTCCATCTAAATTCTCCATATAAAATTAAAATAATACACTAGCTGGGATCCGTGGTATCGTAAATGAGAAGTTGCTTTCATTATTTAGCACAATTTCACTTGAAATTTCAGAGCACTTCGTTTATACGGGTTACCACCAGGACATGAGAACAACGAAAGGAAACTATTATAAAAATTAATAAACGAAGAGCGTAAACATTCTTTTGTCCGTCAGTGTTAAATATTTTTAAAATGAATCTTTGGTATGAGTGTCGAATAATTATCTATGCATTTATCAGTAACGAAAGATGGATAAGTTTCTTCAGAGGACTAGTGCTTACTTACTAGAGTTGTGGCGATTCGTGAATGAGTCGTTCATTTGAACGACTCTAAATAAAGAATCGTGAGAATCGAATCGTGATACGGACGAATCGTCGTTCAAAAGAATCGTAAGAACGATTGCGTGTTTCCGAGTCGTGACGATTCAAAGTTCCAACGATTCATCGATTCTTAGTACGCAATGCTTCAAAGGCAACTTCCGAATCTTGCCGAGTCGTGCCGAATGATTGCGACCGCCAGATGGCAGTCAAGTGGGGGATGCGTGTGAACAAAGGAAGCTCGGAACGAACAAAAGAAGTTTGTGGGCCGTAATATTACTCGTGAAAACCAAGCTGACATTTGGCAGTGGCTGACGGGAACGAGCGTAAAGGCATTTTCCATTTACTATCCCTATATAGTGCACATGCGCGGATTCGTATCATCCTACGTTTTTCTGTGCTCTTTGCAATTCCACCGCACCTTATATTTCACAATAAAGTAACTGTCAGCCCTCATACACTGCAAATTTAGCCTAAGTTTTGTTTCGTCGAAATACAGAGCATAGGTATTTTGCTTTTAATTTGTCTGAGAACTTGCTTCTGCCACTACTATTTATGTGAGAAGATGACATACTTCTTATGTGTAGGATACAATCGCATACAGCGACATTACTTCACTGCTAATTCTGCTAGTTCCACCAGTGCCGCCACTAAATGGCTGTCTCACTAGACCAATATTACAGAGCGTATATAGAGAGAATGTAGGCTCTAACCATTACCTTTCTTGGCGGATTGCCGTGTAATACCGTCTTTAAACGAAGCTTTTTAATTAATAATTTCAAGTTCGAGTTTTCGAATGTTACTGTGTTCAGATTCATATTAAATTTTAGTGAAGTAATGTCGCTGTATACGATTGAATCCTATTGCTTAGAAGTATGTCGTCTTCTCACGTAAATAGTAGTGACAGCGGCAAGTTCTCAGAGAAATTAAAAGCAAAATACCTATGCTTTGTTTTTAGAAGAAATGAAAGTTTAGCTAAATTTGCTGTGTGGGGGAGGACTGTCAGCTCCGTTATGAATTACAAGGGTGATGTGGACTTGGAAAGACATCTTAGCACAGAAAAACTTAGGATGATATGAGCCAAACCACGTGTGCCTCACTGCTAGATTTTGTTACTATAAAACAGACATCTGTAGTTAGATACGTTCAAGCCACACAACCAAACTGGCATACCACGTAATTTTGCACCACCTTCCACACAAATCGACTCCTCTTTCCTGGCATACTGAAATAAAACAATAGATGCAATGAAATCAAAAGTGACCTTTCAACAAAAAGGCATTACACGTATAAATCGAGAATCACACTTGTAACGTCATATGCATGTTAACTCATAAATAAACTATTTCTGGCACATCTTATCATGTAGTGATGGGGAGCTCGTGAATGAGTCGTTTAAATGAACGCTTCACTCCAGTGAAGTGTGAACTAACCACTCAATTTTAATGAACTGGTACTTCAATCTCTCCACAGATAGTACACTCCACACTTTTTTTCTAGTTCGTTCACTCACTCTCTTCCCCTCTCCCTCTCCCACTACATTGGCGCTACGTCACTCATTCTCCCTTCACTTCAATCCTCCCTGTACTGCCTGTCGACGAATCGCACGGTGAAATACACTTAGAACAACAGTTGCACTTTGCTTTCACATAACCTAAATCGGCGAAGAAACCCCAAATTTCACTACTTTTACGCGATCGCGTGTTGCTAGCCATTGTATAAGCGTGAACAGACACAAAAACTGCTTTCGAATAAAATAAAGAGGGATTTTACCTGAAATCGTACCAATGACTACAGGTGACAGTTTACGTTTTGAATTTAGAGGGTTATTATTCTCAATAAAAATAAAATCCCGGAAAACTTCTGAATAATTACTTAACCTAGGTATATAGACTTTGTGACAGTGGTAAACATACTCATTCTATTTTGGATTAAATTTTAAAAGGAACATAAACTTGGACTGCATTTCGTTTGTAGCCCAAGTTTTCAGTCCATAAATACATCAAATAGGTTTCACTTGGCAGATGAAGACTTTGTGGCGCTTCATGAGAAAATGTCGAGCAAAATTAAACGTAATACCTTCTTTATATGTGACAGGCTTCTCTGTTTATCTTTCCTTTGTCCCCTTCGACCATCCTGTATTTAACTCAGACGCTGTAAGACGCAAAACGTTGCGTGCACGTTACCGCATAGTTCGGCCATCTGTTGGTAAAAATATGAAGTATTACGAAGCTTTATTGTACGAGCGAGGCGAAGCGAGCGTAGCCGCGGCTGAACGGCGAACTGGGCAACTTCGCCAGGCTTCCGTACTTCATGAATGAACTACTTCATTTGAACGCTTCACGGCAAAGAGTGAAATGAATGAAGTACTTCACGGGAATGAACGAGTTCGACCCATCTCTATTATCATGACACAGTTCGATTCTAACCCCATTGACAATTTAGACATGTCCTGCCATCTGTGAGTAAGATGTAGAACGTTTTGCATTCCGTAAGAATCGTGCCATCGCAGACCAGAATGAATCGTGAAAGAATCGTAGGGATCGATCCGCAATGTGAGATTGAATCGTAGGAATCGAATCGGGGAAAAGAATCATGTTGCCCAACTCTATTACTTACGGAAAGGCAAATTGAACGGGCGGCGGGCAACAATGTTGTATCAGGAGACCTGTCCCCGCCGACAACAACCACAGCGTTCAGTGTTTGCAACAATGTTTCGCCGTTTGTCTGAGGCAGGGTCGTTTCAAGAAGCAGGAAATCATGAAGGACGTTTCCGAAATGTCCGGACACCAAACATGGAGGAAAATGTGATCAACGCTATGGAGGGTGACAGCCGTATCAGTATCCAGCAGTTGGCCTGCCAGTGCAAGGTAAGCCAGACGACCGCGAGGAACATTCTCTAGGACAATTGTTACTACCCATATCACTTACAGCTTGTGTAGGGCTTACTAGCGACAGAATTTCCTCATCGGGAGCAATTTTGTCACGGATTTCTTCATCAAGCAATCACGATTAAGGGATCTGTGTCATCCATCCTATTCATGGATGAGGCCACCTTTCTGCGGAGTGGTACCTTCAGTTTTCGTAACAGTCATCTGTGGGACAGTATGCAGAACCCCCTTGGTATGGTGACAGCAAATCATCAGATGCATTGTGTGGGCTGGGATAATTGGCGACCGTATTTTGGGACCAGTCTTCCTTCCACATCGCCTAACAAGCCACAGCTATCGGCGTTTCTTGCGGGTGACTTTGTCTCCCCTACTGGAGGAAGTGCCATTGATGATACATTATGGTACTCCAGCCCACTTCGCCATTAACGCCCGGGCACATCTCATCCGTGTCTTCCCTGGTCGATGGATCGGACGAGGGGATCGAATTGCATGAACTTCTTGTTCACTGGATCTCAATTCGTGCGATTTCTGGTTACGGGCCATCTCAAAAATATCGTGCATGCAGAGCCCATTCCAGATACGGAGACACTGGAGCAGCGTATTAATGCTGCCGTTGACACTGTTCGGATGCAGCCTGGCCGATGTGAATGTGTAAGACAGATCATGCTGCGGCGAGTGCACGCATGGGTTGACGCACATGGAAACCATTTTCAACACATACTGTAACAGTGGCTGCATTGTTCAGTCCGTAATAGACCGCAGTCTTTGTAACAAATGATTCAAATGGCTCTGAGCACTATGGGACTTAACGTCTGCGGTCATCAGTCCTCTAGACTTAGAACTACTTAAACCTATCTATCCTAAGGACATCACACACATCCATGCCCGAGGCAGGATTCGAACATGCGACCGTAGCAACAGCGCATTTCCGGACTGAAGCGCTAAAGAACCGCTCGGTCACAACGGCCGGCGGTCTCTGTAACAATGTATGTATGATTCAATAAATGGTCTTTAGCATGGAAACTATGAATTTCCGGAGATAAGGTCATTAGACCTTTTTTGTTCGGTATCCTGTCATCGATCAATCCCTGGAGTTTGTACATGATGGAAAAAATCATCCTGCAGAACTCGTCTGACCACTTCTCGGCAAGCAGCCAAAGATATCCAGTAGCTACTTTTCCCATCTTGACTACTTTACCACACGTTCCCCTACGGATTTTACTATTAACTGGTACCGTACATAAATAGCATTTTATATTAATTAATAGGAATAATTGCAAGATGAGACACAATGATAGATATTTAGTAAATGTTTTGAATGTAATTTTTCTTTTACTCACTGCATTGTATTACAACTGGCTTTGATTACGTATTACGTGAACAAACATATACCACATTTGAAAATGACTGTCTGCAAACGCGTATTTACGAATCCATGTTACTTCAGTTTCATATTTATACCAAAGCAGCTGATCGGTGCTATTTGCGCACGCTCTGAGGTTTCAGCATTGGAAGATAAGCAACAAACTATTGCCGCCCTCATTTCTATACACCTTGCAATGACCGCCTTACATACCACTCTGTCTCTGATGTAAGCCCATGGTCAAATTCACCAATGTCATTTAAAATTAGACACATCTTAAAATATTACTGTCTCTGTATTTTTGTTTGTTACTGAACCAGACAAATATACTCTTTAGAAGCTCTTAACATTAGCTGCAGTTTTTGGAGTGTGCTATTAGTTGCTAGAAACATATTATTACAAAATATGGCTGAGAACCGCGGGTTGCACGATTACTTGATTCGGGCCGCATGTAGCCCGCAGGCCGCAGTTTGGCAGCCACAGGTCCATATTCTTATGTTATATTTCTCAAGGTGTCTAATCCCATTTGTAGATTATTTTCTGTCTGTTGCACAATAGCAGCATCATCTGCGTATAAAACACTACTTAATCTATACTGCAGCGAGTTACCAATTGAAGATAAACAGCACCTGTTTATTATAACTAAGGAGATAGAAACTTGTATCAAAGTAGTAGCTTCATTTCTAATTTACTTCGTTAAATTTAGCTCGCATATCCCAATGGAGGAGCGGGAAGAGGTTCTTCTGTTGGTCAAGATCCCAATCAATTGTTTCAGGTTTGAACAATAGTCGTGTAGGATAGGGTCCAGTGTGGTTCCCAACCTGTGGGTAATTACCCTCTGAAGGGTAAAACTAATTTTTCTGAGGGGTAAAAACAAAAGGGCTTGATTGTTTCGGTCACGAAATTAAATTTGTTTTTAAATTTTTTACTTATCACTGTTTCATACGACTGTAAAACTGGTTGCGTAAGTGACAAATGATTAAATTTCATTTTTCAAATACTAGCTTGCTGCTTGACACAGTGTGGTTCAGGTTACAGCTTGTGAAACGAATCTGAGAACATCTTCCTCACATAGTCCACCCAGTACGCACATACTTTGTACCATGCACCGATGACAGAAAAACTGAAACGTTGACTACATATATACGCAGACTGAAGCGACGAATGTAAATTTGTACCAAGGCTGGGATTCGAACCCGTGTCTCCTGCTCACAAGGCAGATGCGCCAACCACTGCGCCACCCTGGCACAGTGGCTTTGCATAGCTGCATGGGCTACTCTAGCACGCCTCCCTCGTCTGGCCGACTTCCCATTCACGCTCCATCGCACTTGCTACTCCCTCTAATCTCGAACAGCACTTGTGCAAAGCCAGTGTGCCAGGGCGGCATAGTGGTTAGCACATCTGCCTAGTGAGCAGGAGGCACGGGCTCGAATCCCAGCCTTGGTATAAATTTTCGTTCGTTGCTTCGGTCTGAATGTGTACATCATAAATGTTTGAGACTTCATTTGGAATATGTACGCCATATTATAACGGTACAGCCTCCCTCAGGACTCATATGAAATGTCCAATACCGCCTTTTTTATATGTGTCCGAATAGATATCGGACAATTCAGTGCTCCCTAAGGCCTTGTATGTATGTCTTTATATTTATCATTCTGTCCTATTTCATAAAAAAAAACTTGATATTCATTGCGAAAGCATATGGAATGTTATGGAAGGAAGTGCGTTGTCATAATTATCGGTGGATTGTTGTCATTGATAAAATTATGTACATACACTAAATTAAGTAACTAATGAAGAAATTGAAATAATAAGTCCTTACACATAAATAACTAGAGACTGCAGAGGTGTTAGCATGAAAAATCAATGCTTCTAATTAACAAAATGGTAATCTAAAAATCCAGTAACAAAAGACCTCACTGTCTTGAGAAACATCTTAAAAGTTATTTCCAAGCGATGTATTTTCATTTGTTATTTATTTTCATGTCTTACTCTGTAATTAATATTCTTTGTAATTACATTTCTAATTAACTCTCCAACTGTTTACGTCTCACAGTTTTCAATTTTCCTGAATTTGAGGCCTTATTTGTGCATTTTATGTACGTAATCGGATAAAGCACGAGCTCTGAACTACCACTGAATATTAGCAACAAAATCCAAACTGTAATTAATTACGTAACTAAAATAATGCGACAGACATTATTGTAAATAAAGTTCAGAACTAAAGATATTACTATAAAAGATTGTCATTGAATATTGTATTTTATACCATATTCGGCTGTAACATCAGTTTCTTTACGTTTTGTAAATTTTAATTGTACAAAATTAATAATGCTTTATTTTGGAAGTTATTGTTAAAATTCTATATAAAGCGATGCAGTGATGCCGCAACAAGTCAGTTTTGAAGTTACTTTTGGAAGTCAAAGAGACCATTGAAGTCTGTCTGTATTTTGTATACATGTTGTTGTTGTTGTAGTCTTCAGTCCTGACACTGGTTTGATGCAGCTCTCCATGCTACTCTATCCTGTGCAAGCCTCTTCATCTTCCAGTACTTACTGCAACCTACATCCTTCTGAATCTGCTTAGTGTATTCATCTCTTGGTCTCCCTCTATGATTTTTACCCTCCACGCTTCCCTCCAATACTTAATTGGTGATCCCTTGATGCCTCAGGACATGTCCTACTAACCGGTCCCTTCTTCTTGTCAAGCAGCCACAAACTCCTCTTCTCCCCAATTCTATTCAACACCTCCTCATTAGTTATGTGATCTACCCATCTAATCTTAAGCATTCTTCTGTACCACCACATTTCGAAAGCTTCTATTCTCTTCTTGTCTAAACTATTTATCGTCCACGTTTCACTTCCATACATGGCTACACTCCATACAAATACTTTCAGAAACGACTTCCTGACACTTAAATCTATACATGATGTTAACAAATTTCTCTTCTTCAGAAACACTTTCCTTGCCATTGACAGCCTACATTTTATATCCTCTCTACTTCGACCATCATCAGTTATTTTGCTCCCCAAATAGCATAACTCCTTTACTCCTTTAAGTGTCTCATTTCCTAATCTAATTCCCTCATCATCACCCGACTTAATTCGACTACATTCCATTATCCTCGTTTTGCTTTTCTTGATGTTCGTCTGATACCCTCCTTTCAAGATACTGTCCATTCCGTTCAACTGCTTTTCCAAGTCCTTTGCTGTCTCTGACAGAATTACAATGTCATCGGCGAACCTCAAAGTTTTTATTTCTTCTCCATGGACTTTAGTACCTACGCCGAATTTTTCTTTTGTTTCCTTTATTGCTTGCTCAATATACAGATTGAATAACATCGGGCACAGGCTACAACCCTGTCTCACTCCCTTCCCAACCGCTGCTTCCCTTTCATGTCCCTCGACTCTTATAACTGCCATCTGGTTTCTGTACAAATTGTAAATAGCCTTTCGCTCCCTGTATTTTACCCCTGCCACCTTTAGAATTTGAAAGAGAGTATTCCAGTCAACATTGTCAAAAGCTTTCTCTAAGTCCACAAATGCTAGAAATGTAGGTTTGCCTTTCCTTAATCTATTTTCTAAGATAAGTCGTAGGGTCAGTTTTGCCTCACGTGTTCCAACATTTCTGCGGAATCCGAACTGATCTTCGCCGAGGTCGGCTTCTACCAGTTTTTCCATTCGTCTGTAAAGCATTCGCGTTAGTATTTTCCAGCTGTGACTTATTAAACTGATGGTTCGGTAATTTTCACATCTGTCAATACCTGCTTTCTTTGGGATTGGAATTATTATATTCTTCTTGAAGTCTGAGAGTATTTCGCCTGTCTCATACATGTTTCTCACCAGATGGTAGAGTTTTGTCAGGACTGGCTCTCCCAAGGCCGTCAGTAGTTCCAATGGAATGTTGCCTACTCCCGGGGCCTTGTTTCGACTCAGGTATACATGACCAGTGTCAATTAATGTGATTAAATTTTGTGAAGCATGAAAATTTCGCATTCATTCATCAATGGACCAGGCAGAAGAAGCTTAAGTAACATTCAAAATGAATCCTTACAATATCTCACGAATTTGCCTTCTCCAAGTTGTAGGTAGTTCCTGCAATGGAGCAGAGATTGATTGTTATTCACTTCGCAACACATAAACGATCTAATTGACAGTACAACAGAACAGTAATTATGCAATGACTATTAAATCGCTTTTGGGACTACACAGTATTCTAATTCTTATGAGTATTATCATTGGCAGTGGTCATACACAAAGTCTTAGCGACATCAGGTCTTCCAATTTCTGTTTAATAAAACACCCACAAAAACTATATATCATTTACCTTTAGCTATTTTCAAAATAAAAATTTGCAAAGAAAGTAATTTTTTATTTTAAAGCTTAGTTGGGGGCGGGGAGGGAGGGAAACGGGGGGGGGGGGGTACTAGCTTATATCAGATTACATTCAAGGGTAATGGTTTTAGAAAAGTTGGGAACCACTGGTCCAGATAATGGGAAGGGATGTCATAGCAGATCAACAAAATGTCACTACCAGTATCAGACTCTTTTATTCCAACTGCGTATAACATTTCTGGAATCGAATAGATCCCAGCATCCCCCAAGTGCAGTCTAGTGATGAACCCTGGACCATGTTGAGTTGGTGTGACGATGGCGACACATTGGAAGTGGTGAAACTGTGCAAAGGCTCGAGTTGTGGCATCTAGCATACTGATACTGGTAGTGACATTTTGTTGATCTGCTATGACATCCCTTCCCATTGTCTTATGCCACACTCTGTAAAACAGTAGCTGAAGCTGACTTGGTGCCCTCTTAGCAGGGTGACATGATATCATTGCTGTCAGACCACCTGCAGTGCTAGAGACGACTGTAAGTCAAGGCAGCCCAGGCTGTGCTGAACCCTGGATTCTGTACTGATGACCCTTAATCTATGAGTGGCAGCTGTCGAACAAACATTGGCCGTCCAGTGGATGACAATGGATGAACTGAATCCCATCAGATGGATCCAGCCCACTGGTTGCGAAATGGATGACATGGCGGTTAGGTCGGAACATATCAATAGCACCTTGGTGATAGATGATTTTGCAGCTGTTGGGGGTGGAGTCATGTGGAGATGGTCGCCTTAATGCTGATGCAGCTACCTGTTTGATCGCTTATTGTAAGGCCACTGTACTACTGGTTGCGGCCAGTCCGCTGGAGATGTCATTAGCTATAACGCAACTTCAGTAATAGATGCGGTAGACGCTTCACACTTTTGTTCCGTGACATGTTTTTTTAGCACACTAACTGGAACGAAATATTCAACTCTTCAGTTTCTTAAAAAATATTTCAAATTTATGTCACTTTTATGGCACTAATCTTTCATAATAATATGTTCTGGTATGGGCCCATGTAGGTGTCTAGTAATGGAAAAAAGACAAATTATGCCATAGACGCTGAAGTAACACAAATGGATTCGCACTTCAGGCAGATTTTGAGAAGGCTCTTGAAGGTAATGCAACTGTGATTTGGTTTTTTAAACTTCGCCTTACATTTCACAGACGTTTCTTCGCATCTTCAGAAGCGCGTACGACGTCCTCTTGCACCAATCAAGGTATCCAACCATGCTGACATGCTCTAGATTGATGCTACAATGTCCTCTTGAGGAATTATCTCCCATATTTTTAGGAGAGCTTCCTATATGGTCTTTGAAAAATACTGACATGTCCTTCTCCCCAGTAGGTCCCATACGTGCTCAGGAGGAGTCAAATCAGAGCTTCGAGCACGTGAGGCCATAGCATAAATCTAGCTTCATCCCAGAACCCTTGCACAATTCTCGCACCAAATGGGCGCGCATTGTCGTACATTAGTATAGAATCATTACCAAGAAACAGAGCGGATGCTCCAAACAGATTTCCTCCTCATACTGATGTGCTTAAGGTTCCCACACTCGGCGAAGACCAAATTCGTCTTTTCTGTCACACTAATTCTTCCTCATAACATCAGAAAACCACCCTGTAAAGGCATTCTGGATGAGGATGTGCAAGGGGATTACCTTTCCCGAGGCCCAATCCGACTCTCTCTCTGTCTCGGCAGTTAGGTGATCACAGGCAGATCGCGGCTCATTGGTGAAAAACTCTTGCTCCCATACTACTCACTATCTGCGATATTCCCTTGCAAAACGTAGTTGAGCTGTGCGATGTTTCTAGTGGGTTCTGGTACTGTAGCACGTCTTCTTCATTGGCGAGTGGCTTCTTCCAATCTTGTCGGGACGATTCCCTCACTGACATTCAACCAGTCGAAATTGGAGGAGTCGATTTCGTGAGTCAATGGCGTTAGTGTGACGATTGCGGAGAATTTGAAGTTGTAAGAAGTGATTATCTCTTCCCGTTATTACTCTTCTCGGACCTGATTCTGGTTTCCTTGCATAGCCACATGTTTTCCCACATCTTCTGACGGTTCTGGAAACCATAGAAATTGTCATTCTCAACACTTGTCTAACGTAATGCATGCCGCGACCATCTTCCAGCTTTTGAGGTATCTTCAGGGTTTAATGACCTTTTTTTGTCCAGAAAGCTGATCACGATAATGACAGAAAGATCCTACAAACACATATGATTGAAAGGGCCAGTACAAAGCACAACAACAAATGCTCTGATTGCTGGTATCCACTTCGTAGATACATAGTTGCGAAATGGTGACATTGACCCAGGTTACCTAAGGTTTCTGTTATGTTTGGCATCCGGTAGGTGTCTGATACTGTTTTCTGATTTAAGTAGTGGTAGTCGCAACAGAATCAAAAAGCGTTGCTGCCACCTAGCAATTTTTTGAGTTTGATGACAACAGGTGCTGACCAGGGGCTATTACTTGTATCTGTGACCCCATCTTGAAGTTGCTGACTTATGAAGTCCTCCATTACAGGCTGTAGGCTTTGAGGAACACGACATGATTTCTTATAAACAGGAGCTTCATTTCTAGTGGGACTATAATGTTGAGCTAGCGGCGCGGCAGGCAGTGGGCCAGAAGGATCAAACAACTCTACATATTCCTCTAAAAGTATTTCCATGTTCTTGTCCTGTCCCTCTGGATGCGCTACTTTATTTCTTAGTGCGATCAAGCTGACACGCTGTTCCGGTGCTGTGTAATTTAATGTGAAATCCCTGTCCAATTTCTCTTCATCGAGTACTTCTAATTTAGCTATCAGGATACTACGTAATAACTGTATTTCCTCAGGGCTAAAGTTATCGATGCTGGCTAGCACTACGTTGCTTCCTGCAATGTCCTGTACATATGATAAACTACACCATGCAAAAAATCACACCTTATCCAACTCTTCGTTTTCAGACAAAATATCTACTCTACATGAAGAATTCACCAGCAGTTCAGCTCCTACATCAACCTAGAATACCTTTCCAGTACATTTCGGTATGATATTCCGTGGGTTGACTTTAAGGGACCCTGTACGCTGTTCAAGCAGCTGCCCCTGGCCCAGAGGTGAACGTTGCGAAAGTAATGGTATTGCTGCCGCTCTGAGTCAACTTTGGTCTGATGTGCAACCAGGAGATCTAATCCGAGAACGATTTCATAGCCAGTGCCGACCAGGAGAAGAACTTCTGCATCAACCCGGAAGTTACCTTCCCCCAATCGGAAACTTATTCAAAAATGGTTCAAATGGCTCTGAGCACTATGGGACTCAACATCTTATGTCATAAGTCCCCTAGAACTTAGAACTACTTAAACCTAACTAACCTAAGGACATCACACACACCCATGCCCGAGGCAGGATTCGAACCTGCGACCGTAGCAGTCCCGCGGTTCCGGACTGCAGCGCCAGAACCGCTAGACCACCGCGGCCGGCTCGGAAACTTATTACCGTTGAACCGAGTGAATCTATACGAACCCCACTTTTACAGCTTAGTGCCCAGCTTAGCGGATTTAATTCGACTTTACCAAGTGACCCTTACTGGTCATATATACCTGAGATCCAGTATCTAATTAAAAATTTACTCACCTTTTAAGTAACCGGTCAGGAAAAGGTCTGCCACTGATTTCGCACTTGTGCTAACCCTTACTGGGAGCGTTGTGCAGTGAACACACTGCCTCCTGTTCCATTTTCCTGTGGCATGCGAAGTCTGCCCTCTGACCGACCGCCTTCTATGCCTCTGCGAAATTCTGCCATTACAGATCCGGTAAGGATGAGCAAACCGTCTACATATCCGGCACTGGTGTTCTCTGCAATTATGCTTCGTATGCACTGTACAACCACATTTAATACATTTAACATCTGTATTAAATATTGCCTTGTTTTCTCGTGGTCTGGAGACCACACCAATTTCAGCTAACTCGATGTCTACTGCTTCATTCAAAGTCTTTGGGAATTCCATCCGAACTCTTAGTGGCATTTCTGACTGTAACCCAAGCAAAAACGCACCGAGTGCTCTCTCCTCAGCTTCGTGTAAAATAGCTTTGCTGTTATCATCATTCTCTGTGAGCTAGTATATATTGACATTATGAATCCTCATGCTCTTGAAGCATACAAAAGCATCCCCAATGAAAAAGACACTTCGTCCAGATAAACTGCTAGTAGAATGTTAAAAAAGGTACTGGAATGTGAGTGGAGAAAAGCTGACCTATGTCATTAACGAAGACATCACTGGTACTCCATACCATCATACTTCAAAAAAGGTGTAATGATGTTAATACCACAAGATAGGAGAACAAAGGACATACACAATGAGATCTCTATGTTTACTGAACGCTGGTGATAAAAAGAACTGCACGAGCAATAAAAGGCCGAATGATCGGGGTAACATAAAAGGTGATAAGACATGACCAAACAGCCTTACCTGGGCGCAGTATTCCAAACACCGTCGATGAATACAGAGACGTTGCTTGTATATTCACAGCGAGTGAAAGCTAAAGGATCCTTAGTCTTTATCGATTTCGCCAAGGCGTTCGACTGAATCAGTCACTGTTACCTGTTTACAACTCTGAAAAAGTGAGATTTCGCGATCACTTTCTAAACTTGCTGTGGAATATGATCACAGGGATAAAAGCTCGAATGCTGGTCAATGGACATTGCATTAAAGGCATCGATATTCAAAGGAGTGTCGCACAAGGTAGTCTGCTGTTTATATTGTTATATGCAGCAGCAGTTGAACCTTTCATTATAAAGCTCAACTGTGAATTGGAGGGGCTTAAAATGATGTCCACAGAGAAGGTCACAAGTGTACGAGGTGTGGCTAGAAAAAAACCGGACTAGTACTGGTGAAACAATAAAACGAATGCAATAAGGCTGAAAGTCGCGTGGCCTGTCACGTGACTCTCGCTCCGCCTACTGCTCGAGTTTCATCTGCCTCCTGCACTCAGTCTGCCCGTGGCGTCTGTTTTAAGTAGTTGACGTTTTGTCTGTGTGTCGGAAAATGTTGAGTGTACAGAAAGAACAGCGTGTTAACATCAAATTTTGTTTCAAACTAGGAAAATCTGCAAGTGAAACGTTTGTAATGTTACAAGTGTACGGCGATGCAGACCATTGTCAGCAAAAACTGATGCAAACATTGAAAAAATCGGTAAACTTGTTCGACAAGATCGCCGTTTAACAATCAGAGCAGTGTCTGAGTTAACATGAGTTGACAAGGAAAGTGTGGAACAAGTTTACCGATTTTTTCAATGTTTGCATCAGATTTTGCTGACAATGGTCTGCCAGTGCGAGTGTCATCACTGGTGTCTTCGCGGCCATCTTTAAATCGTTTAAACCACTCAAACACTTGTGTTCGCGATAAACAATCATCGCCGTACACTTGTTGTAACATTACAAACGTTTCACTTGCAGATTTTCCTAGTTTGAAACAAAATTTGATGTTAACACGCTGTTCTTTCTGTACACTCAACATTTTCCGACGCACAGACAAAACGTCAACTACTTAAAACAGACGCCACGGGCAGACTGAGTGCAGGAGGCAGATGAAACTCGAGCAGTAGGCGGAGCGAGAGTCACGTGACAGGCCACGCGACTTTCAGCCTTATTGCATTCGTTTTATTGTTTCACCAGTACTAGTCCGGTTTTTTTCTAGCCACACCTCGTATATGAGGACGATTTGGGTGTAATAAATAGGAGTGATGATGACACTGCAAAATTAAAGAGCACAATTCTGCATTATTGCAAGTTACCAGTGCAGGAGTGAACAAGAAATAAAGTTCATTCCTTAATATGACTGGTTTCCAAAGCACAAGATTAGAATGGGCGAAATCAACAGATCACCACAAATCGTTTGAAATAATTTTTTTGATTGCCCTCTCAGAATGTCTCCAGCAGTGTGAGAAGAAATGCTTGGCAAAATTCGGGGAATAGTAAATGAACAGTGAGGCAGCGAACTGAACGAACTACAAACACTACAGCTGATCAACTGCACTATCGTTTCAGAAGCTTTTTATCTGTGTCTTTGCCCACTAATACTCATGGGAATTGTGAAGAACATTACGAGAATAATTTGCCAGCTAATACGGAGGGGGGCATGTTTTCAGAGTGTTTGCAGGTACATCATCCTTGAGGTATGGAGAAGGCTGCTTATGTATGGTGGATATCCTGTAGGAGACTTTGGGCTTATTTATCAACAGGACTCAGGAAAGTCTCCAAAAAGACATTGACAGTATAACCGCTTTGTTATTTAATACAACAGCGACAGAGTTTAGGTCCACCTGTGGACATATCATCAATAAATTTTAAATTAAATCACGTCATAATTTATTTTTTCGAAGTAAGCTATATCCAAATGAAACATCCCCTTTTATCAATTTTACTAGACTGTGCTTAACCTGACGCACAATATTTTTAGCGCAACGCAATCTGACTTTCAAGATTCCCTACAAAAGAATGGCCCTGACTAACATTAAACTATACCTTTCACAAATCACTTACCTCACAAAAATCTTCACTGCTCAAGCTACTGCAATACAGCGAGCGCCACTACTGCCAGCTAAATAAAAGATACAAACTATGGAAGGCACTAACTACTGATAGGGATAGTTAGCAAATGAAAGATATTAACAGAGAACAAACAATGTATTTACCTTGATATCATCATATATATAGCAGTTCATGACAAATTACAAAACTCCGCCATCTCTCTCCCCACATCCACCACTGCTGGCGGCTCACCTCCAACTGCGCAACGCTACGCGCTGTTCACAGCCAGCTGCCTAACACTACAATGGCGAGTATTACAACAATGAAAAGCAGCCACAGACTGCACACGGCACAGCCAGTGATTTTCATACAGAGGTGGCGTTACCAATAAAAAAACCTAAACAGCCTACTTACATAGCCCCCATGCTCCCCACAAAAAAATTTTACAAATTTTGTTGGGCACTGGCCAATACATATTTGTTAATTTTTTTTTACAATTACAATAACAAAGAAATCAAATGCACACACTTATTGATACAATGTTGGTCAAAAGCTAAACTTTCTCACAGTCCATAAAGACAGTCCTAATCGTTCATCACAGTAAAATATCAGTGTTTTTCTCAAAGACTGAGCAGTAAAAGACAATGCACACAGACGTAGTGGATTTCCATGCAGTCTTGAATAGTAGTGTTGTCCTTCCAACGGAAAGACAGTGCTGACTCGACATGCAGACAGGTAATGGGCCACAACAGAGTAAACCCACAGCAGAGTCAGTCGACGTTTTGGAGAACATTGGTAGGTAGGTCATCACAGAGTAGACCCACTGTAGTCCTGGTAGAGATTACGGTATTGGTGGGCCACCAGAGGTGCAGACCCACTGCAGTCCTGGTAGAAATAATGGTACTGGTGAGTCAGCAAAGACGCAGGCCCACTGTAGTCCTTGTAGAGATAATGGTACTGGCGGGTCATCAAAGATGCAGACCCACTGTAGTCCTTGTAGAGATGATGGTACTGGCGGGTCATCAAAGATGCAGACCCACTGTATCCTTGTAGAGATGGCCAGCAGCCATCTGTTGTGACTGCAGGTGCACAATCGCCATTGAAGAGTCTTGCGGATAATATAGCAAGTCCATAAACCACCACTTGTGCACTCACAAAGTTTTTTTTTAATTGTCCTTAGAACCAGCAATGCTGTTATCCAGTCCCTTGCTGAATTATTAACACACGTGCAAACACTAACAGTCCCTACGTGTCACATATTGTCCATATAGTATGACCAACAGAAACGTGTGCAGTGAAATGGAACTTACAAGTTACTTAATTTGATGAACTGCTGTCAATTACAATTTTATAACATGAGAGTACAATTACAAAGGTACAAAATACATCATTAAAGAACATAACAATACAGATAACATTTGTAGTACAGGCTTTACAAAAGAATCAAAATAACATATACATCAATGTTACAGGAATTATGAGATAAGTAGATACATAAAAGTTCAGAATAACTTTCAAAACATCAACTTCACACATGAGCATTAAAATAAAACAAAATAAATAATGTCTAAGCATATTTACAAGGTAAATAACATATTATTAATGCCAATTATATTTGAGGATAACAGTATTCCTCATCATAGTGAATGTAGCTTAGTATTAGAAGAGAAAAAAATTCTATGAAACTACACAGAGACAGGAAGAAAACAAATACACAAGGGTACACAAACACATAGGGGGATAACACAATGGAAAGGACAGGGTTCGTTTTCAGTGTAACATTTGGTACTGCAGTCCAACCTAAAACTTCATTCCATAGATCGTTCCTCTTATTTCGACATTTGCACCTGCCAAAAAAATCCTATCCAAGCATGCTTTCTATATTCTGTTCACATATTTCTTACCTCATTATTTATTTACCATTATCTTACCTCGTCATTTATTTCCAAGAAAATCCTACCTAAACCTGTTGTCCCTAAACCCTACTTTTTTTATTCATATCCTCTTTCAAAACACTATTTTGGCCAAACCATTTTCTTATAGCTTCTCAAAGCATTTCTTCCAATCCATCATAGCTAGTTTCTTATATAGTCTACCCCCTCTTAAGCTAACTTAAATCTACTGAGCTCAGATATATATACCAATGGACGAGGCAATGCAGCATCACATAAAACAATTAATATAAACAGCAATGAAAAAAGACGCAGATTTGCGAAGCAAGCTGCATTAAGAAATTAGTAAAGCAATTGTAATATTACAACTAATCTAAGGCAATGTGCAGCAAACAATAAAAATAAATCATTAGTAAAACTGGCTTAACAGAATAATACAAAGTCAAATTCAATAACACTATGCTTGGCAAACAGCAGCAACTTATACCTAAACATGACATAGCTCAAGCAGAAAAAAATAGTACACTAAAGATAACAATGCAGATAAGTGAAATGTATAATCACATCTTAATGTCTAAGTAATTAAAGTGGTGCACCACAAAAACTAATTCTACAAAAAATTACTCAGTAGTTGAAAAGAAAATTCCGTATGAAATTCCTGGGAAGGGAAATATCTTTTTATACTCCTTCGTTTTTTTTGAATAGATCATAAAATTATTTACTGGATCTGTAGGCATAAAATATTTGTATTAGTACATCTATAAAATTTTATTTTAACCAATGCTGCAGTGCAGCTAGAAACGAGATATCAAATGAAATAAGCAACTATGTACAAAGCAAAGCATAAGAACATCGTTCAATAGCCATGTGGCATTTCATAAGTAGTAAAAAAATATCTCATCTAGAAAGACAGTAGTCATAATCAGGTGTGTAGACAAACTATTTCTTGTCATTTCATTAGGCATTTCAGTAAATATCAGAAAGTACGATATGTTTCCAAGTAATGAGCGTGTCGCATTTGCGATGCTTTCTACAAAGGAACATCAATAGCGAGGATAATGGCCTCCCTTTTTTTTTTCTACCTGTGCCGCTGCTCGCAATAATGCCTTTTTCTCCAGGCGTCTGACACACCTGGCCGCTCACCTGGGTGCCCACGACGCATTACGTGCAGGTGGTCACTGAACTTTCTTACCGAAATATTTACGACACCAATTTCCACTACAGTGACAGTCTCATATAAAAATATTTCACAGGTCAAGAATTTGGGTTACAAATCTGTAGAAACAAAATCCTATAAATATAAGTGTCCAAAAAAAAATATTCGTCAGCATTGTGATACAGTCACACATTTACACAAATTTCATAACTCTTAAAGTACGATTCTTGGTTTCCAACATACTTCTTCACAAGTCAGAGGCCCTAAGTCACTATTCATTACTCCTTACCTTATTACACATATACAAATTCGTCGACGCTTCTTCAATACTTCATCATAAGATACATAGCATAATCAAATTCCTCATATAGCATCAGCTTCATTATCATAAACATACCGCAACAGCGTAATACACATCGTCATCATAACATCATAAAACCTCAGCCAAATCTCAAAATCGTCGTAGCTTCCTGGAATAATTTCAAAACCCTAAAAAATATTCTCTGCTCATTTCAATAGTGTCATCTACCTCAAACGTACCTTAAAAATCATGATCTCATACCAAATACATCATTCAAAGCTCTCATAGTATCACAATGGTTCCGAAAAAATATGAACAGTTTACAAAGTACAGACAAAATACAATTTCATAAGTGTGAAGGTATCCAACTGTGTAAGTGCGTAAACATCTGTCACTGACGTAGTAAGAAAAAATGTTTGTCTCTCAGTTAAATGATCTGATAGCTGTGTAATTCTGTGTTAGAGAAATATGGTACCGATGTGTAAAGTTGTATAAGCAAATACCATATTAGCTAGGGCTCCTTGTGCGTGCCAAACACATGGTACACAAAGTAAGCGTGTACCCCCCTGAGGATTAATGTAATTATACCCTCAGGTGTTACAGATTACAGCAATGGAATGAAATGTATCACGGAAAACTTTCTTTATAATTCAAAAATCTTTAAAAAATAAACGTTTTAAGTACAAAATTAATCACTCAAATACGTGTACTGTAGCGCTAAACTGTGCGTCTTGTTGTAAGATAATCTCTGTGTAAGTGTCGTAGTTATCGTCCTCCGAAAGCTAAGTTCTGCAGAAGTCAATGTACTTACCTCATGATAAACAAAAGTGAAATGTTTTGCGTATAGATATCGTAGTTATTACGCTTATTGTTGTGATGAAGAAAGTACTGTACTGTAACGTATTGTTGTGCTACGGAAAAGGCTGCCTCATTGTTGCTATACCACAAAAGTTACTACTAAAACATGTTCTACTTTCCAGAAGAATTCAAAAAAACTGTGCAGATGTAAAACAGATACACCGCAAAAGCAACAAGGTGAATTGTGTCACACATTAGTAGCGTCGTGATATAGTCGTGTAGCTGTCAAATAAACTAACCACTGTGTCACCTGGTATCTCTCAGAAAGCACCTTGAATCCATAATGTATTTGCAAGTAAACCAAAATGTTGCATTAAAAAAAGCAGATTATCTTTCAATAAACGGTTTTACATGTGAAATGTGGTGTAAACCTTTACTCTTCCTAGTACGCAGAGTTTCAACTTCAACGCAATTATCATGTGGTATACGTCGGATTCTGTAAGGTCCATTG
This sequence comes from Schistocerca nitens, assembly GCF_023898315.1. Lineage (NCBI taxonomy): Eukaryota > Metazoa > Arthropoda > Insecta > Orthoptera > Acrididae > Schistocerca > Schistocerca nitens. Next base: position 302,185,357 of record NC_064617.1, read on the forward strand.
TAAACTAGAAAGAATTTGTGACTCAAGTGTTTCTTCTTATGTGACAATGAATGAGCTTTAATGAGAACTTTCTGACCAATATATAATTTCTTTACATTTGCTTTACCGTGTAGTTTTCTCCTTTTGTCTGCTGCAGATTTTATATTTTTAATAGCCAAATCAATTATGTCTTTGTGTCGAAGTTTACGTGTATTCGGGAAAGGTACAAGCTCTCTGATTCTGTTCGGTGGTTTTTCATTCTTCAGTACAAGAGTAGGTGGTAAAGCAGTGGAGTCATGAGGCATTTCATTCAGCACATTTTGAAATAAGTGTAAATATCTGTCCCAATGCTGATGCTTTCTGTGACAATAAAGTCTGCAAAGCTTATTGATTTCTTTCATAATCCGTTCGGAGGGGTTACAATGTGGTGAGTACAATGAAATAAAAACAGGTTTGATTTTATGATTGCGAAGCATGCGTGACCAAACAGCAGATCTGAATTGCGGTCCGTTATCTGAAATAACTTTACTAACGTGTCCAACTTCACGTAAGAAATTTGTAACAAAGGCGTTGGATACAGACCGTCCAGTGGCTTTACGTAACGGTGTGAAAGAAACAAATTTTGAAGTAAGTTCAACAGCGACTAGAACGTACGAAAATCCATTAGATGTTCTGACAAGCGGTCCCAAGAGATCAACAGCAGCAAATTCTTTTAATTTAGAAGGAATGATAGGAAACAGCGGAGCACGATGGGAGATAGTAGATGGTTTCGCCTTTTGACAAAGTTTACAAATAGACAAGACTCTTCGAATTCTCTTTTCCATATTGTTAAAATAACAAGTCGTTCGAAGAATATGATAACATTTTCGTGGGCCAAAATGTGCGTAGCTGAAATGAATGTACCAAATGAGCTTATTAACAAAATCGTCAGGAATGCAAAGTACCCATAGCTTGTCATCAACAGTGCAGCGTTTGAACAGTATGTTGTTTCTAACCAGATAATAATGCCGAATCTGTGTGTGTGTCTTTTCATGCCATTTGCTTTTGATGTCTTTCCAAATCGGATCTTTATCTTGTTCATGAGCAATGTCCTTTAAAGATGTGGTGATGAAGTTTTCAAAGGCGACTTTCTGAATGTAAAGAATACTGAAATTTTTCTCGAGGTTACCTTCTGTGTTACTTTTCTCAAGCCCAGCTGGTGCGCGTGACAGTGCGTCCGCAACAATGTTCTCCTTGCCGGGAATGTAGACTATTGTGAAGCGGAATTCTTGCAGAAACAATGCCCACCGTTTTAACCTGTCATGATTTAATTTTGAAGACATAAGAAATTGTAATGCACGATGATCACTGTATACTTTTACGTGCTTACCAGAAAGAAAGAAACGGAATTTGTTAAATGCCCAAACGATAGCTAAAGCTTCTAATTCAGTAACGGAATAATTTTTTTCAGATTTTGTTAGCACTCGGCTAGCAAAAGCAATGGTTTTCTGAACAATAGTGTCATTTTCTATGGCTTCTTGAAATAAATGGGCACCAAGTCCGACTTTAGAAGAATCCGTGCTAAGGCAGAAATCTTGTGACAGATCTGGATGAGCTAGTATTGGCGCGTTAAGTAGCGATTCTTTCAAAGAATTGAATTCCAATTGTGCTTGTTCGTCCCAGTTCCAAATAGTATTTTTTCTAGTGAGAGAACAAAGTTTTGGTGTAACAAGGATTTGCATATTCAGAAAACGACGGTAAAAATTTACGAGACCTAGAAAACTACGGACTTGTCTTTTTGTGGATGGAACTGGAATGGCTCTGATTGCTTCTAACTTTTCAGGATCCGGCTGAATGCCTTCAGAAGAAATAATATGTCCTAAAAACCTCACCTTTGACCTACCGAATTCAGACTTTTCCAAGTTAACTGTAATTCCAGATTCTGCAAAAATACGTAACAAACTGTTGAGGATGCGATTATGTTGTTCCCACGAAGCTTCTGCTATTAGAATATCGTCCACATATAAGGTGATGTGACGTTTTAAGAACTCAGGTAATATGGAATTTAGCCCGCGAATGAATGCTGCTGAAGAAATGTTCAACCCAAAAGGAAGTTTCCGAAACTGATAACAAACGCCGAAACAAAGGAAAGCTGTGTATTTTCTACATTCTGGATGAAGTTCGATCTGATAAAAGCTGGATCTGAGATCAATGGAAGACAACACGTTTACACCATTGAAATTTTGAAGAAGTTCTTCCAACGTTTGCGGCCTGTCTGTTTCAGGAATAATGATAGTATTGATTTGTCTCGAATCTAAGACAAGCCTGATTGATCCATTTTTCTTCTCAACAACATGTAATGGATTTTTGTATGAGCCTACTGCAGGCTCAATAATGCCCTCGTCAAGCACAGATTGTATTTCTGTTCTAATACGGTCCCTATAATGCGCCGGAATTACGTATGGTCTAACACAAAATTTAGTATGCTCACGAACACGAAATTGGTATTGAAATCCCTTGATTGTTCCTGTTTTGTGAGTAAAAACTGTGGAATGTGCTTGTAAAATCTCAAAAAGGTCTTGCCTATCATTGTCATTACAATTTTCAATTGTTTGAATTTTATTCTGAATTAATTCATTAGTATCAAATGAGCCGTCGATATCACCCCTGTCAATACTTGCAGAGTGATTGTTAGTGTCAAGTTCCGTCGAAAATTCAGAACTGTTGTCTAACAGGAGGTAAAGCCGATTAATTTCTTCGTCATGGTTTGAGAGCCAATCTTCAAAATTCAAAGCTACTGACTTACCTTCTTTTTCTAAACTTATTTCAGCATCGTGAAAGCTTAAGATTGCTTTGTATTTATTCAAAAAGTCTACTCCCAGTATAATTTCCGTCGACAATAATGGAACAATAAGAAAGTTCATAGAGAAGCTGTGGCTTTGACAAAAGAATTCTAAGTAGGTTTGTTGGCGTACATCTACACTTTTTCCGAAGATTGCACCTTGTAATTTAATCTTACGTAACGGAAGTGTGGGGGAATCGTTCGATTTGTTGCATTTGCTAAAAGCTGTTTCACTAATTACTGAAATGGGACTGCCAGAGTCAAGTACTGCCGTAAATTTTACGTCATTTACAGTAATGTGAATCACAGGATATGCAATGTTGTTAAGTTTTACGTCGTGTTCCTGGAGTAAGATGTCCCTAATGTCTTCCATTTTTACGTAATTACTTGCTACGGCAGCTGCGTCGTTAGTGTCACACGTGCGTTTTGTGGCTGCCAGCGGTATGAGTCATTGCCTATTGTCTCTTTGTTGGCGCGCGTCGTTATTGGGGTTTGGAGACCTAACTTCTACAATTTCACCGTGACGAGAGGGCCCTGCCCTGTTTAAATCCCGCCAGTTCTGATGCAATTCAGGTCTGTCGTTACGATCATATCGTCTGTCGTCATGTCGGTGGTTCCTGTAGTTTCTTTCTTCTCGGTTAAGTGGTGGAGAATTTCTCCCTGAATTATCACTGCACGGTGGACCGTTGCGTCTAAAGTTATTCTGTCTCCCGTAATAATAACTGTTTTGGTTTCCATATTGTCTGTTCCTCTGATTGTCTCTGTGATAGTCATTACCGCGGAGAGGTGATCTTTCCCTGTAATTATTACTACTCTGCCAACGGTTGTCATACGGATGGTGTCTGTTTCGGTCACGATTTGTGTTGTGAGAATAGCCTTGTCGCGTCCAGTTATTATTTCTTTCATCGCGGAATTGCGACGGATGTGATCTGTAATTGTTGTGCTCGTGCGTTCCGCGATTGTCAGTGTCAATTTCCAGTTCTTGTAAGAGTCCTTGAAATGCTTCAATGTCGTCTTTGCAACGTCCTGCCAAAATAATATGTCGTAAATGTTCAGGCAGTTTGATTAAGCAAATGCGGATGAGTTCTGAGGGGCTGTATGGGTTTGAAAGATACTGATTCTTGTGCAACATGTCTTCAAAATATTTCACAAGACTGGAAAATTCAGATTGTTCGAAATGTTTCATCATTATGATGCTATGTTTTACTCGGTCTTGTGTAGCTTGAGACCAATATGCTGAGAGGAAGGCATGGTAAAATTCTCCTTCACTGTGGCAATCGTGAATGACCGATCGCATTCTTACAGCTGGTTCATTCTCTAAGTAGCCACACATAAATTCTAACCTGTGCTCCAATGACCAGTTGGGAGGAAAACAATGAGAGAATTGATGGAGCCACGCTTGTGGATGAATGTCGTTGGCAGAATTCTTAAACGTTTTGAATTTACGTGTAGTAATGAACAGCTTATAGTCAAAATCATCGTGTCGGCGAGTAGCATATCGGTCATTATTACGTCGTGTCGGCGGTTCCATCTCAAAATTCGGTGTGCCTTGCCAATTTCTTTCATAATTTCCGAAGTGTCCTGTGTTATTATTTTGTGGTTGATCCGTATTTCTATGTCCCTCTTCCCGTATTGGGGCGCGAGTGTCCTCTGAAATAAGTAATTCTTGTATTACCTGTGTCAGCTGATCTTGTACTTCGCGGATTTCTCTTTGGTGTTGCGTGTTAATTTGATTCAGATTTTGTTTCAGTTTCCTAATTTGTTCGCTCTCTTCTGTGTCATTAAAGACTACCGGTTTTGTGTCGTTCAGATTATCATCTACCTTCGTAGATAAGTTAGTGAACTGATCCGAAAGTTCGGCTACTTTCTCCGATAGTGAACACATTTCCTCAGTGTGTTTTTCTGAACCAAGTTTCAGATTGTCCATTTGTGTTGAAATCGAATCTACTGTGTCCTTCAAGTTTTCCTGAGTTTTTGCAAGTTGCGTAAACGAATCGGTAGATGCAACTGAGTCAAATTTAGCTTGTAAGGTCTCATGATTTTCATGAACAGTAGTTTGCAGTTCTTTTATGGCTGCTTCGTGATTCTGTAGTGCATTTTCATGACGCGAAAAAATAGGTTGGAAATGCTCACAAATTTGTGTTTTTACGTCGTTACAGACTTTTTGACATTTCGATTCAATGTGATGTAACTCATTAGTTAAATCCTCACGTGTTTGTTCAAGTGTGGTGTCTAACTTCTTAAGATTTTGTTCCACTGTGTGTAACTTTTGAAGATTTTGTTCCATTGTGTCTAACTTTTGCTGTGTTTGACTCTGATTTTGTTCCATTTGTTTCTGATTTTGTTCAAGCGTTGTGTCTAACTTTAATAGCCTTTGTCCCATTTGTTGCATTAACTGTAATAACAATGCACTGGTGTCTGAAACACGTTCCTCAGTGCTTTTCGGCAGTGAAGTTGCACCGGCAACATTCACATTTTGACAAGCAAAAAATGTGTGTTGACTTATTTGAGAAAACGGTGAGGACCCAAATCCTGAATCCACAGCATTTGCGAGATTGTTTCCTGTCATTTCGGATTCCTGAGGCGAGCTGTCGCCGACCGATCGATCGATAATGCTTCCCTGTTCTCTAATTGTTTCGCTGTCTACACCATTGTTTGTCGCCCGCTCCATTTCCCTATGCACAATTACCAAATTACTACTTTGACCATTAGTTAATTCATAACTCGGTGGCGCTAACACACTGCTTTCGTCTTTACTGTCATTTCTCAGTTTACTTTGGAGCCTAGTATTACGTTTTTCACACGCCATTATTGTCACAGTATTTCACACGACAACACAGAAAAACACAATTTGAAGAGCAAAAATAAGAGAACACATTAACATAACACTGAAAATAATATCTAGTTAATTGCAGCTGCGAAATACTTGGTGCAAATCTACATACATGCCACAACTGTTTTACTGTACAACAATGAAAAACTACAACTACAATGGAAATTCTCTGTATAATTACGCGCTAGCAATAAACAAAATCTACACTAATTACACAAACTACAAGAAAAAATCAGAAGATTCCAGTGAGGTATCCTAGGCTAAGGGTCGCCATATGAAACATCCCCTTTTATCAATTTTACTAGACTATGCTTAACCTGACGCACAATATTTTTAGCGCAACGCAATCTGACTTTCAAGATTCCCTACAAAAGAATGGCCCTGACTAACATTAAACTATACCTTTCACAAATCACTTACCTCACAAAAATCTTCGCTGCTCAAGCTACTGCAATACAGCGAGCGCCACTACTGCCAGCTAAATAAAAGATACAAACTATGGAAGGCACTAACTACTGATAGGGATAGTTAGCAAATGAAAGATATTAATAGAGAACAAACAATGTATTTACCTTGATATCATCATATATATAGCAGTTCATGACAAATTACAAAACTCCGCCATCTCTCTCCCCACATCCACCACTGCTGGCGGCTCACCTCCAACTGCGCAACGCTACGCGCTGTTCACAGCCAGCTGCCTAACACTACAATGGCGAGTATTACAACAATGAAAAGCAGCCACAGACTGCACACGGCACAGCCAGTGATTTTCATACAGAGGTGGCGTTACCAATAAAAAAACCTAAACAGCCTACTTACACAAATAATAGGTAGAATTAAAGGCAATATCATTAAGGCATCCGTCTCCCAAAAAATGGCACGGAATAAAGTGAAAAACAGAATGGAGACAGAGACCAACTAAAAACTGGGAGAATATCTGGAATAACATTAGCGGCAAAGTCCTCTTAGCAAAATTACGGTCTACGTGGTGTAGAGTCTGACAGACTGCATGCAACTGAACTTAACTGTGGCTTAGTGGGCGTTTTGATACACCGTTTCCATGCAAAGATTATAGCAAAGTATGGGAGCATATAAAGCAACATGTTATATTCCTATGGAGAAATGGCGGGAGATAAATTACTACAGATGAACTGACGACATCAGATTTTATAGACTTCCCGAAACAAAAGAATAGCACGATTATGTCGCTGTACGGTAACTTTGTGACTGTGTGATCCGTAAGAGAACTCGACTCGGTTGAGGAGTACAAATCATGTATTGTAGTTGAGCTCCGCAAAGCTTATGCCGGAAGAATCATAAGAGCAATTTTGGCAACATGCTGAAAATAATATTTCATAGGCAAGGAATAGGTTGACATTATGATCAAATGTGGGAAGGCGTACATTCTGGTACAAGACATGGACACCACGAGGTAACAACATTAACGAGTTCAGTTCGCCGTATGTCATCTATGTAATGAATTATAACGGACTTTCACAAGAGACAGCACCGTTATTTTTATTTATTTCTCAAAAGCAGACAAAGCAGTCCTGGCACTGACTTCGGTACTGTGTTTAAAGAAGAAGAAGAAAACAAGACGCTGGTCCAGGGAATGGCTTAAAATGAGTGACTTACCCATGCAAAATCAGGTAGACGAAATATTACTCTCAGAACCCGATGATTACATCAACTTACATCGAATAGAAAATAAAACGTTCAAAAACTTGTTAAGACCCTCGTGAAAGCAGAAACTTATCTATCAAATTCACTCTTATCTTGCCACTGATGTGTCAGACTAGCCTGTAGAGAAAGCTTGTCAGTTTAACCTTACTTTTGAAGCAGGCGCTTTTCGTGTGTGCTGCATTTTGGCACTAATAGAAATGGCTAGAAATGCAGATGAAGTATTTCTGACATTGATTCTGGCACTATGTTTAAAGAAGAAGAAAACGAGACGCTGGTCCAGGTAATGGTTAAAAACGATACAGAAATATACAAATGAAAACCTTCAATAGACATGTTACACTCAGAACCTAATTATTAGCCTACATTAACTTTCTGCGGATGGACAGTTAAACGTTTGGTAACTTGTTTAGTTACTTCGCCCTATCACTGAAGAAGAAGACACAAGTACTGTGTGGGAAAATCTATTCTCTTCTACTTGCTTCACTAATGACAGATCATTAAAATACCAAAACGTGGGAATATATTGCCCACATTGTCCGTGGAAGAACCGGAGAACTTCGTTTTCTTTCGTTTCATTGCACTCCCACTTGTATGTTACGTGTAGACTACTGATTTTGTTCATAACCTCTTCCCGCACAGCCGGCCGCGGTGGTCTAGCGGTTCTCGGCGCGCAGTCCGGAACCGCGCGACTGCTACGGTCGCAGGTTCGAATCCTGCCTCGGGCATGGATGTGTGTGATGTCCTTAGGTTAGTTAGGTTTAAGTGGTTCTAAGTTCTAGGGGACTGATGACCACAGATGTTAAGTCCCATAGTGCTCAGAGCCATTTGAACCATCTTCCCGCACAATTTTTCACTGAACATACGCGGCGAATCATCGATACAAACAACGCCCGCCATCTTGTCAAACTTTCCGACACTCAAAACTTCTCACAGACACGTCAAACACGATCTATGCTTGACAAACATGTCAGACATCACAGAGCAGGTCAAATGTTCGGCAAACTTAGTACAATTTGACAAATTGATCGTGTACTGGGTCTTTAAGATGACTCGCTGAGTGTGACGTCTAGTGGCAGCACTAGGTACCTGGTGCCCTAGTTTCACGAGCTGGACCCCATAAAGCTCAGGATTTAACATCGTATTATGATTTCTTGCTGTGAGTAGTTGAAGAACAAAGTTTATGTTTTCCCAATGCCAGCAACGCTGCAAGAACGCGTCACTGTTGCTACGACCGACGTTAACTGAAATAAGCTAGTGAAAGTATGGACGGAACAAGATAACCATTTAGATGTGTGCTGGGTGACCAAGAAGGGCCGGTGTGCCGGCCAGCCTGGATGCGATTTTTAGGCGGTTTTCCACATCCCACTTGGTGAATACCGGGCTGGTCCCAATGTCCCGTCTCAATTACACGACTTGCAGACATCTGCAATACGTTCGCACTATTTCACGGTTTACACTCGATGCAGGCAGCTGGGGTACACTATCTCCGTCCTGGGGCGTATGGGGTGGCGTCAGGAAGGGCATCCGGTCACCCTCTGAAACTAACATTGCCCCAAGACCCGGCAGTAGCTGGAGCGGGAATCGGATACAACAAGAACGTACCAGAAACTTGCTGAGTGTATCTGTCTTTTCATGTGTCGCCCATCTTTGTATGTTGTGTACTGGAAAATAAGCAGCGCTTTGAAACCTGATGAATCGTTTAGACAATCCTGTTTGAGTTCACAGAACCAATTACGTGCTCTTCAGGATACTACTGATTGTAAGTATGCGTATTTTACTTTGGACGTGTGCAGGTGTGTAGAGAGTAGAGGGAATGGGGAGGGGAGGGATTTCTTTATGTGTAAATGACATATACTGTAGCGGTAATGAACTGCAATAAATTCATCAAATTTGTATATTATCTACGTGAATAGCCCGCCTATATAGCTGAAGCTAATTGCCCACAAATCAAGTAAAGCAAGACTGGTTTCTTCAGAAAGATACCAGGTGAACAGTACTTCATTCCTCAGACGGGAATACACTAACGGAAAAAAATCGCAACATGAAAAAATAATTAATGCACGGTAATGAAATTTCAGGAATGTCTAGGTAACATTTAAGTTGTTAACATTGCAAGATCACAGGTTAAAGTAAGTACGAGATAGGTCATCGCAAATATGAAATGCTGGTACATTAATAGCAGGTGTAATCGCCAGTATGTTGAATGCATGATTGAAATCGTGCATGCATTGTGTTGTACAGGTGGCGGATGTCAGTTTATGGGGTAGAGTTCCACGCCTGTTGCACTTGGTCAGTCAATACAAGGAATAGTTAATGCTGGTTGTGGGTGACGCTGGAGTTGTGATCCGATGATGTCCAATATGTGCTCGACAGGAGAAACGTCTGGTGATCGAGCAGGCCAATATAACATCTCGACACTCTGTAGCGCATGTTGGGTGAAAACATCGGTATGTGGGTGAGCGTTATCCTGCTGGAAAACACCCCCTGGAATACTGTTCATGAGTGGGAACACAACAGATCGAATCACCAGATTGACATACAAATTCGCAGTCAGGATGTGTAGGTTAACCACGAGAGTGTTCCTGCAGTCAATCGCACCCCAGATCATAGCTCCAAGTATAGGTCCAGTGTGTCTAGCACACACGACCATCACTGGCACTGAGGCAGAATCGGCTTTCACCAGAAAGCACAAGAGACCTCCACCCTGCCCTCCAATGAACTCTCGCTTGACACCACTGAAGTCGCAAATGGCGGTGGTTTGGGGTCAATGGAACGCACGCTACAGGGCGTCCGGCTTGCAGCTGTCCTTGAAGTAACCGATTTGTAAGTGATCGTTGTGTCACTCTCTGGTGCTAACTGCTGCTCAAATTGCCGCTACAGATGCAACCAAGCACCAGACCCCCACGCCGAACACGATGGCCTTTCCTCTCGGTAGTGCCAATTGGCATTCCGGAGCCTGGTCTTCTTACGACCGTACATTCCCAGGACCACCGCTGCAACCGATCATGTACAGTGGCTACACTCTTGCCAAGTCTTTCTGGAAAATCACAGAAGGAACATCCAGTTTCCCGAAGCATTATTACACGATCTCGTTCAAACTCAGTGATGTGTTGAAAACGGCGCATTTGTCGCCTAAAAGGCATTCTTGACCAACACCAATTCACCACGACCAATCTCAAAGGTAACTAACGCTCACGACCGTCATAGCGTGAATTCAAAGCAAACCTGATTTGCGTCCTCGTAGAGGCGCTACTAGTGCCTCTCTTATGCGAATGACACGAAATCTGTGTAGACATCATCTTTCAGATAAACTTTCGTTTATGTCGCACAATTCCTTCTTGGTGTTGCGATTTTTTTTCCGTCAGTGTTACTCAATTTGGCAGTTCGAGAAAAGAAATCTTAAACAAAGAAATATTCCCCCTTTAAACAAAGCCGGCCGGAGTGGCCGAGTGGTTCAGAGCGCTACAGTCTGGAACCGCACGACCGCTACGGACGCAGGTTCGAATCCTGCCTCGGACACGGATGTGTGTGATGTTCTTAGGTTAGTTAGGTTTAAGTGGTTCTAAGTTCTAGGGGATTGATGACCTCAGAAGTTAAGTCCCATAGTGCTCAGAGCCATTTGAACCATTTTAAACAAAGAATATTTAAAGGCTATCAATGTAAAAGATGTATTATTAAGATACCTGTCCCATTTCCTGCACCAGGAGGGAACTATTTCACTGGGTTGACTCTCAGAGAACTTGAGGACAGCATGTCAGCGTTATCTTTTGGGTGTAGACTGCAGTCTAAGCCTCGGCAAACGAGCTGGGCGATACCACGCCGAAAATAAGACTCCTGGACAAGGTGGGAGTGAAAATAAATTGGTTGACCTGGCTGCCTTGTTCAAACGACGATACGCAACAGACACCAACATGAACTCTCAAACCCCAATTTTTATATTTGTCTCTAGGGGGCCAGTTTACACCATCCATTGAGCAGAGAACTGCGTTGCACACAGTTACATGCAGCGCAATTGCAGAACTAAAACAATTCTGTGCTCCTCAGATATTCATTGTGAGTCGGTTTCTTTCCATGTATGTTGGTAAGTGTTGTATCAACCGCGGCAGCTACTCTGGTGGGCGGTATTTCGAAGCCGTCATCGCATTTGGATTTCTATGGGGACGAAATACAGATTCGTTTGCTGGAAGCAACTCGTAAGTGTAGCAAGTGACATACTGAGGAAGTAGAAGTGTTACTCGGTGACTAAAGACGAGTTCACAAATCCTAGTAATGTGACACCACAGCTTGTAGCTTTCTGTAATGCCACTGTGAGCTGCCGTTCAAACATGCCGCCACAAATTCTACGTAGTTGCACAGCTTTCAGCATGGCGTCAACTGAAATAATATGGGTGGGTATTTATGTTACAGTGCAGTTAATGGTATCAGAGCTGTGGCATGAGTTGAATAAAAGGAAAACGAAACCTAAATGTTAGATCCAAAGATATATTTCGCTCAGGGATAAATCAGGGGTCACAAACACATTCACAAAAGAATTAACACTCGAAGGCAAACTAGCCAACTGCTGGCATGTAACTATCATCTGCAGAAACACCGCTCTTCTAAGATTTTAGAATCTTATTGTATTCTAATCTTCAGCTGTTTCCTGCATGTAAACCACAACATATACAGTGCTTGGTTTCACAGATCACGAAGTTTACACGACTCGCTTTGTTTTGATTACATATTAAGTTTATTTATTTATTCATCCAAAAATCTTTCAAGATTGTGGGCTACATCATTGGTTTGAAACACACACACACACACACACACACACACACACACACACACACACACACACACGCACACTGCTATATAAAATTGACCATAGGTGTAGGTTATCTTTCTTGTAGTTTCACAAGCTGTGATAGCGTACCTGCCTACCATTGTTTTAACTTTTTTTCAGTAATAAAATGAAAACACACTGAAATCGAATGGAGTACAGCGGCAATTACTCCACGGTTAACTGCGACAAAATACTCTTGTTTCGAAATACAGCCACCGGGTAGTAATGGAGGAAGGAAAGTGGTGGAACAAAGTACAACAAAGTTGAACTTTCTGCGGCGTGACCGAAGTTGCCTCTCTTACTTGCGCCACTGAAAACGGGGAGTTTATGCATGCAACTGCGGTATGCCACTAGCTGTGGCAACAGTTTTGTTGCATGTGTGGACCCTGCTTAGAAGTCAGACTAAAAATTCGGAAGTTCGGTGTTCACCTCTCAGTCACTCCTAGTATTTTTTTCTGTTACTTATCACTTCTTTCCCCTCTTGCAGTGATATGTTAATGTGGGAAATACCTGCTGCACTGGGGTTTGAAATCACTGTTAAACTGTAGGTCTCTCTAAAGCTCTCTAGAAAGTTCGTTCGAAGGTCGGATGAAGGCAAGGTACTTTATGTGACGATTGTTTTATAAACTTCCACGTTTATTTACTTTTTTATCTTCATAGAGGTGTAGGAAAACCTACCGCAGTGTGGCAGTAGTTGTTTGGATGTTCTTGCAACGAAAGTCTTTCTCTGTCACGAGAGGCATGCATATCTATTTGAAAAAAAAGTAATGTATGTGTAGATAATGAGGAGCTAGAGGCAACGGCAATATACTAGCTGTTGGGAGGCAGAACCATCTGTGAGCCGTACACTAACCAAAATTGTGTACGAAATTCAGCACTCAGATGAAAACAATGTCAGGGACTCGAAGATTAGAAGAAAGGAAGACGGGAAACAATTAACCATAGGATTGTACAGTTTTTAGTTGGTCTCGAGTTCATGTCAGGGGAGTGAAACTTGCATAGGAATTTCCGGTAATACGACCTTTGTTCACTGCCAGGCCACTTGGGGTGCTGCAAGTATTACCATATCGTTTCATTATTCGTTGATGGAAACTCTTCCACATTTGTTTTTGTTACGAAACAAAATAGCAACGGCTTTTATATTGACTTTGGCAGATTTGTTCCTGGTTACTGCTTCATATGTGTATTTCACTTTTTAAACTGCATGGTATGTACAGGGTGTTTCAAAAATGACCGGTATATTTGAAACTGCAATACAAACTAAACGAGCAGCGATAGAAATACACCGTTTGTTGCAATATGCTCGGGACAACAGTACATTTTCAGGCAGACAAACTTTCGAAATTACAGTAGTTACAATTGTCAACAACAGATGGCGCTGCGGTCTGGGAAACTCTATAGTACGATATTTTCCACATATCCACCATGCTAGCAATAATATGGCTTCACATGCAGATGAGATGTACTGCTTCAGCTGTTCAATTGTTTCTGGATTCTGGCGGTACACCTGGTCTTTCAAGTGTCCCCACAGAAAGAAGTCACAGGGGTTCATGTCTGGCGAATAGGGAGGCCAATCCACGCCGCCTCCTGTATGTTTCGGATAGCCCAAAGCAATCACACGATCATCGAAATATTCATTCAGGAAATTAAAGACGTCGGCCGTGCGATGTGGCCGGGCACCATCTTGCATAAACCATGAGGTGTTCGCAGTGTCGTCTAAGGCAGTTTGTACCGCCACAAATTCACGAAGAATGTCCAGATAGCGTGATGCAGTAATCGTTTCGGATCTGAAAAATGGGCCAATGATTCCTTTGGAAGACATGGCGGCCCAGACCAGTACTTTTTGAGGATGCACTCTGTGTTCTAGGCGGTGGAATTCCAACACCAGAAAAATCCTCTGTTCTAAGGAATACACCATGTTGTCCACAGCACACTTGCACGTTGTGAACAGCACACGCTTACAGCAGAAAGACGACGTACAGAATGGCGCACCCACAGACTGCGTTGTCTTCTATATCTTTCACATCACTTGCAGCGCCATCTGTTGTTGAAAATTGTAACTACTGTAATTTCGAAAGTTTGTCGGTCTGAAAATGTACTGTTGTCCCAAGCATATTGCAACAAACGGTGTATTTCTATCGCTGCTCGTTTAGTTTTTATTGCCGTTTCAAATATACCGGTCATTTTTGAAACACCCTGTATGTTGCTTATATTCTGCTAGATTTTTGCCGAGTCGGTGATATTGGGTGATATAAATGATTCAAATACTTGTGTTCGTTTCATATAAAACGAAAGCTGATTTCTGTGTATGATGTTCTGTGGACTCACACATATTTACTCCTGGTTATGAATCCGTGAGTGTCGTGCTCGATTTAATTGCTCGTATTCTGCTTCATTTTGGTCGAATCCTTTTTTTTTTTGTATCTTCTTGCATTTAATGGTGAACATGGCAAAAGTTGCGTAGTGGATCTCCCTTTCATTTTTTGTAATATATGTACAATATATGTTTGTACTGTGCATCAAAATACTCGTCGAAGACTTTTCCATTTTGTAATATACATTTTCTGAATTTATTTTCCAGTATTAGTTTTTATGACGAAGAAACCGTTAAATGTGGCGAAGTGCATTTAGATACGGCACAAACATATACATTACGTTGCACTGCAGGTCAGTCTCTTACCACAACCTTCATTTGGCATCCGCATGCATTGGTTTCACTTACTCTCAACCAGATTCTCACCTTTCAACCTAGCCTAGACCTTTGGCTATGGTACAAATCATTTTGTCATCGCCGGCCGCGGTGGTCTCGCGGTTCTAGGCGCGCAGTCAGGAACCGTGCGACTGCTACGGTCGCAGGTTCGAATCCTGCCTCGGGCATGGATGTGTGTGATGTCCTTAGGTTAGTTAGGCTTAAGTAGTTCTAAGTTCTAGGGGACTAATGACCACAGCAGTTGAGTCCCATAGTGCTCAGAGCCATTTGAGCCATTTTGTCATCGCAGCCAAGATTTCAGGGGTGTCGAATATAATACTCTAGTTGAGAACTCCATGTTAGCAGGTTTTGGCAGAATTGGTTTTCAGCTTTATTACATCTCACCAAATAAGTATGTGATTCTGCTTTAAATGGTGTTGCTCCTTGCTACTGAGTATGCATTGTACTGTTAGTAGTAGAGAAGTAGAACAGTCGAGGAAAGAGAGTTCTGAGCTATTGGTTTGTGTGGGTTGCCTACATTCAGAGACAAGCATACATTCAGAGGCACACCTATTGTTACGCTAATTGACTTATGAGCCCCAGCCTTTCCCCCACCCCTCCTCCTCCCTCCACCTCTCTGGGAATTCCCAAAGCCTCCACTCCCCCTCGCCGATACAAGCACACTTCTGATATTAAATTAATTGGCTAATTAATTAAGATGATCAATTAGTTACTACCTACCACTCTGGGAAACCCCCATCCCTCCTCTCCTCTCCCTCAAAGCCCCCTCTAAAGAATGGATAACAGGGGACTCACCATTTACCATAAAGATTTTAATTTGCAAAAGTACAATTAACTTTTTTGATACAAAAAATGAAGACAACTCTTAAGGAAATGTCTTTGGAAATTAAAAAAGATGGTTAAGTCCATCGTTTTAGAGAAGTGGAGCATCTGGGTTCAAGTCCCAGTCTGGCACAAATTTTCAGCTCACATGATTGATTAATCTCCCCTTGCCCTAATGCATAAATATTAATCAATATAAATTAAATCGATTTTAGTAGACATTAGATTACGTCCTTGAGCTGTGGCTGGCTCATGCTATGTGCTGGATTAAACCTTTGTTGCGATTCTGTGTTTAGTCTCCCGTGGTTATCGCTATTATTCTGTTTCCTCTCCTTCCACGGGTGGCAGCAGCGGTGTGTATCGATATTCGCACCTAGGACTATCTTTAACCTGGCGCTTGTAGTTTCTGGCTGGGCTGTGTGCGACCATTCGGGCGGTTGGCGTGGAGCAGCGAGGAATTATCTGCGGGACGTAGTTTGGCGGGGGCTGCTGGCGGTCTCTACGTGGTGTCGGTGTGTGGGGGGCTGTTCCATTACTATGAGGTCCATGGCTCACTGATCCTGGACACGAAAGTTGAGTTTTGATCTACCAGCAAGTCCACATTTTGTCTATTGGAGTTCATTGTGGGCTGTTGGGATATTCCCGCGAGCAACAACGTGGTTTTCAATTTGGAAAATTCTAGCCACCCTCTGGTGGAGTTTCACTGTATTTGGTTATTTGAATTGAACTGCACCAGCAAAATCTTCTGCCTTGTGGCCATTAACCTTCCGGTTATCTGCCCTGGCCGTTGACGTAAATTTCAGGCAGTGTAGTTTTCTCATCATGTTGTTGCTGTTCACGACAGTGTGTAGTTTGACAGCTCCATGTATGATTGGTTGTGGGTGCCAATTTCTTCAACATTGTTCCGTTGAACTCCCTGTTGTGCCCTGGTCGGGTGAAGTGGAAGTTATCTTGTCGGTAGGTCCGTTGACTGTCAGTTGGTTGGGTTGTCGTCGGATCGTGAATGGTTGGCCCAACTGCCTGTCTTACCAAAGCGAGCGTTAGTGTTTGAATTTCAGGCCGACCCTCGAACAACTGAGCGCTCTTGGGTGTACTGCCTTTTTTTATTTGTTCTTGTTGTTTGTACTTGTATGACTTCTAGCCGATTTTTTTAAAATTCAGGTTGTTCTGCCCTTGAGGTGTAAGATTCTTTAGGCCTTCAGCCTAATTTAAAGAACTGTTTCACATAAGACTTTTGGCATTTTAAAGGTTTTATGTTGTTGAATTTTAAGTGTTGGGCCTTCAGCCGATTTTGAGTTTGAGTTGTTTTGCTCTTAAGGCCTTCAGCCTAGTTCAAAGAACTGTTTCACGTAAGGCCTTTCGCGTTTTAAAAATTGTAATGTTGTTGAATTTTAAGTTTTGTGCCTTCAGCGGATTTTGAGTTTGAGTTGTTTTGCTCTTAAGGCCTTCAGCCTAAATTAAAGAACTGTTTTGCGCAAGGCCTTTGGTATTTAAAAAAAAAATTAATGTTATGGAGTTTTAAGTGTTAGGCCTTCAGCCGATTTGAATTTAACTTGTTTGTTCTTGAAGTGTCTGATTCTTTGGGCCTTCAGCCTAATTAAGGAACTGTTTTACGATAAGGCTTTGCCTTTTAAATTTCTGTTTTGTTTGAGTTTTTCCAAGCAGCGAAGATGAGCAAGTGCTCATAGCTCTTATGGTATGCATTTTAGAGCACATGTTTACTGGACATTTTTTCTTGTTTTGGTCCATACTACTATTTCCCAAAATGTGGAAAGCAAAGAGCTTGCAGTAGAAGAGATTTGCTTCACAGTGTCGAAGATGAAAAATTGCTCGTAGCTCTTAAGGTATGCATTTTCGATCCTATGTTTTCTGAGACTTTTTTGCTTCTAGTATCGTGTACTTTCAACTGTATGCGTTACAGGATTAATTATGATACACCCTGTATAGGCAGTTGATTCTTGTGAGTACTTGATGGATTTTTTGCAATACGCTTAGACTTGATGACTGAGTCAGACACAGGGGAAGGGGAAGCAACAGATTGGATGTCACCCTAACTCCGCCCTCAGCTCCATTATGAATGTTTTTGTTTTCGCATTCTTCACCTTACTGTCCTTCTCTAGGCGCACTTTACAATCTGCAGGCAGTTTCGTAGCAACGGTGTTCTCTTGTAGCATTTTTATTTGCTATCAGCTGTGTAAATTATATTTATCCTCAGCTGTTTTCGATGGTTTCAACCATTACCAACTGGAAGAAAAATTGTAATACCTGTTGATTTAAAATGCATATGTCTCATAGAAAACACTTTTTTATATAGCAAACATAGCAATGGCAAAACGTCGTCCGCAACATAACCAGATTTTGACAATGTCTTGAAAAGGTTAGGTAAGTTACACATACACTCCTGACTCGTGACAGTTTTCTTGAACTGCGCATGCTACCGTGACACTATAAACAGCTACTGCAGATACGTCTTTTAAATTTGCGACTGTTCTCGAAGATCCATCAACAACTATTCAGCCATCACAGAAAGCACCCTTCGTGCCCGTGCATGTCGCAGTGGTAGAACGGGCTGTATTCGTTGACCAACACCTGAAGCGCCAATAGCACGCGTCACAAGTTATTTCCATTCTGTTGTTTGAAGCTGGGCTCGGCTATCAATATCCTGCTGCAGTACTGCGTGATAACTGTGAAATTAATGCTGAGGATAAAAAAAAGACGCCCTAATAGATCTTGCACGCACATCTACAAGAAATAAGGTGTTGGAAATTTTTTGATTTATTGCCTTATTCGATGGCAGATTATATCAAATTTTTCCATTGTTAACGAATTAACTGCTAGAAATGTATTTTTCTCCTTGACTCGAAACAGAAAAGCACGTCATTCACAATGGTTTTTGGACGAATGGAGAGACTACCGCTTTTTAGCGCACACTCGTTTTTTTAATGTAGTTCTTTCTTACTTCTACATGGAATAGAGTATTATGAATTAATTTAAGAGGCTTTAAATATAAGTTAATGATTCGAATTATTTTTAATTCAAATAAAGAAGAAGCAGAATTCTGTAGAGAGTCTTCTGAAGGAAGTACTCCTTTCCTTTCTCAAGTCTTGTTCTCCTTTTCTCCATCCGTCACTTCCATTGAAAGCTGGAGAGGGATTCCGCCTTATGCAACACACCTCTGCGGTTTTTGTTTTCACCCAGACATGTTTCAGCACTTTTTATGCTATATTCAGTGAATTTGTTTATTTTCTTTCTGCAAAAGAAACTTTTGGTACAAACTATTTACATTTGTAAAATGAGCGATAATTGTCAATGTTTCTAGGGGTGATTTGCTAACAGTACCGAGATGAGACGCGTATCACTGAGTTGAGGCATTTTGTGTTATTTATCTACGGTATATCTAAAGTTTCTAGTTTAATAGCACATTTGAAACTAACGCCGGTGTATGCATCTTTTTACACACCTCATATGGAGTTATTAAATATTTATGCTAGTAGTCTTAGGATTACTATGCATTCAACAGTTCGTCATATGACAACAGCAAAACGTTATTTTATTTTTCTGTTTTTTTTTATGTGTTCCTGCCCGAGAATGTATCGTGTTGTTTGTCGCGTTACTTGCAGTTTTTTGATGCTATGGTGTTTTTACTTTTTTGTGTCGAGATAGCACGCTTATTTCTGTGGGTTTTGTCGTTACACATTCGTTTTATACTATTTCTTGCCAAGCACAGAGCTTTTGCCGCCATAACGTGTTGTTGTGACTGCGTAGTGTTCATTTTTTTCGTGGCATGTTTGTGACGTGGCGCACGGATTTGAAGTGTTGTTGACGTTTATGCTGTTTTCTCCCTCCCTCTCTCTCTCTCTCTCTCTCTCTCTCTCTCTCTGTGTGTGTGTGTGTGCGTTTCCAAGAATTTTAATTTTGAAGCTGATCATATGCAGTTTTTGGTAGGTGTTATTTATATAGTTCATCTATTGAAATCGTATAAATTGAATGTATAATGACAGAAACGAAAGAAACAAGCGTGTTATCTCGTCATCAAAAAAATAGAAACACCACAGTATCAAAAAGTAACACCACAGTATAAAACAAACAAACAAACTGTAAGCACCACGCCAGACAACAAGATACATAATGAAATTTTCACTCTGTAGCGGAGTGTGCGCTGATATGAAACTTCCTGGCAGATTAAAGCTGTGTGACGGACCGAGACTCGAACTCGTGATCTTCGCCAATCGGTAGACGTTTTGCTGTAGCAGATGACAAGCTGTAGACTGCACAGTCCTTCCTAAAGCTAGTAGCATAAATATCCAATAGTTCCATGTGAGGTTTGTAAACAAATGGATACATACACTTTAGTTCCAAAAGTACTATAAAACTAGAAACTTTAGATACGTTGTAAATAAACAACATATAATACCTCAACTCAGTGATACATGTCTCAATTCTGTACTATATGCAAAGCAATGTAAAAATATTTGACGATAATCGCTCATTTTACAAATGTAAATAGTTTGTACCAAAAGTTTCTTTAAAAGTTAACATGCAACAATTTTGCCGAAGAAAAATAAACAAATCCACTGAAGATAGCACAAAATGTTCTGAAACATGTTTGGGTGGAAACAAAACTACAAAGGGGTCTCGCGCAAGGCGGAATTCCTCTCCAATTTTCTTAGCAAGCAATGAAATACGAAGAACTGCACAATTCATAAGATGATTATTTCTATCCCAAGCCAGAAGGAAAATAAACAAACCCACTGAAGATAGCACAAAGAGAGCTGAAATATGTCTGGACGAAAAAAAAAACTACAAATGTATCTTGCACAAGACGGAATGCCTTTCCAAATTTCTTAGCAAGCACAGAAATAAGAAGAACTGCAACATTCACAAGATGATTACTTCCATTGCAACTAAATTCTAATTAATTCAGAGAAAACTGTTGCAGGTACCATGTCAAATATCTTTCTTTTTGTTTTAGTGTCGTTCGAAATAGGATGTGAACGGTTCGCTACTTACAGACGAAGAAACCTGTGTCACCGTCATTGTCTTACAGGTGTCAGGAATCTGCTCGTTCCGTATTCAGAGAGTTGTCCATCGTTTCCTTGGGCAACCAATGTTCATCCTCCTTTCCGGATTGTAGTTCACTATTTTCCTTTGTCGCTCACTCTATTCACATGTTTTTTACGTCTATTTTGTATTCTTTTATTTCCTCATTAATATCATGTACATTCTACTCATTTCGAATGTTTTATTTTTCATTAAATATTTTTATTTTTTATTAAATCTTATCAGTAGTGTCAGTATAGAGACGAGGGTTAGTGCTTGAATAATGATAGCAAAACCAGCAGCTGCATTTGGATCCAACGTCGTACATCCTTTGTAAAACATACAACCAGTTTCGACACCAAATGGTGTTATCTTCAGGCCCCAAGCGTAGCCTGTCATACGCAACCGTTTTCATGTGCAATGAACAGAATCGTATGCAGCGGACCAAAATTAACTGGATTCCGTACCTTCCGTGGCAATAACAAGCCCAGCGTTCTCTGATGACAACTGAAACTCCAAGACTCGTGGAGGCATGTCAAAGGTCGGATTGAAGGAAGGCACCGAAGCAATTGAGAGGCGAGCTGCTAGTTTTGTTACCGGTAGATTGGATCAGCATGCAAGTGTAACGGATATGATTTGGGAGAACAAATGGGAATCCCTGAAGGGCAGAAGACATTCATTTCGAAGAACACTACTGAGAAAGTTTAGAGAACCGGCATTTGAAGCTGACTGTAGAACAATCCCACTGCCGCCAACATACTGTAGATTTCGCGAAGGGATCACGATGATAAGTTACGAGAAATTATGGCTCATACGGAGGCACATGGTCGTTTTTCCCTCGCTCTATCTGCGAGTGAAATAGGAAACGACCAGCTGTGGTACAGAGTACCCTACTCCACGCACCGTATGGTGGCTTGCTGAGTATGTATATAGAGGTTGTTGTTCTGCACCTGTTCTGTCTCCTCAAGATGATCTCATCTCTGCTGCTTATATTTTGCTTTCATCTTCCTCTTTTTTATCCAACTCTCGCTTCCATGCAACAGTAATGATATCGCCACAGTTTTATAAACTTCAATTTTTTTACCCGACAGTGGACAGTGGATAGTTCATTTCTTTCTTTCTTTATTTCTTGATGAGCTGCAATTTGAGGTAGTAATAATTTTACAAGCTCGTCCTCATTCAACGCAGCACTAATTTCTGCGCCGAGCGGGATGGCCGCGAGGTCTGAGGGCGCCTAGCCACGGTTTGCGCGGCTCCCCCCCGTCGGGGGTTCGAGTCCTCCCTTGGGCATGTGTGGGTTCTCCTTAGTGCAAGTTAGTTTAAGTTAGATTAAGTAGTGTGTAAGCCTAGGGACCGATGACATCAGCAGTTTGGTTCCACAGTAACTTACCGCCACCGCCTTTAATTTCTGCCTCCATTTTACTTGTGCCAGTTGTTGAAGGCGATGAGATTTCAAATGACGTGCATATTCATCATCAGATAAAAATGTTGGATTTTTTAAAGTATTAAAAACCAGAAAATACTTGCTAATTACTTTATAACTTCTCCCATTTTCTCCCAAATGTTGCAGTACTCTTGGGTACTTAAGACGGTAATAATAAGTGTTCTGTTATCCAACGCACCTCTTAAATTTCCACCTACATGTAGATCCACAGCCATACTCTACAGTCCACTGTGAAGTGCATGGCAGAAAGTATGTCCCATTGTACCTGTCATTAGGACATTTTCCCGTTCCATTCACGTATGGGTCACGGAAAGAATGACTGACTGAATGAATGTTTCTGTGCATGCTGTAATTAATCTATCTTGTTCTCGCGACCCCTGGGGGAGCTATATGTTGGGCTTTGTAGTGTACTCCTAGAGTCATCATTTGTAATTGGTTCTTGAAATTTTCTAATAGATTTTCTCGGGAGAATTTACGTCTATCTTCAAGAGTGTGCTGTGACACTCTCCTTTGGATCAAACAAACCTGTCGCCATTCGTGCTGCCCTTCTCTGTATATGTTCAATATCCCCTTACCACACATCTGAACAATATTCTAGGATAGGTCGCACGAGTGATTTGTAACCAATCTCTTTTGTAGACTGATTGCATTCCATAGCATTCCTGCTGTACCCACAACTGAGCCAATCTGATCGTTCCATTCCATGGCCCCACTGACTGTTACCCCCATGTATTTGTATGAGTTTACAGAACCAAACTGTGACTTTCTGATATTATAGTCACAGGGTACTACATTTTTTTCGTTTTGTCGAATGTAAGGTTTTACCCTTCTGAACACCAAAAGCAAGTTGCCAGTCAGTGCTCCATTTTGGAACCTTACCAACATCTGAAATTATTTGAACAGCTTCTTCCAGACTGTTCTTCATTGTAGATAAATGCATCATCTGCGAAAACTCTGAACTTACAATACACATTATCCGCAGGATGATTAATATACAACGTGAACAGCAACGTCCTTCCCCGAGGCAGACCTGAAGTTACCTCTTTATCTGTCACTTGCTACGTCACTTGCTACGTCCTCCCTACCAAAAAATCATCAACCCAGTCACAAATTTCGCTTGATATCCCATACGATCGTACTTTTTAAAATGAGCATAGATGTAGTGCTGAGTTCACAGATTTTCGGAAATCGAGAAATACTGCACCTACCTGATTGCCACCATGATCCATGGATTTGAGCACACCATGTGGGAAAAGTGAGAGATGGGTTTCAGACGATCGCTGTGGTGCTGGTTGGCACGGAGAAGGTCATTCTGTTCGAGATATCTCATTATTTTTGAACTCAGAAGATTCAACTACAAATAGAAGTCGAGGAAATTGGATAGTAGTTGTGTGGATCACTTCTGCTACCCTTCTCGCGGGCGGATATGACCAGTGCTTTCTTCAAACTACTGGGCGCGGTTTTTTGTTCAAGGAAACTATGCTAGATTACAGTTAACAGAGGGGGTGTATCCAGACGCTAACTGGGTATAGAATATGATAGAGATTCTATCGGGCCCTAGGGCATTGTTCAGTTTTAACGATTTCAGCTGTTTCTCAACAGCACTGACTCTAATACTGCTGATGGACAGTGACTGTGTGCAGCGAACTTCTATTTCACTCATCTTTTCAGTGTCATAAGAATTAAATTTTGGCAATATTCCTGGGTTTTCCTTTGTAAAGGAACGTTTGAAAACAGAATTAAACATTTATCCTTTTGATTATCTCCATTTTAGTTACTGACTCATTGGTGAGTGACTAGAGTCTAGCTTTTTGCCACCAAAGGCCTTTATAAACGATGAGAATTTCTTTGTGTTTTGTTAGAGTAGACGAAGTTCAGTTCTCGTTCCACAGACGCAACAATTAGATGATTCTCGTGGATGTAGAATAAGTTAGGAAGAATATCATAAAAAACAAAAACATGTGAATATAATACTCACTACCCTGATCATTTGTCAAGAGATTGTCAAAATGGGTGAAACCATTATAGTAAACTGGAACTACTAATATTTACAGAACTAATGCACTGTCAGAATTAAACTTAGTTATGCACTTTTAAGAAATTCATCATACACAAAATACCTAATCTTATCTGTTGTGACCAAGTGGTATTAAAATTGAAATCTAACAGACTATTTACTTAAGGTGGTCTAACGGCCGCTCTTAAGGTATTCACCTATAGAGCAGAAGTAGTTGCCTATCAAAAAGTCCTTCAAACTCTGTTTAAACTGTGCCTTATCTTAAACCAAGTTTTTATTTGTTACTGGCAAATTATTGAAAAACTTCGTTCCTGAATATTGGACTCCTTTTTTTAACAAAGGTAAGTGATTTTAGATCTTTATTTAAATTGTTCTTATTTATAGCATTGTTACTAGTATTGAAATATTGTTTGGAAATAGAGATATATTACTTGCAACAAAATTAATGAAGGAATAAATATATGGAGAAGCAATGGTTAGAAAACAAAGTTCCTTGAACAGGTTCCTAAATGATATTCTTGAATTAACATCACAAATGGGTCTTATTACACGCTTTTGCCAAATTTGACGAGATATCCCAGAATATGATCTGCTATTATATAATAGAATGAAAGTAAGCAAAGTAAGCAAATTTTTTTATATTTATATCTCCTACATCTGTCATCATTCTCACTGCAAATATAGACCTGTTTAGGTGCTTCAGCAAATTCTGGGATATGCCCTTCCCAACTGAATTTATTATCGAGTTGTAATCCCAGAAATTTAACACTGTCAATCTCTTTCGACCTGCATGTATTCGTATGTTATACACATGCTGGAAGGAAATCTCTTACAAGTTCTGAACTGCATATAGTATGTCTTTTCAAAGTTTAATGACAGTGAATTAGCTTTTAACCATTTATTAATGTCAGTGAAAATTTGATTATCAGCCCTATCTAAATCTATACTGACTTGCTACACATAGCAATGTTTGTATCATCTGCAAACAAAACAAACTTAGCATCTGCCAATGTAACAGATGAAAGGTCATTACTGTACACAAGGAAAGCTATGAACCTAAAATGGAACCTTGAGGAACACCACATGTAAGTAATTCCCAGTCAGAAGAAGACTGACTGCTTACTGCATAGGTATTTCTCTACAAGACTTTTTGTTTCCTGTTAGTAAGGTAAGACTTGAACCATTCTGCAGCACTGCCGGTGACACCATAATGTTCTAATTTATTTAAGAGAATACTGTAATTCACAAAGTCAAAGGCATTTGACAGGTCACAAAAAATGCCAGTAGACTAATTTCTTGTGTAATGAATTAAGTACATTATCACTGTAAGTGTAAACAGCTTTCTTTGTATCAGAACCCTTAAGGAACCCAAACTGTGATTTGGACAATCTATTATTTGCCATCAGATGCTACAGGTGATACTTGAAGAAAACCTTTTCAAACAATTTTGAAAAATCCGGCAAAGGCGAAATTAGTCGATAGTTTGATGGTATCTCTTTATTCCCCTTCTTATAAAGAGGCTTAACTTCAGCATGCATTAGCCAATCTGAAAATGTTCTGCTGATAAGATATTGATAACACAGATAACATAAGATAGAACTCAACTCAAATGAGCACTGATTAATTTCGTTGATATGTTATTGTAACTACTAGAATACTTCGATTTTAAGAGTTTTATGATGAATGCTACTTCTTTGGGAGATGTGAGTGTCATTTAGACCTTACTGAAGCTATTTGTAAAGACTGGTCTCAGATACTCCATGGCACTGTTTACTGAACTTGATAACCATAGGCAGTCAGCAACAGAAAGAAAATACTTGTTTAAGAGGTTTGCAACACTACATGCATTTGTTACTGATATCTCATTTGCTTTTAGAGCTATCTGTTCCTCTTCTCCTTTTTGGCCCCACCTGCCTCTGTCTTCCCTATATCCAATATATTTTCTGTTGATTTGCCCAATGGAATGATCTTTTTCTCATTTATTTATTTATTTTTCTCATAATAAAGTGGCTTAGATTTCTGCATTACTTGCTTCAATGTTTTGTAGTATTGTTTGTAAAGCATTACAATGCTAACATCAGATTCGCTCCTAGATAGTAGATACAGTCTCCTTTTTGTCCCACATGATACCTTTATTACTTGGTAATCGATGGTTTATTTGTAGATTTCTGTTTGATTTGAGTTACCGTTAGGTCAAAACAATTTTCAAAAGAGGGTGCAACTTATAATGAACCCTTTGTATTTCGTCTGAGTCAGAAGTATTGTAAACCTCTATACATATCATGTCTTTGAACAATCTCCTAAAATTCTCAAGTTTTGATTGGTTTATTGCCCTCCTGTACTCAGATTTAATAGATCTTTTACCTTAATAAGTTTCAACATTTAACACAAGATGTTGCATGTCATGATCAGATAGCCTACTTGCTATTGTTTTTGTAATATGACTTTTTCTCCTAGATTTGTCTACAAAGATATTATCAATAACAGTCTCAGAGCATTTCCATACCCTAGTAGCAAAGTTCACAGTAGCAATTAAATTGAATGACAATGTTACTGATTGCAATAATTGTTCACTAACAGAGCTTTTTCAAGAATCCGCATTAAAATCACCAGCAACCACTATTGCCTTGTTTTCCTACTCTGAGATGGAACAACAGAACTTGCAGATTTTTTATGAAGAGGTTCAAGTTTCCTGAAGGTGCTCTGTATACACTTACTTTTATAAAAATGAAATACTACTTCTATTGCACAAGCTTGTAAGTGCTGCTCTGAGCAAAATTTATTAATCTCAATATTCTTGAAATCAAAACAGTTTCTGGCAAATGTAGCAACTCATTCTCTCCCCATACTTTCTCCACAGAAGTAAGAAGCTAACTTGAATCCTGTAACATTTAATACATCTATACCAGTAGTCACATGATGTTGGGAGAGGCAGATTATATCAGTTGGTATGTTCAACTCTAATTCTTCAACATATAAGCAACTCATTAAGTTTGCCCCTTAGTCCTGGGATGTTCTGATGCAATAGCGATAACTGATTTTGTGCAATGCCTAAATTACAACTGGAGGAACCTTTTTTTCCTGTCAGTTTTTGAGTATCTCTAGTTTAGCCAGAGGCTGTTAGCATGAACTGTGTAAATTAAAATCTGCTTTCTGGCTGCCTGTGTTATCAACGTGAATATCATTTTCAGCCTGTCTTTGAACATCTTTTGTTTCTGCCTTTCCTACCCTAAAAAAACTGCTGTTCTGTCTCTTGCAACGACTGGTACTTTACCACCTGTGATAGTGCCCCATCTCCCTTAAGTTCGTTCATTGACGTCTGTGTTCACTGTAATAAGTTTAGTGTCTGTGCTTTGCAACCGCACCGCAAAACCGTGCGATTAGTAGAGAGGCATTGGAGAGGCACGTCCTTTCGTCTACTATTCGCACGGTTTTGCGGTGCGGTCGCAAAACACAGACACCAAACTATTACAGTGAACACAGACGTCAATGAACGAACGGACAGATCATAACTTTGCGAAAATAAAGAAAGTAAAATTTTCACTCGAGGGAAGACTTGAACCAAGGACCTCTAGTTCCGCAGTTGCCCACGCTAACCACGGGTCCACGACGCACCTGAGTTCACATTGTCATTGATGTTGCCTATCTTGCACATGGACTACTCAGTGTGTATGATTCGCTTATTTTTTTCATAGTTCCACACAACTTCTTCCTGTTTTCTCGATTGATCTGTGTTCAGTTTTTCAAGACCTATCCACTGTGCCAACTTATAACTAAATCTGAGGGGGGTGCGATGGGGAGGTTCCCTTGTAAGCACTATGGGACTTAACATCTGAGGTCATCAGTCTCCTAGGCTTAGAACTACTTAAACCTAACTAACCTAAGGACATCACACACATCCATGCCCGAGGCAGGATTCGAACCTGCGACCGTAGCAGCAGCGCGGTTCCGTACTGAAACTGTGGTGTCACCGCCAGACACCACACTTGCTAGGTGGTAGCTTTAAATCGGCCGCGGTCCATTAGTACATGTCGGACCCGCGTGTCGCCACTGTCAGTGATCGCAGACCGAGCGCCACCACACGGCAGGTCTCGAGAGACTTACTAGCACTCGCCCCAGTTGTACGGACGACTTAGCTAGCGATGCACACTGACGAAGCCTCGCTCATTTGCAGAGCAGATAGTTAGAATAGCCTTCAGCTAAGTCAATGGCTACGACCTAGCAAGGCGCCATAGCAATTGATAGTTATCGTATGAAGCATGTCTCATCAAGAACGATGTATACAAATGATGGATTAAAGTTAAGTATTCCAGAAGCTACGTACTTTTCTTTATAGCATTCATTACGTATCCTGTTTCAGACCTTACGCTAGCCTGCGTGAGTTAACGCGTGCATTCGGCCTCCTCAACCAAGTAGTGTGCGTAGTGTTAGCTACCTGCTAACACTACAGAAACTTTCACACATCACGAGAATACTATGTTAGCTATAGGTTTTAAATATAATTTTGTACTTAGGCTAAATGATTCTAAGGTGGTAGATTATTTTATTTTAATAAATAAATAAATAAATTCCGGGCTATTATGCATTGATCGGATGGATTTCAATTTGAAACCCTACGTTTCGTCTCCATCTGCGGAGGACATTTTCAAAAAGAGATCGTAGCTCTGTCGAATGTCCGATTCACACTCTGGCTCGCTACTAAATTCCGCTTCCGCTTAGAGGCGTGACGTCACGTATTTTGAATACGCGAGCGCAACTGGCCGTTGTCGACTGCGGTCGTCCGCTGTTACTATCATTCCGTGGCGGATTGGAAACTTGGCCACTGCGCGGAAACCCGCGAAAGTAAAATTTTGCTGTACTCAGTAGCGAGCCAGATTGTGAATAGGACATTCAACAAACCTAGGATCCTCCCTGAAAATGTCCTCCGCAGATGTAGACGAAACGTCGGGTTTTAAAGTGAAATCCATTTGACCATGGCATAATGACCCGGAATACTTTATTAGTTCTCACAATTCCGGCGGTGAAAGTTTAAATTTTACAGGTAATTCTATTGTTGACCTTAAAATTGGTCTTGATTCTGCTAAAATAGAGAAATCTCAACAGACCAGAATTGCTCATGAATACAGTGAAATTTTAGAAAAAGAAACAAAGTTATCCAAAAATAAGCATTTGCAACAAAAAGAAAGATGCACTATTACTAGCACTAACCGTAAATTAAAGGTCATTGAGGTTCTAATCACGATGGCTGATAAAGGAAATAGCTTATTATCGTCCACAATCGCAAATACGTAGCCAAAACTGTGGTATCAATAGCTACGATGCCACGGCGTAGGTGCAAGTTTTTAAGTTGGCACTACGACAGGGCACCGACGACAGCGCCCTCTAGCTGGCGCTGTGGAGCTCTACGAGCATCGCTCCGGATTCAGCGCGTTTGATCAAGAGCAGATGACCGGGACACTTCGCTTCATATAGAGACTTTGCACTACTTACGACGGGTCTAAGACTTCGCACCTACGTGCTCATCATTGCAAAGTTATGTAACCATTTATTAACTTGGTTTTTGCCTATAGTAAACATCTATAATTTTACACGCAGTACCGAAGCGTTTTACCTCTCCTGCTCCTACTCGCTTTCGTCATTCGGCCAACCTTTCAGTTTTCAGGAGCAGACCCACGCGCCACCTTCCACGCGGGATACAAAAGAAACACTAGCATTTTGTCACGCCTATAACTAACAAAGCTCCTATTATCCCATATGTCAGTTGGATGGTTGAAGTTCCCTCGAATGATCGCAAGTCTCTAGAGGAACGGAAGGTTCCAAATAACTGGAAAAGAGCATAGGCAGTCCCAGTTTTCAAGAAGGGTCGTCGAGCAGATGCGCAAAACTATAGGCCTGTATCTCTGACATCGATCTGTTGTAGAATTTAGAACATGTTTTTTGCTCGCGTATCATGACATTTCTGGAAACCCAGAATCTACTCTGTTGGAATCAACATGGATTCCGGACACAGCGATCGTGTGAGACCCAACTAGCTTTATTTGTTCGTGAGACCCAGAAAATGTTAGATACAGGCTCCCAGGTAGATGCTATTTTCCTTGACTTCCGGAAGGCGTTCGATACAGTTCCGCACTGTGGCCTGATAAACAAAGTAAGAGCCTACGGAATATCAGACCATCTATGTGGCTGGATTGAAGAGTTTTTAGCAAACAGAACACAGCATGTTGTTCTCAATGGAGAGACGTCTACAGACATTAAAGTAACCTCTGGCGTGCCACAGGGGAGTGTTATGGGACCATTGCTTTTTACAATATATATAAATGACCTAGTAGATAGTGTCGGAAGTTCCATGCGGCTTTTCGCGGATGATGCTGTAGTATACAGAGAAGTTGCAGCATTAGATAACTGCAGCGAAATGCAGGAAGATCTGCAGCGGATAGGCACTTGGTGCAGGGAGTGGCAACTGACCCCTAACGTAGACAAATGTAATGTATTGCGAATACATAGAAAGAAGGATCATTTATTGTATGATTATATGATAGCGGAACAAACACTGGTAGCACCTTACTTCTGTAAAATATATGGGAGTATGCGTACAGAACGATTTGAAGTGGAATGATCATTTAAAATTAATTGTTGGTAAGGCAGGTGCCAGGTTGAGATTCATTGGGAGAGTCCTTAGAAAATGTAGTCCATCAACAAAGGAGGTGGCTTACAAAACACTCGTTCGACCTATACTTGAGTATTGCTCATCAGTGTGGGATCCGTACCAGGTCGGGTTGACGGAGGAGATAGAGAAGAAAGATCCAAAGAAGAGCGGCGCGTTTCGTCACAGGGTTATTTGGTAAGCGTGATAGCGTTACGGAGATGTTTAGCGAACTCAAGTGGCAGACTCTGCAGGCGCTCTGTATCGCGGTGTAGCTTGCTGTCCAGGTTTCGAGAGGGTGCGTTTCTGGATGTGGTATCGAATATATTGCTTCCCCCTACTTACACCTCCCGAGGAGATCACGAATGTAAAATTAGAGAGATTCGAGCATGCACGGAAGCTTTCCGGCAGTCGTTCTTCCCGCGAACCATACGCGACTGAAACAGGAAAGGGAGGTAATGACAGTGGCACGTTAAGTGCCCTTCTACCACACACCGTTCGGTGGCTTGCGGAGTATAGATGTAGATGTAGAAAATGGCATCTCCGAAATCGTTAATGATCCTATCCCTAGATTTAAAAAAAAGGAAATTAGGAGTATTTTAGATGCAATTAAAAATCTCATGAAAGAATCTCAGCCGGCCGAAGTGGCCGTGCGGTTAAAGGCGCTGCAGTCTGGAACTGCAACACCGCTACGGTCGCAGGTTCGAATCCTGCCTCGGGCATGGATGTTTGTGATGTCCTTAGGTTAGTTAGGTTTAACTAGTTCTAAGTTCTAGGGGACTAATGACCTCAGCAGTTGAGTCCCATAGTGCTCAGAGCCATTTGAACCATTTGAAAGAATCTCAGAAGTAAAAGTTAATTAACATTAAAACTAAGCCCACTATTTTGAGATGTCAGTTTAAAGGACATAAGGAAAAGCACCCGACTCGCCCGATAGTTAACAGGATAAACAGTCCATTTCACAAACTAGCGAGATTTTCTCCAACTAAAATCGAAGAAGCTTTCGTGTTAGGAAACAAATTTTCCGTTAAAAACACCGCTGATTTAATAAATAAGTTAAAAATGACAGAACGCGCCCCTTCCTGTCAGTTGATTTCCTTTGACATTACAAGTTTGAATACTAATGTTCCGGTAATTTCACTCTCAAAATAACTGAAAATAATATCGGGCGACATAAAAAATTAACAGAGCTACAAGTATCTGAACTACTGACGTTTTTACAGACAAAACTGAATTACAATTAATTTTCAGTCCAGTGGGAAACTGTAAGAGCAACCATTCTGTTTAGCTGTGGGACGTCCTTTAGCTGGAATTTTAGCAGATACAAGAAAAATTTCTCAAGAGTAATCCCATTTTGAAGAATATAATTCCTTTCTACGTCCGTTACGTAGACGATTTACTCATAATGTTTAATGCTAATGACTAAGATATACAACAAATGTTCCATGATTTTAACAACTATTGTGAGAAAATTGAAAAAAAAGGAATGATCGTATGGCATTCTTGGCCGGGATGTCCGATTCGGGTTCGGCTGCCAAGTGTAAGTCTTATTTCAGTCGGCGCCACATTGGGCGACTTGGGCCGATGACGAGGATGAAATGATGATGAGGATAACACAACACCCAGTGCACGAGCGGAAAAGAATCTCCAACCCGGCCGGAAATCGAACCCGGGCCCAGTGCATGGGAGGTGAGCACTTTACCACCCAGCTGCCGGCACGGTAGCTCAGCGTCTTCGGTCAGAGGGTTAGCTGCCCTCTGTAATAATAATTAAAAAAAATGAATGTATCAACGATGAACTTCAACAAGTGTCATAGGACGTCCGCCCCAAACAAATACAACGATCAGTTACGGACAATATGAGATTTTCTTTTTTAAAAAAAAAAAAAAAAAACGAAAAAGCTAAGCAGGCGGACATGAGAAAATTAATTTCAGAAAAGAAATAGAGAACTTAATTTCCTGGATTTGAAACTAAGATTACTTAAGAACAAAATCAGCTTTGATATTTTCCGTAAACCCACTTCTGCGGATAATACCGTTCCAGCTGACTCATGCAATCAAAATACCCATAAAACAGCTTTTTTCCGATCAGAAATACATCATGCAGTACGCACTCCTTTCGAAACCCGGCTAAAGGATAGTGAATGAGAGTAATAAGCGTATTTCTACACCTTTTCTAGGAAATGTAGCGCACAGAATACGTAGACTGTTAAATAAGAAATGTGGCCGCAAAGTTGATTTCTCTGTAAAGAAGAGTCTAAAACAAATATTAACCCATTCTACTAAAACACAAAAACATCGTTTCACATACTTTGGTATTTATAAAATTACATGTAATGACTGCCCTAACTATTACATAGGACAGACAGGGAGACCGTTTAAAGTAAGATATAGTGGCACCTGCTAAGTAAAGGTAAATGTGTAAAACTCCACTTCTAAGTAAAGGTAAATGTGTAAAATTCCACTTTTGTTGAACATTTGCTCCTTCTCCAGCACACGCCACGGACACTAGAAGGCATAAGAAAAGTAGAGATTTTCAAACGTTTTACCCACAAGGATGGATTCATTTTAAAGGAACAGGTGTACAAAAAAATAGAAATTTCCTAGACAGTTGCAGACCCCTAATTTAGTTAAAGTAACAGAGAAACGGCTCGATCTTCCATATGACTATAAAATATGTCATTTTATTCGCCTGTTAATAATAGTGGTACTTGTGATTCTCCTTTGTTTGATGTAAATATGTTTCTAGAGGTTTCTCAGGTATATATTATCTCCGTTTCCCTCTAAATCTCCATTCCTCGCTAAAATTTTCCCCAGGGCTCTCACCGCTGTCAACATTTAACCCACTTTCTGTGTGAGCTTCATTGCTTTTTAGAAGCGCTTCAAACTCTGTCCGGTTTTTGCAAATGCTTTGGCAAGTGACCATTAGGTTTTTAATATTCTCACCTGTGGGGGCGTTTCTTTGGCTCTTACATTGATACTTCCCGGTTTCCTATAGTTATCAGTGATTGGACGGGGAGTTACTTAACCAAAAAAAAAACCTTATGTATTCCCTACACACAGTCAGCTTTCTGGGCAGATGACTGATGTTAGTGCACACCTGACCAATGCATAGGAACCTAAAGTTTTCAGCCCTATGGTGCAAGTCTAGGAAACCACAGCCTAGCTCCTCACAGAATCTTTACAGTCTCTGGTTCAAGCCTTCCAATTGACTCAGAATCAGGAGGGCCAAAATCTGTTCTGGGGGCCATGCTGCAGATTCTCAGCTTCATTAAAACATTGTGAGGAAGACTGGTGTTCTCAAGCTTCTCTGCAAGTCACTGGAATGATCCACGTATGACTTCGGATCCCAGGCGAAAGGTATCGTATATTCCAACGTGCGCCACAATTTTCAGTTTCTTGCTCCCTGTTGCCTCAGTGGCTGCCAGAATAACTTCTTCAACATGCTGAATGATCCCCCCAGGCATACACACTGATTACACCTGGCGTTCCTTCCCATCTCTTGCTGCTATTTCCTAAGTGGAACCATTACGACGATCATTTGAACCGTTCGCGATTAATAAATCCCTATCTATTTGCATTCGCATCCTGTTGACACAGGACATAGTATGTTTCCCAACAAGTGAGTCTTACTCGTTCAGTTTCAGTTTCAGTGGAAGACGGCACCTTGATCTCGTTCGTTAGGTGGAATGGTGTAATATCCTGAGTTTTTCCTGGTCCCTCTTCTCCAGTAGAGGATACCTAGACCTACCATTGACACACCAATCATAGTTAATAGGACGAGTAATGATGGATCATTTACTTCCCGTGAAAGAGCCAGTATCCACAGAAAAGGACAGTACCTGAGGAACTTTTGGTATCTCGCAGCAGTTTCTGATCGATTGACAGCAGTCAGGGCTATTTCCAGTTGCTTACGAATAGCAATCAACTGAGTCTCTCCGTGAGAATAGCAAACGCAGCGGGGCTACATTGAGCCGGGTGCAATATTTTTCGGAGCGGTAAGCAGATAACTTTAAACTAAACCCGCTGATTCTCTTTTAGTTTAGTCTGATATGCTATATTACAGTAACATTTCAGAACTGAAGCAGTTAACAGCCAGAACGAGATATCTACTATATTACCACAAGAGAAAACTTGGTACAAGTTTCGTGTTATGGTGATTAACAAATTCGAAAAAAGCGTTAATTTAAGACGAATGCAGACAGGATACACACTTGTTAAAAGAAAAAAAAACTAATGTGACACATGATATGTTACTTATTAACTGCAGCTGTAAATCAGAAACGCCGATTTACCACGAAACAGGCTGTGCAGAACACTGGTAACTCACGAAAATTCTCGGAAATATACGTTTTCAAACATCTAAAGTTTTGAGAAATATACGTTTCTCATGTAAATATACGAGGGCCGTTCAGAAAGTAACCTCCGGTTGATTTAAAAAAATACACCAAGTTAAATAAAAATATTTTAATATATACATCTTACAACTACATCTTTGCACTATTTTTCTACATAGTCTCCATAGCGATTGAGGCACTTATCGTATCTCTTCACAAGCTTTGAAATTCCTTCTGCATAAAAATCACCCGCTTGTGCCTGGAGCCAGCCTGTGACCGCATCTTTGAGCTCTTCGTCGTCATCAAACCGCTGTGACCCGAGCCATTTCTTCAAATGCATGAAGAGGTGATAATCACTTGGCGCCAGGTCTGGGCTGTAAGGTGGATGGTTGATAACGTCCCACTTGAAGGACTCAAGAAGGGCCGTTGTTCTGCGAGCAGAGTGAGGACGGGCGTTATCGTGCAAAAAAACGATACCGGAAGTCAGCATACCACGGCGTTTGTTCTGTATAGCCCGTCGTAACTTTTTTATTGTTTCACAGTACACGTCTTGATTAATGGTCGTACCACGTTCCATGAATTCAACCAACAACACCCCTTTGGCATCCCAAAACACCGTTGCCATCAGTTTTCTGGCAGAAAAATCTTGCGAGGCTTTTCTTGGTTTGGTAGGCGAATTTGAATGTGCCCACATCTTTGATTGTTCTTTTGTCTCAGGGTTCACGTACTTAATCCAGGTTTCGTCACCGGTCACGATTCTGTTTAACAATGGTTCTCCTTCGTCCTCATAACGTGACAGAAAGTCTAATGCAGAGGCCATTCTTTGAGTTTTGTGGTGGTCGGTAAGAATTTTGGGCACCCATCGTGCACAGAACTTACGGTAACCCAATCTTGCTGTCACTATCTCGTACAAGAGAGTCTTAGAAATCTGTGGAAAACCAGCAGACAACTCCGACATTGAGAAACGTCGATTTTCACGAACTTTTGCATCAACTGTCTGAACGAGTTCGTCAGTCACCAATGATGGTCTACCACTCCTCTCTTCATCATGAACGTTTTCTCGTCCACTTTTAAATAAACGTACCCATTCACGGACAACTCCTTCACTCATAACTCTTGGTCCGTACACGGCACAAAGCTCACGATGAATAGCTGCTGCAGAATATCCTTTGGCTGTAAAAAACCTTATGACAGCACGCACTTCACATTTGGCGGGGTTTTCTATTGCAGCACACATTTCAAACTGCCACAAAAACTAAACTAGCGCAGGTACGATGTTCACTCGACCACGGCTTGATGCCGACTGACCTGTTGAGTGCGTGAACGCACAGATGCCGTCGCTACTCCCCCCACAACCCGCACTGTGACCAATCGGAGGTTACTTTCTGAACCGCCCTCGTATAATGAAATTAGGGAACTATTAGTTTTGAACGAAGATACTTTGGTCAGAAGTTTTTGTACAAGCGCAAATTAAGTTTACAATTGACGACATAGTACTACGCAATATATCACGACACCAGCACGAGTTTTGGTAAAATCAAAACGACAAACACGTTTAAAATTACGTCAACATTTTGGACCTAAGTATTCGAAACGATTTCTTCTGGCGAACGTGATTTTACTTCGAGACAAAACAAATACCAGAATTCGGCTTATAGACGTAAATATAATAAATGTGCGAGTTGCGCGTATTTTTGCACATGGCTGATTTTGTGTCTCCTTTTGCACTAGCATGTCAAAGATGAACACTGCAGCGTCAGCATATCTCTGAAAACCGACGTGAAATGTGAAACACAACAAACGCACGTCTGCTTGGTGCGGCTAACACGCTCATTACATAATGCCTACGCAACTAGGAAACGACGATTTTTATTTCTTGTCGTGTAATTTACGATCCACAATTCCCCTGTGACACCATCCTCCATAACTCCACGAAAAATGGAGATTACCATCTACAACCCCATCGAAAAAGAGGTCATTATAGTTTGAGCACAAGCTCAGATTAGGGAAAGAGGGGGGGGGGGGAGGGAGAAGAACTTGGTCGTGTTCTTTCCAAGGAACCACCTCCGCATTTACCTTAAGAGATTTAGGGAAATCACGGAAAATCTAAATCTGGATAAGCGAGTGGGGATTTGAACGGTCGTCCTCTGTAATGCGAGTCCAGTGTGCCACCTCACTCGGTCAGAACCCCATGTGACGAATGTGTTGTACCTTCAACAATTCTTTCTGGTCGGTTCATGCAGCGTGGCGTAGTGCTCGTACGTGGGATACAAACCTTAGTTGGATACATTAGAAAACAACATAGATGAGATGTTATTCCAAAGTGAGCAGTGCAATTTAAACTTGTTGGCGTTTCAAAGCCAGCACGCTAGACTCCACATTGTCGGCTCCCCCCGTTTTTTGCTACTTCTGCTGTGCAAAGCATGGTGCCTGTGAGACTGCAAGTAGGAAACTGTTCCAGATGTAAAAATTTTGCTTATATGCATATACAAGTACATACTTAAACCCTGTTCACAGTCCCTGGTGCGTCTATCGGTGCCGCCGACCGGCCTGTCATCCTCTGCCAATTAGCGTCATTGGATGCGGTACGGAGGTGTGTGCAGTCGTCAGACCGCTCTTACGACTGTTGTCTGTTTTCGTGACCTGGAGCCGCTACTACTCGATCAAGTAGCTCCTCGATTGGCTTCACAAGGCTGAGTGAACTCCGTTCCGCTCCTCCCACCAAAGGTAAAAATCCCTCATAGCACCGGGAATCGAGCCCATATCCTTCGCATGGCAGTCAGCCGCGCTGACCAATCAGCTATGGAGGCGGACAATATACATTTATATACTACGACCCTAATTAAAATTAAGAACAGATTTATGACTTACTTTGAGACTCTATTACAGAGATGTACACATGTACGAAGGCGTGCTGTAAAGTAAAGTCTCCGAATTTTTATGTAAAAATTCTTAAAGCGTTTTAAATTAAACAAACTTCAACGTTTTACATCTATATTCTTAATGTCGATGGATTTATTTCTCGAGGTAGTCGAATGCATTTCTCCCAACGAGAGACGGGTTTACCGAGCGAGGTGGCGCAGTGGTTAGATACTGGACTCGCATTCGGAAGGACGGCGGTTCAACCCCGCGTCCGGCCATCCTGATTTCAGTTTTACGTGATTTCCCTAAATCACTCCAGGCAAATGCCGGGATGGTTCCTCTGAAAGGGCACGGCTGACTTCCTTTCCCATCCTTCCCTAATCCGATGAGACCGGTGACCTCGCTGTCTGGTCTCCTTCCCCAAACAACCCAACCCCAACGAGAGACGGGTTTGCTGATACCGTCACTGCAACATTTTGACTTTGTAGACGGAGCCACAACCTCACCTCCGTTAGCACCGCTACATCGCTATCAAAGTAAAGTCCTCGAAGGTGCTCTAAGTTTTGGAATCAGATGAAAATCGGATGAGGCCAAGTCGGGAGTATATGGAGGATGATCGATGACAGCAAACCCAAGGCTCTGGATTGTCACGGCCGGCCGGGGTGGCCGAGCGGTTCTAGGCGCTACAGTCTGGAACCGCACGACCGCTACGGTCGCAGGTTCGAATCCTGCCTCGGGCATGGATGTGTGTGATGTCCTTAGGTTAGTTAGGTTTAAGTAGTTCTAAGTTCTAGGGGACTGATGACCTCAGAAGTAAAGTCCCATAGTGCTCAGAGCCATTTGAACCATTTGGATTGTCACGGATGTCGCAGCGCCCGAGTGTGGTCTGGCATTGTCATGGCGAAGAAGAGGGTTCTCCGTGTGTGGACGAACTCTTCGAATTCGTGCTTTTAGTTTTCTGAGGTTTCTGCAGTACCTCACAGAGTTTATGGTGGTTGGTGCCTTTAGGCGTGAATTCCAAATGCACCATACCTTTAACATCCCAGAACATTGTGACCATATAGGTAGTTTCTTGCTGATGGCATGGTCTTGAACCTTTCTGACGTCGGCGATCCTTTGCGGCGGATGATGATGATCTCTTGTTTTCGGAGTCAGAATGGTGGACCCATTTTTTCTCATGTGTCACACTGTTGTTACGGAACCCAGAGCATTCGAAGCACGCACAGTGCACATAATTTTCTGTGCTGTAACTCTGTAATGATGATCTGTACACGCTCTCATGATATACGACAATTAAGTGAGAGCTGCGTCTGCGTTATCAGAGTTCATCAACCCGATTTCGATTAGTCTCGTAGGTTGCCGTACGCTGTCATACACGTTGAGGTTAGCACCACCGTTTCCCTTATTACGAGCGCGATAAACCCAGTGTAGCATCTTTTTGACGTCAATACAATCATCACCGCACACAGCTTTCATTCCTCTATAGATTTCAATTGTAGACACGTTTTCTTCGGTTAAAACCACGATTACAGCACTCATTTTCTCATGCACCGACATACACCGCTCAAATGTAGTCTACGATGCTAGAGGTCTCATTGACCTATGCACTTCATGCATTAACCAGTTAGAGCCCATATATTGGACAGTGTTTACTACTGGCAGGGTCTGTGGCCGTTTCCCAGTTACGTAACCATACCGCTGAAGCAGCGGCCCACTGTACTCCAGTATCAACAGCTTCTTTCAGTTTGTGTTCAGCACTGCAGTAACGTGCCACGTAGATGGTGGTGGTGGTTAGTGTTTAACGTCCCGAGGTCATTAGAGACGAAGCGCAAGCTCGGGTTAGGGAAGGATTGGGAAGGAAATCGGCCGTGCCCTTTCAAAGGAACCATCCTGGCATTTGCCTAAAACGATTTAGGGAAATCACGGAAAACCTAAATCAGGATGGCCGGAGACGGGATTGAACCGTCGTCCTCACGAATGCGAGTCCAGTGTGCTAACCACTGCGCCACCTCGCTCGGTGCGCCACGTAGAGGCATACAACACTTTAATAGAGTCAGGATAGAGGCCTTACTTTCAACAGGTCATATGCAGCATAATGTTGTCGATCGGTTGCATGTCACAAAAAGTGATGTGTCTAACTTGTGCAGATACCACCCCAGCAGGAGCGTTTCCTCCAGTTGTCAGGTACAGGGTGGCGCACGAAATGTGTTACCATTTTGTTTTTGAATATAAACTTTATTGCCAATACAATCTGAAAGGAACATATACTACAATGAATAGCCGTCCATGGAGATCTGTTCTAACTCAGCACATGTTCAATATGTCCACCATTTCATTTCCTAACTCCCTTCAAACGAACACTGAAGTTAGTGATTACCCTACGTCACATGTCTTCCGTAATTTCATTGAAAGCTTTAAGAATACGTCTTCTGAGCTCCATTAAATCACGTGGACGTTTCGGGAAATTTTTTTCCTTTAGGTACCCCCAAAGAAAAAAGTCACATGGATTGAGGTCTGGACTATTGGGGGGCCAATTTTGCCCGTCATTGAAGCGACCTGGAAACCTGAGTGAAATGATCCGCATGTCGAAATGCTCGTTTAAAAACTCCAACACAGTGTTTGCTGTATATGGCCTTGATCCATCTTGCATGAACCACTGCGTGTTGAAGGGCAAAGCAGTAGCAAGAAGCTGTGGAATGAAGCTATTGCGAAGCATGCTCAAATAACGCTCGCTGTTCTCAAAAAAAGGGGTCCAATAAGTCCGCGACTGGAAATTGCTGCCCACGCTGTAATCCTAGGAGCATAATGTTGTCGTTCATGAAGCACTTGTGGGTTTTCAGTGGCCCAAAAGCGTACATTTTGTTTGTTAACCACACCGTCTAAATGAAAATGCGCCTCGTCTGAAAACCAAACGTTGTTGAGAGTTTCTTCCCTATCCTCCGCCCACTGAGCAAACAGTAGGCTCTGCTGCTTGTGTTCTTCAGTGAGCTTCTGTGCACAGGTCATCTTGTATGGGTACGTATGGAGGTCACTTTTAAGAATGCGTTGAACGGAGCGTCTGGATATTCCCAGTTGCACTGCTGCCTTTCTACACGATTTCCCGGGACTTCTCTGTACAGCAACTCGTACCGCTTCAATATTCTCCGGCGAACAAACAGGCTTAGGCCGAGGTCGCTTCGCTTCCAATACTGTTCCTTCCTATACAAATTTATCGTACAACCTGTGGATGTTCTTCTTGCAAGGGACCCATCGTGTGTTAAACTGTTGTCGACAACGCCTCTGAGTCGCAGCAAG
This sequence comes from Schistocerca nitens, assembly GCF_023898315.1. Classification (NCBI taxonomy): domain Eukaryota; kingdom Metazoa; phylum Arthropoda; class Insecta; order Orthoptera; family Acrididae; genus Schistocerca; species Schistocerca nitens. The sequence continues at coordinate 302,226,666 of NC_064617.1, forward strand.
GCTTTTCGTTTCATGAAAAAGTAACACAATTGTCGATCGTCAGTCTTCTATTGTCAGCCATTGCTGCTTACTAGTCTCTAGCGGTAATATCGTGAAGTACACGTCATTTCGTAACTCATTTGTTTTTCCAAGCTCTGCTGGTACTGCTGTAGAGATCCCAGCGGGATATCTAAGGTGCGTCGTAAATTGTGAAAGAAACAATTGGTAACACATTTCGTGCGCCACCCTGTAGTTGGCGCCCAACATCAACTGCCAGAAATATTGGAAACGACGTTTCCCGGGCAACAGGGATTCATATCTCAGACCAAACAGTGCGTAGACGATTCCATCAGGGTGGTCTTCATTCCAGAAGACCAATAAAAAGTTTTGCACTGAACCAACGGAACCGACGCAATCGAAGGATCTGGGTTCGCACATCATTATAGGACCATTGCAAAATGGAGTAACGTCCTGTTTGCTGACGAGAAAAGGATTGGTTTGCGACCAGATACTAGACGCGTTAGGGTTTGGAGAAGCGGTAGACCACATCTACAGCAATTTGACTGGCGTCCGATGCCTCCAAGAGATCCTACAAACGATTGTAAGGCCGTACAGATGTGAAGTCGGTGGCAGTTTCATCCTAGTTGATGACAATGCAAGACCGCACCGTAATCTAGCAGTGTCTCGGTATCTTAAAAGATGCAACATCAAACGAATGCATTGGCCAGCACAGTCCCCAGACATGAATGCAATTGATTAAGCATGGGACCTGTCAACGGTGGCCGTTGCACAGCGGCCGAATCCATATGAAGGTCTTCAGGGCCTTACAGGAACTGTCATTGAGGAGTGGGACCTCGTACCTCATGATAAACTTGTGGTCTCATTCAGAGCATGCCTCGAAGAGTGGAAGAGCTCATTCGTGTGCAGGGAGGACGTTCTCAGTACCCAGAACTGATAATGACCATCGTGAGATAAAGATTTTCACTGTTTTTTTGTTGTTGTTGTCAAATTGTACTTTGTTTTGTAATGATCTTTTGTTGTTAACCAAAATCGTTCTCGTTTTCAGAAAGAATTACGTTTATTTTGTGAATAAGTTATTGTACAAACTTCAGTGGGTGTACTATAAGAAGTCGTTGTAGTAAACTCTACGATAATCCAATATTTTGTTGAGGTGTGTAGTTACGTTTCACACCGCCATGTTCACGCTACAGTTCGGATCCCTCTAGCGGTGGAAGGTTGCTTTGCGGTCGCGAAGCGGGAAAATCGAGTGAGTAACACACATGACATCTAATACCTTAACCGATATTGAGAACAGAATAAAAAAATTCTGAGACATTGCTTTTTAGCATGCCCTCGTACATACATACCCGGCAGACGACTGTAGAGCTGCGTGGTAAAGGGTAGTTGACATTTCACCGCATGTTACGATTTATTCCTATTCTAATCGCGTATCGGACCCCGGAAAAATCGCTACACGCGCTGTAATTAATCTTGTGTTCACTGTCTCCACAGAAGCGTTACACAATAATTTGATTTATACTATTGCTTCTTCACTTAATACTCGTTTTCGAAACTTTTGAAGTAGACTTTCTCGGGATAATTGGCTTATATCCTAAAAGTCTGCCGGTCGCGGTGGCCGAGCGGTTCTAGGCGCTTCAGTCCGGAACCGCGTGACTGCTACGGTCGCAGGTTCGAATCCTGCCTCGGGCATGGATGTGTGTGATGTCTTTAGGTTAGTTAGGTCTAAGTAGTTCTAAGTTCTAGAGGACTGATGACCTCAGATGTTATATCCCATAGTGCTCAGAGCCAGCCTAAAAGTCTTCCATTTATAGTTTTCCAATATTTCCGTCCCGGTGTAGAGTGAGTCCAATGAACCTGCGACCATTCGAGATGCCATTCTTTGAATATGTTCAATATCCCCTATTATTCATTTTTGTATGGCTCGAACACACTTGGTCTGTATTCTAAGATGAGACGTACAATTGTTTCGTAAGCAGTTCCCTTTATAGACAGACTGCATTTTCCCAGTGTCACGCCAATGAACCCAAGTCTGCCACCTGTTTTACCTACGAGTGAGCCAATGTGATCATCCTATTTTATACCACGACGAATTTTTATGATCAGCCATTTCTATAGTTCACTGATACTAAAGGTGAATCGTTGAAATTGAAGTCATATGACACTACGATTTTGGGTTTGTTGGCCAACCGCGGTGGCCACGTGGTTCTAGGCGCTGCAGTCCGGAACCGCGCGACTGCTACGGTCGCAGGTTCGAATCCTGCCTCGGGCATGGATGTATGTGATGTCCTTAGGTTAGTTAGATTTAAGTACTGTAGTTCTAAGTTCTAGGGGACTGATGACCTCAGATGTTAAGTCCCATAGTGCTCAGAGCCATATTTTGGGTTTTTTGAAGAACATAGTTTTACATTTCTGAACATTTGAAGCGAATTGCCAGTGTTTGCACCACTTTGAAATCTTAGCCAGTTTTGACTGTATACTTGTGTAACTTTTTTCAGACAATACCTCATTTCAGATAGCTACATCATCAGCATAAGTCTAAGGTTACTATTAGTGTCTGTCAGGTCAATGGGCCAAACAGATGGTAGGTGCGAGATCCATGCTGTAGGGTGGATGAGAAAGAACACTCGAATGAAGTTTTGTGAGCTCCTCTCGGGTGCGTAGACTTGTGTGAGGCCTTGCGTTGCTATGGAGAGTGAGGAACACGTTGAAGTTGTTTCTTCAATTTCATAGCAGTGTGCGACCAGCCGGCCCGCGGGGGATTGGACAGGTTTTTTGAGACCTTGTTGCGATGAAGACAGTTTCCTTGCCCAATGACTCACCGTGCTTTAGTGTACCGTGAGTGTCAGGAATCCGGTAAAACATCAAATCTCCGACATCGCTGCGGCTGCAAAAAGATCCTGCAAGAACGGAATCAACGACGACTGAAGAGAATCGTTCACCGTGATAGAAGTGTAACCCTTCCGCAAACTGCTGCACATTTCGATGCTGGACCATCAGCAAGTGTCAACATGCGAACCATTCAACGAAACATCATCGATATGGGCTTCCGGAATCGAAGGCCCACTTGTGTACCCTTGATGGCTGCACAGCACAAAGCTTTACACCTCACCTGGGCCTGTCAACATCGATATTGGACTGTTGATGACTGGAAACATGTTGTCTGATCGTACGAGTCTCGTTTCAAATTGTATCGAGCAGATGAACGTGTACGGGTATGGAGACAACCTCAGGAAGCCATAGACCTTGGATGTCAGCAGGGGACTGTTCAAACTGGTGGAGGCTCTGTAATGGTATGGCGCATGTGCAGTTGGAGTGATACGGGACCCCTGATGCGTCTACATACGACTCCGACAGGTGACACAGATATATGCATCCTGTCTGATCATCTGCATCCATTCATGTCCATTGTACATTCCGACGGACTTGGGCAATTCCGTAGGACAATGCGACATACTACGCGTTCAAAATTGCTACAGAGTGGCTCTAGGAACACTCTTCTGAGTTTAAACACTTCCGCTGGCCCCAAACTCCCCAGACGTGAACATTACTGAGCATATCTGGGATACCTTGCAACGTGCTGTTCAGAAGAGATCTCCACCCCATCATACTCTTACGTATTTATGGACAGCCCTGCAGGATTCATGGTGTCAATTCCCTCCAGCACTACTTCAGTCGAATCCATGCCACGTCGTGTTGCAGCACTTCTGCGTGCTCGCTGGGGCCCAACACGATGTTAGGCAGGTGTACCAGTTTCCTTGGCCCTTCAGTGTATTATTAAACACAAGCCTCAATTTGAGGAATAAATTTCTGAGAATGTGCGTCTGGAGAACAGCAATGCATGGAAGTGAATCACGGACAATGGGTAAACCGGAAAAGGGAGAATAGAAGCGTTTGAAATGTGATATTACAGAAGGATGTTGAAAACTAGACGGACTGGTAAAGATAAGAAACGACGAGGTTTACCGCAGGATCGACGTGAGGGGAAAATGAAAACATTGAGAACAAGGAAATGTGTTCAGACATCTAGGAGTAACTGCCACAATACTAGAGGCATTTGGTGGAGAGTAAAAACTGTAAGGCAAGAGGTTTAACTGGTTCTAAGTTCTAGGGGACTGATAACCTGAGACGTTAAGTCCCAAAGTGCTCAGAGCCATTTGAACTATTTTTTTGTAAGGCTAGACAGAGATTAGAAGAATGAACGAGTAAAAGTATAGTCGCGTGGCATTGTTGGCTGGGAGAACCGTAAGGGACTATTGCTCTCGAATAGCATTTAGGGAAGTGACGAGCTTAAGGTCACCATTCGACGGACAGATCACCATCAACACTGTCACCTGCTCTTATTTCGTGACAAACTACAGAGAGGTTTGGAAATTACTCCAGGACATGGGCGTTTAAGTCCGGTGATCAGAAACTTTCCACCATAATCCCTCCTGCCTTTTGCTGTAAAAGCAAATGGGAAGCAGCCAATAGAACATGGCATACTAGGCGGTTACCGATCCAAGTACTACGCACGTACGACGTAGCTTAATTTCGGTAGTCTCACGAGAACCTGGGTGGGCAACGAGGCAAGTCTGCTGGCTGTCCAACAAGTAACTGACGACATTCAGTGCAAGTATTACTGTGATGCGAAGGTAATCCCAAAAGTAAGGTCTCCAATTTTTTTTATAAGTACATAGACCTGTTTATTTCTACAATGGTTTACACCAGTTTACAGCTTGAACATTTAGATATTTTTCGAAATAATCACCATTTCTGTCGATGCGTTTTTGTAGACGCTGTGGCAGTTTTTGTATGCCCATCGGAGCTGAATCGCTTTCCGGCCAAATGTTCTTTTAACCTAGGGAACAGGGCGCCAAGTCAGGACTATAGGGCGGGTGGGTGATTATGTTCCACTGAAACTGTTGCAGGAGAGCAACGGTTTGCCGAGCGATGCGTGGGCAAGCGTTGTCATGGAGAATGTGTACGCCCTTGCTCAACATTCCTCTTCTCCGGTTCTGAATTGCCCGTTTGAGTTTTTTCAGAGTCTCACAGTACCTGTCAGCGTTAATTGTGGTCCCAGCGATTCAGCTCCGACGACAAGTTGAAAAAAGAGGTTCATAACTTTCTGAACAGCATGGCGGCGAGCTGGTATGACATGGGCGCACAAAAACTGCCACAGCGTCTACAAAAATGCATCGACAGAAATGGTGATTATGTCGAAAAATATCTAAATGTTCAAGCTGTAAACTGATGTAAACCTTCGTAGAAATAAACAGGTCTATGTACTTAAATAGTAGACCTTACTTTTGGGATTACCCTCGTATAACGAAGAGGTCGGCACAGTTGGTGGCTGTCAAACTGTTGCCACCCTCCCCCACCACCACCACCAAAAAAAGGAATAGATTTTAGTGTTTACAGGCACCCCTGGCAGAGGTGCATCGTATCCTCCGTAGCGCGTGCTAGGTGAGAGGGGATGGCGTACGGCGCCGCCTGCAAACCAGTCTGTTACGTAAAGCGAGGCCGGCGGACAGCGCGCGGTTCGTCGCCAGTGCGTGCGATGGCGGCCTAGCATCCGGAGACGCCGGTAGTTCGTTCCCGTACCTCAGCACACAGAAGACGTAGACACGAAAATGACACACAGCGAGAGCGAACCGCTGCTCCGCGACTCCTCCGGGGGTTCTGCGGCATCGGCGGGAAGCGCAGGCAAGAAGGCGAAGCCCGTCTCGTACAGCGCCGTCGCCGACACCTGCTACGTGAGTACACAACGCCATGCGGCCACATTTTTACTAAGAGTCGTCCCGTCGTGCTGTGCTTCTGTGTACGCAGCTGTCCGAAATCGGACGCTGCAAACATTCTAGCGCTTCCTGTACCTCTCTGGAGTGTTGCAACCACTATAGAAGAGGAATTTTCGGTTACGTAATGTATGGAAGTGTGCCAACGTTTACATCCCCACGCAATATCGGTAAATTAAGTGTGAAGAAGAAAAGTAGAGGTTAGCTGAGGGGAAATGATACTGGTAAAACATATACTGTGTGCCTCATAACATAAGTTTCAGGAGCGTAGAGGTGTACCGGTATGAAATGAGTGTTTTTTTTGTGAAAATGAAACACTAATTTTGATTTGAAAAGTAAAAACATTTTATTCAAAGTACTGACCATTGCTTTCTATACATTTTGACCACCTTTCTGGCAATTTGTGGACACCACGCCAATAGAAATGTTCGTCTTTTGAAGCAAACCAATCAGACAACCAATTTTCGACTTCTTCTTAGGAATCGAAGTGTTCCTCAGCCAATGCGTGCCCCATTGATGAAAACAAATGGTAGTCGTAAGGGGCAAAGTCCGGTGAATGCGGCGGGTGAGGTAGCAGCTCCCAGCCAAGTGTTTTGATTGTATCCTGAACCAGTTTTGCTTTGTGTGTAGGTGCATTGTCGTGTAAAAAAATTACTTTGCCATGTCTTCTGGCCCATTCTGGTCTTTTTCGATCAATGCATAGTTCAAATTGATCATTTGTTGTCTGTAGCGATTAGTATTCACAGTTTCACGGGGTTTCAGAAGCTCATGACACACCACACCTTTCTGATCCCACCAAACACAGAGCCTTATCTTCTTGACGAATCGATCTGGTTTTGCAGTTGATGTTGATGGTTGTCCCGGATTAACCCATGATTTTTCCCGTTTAGGATTCTTAAAATAAATCCACTTTTCATCGCCAGCAACAATTCGATGCAAAATTGATTTTCTTTCATGTCTTTGAAACAAAATTTGACAAATGGTTTCTCGGTTTTCCATCTGTCTTTCATTCAGTTCATGTGGCACACTTTTGAATCTTTCCCTTAGCTTTCAAACGGTCAGAAATTGTTTGTTGTGCAACATTTAGCATTGCTGTCATTTGCTTCTGACTCAAAGTATCATCTTCATCCAATATTGCTTACAGTTCGGCGGCTTCGAACTTTTTTGGTGGTCTTCCACGTTCTTCATTTCTTACATCAGAATAATTATTTCTGAACCGTTGAAACCATCTTTTGCATGTTGCTTCTGATAGAGCATGGTCACTATATGTCTCGACAAGCATTCGATGCGACTCTGCAGCAGTTTTTTTTCAAATGAAAACAAAAAATTAATGCTTTCCGCAAATCAACACTTTCTGGTACAAAATTCGACGTTGTTGACACGATGAAAACATGTGATGTTGTTTGTTCCATGACTTGATGTATACTAAATATCTTTGACACATGTCATACCAACCAAACAAAAAAAAATTAAGGCTCGTTCACAACAAATGTTCCCTATCGACACATTTGTATCTTAACGCTCATTTCATACCGGTACACCGCAGTATATGCCCGAATATAAGCCGCACATTTTCCTCGTAATTCGGCCACGAAAAATTCCGGCGCTGCTTATTATCGCGTAGAGGTATTTTTACGCAACGTAGAACGGGGATCCTTGTTCAAATTCCTGGCGCTAGGTGTTGTTTTTCCTTGGTGCGAGGACGGAAACGGGGTCCACTCAGCTTCATGATGTCAACAGAGGAGCTACTTGAATCAGACATAGAAGTTCCGAGGTCTGAAAGTCGACAACGACCTGAAGAGCGGTGTGCTGAATCCATAACCATCCATGCATCATCCGCATGACGCCACAAGGTGGAGAATGACACGGATGCCGGTCGACATCGCCTGGTCTTCGGAGACCGATCGCATAGTTAAAATCACTGCACCCCATGACTGCCGCAGTAGCACTGGTACAGCAACTGTAATAAATGTTTAGAACAGAAAAAAAGTTGTCTTGATTGTACAAGATAGGTTTATTTAATCTACACGTGTGACGCGTTTCGCTTATTCGTGGCATCACCAGACAATCGATAAAATTTTTTGCTAATCGTGACCGAGGCGTCTTACGTAATTAAGAGTCCCATAGAACTCGGGTATAACAGCCAGATAGCAACTGTCAATGCTTCATTACTTCATCCATGAAAAAATCGCCCCATGAACACAAGTATGGCTTGTTTACATCACTGTGAGCGCGCGCTGTCACGCCGGCTACTAGACTGCCGAAACGCGTCACACGTGAAGATTAAATAAACTTATCTTGTCCAACCAAGACTGTTTCTTCTGTTCTAAAGATCGCGGAGTTACATTAGTTTGTTACTGTGTAGTCGACTCTAGATAATTCAAATTTCACCGGACCGCAGAAAAAGTTCGAGTAATTGAGAATTCGATGTAATGAAAATTTGACTGATCAAGTTGGAATCAAGAAATAGTCGAAATAATGGTACTCGTAGAAAAAAAATTAGAAGAGTAATCAATGATCTTTTTTATCGACGTTGCTGCTTGTAAGACATCATCAGACGTCACATTTTCTCCGGAATCAGGAAGACGACCCTGCGAGAAACAAATATTTGTGCAATTTATGTTGATGACATAAACTCAATCACTTGAAAATGGCATAAAAGGCCGAAAACCTAGGTCGTGATTAAATAAACAAAAATACTGTCAAATGGCGATGGGTTCATTTAAAAAAACTAACCAAACTGTTTTTATTTTTCTCCTTTGGTGAAAAAGAGCAAGCAATAGAGATATATTTGCGCTAGTGAGCGCCTAATCGATATCAAAAGAAATGTGAACGATAAAATAATATAGCAAACACTATAAAACAACCACGAAACTAAACGCACTGTAGTAGTCGCACCTCGGGGAGGCGCGATGTTGACTGTTGTGCTCACAGCTATGCTACGTTACGCGAGAACACAGGCATAATTTTTCCCTAACTCAAGAGAAAAAAATTGGTCTTCTTGAATGAGAGATAACGTTGGAGCAAAATGAACAAACTTCGGAATTCAATGAAGCTGTAATTCAAATTTCAAACTCGCATTATTAATTACATGAAGAACACGTCGGGGAAGAGAAGACTCAAAAGATTTGGTTCAAGAAGCGCTGCGATTCCAGTTCTATGAGTGGTAGCGAGGACAACGAACTTTGTGAGGAGAGTGACAGAAATACTAACACTGATAAGACAAAGACCAGTAGTTAAGTTAAGTGGCATCAGTGAAGACCGTGAGGAAAAGCCTGCTAACTGTGTGTAACAAAATGAAAATACGGTAAGGGTGAACAGCTTTTTTTATAAACGAGTAATGTGACAAATTTTTCTCTATTGGGTGTATGTCTTTCAACCCCACTCCTCCTCCTCCCACTCCTCCCTAAAATTTAAGGGCACCTTTTATATCTGGGTGCGGCTTATATTCATACCAATGGTCCGCCAACGCCATTGTGCTGATCCGAATGTTTGATATGACAGATGTAAAAAACTACCTGAGGTTGCGTAACCGAGGCATGCGAATCTGTTACACGTAGTTTAATTAGCGTCATGTCTTCTTTGATTGCGATCGTTTCCTCGCTCAAGTTGTCTTATTCAGATTGCGAGCGTATTTAGCTAATGGCCGTAAATGTGTCAGTTCGTCATGAGTCTCTACCAGCAGAGTCTGCCTCCACGTGGATGTGTGTATTTGTTATTACTTCACCTTGATTTAGTTTATTTCCAGGTGCAGAATCAGCATTTAGATAACTGCCTGACGAAATGTTTCCAGGTGCAGAATCAGCATTTAGATAACTGCCTGACGAAATGTTAAGTCACTAGATTCCCATCTGGTAGGCGTAATATTAAGATCCCCGTCAGGTCTCATTTATGATTGCTGTGTGTGTGTGTGTGTGTGTGTGTGTGTGTGTGTATTTAGTAATCACATAAAGGCGAATGTCGGTGTTTACATCAACAAGTCATGGCAGAGTCGTCCTCCATCACTGTCCAAGCAAAGTGCATGCTGCGTCTCTAATTACCTCCATACCGATTGGGCCTTAAACGCAAACATTCTCCCAATCGTTTTACGTAGTTTCATTAGTACACTAACTTCTTTGGTAACGTTTTTTCGATTGTTTGTGTTCTCTGTCGAAAACACAAACTGATGGTGGGGGCAGCTTGTAAGAGTAATGATTCGCCAGGTTGTTACAATAATTAGAAAATATGGACTTGTATTCGGTAGAAATGTGGTTCGAATCTTCATTCGGCAATATTGGTTCAGCTTTCCGACTGTGCTCTACGAGAAGCAGCTACCGTGTTAGGTAGTAGTAAGTCCATGACTATAACGAAATCACATTTTTTTAAATTACATTCTTAAAACGCGCTTCGTAAAATTTAAACTTTCAAAGCCGGGACGGAAATGTCTTACTTTTTTAAATATTTATCGTTATTGTGCCTTAGTCCGTCTACCACGATTCAATATAATGGAATATTTTAATAAGAATGCAGCTACAGTGGTGTACCGACAACGTACAAATTTTAGTTTCTTTGTTTTCCTTAATGCGAAGATGGTACTTACAGTATGCTTATTCTAGTTTCTTTCCCCTAATGTGACAGTACCGTCTTGAAAGACCTCGTATTAACGTGACGTTAAAATCCTTCCTGCCCCGTGTTCGTATACACAAGAAACTACCCCTGCACAGTTTCCAAAGCTATCACGTCGACAGCGTCTTTTTTCCTTTTTTCTTCGTGAAATCTGCACCAAGTTCTCATATTGAAACACGTGAAAATGTAACACTGTAAGACTCAATAACGGAAGTAAATTTTTTAGCCTGGAATTATCATTTTTATAGCCAGCTTGCACTGTTTTAATTTATAGTAATGATTTGGACAAATCAAAAAGAATACTACCTGTGTGGCTGTTGTTTTCATGTATACCCAGTTACACAAGGCCATTTCGCCACATTTTCACCAAAGAATCGTCACTAGTGCTCCACTGCAATATTTTGCACTGCAAATTTAGATTCTTGTATTCAGAGCACTTCGTCGGCAGGTATTACTGTATTCTTTCTACGTTTCACTTGCGAGTGCTTTTCAAGCTCCCTTAGTGTAACTGACACTGTTTACACGAAGACAGCATTCCATCTGTAGTGCGGTGGTTGTGTCTCTCGCTCTCTCGTTCATCTCTTCGTGCCACAAGACGTTTAATGACCTCGTTTGTATATCGCCGGAGATCTATAGTGTTGCCAGTCGCTGGGTGGCGATTATCTGAAGTTTTCTTAGTAGGTTGGACAGTCACCTGTTAGAGCTTTTTGCTGTTTTCTGGATATATGACATTAGTTTTCGTAAAGTTATTTCGGAAACATCAGTCAGTGCACATCGATTCCAGCCACAGCAGAGCTCTCGTCTTTCCCCAGACTCAACGTCAACAATAACAACGAATCTAATCTACAAATTACAATCTCTATCTTTCGTTTGCTACAGTTCGGGAATGTCTATTAATGATCATGTCCATCCCAATGCAGATGTCATCGTCTCCATTGCTTTGCTTACTTTTATGTCCTTCAGTTTTTGAGCGAACCACATATTGTTTATTATTTCCTTATTATTTTTTTACATGGCTATAATGAGAGCCTTAACACTGTGGAAACGCCATCCCTTTGCTAATTTCTTTAACAATAACTTGTCTCCACTGAAAGCGACATTTTTTCACCCGATGAGGAATTAATTATTCTCTTTACGTAACATGTTTATAATCACAGAATGTAACATATGGTGGTAAATTTTAGCCTGAGATCTCAAAAAATTGCATTTTACCTTCGGTCGAAATCTGTCACTATCTAAGATTAACCCTCTTTCGCTGACTAGATCCGTAACGTACATTACTAAGGTAACCGGTACAAATCGTGTTGTAAGGGAGTGCCACCCTGAGAATTTAAATGAGAAGTAAATGTGATAAGGTGACGGGAATATTCTGATCATCATATTCGTCGGTAAAGTCCAGACTGAATCCCAGATCAGCTCGCAGTGTCGTAAGAGATGTGGGGAAGGTAGCAATGTTGATGGTAATTCATTCGTCGGATTTGTTTGGGAAGCTAATTTGGCCACATTGGCTCTGTTGGGATGTATATGCTGTTACGTCACGTACTAATAACTTCTTTCTTCTCTCACATCGTTATCAGCAATACAAACTCAGCACTAAAATGCATGCCTTTAACATAATCACCTAGAGATGAAACTATTATATCTGCGACATAACGCGCACTGTGTGGACGCGCTATAGCTGATTTTCACAAGGGAATAAAACTTTCTCGGTTTGCTGGCTAAAATTATCCGTTGAGGTTTTTCTAGTAAAAAACACTATGCTACTTTACTTTTCTGTTGCTAAGGAAGTGAAAAAAATTGCCATTTGCTTTTGCATTTTATCAGAATAGAGTTTACATGCTTATATAACACGTGGCTGTCACGTGGTCGTTCGACCAGGTATTGTATAACCAACTGACTGTTCCGTGCTGAGAAACTCTAGAGCAACATTTTCGTTTTACTGTTGGCAACTGTGGATTTTCGGAGGTCACTTAAACATGACCTTCATCTCGGTCAGAACTTGTTTCAGCAACTAGTTTTGGCAGCGATTTTCTGTTTTCGCCGTTTTCCTCTACTCGATAGATTTTATATAATTAATTACCTTTGCTAAGTCATGCAAACTATTGATCTGATTATAAGTCAAATGATCGTAGCATATGCCGTTTTCTCCCCTGCTCCGCTGCTAATTAATCACGTCGTTAGTTGATTACTTAGAATACTCATGCTATGTCTCCACGTGGAATCTTTAAATACGGTTGTGTTGCCTACGACGCATGGTGCATGGTACCCTCTCGCTTGACGGCCTGGGATACCACAGAGCAGCCGGGACGCAAGACGTTAAGGAGAAATTACTGACGTAACGAGGTCAATGAACTCTCTATATGCATTCGCGTTACAGAATATAACATCTCCCAGCAAGGTCGTTAACCAACTGACTTATTTCAAATAAAAGGCTTGCAATTTATCTTTTGCATGTGCTCCTTATGTAGTGATGAAAATGTGTGTTTTTTATAGTGCCGTCAGAACTAAACACAAATGCAAGCCTATTTTCGAGGATAAGCTAGAATTATTAAACGGCCAACAGAGCACAAAACAAACGAAAAGGAAATAGAAGTTGTAGGTGGAATATAGTACATAAGGATAATTATTGCAGTATGAAAGACAATCATAAAGCTTTACCATCACCTTGAAAAAATAAAGTTAGATGTTAAATGTTTTGTTTATTTGCTGCTAAATATCAAGACTGCGTACACTTACCCACAAATAAACAAAAACTTAATTATGTGACTTCATTTTTTTGATATTACAATTAAAATTTTATGACTAATTTCTATGTCAGGACGCTATTTAGTTTAAATTCTCACAATAACTATGACTTTTCTAAGTAGATTTCCTGCATAGCACCGCTCTTCTCTACTGCTGAGTCCTTACTGTATTTAAATATGCCGAATAAGTGACTTCTTCCGATTGCTGTTAGGAAAGTTTCTTGTAATCAACTTTTTTAAGAGACTGCATCCAACATTGAAGGCAAAATGATGGTTAAGAAGATGAATGTTTAATATCCCGTCGAGCCTGTGTGGAATAAGGATCCAGATGGAGATCATTCGTGTGCTTCACAAAGGGTCACCCAGGCATTTGCCTTACTTGGTTTAGAGCAATCACTCAACCTCCAAATCTGGAAGGCTGGACGGGAGTTTGAACCGCCGTCTTCCAGAATACGAGTCCAGTGCCCTATTCACTGTCCCACCTTGCCGCAACAGCAGCAAGCGAAAAACCGAGTCGCAGAACATGTTTTGCCGAGGTAACATTCACCCGAGACTTTTTGTTTTGTGACCTTGAAATCTGTTCCTATAGCACTGCGGCGTAAATTTCAGGTATCCTAGCAGAATCTTCCTTTAATAAGCACATATTACCCAAAAGTGATTCATCAAGAAGAAATACACTTATGGAAAAAAAATCACAACACCAAAAAATAGTTAATGTAGAAGTTTCGGGAATACATTCGTCTAGGTAATATATTTAAGTGATTAACATTGCAACATCGCAGATTGATGTAAGCGGGAGATAAGCCACTGAAAATGTGAAATTCTGGCACATTAACAACCGGTGTAACCGCCAAAATGTTGAATGCAAGCATGCATGCATTGTGTTGTACAGGTGCGGGGTGTCAGTTTGTGGGTTGGAGTTCCATGCCTGTTGCACTTGGTCGGTCAATACAGGGACGGCTTTTGATGTTTGCAGTCCGCTCGAGTTGCAGTCCGACGATGTGCAACATGTGCTCGATTCGAGACAGAGCTGGTGATCGAGCAAGCCAAGACAATATGTCGACATTCTGTAGAGCATGTTGCGTTACAATAGCGGAGTCTGGGCGAGCACTGTTCTGTTGGAAAACACCCCCTGGAAAGCTGTTTATGAATGGCAGCACAACAGGTCTAATCACCAGACTGACTTACAAATTGGCACTCAGGGTGTTTGGGATAACCATGCGAATGCTCCTGCTGTCATATGAAATCACATCCCAGACCATAAGTGGAGGTCTAGGTCCAGTGTCTGTAGCACGCAGATTGGTTGGTTGCAGGCTCTCAGCTGGCCTCCTCCTAACCAACACACGGCCATCACTGGCATCGAGACAGAACTACCTTTCATAAGAAAACACAACAGATCTCCGCTGCGCCCTCCAATGAGCACGCGCTTAGTCGGAAATGTTGGTGGTATGGAGTCAGTGGAATGCACGCTACAGGGCGTCTGGCATGGAGCTAACCAATTTGTAACAGTTCCTTGTGTCAGTGTGATGCCAAATGCTGCTAAAATTGCTGCTGCAGATGCAGTACGATGCACCAGAGCCATATACCGAACACGATAGTCTTCCCTCTCGGTAGTGCTACATGGCCGTCAGAGCCCGGTCTCCTTGCGACAGTACATTATCGTGACCACAGCTGTCAGAAGTCATATGCAGTAGTTACAATCCCGACACGTCTCCCTGCAATATCATAGAAGGAACATCCAGCTCCTCGTAGCCCTGTTGCACGACCTCATTAAAACTCAGTGTAGTGTCTTTGTCGCCTTAAAGGCATCCTTGACTAACATCAACTCACTACGTCCAAACACTGGACTCGCATTCGGGAGGACGACGGTTCAATCCCGCGTCCGGCCATCCTGATTTAGGTTTTCCGTGATTTCCCTAAATCGCTCCAGGCAAATGCCGGGATGGTTCCTTTCAAAGGGCACGGCCGACTTCCTTCCCCGTCCTTCCCCAATCCGATGAGACCGATGACCTCGCTGTCTGGTCTCCTTCCCCGAAACAACCAACCAACTACGTCCAATCTCAAAGGTAACTAATGCCGCGACCGTTACAGCGTGTATTTAAAGCAAACATGATTTGTGTCCTCATAGTGGCACTACTAGTGTCACCCTTATGCAACTGGTGGGAAATTTGAATAGACACCAACTTTCAGATGTAGAAACACGCACAACCTCTTCTTCGTGTTGCGATATTTTTTCCATAAGTGTAAATGCACAGCGCGATATTAGACTGTAATGGGATATAAGAGTCGAACATCTGAGCTACCTTATCTTTACGCAAGCAGTACTTTTTTCAAATTCTTGTGAATGGAAGTAAGAAGCTGCGTTTGTCACTGGCGAACGGGAGGTCTGAATAGAGTAGGATTTATTGTCTTACTACGAAGGGTAAATACTCTTAAATCAGTAACTATCTCAACGATGTTTTAAGGGACGATATCATTACCCTCTCTCATAATAATCCGCTGCTACTATATACAAGATGATTGAGACAAAATTTCTAGTTGGTGTGATGAATGGCAGCTTACTCTAAATGTAGAAAAATGTACGTTATCGCAGATGAGTAGGAAAAATAATCCCGTATGTTCGAATATTGCATTTGTAGTGTACTGCCTGGCACAGTCATGTCGATTAAATATTTAGGCATAACGTTGCAAAGCGATATGAAACGTAAATAGTACGTAAGGACGTTAGTAAGGAGGGTGAATGATCGACGCAGGCTGCAGGGAGAATTTTAGGTAAGTGTGGTTCGTCTGTAAACGAGACAGCGTGTGGAACGCTATTGAGGCCCATTCTTGAGTACTGTTCGAATTTTTGGGATCCCTACAAGGTCGGATTAAAGGAAGACAGCGAAGCAATTCAGAGGCGATTTGCTAGATTTGTTACTGGTAGGTGCGATAGAAACGCAAGTATTACGGAGATGCTTCGGGAACTCAAATGGGAATCCCTGGAGGGAAGGCGACGTTCTTCTCGAGAAACTGAGAAAATTTAGAGAACCGACATTTGAAGCTGATATTAGAACGATTCTACAGCCGTCAAAGTACGTACATTTCGCGTACTACGTGACGAAGATAAGATAAGAGAAATTAGGGCTCGCACGGAGGCATATAGACAGTCGTTTTCCGCTCGCTCTATTTCCGAGTGGAACAGAAACGGAAATGAGTACTGGTGGTACAAGGTACCCTCCACCACGCAACATGGGGTGGCTTGCGAAATATATATGTAGATGTGGATGTGAATTGAACAGAGTCTTGGCCGCGCGGGTTAGCCGAGCGGTCTAGGGCGCTCCAGTTATGGACTGAGCGGCTGGTACCGGCGGAGGTTCGAGTCCTCCCTTGGGCATGGGTGTGTGTGTTTGTCCTTAGGATAATTTAGGTTAAGTAGTGTGTAAGCTTAGGGACTGATGACCTTAGCAGTTAAGTACCATAAGATTTCACACACATACATGCAACAAAGTCTTGAAAAGCATCTTGCTGTGAGTGTTCAAATATTGCCTTGGCGCAACAATATGCGTTTTTTATGAAGGTAACGCCACGTAGTGCTCTGTATGAAAATCGCTGACTGCGCTGTGTGCAGTCTGTGGCTGGTTTGACTCATTGTTGGAGTATTCGCTAGTGTACCGTTGGGCAGTTGGATGGGAACAGCACGTAGTGTTGGGCAGTTGGATGTGAGGCGCCAGCAGTGGTGGATGTGGGGAGAGAGATGCCAGAGTTTTCAGAGGTTACTATAAGCGGACGATCTGGACGTGTCTCCGTCAGCGAAAGGAAATTTGTAAGACTGGATGTCATGAACTGATATACATATATTATGACTTTTGAACACTATTAAGGTAAATACATTGTTTGTTTTCCATCAAAATCTTTCATTTGCTAACTATGCCTATCAGTAGTTAGTGCCTTCAGTAGTTAGAATCTTTTATTTAGCTGGCAGTATGGCAGTATTGGCGCTCGCTGTATTGCAGTAGTTCGAGTAACGAAGATTTTTGTGAGCTAAGTGATTCATAAAGGGTATCGGTTATTGTTAGTCAGGGCCATTCTTTTCTAGGGATTATTGAAATTCAGATTGCGTTGCGCTAAAATATTGTGTCTGTTTGGACATGATCAGAATAAGTAAAGAGAAACTCAAAATATCCACGGGTATGCTGCCGGTCCATAGTGTCTAACGGGCACAATATTTCGGCGATCATACATGTCGCCATCATCAGGTGAACTGACGGACTGAGCTCCTGTGAACGTGCTGGCACGGAGATCCGTACGCTATGGCTACTCAGAGGGAACTGGGTTCGGTCGCGGCGGCGGCCGATTTAAATACCCTCCGCCCGCGGCGCGCTCCCTCCGCCGTCTGCGCCCCGCGCCGCGGTCGCGCGGTGGAACAGATTGCGACGTCGTCTGAGATGACGTCGGTGTGATGGCTCTGTCCGCCGTGGTCGTCACAACTATACGTTTGCTCGATTTACTCTTGATTAACCCGATCGCTGGTTCCCAAGCCTTGCTAAGATTATAGCCACAGACACGGTTTATGAGGTCGTCATTGGTGCGAATTTCGATGGCCTCTCTAACAACGCTGTCCCAGTATCTCGACGTCTGTACCAGGAATCCTCGTGCGGTCATACTCCATGGCATGATTTTCCGACAAACAATGTTCAGCGACCGCCGACTTGCTCGGATACATCAGTCGAGTGTGCCTCTGTTGTTCACGGCATCGATCCTCGACGGTACGCATCGTCTGACCAATATACGACTTGCCACATTGACACGGAATCTGGTACATGCCGGCCTTCCTCAAACCGAGGTCATCTTTGGCGCTACCCACCAGTGCACGAGAAAACTGTCTGAGTACGTTCAGTTTTACTCAGCTCTTCTGTATCAAATAACGTAGAAGTTTTTCCGGCACTATCATTCTTCGCATTCAAAGGGGAAGTTTCATACATTCCTTACATACAAAGAGGATGTTTCAACCTTACTGCTGTCGTCAAGGTTTCACAAAGTACTGATTCTGTGGAAAAATTAGTGTCAAAATGAAAGATTTAGTAGAACTTTTTACGACTCACATTATACGTTAAGAGGAATGTAAAATGATACAAGATGCCCTTAGCATACTGCACCACCCGTAGTTCTAAAATACGCTGTTGTCCTTACAGGCATACGTTACAAAAGTCAGTTTTTATTATAATCCACGAAATATGTCACTTTGCGCTACATTAGAACAGAATATCTTGTACAAATATTTCCGTAAAGTTTCCTGCAGGTCCAGACTTTTGTAACTGCGGCGTAGATCAGTGTTGCTTATTCCGAGTAGTTCACAAATGCTGCTCTCATCGTGATAGGATGGCCGCGGGTAAATATTGTTCTTAAACTATCTACCAATCTCTTGTTTGGATACGATGACTCTGGAATCACAGCTAGAAGGTGATAACGATGCAGCGTGCTTCAGCTAAGTCTCTCTCAATAAAATGGTTACTGCCGGACAATGCGTTCAAAATAATACGATTTGGTTAACTGTTTGCACCAATGAAGATAATACTCGGTTTTGTAGTATGGTGTCGGGCTCCGTCTGGTGCTCACTTATTAGTTTTAAAACAGTAAGAAACAGGAAGATGAGGGTTTAACTTTGTGCTTATGCGAGATCGTTAGACACAGCACAAATTCAGATTTGGACGAGGGTATGAAAGGACATGAAATATTTTGATATTCGCATTAAGGAAAGCGCAAAAGAAAGGAAAAAAGTCAAGGGCCAGTTGGGGATTTGAACCCTGTACCTACTGGATGCGAGTCGAATGCACGACTCACGATCCACTCTCACAGCTTCAATTCTGCCAGTACCCCTCTCCTATTTCCCAGACTTGACAAAACTACTATTGTGTATTTTGCTGGACAAGTAATCATTGAAAAATGGATATTGCGGAGCAAATGGCTTAGCCACGGACTGGAGGATTGTTTCCAGAATGAATCTTTCACACTGAAGCGAAGTGTGGCTATTCTGAAACTTCCTGGCAGATTAAAATTGTGTGCCTGACAGGAAACCGAATTAAGCACCTTTTTGCCAGCAATGATGTTACCGACTGGGCGGGCCCTGATTCGTACCTGGAGAGCTACTCGTTCAGGGCGTTGTCTTCACTGGGGTTCCATGTTATGTAACAGCCCGGACAAAATATCTGTCACCCACTTAAAAGTGTACACTGGTATATTTTGGAGCGCTGTAGGACTGGTAACAGGTGCTCTGTGACGTTCCACGGCTGACGTACGTCGTGGCAGTGAAGTGTCGTACTCATTATGTGATGAGAAGTATCTGGACACCCCTATGTAATGCGGGATTGACCTATAGACGTCACGAGAGGCGGACCCATCAACCTTAAAGGAGACGGAGAGTATTGTGTTATGAGCAGAGAAGCGGTAACGGCACCATGGGTCGGGCAGCAGAGCTGAGTGACTTAGGATATGGACTATTCATTGGACGTCACCTAACAACATTGCCCAAGACACTGTTGGTGATACAACTGTGAAGAGGGAACGCGAACAACCATAGCTAAACTAACGCCCAAACCTCCAGATGCCAGACACTCAGATCGGTACCTGGCGTTGTATGTCGATACAGTATCAACCAAAACTCCGGTTTAGTTCGTACTATGTTCTGTCGTCCAGCAGAACGGACGTAAACGTTAATTGAAAGTAACACCTAAACTACGCGTAACTGTAACTAACTGTTACGTACACCTTTTGCAGGAAATTTTAATCAATTATAACTTATTTAGTGAACACAGTTGTTAATTTTTATTCCTTAGATGACCGGTTTCGATCTTCTAAGAGATCATCATTTGATCTACATTCCTTGATGACGGTAGGGATCGCTCGTGTGGAGCAGATGCGTCCACGCTGACGGGAGAAGACAGCAGTGTTTCTGTGGTGAAAGAAGTGACGCCCACACTTTCTTACAGACTGCAGTTGTGTGTTCAGTCCAGTCTATGTGATGATCCAGAATCAACCCCCAGTTCTTTACAGTAGAAGGAAAAGTTATTTGTGTGCCGTGTAGGATTGAGGGTGGAAGAGACAGTCTAAACTGCGTGTCATTAAGTCTTCTGTGAGTGACTGAGATTGCTTGGGTTTTAGAGGGGTTACGTTTCAGACCCATGTTCTGCATCCACTCAGATAAGGCAAGTAAATCGGCATTTACTTACTGGATGGCTGTCCACAAGTCTGTGTTGATTTGCACTTAGATGTAACTGAAGGTCGTCAGCGTATAGGTCATATTTACATTCAAAGGGAATAGATGACACATCGGTAATGTATAACGAGAAAAGTAATGGGCTCAATACTGATGCTCGTAGGACACCTGATACTGAATACCCCATTGTGATTTTCTAGTTCCAATCAATACACACTGTTGGTAGAAGTAAGCTATGAGTTGAACCACTGTACAGGAAAAAATTTGACTATTTGAGTTTAGCTACACTACTGGCCATTAAAATTGCTACACCAAGAAGAAATGCAGATGATAAACGAGTATCCATTGGACAAATATATTATACTAGAACTGGCATGTCATTACATTTTCACGCAATTTGGGTGCATAAATACTGAGAAATCAGTACCCACAACAACCACCTCTGGCCGTAATAACGGCCTTGATACGCCTGGGCATTGAGTCTAACAGAGCTTGGATGGCGTGTACACGTACAGCTGCCCATGCAGCTTCAACACGATACCACAGTTCATCAAGACAAGTGACTGGCGTATTGTGACGAGCCAGTTGCTCGACCACCATTGACCAGACGTTTTCAATTGGTGAGAGATATGGAGAATGTGCTGGCCAGGGCAGCAGTCGAACATTTCTGTATCCAGAAAGGCCCGTACAGGACCTGCAACATACGGTCATGCATTATCCTGCTGAAATGTAGGGTTTCGCAGGGATCGAATGAAGGGTAGAGCCACGGGTCGTAACGCATCTGAAATGTAACGTCCACTGTTCAAACTGCCGTCAATGCGAAGAAGAGGTGACCGAGACGTGTAACCAATGGCTCTCCATATCATCACGCAGGGTCATACGCCAGTATGGCGATGACGAATACACGCTTCCAATGTGGGTTCACCGCGATGTCGCCAAACACGGATGCGACCATCATGATGCTGTAAACAGAACCTGGATTCATCCGAAAAAATGACGTTTTGCCATTCTTGCACCCAGGTTCGTCGTTGAGTACAACATCGCAGGCGCTCCTGTCTCTGATGCAGCGTCAAGGGTAACCACAGCCATGGTCTCCGAGCTGATAGTCCATGCTGCTGCAAACGTCGACGAACTGTTCGTGCAGATGGTTGTTGTCTTGTAAACGTCCCCATCTGTTGACTCAGGGATCGAGACTTGGCTCACGATCCGTTACAGCCATGCGGATAAGAAGCCTGTCATCTCGACTGCTAGAGATACTAGGCCGTTGAGATCCAGCATGGCGTTCCGTATTACCCTCCTGAACCCACCGATTCCATAATCTGCTAACAGTCATTGGATCTCGACCAACGCGAGCAGCAATGTCGCAATACGATAAACCGCAATCGCGATAGGCTACAATCCGACCTTTATCAAAGTCGGAAACGTGATGGTACGCATTTCTCCTCCTTACACGAGGCATCTCAACAGCGTTTCACCAGGCAACGCCGGTCAACCGCTGTTTGTGTATGAGAAATCGGTTGGAAACTTTCCTCATATCAGCACGTTGTAGGTGTCGCCACCGGCGCCAACCTTGTGTAAATGCTCTGAAAAGCTAATCATTTGCATATCACAGCATCTTCTTGCTGTCGGTTAAATTTCGCATCTGTAGCACGTCATCTTCGTGGTGTAGCAATTTTAATGGTCAGTAGTGTAGTATCGTAGAATGTCAAAGACAACAGTTGAAATATAAATAGCACATAATTGTCTCCTGTTTGCCCGTAGCTTGTTTCAATTAGTCAGTCCCTTCTATAAGAGCGGTCGTCGTGCTGTGATTTTGCCAGAAATCAGACTGTTATTCATTTAAAAGATATCTGATGTTTAATAATTAGTAAGCTGTTGTTGGACTATGCTATCCCTTCAATGTTGTTTTTCCGCTCTTCCGCCCCTCTCTCTTCCACTCCCCCTCCCTTGCCCGTACCGCCGCGCCCCCTGCTCACCGCAGCACTCCCAGCAGTGCAGCGCCCTCAGCTCGCCCGGGCTTCCCCTGCACACGGCGCCGGCGCCTCTACGGTTTCTGTGTCTGCCGCCTCGCCTTATTCACGCCGCCGGCCGTGAGTTACGACATAGCGGCGCGTAAACACTCCTAATACCGCTGCGACAAGTGAGGCGACTCCAGATCCGCTTGTCTCGCTTCACGAAAGATTTCCACTCCACGTTCTTCAGTGTCTCTCACACTTCTCGGAGAAAATGTCACATTTGTTAAATCGGCGTCGATCTCTTCGCAACTTCTACATCGCGTGAACAATATTAAATTAATGCAGCGCGTACAGCGTACTGCGACGATAAACTGTGATGAGCCAAAACATTATGACCAGTTCCTAACGCGAGAATGAATGACAACTGATGACCTTACCCGGATTAGGACGGTACATAAGCGGAGGACAGACGAATGGGGGACTGATGACCACAGATGTTAAGTCCCATAGTGCTCAGAGCCATTTGAACCATTTGAACAGACGAATGGGAATCCATTCTAGCGACGATACGGACAAGGAATGTGGATTTATTTAGCGTATGGCTAGTACTGACAAGTCACTGATCGCACATACCTATACACGTATATACACTACCGGCCATTAAAATTGCTACACCACGAAGATGACGTGCTACAGAAGCGAAATTTAACCGACAGGAAGAAGATGTTGTGATATCCAAATGATTAGCTTCTCAGAGCATTCACACAAGGTTGGCGCCGGTGGCGACACCTACAACGTGCTGACACGAGGAAAGTTTCCAACCGATTTCTCATACACAAACAGCAGTTGACCGGCATTGCCTAATGAAACGTTGTTGTGATGCCTCGTGTAAGGAGGAGAAATGCGTATCATCACGTTTCTAACTTTGATAAAGATCGGATTGTAGCCTAACGCGATTGCGGTTTATCGTATCGCGACATTACGGCTCGCGTTGGTCGAGATCCAATGGCTGTTAGCAGAATATGGAATCGGTGGGTTCAGGAAGGTAATACGGAAGGCCGTGTTGGATCCCAACGGCCTCGTATCGCTAGCAGTCGAGATGACAGGCATCTTATCCGCATGGCTGTAACGGATCGTGCAGCCACGTCTCGATCCCTGAGTCAACAGATGGGGACGTTTGCAACACAACAACCACCTGCACGAACAGTTCGACGACGTTTGCAGCAGCATGGACTATCAGCTCAGAGACCATGGCTGCGGTTACCCTTGACGCTGCATCACAGACAGGAGCGCCTGCGATGGTGTACTCGACGACGAACCTGGGTGTACGAATGGCAAAACATAATTTTTTCGGATGAATCCAGGTTCTGTTTACAGCATCATGACGGTCGCATCCGTGTTTCGCGACATCGCGGTGAACGCACATTGGAAGCGTGTATTCGTCATCGCCATACTGGCGTATGACCCGGCGTGATGGTATGGGCTGCCATTGGTCACACGTCTCGGTCACCTCTTGTTCGCATTGACGGCACTTTGAACAATAGACGTTACATTTCAGATGTGTTACGACCCGTGGCTCTACCCTTCATTCGACCCCTGCGAAACCCTACATTTCAGCAGGATAATGCACGACCGCATGTTGCAGGTCTTGTTCGGGCCTTTCTTGATACAGAAAATGTTCGACTGCTGCCCTGGCCAGCACATTCTCCAGATCTCTCACCAATTGAAAACGTCTGGTCGATGGTGGCCCGTCACAATACGCCACTCACTACTCTTGATGAACTGTGGTTATTGTGTTGAAGCTGCATGGGCAGCTGTACGTGTACACGCCATCCAAGCTCTGTTTGACTCAATGCCCAGGCGTATCAAGGCCGATATTACGGCCAGAGGTGGTTGTTCTGGGCACTGATTTCTCGGGATCTATACACCCAAATTGCGTGAAAAAGTAATCACATGTCAGTTCTAGTATAATGTATCTGTCCAATGAATACCCGTTTATCATCTGCTTTATTCTTGGTGTAGCAATTTCAACGGCCAGTAGTGTATATTTACAGATGAGAACCTTATCAATAGATATGCTTCACAGCTGGATATCTGGTCCTTAAGTCCAGCGCACGGCATCTGGAATTACCGGCAGGAAGTCGTCTTCATCACCGTGACAGGCTCGAATGTTGCAGTCACTGACATTAGGATGAATATAAAATGTCGAAACAAAAAACATTCAGCGGTCTAAATTTACAGCTCTTATTTTATTTGAGCAACCAGTTTCAGCACTACATTACGCCATCTTCAGGTCCCCTGATCGACGTGTAGGAAGTATCCCAACTCTGATCACTTGCCGGTAAGTGACGATCGGAGGGATTGTTGTGTCAAAAATCTAAACACCAGTCACAGAATGCAGGCCCCTATTTTGACTCGATTAGAGTTGGGATGGCAATGGCAATGGCAAGGAAATCGTTTCTGAAGAAGATAAATTTGTTAACATCGAGTATAGATTTAAGTGTCAGGAAGTCGTTTCGGAAAGTATTTGTATGGAGTGTAGCCATGTATGGAAGTGAAACATGGACGATAACTAGTTTGGACAAGAAGAGAATAGAAGCTTTCGAAATGTGGTGCTACAGAAGAATGCTGAAGATAAGGTGGGTAGATCACGTAACTAATGAGGAGGTACTGAATAGGATTGGGGAGAAGAGAAGTTTGTGGCACAACTTGACTAGAAGAAGGGATCGGTTGGTAGGACATGTCCTGAGGCATCAAGGGATCACAAATTTAGCATTGGAGGGCAGCGTGGAGGGTAAAAATCGTAGAGGGAGACCAAGAGATGAATACACTAAGCAGATTCAGAAGGATGTAGGTTGCAGTAGGTACTGGGAGATGAAGAAGCTTGCACATGATAGAGTAGCATGGAGAGCTGCATCAAACCAGTCTCAGGACTGAAGACCACAACAACAACAGAGTTGGGATTATTCCTACACATTGGTCAGGGGATCTGAAGATGGTGTAATGTAGCGCTGAAACTGGTTGCTCAGTAAAGCAAGGACTGTAAATTTAGTCTGCAGAAGGTGTTTTGTTTCGACATCTCATACTGAACAGCCGAGGTCCGCAACCATCTGTATAAGGGTGGACTTACAGAGGTGCGATGAATAGTTTGTTGTGGAGCTCCACAGTTACTGTCTGGATTAGGCAGCTTTTTCCACTTGTGGAGAGTTCTGCACCGGCCATGGCCTTTCCTGAGACTCTTCAGGGCAGTACAGCTCTTACGTGATAGGTGGGATCCACTTGGATGGGAATTGGTCTTGATAGGAATGTGGGCGAAGTATATTCGGCTATTTAATAGTGGACATGGCGGTTCTGAAAGCGAGCATATATACGTGCAAGCGTCAAGTTTAAAGCGGAAGTTTTACTAAGTACAGTAATAGTCACTTTAGAAACTCCTGACATGTTCTTAACAGTGTACGTGCTCACTTTCGCAGTATAAAACCAAACAAAGATGCAAGAAGCTTTTACTTGATGAGCTACCTTTGTTTTAGACTTAACTTTAACACTGACAAATTAAAGTATCAAGTTTAAGACACTGTTTACAAAATCTAATGGATTCGACTGTTTGCCGGTTTAATCTTCGTATGTTGATACTGTAATACTTTACCCTTCGCCAGCAAGCCAGACAGAAACTTCCTGCATCTTTGTACTGTTTTTTTGTAGACATCACTTAAGAATGGCGTGTGAGGCCATAATTTGCCAATTGTGTGTAATTAAATAGAGTATTAGGTTGGTACATAAGTTCGTAGCGTTTTTGTTTTGCATGTAGGTTTCCCGGTTGCCATGGGTTTATTTATCGATCGTAATTTTTTATTTGTAGTTCACTGTTGCTATTTAAGTTTACTTATTGTCATTTTGTCATTTGGAGATAGTGAGTAGAGCTGTGAAAGCTATAAATAGGAGTGCCAAGTGGAGAAATCGGAACTTTTCCGACATACGTTTCTGCTTCAGTTCAACAGAGGGGTGATTGCAGCGAGGCAGCCAGAAACATTTGCGCTGTATATGAGGATAATGCCACTGGACAGAGCACGGCAAGAAAATGATTTTCTCGTTTTAAGGAGGATCGTTTTGATATTAGTGACTCTCCTCGTTCAGAAAGACCTTTAGTGTTTGATGAAAAGAGTTTAAACGCATTAATCCACAGCAATTCACGTCAGTGTACTTAAGAACTGGCAAATGTCATGAACGGTGGTCATTCCACCATCGTGCGACATTTTCATACAATGGCAAAGGTTAAAAAATCAGGTGTAGGGATATCGCATGCTCTACGCTAAAATCACAAATATTAGTGGGTGGCCATATGTACATCTCTGCTTGCTCGCCACGCGGGGTAGCCGCGCGGTCTAGGGCGCCTTGTCACGGTCCGTGCGGCTCCCCCCGCCGGAGGTTTGAGTCCTCCCATCTGGCATGGGAGTGTGTGTGTTGTCCATAGCGTAAGTTAGTTTAATTTAGATTCAGTAGTGTGTAGGCTCAGGGATTGATGACCTCAACAGTTTGGTCCCATAAGACCTTACCACAGATTTCCCAATTTCTGCTTACTCGTCATCAACTGGCTCGTGAACAACACCGACCACTCCTATCCTCTGTCGCTGCTGATGACGGGAACATAAGAAAAACAAAGGAATGGTTGAATACAAAGTGAGCAGCAACTTCGCGAACAAAGACCTGCGCGCACCCACAAAAGATAATGTTATGCATCTGGTGGAACAGCAATGTTGTGGTGTTCTACAAAAAAGTGTATCTTCTAATTTCACATAAGCTGGACTTTCATAGAAGGCATATATATATATATATATATATATATATAAAGCCTTGATGGTCCATGTGACATCCTCTGCTTCTACAAGTCTTATTTATCGTCTACAAGCTAAGACGTAGCTATTGTAAGCTATGAGCCTCGGACAAAGTTACGATCGACCTTTCTAACTTGTAAGCAATATTGCTACACTAGTGTGAAAAGAACATCAGTTGATTCAGTCGTCAGAATTAATGTTATCCACCCCTTCTGTCTCATTCGATCTCAAGTCTTCCAAATCTCGGATCAGTTCTGTCCAATACTGGATCCCATACGTCTTCCATATAGACTGCCATATACAGGGTGAAAAGTATTTAAACCGACAAACTCTGGGAGGTTGTAGGGGACATTAAAACAAATATTTTCCCCTAATGTCATTTTTTTCCTATGAGGATTATTTAAACCGGTGGAGGCCATATTACGCTCGTCAGTTTTAGAGGCCGTACTACGCTCGTTTGTTGTTAGAGGGCGTATTACGCTAATCAGTTGTAGGCAACTGCTGTCCACCAGTGTAGTGGTGCATTGTCTCTGTTAACTAATGGAGCGATACACCGGGAGTGAGTACACCGCTATGGTTGGTGCGTACGATGTAGAGCACCACAACGGACGAGCTGCACAGCGGGTTTATCAACAACAATATCCTAATCGCCGTATCCCGCATCATACGACCTTTGCTGCTGTGTACCAACGTCTGCGTGAGACCGGGTCATTTAGCAGACTACCTGGACAGGGACGCCGTAACACGGTAAGAACGCTGCAATTTGAGGAAGCTGTCTTGCAGCATGTGGAATTGCTGGAAGAAGTCCCGCTCCCTACAAGACAACGCATGTGGTTCCAACATGGCGGGGCGCCGGCACATTTCAGTCGTCGTGTGCGTCGATTCCTGGACCGACGGTTCCCAGAAACGTGGATTGGCAGAGGTGGTCCTGTACCATGGCCTGCTCGATCCCCAGATATGTCCCCTCTGGACTTTTTTGTGTGGGGAAGGATGCGCAGCCTTGTTTAGGCTACTCTTGTTGCATCAGAAGAGGATCTGGTTGCCCGAATAGTAGCAGCAGCAGGAACAATTCAGGATACTCCTGGGGTTTTTGCCCGTGTCAGACAGAACATGATCCGACGGTGTAACCTTTGTTTATGTGTCAATGGAGGCATTTTTGAAAATCTACTGTAATTGAAATTGGGTTGTGTTAATGTGTTGTCTCTTGGTCATAAATAAATGGAAAAGTGTTTGTTGGTTTAATTAATTTGCCACCAGAGAAATCTTCCGGTTTTAATACTCCTCATACGAAGAAATGACATTAGGGAAAGATATTTGTTTTGATGTCCCCTACAACCTCCCAGAGTTTGTCGGTTTAAATACTTTTCACCCTGTATACTTCTTTTGCGTCATCAGTGAAGTCCTCCTCCTAATGGAGGTTGAATTTGCTGATACTGGGAAGTTAGAAGGAGCGATCTATTTTACTTGATAAAAACTAACTAAAGCCAAGTTCGCATAAATATTTGTTTATTTGCTAACAATTAGTTTTGACAGACTTTGCTATATCTTCAGGTCTTCAAAAATTTATATTATAAAAAACCGTTTCCTTGTAAATAAAGAAATATTTATGTGATCTAGGCTTTAGAAAGTTTTTGCCCAATAGAGGCATTCAGTGTGTTCTTTCCACCTGTCCGCTGTCTCCTGTGCGTTGAACACTGGATTTGCCTTAGCGTATGACCGTTGGTCTACACTCGGGAGAGGCCATCTGCATGCAGCCGTGGCGCAGGCAGCGAGCGTGTGTGGCACGCGTAAGGTGTGGTGAGGTGAGGTGAGTGACGCCGCAGTGGAATCGCCCGCGAGGCCAGCACTTGCTGCTGCTGCTGCCGCTTTTTGAGATGCAAATCCCGCCGGCCCAGCCTGATCCGCTTCGGTGGAGGCCAGAGCCGAGGCTCTCGCTGCCAACTTGATCCCTTCCGAGCACGCGTGCCGCCTCCACTTAGTGAGCGCCAGTACAGCCACATGTGGTGCTCGCGTATCACTGCTTATAGCTCCAGTTGCAGGAAACTAATTTGTGAGCATAACATGACAACACTACAGGGTGACTCAGCTGCCCTATCTAAAGGTATAATGCAACCCGCAGCACCTTCAAAAACCAAGCGCGGAATTTTCATTTTCTCTTGCTCGCTATGCGCAAACTATGCGTCCTACAGACAGAACGAAAATGAGATTTTTGTAGGAAGTTTAATATACACTACTGGCCATTAAAATTGCTATACCAAGAAGAAATGCAGATCATAAACGGGTATTCATTCGACAAATATACTATACTAGAACTGACATGTGATTACATTTTCACGCAATTTGGGTGTATAGATCCTGAGAAATCAGTACCCAGAACAACCACCTCTGGCCGTAATATCGGCCTTGATACGCCTGGGCATTGAGTCAAACAGAGCTTGGATGGCGTGTGATACAGCTGCCCAGCCAACTTCAACACGATACCACAGTTCATCGAGAGTAGTGACTGGCGTATTGTGACGAGCCAGTTGCTCGGCCACCATTGACCAGACGTTTTCAGTTGGTGAGAGATGTGGAGAATGTGCTGGCCAGGGCAGCAATCTAACATTTTCTGTATCCAGAAAGGCCCATACAAGACCTGCAACATGCGGTCGTGCATTGTCCAGCTGAAATGTAGGGTTTCGCAGGGATCGAATGAAGGGTAGAGCCACGGGTCGTAACACATCTGAAATGTAACGTCCACTGTTCAAACTGCCGTCAATGCGAACAAGAGGTGACCGATTCGTGTAACCAATGGCACCCCATACCATCACGCCGGGTGATACGCCAGTATGGCGATGACGAATACACGCTTCCAACGTGCGTACACCTCGATGTCGCCAAACACGGATGCGACTGTCATGATTCTGTAAACAGCACCTGGATTCATCCGAAAAAATGACGTTTTGCCATTCGTACACCCAGATTCGTCGTTGAGTACACCATCGCAGGCGCTCCTGTCTGTGATGCAGCGTCAAGGGTAACCACAGCCATGGTCTCCGAGATGATAGTCCATGCTGCTGAAAAACGTCGTCGAACTGTTCGTGCAGATGGCTGTTGTCTTGCAAACGTCCCCATCTGTTGACTAAGGGATCGTGACGTGGCTGCACGATCCGTTACAGCCATGCGGATAAGATGCCTGTCATCTCGGCTGCCAGTGATACGAGGCCGTTGTGAGCCAGCACGGCGTTCCGTATTACCCTCCTGAACCCACCGATCCCATATTCTGCTAACAGTCATTGGATCTCGACCAACGCGAGCAGCAATGTCGCAATACGATAAACCGCAATCGCGATAGGCTACAATCCGACCTTTACCAAAGTCGGAAACGTGATGGTACGCATTTCTCCTCCTTACACGAGGCATCTCAACAGCGTTTCACCAGGCAACGCTGGTCAACCGCTGTTTGTGTATGAGAAATCGGTTGGAAACTTTCCTCATATCAGCACGTTGTAGGTGCCGCCACCGGCGCCAACCTTGTGTGAATGCTCTGAAAAGCTAATCATTTGCATATCACAGCATCTTCTTCCTGTCGGTTAAATTTCGCATCTGTAGCACGTCATCTTCGTGGTGTAGCAATTTTAATGGCCAGTAGTGTAGTTAAATTTTGTACTCGGATACATTGTTGTTGGACGACACGGTTTGAAGGTAACGTTTGTACGTTTGTTTTGAATATTTCGAAATCTACAGTCTCTAGCGAAAACATATCCCAGTACAAAATTTAACTACATAAAATTTCCTACAAAAATGTCCAGTTCATTTTTTCTGTACGATTCTTAGTTGGCGCGCAGCGAGGGAGAGTACACGAAAATCTTGCCTATGGTATTTGAAAGCGTTGCAGGTTGCATAAAATCCATAGCTAGAGAGAGCTGGATCGTCCTGTATAACACCTAGAAATCGGCTGTGTTTCAAGGAGGAAGGATCAGCGTTTCACGTGTTGTCGACAAAGACATTATTTACGTATAGGACAGAAGCTCGGATAAGGGGAACTGTGGGGAAGGAAAATATTACCGTCTGGTAAAGCCATCAGATGATCAACACCAACTGCACAATGACTTAGACAAGACATCTGTATGGTGCAAAAGTGACAATTGACTCTAAATAACGAAAAGTGTGAAGTATCCGCATGAGTACTAAAAGAATTCCACTAAATTTCGGTTACACGACAAATCACACAAATCTAAAGGCTGTAAATTCAACTAAATACTTACAAGAATTACAATTACTAATAACTTCAATTGGAACCATCACGTAGATAATGCTGTGGGTAAAGCAAGCCAAAGACTGTGATTTATTGGTAGAACACCTAGAAAATGCAACAGATCGACTAAAGAGACTGCCTACACCACGATTGTCTGCCGTCTTCCGGAGTCCCGCTGAGCGGTGTGGGATCCGCATCAGATGGGACTGACGGAGGACATCGAAATACACTCCTGAAAATGGAAAAAAGAACACATTGACACCGGTGTGTCAGACCCACCATACTTGCTCCGGACACTGCGAGAGGGCTGTACAAGCAATGATCACACGCACGGCACAGCGGACACACCAGGAACCGCGGTGTTGGCCGTCGAATGGCGCTAGCTGCGCAGCATTTGTGCACCGCCGCCGTCAGTGTCAGCCAGTTTGCCGTGGCATACGGAGCTCCATCGCAGTCTTTAACACTGGTAGCATACCGCGACAGCGTGGACGTGAACCGTATGTGCAGTTGACGGACTTTGAGCGAGGGCGTATAGTGGGCATGCGGGAGGCCGGGTGGACGTACCGCCGAATTGCTCAACACGTGGGGCGTGAGGTCTCCACAGTACATCGATGTTGTCGCCAGTGGTCGGCGGAAGGTGCACGTGCCCGTCGACCTGGGACCGGACCGCAGCGACGCACGGATGCATGCCAAGACCGTAGGATCCTACGCAGTGCCGTAGGGGACCGCACCGCCACTTCCCAGCAAATTAGGGACACTGTTGCTCCTGGGGTATCGGCGAGGACCATTCGCAACCGTCTCCATGAAGCTGGGCTACGGTCCCGCACACCGTTAGGCCGTCTTCCGCTCACGCCCCAACATCGTGCAGCCCGCCTCCAGTGGTGTCGCGACAGGCGTGAATGGAGGGACGAATGGAGACGTGTCGTCTTCAGCGATGAGAGTCGCTTCTGCCTTGGTGCCAATGATGGTCGTATGCGTGTTTGGCGCCGTGCAGGTGAGCGCCACAATCAGGACTGCATACGACCGAGGCACACAGGGCCAACACCCGGCATCATGGTGTGGGGAGCGATCTCCTACACTGGCCGTACACCACTGGTGATCGTCGAGGGGACACTGAATAGTGCACGGTACATCCAAACCGTCATCGAACCCATCGTTCTACCATTCCTAGACCGGCAAGGGAACTTGCTGTTCCAACAGGACAATGCACGTCCGCATGTATCCCGTGCCACCCAACGTGCTCTAGAAGGTGTAAGTCAACTACCCTGGCCAGCAAGATCTCCGGATCTGTCCCCCATTGAGCATGTTTGGGACTGGATGAAGCGTCGTCTCACGCGGTCTGCACGTCCAGCACGAACGCTGGTCCAACTGTGGCGCCAGGTGGAAATGGCATGGCAAGCCGTTCCACAGGACTACATCGAGCATCTCTACGATCGTCTCCATGGGAGAATAGCAGCCTGCATTGCTGCGAAAGGTGGATATACACTGTACTAGTGCCGACATTGTGCATGCTCTGTTGCCTGTGTCTATGTGCCTGTGGTTCTGTCAGTGTGATCATGTGATGTATCTGACCCCAGGAATGTGTCAATAAAGTTTCCCCTTCCTGGGACAATGAATTCACGGTGTTCTTATTTCAATTTCCAGGAGTGTAGTTCAGAGAAGAGTAGCTCGTTTCTGTTATGGCGAAATAGGGGAGAGAGTGTAATAGACATGAGGCGGGATTAAGGTGGCAGTCATTAAAATAAGGCGTTTTCGTTGCTGAGAAATCTTCTCGTGAATTTTCACTCACCAACTTTCTCCTCCGAATGCGAAAATACATAGCGAGAAATGATCATCATGACAAAATAAGAGAAATCAGTGCTCGTTCAGAAATATTTAAGCGCTCGTTTTTCCCGCGCTGTTGAACAGCAGAGAAATATTTGCAAAAACAGACATAATCTCTTACGGGATAACAGCAATCAGTGATTTTATAAGGTTACTTAAAATCCGTCCTGATTGCAAATATTTTTTTTATTCATATGACCGGTTTCGGTTCATTCAGAACCATCTTCAGATCTGATATTTCAGTTACAGGAGTAACCCGTCCAAATTCAGCAACTTTCACATGCTACGTAGCATGTGACGTAGCATGTGAAAGTTGCTGAATTTGGACGGGTTAGTCCTGTAACTCAAATATCAGATCTGAAGATGGTTCTGAATGAACCGAAACCGGTCATATGAATTTAAAAAAAAAATTTGCAATCATGACGGATTTTAAGTAACATTATAGCAGAGAAATAGCTTGAAGGTGTGATTCTTCAGTTTCTCCCAGCGTATTTCTTGCTCGAACAGTACACCCGTGGAGTGTTCGAGCTTGAAGGTGGTTCGCTGAACTCTCTTCCACGCACTTAATTGTGAATTGCACATTAATCATGTAGATGTAGATCATGGTATTTGCCTTGAGCAATTTAGATCACCCTATTAACGGAGCGCACTGATCGCATTGGTGTGCTTTAGATAGTGCATAACTTGTACTTCTAGTGTGATCCTCCGTCGTTGGGTAATTAATGGCAGGGAAGTGCAGCGTACAGGGGCTGGACCAAAAAAAGGAAACACCAAAACTCAAAACATTATCATGCCCAATACGGTGTAGGATAGACGTTGGTATTCCAGTCGTCTTGGAATGCATAAATACAGGTCCTGTAAGGTTTTCAGGGAAATCTTATACGTTCTTCCTACAAAATATTGGCAATTATATATAAAGGTGTTGGATAGCGATCACGCGCACTTTTCTCCAAAGTAGACATCAACGTCTCAATAATATTGAGTTCTGGTGAGTTTGGTGGCCAGGGAAGTGCGACAATTCATCGTCGTGCTCGAAAATACCAGCGCTGGCCGATGTCAGCTTTGTGACTAGGAGCTATGTCGTCTTGGAACACAGCATCATCGTTGGGGAGGAAACATTGTATCATGGGATGAACCTGATCAGCCAAAAGGTCATATAATCCTTGGAAGTAATGTCACCTTGAAGAATAACAATGGGGCCCATAGAAAACCACGATATAGCTGCCCAGTCATCATCGAACCCCCGTCATGTTTGACTCTTGGGTCGTAAACTCGGCCAGAAGTCGGAAACAGTGTGAAACAAAACTCATCCCAACAAATGATGACTTTTCTCCATTGTTCCACAGTGCTGCTTTCCTGTTACGGCCATTTGTATCAACGACAAGTAGTTTTGGCATTCCAGCTTGCCTTGCAGTACTGCTTCTGGAGCTACCATCTATTATTTTGCTGCTGACAGGATTCGCGAGTGGGACATTCAGTTCTGCAGTGACTTTTTTATCTATCATCCTGTTATATTTTCGTCACAGCCCTCTCCAAATATCCATCTGTCACGATCACTCAATACACTCTTTCGTCCACGTTGATGAAAACTGTTTTTCCTCTTGAAATACGAAACATTTCATCTACCTTAGTTAAGGAAGCACGCACCACACGAGCACCAACAATTTGCAAACGTTAGAATTCAATTTGCCCCGTCAGAATGCACTCACATCTACGCAGAACACTGTTCTAACCATGACTGACACTTGCAGCGTACTGGGGACATTGCACAGGTGCTTTTCGTGGTCAAATACAACAGCACAATGTGCAGGCTTGGCTAACATCTGCATTTATAATCGAGCATGCATATCTCGAATTGTTTCCATATTTTTGTCCGACCCCTCTACTTGGTTATACAAATAATTAGCATTTCAGCGGAATAGCACGGATTACTTAGAAATAACACCATATACATTCTGCGTGTAAGGAAACGTTATGCAGACCTTTTTTCATTCATAAAACATATTTGAATGATGGCTAATTGCGAGGAGATCCTTTTACTCCTCGTGTAATAAAGAGGAACGATATCAGCAAGTGTGGGAATTCGACAGAGGAAGTATCGTGTCCTATGGAGACTGGGATTCATTGTTCTGTAATATTGCTACTCGCAGCGATTGGGATCCCACGACTGTCTAGAAAATATGGAGTGAGTTCAGAGCGGCCAGACTCAACGCCATGCAGGATCTCAAGAGTGCTGCACGCCCCCACTAGAAGTATGATTGTCCTCTCAGGTGCTAATCACTTGGGACTGTTGAGATCCCATGTGAGTAGCACCTGAGAGGACAATCATACTGCTAGCTCTGGTCGTGGTTTCACCGTCTTTCAATCACTTTCCATAGATGCTCACAGCAGTAGCAGCCGAACTGTCGACCATTCTTGCAGTTTCCGAAATGCTCGTTCCCAGACACCCGGGCATAGCAATCTGCCCTTTGTCAAAATCAGTTATATCATTGGATTTTCCATTTGAGGCCCGTACCGTCACAAAAACGATTCCCCTTTCGTCTCTCCTCCGGTTAAACACTTCACTTACCGCGTCACTTGCCAGCTACGTCTCCACGAGGCCATTCAGTCTCGTGACAGGCATTGGCCATAATCATTTGGCTCATCACTGTATTACCCATACAGAACAGAACATATCACATATTAGGTTGGTGCATTATGTTCTTGGCGGTTTTGTTTTGCATGTTGATTTTCCATTGCTACGGGTTTATTTGTCGACTATAATTTTTTATTTGTAATTCACTGTTGCTATTTCAGTTTACGTATTGTCAGTTTGTCATTTGGAGACAAAGTGGAAAAATCGGAACATTTCCGACATATTCTTCTGTTTGAGTTAAACAGAGGGATGACAGCAGCAGAGGCAGCCAGAAACATTTGCGCCATGCATGAGGATAATGCTATCGGACAGAGTGCGGTAAGAAAATGGTTTCCTTGTTTAATGAGGATCGTTTTGGCATTAGTGATTCTCCACGTTCAGGAAGACCTTCGGAGCATCTGGTGTAACGCCTCACCGAAGTGAAACCATCTGTACTGACATTTGTTGTCAGCAACTGAGACGTCTTGTAGACGCAATCCAAGAACAACGACCAGGAAGACTGTGTGAAGTGATGCTGCTCCACGATAACGCCTGCCCGCATTCCGCTAGACTGACAAAAACACGGGTTGGGAAGTCATTCCGTACCCACCTTATTCACCTGATCTTGCATCCTCAGATTTTCCCCTTTTCCGTTCTCTATTGAACAACCTTTTCGGATGAAAATACGCTCCGAACATGTCTCTACGATTTCTTCTCCTCGAAACCACGAGGTTTCTACAGTCGCGGTATCGAAAAGTTACCCTGTTGTGTTGGCAGAAGAGCCAACACCGTGTTACGAGAGGAGGCCGAAATGCACGCGTTTAGCTCAAGCAGGGTGGCGCGAGGAGGGAAGGACTATACTGACGTGAGGTCTGGAACATGACAAGGAATTAGAATTCGGAAAGCGGGCGCAGCTAGTTTGATACTTAACTTTAATCCATTAATGATGAACGTCGCTCTTGACGGTACATGATTCACAGTATTATCTGTTCAGAATACATTCGTAGTAACTGAATATGCCACCTTGCTAGGTCGTAGCAAATGACGTAGCTGAAGGCTATGCTAAACTGTCGTCTCTGCAAATGAGAGCGTATGTAGTCAGTGAACCATCGCTAGCAAAGTCGGCTGTACAACTGGGGCGAGTGCTAGGGAGCCGGCCGCGGTGGTCTAGCGGTTCTAGGCACTCAGTCCGGAACCGCGCGACTGCTACGGTCGCAGATTCGAATCCTGCCTCGGGCATGGATGTGTGTGATGTCCTTAGGTTAGTTAGGTTTACGTAGTTCTAAGTTCTAGGGGACTGATGACCACAGATGTTTAGTCCCATAGTGCTCAGAGCCATTTGAACCATTTTTGAGTGCTAGGGAGCCTCTCTAGACTAGACCTGCCGTGTGGCGGCGCTCGGTCTGCAATTACTGATGGTGGCGACACGCGGGTCCGACGTATACTAACGGACCGCGGCCGATTTAAAGGCTATCACCTAGCAAGTATGGTGTCTGGCGGTGACACCACATACCCCACCGTTGGTACACTATTATAAATAGTGAAGGAGAACTTATGATTGCTGGCTAAAGTCTCTGTTATGTGTATCTATTATGTTTATTAAACTTGTGGAAAAACGCTTCGAACGTATGCACCAACCAAATACTTTCCTTGCACTAATACTGATGTATTTGTGTCAAGAAATTTTTACTACAAAACACAACTGCCTTAGCGATAACCAGTTGTCCAAACGTGGAGTATTTACAATATCCTTCCTTGATCAGTATTGTTTACCAGGCATGACCTTCCATTTTACAATGTTTGGAAACTTTTGTGTTCAAAGAAAAGGCGGACTTCTGAACAACATAAGTTTTAATTTTCGCTAACAAGAGGACAGTACGAACTCCCCGCACAGATGTGATTCATATTGTTTTTTTGTGGGGTATAACCAGCTGCGAGATACAGACGATTTAAAAAGCTCGATTGCATTGTTCTGACTATATTTGCGTGTTTTTGTGCTCTCTTATCTCACTTTAGTTCTTCGATTGCTGTAGTGATTCACTAAACGCAAATAAGCGTGTGAGAAAAGAATGCAAGAATTTAACTAACGATTATCAGTTGTGTTGCTCAGTTATTTGTTATCTTTTCGTGAGTGTTGGAAATAACCGTCTGTATCTGTCCCTTATCAAGAATTCTATAAACTTTCCCTCCCTTCTACTGCCGAAAGCATAGCACTGTAGCACTATTTCACTCGAAACTCACGAAAATACTTCAAACATCTGAAGCAACACACTGACTGGAGGGCCCAATATGGTAGCAAATTTGACGTGACGCGACTTCAGCCATTTCTGAACTGCAGACGAAAAGGAGCGGAGAGAAAGGGGATGACCATGCTTTCCCCATATATACAAGTATCTTTAACTGTGGGGTCGCGTAAGAGCGATCTACTGGTGGATATTTTAATTATTCTGCCAACGGAATTTTGTCGTATTTCTTCTCCGTTATTGAAAAAGCTGCGTCCTGCTACTGACAATAACTCATGGATAGTTGACTTTTTTCTCACTTTTTGGTCATCCAGTATGGCGACACTGTCAATGTTTACAACAGAAATCAGTGAGATTATCATGTAAGTGATAACAAGAAGCACGCGATACTGGTTCGCCATAGCCGACTCCCCTGTGTATTCGTTCTCGTGCTAACGTTGCGCACCCCAGGATATGCGATCCAGCTGTCCCTCCCCGCAGGATATCGGATATCGGTGTTGGGTGGCTCTGTTCTTCCGCGTGGAAAACACGACACGACAACCGTTAGAAGGCAAAGTTTCTTCACATTTCTGCAGTTGCAATTGAAGGCTTGTTAGTAATTATGAATTCTAGATCAGTTCTTTTTGCACAGGTTCAGCCTCTGCCTCGTAAGTAACTACACTTAGTCGTCTCCTCTTTCTTTCTGGCATTCCTTCCACACCTACGCCAATACTTTACCTCTTCGTTCTAACATCTCTATTTAGATCGCCTACATGATCGTTACCACTTGAGTGTATGCAGTCGTGACCATAGTAAGAAGTAATGTTATGAGACATTTCCGCATAAGTGAATCCATCCTTTCCTCCATTTTCTGTGTTAGCACCATCACAACCATCATCATCATCATCATCATCATCATCATCATCGTCAGCCATTTGACACATACTGTTGGATATAGGCCCCCTCTTAGACTTTACCAAGCTCTGTAATCTTCAGTCCGGTATAATCATGCACGTTGCTGTTACTTGTTTCCTTGTATCAGTCGTCCATTTTCCATCATGTAGTGCGTTCGCGAACTTCCTCGGTTCGTGAACCACCCACTCTCCCTTGTCCCGCCCATCTCGATTCCCACTACATTCACAATTTCGTGTTCCTCTACAGTCTGTTGTCTCATCAATTTCGTGGTTTTCTTGTCACATCCAGTAATTCTCACCAGCAGAAACTGCTAATATACATTGAACGTAAACTTTGCTTTTCAGACTCATCGTGAATTTAGTTCTGAAAAACGTATTAAATTACCATAAGCACTCCGACTCATTTAACTCACCTGTTAATTTGTTTCATTGTCTGTCCAGTCACTTTCAATTTCTCTAAGTGAAAAAATTTATCAATTGCTTGTAGGATATCACTGATAAATTGTAGTTTTCTTTTCGTTAAGGGAAGTGCAACAAATTTTCAAGTCACCTTTCTTCTATGACCGGTTGAAATTTAGCTGTATTAAAGGCAAAAAGTATAATGTTGTCAGCAAAATCATACTTCCGATACGTTACGTTACGTTAACACGTATGCAGCCTGATGACGTAGAAACTTTCTATGAGACTACTGTGAATGGCTTTGATGATATTAAATTCCCTTGCCTGACTCTTCTTTTAATTCTGAGTTTCTCAACGTTGTGACGAGGTCGAATGGAATCTGAAATTCTGGCGTACATAACCTTCAGTTTACATAGACTGAATCAGTGCCGTGTTCCTCGAGGGCTGTCAATTGAAATTTGGTTGAAAAAGATTCAAATTTTTCAAGTAAATCTGTTAATCTCAGAAGAACAATGTTATTCACACTCATTGCACCGTTCTATAATAGGAAATTATCATCATATGACAAAATTGCAGGAAATTATCCATTGTCATATCACAGCTACTCTCCCCCCACCCCGGCTGTCACAAACGCAGTCCGTTTCTATTCGTGTTTATAAGTAGGGTTATTAAGGTTTTCGGTTCGTATCTTTTGTAACGATTAGACGCTCACTTGTGCAAAATGTAAGAGGTGATCAAAAAGTTTCCGTTCGTAGGCCGTAGAGCCCAGAATCGGTTTCATTGTCTGTCCAGTCACTTTCAAAGTCGCCGTGAGCACCGAGGCAGTCTTCTTATAATGGGAGGTAAATAATAATAAAACGAAATAAGTATTACTTTACCATTACAATAATCATTTTCATACTTTCGACTCAAGGCTTCAGCTTCTGTGCTTCGAATGCCAAACTGAATACTATTGATGTTCATTATTCGGTAAAGGTTTCTGGCTACAAAAAAAAAAAAAAAAAAAAAAAAAAAAAAAAAAAAAAAAAAAAAAATGGTTCAAATTGCTCTGTGCACTACGGGACTTGACTTCTGAGGTCATCAGTCCCCTAGAACTTAGAACTACTTAAACCTAACTAACCTAAGGACATCACACACATCCATGCCCGAGGTTCTGGCTACAATGCTAGCTAGTTTTATGGTAAGCCCAGCGACGTATTTTCAGATTGATGAACGTAAATGAAATTACATCCAAGATCTACCGACGTCCTGTGTCGAATCGCAACCAGCACGGAACTTGACGCACCATTCCTTAACGGTGGTTTTCGACGGACATGCTGCCCCATACACTTTCTTCACTCTCCGATGGATGTCTACCGGTGTTTGTCCTTCGGCAGCTAAGGAAAAAATGACAACACGTTGGTCCTGTTTTCGCGTATTTGGCAATAACGTTGTCATGATTCAGGTTTTTCTATTTACCGCACGCACGTCGGAAATACGAATGCAACACTAATCCTTTGCCTACATTTCGGTGTTCATATACCGGCATCGGAGTAGCGTTACGTTGCATATACGCTTCAGCAACGCCCCCGAAAGGAAACTTTTAGATTGACCCTTATATGCTTCTGCTGCTGAGTCATTTCATTTGTCATTCATGTTGTTGTTGTTGTTGCCTCGTGATCCCTAGTCCGAAGGCTAATTTGTTGCAAGTCTCCACGCTGACCTATCTGATGCAAGCTTCTTTATCTCCAAATAACTACTGCAACTTACGTCCATTTGAACCTGCTTATGTTATCCATTCCTTGGCCTCTCTCTATAATTTTTGACCTCCACACTTTCCTCCAATAACATACTGACGTGAAACTTTCTGGCAGATTAAAACTGTGTACCGGACCGAGACTCGAACTCGGGACCTTTGCCTTTTGCGGGAAAGTGCTCTACCAACTGAGCTACGACTCACGATCCGTGCTCCCATCTTCACTTCCGCCAGTACCTCGTCTCCTACTTTCCATACTGACAGTTCTTTAATACCTCAGAATGTGTCCCCTATTTTAGGCAAGTTGTGCCATAAATTTGTTTGCTCCCCAGTTCGATTCAGTGTCTCCTCATTAGTTATTCATCTGCCCATATAGTCTTCAACATTTCAAAAGTTTCTATCTCGTTCTTGTCTGAAGTGTATCTTGTCCGCATTTTACTTCTATACACCCATATTTTCATACTCCAGGCAAATTCCTTCGGAAAAGTCTTCCTGACACTTAATTTGATATTAGATGCCAACAAATTCCTCTTCTTCAGAAATGATTTCCTTGATATTGTCAGTCTGCATTTTACACCCTGCCTGCTTTGGACATCAACAATTAACTTAGTGTCCAAATAGCATAACCCATCTACTGCTTTTACTTTCCCATTTCCTAATCTAATTCCCTCAGCATTTAAGTAGGCTGAATTCCATTACCCTTGTTCTACTTTTGATGACGCTCATCTAATAACCTCTTTTTAAGACACTGTCCATTCCGGACAACTGCCCTTTCTAGTCCTTTGCCGTGTCTGACAGAATCACCATGGCCTCCTTTTGCCATTTTCTCCTTCGTTTCGTTTACTGCTGGATTAATATACAGACTGAATAACATCGGTGGTAGGCTATAACCACTTGTCACTCCTCAACTACTGCTACCGTTTCACATCCTTCACTATTATGACTGCCGGCCGCGGTGGTCTCGATGTTCTAGGCGCTCAGTCCGGAACCGCGCGACTGCTACGGTCGCAGTTTCGAATCCTGCCTGGGGCATGGATGTGTGTGATGTCCTTGGTTAGTTAGGTTTAAGTAGTTCTAAGTTCTAGGGGACTGATGACCACAGATGTTAAGTCCCATAGTGCTCAGAGCCATTTGAACCATTTTTGAACTATTGTGACTGCAATCTGGCTTCTGTATAAGCTGCATATAACTTTTCGCTCCTCGTATTTTATTCCTGATACCTTCTGAATTTCAATGACTTATTTCACTCAACGTTTCCAGAAGTTTTCCTTATGTCTAGAAATGCTGTAAAAGTAGGATTGCCTTCCTCAAACCTATCTTCTAAGATAAGTCATAGGATTAGTATTGGTTCAAATGGCTCTGAGCACTATGGGACTTAACATCTATGGTCATCAGTCCCCTAGAACTTAGGACTACTTAAACCTAACTAACCTAAGGACAGCACACAACACCCAGTCATCACGAGGCAGAGGCCGGTTAGTATTGCCTCGCGTGTTCCTTCATTTCTCCGAAACCCAAACTGATCTTTCCTGAGGTCTGTTGTTACCAGATTTTCCATCCTTATGCAAATAATTCGTGTCAGTATTTTTCAACCATTACTTATTAAGCCGATAGTTCGGTAACATTCACACCTGTTAGCACCTGATTTATTTGGAATTGGAATTACATTCTTCCTGAAGTCAGAGGGGATTCTTTCCTGTCTCATATATCTAGCATACTAGGTGGAATAGTTTTGTCATAGTTGGCTGGTGGTCTACTCGAAGGCCTTGTTTCGATGCATCGGCAAGGGATGGTTAAAACAAAGGAAGAATATGAGACGCCGGCCGCTGGTGGCGGAGCGGTTCTAGGCGCTTCAGTCTGGAACCGCGCGACCGCTACGGTCGCAGTTTCGAAGCCTGCCTGGGGCATGGATGTGTGTGATGTCCTTAGGTTAGTTAGGTTTAAGTAGTTCTAAGTTCTAGGGGACTGATGACCTGAGATGTTAAGTCCCACAGTGCTCAGAGCCATTTGAACCAAGAATATGAAACGCTCTTGTCATGTGACAGTCGCGAAGAGCAGACGCAAATCTGGATGCATGTTCGTCTTCGTAGAAGGGAAAAAAAAATTCTTCTGTCTTCATCATTCAAAGAATCTGAAGTATTCGACACGGAACTTGACGAATATTCACTCACAGTACAACAAGTGAGTCCGCAGCTCGTGGTCGTGCGGTAGCGTTCTCGCTTCCCGCGCCCGGGTTCCCGGGTTCGATTCCCGGCGGGGTCAGGGATTTTCTCTGCCTCGTGATGACTGGGTGTTGTGTGATGTCCTTAGGTTAGTTAGGTTTACGTAGTTCTAAGTTCTAGGGGACTGATGACCATAGATGTTAAGTCCCATAGTGCTCAGAGCCATTTGAAGCATT
This sequence comes from Schistocerca nitens, assembly GCF_023898315.1. Lineage (NCBI taxonomy): Eukaryota > Metazoa > Arthropoda > Insecta > Orthoptera > Acrididae > Schistocerca > Schistocerca nitens. The sequence continues at coordinate 302,270,111 of NC_064617.1, forward strand.
TGAACAACAAGTGAGTTAGCTTCTAAACATGTCGTGCCGAATCAGCGTCGACTAGAGATTAAAACAGGAAAAGACAGTTTAACTACAATGTCCAAGTATTCTACCCCCTGTCAACATACGCAATAGCAAAATCTTTCAAAGTAGTAATCCGTTGCATATCCAGGTCCACGGGCAACGTCGTGTATGCTCGATCATTTCCGGTGATGCCAATAGCTGCCTGATGATCCGAAGTGCTCTAAACATGGCCGATGCTTTTCCGTATACACCGATAAGCCAAAACATTGTGACCACTTCCCAACGCCACGATGGATGCCGCCTGGTTGCGTTGCAGGCACGTGACACTGTAACAAACGTATGTAGACGGAGCAGACACGGACGAGGGATTACCCTTGCGAAGATATGAGCTGCAAATGGGGAAATCCAAAAAAATGGCTCTGAGCACTATGGGACTCAACTTCTGAGGTCATTAGTCCCCTAGAACTTAGAACTAGTTAAACCTAACTAACCTAAGGACATCACAAACATCCATGCCCGAGGCAGGATTCGAACCTGCGACCGTAGCGGTCTTGCGGTTCCAGACTGCAGCGCCTTTAACCGCACGGCCACTTCGGCCGGCTTGGGGAAATCCATTGAGATGAGCGACATTGACAAATGGCAGAGTATTATTACGCAGAACGTGTGAACGAGTATCTCGAAAATGTGTGAATGGTCACGTGCTACTGTCGCTAGCATCCACAGAAAGAGGTAGAAGGACAATGAAACTACCAGCAGGTGCTAAATGGTTGGACGTCCACGACTCTTTACAAAACGTGGAGTTCGGAGGCTTGTCTGCTCTGTAAAGTAGGACAGATGGTGATCTGTGGCATCTCTGCCGAAGGAACACAATGCAGGTGCGCGCACAAGTGTTGCGGAGCACACCATCGTACGTTGTTGAACATGGAGCTTCGCAGCAGACCACCCCTACGTGATCACATGTTGACCCAACGACATCGTCAATTACGACCGCAGTGGGTACGGGACCATTGGGATTCAATCATCGATCAATGGAAACGTGCCGGCTCTTCGGGTGGATCACGTTTTTGCTACATAAGGTCGATGGTAGTTCCACAAATGGCGACATTTGGGTGAACGCCAGCTCGATTTACTTGACCTGTGAATAGACATTTAGTTCCACACGTCTCCACAAACCTACCAACAAATTGTCGAATCCCTGATACGCAGTGTCAGTGGTGTGTTTCGTTCCGAAGACGGACAGACAAGCTATGAAACTGGTGGTCGTAACGTTTCGGCTCATCAGTGTGTATCCTTCACGCACCGACTGAAGTTGGTCGGCCGGGGTGGCTGAGCGGTTCTAGGCGCTACAGTCTGGAACCGCGCGACCGCTACGGTCGCAGGTTCGAATCCTGCCTCGGGCATGGCTGTGTGTGATGTCCTTAGGTTAGTTAGGTTTAAGTTCTAGGGGACTGATGACCTCAGAAGTTAAGTCTCATAGTGCTCAGAGCCATTTTGAACCAATTGAAGTTGACGTGCTGCGAGCGCCTCCTTGCGCAGGTCGTCCTGTCGGACAGCGATTGTTCTCTGTGATTATCGATGTCTGAGCCAGAGGCTGTGTTGCCGTCAGGCATTTAGTTATATGTATTTATTCCTACAGAACATGTGCAACAGAAAAAGAGTGGTAACAGACTTTATTATAGCACTATACCACACCCACCCCTATAGCCTGGTTTTAGTGAGTAATATGTCAAGCCTCTGCCGGCTAGAGTCGTCGGTTACCTCATTCAGAAGAGAAATATCCATCATGCAAAAGAGCACACATATTCCCAGCTTAGAGGAGTCTCTCGTTGGTCACCATTGATGCCTAGAGCTCCTAGCTGCACAGTGCCAAAGGCCGAATGACTGTTCTGCACATTTTGACAAGATGATGTAGTGGCATCTGTTTGTTGCACAGCATCTCGTCGAGTTCCTACAATCTCATCTAGGTGATTTGACTGAACATCGCTTATCGTTGTTAAGCTGGAAGCAGTCTGTGAACTGGCACCATGGTATCAGATTATCTCAACCTACAGATTTTGTCTTTTGACTTGGGGCAGTCCAGAAGAAAGAATTGTTTTCAGGCACTCAGGTTTTGTGATATTTAATAGGAAACTAAAAATGACTGCAGTGGTAATAATATACTTGGACAAATTAGAGCAACTGATCACTATTTCATTCTATTCATCTATTCATCTGCTTCGGATGCGATACGTGAGAGGTAGAAATAAAATTTCAGTTATCACCTTGAAAAAATGAAGTTAGGTAATTAAGTTTTTATTTGTTTATGGGTATCAATCTGCTGTCACCGCGCCACAGAACAAGCTGTTGGAGGAACCAGAACAAACAGGACATTGATAAAATGGAGATGGGCTAGCGCGATTTTGTTTTGGCTCTAACGGCTTGCTACGGCTCTGAGGCGCGGCATATTCAATGTGTACGAGGATTGGAGATGTGTGCCTCTAATAAACTAAACATTAATTGCCTACCTTTATATTTTTGAGGTGAGACTTAAAATTTTAATTGCTTCTCGTAGCGCAAGATATTCTTATTATTCTTGATCAATAACCGTACTCTTACATTAAGGTTGCAAAAGAGAAACCAGGAAGACAGAATAATACGTTAGCATTCTGGGGAATTCATTTACAGCACGAGACTGAATATTGTAACCCCCAAATCATCCAAAAATAAACGAAAAATATACCTATTCAAAAAAGTAGATAAAAATTCACTTGACACTTTCCTGAGAGACAATCTCCACTCCTTCCAAATTAATAATGTAAGTGTAGACCAGATGTGGCCTGAATTCAAAGAAACAGTATAGGCAGCAGTTGAGAGATTTATACCAAATAAATTAACAAACGACGGATCTGATCCTCCTTGGCACACAAAACGGGTCAGAACAATGTTGCAAAAACAACGAAACAAACAAGCCAAATTTAAACAGACGCAAAATCCCCAAGATTGGCGATATTTTACAGAAGCTCGAAATTTAGCGTGGACTTCAATGCGAGATGCTTACAACAGTTTCCACAGCGAAACTCTGTCTCGAAATTTGGCAGAAAGTCCAAAGAGATGTCGTATATGAAGTATGTTAGCGGCAAGAAACAATCAATGCCTTCGCTGCGCGATAGGAATGGAGATACTATCGAAGACAGTGCTGCCAAAGCAGAGTCACTAAACACAGCCTTTCGAAATGCCTTCAGAAAAGAAGACGAAGTAAATATTCCAGAATTCGAATCAAGAGCAGCTGCCGACTTGAGTAACGTAGAAGTAAATGTCCTCGGAGTAGTGAAGCAATTCAAATCACTTAATAAAAGCAAGTTTTCTGGTCCAGACTGTATACCAATTAGGTTCCTTTCAGAGTATGCTGATGCATTAGCTCCATACTTAACAATCATATACAACGATTCACTCGACGAAAGATCCGAACCCAAAGACTGGAAAGTTGCACAGGTCATACCAATATTCAAGAAAAGTAATAGGAGTAATCTACTTAATTAAAGGCCCATATCATTAACGTCGATATGCAGCAGGACTTTTGGAACATATATTGTGTTCGAACATTATGAATTACCTCGAAGAAAATGGTCTATTGACACAAAGTTAACATGGGTTTAGAAAACATCGTTTTTGTGAAACACAACTAGCTCTTTATTTGCATGAAGTGTTGAGTGCTGTGGACAAGGGATTTCAGATCGATTCCGTATTTCTGGATTTCCGGAAGGCTTTTGACACTGTACCACACAAGCGGCTCGTAGTGAACTTGCGTGCTTATGGCATATCGTCTCAGTTATGTGACAGGATTTGTAATTTCCTGCCAGAGAGGTCACAGTTCATAGTAACTGACGGAAAGTCATCTAGTTAAACATAAATGATTTCTGGCATTCCCCAAGGTAGTGTTACAGGCCTTTTGCTGTTCCTTATCTATATAAGCGATTTGGAAGACAATCTGAGTAGCTGTCTTAGGTTGCTTGATCAGAAGATCAAAACAAATTGCAAAACGTTTTAGAAAAGATATCTGAATGGTGCGAAAATTGGCAGTTGACCCTAAATAACGAAAAATGTGAGGTCATCCACATGAGTGCCAAAAGGAATTCGTTAAACTTCGGTTATACGATAAATTAGTCAAATCTAAAGGCCGTAAATTCAACTAAATACCCTGGAATTACAATTACGAACAACTTAAATTGGAAGGAACACACAGAAAACGTTGTGGGGAAGGCTAACCAAAGACTGCGTTTTATTGGCAGGACACTTAGAAAATGTAACAGACCTACTAAGGAGACTGCCTACACTACGCTTGTCCTTCCTCTTTTAGAATACTGCTGCGCGGTGTGGGATCCTTACCAGATAGGACTGACGGAGTGCATCGAAAAAGTTCCAAGAAGGGCAGTACTTTTTGTATTATCGCGAAATGTGGGAGAGAGTGGCACTGAAATGATCCAGCATTTGGGCTGGACGTCATTAAAAGAGAGGCGTTTTTTGTTGCTACGGAATCTTCTCACGAAATTCCAGTCACCAACTTTCTCCTCCGAATACGAAAATATTTTGTTGACACCGACCTACATAGGAAGAAACGATCACCACGATAAAATAAGGGAAATCAGAGCTCGTGCGGGACGATAGGTGTATGTGATTTGCAGAGTTTACATGTAGATGTAGAATAAAAATGTCTTTTGGAGACAGTTCGTGCTAATTTGCAGTGTACACGTGGAGATCAGCGTGCCGGCAGCCACATCTGCAGCAGAAGCAGCTTGCAGATCGTCTCCCCGAGTCGTGACGTATCGCGACGTGACGCTCCGGATTATAGCCACAGCACCGGCAGTCGTCCACCTCGCTGAGCCACGCCTGGAGAATCTGCGAACAGTTGGTCACCGCTTCCGCCGACTGTTCGTGGCGAGTCACGTGACTCATAGCACCGGCGCGGCCAGCAGGCCTTGAACGCACACATCTTGTACTTCTTATATAAGATGCCGCCCACCTGCTCCGCTGCTTGCTGACCCAACCGTCCCGGTGCTCTGTGGCCGCAGTTGTGGCACAAATCATGGCTCCTGCGTCCCATATGCTGGACTACGAAGTCTTCACACATAGACTCCGAGCTATGGGGTATTAATCTCCTGTATAAGATAGTATCCTAAAGAGTGCAAGATATCACACGCAATGCTGTTGATGCAATACATATTCTGATCAATTGCTTCGCTAAAATGTATCGGCCGTGATACAAACTCGCGAACTCACACTATCGTTAGGAACAAGAAGAACGATAGGAGGGATTGAGAAATAATTTCTCTTCTGAATTGTACTTCTGTCACCTGTTCCTTCTTCGTGCCTGGAGTTAAAATTTCAAGGCCATAGAGATTCTGTCAGGACTATAAATGGGAGTTGTCCGGTATGGACAGTGTCTTGAAAAGAGGTTATTAGATGAGCGTCATCAAAAGTAAAACAAGAGTAATGGAATTTAGTCTAATTAAATACGGCGATACTGAGGGAATTAGATTAGGAAATGGGAAAGTAAAAGCAGTAGATGGGTTATGCTATTTGGACAGTAAATTAACTGTTGATGGCCAAAGCAGAGAGAGTGTAAAATGCAGACTGACAATATCAAGGAAATCATTTCTGAAGAAGAGGAGTTTGTTGGCATCGAATATCAAATTAAGTGTTAGGAAGACTTTTCTGAAGTTATTTGTCAGGAGTATGAAAATATGGGTATATGGAAGTAAAATGCGGACAAGAAACACTTCAGAAAAGAACGAGATAGAAACCTTTCAAATGCTGAAGACTATATGGGCAGATGAATAACTAATGAGGAGACACTGAATCGAAATGGGGAGAAAACAAATTTATGGCACAACTTGACTAAAATAAGGGATCAGTTGATAGGAGACACTCTGAGGTATTAAGGAACTATCAGTATGGAAAGTAGGAGACAAGGTACTGGCTCAAATGGCTCTGAGCACTATGGGACTCAACTGCTGAGGTCATTAGTCCCCTAGAACTTAGAACTACTTAAACCTAATTAACCTAAGGACATCACACACATCCATGCCCGAGACAGGATTCGAACCTGCGACCGTAGCGGTCTCGCGGTTCCAGACTGCAGCGCCAGAACCGCGCGGCCACTTCGGCCGGCAGACAAGGTACTGGCGGTAGTGAAGCTGCGAGGAGGGCTCGTGAGTCGTAGCTCAGTTGGTAAAGCACTTGTTCCCAAAAGGCAAGGTCCCAAGTTCGAGTCTCGGTCCGCACGCAGTTTTAATCTGCCAGGAAGTTTCAATTTTACGTGTAGTTTGTAATTTTGATAACTGATGCTATGAATGTTATAAGAGATCATAAACGGTTGTAGAGATGATAATAATAATAATAATAAATGGTTCAATTGGCTCTGAGCACTATGGGACTTAACATCTGTGGTCATCAGTCCCCTAGAACTTAGAACTACTTAAACCTAACTAACCTAAGGACATCACACACATCCATGCTCGAGGCAGGATTCGAACCTGCGACCGTAGCGGTCACGCGGTTCCAGACTGAAGCGCCTAGAACCGCACGACCACAATAATAATAATAATAACAATAATAATAATTGATGTTTTCAAAATTGAAAAGTGTTTGACAAATATTTTTAGTGCTATAGTCTTTTTTTAGGCAAATTTGAACGTAAATGAAAATCATAAATTAGTCTTGTATGAAAAATGTCGTTGGATCAAAAAATGGTTCAAATGGCTCTGAGCACCTGGGACTTAACATATGTGTCATCAGTCCCCTAGAACTTAGAACTACTTAAACCTAACTAACCTAAGGACATCACACACATCCATGCCCGAGGCGGGATTCGAACCTGCGACCGTAGCAGTCGCGCGGTTCCGGACTGAGCGGCTAGAACCGCTCGGCCACCGCAGCCGGAGTCGATGGATCGCCTGGTGACTATTGCGTATCGTGTTGTGCTATTACAAAAATCGGCGTGTTGCACTGACTAGTTTCATTATAAGTTAGATGAGTATTTCCATGACGCTCTTTCCCGCTTGCTGAAACAGACCGTGACTAATCGCGTTTCTCTTTGGACCTTCTCTAACTTCTATTAATCCTGTGTGGTAAGGATCCCCGATTGATGATAAATGCCCTCACATTGTCAGAAGAAAGTACATGTTTCGTGAAGACACAGTTTTGTTGCAGTACGCATGAAAGGTGAGAGTAAAATGGCGCGGCAACTGGCAACGCGCTCCAAAATTGAAGCACGAGGGACATTAAGATTTTTGTAGGGAAAACATCTAAACTGCACCGTGAAATTCTGGCAGCTTCTAAACCAAATGCAACGTTGCAAATCAAATCAACTCAAATGTGTGTGAAATCTTATGGGACTGCTAAGGTCATCAGTCCCTAAGCTTACACACTACTTAACCTAAATTATCCTAAGGACAAACATACACACCCATGCCCGAGGGAGAGGACTCGAACCTCCGCGGGGACCAGCCGCACAGTCCGTGACTGCAGCGCCCATGACCGCTCGGCTAATCCCGCGCGGCTGCAACGTTGCGTCCAGCTTTCAAACATTTCGTCCACGACCGCGCAGACGAGAGCGACACTGTTCGGGAAGAAAGGCCATCGACATCGCAGGGGACAATGTCCAAACAATCGAAGAAGAACGTCTGGGGCGGGGGGGGGGGGGGGGGGGACGTTCACATAGTGTTTCTCGAGTGGCTGCGTGACTACGGGGCGAAATTTCTGTCGTCGAGAAATGGGACGACTGGTAGAACGTTCCGATAGTTGTTTACAGAGACTTTGTGAATGTTGAAAAGTAGTGTCAGGTATTTGTAGCACCTTTAAGTGTAACGCATCATTAAATGAAAGACCCTTGCCCTGTCATAATAATGTGACTTTTTGAAGCCCCTCATATTTTACATTTATTAAAATGACCATTGAGTGACCATCAATGGAGTGTTGAGAAAATGATGCTCCTTTGCACCTATTTACGCGCAGTATTTTTCTGCAGTATGTGTAGCATCAGTTCCCAGTCCCAGCGACCATCGTCGAGCGTCTGGAGGTCTTCTTGCATTTCGCTTCAGTTCCTGACGCTGTGACTTGCAAGTATACAGCTGCATCGTCCGTGTACAGCCCATTATTCCTTCAGGAGCTGTCCATCGAGTAATCGCTATAGGTATGGAAGGCACGTTTCTTCCTGTACACTCTTAGTCTTACCCTTTACCTCCACACATGACAATTTCTCCTCGTTGACAACTGTGTGCAGTCTTCTTTCGCCAGTCCATCTTCGTGGCACTCGATCCGGAATTGCCGACTCGAACCCTGGCGCTAATAAATTTTAATCGCCTCTATTCGGAAATAAGGGCAAGTGTTATTGCGCACAGTGTGTCATTCCAAATTTTACGCTAGTGCTCCTAGGAAAACGAACCTTCAACTGGAGTCCTACGGAGTGAGGATATCTGACACAGTTGACTGTGATCCGTCCGTCGGTTAGTGACATTAACACCGGGGCACCATTGATTTCGTTTGAGAGGAATGGGCTACGTGCTAGTATTAAGTTTCACCATCACATCGCAGTCTATACGCATCTACAAAAACAAACAACATTACACTAACACACAATAACCGGACTGAAACTTCCTGGCAGATTAAAACTGTGTGCCCGACCGAGACTCGAACTCGGGACCTTTGCCTTTCGCGGGCAAGTGCTCTACCAACTGAGCTACCGAAGCACGACTCACGCCCGGTACTCACAGCTTTACTTCTGCCAGTACCTCGTCTCCTACCTTCCAAACTTTACAGAAGCTCTCCTGCGAACCTTGCAGAACTAGCGCTCCTGAAAGAAAGGATATTGCGGAGACATGGCTTAGCCACAGCCTGGGGGATGTTTCCAGAATGAGATTTTCACTCTGCAGCGGAGTGTGCGCTGATATGAAACTTAGTGGCAGATTAAAACTGTGTGCCCGACCGAGACTCGAACTCAGGACCTTTGCCTTTCGCGGACAAGTGCTCTACCAACTGAGCTACCGAAGCACGACTCACGCCCGGTACTCACAGCTGTACTTCTGCCAGTACCTCGTCTCCTACCTTCCAAACTTCACAGAAGCTCTCCTGCGAACCTTGCAGAACTAGCACTCCTGAAAGAAAGGATATTGCGGAGACATGGCTTAGCCACAGCCTGGGGGATGTTTCCAGGAGAGCTTCTGTAAAGTTTGGAAGGTAGGAGACGAGGTACTGGCAGAAGTACAGCTGTGAGTACAGGGCATGAGTCGTGCTTCGGTAGCTCAGTTGGTAGAGCACTTGCCCGCGAAAGGCAAAGGTCCCGAGTTCGAGTCTCGGTCGGGCACACAGTTTTAATCTGCCAGGAAGTTTCATATCAGCGCACACTCCGCTGCAGAGTGAAAATCTCAATCTGGAATAATCGGACTGTCCACATTAAATTGCTCCACAAAGAAACGCATTACTCAAACTCCGCTAAGAAAAGTTGTCTTTGAGCACGAAGGCAAGAAACCCCACCTTTCGAAGTAGGAGGCTATATCTATTCTTCGATTGAATAATGTAACGCTTCACTTTTAGCTACACTATGCCATCGAAAATATCCAGACACCCCCAAGAACATACGTTTTTCATATCAGGTGCATTGTGCTCCCACCTACTGCCAGGTACTCCATATCAGGGACCTCAGTACTCATGAGACATCGTGAGAGAGCAGAATGGGGCTCTCCGCGGAACTCACGGACTTCGAACGTGGTCAGGTGATTGGGTGTCATTTGGTCATACGTTTGTGCGCGAGATTTCCACACTCCTAAACATCCCTAGGTCCACTGTTTCCGATGTGATAATGAAGTGGAAATGTCAATGGACACATACAGCACAAAAGCGTGCAGGTCAACCTCGTCTGTTGACTGACAGAGACCGCCGACAGTTGAAGAGGGTCATAGTATTGGACGATTGAACAGTGGAAAAACGTTGTGTGGAGTGACGAATCACTGTACACAATGTGGCGATCCGATTGCTGGGTTTGCGTGTGGCGAATGCCCGGTGAACGTCATCTGCCAGCGTGTGTAGTGCCAACAGGGAAATTCGGAGGCAGTCGTATTATGGTGTGGTCGTGTTTCTCATGGAGGGAGCTTGCACCCCTTGCTGTTTTGCATGGCACTATCACAGCACAGGCCTACATTGATGTTGTAAGCACCTTCTTGCTTCCCACTGTGGAACAGCAATTGGGGGATAGCGATTGCATCTTTAAATACGATCGAGCACCTATTCATAATGCACGGCCTGTGGCGGAGTGGTTACACGACAATAACATCCCTGTAATGGACTGGCCTGCACAGAGTCCTAACCTGAATCCTATAGAAAACCTTTGGGATGTTTTGGAACGCCGACTTCGTGCCAGGCCTTATCGACCGACATCGATACCTCTCCTCTGTGCAGCACTCCGTGAAGAACGGGCTGCCATTCCCCAAGAAACCTTCCAGCACCTGATTGAACGTACGCCTGCGAGAGTAGAAGCTGTCATCAAGGCTAAGGGTGGGCCAACACCCTATTGAATTCCAGCATTATCGATGGAGGGCGCCACGAACTTGTAAGTCATTTTCAGTCTGGTGTCCGAATACTTTTGATCACATAGTTCATCTATGTGCAAGTTCTGCAAATAACACAATATCGTGTTATAGTTCCTAAGGGCAAGCAAATAAGCCAACTCCACCCTCCACACAATGAAAACGTCCGGCGCTATCTTATTTGATATTGGTAACGGCGCTGTGTACATTCGAGAAACATTTGTGTCTTTGATGAATAACAGAGTACATTGTGAAGCGTGGCAGCGTCAGTAATAAACTGTTGTGCAGAACTTAGGGACGAAAGTAACTTTCTCGTGATGTGTCACTGCCAAGTAACATACACAGAAACCACTGCTACAGTATGGTACTGAAGGGTACTGAAAGAAATACACAATGAGAGGAACAAAAATTAGATGTTTATTGAAAGACAGTTATTACACTGAAGTCACCGCGGTTTATGCTAGTCCCCTGGACATCAGAGAAGGCGGGACACGGATCTTAATAGGGTGTGTTCTGCAACGCGCTTTCTTGTGTTATGGCGTCTCATTCGTCCACCAGCGCGGTTTACAACTTCTGGATGGCCTTGTCCCCAACGCATCTCACATGTTCTCGATGGGATTTAAGTCGGGGCAACGAGAAGGCCACTCCATTCGCTGAATACCGTCTCGTTCCAAGACTCTTACACCTGCACTGTTCGACGCGGTTGGGAATTGACAACTATAAAAATTGTCAGGGCTGAATGGACCCCTGAAAAGATGCACATGGGGAAGGAGTAGAATGCAACAATAACGTTGACCGGTGAGTGTATTGTGTTCAAAGATTTGGAGGTCAATACGCCTATGCAACATTATGCTTCCCAACACAATAATACCTGGAACACCTGAATGGTCATATTCGATAGTGCTGGACATATCCTCACGTGACGAGTGGCGGAAACACCTAATGCAACCAGAAACTTTGGCGAACATGATCGTACAGCTCTTGGAACGAGAGGATATTTGGCTGGCATATGGGCTGGCATATGGGCTGGCCTTTCCGTTCTCCTGACTTAAATCCCATCGAGCACGCGTAGGATACGCAGCATTTCCATGTGCACCAACCACCGTCCATCAGTTGGTGGAGGAATGGAATTCCCTACCAAAAAAGCACTTAACCAGCCTTCTGACCAGCGGGTGAACGCTGCAGAGCAAGCTTGCCGTCCGTGGTGATCAGACACCCCATTAAGAACCATGGCTGGCCGTTTGTAATATTTGGGAAACCATCATAGATTGTCTTTGAATGAAACTGACATTGCTGTTCCTCTCATTACGTATTTCTTTCAGTTACCCTCTGTACTATACTGCAGCAGTTGTTTTATGTATGGTCCAAGTTTCATCGACCTATGTGACACATCATGCGAAAGATACTTTCGTCCTTCAGCTATATACACCAGTATATGTGGCTGATAGTATCTACTACTGAGCAATATGCCAGAAGTGTATCTGTATGCACAATTAACACAGAACGGAGTAGCGCAGTGGCGCACCTTACTCATCTTTGGAAGGTCGTCGGTTCAAATCCCCATCTGACTATCAAGATTTTCCATGATTTTCCTAAATCTCTTGAGTCGAATGCTGGGAGCGTTCTTCTAGAAGGGTACGGCCGAGTTCTTTCCCTCACCTTCCACAGTCCGAGCTCGTGGTCAATCTCTAATCACTTCGTTGACAACGGGATGTTCAACCTTAATTTTCCTTCCTTTATTTAATTACACACTTCCATCTCATCCCTAAAGGGCTCACCTGGCAAAATTAACTTCTATTCCCAGAAAAAATCTTTCACCCTGTAAAAATGGAGACTGTAACAAAAACGAACAATGTGGCACGCGGGCATTTACTCACCTCAGCGTGGAACTCACCCATCTCTAAAATTCGTTTATAATTTCCTCTAGATGCCTGGATACTTTTATCAAATTAAGCAGCGGTAGCGTATGCTAAGTTTTTCCGTTGACATTAAAGCATGTATCGTGTAAAGAATTATGTTTTATATACCTCTTTAGAAAGTATTATTAGTCCGGTTTTATCTCTACAAATTCCACTTAATCCATGCGTAGGAGGCTTTTCACTCTAAAAGTCGATTCTCGGAATTTTCTGAGCATGCTCGTCACAAAATATAAAATCTGTCAGTATAAAGGCGAGATTAGTCGCTGGGCCAGTTTTAAGTGCACTTTAAAAACTGTCTGTCTTAAATTTGTTTTTGACAAGAAAAGTTTAAAAAATGCAGTCTTTCACAGTGAAGATAATGGCCAAACCAGAAAAAATAATAAATTGTAACGCAAAACAGAAATCCACGAAAACAGTAGCTTGTGGTAAAAAAATAAGACAACAATAAAGGGTCACTTGTGATACTGTAATTTCAGTGAAAAATGTCTGGATAATAGAAGAAAAAATTGAGCTTTCTCTAGGCGGATTCCACCCAAAAACAATTTTTTTTGTAAGAAAACTTAGAAATAAAGGCTACAACGTCTAGATGAATACAATCTAACTTTATTGTGAAACTAATTTTTAACTGCCAGTGTAAGGAAAACAATATGTCCACTCCTCCTCTTGACGCCTGATCCGAATTTGCACTCTTCTTCTAATGATCTAATTTCCAACGTGAACTAAATCAAATTTTATTTCCTTTTTGTTCTCAGAATTCGTGTCCTCCGAGTTCAACACATTTTACGAATTACGCACTCTATGAAAAATATTTTCATAGGTTTTGGAGGTGTATTCCTCACTCCAAAACCAAAAACAAGGACGTATAAACATATCTGAAAAGTCCTCCTTTTTTAGTTATTAATGAAGAAAGTTTTTATTAAGTTGTCAACATTGAAAGTCATGACAAACGTTGGCAAGATTTGCCTCTTGATTCTACATACTCATTAGATCAACGAACTGTGGACTATCGCATCCTTCAAAGACGCCCATTCGATAGTGAATGGTTTCGTAGGTTCTATACTTAAATGGAAAGAGATGAAATCTTCATATAACAAACAGTAAAAGATACCCCCTGTCGAACACTTCATAATGACTTACAGAATATCTAAGAAAAAGATAGCCACCACCCACAAGACATCAGTATTGTAGAGGCAAGGGCTCATCCGGAAGGCCATTTGCAGCAGAGAATCACCACAGCCTCTGATAGGCCAATTCGTATCACTGCAGTCAGCGGCGGAGGATGTGTGACCAGCAACCTTCAATTCAGAAACCTACAAGCCACCTGACCAGTAAGTCCTTTACAAAGAGTTACTTGCATACATTGCCAACGACACGACCTTTTTGAATCGTTTTGCCATCGAGCAAATAACCCTGTTTACTCAGTCTTATATTTTCACCATTGCACGAAGTGGCGCATTGGTAAGACACCGGACGGGGGTACAAATGTTTGTCCGGCCACCAGCTTTAGGTTTTCTGTGGTTCCCCTAAATCGCTTAAGTCAAATATTGGATGGTCTCCTTGAAACAGACCTCTACGAGACTATAAATCATAATCTTCCTTCTTTTGTTATAGATTTATTCAGCCTTCACAAGTAACAAAATGAGGAGGAGAGCATGCAGTAAAGTAGTGTAAAGAAAAGTCAACGAGGTTTGCGACCAGGATGTGTGTATGGTGATTTTGAAACAATAAAAATTTTGGAAATTTGCGGTAGGGTCTTATGGGACCAAACTGCTGAGGTCATTGGTCCCTAAGCTTACACACTACTTAAGCTAACTCAAACTAACTTACGCTAAGGACGACACACACACCCATACCCGAGGGAGGACTCGAGCCTTCGACGGAGGAAGCCCCGCGGACCGTGACAATATACCTTTTTTTCTTTTTTGTTGTAGGCTAATACAAAGTTCTTTTGACAATAACACTAACTGGAACTTTCATTCTCGGTGGGCGATTACCGACTCTTAATCCGTTCCGTTTGTACGAAACGAAAGGTAGAAGAGGCCAAAATAAGGAAAGCTGTGAAGCTTAATTGTTCATTGTAACGATTGGTATTTCTTTTGTATGTTGCAGAGGCAAGGAGGGAATTAAACAACTATGTGGGAATCGTTCTTTATGAACAGAATCAGTGTGAATTACTGAAGATGTAGCAGTGATCGCCGAAAGCAAACAGGAATTGTGTGGAGTGCTTCATAAAATAGAACCTGTGGTAGTTGATGGCTATAATATGCATAGGAACCAACAGAAAATTGAGGTAATGGTGAGTGCGGAAGGTGGAGAAGTAGGAAGGCTAAATCTTAAGTTTGACTAATGGAGAAGAAGACGATTTTCGCTGTCAAGGAAGTAGAGTAAATGAAGAAAGAAGACGTAAGGACATAATAGCGGGGACTGTACAAGGCTTAAGGGGTTTCTGTATAGGGCAACAGCTGCTAAACTTGTCTTTATCTTTGGGATAAGAAAAATATTTATAAAAAACTACAGTGACGAGTAAGGACGTTTAGAGTTTAATGTCCCGACGACAGCGCGGTCATTACGGACGGCAACACTGATGAGCAAAAACATTCTGACTGCCTGCTTAATAACGAGTCGATCCATGCCTGAAACGCAGTTCAAAAGAGGTTCTTTGTGATGTGAATTCCGCAAGTCGTTGGTAAATTTCCAGGATGATGTGTCTGCAGATGCCTACGCATAAGTAACGCAGTTTTCGAAATTTGCTTATCGGTGATTTGTAGCCGCGGAGTTGACATCCGCCAGCGCCCCATATGTGTTCCATCGGGTTTTTTGTTGTTGTGGTCTTCAGTCCTGAGACTGGTTTGATGCAGCTCTCCATGCTACTCTATCCTGTGCAAGCTTCTTCATCTCCCAGTACCTACTGCAACCTACATCCTTCTGAATCTGCTTCTGTTTAGATTACATGAATTTGGTGCCAAAGAGATCAACGTGAATTTCCAATACGCTTCTCAAACCACTGCAGTATTATTGTGGCCTTGGGAAGCGGATAGTTATCCTGATGGAAGATGCCATCACTGTCGTGGAAGCATGGAGGGATACTGGTGGTTTGCAATAAAGTTCACGTAGTCAACAATCGCCAAAGTGCATTCGGTTACTACCACAGGCCCCATAGAAGCCCAGATGAATGTCTTCCGTAGCAAGTCAGTGTCCCCAAGGGCCTGCGTCCGTGGGGTGGTTCATGTGTCGAATAGCTGTTCGTCTGAATGACGACGGTTATGGAAACGTGATTCATTTGATTAGGCGAATATTACTGTTGATCCAAAATCCAGTCCCATCCCCTCCGCAGTCGTAAATGACGATGTCGTTGGATTAACGTCGGAACAAGTAGGGGTCGCTTGCCTGCAGAGATGGATGTTCAATAGCGTGATCTGCCCGCCCCGATAGCTGAGTGGTCAGCGTGATGGATTGTCGTCCTACGGCCCTGGGTTCAATTCCCGGCTGAGTCGGGGATTTTCTGTGCTCAGGGACTGGGTGTTGTGCTGTCTTCACCATAATCTCATCTCCATCCGGCGCGCAGGTCACCCAATGTGGCGTCGAATGTAATAAGACCTGCACCAAGGCGGCCGGAACTTTCCCGCAAGTGGCCTCCCGACCAATGACGTCAAACGCTCATTATTATTAATAGTGTGATCTGAACGGTGTGCTCCGAAACGCGTGTGCCTGCACCAGCGTTGTACTCGGTCCTCACATTGTGACAGGTCGTCGCCTTTCCTGCCTCCGACCTCCAGGTTTTGTGACAAGGCAAGAATGTCCAACACCTTGTCACATACTTGCGGCTTCTCCGAACTTCAACTACTGCCTTGCTATGAACAGTAGCATCCGAAAAACAGATCAGATTTTTTCGTTTCTGAGGTAAACATTCCCAGGCGTCGGACCATAACGATCTGCCCTTTATCGAAGCTGCAGAATCAATGTATGCTGAGGTGAGAACCTCATGGGACAGAGATATGCACATATACACATGGCGGTAGTATCGCGTACACAAGGTATAAGAGGGCAGTGCATCGACTGAGCTGTCATATGTACTCGGACGATTCATGTGGAAAGGTTGCCAACGTGATTATCGCCATACAACAGGAATTAACAGACCTAGAACACGGAATAGTAGTTGGAGCTAGACGCATGGAACATTCAATTTCCGAAATCGTTAGGAAACTCAATATTCCGAGACCCACAGTGTCAAGAGTGTGCCCAGAATACCAAATTTCAGGCATTACCCCTAACCATGAGCAACGCAGTGGCCGACGGCTTTCACTTAACGATCAAGAGCAGCGACGTTTGCGTAGAGTTATCACTGCTAATAAACAAGCAACACTGCGGGAAAGAACAACAGAAAGCGATGTGGAATGAACGACGCACATAGTCGTTAGGACAGTGCGGCGAAATTTGAACTTTTATTAGGTACGGCATCAGGCGACCGGGGCGAGTGCCTTTGCTAACAGCGCGACATCGCCTGCAGCGCCTCTCCTGGCTAGTTGCTAAGAGCTGATGGTAGGGTTCGAGTCTGGCGCAGACTCCACGAAGCCCTGGGCCCAAGTTGTCAACAAGGCACTGTGCAAGCTGGTGGTGGCTCCATAATGGTGTGAACTGTGTTTACACGCAACAGACTGCGTCCTCTGGTACAACTGAACCGATTATTAACTGGAAATGGTTATTTTCGGCTAATCGGAGACCATTTTCAGACATTCAAAGATTTCATGCTCCCAAACAACTATGGAATTTTTATGGACGACAGCGCGTCGTGTCACCGGGCTGCAAATGTTGGCGACTGGTATGAAGAACATTCTGGACAATTCGATCGAATGATTTGGCCACCCAGATCGCCCGACATGAATCTCATCGGACATTCGTGGGATATAATCGAGAGATCGGTTCGTGCGCGAAATCTTGCGCCCGGAACAACTTCGCAATTATGGTCGGCTATAGAGGCGGCATGGGTCGGTATTTCTACAGGTGCTTCCAACGACTCGTTGAGTCCATGCCACGTCGAGTTGCTGCATTATGCCGGGAAGAAAGGGGACGACCCGATATTGGGAGGTATCTCACGACTTCTGTCATCTCAGTGTATTACCCCATTGTCGCCAGAATAATTCCTGATTCCTCTCTGCTCCGCTTTTGTACCTTGTATACCGTGTCACATGCTCGCAACCCCGCCAGGTACAATTTAGTCTCGCGGTGGATAGTGGTTCAAATGGCTCTGAGCACTATGGTCATCAGTCCCCTAGAACTTAGAACTACTTAAACCTAACTAACCTAAGGACAGCACACAACACCCAGCCATCACGAGGCAGAGAAAATCCCTGACCCCGCCGGGAATCGAACCCGGGAACCCGGGCGTGGGAAGCGAGAACGCTACCGCACGACCACGAGATGCGGGCAGGTGGATAGTGGTTACACCTTTTGCTTCACCCACGTATCTCTAAAGCATAACTCTATAAGTGTGAAATATGCGCAATGGAGGAGACAGTAATGTAACTATTATAATCCTTTGGAACCTAGGTGGCGTAGTGGTTAGCACACTGGACTCGCATTCGGGAGGACGACGGTTCAATCCCGCGTCCGGCCATCTTGATTTAGGTTTTCCGTGATTTCCCTAAATCGCTCCAGGCAAATGCCGGGATGGTTCCTTTGAAAGGGCACGGCCGATTTCCTTCCCCGTCCTTCCCTAATCCGATGAGACCGATGACCTCGCTGTTTGGTCTCTTCCCTCAAACAATCCAATCCAATCCTTTGAAATGTGGTGTGAGATGGGAGGATTGATCGAGTAAGGGAGAAGTCCTACAATGAGTTAACGACGTAAATGGCTCATGAAGCACATTACGAATCGAAGGGATAAGGCGGATGGGTATTTCTAAGGCATGACTCGTAGCTGAAAGCCATAGTGGAAGGGTTTCTGGAAGGAAAGAATCGCAGATGCTGGCCCAGGTATGAGTGAGTTAGATAGATAGTTGATGATGTGGGACGTAGCGATTGCAATAGTTAATTACATCAAACCAGCTTCAGGGCTGAAGACCGCAACAACATACTGGACTCATTGCCTAGGTAAATTCTGGATGCTGCTGCTCTCGTAACAGCAACAGGTATAATGGGAAAATAGGCGCCAGAATAAGAGCAGATAAATAATGTGAATAGTAATAATGCGGCCATGTTCTCCGAGTTCATCAGTGTGGCAGTTTAAGAATTCTAACACTGTGTTTGTGGTTTTTTCTTCCCTGCAACTTTCCGTTACCTTAATCTAAGATAAGTATATGATGTCTTACACGCCGATCTATGTAGTCTGGAATGTGTGTTTTCACAGTGTATCTTTGCGACTTTAATGATGAATAGTGATACTAGAGAAAAAGGAAAGGAGAGAGAGAATTAAATGCAGAGTATAGATCTTTGGAAGGTATATGTCGTAGGACACAGACAACAGGTCGTACCGAGAACGTAGTTACGCGTCTGAAGAGGCCGAAACTTTTATCTTCACCTGTCCCTTCCATTTGATTACGTTTTATTCTCCCCATTTGTATGAAATATCTACATGCAAACCAAATTCCGAAGATTCAAAACACTTAACTGATTTCGGAGACGCAAAAAGTAGAAAAAAATTAATAAAATAAAATCACTGAGGCTAAGGGTGAAAAAATAATTCTAGAAGTTACGAAAACGTAGAAACATTTTACAGTATGCTTACGCCAGCTAGTAATCCTTTTGCATTGGATTACTCTGAGACAAAATGCTTCACAGACAAACACAGGCCAGGTGCTGGGTAGGTTTAACGCAACTGTGACCAGAATTAGCTGGGTTCATCATGATTATTCCACGTCTGTCCAGGCGTATGTCAGTATGGTTACGCAACAACATCCTCAGTGTGTTCATCGAAGTTGCCTAAAGCATAATTCTTAATGATTAAATTGTCGCTGGATGGTAAACGCTAACAAAAGAAAAACCGCTCTTTCTAAGAAGTTGTAAAAAATTACTATCGGTTAAAAACTAAGGCTGAACATTGAAACTCAGCAGATTAAATGGTACCTTATTTCAAAATTTGTCAGTAGGATTTCAAAATTTGTCAGTAGGCTGCTGGCCATTACTACGCGTTAGTCGTAAGATAATCCAGAAATAGGGAGAGGAATTGTAGTTATAAACTGTTCCAGGAATGTGTGAGATAGTCAAGCTAACTTGTAAGCTGTGATAAGCATGAGACGTGAAGAAGAGAGGAACAGAAATCTTAAATAATTCCTCTTGTTTCGGATGCATATTCATACGTGATTTTTTTGAAGATATCATGTTATGGCTTTTATTGTGCTACTTTATTCATCCGAAGTTCCACTTTCGGTCCTCGAGACATTCCTAAGTGGCATTACATTAAACATAACCAAATTTTAAAAGCCATATTTCAAAACAGCCAATACCCGCTGATAAAATAGACCTTTTTACTAAGGTATTTTACCGTATGATCATCTGCAGATA
Source organism: Schistocerca nitens (assembly GCF_023898315.1). NCBI lineage: Eukaryota > Metazoa > Arthropoda > Insecta > Orthoptera > Acrididae > Schistocerca > Schistocerca nitens. The sequence goes on from NC_064617.1 coordinate 302,290,104, forward strand.
TCACAAAATTATTTATAACAACCTACAATGTAGCGTTCTTACTGTGGCATGAAATAAAATTAAAGTCATCCTTCGTTACTGGTGCCAATAATAAAATATATTATATATTCAACAGTCAAAGGTACTGACACAGTTAACCAGTTTTCGTAGACTGTAATCATGACGTTCCATCTTTTCGTGTGCAGTGCACTCTACGTTCTATGCTTGTACGTTTTACTGATGACTGTATGGTGTATTTTAATACTGACGCAGCGGCAGGATCGTTTTTATTTAATTTGACACCACAGTAAGAACGTTGCTGTAAATTCTGTTGTAAATTACACTCCTGGAAATTGAAATAAGAACACCGTGAATTCATTGTCCCAGGAAGGGGAAACTTTATTGACACATTCCTGGGGTCAGATACATCACATGATCACACTGACAGAACCACAGGCACATAGACACAGGCAACAGAGCATGCATAATGTCGGCACTAGTACAGTGTATACCCACCTTTCGCAGCAATGCAGGCTGCTATTCTCCCATGGAGACAATCGTAGAGATGCTGGATGTAGTCCTGTGGAACGGCTTGCCATGCCATTTCCACCTGGCGCCTCAGTTGGACCAGCGTTCGTGCTGGACGTTCAGACCGCGTGAGACGACGCTTCATCCAGTCCCAAACATGCTCAATGGGGGACAGATCCGGAGATCGTGCTGGCCAGGGTAGTTGACTTACACCTTCTAGAGCACGTTGGGTGGCACGGGATACATGCGGACGTGCATTGTCCTGTTGGAACAGCAAGTTCCCTTGCCGGTCTAGGAATGGTAGAACGATGGGTTCGATGACGGTTTAGATGTACCGTGCACTATTCAGTGTCCCCTCGACGATCACCAGTGGTGTACGGCCAGTGTAGGAGATCGCTCCCCACACCATGATGCCGGGTGTTGGCCCTGTGTGCCTCGGTCGTATGCAGTCCTGATTGTGGCGCTCACCTGCACGGCGCCAAACACGCATACGACCATCATTGGCACCAAGGCAGAAGCGACTCTCATCGCTGAAGACGACACGTCTCCATTCGTCCCTCCATTCACGCCTGTCGCGACACCACTGGAGGCGGGCTGCACGATGTTGGGGCGTGAGCGGAAGACGGCCTAACGGTGTGCGGGACCGTAGCCCAGCTTCATGGAGACGGTTGCGAATGGTCCTCGCCGATACCCCAGGAGCAACAGTGTCCCTAATTTGCTGGGAAGTGGCGGTGCGGTCCCCTACGGCACTGCGTAGGATCCTACGGTCTTGGCGTGCATCCGTGCGTCGCTGCGGTCCGGTCCCAGGTCGACGGGCACGTGCACCTTCCGCCGACCACTGGCGACAACATCGATGTACTGTGGAGACCTCACGCCCCACGTGTTGAGCAATTCGGCGGTACGTCCACCCGGCCTCCCGCATGCCCACTATACGCCCTCGCTCAAAGTCCGTCAACTGCACATACGGTTCACGTCCACGCTGTCGCGGCATGCTACCAGTGTTAAAGACTGCGATGGAGCTCCGTATGCCACGGCAAACTGGCTGACACTGACGGCGGCGGTGCACAAATGCTGCGCAGCTAGCGCCATTCGACGGCCAACACCGCGGTTCCTGGTGTGTCCGCTGTGCCGTGCGTGTGATCATTGCTTGTACAGCCCTCTCGCAGTGTCCGGAGCAAGTATGGTGGGTCTGACACACCGGTGTCAATGTGTTCTTTTTTCCATTTCCAGGAGTGTAGTTAGTCGATCAGATGATCGGAGCCGATAGTAAATGAATTATTTTATCATCAGCTCTTGATGATTTTTGAAATATGACTTTGTTCAAATACTTAAGAGCTATGGGACACCGCCAGCACAAAAAAAGGATATGACCATGATGTACAAGTGTCCCAACTACATAACCACGTCGTCTAATTAGCGCACGGACATTCAACACATGAAGCATGTCAGCACATATCTTACATGTCAAGTGTTTAAATGTTTGTACGTATATTACATGCTCCTGATGATGTGTTTATAGAGTTGGAATGTCTGTACAGTTAGCCGGCCGTGGTGGTCATGCGGTTCTAGGCGCTGTAGTCTGGAACCGCGCGACTGCTACGGCCGCAGGTTCGAATCCTGCCTCGGGCATGGATGTGTGTGATGTCCTTAGGTTAGTTAGGTTTAAGTAGTTCTAAGTTCTACGGGACTGATGACCTCAGATGTTAAGTCCCATAGTGCTCAGAGCCATTTTTTTGTCTGTACAGTTCGGCTGTGTTTGCTGCAGTACGACTTGAGAATGATCCGAAGGCCAAGATAGTAATTACGATAACATAAAATAGCACAAAGGCGACAATTCGAAGGCCAAGATTGTAATCCGATTACATAAAATAGCACAAAGGCGACAAAGTGACGTCAATGAGAAAATATTACAATATGCTATATTTAAATGATCTGATCTATTCAGATTAGTATTCTTGACACATTTCCAGGCGAGAAATAAATTGCCTCTAAATGCATTGAACGAAAATCTCGGAGGAGTTTTAGTGAATGACTGCGGACGACTCAGGTGATTACGTAAGCGGCGAACGCGGACATCACTGGTTATATAAAAGGTCAGAGAGGAGGGGAAGGAGGAAGCAGCGGCGCTGGTGGTAAGGCAATAGCGCGCCTTCTGCAGACTCCACTTCTCCCCCCTCCTCCCACATTACCGAGGTCGAAGTTCTCATCCGACCAACACAGCCACTCCAATGGCAGGGGATCCTTTTTATAGGCCACATAATACAGCGAAACAGCGACGCGCTAAGGACTGATGGGGTGGTGCACCGTGGCATACTATAGGAAGATGAAGTCTTTTTGTCTCCAAACGAGTCCTGTTATCCCTTCTCGATGCTTCATTTCTCTTCCTGCTACCTTATTCTGCTCAAATCCTTCCTTACTTGCTTCCCTTGGTCTACTATCACCCTTCCTCTTTTTATTTTAGAAATTGGATTCCCACATCGAAACCATCTTCGTCCATCGAAAATCGCCAAGTCGAATCATAGGTAGAAACCATAAAATCCTTCATCTATACATTCAAATTTTCTCCAATCTCATTATTTTATTCATTTCGTCAGTTTTGATTTCCTGTAGTTAACGTCGAAATATTTTTCCTCACAACATTTATTCCTATTATCGCCAAACTTTGTCTCATTTGGTTGTTTCCAATAGTATTGATTCATGAAGTCACCCTTAGCATAAAAGGTCATCTTTTCCTATTTTCATACTTGCGATAACCGCAAAACGGAGCTAAGTTTCAGAATGGCTTATTTGGATTCAGCTGTTTCTTCTTCTTACATCTGCTTTTCTACGATGTTCCCCATTTTTTTCTTTTTCTTTATTGATCATTTCAGTATGCCAAGTGGGGGTGGGGGGAAGGGTGCGGGAGGAATTGAGATTTTGAGGCAACACCATATTTCTGCGCTTTAGCCAAATGCTGTTGCAATATCTACATATAGATTTTTACAAAAGCGGAGTGGTTACGACCAGTATTTTCTAGAATGAAAAACGGATTCTTCTTGCTTTTTACCTTTCATTGGGTAACACATTAGTTACTGGATACTGCAGACATTTTCTGCGCAAACAGAATGAAAAATATGTGCAACAAGCCCTGTATGTCTGGAGAAAAAAAATATATTCATCACAGCAATAAACTTGCCCACAAAGATGCTTTGTGAGTGATGTAAAAAATCCGATCTAGAAGATCTCACTTGCACTTAATTCCATGCCAGAGGAATTTATTGTTTCTAAACGTCTGAGTCCAGTGAAGTGGCCACTGAAGCCATAGGTGGGTATTTTGGAGACCTTTCAGAATCGCTCATCAGAGATGAAATCTACTCATGGAAAAAGATTCGCCAAGCTACTTTTACGCAAAGGGATTATGTCGAAAAATTATTTTCTACATCTACATCCACATTGACACACTGCAAATTACACTCAAGTGCCTGGCAGAGGGTTTATCGAACCACCTTCGTAATAACTCTTTATTATTCCTATCTCGAACAGAGAGCCGAAAAAAAACGAACACCTATATCTTTCCGTGCGAGTTCTAATTTGTCTTATTTTATTATAATGATCGTTTCTCCCTATAGGTCGGCTTCAACAAAATATTTTCGCATTCGGAGGAGAAAGTTAGTGATTGAAATTTCGTGAGAAGATCCCACAGCAACTAGAAACGACTTTCTTTTAATGACGCCCACACCAGACCGGTATCATGTCCGTGACACTCTCTCCCATATTTTCCAAAATACAAAACGTGCTGCTCTTCGTTGAACTTGCTCAAAGTACTTTATTAATCCTACATGATAAGGATTTCACACCATGCAGCAGTACTCCAAAAGAGGACGGACAAGCGTGGAGTAGGCAGTCTAGTAGATCTGTTACATTTACTAAGTATTCTGCCAATAAAACGCAGTCTTTGGTTAGCCTTCCCCACAACATTCTCTATGTGTTCTTCCCTTTCTAAGTTTTTCGTATTTTTAATTCCTAGGTATTTAGTTGAATTTACGGCCCGTTAGATTTGATTGATTTATCGTGTAACCGAAGTTTAATTGATTCCTTTTAGTACTCATGTGGATGACCTCACACTTTTCGTTGTTTGCCAATTTTCGTACCATATAGATATCTTTTCTAAATCTTTTTGCAATTTGTTTTGGTCTCCTGATGACTCTACTAGGCGATAAACGACAGCATCATCTGCAAACAACCTAAGACGGCTGCTCAGATTGTCTCCTAAATCGCTCATATAGGTAAGGAACAGAAAAGGGCCTCTAAACTACCTTGGGAACACCAGAAATCACTTCTGTTTTACTCGATGACTTTCTGTCAGTTACTGCGCACTGTGACCTCTCTGACAGGAAATACCGAACCCAGTCGCATAACCGCGAAGATATTCCATAAGCACGCAATTTAATTACAAGACGCTTGTGTGGTCAGTGTTAAAAGCCTTTAGGAAATCTATAAATACGGAATCAATTTGAAATCCCTTCTCAATAGCTCTCAACACTTCATGTGAGCAAAGACCTAGTTGTGTTTCACAAGAGCGATGTTTTCTAAATCCGTGTTGACTGTGTGTCAATAGAGGTAATTCATAATGTTCGGAGCCTGCCGCGGTGGTCTCGCGGTTCTAGGCGCGCAGTCCGGAACCGTGCGACTGCTACGGTCGCAGGTTCGAATCCTGCCTCGGGCATGGATGTGTGTGATGTCCTTAGGTTAGTTAGGTTTAAGTAGTTCTAAGTTCTAGGGGACTGATGACCACAGCAGTTGAGTCCCATAGTGCTCAGAGCCATTTGAACCATAATGTTCTGACGCAATATATGTTACAAAATCCTGCTGCATATCGATGTTAAGGGTATGGGCCTGTAATTTAGTGGATTACTTCCACTACCTTTCTAGAATATTGGTGTGATCTGTGCAACTTTCCAGTCTTTAGGTACTGATCTTTCGTCGAGCGAGCGGTTGTATATCATAGTTAAGTATGGAGCTACTGCAGCAGCATATACTGAAATAAACCTAAATGGTACACAGTCTGGACCGGAAGACCTGCTTTTATTAAGAGATTTAAGTTGCTTCACAAATCCAAGGATATCTACTTCTAGGTTACTCATATTGGCAGCTGTTCTTGATTCGAATTCTGGAATATTTACTTCATCTTCTTTGGCGAAGAAATTTCAGGTCAAGTGTGTTTTCACAACCGGTTACTATTCTATTGGACTAATCAACTAGTTGCTCGAAGTAAATTTCAGAGAACGCGTTTATCACAATTTCGAATAATGTTTATCTGTACCTCCGGATTTAAGCATGTATTTTCGCCAACATATCGAGGGGAAATTGTTCACCACCGATAATAATTGTATGAGTCGGGTAAATGTTTGAAGTCTGACTTAAGTTTTCTTTGAACCTTTCAGTAGTTATGTATGTGAGTTAAGAGGTCAGTAAAAGGATCCGATTATTATTCTATTCCAGTTGCCAACAATGACTTCTACCCATGGCAACCCACGGAAACTATCTACTTCAATTTCTCTACAACGTAAACTTCTTCTAATAGCAACGAATACGCCACCGCCAACTGTGTGTAGCCCATCCTTTCTGTACACTGTGCTTTCCCAAGACCCTCTAACCTAAAAAGCCGCTCGGTCCACGCCACACAGCAGCTGCTACACGTGTAGCCACCTCTTGCGTGTAATGGACTCCTGACCTATTTAGCGGAGCTCGATACCCCGCCACCCGATGGCGCAAGCCGAGGAATCTGCAGCCTACACGCTCTAATTCAGACCCTCCACTCTTCTCTGTACCATAGGTCCACAATCGGTCCTGTCGAATACGCTGCAAATCCTGATATCTGCTTTCATCTGCCGGCCGAGGTGGCCGAGCGGTTCTAGGCCCTACAATCTGGAACCGCGCGACCGCTACGGTCGCAGGTTCGAATCGTGCCTCGGGCATGGATGTGTGTAATGTCCTTAGGTTAGTTAGGTTTAAGTAGTTCTAAGTTCTAGGGGACTGATGACCTTAGAAGTTAAGTCCCATAGTGCTCAGAGCCATTTTTTGCTATAATCTCGCAAGCAAAACGGGCCTTTACTACTTGTGATATCCGCTCGAAACCAGAGAGAATCTGCTCCTATCCAAAGCGATACACATTAGTGGTACCGAGCTGAGCCACCACCTGCATTTGGCTGCATTCTATGTCCTTCATGGCATCCAGAAGGATCTGTTCCACGTCTGGAATGAATCCACCCAGTGTGCACACGGAGTGCACTCTGGCTTTCATCCGCTCCTTAGCAGCCATGTCCCTAAAGGGCCTCATAACGCGCCTAACATTGGATCCCCCAACTACCAATAATCCTACTCTCTGTGACTACCCGGACTTTGCAAGCTGAGAGGTTTTATCTGAAAGAGGACAAGCGATTGTATTTGGCTGAGGGACAGTGTCAGCCACAGACAGCACCTGGAACCTGTTTGTCAGACTAACTGAGGAGGCTTACGTTCGTTCCCCCAGCAAGTCTTTCGCAGCCTGCCACGCCCCGAGGCTACCTACCACTCCACCGCGGATGAGGGATCAACCCCAATGCGTGCAGCAACTGGGCTGGCCACTGGTGTGGGCCGATCGGCGGACTCATAGGTCGTGCTAGACGTGTCAGATCACCACGGCCAGCCCACAACAGCAATGCCCATCTACTGCAGCGTCAAGCTGTGTAACCAAAGCCATCACAGCCTGGAGCTGACAGTGAAGTGTCCGCTCTCGCATCCGCACACAGCAATCACAGTCCCTATCCGTACTAAAGACCGTGGAAAACTACACTACACAGACAAACAAAGGACTTTCGACACCCGCTACGCAGCTCTGCTGTGGATGCTGATGGAAACGAAAGCAGTGTGTCTAATGAATTAGATCAGCATACAGAGATCAAAATCTAAACTACCAAAGCACACAGGAGAGAGCAAATAATTCGCTCCTGATTAGGAACTTGTACCATGTCACAAAATGGTTTTATTTCCCGAAACAAATGAAAACATGAGACCTGTGTCTATTTAATATTAAATTAACACGGAGAAATTCAACAACTAAACTATCAAAGCACACAGATAAAACTATGTAATTCGTTCCCGGTTAGCAACTCGTAAGACGTCACCAAATCCTGTTGCTGCTTGTGTCTCGGCCTGTAGAAAATTTAATTTTACTATTAGACTAGGAATTTTCACTTTACCCCAGCGATGGCGCCACAATGAAAGCTTTAAGCCTCAGTATTTTTGCTATAGCTGCTCAGTCGATTTGTATGGAAGATAAAGATGACAATGAAATCAGTAACACACGAAGCACAAATGTTTGAATGAACTACCGATTACACTTCTCCCTCCAGAGCAGTTCACAGAGTTGTGTACGGGAGTTGGGCAATAATTTGGAAACATCGCGAGAGATCTATGCTTGATCATAAAGTACAGATGCTAGCGAAGCCTGCAGGTTGCGCAGCTGTATTTGATCACAAACGTCATCTGTGCAATATCCTCAGTACGTTGCAAGTTTTGTTCGTGGTCAGAACAATGTTCTGCGTAGGTGTGAGTGCATTATGTCATAGCTCATTGCATTCGAATGTACGCAAATTCCTAGTGCTCGTGTAGTGGGTGTCTCCAAGGTAGCCAAAGTTTTTGATGTTTCAATAGGTGCATGCCGAAAATTTATAGCGCATGTAGGGAAAGCGGAAAAATTCACCCGCTAAGCCCAACGCGGACGAATGTATGTGCTGAGTGACCGCGCCAGACGGTCACTGAGGAGGATTGTGGCGAAAAATAAGAGACCGAGAGCGGAAAAAGTCCTCTAACACTGGATGTCGCACTCGCGAACCCTGTCCGCGCCAAAGCACCACGAAGGGAGCTTCGTAAACTACGAATTGCAGGGAGAGCTGGAATCTCAAAACCACACATCACTGATGCAAAAGCAAGTAAGAGGAAAACGTAGTGCCGAAGCTACAGAACTTGGACGTGGAGCAATGGAAAAAATTATTTTGATCGGATGAGTCTTGTTTCAAACCGTTTGCAGTTTCTGGCCGATTTTATGTCCGAAGAGTGAAACATTACGAGTGTTCGGTGATGATTTGGGCAGCCATATTGTGGCATTCCATGTGCTCCATGGTCACTTTGCAAGGTCGCATTACGGTAAGGATTATATGACCATTCTGGCTGATCAGGTCTATGTCATGTTTATTCCCCAATGGTAATGCTGGGTTCCAAGACGACAGGACCCCCGTTCACATAGAGCCGACCGTTCGCGATTGATTTTTTTAGTGTCGCATCTGACCACCAGTCGCCAGATGTCAGTATTGAGTTTTTGTGGTCTACTTCGGAAAGAAAGATGCGTAACCGCTATCCTCCTCCATCATCGTTACCTGAACTTGTCACTACTTTGCAGGAAGAATAGTTTCAGATTCCCTTCAAAATGGTACAAGACTTGTATTTATCCATTCCGATACGACAGGAAGCAGTTTTGATTCCTAACGGTTTTCCTGCACTGTATTAGGCATGGTAATGTGTGTAGTTACGATGTTTCTATAATTTTGTCCACCGCCTGCGTATCAGGAATCATCGAGGGTTCACTAGTCGGTTTGTGGCGTATTTTGGGCTTAAGAATGAGGTCACTGAACAGTATAACAGTGTTTGAAGTGTGACTTGACGCCACAATGCTACTTGGGTCCTGATGCGCTTCGTAGCAGCCGTCTAACAAGGAGAGTTGTGGGATACGGAATTGCATGAAAATTTGCACTGATGGTCCTCAACGAAAAGCAAAAGAGATTTTCTCATCTTTTAACTCAAAACTCTATAATTTTTTTAAGAATATAACATAAAAGTTTCTTGTGTTCAAGCTTGCCTCGATATTGGCAAGATATATTACGTGAGATACAAAGTTTAAAACAAAGCTTTCATCACGTTAATATTATAAGTGATGTTACACTATGTGATCAAAAGTATCCGGTCACCTTGCTGAAAATCACTTACAAGTTCATGGCGCCCTCCATCGGTAATGCTGGAATTCAATATGGTGTTGGCCCACCATTAGCGTTGATGACACTCTCGCAGGCATACGTTCAATCAGGTTTCTTGGAGAATGGCAGTCCGTTCTTCACGGAGTGCTGCACTGAGGAGAGGTATCGATGTCGGTCGATGAGGCCTGGCACGAAATCGGCATTTTAAAACACCCCAAAGGTGTTCTGTAGGATTCAGGTCAGGTCTCTGTGCAGACCAGTCCATTATAGGGATGTTATTGTCGTGTAACCACTCCGCCACAGATCATGCATTATGAACAGCTGCTCGTCGCCGTCCCCGAATTGCTCATCAACCGTGGGAAGCAAGAAGGAGCTTAAAACATCAGTGTAGGCCTGTGATGTGTTAGTGTCACGCAAAACAACAAGGGATGCAAGCCCCCTCCACGAAAAACACGACCATACCACAACATCACCTACTCCGAATTTTACTGTTGGCACTACACACGCTGGCAGATGACGTTCACTGGGCATTCGCCATACCCGCACTCTGCCATCGGATCCCCACATTGTGTACCGTGACTCGTCACTCCACACAACTTTTTCCACTGTTCAGTCGTCCAATGTATATGCTCCTTACACCAAGCGAGTCGTCGTTTCGTATTTATCGAAGTGATGTGTGGCTTATGGTCATGAAATCCAAGTTCCCTCACCTCTCGCCTAACTGCCACAGTATCTGCAGTGGATCCTGATAAAGTCTGGAATTCCTGTGTGATGGTCTGGATAGATGTCTGCCTATTACACATTACGACCCTTTTCAACTGTCGGCGGTCCCTGTCAGTCAACAGGCAAGGTCGGCCTGTACGCTTTTGTGCTGCACGTGTCCCTTCATGTTTCCATTTCCCTATCACATCGGAAACAGTGGACCTGGGGATGTTTAGGAGTGTGGAAATTCGCGTACAGACGTATGACGCAAGTGACACCCTATCATCTGCATTCGAAGTCCTTGAGTTCCGTGGAGCACCCCATTCTACAATCTCACGATGTCGAATGACTACTGAGGTCGCTGATATGGAGTACCTGGCAAAAGGTGGCGGCAAAATCCACCTAATATGAAAAACGTGTGTTGCTGGGGGTGTCCGGATACTTTTGATCACATACGTAGGTAAAAGTTTGGCATGGAGAAATAGTTCACTCATTCATTTGCAACGCTTCAGCATGACGAAGTGAAATAAACGTTAAAGCGCGATGAAATAAAAGTACGAACATTAGCTTATACTCAATTCTTTAGGACTGGTTCGCCGAAAATGGTTGAAATGGCTCTGAGCACTATGGGACTTAACATCTGAGGTCATCAGTCCCCTAGAACTTAGAACTACTTAAACCTAACTAACCTAAGGACATCACACACATCCATGCCCAAGGCAGGATCCGAAACGGCGATCGTAGCGGTCGCGCGGTTCCAGACTGAAGCGCCTAGAACCGCTCGGCCACACCGGCCGGCAAACTCCCAGTATTTCGGCTTTTGACTCAAGATAGAAATTTTTTTTTTGATGCTTGAATTATAATGAGTATTCACTCGGCGAACCGGGCCGGCTGCGGTGGCCGAGCGGCTCTAGGCACTTCAGTCCGGAACTGCGCGACTCAGAACGATTTGAACCATTTGAACCACAGATGTTAAGTCCCATACTGCTCAGAGCCATTTTTTGAGCTGGAAGTTTTCCTTTTTGATGACTGACACATGTGCCAAATTTCAACCACATCTGTGCTCTATAATTGGCTGCCTGTCCGGCCCTGGTAGCTGAGTGGTCAGTTTGACAAAATGGCTCACCTAACGGTCCGGTTTCGTTTCCCGGCTGGGTCGGAGATTTTCTTCGCTCAGGGTCTGGGTGTTGTGTTGTCCTTATCATCATCGTTTCATCCCCATCGACACGCAAGTCGCCGAAGTGGCGTCAACTCGAAAGACTTGCACCAGGCGAACGGTCTACCCAACGGGAGGCCCTAGCCACACGGCATTTCCATTTCCATTTATTGGCTGCCTCTCCTTGTACAGTTTATTCTGTAATCGGACAACAGAAAAAGAAGGACGAGTATCCTCGATGTAGGCGAATATCTGCAGAGTAGCTGATAATACTAGAGTATATCATAGGGAAGAGTATCTAGAAAGAGATCTACATTCTTTTTGCACGCGTTTCTCTACAAGATGTTGTCGAAGACTGCTGATAAATGTAGAGTACATGTTTTTTTTTCTAAATACCGCATTGCTGTGAACATATCAGTAGTCATTAAATTATGACCGAGATAACAAGGGCACGTTTCGTATTCTCTCAACATGTGCAAAAACGGACGTCGTAGCAAACAGCTTCTCTCGATCTCTGCAGGAATGTTTCACAGTGTAGTAAATCATTTCACGCTGTTATTGTGTTAATCCACTAGCTCACTTCCATGAAGTAGAAGAATGAAGTACAATAAAAGAGAGTGACAGTAAAGGCATACATCATCACTGGAGGGAGAACATGGTTTTCAGTCAGCAATACGGCGCATCCATCCGTAAACACGGAAATGAAAACAGGATACTAGCCTCACATATAAGGTCCCTACAAATTTTGTAAACTCGCAGTGAACACGTTCGCTGCAGGGATGAGGCACTGGAAAGTTCTCTCTCCTCACTGCAGCCAGGCAAGATTGTTTAAGGAGCTCGGTTATGAACAATTAATCTGTGTTACTTTAGCGTCCCAACTGGCGCTTTCGAAAGACTATAAGTAGCCATGTTTATAACTATAATTTTTGTCTCCTCAAATTTACTGATTTATTATTTCTATGACGTTTTTGCTACTCAGAATAGTATTCCGGACACAACTGAAAGTGAAATCATATCCCACTTAGAAAAATATAGGATTTAAGAAGTGACAACGCGAAAAAAAATGAAAACCTCGTTCTACGAGCAGACTTCAAAAGTAAAAGTAAGATACACATGTCGTCCCACGCTAAGGCCTAGACACAACACTAGACTGGCGCATTGTCAGAAGAGAGCGTATGTCCTGGGTTTCATGCAGACGAGGTCCTGCTGTGGTACGAAGAACAGGTGCCTCGCACTGTGGGAATAACTGGCGCGGCCGCAGACACGTGGGCGAGCCTGTTCGGGAAAGGAGGACACCGAAATAGACCACAGACTGCAACGTCCGGGCAATCGGGGAACTGAATCGCAGTGATCGCATATTATACAACGATGCGGACGTTCTCACAGAGAATCTCGAACGGCTCCGAGGCCAAGCAGCGGATTTTCCTATTGTCGAGGAACTGAACTGTCGTAGGGCTTGTCGACCGTTATTTACAGACTCGCTGACTGAGTTGAAAAACAATGTCATGTATCTGTCGCTTTGAAGTATAGTACAGCATTCAGTAAAAGTTAGTTGGCCTACCGTAGTTATGTATTATTTACCTTTTTAAGGTCCTTCGTATGGTTCAGTCCCTATCAGCTACACCACTCAAGCATTGTAAGAGACCCTCATGATTATACACTACTGGCCATTAAAATTGCTACACCATGAAGATGACGTGCTACAGACGCGAAATTTAACCGACACGAAGAAGATGCTGTGATATACAAATGATTAGCTTTTCAGAGCATTCACACACAACCGAGCGAGGTGGCGCAGTGGTTAGCACACTGGACTCGCATTCGGGAGGACGACGGTTCAATCCCGTCTCCGGCCATCCTGATTTAGATTTTCCGTGATTTCCCTAAATCGCTTCAGGCAAATGCCGGGATGGTTCCTTTGAAAGGGCACGGCCGATTTCCTTCCCCCATCATTCCCTCACCCGAGCTTGCGCTCCGTCTCTAATGACCTCGTTGTCGACGGGACGTTAAACATTAATATCCTCCTCCTCCATTCACACAAGGTTGGCGCCGCTGGCGACACCTACAACGTGCTGACATGAGGAAAGTTTCCAACCGATTTCACATAGACAAACAGCGGTTGACCGGCGTTGCCTGGTGAAACGTTGTTGTGATGCCTCGTATAAGGAGAAGAAATGCGTACCATCACGTTTCCGATTTTGATAAAAGTCCTATTGTAGCCTGTCGCGATTGCGGTTTATCGTATCGCGACATTGCTGTTCGCGTTGATCGAGAGCCAATGACTGTTAGCAGAATATGGAATCAGTGGGTTCAGGAGGGTAATACGGAACGCCGTGCTGGATCGCAACGGCCTCCTATCACTAGCAGTCGAGATGACAGGCATCTTATCCGCATGGCATCGTGCAGCCACGTCTCGATCCCTGAGTCAACAGATGGGGACGTTTGCAAGACAACAACCATCTGAACGAACAGTTCGACGACGTTTGCAGCAGCATGGACTATCAGCTCAGAGACCATGGCTGCGGTTACCCTCGACGCTGCATCACAGACAGGAGCGACTGTGATGGTGTACTCAACGACGAACTTGGTTGCACGAATGGCAAAACGTCAGTTTTTCAGATGAATCCAGGTTCTGTTTACAGCATCATGATGGTCGCATCCGTGTTTGGCGACATCACGGTGAACGCACATTGTCATTAGTAATGGCCATACTGGCGTATCACCCGGCGTGATGGTCACCTCTTGTTCGCATTGACGGCTCTTTGAATAGTGGACGTTACATTTCAGATGTGTTACGACCCGTGGCTCTACGCTTCATTCGATCCCTGCGAAACCCTACATTTCAGCAGGATAATGCACGACCGTATGTTGCAGGTCCTGTACGGGCCTTTCTGGATACAGAAAATGTTCGATTGCTGCCCTGGCCAGCACATTGTCCAGATAACTCACCAATTGAAGACGTCTGGTCAATGGTGGCCTAGCAACTGGCTCGTCACAATACGCCAGTCACTACTCTCGATGAACTGTGGTATCGTGTTGAAGCTGCATGGGCAGCTGTACGTGTACACGCCATCCAAGCTCTGTTTGACTCAATGCCCAGGCGTATCAAGGCCGTTATTACAGCCAGAGGTGGTTGTTCTGGGTACTGATTTCTCAGGATCCTTGCACCCAAATTGTGAAAATGTAATCACATGTCAGCTCTAGTATAATATATTTGTCCAATGAATATCCGTTTCTCATCTGCATTTCTTCTTGGTGTAGAAATTTTAATGGCCAGTAGTGTATATAGACTGTGACAAAAGTCATGGGATAGCAATATGCACTTATATAGTTGGCAGTAGTATTGCATACACAAGGTAGTAAAGGGGACAGTGCATTGCTGGAGCTCTAATTTGTACTCACTACTCAGGTGATTCATGTGAAAATGATTCCGACACGATTATGGCCCACGACGGGTATTAACAGACTTTGACTGCGGAATGGCAGTTAAAGCTAGACGCTTGGGACAATCCATTTCGGATATCATTAGAGAATTCAATGTTCCGAAATTTACAGTCTCAAGAGTACGCCAAAAATGCGGAATTTCAGGCATTACCTCTCACCACGGACAACGCAGTGGTAGACGACCTTAATGACCGACAGCAGCGGCGTTTGCATAGAGGTGTCAGTGCTAACACACAAGCAACACTGCGTGACAAAAGCAGAAATCAATGTGGGACGAACAATGAACGTAGCCGTTAGGACAGTGCGGCGAAATTTGGCATTGTGGGGTATGGCAGCAGACGAGCGACGCGAGTGTCTTTGTTAGCAGCATGCCGTCGCCTGCACCGCCACTCCTGGACTTTTGGCCATATGGGTTGGACCCCAGACGACTGGGAAACCATGAACTGGTCAGATGACTCCCGATATCACTTGCTAAGAGCTGATGAGTACGCTTCGAGAGTGGCGGAGACCCCACTAAGCCGCTGATCCAAGTTGTCAAGAAGCCACTGTGCAAGCTGATGATGGCCCCATAATGGTGTGGGCTGTGTTTACATGGAATGGACTGGGTCCTCTGGTCTAACTGAATCATTAACTGGAAATGGTTATGTTCGTCTACCTGGAGACCGTCTGCAGCCATTCATGGACTTCATGTTCCAAAGCAACGATGGAATTTTTATGGATGACAATGCGGCATGTCTCCAGGCCACAATTGTTCGCGATTGGTTTGACATTCTGGACAATTCGAATGAATGATTTCGCCCCCCCCCCCTAGATTACATGATTAACAGTAATAACAGTGATATCTGTACGTTATCTGGGGAAATGGGATTACCATTTTTTCCCGTAGATGGGCAGTGACCATATCCTGTAAATTCTAATCTTTGAACAAAAAATTTTAGTATAATGCAAACTGAAGGAGGAGGGGGTAGAAAAGAAAGGAAAGGCAAGGAATTACTGATATCAGCTGCATCAGGACTTTGTGCGACATCAGCGGCGACGAGTGAAAATATAAGCCAGACTGGAATTCGAACCCAGGATCTCCCATTTACTAAGCAGTTGCGTTAAGCACTGCGCCACCCGAACACAATGGTTAACGTAACTGCCCAGTAAGCAGAAGATCCTGGATTCGAATCCTGGTCTGGCACACATTTACGCTAGTCACCGCTGATACTGCACAAATCCTGATACGGATGATGTCAGTAGTCCCTTCCTTTCCTTTCTCCCTTCTTCCTCCTCCAATCTGCATAATGTGTTTCACAGTTGTCCGGAAGAACAGAGATCCAAATGGCTCTGAGCACTATGGGACTCAACTGCTGTGGTCATAAGTCCCCTAGAACTTAGAACTACTTAAACCTAACTAACCTAAGGACAGCACACAACACCCAGCCATCACGAGGCAGAGAAAATCCCTGACCCCGCCGGGAATCGAACCCGGGAACCCGGGCGTGGGAAGCGAGAACGCTACCGCACGACCACGAGATGCGGGCGAAGAACAGACACCAGGCTTTCATATAATATAATTTTAATATTTTCAGGTGTCTTACATGTCTTACACAGGGTTTATTGGGCTGAGAAATAATTCATTTGTAAGAAAAAAATCTATGCGTTGCACCCTTTGTGAGTTAAGTAGCATTGAAGTTAGCCAATCAGGCTGTTGAGCGCAAATTCAGGCGGCCCACCAGAAATTGTGTCGCCAAACGTGTCCTTCGTTTGGTGTCCTAAAACCGAACAAGAGAACGATATGGGATGGTAGTAAGAATCGAACCTGAGCCAAAGGCGAGCAGTCTCATCTACTACCATTCACGCTATTACAATTGACACCAGTTGTATCTAGCGGGCCGCTTGAGTTTGTGCACCTTGCTGCTTGTTTGGCTAATTTCAAAGCTAATTAACTCGGGATCGGTGCAACGTATCGAATTGATTTCGTAACAACTCCTTTCCTGTGCAGTCTACCTTGCAACACTGTCACAACTTTTTTAGACAATTATTGACCACCCTGTACGATTTGAAAGGTTATTCTCAGATGGTTATTCTCAGTCAGGCAGCAGTAGCCGACCGAGACAGACCCACCAACATTATTATATCATCTGTGTGCTTTAGTAGTTCAGTTGCTTGAGTTTCTGCGTGTAAATTTAATATCTAATAGCCACAGTTGTCGCGTTTTTCGTTTGCGTCGGAAAGTAAACCGATTTTGTGACATATTACAAGTTCCAAATCAGGGTCAAATTATTTAGTTTCACCTGAGTGCTTCGGTAGTTAGGTTTTTGAATATCTGCGTATTACTACACACCGTTCGTGCGTTTTCGTCAGGTTCTACAGTAGAGTTGTGCAGCACGTGCCGATAGTCCGTTTATCTGCATAGTTTAGTATGGGCAGGGACTGCGATTGTTGTGTGCGGATGCGAGCCGAGTTGGTGACACTTCGCTCTCAGCTTCAGGCTGTGATGGTTTCGGTTACACAGCTTGAGGCTCCAGTGGATGGGCACCACTGTTGTGGGCCGGCCGTGGGGATACAACGAACGTTCAGCACGTCAGAGTCCTAGCGGTGGCCAACCCAGTTGCTGCTCACACTGAGGCTGATTCCTGACCTGTGGTCGAGTGGGAGGACACCCTGGGGCGAAGCAGGCGGCGAAAGACTTCTCAAGCGGCCGCACGTATGGCCGCCCCAATTTGCCTGACAAACAGGTTCCAGGTGCTGTCTGTGGCTGCCACTGTCGTTGAGCCAGATGCTGTCGCCTGTCCTGTTTCAGAGGAAACCACTCAGCCTGTAAGATCCAGGCAATCGCAGAGGGTGGAATTATTGGTAGTTGGGAGCTCCAACGTTAGGCGCGTTATGGGGCCCCTTAGGGACTTGGCTGACAAGAAGGGTAAGAAATTCAATGTGCACTCCGTGTGCATACCGGGTGGAGTCATTCCAGATGTCGAAATGGTCCTGCCGGATGTCATGAAGAGCACAGGGTGCAGCCAACTGCAGGTGGTGGCTCACGTCGGTACCAATAATGTGTGTCACTTTGGATCAGAAGAGATTCTCTCTGGTTTCGAGCGGCTAACAGAACTGGTAAAGGCTGCCAGTCTTGCTTGCAAGATGAAAGCAGAGCTCACCATTTGCAGCATAGTCGACAGGACCGATTGCGGACCTCTGGTACAGAGCCGAGTGGAGGGTCTGAATCAGAGGCTCAGACGGTTCTGCGACCGTATAGGCTGCAGATTCCTCGAATTGCGCCAAAGGGTGGTTGGGTTTCGGGCTCTGCTGAGTAGGTCAGGTGTCCACTATACGCAGGAGGCGGCTACACTGGTAGCAGGGGCTGTGTGGCGTGGACTGGGTGATTTTTTAGGTTAGAGGGTCTCGGGAAAACACAAGAAGGGCTTCAGTCACAAAGGGTGCAGGCTGAACACAGGAAAAACGTAGTTATAGGAACCATTGTTATAACAGTTGTAAATTGTCGTAGCTGTGTTGGGTAAGTACCAGAGCTCCAAGCGCTAATAGAAATCACTGATTCTCAAATCGTTATAGGCACTGAAAGCTGGCTAAAGCCGGATATAAGATCAGCTGAAATTTTTGCGAAGAACCTAACGGTGTTCCGAAAGGATAGGCTAAACACGGTTGGCGGTGGCGTGTTTGTTACTGTCAGAAGTAGTTTATCTTGTCGCGAAATTGAAGTAGATACTTCCTGTGAGTTAGTATGGACAGAGGTCATTGTTGGCAACCGGAATAAAATAATAATTGGATCCTTTTACCGACTTCCCAATCCAGCTGATACACTTGCTGAAAGGTTGAAAGAAAACTTGAGTTCGATTTCAAACACGTACCCGACTCAGGCGATAATAGTTGGTGGTGACTTTAACTTACCCTCGATATGTTGGCGAAAATACATGTTTAATTCCGGAGGTACGCATAACATATCATCCGAAATTGTGCTAAACACAACAAATAATCCTGAGTTAATAACGAGCATCAAAACCGATTCAGGGATTAATGAACACAGGGCTGTCGTAGCAAGATTGAGTATTGTAATCCCCAAATCCTCGAAAAATAAGCGAAAAATATACCTATTGAAAAAAGCAGATAAAAATTCACTTGTCGCCTTCCTAAGAGACAATCTCCACTCATTCCAAATTAATAATATAAGTGTAGACCAGATGTAGCTTAAATTCAAAGAAATAGTATCGGCAGCAATTGAGAGATTTATACCAAATAAATTAACAAACGACGGAGCTGATCCTCCTTGGTACACAAAACGGATTATAAAACTGTTGCAGAAACAACGAAACAAACATGCCAAATTTAAACAGACGCAAAATCCCCAAGATTGGTGATCTTTTACAGAAGGTCGAAATTTAGCGCAGATTTCAATGCGAGATGCCTATAACAGTTTCCACAACGAAACTTTGTCTCAAACTTGGCAGAAAATCCAAAGATATTCTGGTCGTATGTAAAGTATGTTAGCGGCAAGAAGCAATCAATGCCTTCCCTGAGCGATAGCAATGAAGATACTATCGAAGACAGTGCTGCCAAAGCAGAGTTACTAAACACAGCCTTCCGAAATGCCTTCACAAAAGAAGACGAAGTAAATATTCCAGAATTCGAATCGAGAACAGCTGCCAGCATGAGTAACGTAGAAGTAAATATCCTCGGAGATCAGAAGATCAAAACAAACTGCAAAACGATTTAGAAGAAATATCGGAATGGTGCGAAAAGTGGCAGTTGACCTTAAATAACGAAATGTGTGAGATCATCCACATGATTGCTAAAAGGAACTCGTTAAACTTCGGTTACACGATAAATCAGTCTAATCTAAAAGCCGTAAATTCAACTAAATACCTAGGTATTACAATTACGAACAGTTTAAATTGGAAAGAACATATAGAAAATGTTGTGGGGAAGACTAACCAAAGACTGCGTTTTATTGGCAAAACACTTAGAAAATGTAACAGACCTACTAAGGAGACTGCCTACACTACGCTTGTCCGTCCTCTTTTAGAATACTGCTGCGCGGTGTGGGATCCTTACCAGATAGGACTGATGGAGTACATCGAAAAAGTTCAAAGAAAGGCAGCACATTTTGTATTATCGCGAAATATGCGAGAGAGTGTCACAGAAATGATACAGGATTGGGATGGACTTCATTAAAAGAAAGACGTTTTTCGTTGTGACGGAATCGTCTCACAAAATTCCAATCACTAACTTTCTCCTCCGAATGCGAAAATATTTTGTTGAGACCGACTTACATAGGGAGAAACGATCACCAACATAAAATAAGGGAAAACAGAGTTCTTACGGAAAGATATAGGTGTTCATTCTTTCAGCGCGCTGTACGAGTTTGGAATAATAGAGAATTGTGAAGGTGGTTCGATGAACTCTCTGCCAGGCACTTAAAATGTGATTTGCAGAGTATCCATGTAGATGTAAATGTATATAGTAAACTCCTGTTCTAGTATTCGACGGATTAAGTATTTAATAGTCTACCAATACTTTTTCTTTTCTCGGATGATAACACTTGTATGCTTTTATAGTCGCTTACATGGAAGTCTTTAGTTACCATTTTGAAGAATATATATTAAAATTCCGCAGTGGAGATACGAGTGAGTAGTTTTAGGTATTTTGGACGTGATGGTGCCAAGTGTTTTTATTATTTTAATATACAATATTCATAAACACCTTCCATCGTTTATGGGTTTAATTTTTGTGTGTGTGATTATTTTCAGCTCGTTTGTGGACAACATTCGAATTTTATTAACTGCTGACGACTGCACTGGCATGGAAATTTGTTGCCCGCTGCCCTCTTTTTCTTATTGGGACTTAACATTTATTGCGTCGTGCTATCCTGCATTGTAGATTTGAAAATAATTCCATTCAATTATTGCATTTTTTCGCTTGCTCTATTACGAAGTACTTGTTACTCGTGGGGGTAGTTCAGGCTTAAGAAACGTGTACGTAACACAATGGGAACATTAATAACTTTCTTTTGTGAGATTTTATGCTATTTTACAGGGTGAATCGAAAAGGACTTTACAACTTTGGAGTAATATAGAAATTTATTGAGATATCTTGCAGAATTGGCAGATGTGACGTTTTTTTTTCTTTTTTTTGCAAACAGCCTCAAGTTTCACATAAACGTGTCAAGAGTCATTTTCGTCGATGTGACTACCATTTGCGATGCGGCAAACTTCCCACTGGTAATCAGTTTCTTCCCATACTCGTTGCTGCAAATCAGGCGTAACTAGTGCAACGGCGGCATAGATTCGATTTTTCAGGTTTGCTACATTTTTTGGTAGGGGAAGAACATACATACGGTATTTAAAGAACTCCAAAGAAAGAAATAAAGTGGTATCTAGGGAGCGAGGTGTCCATGTGATTGGCCCTTCATGGCCAATCCATCGTCCTGGCAAACGATTATCGAGGAAATCTCGAACTTCCGTGAGGAAATGAGGTGGTGCACCATCTTGATGGTAGTAAACAATCCCATCTCCGCCATCTTCATCGATATGTGGAATTAAAAAGGTTGCAAGCATATCGAGATACACAATAACAGTGACAGTTTTCTCCATGAAGAAAAGAGAGCTAGATACACTTTCAATCTGCTAAGGGCGCAAAACACATAAACTATGGAGCTGTCACCAACGTCTTCCAGGGTTGCATGTGGACATTTACTGCCCCATATCTGCAATTTTGGGTGTTCACCAAGGCACTGATATGAAATGTTGACTCGTCGCTGAAGATAATTGTGTTCAAGAATGTCTCATCGTCCTGTATCCGATACAACATTTTAAATTTTACTTAACAAGCAATTAAATAAATAGGCTTACATAAAGTCACAAGCGACAAACGCTGTAGAATGTATCGTATGAAACAGAGATTGGGATAAAACATTAACAGTGAAATTTAATTTAGATTAGATTTAACATTTATTTCACGTACTCATATTAGAAAAGCACTACACATTTGTATAAAAACATAACGGTTGCTGGCGCCTGTTTTAAATAACCACACGAAAGCAACAAATATTCTGATACCTTGGCCGATGTGCTTGTAAATCATCAGAGTCTCATAAAATAGGAATCACTTAATGGTAAGCAAGACCATGCGCACTTCGGATTCATACCAACACCACACAGTAAATAGTAAACGAACTACAAGGACTTCAGTATGCACGCAAACGCATATAGTCGGCAAAAGGTTTGCTCCACCGGCCTGCCGCAAAATACGGATAACTCAAGCCGTGGAACTGAACGAAGACTAGGATCCGAAATGCAGATGAAATCGAGAATGCGTGTAAAACACAGCACACACGTGAAGGCAGTGTAGTTTAAGGCCTACAAGTATAGAATAAGAATGGAAAGCTGAGGATCTGAAGGCTCGTTCGTTTTTCAAACACGTGGCCCTAGCCACACAGTGAGACTACGAAAAATTACAAAAATTCCGAAAAGTCGGTTAATCCATAGGAGGAACTATCTATATAAGTAAATTATCGGAAAATACGTTGATTATGAAACAGATTGCGAGAACTGAAGGTTCTCCAAAACACATGGGATTGAGCAAACAAAGGTAAACGACGCACTAACTGATGGAAATTACGGAATATCGACGAAACTAACGAAGTAGAAGAAGAAATAATCTAAGATACACAAACACGCTCACATTCAGACTAGGGAACACGAATTCTAATTGAAACTAAGCAGAGGTTGCACAGCACGCTCCGACATTTCTAAGTTATGGTTGAAGATAGTAATTACTACTAAAATAGAACAACTGCAATAAACCTTACCACTTTCCACTCTGAATGAAATATTCTGCATGACTATAAGGGTATGAAGCTAGAAAAGAAAATGGATTAAAACTTCGACTAGGCTGAAACTTACAGAGACTCGTTTACGATACTCACTGCTGCAAAGGGGCTGCCACGAGCAATCTCTCTCTCGAAAATCCCAGGACCGAGTGTCCAGCACTCTCACCTAACTGGGGTCCCGACATACAGGTAACGGAAGTTGTCAGAGAACACCCTTATCGCACCTTGCCAACTTAAGCACAATAGCACTTCGACTAGAAGGGAACGAAACCTCTTTGCCACTCTAGCTTACAACAAAGTTGGCTAAACTGCCACAGTAGCAGACAAGAAGTTTACCCGCCATCAGACACTATGAAAAGTCAATATACATACACAGCCACTCACTTTGTTGTTCTAAGATGATAGGAACGGGAAGGAAGAATAATGGTACAATATACGAGGTGTGACAATAAAGTAATGAGGCTGATTTTCTTTGCAAGATGTGACAACCCTGCAGGCTTGAGTAGGCACAATATCTTTGACCTTGGTCTATAAGCTGCTTCTAGTCCAAGCGGCACATCGATGCAACTGCTCAGTCGTGAGTTGTGCTGTAATATGTTAACACAGGTTTGTGTCTCTCATCATGGAAATGGAACCGCATAATATTGCACAACGGTATGCCATTTCTTTTTGCGTTAAATTGGGTGACAACAACTTACAGTAAGCTCCAGAAGGCTTTTGGAGAGGAGGTTATGTCAAGAGCTCAAGTTTTTCGTTGGCATAAAAGTTTAGTGAAGGCAGAACGAATGTTGAAGATGAAGACCGCAGTGGACGACCATCAACCTCACAGACGTATGTCAACTTGGCCAGGGTGCGTGAACTCATACGATCTGATCGAAGATTATCCGTGAAAAATGATTTCAGAAGAACTGAACATCAATCGAGAAACGGTTCATCTAATAACAACTAAGGATCTTGGTATGAGAAAGATTTGTGCAAAAATGGGCCCCAAAACTCTCACACCACAACAGCGAGAAACACGGAAAAATGTGGCAGCCCACCTGTTACAGCATATGGAAGTCAATCCAGAATTCTAGATCTGTGTTATCACTGGTGATGAAAGTTGGTTTTTGCAGTACGATCCAGAGACAAAACGCCGAAGTTCGCAGTGGTACTCAAAGGGATCACCCAGACCAAAAAAAGCTCGCATGCCAAAGTGAAAAGCGAAATGCATGCTTGTGTGCTTCTTTGATTCCAAGGGAATTGTTCGTAAAGAGTGGGTGCCTTCTGGACAAACAATTAACCAATATAACTACAAAGAAATTTTAGAAAGACTTCGTAAAAGAGTTCTTCGTGTCCTTGTCATAATGTGCCATTCCATACTGCTCTGTCAGTACAGCAATTTTTAACCACAAAACAAATTTCAATACTACCACAACCACCTTATTCACCAGATATCGCTCCGTGCGACTTTTTTCTATTTCCAAGAGTCAAAACGGCGGTCAAGGGACACCATTTTCAATCAACACAAGATGTCCAAAAGGCTGTGACGAGGGTCTTGGAGGATATTACAGAAGATTAGTTTCAGAAATGTTACCATCAATGGCAGAAGCGCTGGAAAAAGTGTGTGCAATCAGACGGGAACTACTTTGAAGGAGAAAACACTAAACTTGACTAAAACGGTAAGCAACCTCTTTTTTCACATCAGTCTCATTACTTTATTGTCGCACCTCGTAAATACATTGTAATTATTTGTGGGGAAGGTATAGGAAGCACGGATACGTAATAAATCAATACATGGGTATAAAATAGACATAGAACCAATATCAATTCCGGGTGTTAAATTTTATGAAGGCGCTAATACGGGGACCCGTCAAAATATGTGGAACTCGCTGCAGTTAGAAACGCTGCACAAAACACAAACTCTACGGCTTACAGCAAGAAAGCCAGAAGAAATTACCGGAAACTCCTTATGGCAGTCTCTAGCGTACGTTCCGTCATGCCATTTTAAAATCGGTCTCTAGGCTGAAGCAGCGACAAGGATAATCATATTGTCCTAGGTAAAACACTGTCCTCTACATTTACTGCAGTTTTACAGTTCATGTAACTGAACCAGCCGATTACGTCGCATTCCAACAGCAGTAGCGCCACGTGTCGATAGCAGCCTTGCGAGCAGAAGGCCGTGTTGCAGAACTGGTACCCCGGTCGAGAGACGCTGGCACTTGGTGGCCTTCGGCGCTGTGGCGCCTGCTACACCGCTTCCACTTCTGCTGCCAATTTGAGAGCCTTTCCGGTCAGTATTATTCAACGCAGTTACATATGAGGGTCATTCCGAAATTAACGTCTCCTATTTTTTTGTATTGACTTTCAGGTACGAGCTAGATTATGTTGGCGAAGTACCAATTTTTTAATCTTCCACCTATTTTCACGTCGGTGTCGTTGTCCTGCGACAGTTAGCAGGAGCACGGGAGCTTTCTAAAATGGCGTGTGACATCGAGGTGCGTATGAAACAGAGATGTCACTGAATTTCTTACTGCTGAACAAATTGCGCCAAATGAGATCCATCGACACATGGCGCAGGTCTATGGAGACGATACAGTACACGTGAGTAATGTGAGACGGTAACTGACGCGTTTCAGTGGTGCTGAAATGGATGTGCTTGACAAGCCATGCTCCGCCGCCATCCCTCATAATGAACAAAGTCTCTATCAAATCGTCCTTGTTGACTGACGGACTCTAAGCAAGGACTTGCACGCACACTTGAATGTCGATTGTAATACCTTAAACAAGATGTTAGGCAACACTGGTTATCTCAAAGTGTGTGCGAAATGTGCCGCACGAATGCTTACAGAAGACAAAAAAACACCAAATTGAAACTTTTCGGGCCCGGTGGGCCAATACGAGTCTGAAGGTGACAGTTATCCAAACACCATCGTCACCGAAAATCAGATATGGAGTCAACTACTATGAGCTGGAATCCAAAATACAGTTCTTGGACTGGCGACATGCGGATTGTCCAGCAAGGAGGTAGTTCAAGACATCTGCCGGCAAAGTGATGTGTGATCGTCAGTAGTAGGCAGGGTGTAGTTGTTTTGAATGTATTGGAGGCTAAAGCAACTGTCAATTTAGATCGCTACAAGACTAGTTACTGACTAGTCTGAATAAGCACGAATTCCCAGATACACGGCAGAGTAGAAGATAAACTTCCCCTTGCAACACGATAAGACCAGGCCCTACAACAGTTTTGCGACCAAGGGACTCACTGCCAAATTTGGCTGGGCTCACCTACCGCGTCCACTTTTACAATCTTGACTTATCAACATCATACTTCCATCTCTTAAGGCCTGTGAAGGATGGACTATGTGACTAATATTACCAAGCGTGCAGCATGTAGACTATTATTCAGCGCTGGCGAAAGTCCATAGCGAATGATAGTGACTCTGTAAATAATAATAATAATAATAATAGAGAGAGAGAGAGAGAGAGAAAGAGAGAAGATTTGCTAAGTGCGACTAGGACTCGCTCACTGAGAATCTGTACGAAGTTAATCATGTATATAGATAGTTCATCCATCCGGGGAATCGAGAATCTCGATGATTTTTCCCTTTTATCGATACTGGAAAGATATTGGTACTGGGAACTCCAAGACCGTAACAAACGATCGGCAGTAGTTCCTGAGTCTAGTCCGGACATACAAAAACAAATGAGCAGAGGACTTCAGTCTATACATCTACAGAGAGAAAATATACTAACATATTTTATATACTTATGAAAACGTCATTACAACATGCATTTTATGTTTTCATGCAGTAATATTTTTCTGTTATGATTCTGACAGGTGATGAAGTCGAACTAAGTTCAAATGGAAAAATGATACTTTTACGTGATTTAATTACAATTCAAGAAGTTTCGCATTATTTACTCCACTTGTACTGTGAAATCTTGCTCCTTGCCAAAATCCATGGTTCTAGGTCAACGGGAAATACCCTATAAGTATTGTCTAGTGAGTTGGCGAGTATTAAAATATGTGACGTAAATGGGCGTATTTTTTAACTCCATTGACTTAGAAGCTTAATTTTTTTTTCAGCGCCAAGGGCCATTGAGCTTAGTATGTGACATAAATTTCAACGTGTTACTTACCCGTTCCCGACATATAGACAGACAGACACATGGACAACAAAGGTATCCTATAAGGATTCCGTTTTTACCAACTGAAGAATGGAACCCTAAAAATGGCAGTACACAACTGAAATCTTGCTCTATCGAACTGTGCTATTGTGCATTCTGTGTCTGCCGTAGTCTCCATTAAATAAATGAGAGGACTACTTTCGGAATAATCCTCCGACAAAGCGAGGAGTTGCACAGGCGCAACCTTCGATTCCTGTGACGGTAGCCGGCCGAGTTGCCCAAGCGGTTCTAGGCGCTTCAGTCTGGAACCGCACGACCGCTACGGTCGCAGGTTCGAATCCTGCCTCGGGCATGGATGTGTGTGATGTCCTTAGGTTACTTAGATTTAAGTAGTTCTAAGTTCTAGGGGACTGATGACATCAGATGTTAAGTCCCACAGTGCTCAGAGCCTCTGACGGTCATCCTTAGTTAAATTTAGTTTCGTTTCCCTTAATTTCTTCACACGAATATTGGACTGGTTCTTCAGAAATGCAACGGCTCTTCCTTGGATTGACTGTTTTACGCTTGGGTCAACAGTCGCATTAAATTTATTACAATACATTTTCCTCTGACAGGCTGTATTCATATAAAACAGACATTTTATTTTATTAGCGATTAGCTAATTTCCACCGTTTGGTATTGTCAGGCATGTCATGATCCAGACAGTGATGTGGCATAGGTCAACATGTAGTGGCTTCTCACAGACTGACATAGTTTAATACAACTTCCCGTGTTTGTGCTACAACAATGAGTAGATGCGCATATGTGTTGCACTTTTTGGTTGTAGATATAGACTCTGACGTCTCTGATGTATGATATTACCCCATTAGAAGGGAATACAAGCACGTCATTATATGCTGCTCTATTCCACAGTGCTATGAGCACTGACGCAACAACGGATATAACGTTTTCGTAGGATGTTGTTTTTCAATAATATCCAAGTCGGTAGAATTAGCTGATCCCTCTGAAATAAAATGTTTGTTTAAAACAAAATATAGCTTGATACTGGAAAATGACTTCTTTTAAGCTAGTACCTTGACGTGTCTACCTCAAATGGGCCAGCCTTGTCTGCCTTGAGATGTCTAATACTCCACTGCATTTTACTCAAAAGATAAGTCCGGATGTTTTGGAACTGCTATGTAGTGAAGAGCACTTTGACACTTTGGATAAGAAGATAACGCTTCGGGTAGTGCTCAAACATAGGCTAAGCATAACTCTCAAAATTCTCCCGGCGTATAGAATATTCTATCGTTTTTCCGGGAGTGCATCTGGTACAACGACGGTTAGTCTTCCGATAGCTCGGCTGTCAACCTTATGACCATCTCGAAGGCGAGCTACGGACTCTCTATGAAGACAACTGTTATGTTGACAGCCGAAATACCGGAAGAAGAATTATTGTTGTTGTTGATGTACTCCCGAAAAATTGAGAGATTAGTAGGCCTGTACTGACGGAAAAGTATGATTTCAAGCTTAACGACTTCCCACATCACCTATTCTTTCGAACAAACACGTCAGTGGCCGAGGTTCCGAATAATATCCAACGCTGACGCACTTTCACTCGAAACCCAGAGGACAACGGTTCATATTCCCGTTCGGTCTTCCACATCTAGGTTTTGCATTGTTTCCCTAAATCGTCTCAGCCAAACGGTTCTGCTGAAGTGGGCACCGCCGATTTCCATCCACATCCATTCCCCAATTCAAGATTTTGCCTCGACCTTGATCACCTAGTTGTCGACAGAACGTGAATTCCTAGCTTTTAACTTATTCTTATTACTACGACGCCTGCAGTAAAGTTCAGCGATGAACTCGGATACAGTACAGTCACATGAGCCGATGTCGCTACCACTGTGAAACTAAATACCGCTTTGTGAGCCAGTCATTCAATACCCGCTGCTGTTACGTCCTGTGACTAAGGCGACAGTGAAGTACGAAGTCAGTAAACCGCTCTCCCTCCATTTGATGCCTGCTTATGAAACCGGAGCCTCTTCTTCTACTTTTATTTTCCATCAGAGGGGATGCTGTGCAATGTTCTGAACGGAATAAATAGATTGTCGACACCTGCATCTCTTTTTACAAGATGATAACGAGCACCAAATTTTTTACAGTTTGCAAGCTTTTTCTTGGGCTTCGATGAATAATCAACAACGTAATCCCTGTGAGTGTAGCAGTTAAAATCTAATTAATATTCTACCTTTATTAAATTGTATTTGTCAAATATGTGATGTATCACGAGTCCAGTTGTAAGAGTGAAGAATAGGCTAGTTGTAAATTTAACCTCTGTGCCAGCCCGAGAGCTTACCCTTGCGCACTCGTACTTGTTTTTAACTTTTTTCCATCCACTTTCGTCCCAAATGGACGGAGGGCTATCCTATCTTCAGCCTAATAGTTTTAAAATACATACACCGCACATCCAAACATTTCCGACACTAATTTCACTCCTGGCGTATAAGCAATGTCACTTGTGAGCAGGCAGTGTTAAGTAGTGGGCGTGTGACCGTACTGTGCCGATGTTGTTGCATCACAAATCACAATGGAGCAACGTCTCTGAATCAAGTGTTCAAGACATTCTGCAGAATGTTTTGAAGAAGAAAAGTGTGTGCAAAGTTTACCCCGTTCAGTTTGATGCCGGAACATAACAAAGACGCGTGCACACTGCATCAAATGTATTGAAAATCAAAACGTGGACAATTATTTTCTGGAAGTATTCGTCACTGGCGGCGAGACTTCTTGTTATCGATATGAACCTACCACAAAAAGGTAACGTGTAGAAAATCACAGGAAGAGTCAACGCTTTGACAACGTATAAGGGACATTTGATCCAATGTGAAGTGCGAATTGAACAACAGTCAGAACAAGGACTCTCTGACAGCTTCACATGATTGTACGAACAGTCATTGTAGGGAGACTATGTAGGACTATGTCTGAAGCATTAGAACCAGCGTCTATATTTTCTCTTTTTTTATTAACCAAGTCTCGAACCCTTTTGGACTGACGAGGCAGAATAATATACTACAATTAAAGAGATGGAATATTTTCGGAGTCTTTTCGCAATTGCTAACTACACGATCTTCATTAATGGTATCAAAAATAACCAGATTTTATTAATTTTCAAATTGATGCAACTTGCACTGAGAAAGGATGGATAGGAGAGGAAAGCTCAGAGGTTCCGAAGGATATTGGCGGAAAGAGTCACCGCGAGTCGTTATGTGGAGATTTTGGCATATGACATATGAGTAAGGGGGGAGGGGAGTGGAGGGGAATGGATTATAGGAGACTGAAATGGAATAGCGGACTGAAATGTGGACTGAAACATGGTAAGAAGAGGAATGGAATGGGAAAAAGTGAAGAGCGAGATGGGATCTCTGATATGTGGTAGAACCGGGAGGGAAGACATAAAACAAATAACAAGGATAAATAACGGGGTGGACTTGGTTGCGTGGTAGAGGAGGTCAGTTGAAGTTCCGTTGTGAAAGAGTGTAAAGTGTAAGCACGTGTGCGGTTTCTGAGATGTGTCGGTATATGCGCGGCAGGGTACCAGGCTTGGAAATTAAAGGATAAACGAGGAGGCTGTAGGAATCAAGTTTACGGATTTAGCAAAATGTGCAGGGTGTCCCACGAAGGATGCTCAGTATTCAGGGATATGACACGAACGATGATTTGAAGTAAAATACTTCAAATGGACATGTGCCCTATTCCGAATGGTTTCCGAGAGAGAACACATTTAGCATACATTGTTATTTATTTTCCGTATTATTCAATGCATTGTCAGGTTTACAGATATACGCATGTACAACAGTTAGTAAACATTACAACAAGCCTTTTCGAAGTATAAATTGAAAAATGCGTGTGTTTAACGTATTCACCTCTAACCATTATCTTACACGTCATAATTCGGCTGGTGTATAGTTTACAATAAATGTTTGAATATCCCACCGTCAACTTCGATGCATTTGGGCACTCTTAGGATGAAACGTTTTGTGTTGCTTGTCTGAGAGCCTCTGCACATTGCCTGATGAGGGCATTAGCGTCCAAGCAGTTTATCTCGCGTATTCACATGTCTTTTGTACACCTCAAGCTTCATCAAACCACATAAACCAATAACTAGTGGCGATCTTGGTGAGCAATTAATTGTACTAAGATGATCAAACCAGCGATTAAGGTAAGTGCAGTCGAGACGTTCCCTCACACGTCTGGTAAAATGTGGAGAGTCTCCGTCATGCAGGAAGTATATTGCAGCCCGTGTGGCCAGAAGAACCAGATATGCGAAAAACGCAAGTAACCCAAAATCAAATCTACATTAAATGTGTCCCATCTCGGAAACCATTCGGAACAGGGACATACGTTCCTATTAAGTTCTTTGCTTGTAATGAGCGTTCCTGTCATATCGCTGAATGTCTACCATTCCTTCTGGGACACTTCGTATGACCAGCTCCGCGTACTGGCCCTGACGACCGACCAACCATCGTGTCATTGTCCGCCTTACGGCGTCATTCACTCGTAGTATAGAGGGACGTGCGGTCAGCACACCGCTTTACCGACCAATGTCAATATCACGGGCTTTGGAGCCGCTTACTTCTCGCCAGTTGGTATCATAAGGGGAAAGATCCCTGGCAGTGCCGGGAATTGAACCAGGTACTCCGCTTTGCAGTCGGACAAGCTGACTTCTTACCTACGGAGGACAGTGCGATGCATCGAGGTATTCAAGTTGCGTTTTTGATCGTGCAGTGCTACTCATGTTATAAGGACATAACTCAATTTCCTACCCAGCTGATGGTCTGAGTACGAGGTTTCTGGTGAGTGGAGTACGCAAAAGAGGACAGTGTGTAGCTGTATCGTTGACTTCGAACATTTTCACAAATCCACTCTAAAAAAAAAAAAAGACACCATTTACTTTAACTATTGCGTTAGTCGCGTAAGTTTGTAGCGTTTTTCCAGAAGTTTAATAAACACAGCAGAGACACATAACAGAGATTTTACTCATCAATTACTCCTTCACTATTTACAACAGTTTTCCAACACTGGGGAAACTTTTCGATTCCGCGGCTGTATTTTCGAGTCGAAGAACTCGTCGAGCCATGTTCGACGCGTGTTTTCATTTGGAAAGAAAGGTCCTTGGGGATTTATTGATAGAGAGCGGAAAACGTGAAACTCTGGGATGCAAGATCGGGTGAATAAGGTGGGTGCGGAATGACTTCCAAACCCAACTCCTGTAACTCCTGTATAATGTTTTTTCTCGGTCCAGTAGAATGCTGGCGGGCGTTATCGCTTCACGCAGTCTTCCTGATCATTGTTCTTTGATTGCGTCTGCAGGGCGTCTCAGTTGTTGACAGTACATGTCAGCAGTGATTGTTACACCTCGGGAACGCAATTCGTAGTTCGTCACACCATCGCTGTTTCACCAGATGCATAACATTATCTTTCGTAGACGTACGCAGGTCTTTGTACGTGGAACTGCTTTGTTTGAGCTCAACCATTCCTTTCTTTTTCTTATGTTAGCATAGACACCATTTCTTGTCTCCAGGAACGATATGTAATTAAAATGGTCAGTGGTGTCCAGGAGCCAATTGATGACGGGCAAGAAGAGACACACATGTGGCCACTCGTTGATTTTTGTGATTGTGGCTTAGAGTAAGAGGAACCCATACACTCGATTTCTGAGCCTTCCCCAGTGCATGCAAATGTCGCACGATGGAGGAATGACCACGGTTCATCACGTTTGCCGGTTCTCGAGTACAATGACGTGGATCGTTGTGGATTAATGGGTTTAAATGATCTTCTCCACACCCCAAAAGTCTTCCTGAGCGCGGAGGGTTACTAATGTCAAAACGATCCTCCTTAAAACGAAAAAACCGTTCTTTTGACGTGCGCCGTGCAATGTCATTATCCACATACACAGCGCAGACGTTTCTGGCATCCTCTGCTGCTGTCACTTCTTTATTGAACTACTACAGAAGAATATATCGGAAATGCTCCGATTTCTACGTTGGACTCCGTTTTCTAGCGTCCACAGCTTCACTCACTATCTCCAAATGACAATATGTAAACTCAAATAGCAGCAGTGAGGTACAAATAAAAAATGACAATCAATAAATAAACCCATAGCAACCGCAATACCAACCTGCAAAACAAAAACGCTACGAACTTATGCACCAACGTAATACGTTCGAAGTCTTGTGATAACAAGAACAAGGGCATATCCGAATAAAATGTCTCAATGTTCAAAGTGCCACTTTTGCAGTAGGAGGCAGGAAGTATGGTAGGTGTAAGATCTGAGTCGTAACAGCACAAATTCACCTCCATTGCCATGTAAACAGCGGAAAGCGCATGTGCAGCGACAGTTGAAAATTTGTGCCGGACCTGGGCATAAACCCAGAATGCCTGGTTATCGCGAACAGTCGCCCTGACCATTATGCTGCGTACACCTCAGGCACGCTTTTATTCTCACTGATGTTTCCAAACACCAACACCAAAGGCTCACCCACAGACCATGTGAGAAGGTCTTATCTTGGGGAACACCGTCGATAGATGACCTTGGCTTAACCTGCCACAAGGGATGTGCATGAAATGGAATAAGTACGCTGAAGTGAATGTAACGGATCGATGGGAAAGAAATCAATAAAGGTGTAATGACATGAAATGATGTCAGTGCATCTTCATTGCAATTTCAGTGAGTTTAAACGGTTTGCAGCATTGATTTCATCCCCATCGATACATTGAATTCATATCACTACATTTAATTAATTTCATTGGATAATGGTGCTGTGACATAACTGTTCTACAAGCTTCCAGCCTTGCATTCAGCACATTTATAGCTTTCTTCACTATAATGTTCCACTGATAAAATTGCCATATTAAATCGCAGAAGAGCGGTACCCCGCTTATTCAGCTCTCGTTAATCCGGATCTCCCGTTCGTCCGAATCATTTACTTTTTTTAAAAAATTTCTTAGTAGAATAACTATTTTATTTGCTACTCCGGAGGTAACAGCTGCAACAGTTGGCTAAGAGAATCATTAACCTTAGAAACAACTACCCCTCACATACGGATCCTGGAATGGCGTCAGTTAATATGCCAACACAGTTGTACAGTAGTTTACTTGCAACCGTCCGTCGCGAGTGTAAAATGAACCCACAGACGCGATTTACACGGTCACTACCGGTATTTACGCTGAAGCATCAAAGAAACTGGTACAGGCATATGTATTCAAATACAGAGATACGTAAACAGGCAGAATACGGCGGTGCCGTCGGCAACGACTATACGAGAGGCGTTTGAAAAGTCCGTGCAAAGTCCGAAAGATGGCACCACCGGCGCGTATCGAGGTCATGTTTAGTTAGTAACATCTTTGAAAAGAACGCACACCAAGTTTTAGCCATATCGGTCTATTTCTTTGTGTTTGGCATTCGTGTGAATCAAGGAAGTCGAGTGATTGTCAAAAAATGGACGAAAAATAATTTCGTGTTGTGACTAAACATTACTTTATGAAAGGTAAAACGCCTCAGGAGACTGAAAAGAAGCTTGATAACCATTACGGTGTCTCTGTACTTTCGATTAGAATAGTTTATAGGTTGTTTGTTTTGGGGAAGGAGACCAGACAGTGTGGTCATCGGTCTCATCGGATTAGGGAAGGATGGAGAAGGAAGTCGGCCGTGCCCTTTCAGAGGAACCATCCCGGCATTTGCCTGGAGTGATTTAGGGAAATCACGGAAAACCTAAATCAGGATGGCCGGACGCGGGATTGAACCGTCGTCCTCCCGAATGCGAGTCCAGTGTCTAACCACTGCGAATAGTTTATAAGTGGTTCCAAAATTTTCGGAGTGGCCATATGGGCACAAGTGATGCTGAACGTTCTAGACGCCCTGTGGAGGTTACGACTCCGGAAATCATTGATAAAACCCACGATATGGTGATAGATGACAGAAAAGTTAAGGTGCGTGAGATTGCTAGTGCTGTGGGCATCTCGAATGAATGGTTACATAATATTTTGCATAAACATTTGGACATGAGGAAGCTATCGCAACATGGGTTCCGCGATTGCTCACGCTTGACCAAAAACAGAATTGTGTGTAGTGTTGGAAGGATGGGTTGCAGTTGTTCAGGAAGAATCTGCAGGACTTTAAGCGTCGTTTCGTCACTGGATGAAACATGGATACATTACTATACTCCTGAGACCAAACAACAGTCTAAACAATGGGTTACCAAGGGAGAATCTGCACCAAAAAAGGCGAAGGCCAGTCCTTCGGCCGGAAAGGTTATGGTGACTGTCTTTTGAGATTCGCAAGGGATAATCCTCATCAACTATCTGGAAAAGGGTAAAACTATTACAGGTGCATATTATTCATCGTTATTGGACCGTGTGAAAACCAAGACGCAAGAAAAACGCCGGAGATATGACAGCAAAAAAGTCCTTTTCCATCACGACAATGCACCAGCACACACCTCAGCAGTTATGGTCGCAAAATTAATGGAAATAGGATTCCAACGGAATGGACAGTGTCTTGAAAGGAGGATATAAGATGAACATCAACAAAAGCAAAACGAGGATAATGGAATGTAGTCAAATTAAATCGGGTGATGCTGAGGGAATTAGATTAGGAAATGAGACACTTAAAGTAGTAAAGGAGTTTTGCTATTTAGGGAGTAAAATAACTGATGACGGTCGAAGTAGAGAGGATATAAAATGTAGACAGGCAATGGCAAGGAAATCGTTTCTGAAGAAGAGAAATTTGTTAACATCGAGTATAGATTTGTCAGGTAGTCGTTTCTGGAAGTATTTGTATGGAGTGTAGCCATGTATGGAAGTGAAACATGGAAGATAACTAGTGTGGACAAGAAGAGAATAGAAGCTTCCGAAATGTGGTGCTACAGAAGAATGCTGAAAATAAGGTGGGTAGATCATGTAACTAATGAGGAGGTATTGAATAGGACTGGGGAGAAGAGAAGTTTGTGGCACGACTTGACTAGAAGAAGGGATCGGTTGGTAGGACATGTTTTGAGGCATCAAGGGATCACAAATTTAGCATTGGAGGTCAGCGTGGAGGGTAAAAATCGTAGAGGGAGACCAAGAGATGAATACACTAAGCAGATTCAGAAGGATGTAGGTTGCAGTAGGTACTGGGAGATGAAGAAGCTTGCCCAGGATAGAGTAGCATGGAGAGCTGCATCAAACCAGTGTCAGGACTGAAGACCACAACAACAACAGTATTCCAACTCGTTTCACGTCCCCCCTATTCTCCAGACTTGGTTTCTCTCGGACTACTACTTGTTCCCCAATTTGAAGAAATGGCTGGAGGGATTAAGATTTTATTCAAACGAGGAGGTGATTGCAGGAACTAATAGCTATTTTGCAGACTTGGACAATTCCTATTATTCGGAAGGGATTAACAAATTAGAACAACTTTGGACGAAGTGTATAAGTCTAAAACGAGACTATGTCGAAAAATAAGAAAGGTTTACCCCAAACACGTACGTAGTTTTTATTTTTGCACGGACTTTTCAAACGCCCCTAGTATAAGACAGCAAGTGTCTGGCGCTGTTGTTAGATCGATTACGCGCTAAACTGGCAGGTTATCAATATTTAAGTGAGTTTGAACGTGGTGTTATAATCGGCGCACGAGCGATGGCACACAGCATCTTCGAGGTAGCGATGATGTGGGGATTTTCCCTTACGAAAATTTCACGAGTGTACCGTGAACACAAGAAACCGGTAAAACATCAAATCTCCTACATCGCTGCGGCCGGAAACAGCTCCTGCAAGAACGGTACCAACGACGACTGAAGAGAATCTTTCAACGTGACTGAAGTGCAACCCTTCCGCAAATTGCTGCAGATTTCAGTGCTGAGCCACCAACAAGCACCAACATGCGAACCATTCACCGAAACATCATATATACCGGCTTTCGGAGCCGAAGGCCCGCTCCTATACCCTTGATGACTGCAAAACGCAGAGCTCTACGACTCGCCTGGGCCCATCAACACCCACATTGGACTGTTGACGTCTGGAAACATGTTGCCTGGTCGGACGAGTCTCGTTTTAAATTGTATCGAGCGGATGGACGTGTACGGGTATGGAGACCACCTCATGAACCCTTGGACCCAGCATGTCAGGAG
The DNA here is from genome assembly GCF_023898315.1 of Schistocerca nitens. Classification (NCBI taxonomy): domain Eukaryota; kingdom Metazoa; phylum Arthropoda; class Insecta; order Orthoptera; family Acrididae; genus Schistocerca; species Schistocerca nitens. Next base: position 302,326,983 of record NC_064617.1, read on the forward strand.
GGGACTGTTCAAGCTGGTGGAGGCTCTGTAATGGTGTGGGGCGTGTGCAGTTCGAGTGAAATGGACCCCTGATACGTCTAGATACGACTCTGACAGTGACACCTACGTAAGAATCCTGTCTTATCACCTGCATCCATTATATCCATTGTGCATTCCGACGGACTTGGGCAATTCCAGCAGAACAGTGAGACACCCCATGCGTCCAGAATTTCTACAGAGTGGCTCCAGGAACACTCCTTTGAGTTTCAACACTTCCGCTGGCCACCAAATCCCCCATACATGAACATTATTGAGCATATCCGGGATGCCTTGCAACGTGCTATTCAGAAGAGATCTCCACCCTCCCGTACTGTTACGAATTTATAGACAGCCCTACAGAATTCATGGTGTCAGTCCCTCCAGGACTACTTCAGACATTAGCTGAGTCCATGCTATGTCGTGTTGCGGCGCTTCCGCGAGCTCGCGGTGGCCCTACACGCTATTAGGCAGGTGTACCAGTTTTTTTGGCTCTTCAGTATATCTTTACAGTTATAAAAAAGTTGCGATTGTCACTTGTCTGTATCTCGATATCTTGAATGCCTATGAAATACTGCAAGCATCCACCTTACGCAGGAAACCTGTTTATGTAACCGCCCTTGTTCCTGTCGAAGTGGACTGCAATTAAATCCCGTATTATGCACGTTCTTTGCGGAGTGTAGAGTGTCAGACGCCACTCGCTCCACTTAAGCAGAGGCCACTTTTTGTTTGCACGGCTGTAAGAATTGAATTTCTGCTGCAGTCTTTGGTTTCTTACGTAAGGACGGCGTAGTACGAGCAGAACGAGGCCCGGAGACCGAGTTTGCATCTTGACGAGTTACGGGGATGTTGGGGATTGGGAGGGATCGAGAGTCCTCTATCACTGTAGACAAGAGATACCGATGCCAGTTTAATTCCGTTTATACGTTTCTTGTTTCTTGCATCATAATTGAGATCCCTCCTATGATATGGAAGTAGTTTTACAATTACAGAACACTTTCTCAGTGACAAATATCGCAACGTGCTAACCATCTCCAAGACTGCCTTAAGGTACCTTTTGCCCATACATTGGTTCATTCTTAACTACGTTCAGCTCCAGTGGATTAGCGGTGCTTAGAATATGTCCAGCATATGTAAACCGTTGTGCTATTGTATACCGTGTTTATATGATGCAACAAACAACTATGCGCAATATGTATACGGACATAGCCTGTTGCACAAGGTGCTTTACGTTTTTAAATATTTTAGCCGTGACAAACCTTTTATAATGCGCTATTTTTATCCACTTGATATCCTGTGCGTGAGGTCAGCGTAAAATAAACATTTTTTTTCAATACAAGATTTTAAGACCTGAAAATGACAGAGTAGTCTATTGAAACCTAGAATATTATTCAAGTGTGTGGGACCCATACCAGATATCGCTAACTAGAGAACACAAACAAAGAAGGATAACACGAATGGTCACAGGTTTGTTCGATTCACTTGGAAGCGTCACTGCAATGCTGAAAAACGTGGACTGGCAGACGAATACAGCCAGCGCAACTACGCCACAGAGTCTACTTACAAAATTTCAAGAAATACTATCTAGTGGCGAATCGAGGAATAAACTACAACCCTCTACTTGTCGCTCCTGTGGCGGCCGCGAAGATATTAGACGAATTACCCAGACATTTAAACAGTCATTCATCCCACGCTCTTACGCGAATAGAACAGGAAGAAACTCTAATACGTGGTGCAGTGGGAAGTACCCTCAGCCGTGCACTTCACAGTGTATGGTAGAATTTAGATGCAGTCGTTAAAAGTACATGGTTACGCAAGTTAGACATTAATGGGTGCCTGTTCTTTCAGCATGTTAAATATGAATTTTTTCCAACTGAGCGGTTTTGCGTAACAAGTGTCTTGGCAGGACGAGGAAAATGCGTGCAGGAATGCCACTGGTTGCAGCCAATCGAGAAACGAGAAAGCCTGACACCTTTCGGCGTTACGTCTCACCCACGTTCTGTCTGCTTTGCCCCTCTCGCCCAGTTCTCACGCCTACTACCACCCCACCCCTCCTCCCCCCCCGGACTCTTCTCCTCTCTCTCTCTCTCTCTGCCTGTTGTTTCAGATGAATTATTTGTCTTGTATGATAATTATGAACACAATATTTCCTGTTCCACTGCTCTCTTGCTTTCATTCCTTACTTTTTGAGAACAGCTATTTTTAATTTTACTTCAAATGCTCATGCCGCACAACCTGCGGCAGCAAGCACGGGCACGTGTTTGACGGAACATGACATAACACGAATGGTCACAGGTTTGTTCGATTCACTTGGAAGCGTCACTGCAATGCTGGTATTCTGAGTCATCTGATATCTGTGTAACCATATGTCGAAGCGATTGTCTCATTCTACACAGACGTTTCTTCAGAAAGACCGAAATGCTAAGTTGGTTGGTTGGTTGGTTGGTTTGGGGAAGGAGACCAGACAGCGTGGTCATCGGTCTCATCGGATTAGGGAAGGATGGGGAAGGAAGTCGGCCGTGCCCTTTCAGAGGAACCATCCCAGCATTTGCCTGGAGTGATTTAGGGAAATCACGGAAAACCTAAATCAGGATGGCCGGACGCGGGATTGAACCGTCGTCCTCCCGAAGAAATGCTAAGTGATTCTCAATTTATGTATTAAGGTTATTAATCGTATGGAGATAAAGTCGATAAAATTGTAAATCCTGTTGACAATTTTTAACTACACGCAGTATTAATCCAACTAATTACCGTAATCCTCGTGTAAATTTCATATTTAACGGCATTTTTCACCGTGTTTCATCACCTAGATGACGGCAGTCTATCAAAAAAATAAAATAAAAATATTAATAGTTTATTCACAACTGAACTTTGGAACATGAAGTGTGTAGGACTCCACTGTGCAGCGCTAAATGTGATGCTCTTATGAGAATTTTGCACGTTGCTAGAGTTAAACTTGCATGTATTGTTCAATATTACACGTGACTTCAAGATTGGATTTAAGGTTCCGAGACACGTCGCCTAGATCAACAATCGTTAGGGGAGTGACCTGACAAGCAAAAAGTGTGCCTAAAAGCATTTCGGTGCGCTTTGGAACTGATTAAGCTGCAATGTGGTCAGTATATCTATTAGATTTTCATTCTGGATTTCTTCTCAGAAGAGGAAAGTATTACGCACTATACGTTCTTATACAGAGAGTTTCAGGAGGAACAGTTAATATTAGGTGCACAACCTTTCTTCCGCTGTTTTCTTTTCTCGAAGTTCGAGGCTTTATTGTGAAAAACTTACGATTTCAACTATAGGCCATCGCTGCCCACTACTTTGTCCTATATTTCGGGCAGTATACGAATCCCGCGGCGGAAGAACTGGGCGTCTTTTGGGGAAATCCATGAATCGATCCAATTGTGCAATTGTTCATACGACCGGAAGTACCGTTCGGCCAGGCCGTACGCCATTGGTCGAAAAAAGGTGCTAGTAAGAGGGATAATGGCTGGAGAATACGGCGTGTGGGATGGAGAATACGGCGGTTGGGGTAGAACTTCCAATTTTAACGTTTCCAACTGTATTATGAACGGTTTTGCGACGTGGGGTCGAGAATTTTCATGCTGCAAACAGTCTGTCGCTGTACTGTGACCGTTTGAATTCCTAAATTGCTTTCGATAACGATCTCCTGTGATTGTTTCCGTCAGTTTCAGTAGCTTCGAAAAATCTTCCCTCTTCCGCCATCATGTCGGTCTTTGACTTTAAAACGGCCGTCTTTGAAGCGTTATTTCACTAATAAATGCCTCGACATAGGTCTTATCCAGAATTTTTAAGCCTCGGCCATAAACTTCTTCGTGTTAAAGCAGAAAATTAAAGCTTACCGCAAAAGACGAGAATTGGGCTCGAAAGTTGACATATTCAGTCGAGAATAACTATATGATGCAATCATAAAACGACTAATATTCTGATGGTGTTACGTTTACAAATGCCTAAGCTTATTATATGACATTTACGACATTCCACCTTCACACCACTTACCGCTACTGCCATTTATTGCAGAACGGGCGAAGCAGACTTGTAGACCTAATACACTCCTGGAAATTGAAATAAGAACACCGTGAATTCATTGTCCCAGGAAGGGGAAACTTTATTGACACATTCCTGGGGTCAGATACACCACATGATCACACTGACAGAACCACAGGCACATAGACACAGGCAACAGAGCATGCACAATGTCGGCACTAGTACAGTGTATATCCACCTTTCGCAGCAATGCAGGCTGCTATTCTCCCATGGAGACGATCGTAGAGATGCTGGATGTAGTCCTGTGGAACGGCTTGCCATGCCATTTCCACCTGGCGCCTCAGTTGGACCAGCGTTCGTGCTGGACGTGCAGACCGCGTGAGACGACGCTCCATCCAGTCCCAAACATGCTCAATGGGGGACAGATCCGGAGATCTTGCTGGCCAGGGTAGTTGACTTACACCTTCTAGAGCACGTCGGGTGGCACGGGATACATGCGGACGTGCATTGTCCTGTTGGAACAGCAAGTTCCCTTGCCGGTCTAGGAATGGTAGAACGATGGGTTCGATGACGGTTTGGATGTACCGTGCACTATTCAGTGTCCCCTCGACGATCACCAGTGGTGTACGGCCAGTGTAGGAGATCGCTCCCCACACCATGATGCCGGGTGTTGGCCCTGTGTGCCTCGGTCGTATGCAGTCCGATTGTGGCGCTCACCTGCACGGCGCCAAACACGCATACGACCATCATTGGCACCAAGGCAGAAGCGACTCTCATCGCTGAAGACGACACGTCTCCATTCGTCCCTCCATTCACGCCTGTCGCGACACCACTGGAGGCGGGCTGCACGATGTTGGGGCGTGAGCGGAAGACGGCCTAACGGTGTGCGGGACCGTAGCCCAGCTTCATGGAGGCGGTTGCGAATGGTCCTCGCCGATACCCCAGGAGCAACAGTGTCCCTAATTTGCTGGGAAGTGGCGGTGAGGTCCCCTACGGCACTGCGTAGGATCCTACGGTCTTGGCGTGCATCCGTGCGTCGCTGCGGTCCGGTCCCAGGTCGACGGGCACGTGCACCTTCCGCCGACCACTGGCGACAACATCGATGTACTGTGGAGACCTCACGCCCCACGTGTTGAGCAATTCGGCGGTACGTCCACCCGGCCTCCCGCATGCCCACTATACGCCCTCGCTCAAAGTCCGTCAACTGCACATACGGTTCACGTCCACGCTGTCGCGGCATGCTACCAGTGTTAAAGACTGCGATGGAGCTCCGTATGCCACGGCAAACTGGCTGACACTGACGGCGGCGGTGCACAAATGCTGCGCAGCTAGCGCCATTCGACGGCCAACACCGCGGTTCCTGGTGTGTCCGCTGTGCCGTGCGTGTGATCATTGTTTGTACAGCCCTCTCGCAGTGTCCGGAGCAAGTATGGTGGGTCTGACACACCGGTGTCAATGTGTTCTTTTTTCCATTTCCAGGAGTGTATTTTAGGAGGTGGTAGTAGAGACAAAATCGGATAAAATATCCCATAAGCGTTCAGTTTTTATTAGTTACAGATACACAGCTGTTGGAATGCAATCAAGAAAAATATTAAGAGATGGTGTTAAGCAAAGGCAAATGGTTAAGTCCGAACTGATTTTCGAAAATTTCGCCTCCGACTTAAATGTACTTTCCAATTGTCTCGACAGCACCACATGTACATCTTTTAATATCATCTTGACGTTTTTTATGGGTGCGGCACTATTCATAATCTGACCGATCAATTCGTCTCTTGGCGCTACAGTTTGGAACCGAGCGACCGCTACGGTCGCAGGTTCGAATCTGCCTCGGGCACGGATGTGTGTGATGTCCGTAGGTTAGTTAGGTTTAAGTAGTTCTAAGTTATAGGAGACTGATGACCATAGAAGTTAAGTCCCATAGTGCTCAGAGCCATTTTTTTGAATTCGTCTCTTGTGTTTACTTTTCTTTGTGGACTTTTTCTTTCAACCATCACCAGAGACAAAAATCTAAGAGAGGAATGTGTCCCAATCCCTCCTCAAGATGTATAACCTTATTTCATGAGTCTTGAACAGAGTATTAGCAATTATTAAATCGTGCGCGGGGCAGTATTCTGCCAGACGGCGTTTGTTTCTCCCAGCCCATGTTCTCCTAATATTTTTCTTGCTCTTCCTTTCCTGCTGTCGAATTCCAGTCCACCGTCACAATTAAATTTCCATCTCCCTTAAATATATGAATAATTTCTTTTATTTCATCATACAATCTTTCAATCACTTAATCAACTGCGGATATGGTAGACATAAAAACTTTTTCTACTGTTGTAAATGTTGGCTTCGTATCTATCTATCGGTCAGTATACTGTTCATAGTAAATTATACGTATTCCTATCTTTTTATTCATTATTACATCGACTCCCGCTTTACTGCTATTTGAATTTGTGTTGAGAACTCTGTACTGCCTAATCAGAAGTCCTTTACTTCCTACCACCGCAATTCACTAATTCCCACTACAGTAGACATCAACCCAACCACCTCTCTTTTTTCAAATTCCCTAACCTGCCAACCCAGTTAACGGATCTAACATTCCACGCTCTTACCCATAAAACATCAATTTTGTTTTTCCTGATAACATCATCCCGTGTAGTCTCTTCCCGGAGATCCGAATGGAGGACTATTTTACCTGCAGAATATTTTATTCAACAGGATGCCATCGTCATTAAGACATACAATATAGCGGCATGTCCTCGGATAATAAAAATCTGTAGTTTGCTCTTGCTTCCACCCGTTCGCAGTACCATCATAGTGAGGCTATGTCGGCTAGCGTTACTGCCAATCAAACAGATTGGTGACCCTGTAACTATTAAAAAGGCTGCTGCACCTCTTCAGGAACCATATGTTTGTCTAGCCTCTTCACATTAGCCTCTCCGACACGGTTGCAACTGCGGTACGGCTATCCTACCTCGGTAAGGGTCATCATGAGTAGTGGGAAACACTTTTTAAAGGACAAGGAAGTAAGTAACAACAGGGTTTACAACAATAAGTTTATCGTTACTGTTCGCACTAGTTCACACGCAGCAAGTATCACGTTTATAATGTCATGACGGAGCAAAAAAAAAAAAAAAAAAAAAAAAAAAAAAAAAAAAAAAAAAAGTTTGACCTTCAGGATATATTTCCCGAGATGTGCCGTACGCAAGACAGTTTAAATAAATAAAGATTATGTATGCAAATAGCGCATGTTTTGATCTTAAAATCAAAAACATTGAGAAGTGCAGTTCACAAGAGAATCGCAGAAGTTTGCAGAATGGCTCGTTCTAATCGAACCACGTTCTTGACCTAATTCTCGAAATGATCTGTTACCGTTCAAATGCACATCGCGCGAGCAGAGAAGAAATGGGAAGATGGGAGTTTCCCCGGAAGGGACTTGAACGTAATTCGCTGGAACAATACGAAACCAAGCGAATGACTCCTTACATAGTTTTAGGTCTTTCATACATATGAATACATGCAAGTCCCACAAATGACGAAGAGAATGCTAACATGTAGCCTTCTCTGGTCAGCAGCTAGGCACACACAAACAAGACCCGTTGTGCGGACCTGTTTAGAGCCAGACAACATCCTGTCTGCAACGAAATGGACAAAATCGTCCACTTCCGGAATCGGGTCAGAACCGCTCATTCGCTGGAACGAATTAACTCTTTTTTCATGGCTCACTGTTCGCCATTCACTTACTAAAATAAATGAAGGAAAGGTGCCTCGCCTTCTTAATTCGAGGTCAGTGACCTCCATTTTTATCTTATTTTGACCTTAATAGTGTGCTTACAGGTGTTCTCTTAAACTGGAGTCTGCTCCAGCGCAAGCCGTATACAATTTCTCGCTCCTTGTGTTTTATCCCTGCTACCTCTAGAATCTCAAAAGTTTATTCCAGCCTACATTCTCAAAAGCTTTTTCTAAGTCTACCTTTCTTCAGCATATCTTCTAGGATGAGCCAATCAGTATTACCTCGCGTGTTCATGAATTTCTCCGTAACACAAACGGATTTTCTCTAAGGTAGGTCTCTATTAGTTTTTCCATTCTTCAGTAAATAATTCGTGTCGGTATTTTGCAGCTATGATTTATGAAGCTGATAGTTCAGCAATATTCACACCTGTCAGCATTTTCTTTCTTTGGAATTGGAATTATTCTTCATGAAGTCTGAGAGTACTTTCACCGTCTCAAATATCTTGCACATCAGGTGGAATAGTTCAGTCGTAGCTGGCTCATCGAAGGAACTTAATAATTCTAGCCGAGTGTCGTCTACTTCAGGGGCCTTGTCTCGACTTAGTTCTTTCATTGCACTGTGAAATTCTTGTAGCAGTATCATGCCTTCCATCTGATTTTCATGTACATCCACTTCCATTTCTCTATTATTGTCTGCAAGTTCATTTCTCTTCTAGAGCCCATCTATACAGGATGTAGTGGGTACAAGTGCAGATACTTTTATATGCGGTACCTTACTGTTCACACACATCAATGTGCTGGTTGTTTTTCCTCTGTGTCGAACAGTCTTCTCACAAACACGTCACAAACTTTAGTACCTGATGCTTTCTGCATGTCGTAACTGCACCACTAAATGGAGTACGCCTGTCAGTATAGACAACCCATTTTGCGTCCACGCGAACACTCTTCAACACCTGATCTGCAACCCAGGGGAAAATAAGTATTAATGGCTTGCCCCTGCCACATGGTCTTGGAGGTACTACACAAACTAAAAAAAATACAACTTATAATAGCTATAATTATTAGTCTGCACATGACGAAAATACTGATTTAATGTTGTCCAGTGTACCGTCCTGAGTCACCAATAGAAATATTTGCACCTACACTCGCTACACCCCGTACTCTAGCGCATTTCAATTTTCCCTTGTTTGCTTAGTAGTGAGCTGCCTGCCAGGTTTTGGTTTTCCACTGTTTCTGTATACCACCTGACTCAAGTACCGGCATTTTGATACGGACATGATCGATTACCTTTCCTGTCCTTCCTCAGTTCGACCTTGTGCTCCTCTCTAACGACCTCTTGTTTGATGGGGTATTAATCCTCTAATCTTCCTTGTTTCCAGCATTGAAACTGTGACTGCTTTTCTGAAAATTTACCAGTCGGCTTGTTATTAAACTTTGCGAAAGTCAACAGCGATGCTTTCATCAACGCCTTGTTGCCTGCTCAGTTAAATGGCGGTGGCGTTTTGCGCTGATCTTAGTTACGTTGGGACGTCTCGTGAAAAGTAAGACGACCAGTGTTTGCATAACTTTGGACACGAATTATCGCAGGCGTCAGGCACCAACACCCGCTCGCAGATATCCAATGTCTTGCCCACCCTGCCCACGAACGTCACTGTGATGGTATGACACACAGCTGTGTTAACAGCACCACTCTCTCTACCCCTCTCTCCGTTTCTCATGTCTGTCTCTCTCCGTCCCCATTTCTCATGTCTGTCTCTCTGTCTGTCTCTCTCTGTCTCCGTTTCTCATGTCTGTCTCTCTCTCTATCTGTCTGTCTCTGTCTGTCTGTCTGTCTGTCTCTCTCTGTCTCTGTCTCTCCCTCTCCCTCTTTGTCTGTCTCTCTCTCTCTCTCTCTCTCTCTCTCTCTCTCTCTCTCCCTCCCTCCCTCTCTGTCTCTGTCTCTGTTGTATGCACCAAATGAACTTATTGTCCAATATATAAATGTGGCAGGCCGGGAACCCCCTACCACTGAAAGTAATTGCTGTTATGAGGTGGCTTACTTACATGCAGCAATTGTACAGACTAGTCAGAGGCCCGAATATGTTTACTCAAACTACAGCAATACTGTAGGCAACACATATTAGCAAAAATTTATAATAATCTAATATACACTCTTGAAAAAAGATGCACCACGAAGGAGTTATGCAAATAGGTCTCAAATTTATATTCATACGGGTTTCGACGGAAAACGCAAAATCGTGAATTTTGGCGGCCGATGATGAATGTGTGATGCTGCAGCGCAATTTCATCATGCAGCTGACGTGGATAGTAAACATGGGCCACGTCGACACCACGGAATAAAGTCTTTGCAAATTTCATTCCATGTACTCAGCTGGACAGTAACTATGCCTTGCAGACAGGAGCATCAACAGCACACGCAGATGTTAGCATTTGAGAGAGGACGTTGAGATGGGTCCGAAGGAACCTGTTGGAGTAACCGGCGAATCGCTAGACGTTTGCATAGAAGCGGAACCACTATTCCATGATGTTGGCAGGACTGGCTGAACCGTAGCCAGACACACCGTCAAGACAGAAGCGGTTAACCTAGAGAGACGACGGAATGTGAGCACCGACCTTTCATCAGAGAGAGCCGGCCGGTGTGGCCTTGCGGTTAAAGGCGCTTCAGTCTGGAACCGCGTGACCGCTACGGTTGCAGGTTCGAATCCTGCCTCGGGCATGGATGTGTGTGATGTCCTTAGGTTAGTTAGGTTTAATTAGTTCTAAGTTCTAGGCGACTGATGACCTCAGAAGTTAAGTCGCATAGTGCTCAGAGCCATTTGAACCATTTGAACCATCAGAGAGACACTCAGAACCTCAGATTCATCATTATCATCGATTCGACGTGCAACTGGTGCTTCAGTGACCACAAGGGTCACTAACCCTCTTCCGTGCACTAGCATTCACCTCTGCATACCAACAAGCCCGTTGGCACAGGTGTCGGGAACATTTGGCCAGGAATATCATTGACTGCAGTAGAACTGTCTTCAGCGATGATTACAGCTTCCAAGTGAGCCCCGGTAACCAGCCAAGATATGTCTCGAGACGTCACAGACAGCGGTGGGCCACCAACCTGACTGTCGCCCGCCGTACACCCCAATCACCAAGACTGATAGTCTGAGGTGCCACTTCTTTTGGTTGTCATATGTGGCACCCTTACGGAACAGCGGTACGTCTGTGATATTCTAGCTGCGTTTCGTTACCCTTCATAGAAAGCCGTCCTGGGCTTACATTTCAGCAAGATAATGCGCGCCCGCAGGCGGCGAGAGTTTCTACTGCTTGTCTTTGTGCCTGCCAAATCCTGTCTTGGTTAGCAAGGTCGCCGGATCTCACCTCAACTGAAAAGATTGGAGCATTATGGGTAGGGCCGTCCAGCCATCTCGGGATTTTCACAATCTAACATGCCATTTGGACAGAGTTTGGCACGATATCCCTCACGAGGACATCTAACAACTCCATCAATCAGTGCTGCCACTTCGCTCTTCGTCGTGATCGTTAGTTCGGCCATTTTTAAATTTTATGACCCATTGACGCACTCCACCTTCAGTGATTATGTTGTCCCCATACACTTCACAAAGCTGCCGATAGATTTCTATTGGTGTACAGTTTTTTGCAGTCAGAAACCTTATTACAGCACTTCACACTTCGCGGCATTTTCAATTAACGCTGACATTTCAAACTGTCACAGTAACTCAACGGAGTACAGCACGAACCTCTCACTAGCAGGGCAGGATGCCGACTGAGCGGCGGAATGCCATGACACCAAGATGGCCGCGCTAGCCCCGCCCCTAACGGACACAAACGAAAACGTAATGTACTTTGTGGATAGCCATCGTATTTGCGTTGTTGAATGCATTAATCACTTCATTAGAATGCGTGCCGCGGAGAGCCAATAATTTTACCAGCGAGTTTGAAGGCCAAATACACATGGCTCAGTACATTTAACGGCCTCTCTGGTGTCACCTGCTGTAAAACAGCGGAGGCAGTCCTTTTTCTCGAACTGACAAACAGTTATTGACAGAACTACAAGTTTCCTCAGAATCCAGATAAAAGCCGCCCCCCCCCAAATTCTATAAGTCCCTCCAGATCCTTGAGCGTCATGCGCTCCGCCTCGCCTTCCGTATACGCCTCCTGTCCCCCATGTGGATCCTTTATGATCTCCTTCCTTCCCCCGTCTGCTCCTATTCCTCGAACATATCCGCATCCTCTACACCAGCCGCCGTCTTGAACCCCCTCACCCCCTGGTTGCTCCTCTCCTCTCTGATCCCCGCCCCCTGCCACGTCTTCACTGTTGTGTCCCCCCTACCCCCATCTCTACACCCTACATCTCCTTTCCCAAGGTGGCTTCCGTCAACTCCCCCTCCCGGATGATGCTCTCTCTCCCTCCATTTATCCCTCCTATCAACTCTGATCCTCACTCCCCCTCCTTTCCTCTGTCCTTTCCCTGGGCTCCCTCTTCCCCCCTTCCATCCTGTTTTCTCCCCACTAAACCTCTCCCTACCTCCCTTGTCCCCCCCCCCTCCCGAGTCCTTTTGTATTCCCCTCCTCTGCCTACCCCACTCCCTGTCGCGTCTGCCCAGCGCCCCCCACCCCTCTTATGGGTCCTCATCCTCCATCACCTCCTTTCCCGGCTCTCCCCCTTTTTTATTTTCTCATCATCTGTCCAGTTTCCCCCCACCTGCTCTCGGCTGTGGTCTGTCACATTTGACAACTTTTTAGTGCAGTGTTCCAGTGACTGTTCAGTGTTGTTCGTCTTTCTCGTGTTGCGAACAGAAACCATGCTGTCGCTGGGTGTCAATTTTATGTCTTTTGCGAACAGAAACCAGACTGTCGCCGTGTTTTTTTAATTGTCTGTCTATTGTTTTACCTGTCTGCTTTGTATGTATTTTCTTAGCGTCATCATCCCTCTGTTCTTTGTTTTAAGTTCCACAATTTCTTTTCGCCATGTTACTCTTTAAGTCTCCGATTTTATCGCCTGTTATTATTCTTTATTCTCTTCATCTTTCTAACAAAGTCTGTAGGCTGAAGAGCGGCATACTAAGCTGCTGCCAGCCCGCCCTCTTCGGGGGGAATTGAAATTCAATAAAGGAAAAAAAAATCCAGATAAAACATCAGGGAGAAATTAGCTAGAGATAAGGATGAAATATAAATACAAGTAAGTGTGACATATGTTAAACATATATGAACTTTATATGCATGTGTGAAATACGTAACATGTGTATGCGACTGAAGCTGCGAAGAAAAAATACACTGTCTTTCATTTATTTTCTACATGTCAATCTGCCTGCTTTGTATATGTGTAGCTGTTTAAAAAGAAATGTTGCACTGCAACGAATGGCGGGCACTACCAGTTTGTTTATAAAAGGTTTGCACCACTGTACTTGAGTATGAGGAGAACGCGTGAAAATGTGGTATTAGTCTCTATATGTCCATCTTTTCAGTGACGGTTGTGGGGCTCGGCTGTTTGATACGGAATGTCAAATCAAACGCCTTTCAGCCGTCTAGTTTGGCTACCAGTTTCGGCGGTCGGAAGATGATGGTTGAAGTGATCGCTATAGCAAGCAGAAATCTTCTAACACTAGTACTGCTGGCCCCTGTTTTGACCAGATCCGAGTTAGAATCTACCTACACGTCGGTCACTGGCTTGATGGTAGCGTAGTAAATCGCCGAAACTGGTAGCCAAATAAAATAAGTTTGGATACTAGACGGCTGAAAGGCGTTTGATTTGACAATGTAGTATAATGTTCACTTGAGCTCGTCAGTCTTTGAACGCTGGTCTAGTCCTGAATCCAGTGAATGGTGAATAATATATGGAGGAGAATGTCCAGTCGGGTTGTTCTGGGCGGCGACTGAAGGTAAGTCCAGATGCTGTCTTGATGCTCGGTGTTGATACACTCAAACTAAGAGTTGATTCACTCTTAATGGGACCGCGTATTGCTTGTACCCGCATTTAGCGGGTCGATATTCACTTTGGAAGTATTTGTGATATCAGGCAGAAGCATAACATAGTCCGTGTTGTATGCGATCTCTATGGCGCCCGACTATAATTATGTGGCTCCTATCTGGAACCCGACCTTGCCGCGTGGCGCTCTCTTTGTGTACATCTCTGACTGACATACTAGTTTATTTTTTTATTTTTTCAAGAATACAGCACTATTTGACTGTATATTGCTGTATGTTTCTTCTGTAAATATAGATTTCGGCTTTTACATCATTATCGAGCACTATGCCAATAATTCTTAGACCATTAACACGTCATATCTGGTAAAGTCATCTCAAAGCAGATAAACAAAACTGTACCGAAGAAAAATAAAGTAGTATACAGTCAAATGGCAGTGTATTCTTTCAAGAAATACCGTAGGACTGTCGTTCAACACCATCAAAAGCTTTTTTGACACAGCTTTCTCCCTCTCTCATTCCCTCCTTCCTTCCTGGCCCTTCCCCGTCCCTTCCCCCCCCCCCTCCCTCTCTCTCCTTCCCTCTCTCCTTCTCCCCCTCCCTCTAATTCAAATGGTTCAAATGGCTCTGAGCACTATGGGACTTAACATCTGAGGTCATCAGTCCCGTAGAACTTAGAACTACTTAAATCTAACTAACCTAAGGACATCACACACATCCATTCCCGAGGTAGGATTCGAACCTGCAACCGTAGCAGTTGCGCAGTTCTGCACAGAAGCGCCTAGAACCGATCGGCCACCGCGGCCGGCGTGGGTTATCAGGGATGGAGAGTGGCTGACTTTGCTCAAGTCGTCAGGTAAGGGATGGTTATCGTGTAGAAGCAGGTAGTAAGGTATAGTATTGTAGCCAGTGAGTCGATGGAATGCTTCCCCGTACTTTGAGGAGGTATTGGGGAATGGAGCGTTGAGTTTGGTGCATGTCTGGTGCCAGACACGGAGCTTTTTTTGCATTTACTAAATTCCTGATATGTCTCTGTATTTGCCGGTAACGTGTGAGTGTATCACGGTCACGAGTGTGCAAAAAGGAGCAGTATATACGATGGGATGCTGGGAGGAGCAGTAGGCTTGTAGGGGGAGGGAGGAACTGTGGAGATATATGGTCTTGATAGGAATGTAGGGGGATATAGCGTCTGACAAGGTCTCAACAGGTCGTAGTATATTCGGCTATTTAATAGTGGGCATGGCGGTTCTGAAAGCGAGCACATATACGTGCAAGCGTCAAGTTTAAAGCGGAAATTTTACAAAATTCAATAATAGTCACTGTAGAAACTCCTGACACGTCCTTAACAGTGTACGTGCTCACTTTCGCAGTATAAAACCAGAACAAAGATGCAGAAAGCTTTTATTTGCTGAGCTACCTTTGTTTTAGTCTTAATTTTAACACTGACAAATGAAAGTATCAAGTTTAAGACACTGTTTACAAAATCTAATGGATTCGACTGTCTGCCGGTTTAATCTTCGTATGTTGATATCCTCTAATTCTTTTGCTCATTAGTATATATTTAATTGTGTGACACCTTGACAGGGATATTTGCATTTGTCGAACTATCTTCATCCACAGCTCCTGACTGCATGCATTCCATATTTCGTTCGCCCTAAGTAAAGTAAGATGTTCAGGACAGTCTGCCGGCATATTGTCAACCCCCCCCCCCTCCCCTCCATGCGCCGGTATCGATAGAGGAAGAGGATATTTTTGTTTAGATTGAGCAGCTGTAGTTATATGACAGCAGCTACGTCTCTAATCTCTATGGCGCATCGAAGCAGACCAATGTTGCCGACACTCGGCTCGAGAACGCGGATCGCAAGTCCGGTTTCTCTTCTCTGGGAGCAGTGAAGCGGCAAGGCGGCGCTGCTAACAGGTGTTCGCCTTCGGGCGGTTCTGCGAAGCGCATCAGTACTACATAGCAGGCAGCTTTTGTACTTCACAGCAGACGACCTTCGTTATCTTTTTGATGATTTATCCAGTGGTGCGTAACACTGAAAAGTAGGTGCTTAAGTAATAAAGATGATTGTGCAGTGAGAAGGTGGTAGCCAGAATCCCATAAAAGGCGATTCAATGTTACCCACTCTTCGTACAGGCGTTGTAACTGAAACGTCTTTTTAAAATATAGGTCCACTAACGGTGTTGAAATTTTAATGTTACATGAAACAATTTATTTGAACTTTTGCAATATCGGAGTGAGGTGCTACATAACAAAGCAAATAAAAGGTGAAGATGGTGTGATTGCTGTGTCGTTTATTTATGTGCACGCACCTGCACTATGGATAGGGAAAGCTTGGACAGAAGGAAGGATAAGGTGAAATAATGTACGGGGAGAGGATGTTTAGTATGGAGGTATGGATGTCATGGAGCATTTGGTGTGGAGGGGACTTAAGTTAAGCTAAAGAATCCGCACTGATGTGTAGGGAGCGGAAGGCGAAAATAGAGAGGAAGTTGTACCTGGCACGTTGTGCGTAGATGTCTGGACAGATGTCGCAATCTGACAGTGGAACAAGGCTGATGTTGTGTGAGATTAGTACACTGACGGAAAAGAATCCCAACACCACGAAGATGTGAGAGATGGACGAAAGTTGGTAGACGTGTTTCTGCATCTGAAAGATGACGTCAAATCGATTTCACGCCAGTCACGTACGAGTGGCGCTAGTAGCACCACTTTGAGGATGCAGATCAGATTTCCTTTAATACGCGCTGTAACGGTCTGAGCCTTAGCTACCTTTGATAGTCGCCATAGTGAGTTGATGTCAGTCATGAATGCCTCTAAGACGAGGAAGGCGCCGTTATCAACACCTCACCGATATTGAACGAGATCGAGTAATAAGGCTACGAGAATCTGGTTGTTCATTCTGCGATACTTTTTGTTTTTAATTGCCAAATTATAGACCTGTTACCTGATGTTTAAAACAGGTCATACATCTTACAATTTTCGTTTTTCATCTTTTTACAGTTTTCTTTTCTTTTGTTTTATCTACAACATTTACAAAGAATGATACTTTTCAAAATACCAATAATTTAATTTTGAAATATAAATAAAATTTTGATGTTTTTTAAGAAGAATATAAAAAGAAGATAGGATAGAGGAGAGATTTGTTAGTACCATCACCGAATGTGACGTCGGTGAATACCTCGGAATGGTTTCTTCGAGCCGTTGACAAAAAATGGCTCTGAGCACTATGGGACTTAACTTCTAAGGTCATCAGTTCCCTATAACTTAGAACTACTTAAACCTAACTAACCTAAGGACATCACACACATCCATGCCCAAGGCAGGATTCGAACCTGCGACCGTAGCAGCAGCGCGGTTCCAGACTGTAGCGCCTAGAACCGCTCGGCCACCCTGACCGGCAGCTGTTGGCAGCCAGTCACACACACACACACACACACACACACACACGCACACACACACACACACACACACACACAAATGGTTATTAGTAGAGAAATAATGTTGCTTATCCTATTTATTACTAATCCTATGTATTAGCTACTTTAGGTGTCCACCCATGTACAGCATTTGGTGATTTCTTGGATAGATCGCCAGCACCTTATACTTATTTACTGTCATATCTCAGCTTCCTCCTCCTGTTCCTCGTCATTGTCACTATTTTCGCTGTCGCTGTGGGTATCGCTGTCCACCCTCTGGAGATTGTTGTTACGCTGCACATAGGCATGTCTGTAATGTCGTGTCCGCATGTATTCTTCATGTGTTGTTTTTAAAATACTGTTTGTCAGTGCGTTTAATTGTGCCCATTGTCCTTCGTCTCTTATTGCTGTGTATATATCTATGTATGTATCTGTGTAGTGTATGTCTATTGTTCGCGTATTGCACGCAGAAAAAGACAGTGTGTTCTGGGGAACCTTCTTCCCCGCATGTGCATGTAGGTGTCTGCCTCAGACTCACGCGGTTTAAGTGCGTGGGATAAGGTCCGTGTCCGGTTAAGAAATGTACCATACTGCTGCTGGGATCGATATGTCTCATTCTCAACCGCTCCCTTATGTCAGGGAGGAAGTCGTGCAGTCTACGGCACTTATCACTTACATCCCACTCACCTTGCCATGTATCCAAACGCCAACTTTTAAGGTGACGTATCGTCTCTATCGGCACACCGGTAATTGTGTGTACCTTACCTAGTCTCCCCGCCTTTAACCAGTACCTTGCAGCTCTGTTTTTGATCGTGGTATCTATGGGGCATATTCCGAGCACCACACACAGTGCATCCGCTGAGGTGGTACCGAAGGCTCCAGATAGCCTAAGTAGGACACTTCTCTGCCCTCGTCTGACCGATGCTTTGTTGGTGACCACGTTCAGTCTATGTGCCCACGTGCTAGCTGCGAAGCTGAGTACTGACTCGAAGAGCGCACGTATGACTGGTAGAGGTAGTCTGTACTGTTTTGAATTTGACCTCACCAGTTAGTGTAGTATTTTTTCTGCTTTGTCTGTTGTTAGCCTTATGTGTTCGTGGAAATTCCATTTTTCATCTATGTGCACCCCAAGATAGCGCGTAACGTGTGCTCGTTTGATATTTGTGTCTCCAGTTTTAACCGAAGGATTCATTTGGAGTGATCCTTTCAGTAAAGTGTATGTTGTTTTATTTTCGGCTATCCTGAGTTTGTTGTTGTGACACCACTGAGTTATTGTTTGAAGTATTCCACTGGCTTTCTCTTCTAACTGGGCTCTGTTGTTTGCAGTGACTACAACTAATAGCTCATCTGCGTAGGCGACAATTCCGTCTGACCTGTCATCCCCATCCAGAAGTTGTAGGAAGGGTTCGATTGTTATGTCCCAGAAGATGGGGCCACAGATCGACCCTTGAGGACAGCCTTTGGTAATTCTTTTAATTACTTTCCGGCTGTCCATCTGCCATTCGACTACTCGGTCTTTACAGTAGTCTAGAAAACTGTTATACAGTGACTGCGGTACCTCCAGATGTCTTAGCCTCTGAAACAGTGTGGGCCACCAGAGATTATCAAATGCTCCGGCAATGTCAATCATTATTGCTGCGATATTGCAGGAAGACTTGGCACAAATGCAGCCACTGTACATGACTGCTGGCAACGATGATCGCGGGAAGGTACGGTCGCAAGCCCGGACGGCCACGTGGTGCTACCCAGAGGAAAGACCATCGTGTTCAACTTACGGCTAAGACGCGTCGTGATGCGTCTGCAGCAGCAGTTCGAGCAGCAGTTACCACTACAGTGACATAATGAACTGTTACAAATCGGTTACTTCAACTGCAGCTCCGAGTCAGATGGTCTTTAACGAGCATTCCACTTATTTAAAACTGCAGCCGTTTGCGACTTCAGTAATCTCAAACGAGAGCTCACCGGTGGGCAGAGTGGAGATCTGTTGTGCTTTTTGATGAAAGTCTGTTCTGCTTCGGTGTTGGTTCGAAGAAGGCCAGTTGAGCGCCTACAACAAACCTGTCTGCGGCCTAGACACACTGAACTTGCAACTCGAGTTATGGTCTGGCATGCGATTTCATATGACACCATGAGCACTCTCGAAGTTATCCCACACACCCCGACTGCAAATCAATACGTCTGTCTGAGGATTCGAAGAGGTGATGATTAGTATTTTAGGGCGCTCAACAACGAGGTTATCAGCGCCCGATGGCGATTCGATCGGTTGTGCTGTCATTCATGAACAGCATTCCAGGCGGTGTTTTCCAACAGGATAACGCTGGTCCATATATTGCCTTTGTAACGCAACTTGCGTTGCAGAGTGTCGAAAGGTTGCTCTGGCCTGCTAGGTAACTAGATCTGTCTCCAGCCGATCACGTATGAGGTATCATTGGACGATTACTCCAGCGTCATCCACAACCAGCATTAACTGCCCCAATATTGACCGACCAAATGCAACAGGCAAGAAACTCCATCCCACAAACTGACATCCGGTACCTGTGCGACGCAATACATGCACGTTTGCATGCTTCCTTTCAACATTCTGATGGTTACACCGGTTATTAATGTGCCAGCATTTCACATTTGCAATGGCTTTTCTCGCGCTTGCCGACCGGAGTGGCCGTGCGATTCTAGGCGCTTCAGTTTGGAACCGCGTGACCACTACGCTCGCAGGTTCGAATCATGCCTCGGGCATGGATGTGTGTGATGTCCTTAGGTTAGTTAGGTTTAAGTAGTTCTAAGTTCCAGGGGACTGATGACCTCAGAAGTTAAGTCCCATAGTGCTCAGAGCCATTTGAACCATTTTTTTTTTCTCGCGCTTACATTAAATTGTGATCTCGCAACGTTAGTCACTTAAATATGTTACTTGTATGAGTGTACTTCCAAACTTTCATTGCTCTACGTTAATTATTTCTTGGTTTTGGGATTTTCCTCCGTCAATGTATTTGGTATAAAGTTAGTACATGGGTGTGGAGACGTGGCGGTGTTGATTGCGCAGCGTACCAGGATTGGAGAAGAGAGAGAGAGAAAAAAAACATAAGGTGATAGGTAACGCTGGGGTACATCTTAAATGTGCATAGGGCTTTTATTTGGGAGGTGGGAGAGGTAGGTTTGATAATTTAATAAAAGATAACTAATTCAGAAGACCGAATGTGAAAGGTTACGCGGGACTCACATCATTCAAGTATTTCGGGAGATTCGAAAAATTTCCTGATTGCAGATGAGAATGTGATATTGAGAATGGTAAGGACGGGTTGGAGCATGGTTTCGTAGGTACAAAGCCTTTCTTAAATGACTTTAAAAGAGTAACTTGTGAATATTCAAGGTTTATGTAATGCGCAGAATTCATGATACAGAGGTGAAGTTTCTCAGAGTATAAAAAGATTATCTCTGATGACCTATCGTGCATTTCCAACATATTGTTCTGTTTGAGCTCAACAGAGGGATGACTGCAGCTGAGGTAGCCAGAAACATTTGCGCCGTGCATGCGGATAATGGCACTGGACATAGCACGGCAAGAAAATGATTTTCTCGTATTAAGGAGAAGCGTTTTAACATTAGTGACTATCCACGTTCAGTAAGACCTTTGGGGTTTTATGAAGATCGTTTAAATGCATTAATCCACAATGATACACCTCATTGTAGTCGATAACTAGCAAATGTGATGAACTGTGATCGTTCCACCATCGTGGAATGGGGAAGGTTCAAAAATCGGGTGCATGGGTACTGTATGCTCTAATGCAATATCAGCGGATGGTCATATGTGCATCTCTGCTTGCTTGTCATTATTTAGTTCGTGAACAACACCGACCATATCTATCCTGTATCGTTACTGGTGACAAGAAAGGGTGTCTTCATGCTAAAGTAAGTAAAATAAAGGAATGGTTGAGCTCAAACAAACTAGCAACGCCATGTACAAAGACTTGCGCGCGTCAACAAAAGATAATCATACCTGTGGTGGAACAACGACCGTGTGGTCTACTACGAATTGCTTCCCCGAGATGTAACCATCACTGCTGACATTTACTGTCAACTACTGAGACGTCTTGCAGACGCAGTACAAGAACAACGACCAGGAGAACTTCGTGAAGTGATGCTATTCCGCGATAACGCCCGTCCTCATTCTGCTAGACTGACAAAAAGCTCTATACAGGCGTTGGGTTGGGATGTCATTCCGCACCTACCTTAGTCACCTGATCTTGCGCAGTCAGATTTTTACCTTTCCCGTTCTCTATCGAACAACATTCAAGATACTTCCTTTCCGGATGAAAATGCGCTCCGGATGTGACTCGACGAGTTCTTTGCCTGATGTCTACAGTCGCGGTTCAAAAAAAAAAAAAAATGGTTGAAATGGCTCTGAGCAGTATGGGACTTAACATCTGAGTCATCAGTCCCCTAGAACTTAGAACTACTTAAACCTAACTAACCTAAGGACATCACACACATTCATGCCCGAGGCAGGATTCGAACCTGCGAGCGTAGTGGTCACGCGGTTCCAAACTGAAGCGCCTAGAACCGCACGGCCACTCAGGCCGGAACCTTCGCAGTATCAGTATAAAGATGGCCGCCCCACTTGCGACTTGCACCAGGGAAGTACAGCGTTCTGTTATTCGGTTTTTGCGTAGTGAAGGTGTGAAACCTATTAAAATTCATCGACAAATGAAGGTTCAGTACGGTGATGCATGTTTATCACAGCAGCAAGTCTACGAATGGAGTTCGCAAATGGTGTGACTTCAGTGGAAGATGCTCCTCGTCCAGGTCAGGCACAACGCGTTGTGACTCCCCACAACATTGCAGCAGTTGTTTGGACCACTCAAAGACGCAGTGGGAAGAAAGAAGTTCCGTTCTGATGAAGAGGTACGCCATGCGGTGCATGAGTGGCTGCGCGGACTACCAAAAGAATTTTTTTTCTGAAGGAATCTATGCACTTCGTAAGCGCTGGAGGACTTGGATTGAGCGTGGGGGGGATTATGTTGAAAAGTGATTCAGCTTTGTACCACTTCTGCACAATAAATAATATTTAAAAATATTTAAGGTTTTCATTTGACTCATCCTCGTATATCTGTTCTGTTCATTAATGTTATGGGAAACGCTACTAACTTATGTTCCAAGCCAATTAGGCTATGACAGATTCAGCCAACTGAAATTTGAGTATGGCATTTGGCTCCGGCATCGAGAGACGATTTCAGCGATAATGCTTTATTTTCCTACCTTTGGTAAGAAGAATGTTATCTGAAAATATTAACAATAATTACATAAGCTCAATCACAAAAACAGCTATTTCCTGAAGAAGGCTTTCTCTGCTGAAAAAGCAACCTACTGCTTTGAGGCGGTTGGATTATAAATCTTTTTTTTAATTCAATATTTGCTTTGTTAACTGAAGAAAAACTTTATGCTACTCGTGAACAAACTTGTTATTTCATAAACAGGAACTTACTGATTTTTAAGAGTGTGTCGGTAAGCTGATTCAACTAAATCTTCCTGAAAGGCAACTCTGAAAGTTGAAACTCTTTCCTGGAGATGGCTTTCTCTGTTGAAGCAAAAACTCGTTTGAAGACGGTTCTGCAAGCAATAAGCTGCCTCGTAATGTAAACAAACTGCGGTAGAATATTCACGGTTGCGTGTATTCATTCGTAAGTATGAAACTTTTCTAGTGGGGAGCGACGGAAAGACCGTATTAACGTTCTAGCAGGCCTTCAGCAACAGTGGGTTCTGCGGTTTGCCCTGGCTGGACTACACCCACTGGCGCGCCTCCGAGAACAGCCGTTACGTAACGAGCCCTACGTTACTCGTTACATAAATAGCTTCAGGTAGCGTGGCAACAAATTGACAATCTTTTAATTTTTGTACAACAACTTTAAATAAAACGGTCAGTGCGAAGGGACGAACCACTTCTTAAAACAACCCGTGCACGTGGGCCATACAGCATCCGGTGTATTTACGAAGCAGCGCTGCAGACGAGGTCACACTGAAGGCAGTCGCTGGGACCTTGTGTCCAGCGGACGGAGCAGCTGAGCAAAGTTCGTTGCGAAGTGAAGTGCAATTACTGGCTCAACTGCGATCCATTACTTTCACCTAACGCGTATTACAATAGAGAAATCGCCCGAAGTTACGTAGTAATATTCCTTGGATAACGCATCTATGAATACTGTTTAGTGGTATTATAAAGCAGACGAAGGTTGTACATATCAAAAAATTGCATAAGATATGTTGTTGTTGTTGTTGTGGTCTTCAGTCCTGAGACTAGTTTGATGCAGCTCTCCATGCTACTCTATCCTGCGCAAGCTTCATCATCTCCCAGAACCTACTGCAACCTACATCCTTCTGAATCTGTTTAGTGTATTCATCTCTTGGTCTCCCTCTACGATTTTTACCCTCCACGCTGCCCTCCAATACTAAATTGGTGATCCCTCTATGTCTCAGAACATGTCCTACCAAACGATCCCTTCTTCTAGTCAAGTTGTGCCACAAGCTCCTCTTCTCCCCAGTTCTATTCAATACCTCCTCATTAGTTATGTGATCAACCCATCTAATCTTCAGCATTCTTCTGTACCACCACATTTGGAAAGCTTCTATTCTCTTCTTGTCTAAGCTATTTATCGTCCACGTTTCACTTCCATACATGGCTACACTCCATACAAATACTTTCAGAAACGACTTCCTGACACTTATATCAATACGCGATGTTAACAAATTTCTCTTCTTAAGAAACGCTTTCCTTGCCATTGCCAGTCTACATTTTACATCCTCTCTACTTCGACCATCATCAGTTATTTTGCTCCCCAAATAACAAAACTCCTTTACTACTTTAAGTGTGTCATTTTCTAATCTAATTCCCTCATCATCACCCGACTTAATTCGACTTCATTCCATTATCCTCGTTTTGCTTTTGTTGATGTTCATCTTATACCCTCCTTTCAAGACACTGTCCATTCCGTTCAACTGCTCTTCCAAGTCCTTTGCTGTCTCTGACGGAATTACAATGTCATCGGCGAACCTCAAAGTTTTTATTTCTTCTCCATGGATTTTAATACCTACTCCGAACTTTTCTTTTGTTTCCTTTATTGCTTGCTCAATATACAGATTGAATAACATCGGGGATAGGCTACAACCCTGTCTCACTCCCTTCCCAACCACTGCTTCCCTTTCATGTCCCTCGACTCTTATAACTGCAATCTGCTTTCTGTAAAAATTGTAAATAGCCTTTCGCTCTCTGTATTTTACCCCTGCCACCTTCAGAATTTGAAAGAGAGTATGCCAATCAACATTGTCAAAAGCTTTCTCTAAGTCTACAAATGGTAGAAACGTAGGTTTGCCTTTCCTTAATCTTTCTTCTAAGATAAGTCGTGGGGTCAGTATTGCCTCACGTGTTCCAACACTACGGAATTCAAACTGATCTTCCCCGAGGTCGGCGTCTATCAGTTTTTCCATTCGTCTGTAAAGAATTCGCGTTAGTATTTTGCAGCTGTGACTTATTAAACTGATAGTTCGGTAGTTTTCACATCTGTCAACACCTGCTTTCTTTGGGATTGGGATTATTATATTCTTCTTGAAGTCTGAGGGTATTTCGCCTGTCTCATACATCTTGCTCACCAGATGGTAGAGTTTTGTCAGGACTGGCTCTCCCAAGGTTGTCAGCAGTTCCAATGGAATGTTGTCAACACCGGGGGCCTTGTTTCGACTCAGGTCTTTCAGTGCTCTGTCAAACTCTTCACGCAATATCATATCTCCCATTTCATCTTCATCTACATCCACTTCCATAATATTGTCCTCAAGTACATCGCCCTAGTATAGGCTCTCTATATACTCCTTCCACCTTTCTGCTTTCCCTTCTTTGCTTAGAACTGGGTTTCCATCTGAGCTCTTGATATTCATGCAAGTGGTTCTTTTTTCTCCAAACGTCTGTTTAATTTTCCTGTAGGCAATATCTATCTTACCCCTTGTGAGATAAACCTCTACATCCTTACATTTGTCCTCTAGCCATCCCTGTTTAGCCATTTTGCACTTCCTGTCGATATCATTTTGAGACGTTTGTATTCGTTTTTGCCTGATTCATTTACTGCATTTTTATATTTTCTCCTTTCATCAATTAAATTCAATATTTACCCACGGATTTCTACTAGCCCTCGTCTTTTTACCTACTTGATCATCTGCAGCCTTCACTACGTCATCCCTCAGAGCTATCCATTCTTCTTCTACTGTACTTCTTTCCCCCATTCCTGTCAATTGTTCCCTTATGCTCTCCCTGAAACTCTGTACAACCTCTGGTTCTTTCAGTTTATCCAGGTCCCATCTCCTTAAATTCCCACCTTTTTGCAATTTCTTCAGTTTTAATCTACAGTTCATAACCAATAGATTGTGGTCAGAGTCCACATCTGCCCCTGGAAATGTCTTACAATTTAAAACCTGGTTCCTAAATCTCTGTCTTACCATTATATAATCTATCTGATACCTTTTAGTATCTCCAGGGTTCTTCCATGTATACAACCTACTTTTATGATTCTTAAACCAAGTATTAGCTATGATTAAGTTATGCTTTGCGCAAAATTCTACCAGGCAGCTTCCTCTTTCATTTCTTATCCCCAATCCATATTCACCTACTATGTTTCTTTCTCTCCCTTTTCCTACTGTCGAATTCCAGTCACCCATGACTATTAAATTTTCGTCTCCCTTCACTACCTGAATAATTTCTTTTATCTCATCATATATTTCATCAATTTCTTCGTCATCTGCAGAGCTAGTTGGCATATAAACTTGTACTACTGTAGTAGGTGTGGGCTTCGTATCTATCTTGGCCACAATAATGCGTTCACTATGCTGTTTGTAGTAGCTTACCCGTACACCTATTTTTTTTATTCATTATTAAACCCACTCCTGCATTACCCCTATTTGATTTTGTATTTATTACCCCTATTTGATTTTGTATTTATAACCCTGTATTCACCTGACCAGAAGTCTTGTGGTAAAGCTTAAAACTATCAGTAAGACAACAAACACGTAATGTATATTATGAACTGCAGCTTCATACGTCAGTTCACGATGTAATCTTGAGTCAGGCCTGGCGTAGACTGGTTGATGATAACTCGCTGGTAACTGCTGGGCCATAACGGAAGAAACTCCAAATTTGTTTCAACTGGCCCAGTGAAAGAATGCAGTAGTTTTTTCCGCGACCGACGGAAGAATCGGTACGTAAACCCTTCTATCAGCGTCCTCTCTGGTGGCTGACATAGCTATTGGCGGATGATGCGGATTATTTGTGAGTCGTATGGTGGAAACATCAGTAGAACCCAGTGTGCCATCTATGTGGCGATTAGTCATAACTGTGTGGCGCCACATTGGAGACTGCCTGGCTGGCAGTGCCGCTGTTGTTACAGCTGTGTACCGTGTGTGAAAGTGGACGCGGCGGTGGAAGAGAGCTATGTCATGTAATTTCCTGGGAGATGAAAATCAGGTGCCAGACAGGGGTTCGAACCAGGACCCTTGACAGTGTTCCTACCGACTGATTTCTCCATGCACAAATGACAGCCCGCCTCTTTCTACCATTCCCTGTCACCTAATTTCGAAACTTGAAGCTGTGAGGGCGACTCCTGTTAAACGTTCCTGGGTAACTCAGCCGGTAAGAATATTAGGTTCTGAGTTCGAGTCCCGATCCGGCACTCAGTTTGAATCTGCCGGGTCTTCTAAAGAACGTGCACCACGCTGAAGAGTGAAAGTCAGTCTGGTGTTGGGTAAACTGGGGCGCAAGTGGTGCGGTAAATAATATCTCGACACAGCGAATCATAGACCAGGCCGTAGAGAGAACTTGTTTTAATCACGTGACTAGGGACAACCTCGTTCTACTTCAGAGTAGCGCCTGTTATGCTTCGCAATGCAGGCATGGAAAGTGATCGCGGAAAATGCCTCCACGGGCAGTTGCCACGGCTTGCTGTTAACGTCATGAAATACTGTATATTGATTATGAGAAGCAAAACAGAAGTGATATCTGGCGTTCCCCAAGGAAGTGTTACAGACCCTCTGCTGATACTGAACTACATAAAATGTTTAGGAGACAATCTGAGAAACACTCTTAGAGCGTCTGCAAATGATGCTGTCGTTTACCTTTTAGGAAAGTCATCAGCAGATCAAAACCAATTGCAAAATTATTTCGGCAAGACATCTGTATAGTACGATAAGTGGCAATTCACGCTAAATAATGAAAAGTGTGAGGCCATCCACATTAGTATTAAAAGGAATCTGGTAAGTTTCGGTTTCACGATAAACCACACAAATCTAACGGTTATCAATTGAATTAAATGTCTGGGAATAACTATTACGAACAAGTTAAACTGGAACGAACACATAGATAATGTTGTGGGGAAGACCAACCAAAGACTTCGTTTTATTGACGGAACACTTAGAAGATGCAACAGGTCTATTGAAGAGACTGCCTACACTATGCTTGTCCATCATCTTCTGGAGTACTGTTCCGCGGTACGGGATCCTTATCAGATGTTGTTGTTGTGGTCTTCAGTCCTGAGACAGGTTTAATGCAGTTCTCCATGCTACTCAATCCTGTGCAAGTTTCTTCATCTCCCAGTACCTACTGCAACCTACATGCTTCTTAATCTGATTAGTGTATTCATCTCTTGGTCTCCCTCTACGATTTTTACCCTCCACGCTCCCCTCCAATACTAAATTGGTGATCCCTTGATGCCTCAGAACATGTCCTATCAACCGATCCCTTCTTCTAGTCAAGTTGGGCCACAAACTCCTCTTTTCCCCAATTCTATTCAATACCTATTCATTAGTTATTTGATCTACCAATCTAATCTTCAGCATTCTTCTGTAGCACCACATTTCGAAAGCTTCTGTTCTCTTCTTGTCCAAACTATTTATCGTCCATGTTTCACTTCCATACATGGCTACACTCCATACAAATACGTTCAGAAACGACTTCCTGACACTTAAATCTATACTTCATGTTAACAAATTTCTCTTCTTCAGAAACGCTTTCCTTGCCGTTGCCAGTCTACATTTTATATCCTCTCTACTTCGACCATCATTTATCTTGCTCCCCAAATAGCGTAACTCCTTTACTACTTTAAGTGTCTCATTTCCTAATCTAACTCCCTCACCGTCACCCAATTTAATTCGACTACATTCCATTATCCTCGTTTTGCTTTTCTTGATGTTCGTCTGATACCCTCCTTTCAAGATACTGTCCATTCCGTTCAACTGCTTTTCCAAGTCCTTTGCTGTCTCTGACAGAATTACAATGTCATCGGCGAACCTCAAAGTTTTTATTTCTTCTCCATGGATTTTAATACCTACTCCGAACTTTTCTTTTGTTTCCTTTACTGCTTGCTCAATATACAGATTGAATAACATCGGGGAGAGGCTACAACCCTGTCTCACTCCATTCCCAACCACTGCTTCCCTTTCATGTTCCTCGACTCTTATAACTGCCATCTGGTTTCTTTACAAATTGTAAATAGCCTTTCGCACCCTATACATTACACCTGCCACTTTCAGAATTTGGAAGAGAGTATTCCAGTCAACATTGTCAAAAACGTTCTCAAAGTCTACAAATGCTAGAAACGTAGGTTTGCTTTTTCTTAATCTGTTTTCTAAGATAAGTCGTAGGGTCAGTATTGCCTCACGTGTTCCAATATTTCTTCGGAATCCAAACTGATCTTCCCCGAGGTCGGTTTCTACCAGTTTTTCCATTGGTCTGTAAACAATTCTCGTTAGTATTTTGCAGCTGTGACTTATTAAACTGATAGTTCCGTAATTTTCACATCTGTCAACGCCTGCTTTCTTTGGAATTGTAAATATTATATTCTTCTTGAATATCTTATCAGATAGAGAATATCAAACACCTTTCAGCGGTCTAAATTTACAAATTATTATTTTATTGGGCTACCAGTTTAGGTGATCTGTTACGCCATCTTCAGGCCCCTGGCCGACGTGTAGAAAGATTCCAACCTCGGTTCCGATGAAAACAACAGCCAGCATTCAAAGACTGGAATCTGCGGATTTTTGAGACAGTGATCCCTTCAAACATCACCTGCCGGCAATGATGTTTGAAGTGATCACTGTCTCAAAAATCCTCAGATTCCAATTTTTCAACGCTGGCCACATTTCGACCAGAACCGAGGATGGAATTCATACAAGTTGGTCAGGGGGCCGGAAAATGGTGTAATATATCGCCGAAACTAGTAGCCCAATAAAATAACAATATGGAAATTTAGACCGCTGAAAGGTGTTTGATTTGACATTCTGTACTGAACAGCCATGGTTCCAAAATATCTCTGAAAAGATGGACATACAGAGCATTATCAGATATGTTTGACGGATGACATCGAAAAAGTTCAAAGAAGAGCTGGTCGTTTCGTATTATTGTCACGGATATTATACGCGATTTAGGTGCCGGACACTAAAAGAAAAGTGTTTTTCGTTACGAACCGGTTTTTCCATGACATTTCAGTCACCAACTTTCTCCGAATGTGAAATTATTTTGTTGATGACAACCTAGATAGAAAGAAACGATCACTTTAATAAAATAAGAGAAATCAGAGCTCGGACGGAAAGGTTTAAATGTTCAATTTCCCGCGTCCTGTTAGTGTGTGGAACGATAGAGAAATAGTTTTAAATTGGTTAGATGAACACACTACGAGGAACATGAGTGTGAATTGCAGACTAGTTATATAGATATAGATAAAGAAGAAAGTAATTACAGTATTGACGCAACGTGCACGCATCATGTTAATTTGAGTAAGTCGATGTGTGCAAATTATAGCAGGAGGGCACGATAGTGAGTGGGGTAGGATTCTGTATCTACAACCAAAGTACACATAATAAACATTCTATGGATGATAACGGATAAAGATGTTATTATGCACCATTTCTGCGATATTATGAAGAGTAAAAAGAAAAGGCAACTTTGCAAAAACCTTACGGCTTTTATCGCACAGAACGGGAGCCAAATATTCTGTCTATGGATCTGAATGGAGAGTTAGAATAAACGAGACAACATACTTCGTCAATCCAAAAGAGCTCCGAGCCTGATTTTACTTCTGGCGTATAAGCGACTTCAGACCAGCTTGAACTAACAACTGTTAACAATTCATGTGTGTTCGAACATTCCGTTGCGAGCCTCAGTATTTGGTGGACGTGCCGTAGTGTTTCCGTTGTTCTGTCATAAATGGCAATGGAACAACTTCTCTAAAGTGTGGAAGACTATCCAAAATGTTTTGAAAAACGGAAACATTTGTGCAGAGTTTGTCTCGCATACCTTAACTTCCCAGCAACAACAACAACAACGTGTGGACGCTCAGCGTCACTAGATTCAAATGCAATACGCGGAGAATTCTGCAAAAGATCATCATAAGTGACGAGACTGTGTTATCAATATGAGCCGGCCGGTGTGGCCGTGCGGTTCTAGGCGCTTCAGTCTGGAACCGCGTGACCGTTACGGTCGGAGGTTCGAATCCTGCCTCGGGCATGGATGTGTGAGATGTCCTTAGGTTAGTTAGGTTTAAGTAGTTCTAAGTTCTAGGGGACTGATAACCACAGATGTTAAGTCCCATAGTGCTCAGAGCCATTTGAACCATTTTTGTTATCAATATGAATCTACCACAAAATGACAAAGTGAAGAAATTCAAATGAAGGGTGACATTAGAGAACTCTAATGTCCTTCCTATGTCGTGTATTATGCTGTTGTTAAGTCGGCAATATATCGCTTTGGTTACTGCAGGGACAGTTTCTGTACATGGGCTATCGCCTGTATTTGTCGCACTTACATCACGGAAGGTTTCAAAATGGACACAAGTGTGCGGAACTAGTCACCATCAAGAAATTAAAAAAAAAAAAAATAGATATTTCTCAATTCAACTTGTGACGGAACTACAACCATTTATTTCAAGAAGAACCTTGATTGAAATGGTTGCTAGGGAACGCATAAGACGATTGCCTTGTGATTGGAGCCTTGGTGCAGTGTGGCTACCAGAAGGGCTCACGTCTGACACCATTCGCTGAGCAACCCACGACCGTGATGTGGCGTGGGTCACCGATACTTGAGTATGGCGAAGCGAGCCGACGGACCTGTTCTGTTTGCTGCTGATTAGTGGCTGCGACCTCTCCGACTGACACCGCCTTTCCGCTTGCGAAGTCACTCACTACTTTCATTCGGCGTCGTCTGTTAGTTGCGTGTTCCACATATCATTTGAACGATTCTCATATCGAAATGATGTGGAATGAGTCGGTGATCATTCATATCCGCTTGGTTGACGCAGTACTTACCTCCGTATATAATTAGCTAATTAATTCTAGTACTCGCCAGCGCTGAAACCTGAAATTGTTTCCGTGTTAACTTGGAGTGTTTTGAAAACTTTTACCTGTTATTAAATTGTAGGAAAGGGATACTAGCGTGGCGCCAGTCACAGCTTAATGAGAATCAAAAGCGACCTTCTTTCGTCAGTAAACGTAACACCGTCTTGCAGTTGCGGGGTATGAACTGCGGCAGGTCGATGAATTGTAAAAGTATTATTCCAACAGGCGTTATTTTTATACCTTCGTTATTTCGGCTACCAGTTTAGACTCTTCAATAGAGTCGTCTATGGGTCCTGTAGCATGAACGACAGAAAGCACTCACTCATACATATACGAGTACATAACAGGGAACTTATATTTGCGCCTGGTTTCCGTAGAAGACTTCAGGAGTAATTTGCTCATCTACTTCGTCCAGCTTCTTTTTTTCCCCTTAGAGTGTATTTCAGAACCACCAACAGCTGCTGATGAAAGAAACCTGTAATATCCGCCAGTTTCGGTAAATCGATCTTCATTAGGTACCTTAAAAAATGGTTCAAATGGCTCTGAGCACTATGGGACTCAACTTCTGAGGTCATTAGTCCCCTAGAACTTAGAACTAGTTAAACCTAACTAACCTAAGGACATCACAAACATCCATGCCCGAGGCAGGATTCGAACCTGAGACCGTAGCGGTCTTGCGGTTCGAGACTGCAGCGCCTTTAACCGCACGGCCACTTCGGCCGGCTTAGTTACCTTAGAAGCTGTTTGCTGTGTGTCAACGTTCTCACTTAAATATATATATATATATATATATATATATATATATATATCACATCTCGTTACTGAAACAGCCATCAATAATAAAATGCAGCCTGGCGGGATTAGCCGAGCGGTCTAGCCGCTGCAGTCAAGGACTGTGCGGCTGGTCCCGGCGGAGGTTCGAGTCCTCCCACGGGCATGGGTGTGAGTGTTTGTCCTTAGGATAATTTAGGTTAGGTATTGTGTAAGCTTAGGGACTGATGACCTTAGCAGTTAAGTCCCATAAGATTTCACACACATTTTGAATAAAATTCACTACTGACGGCCGTTTCAGTAATCGGCTGATATAAATAATTTTATGGTATCCTATGATAATCTTTTGATTTAAACTGTTCGTTATTAAAGGTTTATTTCACCGCAGGCCTTTGCGGTTCTGAACTACGACTTTTTTCAGCAGTGCAGTATGAACGTAATAATGTATTGTAGCTGACTGTAGCTGGATTCTAAATAGGATATTTTGTTCCCCCACTGGATAAAACTGGTATTTTGTTTCCCCGCTGGAGGCTAAAAGTGGTTTTTCGTTCCCTCGCGGCATGCAACATGTTTGAAAAGACTTCTGAATCCCCGAAATATCTGAAGGACTGGTTCGGCTACTTTCAGTCTTGCATTTGAGCTAGACGTTTAGGTCCCTGAAATTCGTGACGACTTCAAGATCAGATCGTTTGATTCAGTCACTCATCTAGGTTGCACTATCAGAATAGCTGGGTACGCGACTGGGCTCGTTAACACCCCCATCATTTTCAAATACAAATGAAACGAGACTTCACTGTGTACAACTACTTAGGCCGTCGGTGGTTGCGGGCTACGCCAACCAGAAACCAAAAGATGACGCCTGCAGAAAGGCAGCACACACCGTAAACAGCTTATTCGTATCCTGCTCTCTCCCTGGTTAAATAACAGAGGGACAGCGCTACTTGCTCAACCGTTGTTGATTAATATTTGTGTGGTGGCACATGTTGTTTACTATGTGTGCCGTCTTTTTGCATACACCACCTTTCGGTTCCTGGCTAGTGTATCCACAAGCACCGAGGGTTTAAGTTGCAATGCACAATAAACTCTCGTTTCATTTGTACCTTTAGCTGTCGAAATACCAGAGTCTGTCGAAGACATTATCCGGCTACATTCTCTAAGTTATTTAGTTTCACAGCCAACTGCGTTTCGTACGACATGTCCTTGCAGAAAGGTGTTGAGTGAGACACTGAAAACTTAGGTAATCATTTAAAATACCAGGCATGCTAACAACATCTGGCAACAGCCTCATAATACAATCATTATGAAGGGTCAGTATCAATTTTAAAATAATAGTTGCAGCGTCTATTAATAAACAAACTGCCAGGGAAGAAATTGCCTCCACTATCCATAACTTAACCTTCTCTTCATCTTGTATTCTTCACTCAAACAAGTTTGATGTCACGTGCAAGGTAGCAGGAAGTGAACCACCTACCACAGAAAAATTGATGCTGTACAAGGTAGCTGAGTCGCAAGATAGCAACTGATGTGGTCATAGGGCCAATATCCACACATCAAAAAAAGTTTTGTATTATCTCGGTTCCGAGAGTTCCGCAACCTGTACAGAAAATTGGAATAGAGATCAACATAAACATCATTCCGCCCTTTTTATTGCTCATGAAAACTACACATTGCATGTTGTACCACCATACAGCGAGATCTTCAGAGGTGGTGGTCCAGACTGCTGCACACACCGGCACCTCTAATACCTGGTAGCACGTCCTCTTGCATTGACGCATGCCTGTAGTCGTCGTAGCATACCATCCACAAGTTCATCAAGGTACTGTTGGTCCAGATTGTCCCACTCCTCAACGGCGATTTGGTGTAGATCCCTCAGAGAGGTTGGTGGGCCACGTTGTCCATAAACAGCCCTTTTCAGTATATCCCAGGCATGTTCGATAGGATTCATATCTGGAGAACATACTGACCACTCTAGTCGAGCGATGTCGTTATCCTGAAGGAGGTCATTCGCAAGATGTGCACGATGGGGGTCCGAATTGTCGTCCATGAACACGAATGCCTCGTCAATATGCTGCCGATATGGTTGCACTATCGATCGGAGGATGGCATTCATGTAACGTACAGCCGTTACAGCGCCTTCCGTGTCCACCAGCAGCGTACGTCGGCCCCACATAATGCCACCCCGAAACAGCAGGGAACCTCCACCTTGCTGCACTCGGTGGACAGTGTATCTAAGGCGTTCAGCCTGACCGGGTTGCCTCCAAACACGTCTCCGACGATTGTCTGATTGAAGGCATATGCGACACTCATTGGTGAAGAGAACGTGATACCATTCCTGAGCGGTCCATTCGGCATGTTTTTGGGCCCATCTGTAGCGCGCTGTGGTTGCAAAGATGGACGTCGCCATGGATGCCGGGAGTGAAGTTGCGCATCATGCAGCCTATTACGCACAGTTTGAGTCGTAACACGACGTCCTCTGGCTGCACGAAAGCCATTATTCAACATGGTGGCGTTGCTGTCAGGTTTCCTCCGAGCCATAATACGTAGGTAGCGGTCGTCCACTGCACTAGTAGCTCTTGGGCGGCCTGAGCAAGGCATATCATCCACAGTTCCTGTCTCTCTGTATCTCCTCCATGTCCGAACGACATCGCTTTGGTTCACACCGAGCCGCCTGGACACTTCCTTTGTTGAGAGCCCTTCCTGGCAAAAAGTAACAATGAGGACGCGATCGAACCGTGGTATTGACCGTCTAGGCATGGTTGAACTACAAGCAACACGAGCAGTGTACCTCCTTCCTGGTGGAATGACTGGAACTCATTGGCTGTCGGACCTCCTCCGTCTAACAGGCGCTGCTCGTGCATGGTTGTTTACATCTTTGGGCGGGTTTAATGACGTCTCTGAACAGTGAAAGGGACTGTGTCTGTGATACAATATCCACAGTCAACGTCTATCTTCAGAAGTTCTGGGAACCGGGGTGATGCAAAACTTTTTTTGATGTGTGTATATACGAGGTGCGGCTAGAAAAAAACCGGACTGATGCTGGAAAAAACATTTATTTACAATTATTTACAATTTCATGTTATCTCCTTCAGTGTACTCTCCTCCTCGGTCTCTACACCGCTCCATACGAATTTTCCACTGTTCATAGCAATGCTGCAGATCATTTTCGGTAAGTCCATACATTACTTGCGTCGCTTTTTCTTTTACTGCTTCAACAGTCTCAAATCTAGTTCCTTTCAAAGCCGACTTGACTTTAGGGAAAAGAAAAAAGTCACAGGGGGCCAAATCAGGTGAGTAAGGTGGATGATCTAAGATGGGAATGTTGTGTTTTGCCAAAAACGTCTTCACTGACAACGCACTGTGAGCTGGGGCATTGTCTTGGTGAAGGATCCATGACTTTTTTCTCCACAAATCGTTCCGTTTTCTCCGTACTCGGTTCAAAAATGGCTCTGAGCACTATGGGACTCAACTTCTGAGGTCATTAGTCCCCTAGAACTTAGAACTAGTTAAACCCAACTAACCTAAGGACATCACAAACATCCATGCCCGAGGCAGGATTCGAACCTGCGACCGTAGCGGCCTTGCGGTTCCAGACTGCAGCGCCTTTAACCGCACGGCCACTTCGGCCGGCCTCCGTACTCGCTCACGTAGGGTAGCCAGGACGCTAATGTAGTAATGCTGATTCACTGTTTGTCCCTCTGGTACCCAATCAATGTGCACAATCCCTTTGATGTCAAAAAAAAAAAACAATCATCATTGCCTTGAATTTCGATTTTGACATTCGTGCTTTTTTTTGTCGTGGAGAGCCAGGAGTTTTCCAATGCATCGATTAGCGTTTAGTTTCGGGATCGTAAGTAAAAAACCACGATTCATCGCAAGTAATAACATTTTGTAAGAAGGTGGGATCACTTTCAATGTTTTCCAGGATGTCAGAACAAATCATTCTTCGGCGTTCCTTCTGTTCAATTGTGAGACACTTTGGAACCATTTTTGAACACACTTTGTTCATGTTGAAACCTTCATGAAGAATCTGCCTAACACTTTCCTTGTCAACTCCTGTTAACTCAGACACTGCTCTGATTGTTAAACGGCGATCTTGTCGAACAAGTTTACCGATTTTTTCAATGTTTGCATCAGTTTTTGCTGACAATGGTCTGCCAGTGCGAGTGTCATCACTGGTGTCTTCGCGGCCATCTTTAAATCGTTTAAACCACTCAAACACTTGTGTTCGCGATAAACAATCATCGCCGTACACTTGTTGTAACATTACAAACGTTTCACTTGCAGATTTTCCTAGTTTGAAACAAAATTTGATGTTAACACGCTGTTCTTTCTGTACACTCAACATTTTCCGACGCACAGACGAAACGTCAACTACTTAAAACAGACGCCACGGGCAGACTGAGTGCAGGAGGCAGATGCAACTCGAGCAGTAGGCGGTGCGAGAGTCACGTAACAGGCCACGCGACTTTCAGCCTTATTGCATTCGTTTTATTGTTTCACCAGTACTAGTCCGGTTTTTTCTAGCCACACCTCGTATAACAAAAGTGATATAGGCAGCAAAAAATGAAACATGTAAGAAACATTTTTTAACGTAGGCTACACTTATATACAGCTTTGAGTGACGAATGATGCGTGGCTCTGTGGTAAGAGTTCTAACGCTGTAACTAACACTAATTGTTCAGGCTCTGAAATACGAATATCACTTCGACACTCGGTGACTACTGCCTGACGATCACTCAATTATACGAGCTAGCAACTGATGATCTGTGTCGTATATTGATAACTACAGACTGGAATTGTTGCTGACGATGAACTGCAACTGTCGGCAAGTGTAACTTGGTCTGCCAGAGTGCGTCCGTACGTC
This sequence comes from Schistocerca nitens, assembly GCF_023898315.1. Taxonomy (NCBI): domain Eukaryota; kingdom Metazoa; phylum Arthropoda; class Insecta; order Orthoptera; family Acrididae; genus Schistocerca; species Schistocerca nitens. Next base: position 302,364,058 of record NC_064617.1, read on the forward strand.
TGCATTTACCCAGCAGGGGCGTAAGGACGTCCACCTGCGCTCTTTCTGGCAAAGGCAGAGCGTGAGCTGACACAACTATTGCCGGATAGAGGACACCCTTTGAAGGTCTCGTGGCGGACTGACTAACTGGTTCCAAGTTATGAGCGCAGTGTGTGGGGCTATAAATCGTAACAGAATGCCGCCTGCTTGGAGGCATCCTCTGTAGGTCTCGTTGAGTACCATGTGTGACTGCGTATACATCACTTCCAGAGAAATGAGCCGGGTATGCACCCATAAAAGTGTTTGCCCACCTTCCTTGTGAACCATAGGTGCTGTTAGACAATGAAAATTGTCTTAGCAACTAATTTAAATCATTTCTGTTTGACAAAGGCTTAACTTTCATAGAAGAATTGAAGGGGCCAGCAGAGAAAATGGTAACCCACGAGAAAGTATGTTGAGTTACTGCGATTTTTGTGAATGGTTAAGTTGAAACAGAAGACTATAAATACCGTATAATAAAACAATTTACATGGAACTTCTTGTTATCAGCATGTGATACATTCGCATGTGCACTTGTTATCAAAATTAGAAAACACGTCATCTAACATGATCGCTAAACTGAGGATTAGCACTGCCTTGTGTTGACACCTTCAGTTCCTGAACAGTTAATATCTGTATGTAGTTAAGTTACATTCATAAAATTTTATTGTGGATTAAATAATCCAGTTACGTAAATGGCCAGCATGTTTCCCTGTTTTCACAGAGAAAGTATTTTTGTAAAGCTACTGGCACGTTGCTCACCTTTGCGTTTTGCCAGAAATATCATCCAGGGAACATGTAAAGAGCTAAACTAAACTAAGTTAAACAAGAAAGAAAACAGATTTCTTCCAGTTTCACATCAGTTGTGCTTCCCATTCTCATCAACATTCATTTAGTGGAAAATAATACATAGCCGTTGTGAAAGTGTGGATGATACTGCATAAATAGTTGTTTTATGTTCTTCGTGGAGAGCAACGAGACAGAGATAATGAAGATAATTATCGGCAAGTGTGAGTACGTCTATAGATAACAAGCGAGCAGTAGCTATTCATTCTTAACACGCAGAACAAGACACTAGTCATTCGCCCGTTGCCGGCCGTTGTGGCCGTGCGGTTCTAGGCGCTGCAGTCTGGAACCGCGAGACCGCTACGGTCGCAGGTTCGAATCCTGCCTCGGGCATGGATGTGTGTGATGTCCTTAGGTTAGTTAGGTTTAAGTAGTTCTAAGTTCTAGGGGACTAATGACCTCAGAAGTTGAGTCCCATAGTGCTCAGAGCCATTTGAACCATTTGATTCGCCCGTTATCTGCCGGCCCAATGAGAAAAACATCGTTTTTCTTAGCACAAAATGAGGCCAGAATGGAGGAAACAAGAGGCAGTGATCTACAGTGAGACAAATAAACAATCTAGCACTCCTTAATGCCAATCGTAATTGTGATGGTTGCTCCTCAGGACACGGGAAAGGTATCGATACTTCTTGGCATCGAGTCGAGTTGTTTCATGTTGATACCGTCTGCAAGTCGTGGTGTAGTTATTTAACTCCCAGCCAGGTCGGAGATTTTCTTCTCTCGGGAGCTGGGTGCTTGTGTTGTTCTCAACATTTCATCTCATCTTTGTCGCAAAGACGCGCGAGTCGGCAAAGTGGCAGCAAATAGAAAGATTTGCACCCGGTTGCCGAACAGCCACCGACTCGGTCTCCTGTCCAATAACGCCAGACGATTATTTCATTTCGTCTTTTATATCAATACTTCCCTAATCGAAACTTTTAGTCGATACTTGTAGGTGGTCACGTAACTCAGGTGAGACCTTTTCGACAATCACCTGCAGGCCAGTAATTGAACGAGCGATGTGTGTGTGTGTGTGTCTTGCAATTCTCTTGTTTTCACGATTTGACTTACTTGTTTGTTTCTGTATCGTTGTTTGAAACAGTGAACGTGTGAGAACTACTGAACCGGTAAACGGAATGGCGCCTATAAAGTGAAACTTTGCAGTAGTTTAATCAACTATATATGTACAAGAGCCAAGAGGGAACAATAAGAGTGGAAGACGAAGAACGAAGTTCTCGGATTAAAAAAATGTAAGGTAGGGATGTAGTCTTTCGCCCCTACTGTTCAATTTATACACCAAGAGTGGAACTGAAATTCAAGGTGAGAGAATATCAATGATAAAGATTCGCTGATTACATTGCTATCCTCTGTGAACGTGAAGAAGAATTACTGGATCTGCTGAATGGAATGACCAGTCTGATGGGTACAGATTATGGATTGAGAATAACTCGAAGAAAAATGAAAGTAATGAGAAGTAACAGAAATGAGAACAGAAAAAACTTAACATCAGGATTGATGATCATGAAGTAGATGAAGTTAAGGAATTCTGCTACCTAGGTAGCAAAATAACCTATAAGGGACGTAGCAAGAACAACATAAAGAGCAGACTAGCACAGGAAAAACGGGCATTCCTGTCCAAAATAGATCTACTAACGTCAAACATAGGGCTTAATTTGAGGAAAGAATTTCTGAGAATGGACGTTTCTAGCACAGCACTGTGCGGTAGTGAAGCATGGACTGTGGGAAAACCGGAACAGAAGAGAATCGAAGCATATGAAATGAGGCACTATAGAACAATTTTGAAAATTAGATGGACTGATAAGGTAGGGTATAAGGAAAAAGGAGATTTTCCGCAGAATCGCCGAGTAAAGTAATGTATGGGAAATACAGACGAGGAAAAGGGACAGGATGGCAGTTTCGCTGGCTCTCTGCTTTATTATTGCTCGCGTAACAACTAATATATGAGATAAAATATGTTGCTACGAAAGGAGCCCTGAAATACTTTTTAGGGATGCTGTGCTGTGAGTTTCTTTGGATCATTAATTTTAAGCAAAATAAAATATATTATGTTCTTATTATTCTGGATCTGGCTTTCTATTAAAGGAACATTGTTTCGTTACTGTAACTCGCTATAAAGTTCAACATATCTACCTTACTTTACAGTTATTGAAAAGGTTACTGAAAATTATTTCGTTATCAATACTGATGTTCCAGTACGCAATGTTTGTTCAACATCAAAATTTTGCAGTGGATTTTTGTTAACACGAGAACATGAGACTATTATCAGAGAAAAAGATGTTTTTACTACAATGTTTGCCAGACCAGAACTACGCACAGCAAGATTTCTTTTATGTTATGAAGGTAAATTATCTTTTTGCACTGTTAATAATATATCATCAGCAGCCAGCGTCCACCTGTAAAACACATCATAAAATCTGCTGCTCTGCCCTGAAATTGCGAAAGCTGAAAGAAATAACTTTAGTTCACTATTACCTGTCCGCTTCTTTGCGGTATGATTGGTTTCATTTAATGCAGTTTGAATGCGCCGCGGCAGCGTCTCGTTCGTTCGTAGCGCAGCTCTGCACCACGAATAATATTGAAATAGCTGAAAATGTCTTAAAAGGATGGGATAAAATACCAGGCAAGCTTATTACAAATCATAATGCAAGTTTTCAGTAAGTAACTCTATTCAAAACATTTAGACAGATTAAATTATTACACACCTTTACAAATCAGTACCTAAGTGCGTCCTTCTCTCAATCTTGACAAAAGAATGCTACACAAGCATACAATATAGCGTCACAGGCTCTTCCTACTCACGTAACTCCAAGAAAACGACAGAGAAATTAATGCTCGGTCACTACTATTTATACTCGTTGTGACATATTCTCATCTTTGTTTGATATTTAATAAGTCGGAGTGGCCGAGCGGTTCTAGGCGCTACAGTCTGGAACCGCGCGACAGCTACGGTCGCAGGTTCGAATCCTGCCTCGGGCATGGATGTGTGTGATGTCCTTAGGTTAGTTAGGTTTAAGTAGTTCTAAGTTCTAGGGGACTGATGACCTCAGCAGTTAAGTCCCATAGTGCTCAGAGCCATTTGAACCATTTTAATAAGTATCGTCTGTGGCGGTTTCAGTGCTCGCCGAAACAGATATTATCTTTAAAAATAATAGGTAGATAGTTCTATACAAATATAAAACATGGCACATAATGGTTTCTCTTTATTACATAAAGTTCACACAATCGTTGTCCACGCAATTACAATCATCCAGTTCAATTACTATTTTCTCCTTTTTTACCACATATAATATGTGTTTTGCTAGGAGACGTTACAGCAGGACATCTGTTGAGACATCACGGAATAACGTCCACGGTGCTAGAGAGAGCTGTAGAGGAGAAAAACCGTACAGGAAGACAGAGATTGGAATACATAGAAAAAATAACGGAGGATGTAGGTTGCAAGTGCTACTTGAGATGAAGAGGTTGGGTACAGGAGAGGTATTCGTGGCGGGCCGCATGAGACAAGTGAGAAGACTGATGACTCAAAACACCAGATAAGGATCCGGGCCGGTTTAAGAGTCAAGCGACGTAGCCGGCCTGTGGGGCGCCAAGATGAGAGCGGCAAGCTGAATGGGCGCCAGGGACGCCCGAGTGCAACATTTGCACACACGGTGTATCATAAAGATCTCGTAAATTGACATACGGCCGGGAGAGCGGAGTGCTGACCACATGCCCCTCCATATCAGCATCCAGAGATGGTTGTGGGCTGAGGATGACACGGCAGCCCTTGTGGCCTGTTCGAGTGGAGTTTAGTTCGTATCATAATGAGTATCTGAAACCGACACGGCTGTAAGTATACGATAACAGAAGCAAAGACGTTCCAGTAAACATGGTTCCGCAAACGAGCCGTTGACAGATAGTTAAGACTGTGTGGGAGTGTTTCTCTTTCGTTTTTTTTTTTTCATTTTCTGCTGCATACTTTCAAAAATTTGAGTGTGTTTATCAATTTCCAACTACTTTCATGGCTACGTTTTTGAAATTTAACTACTTACTGCTGAGTTGTCTCATGTAAAATACAACTTAACGTAGCTATATAGTGTCTATGTGTAAAACGTAAAAATAAAAGTAGATTTATGTGTCACTTTTTCCGATGGGAAGTAGAATAATTTGTAAATTACATTACTGCCCATTAAAACTGCTACACCAAGAATAAATGGAGATAATAAACGGATATTCATTGGACAAATATATTATACTAGAACTGACATGTGATTACATTTTCAAGCAAATTTGGGTGCATAGATCCTGAGAAATCAGTGCCCAGAACAACCACCTCTGGCCGTAATAACGGCCTTGATACGCCTGGGCATTGAGTCAAAAAGAGCTTGGATGGCGTGTACAGGTACAGCTGCCCATGCAGCTTCAACACGATACCACATTTCATCAAGAGTAGTCACTGGCTTATTGTGACGAGCCAGTTGCTCGATCACAATTGACCAGACGTTTTCAATTGGTGAGAGGTCTGGAGAATGTGCTGGCCACGGCAGCAGTAGAACATTTTCTGTATCCAGAAAGGCCCGTACAGGACCGAGACGTGTAACCGATGGCACCCCATACCATCAAGCCGGGTGATACGCCAGTGTGCCGATGACGAATACACGCTTCCAATTGTGCGTTCAGCGCGATGTCGCCAAACACGGATGCGACGATCAAGATGCTGTAAACAGAACCTGGATTCATCCGAAAAAAGACGTTTTGTCATTCGTGCACCCAGGTTCGTCGTTGAGTACACCATCGCAGGCGCTCCTGGCTGTGATGCAGCGTCAAGGGTAACCGCAGCTATGGTCTCCGAGCTGATAGTCCATGCTGCTGGAAACGTCGTCGAACTGTTCGTGCAGATGGTTGTTGTCTTGCAAACGGCCCCATCTGTTGACTCAGGGATCGAGACGAGGCTGCACAATCCGTTACAGCCATGCGGATAAGATGCCTGTCATCTCGACTGCTAGTGATAAGAGGCCGTTGGGATCCAGCAAGGCGTTCCGTATTACCCTCCTGAACCCACCGATCCCATATTCTGCTAACAGTCATTGGATTTCGACCAACGCGAGCAGCAATGTCGCGATACGATAAACCGCAATCGCGATAGGCTACAATCCGACCTTTATCAAAGTCGGAAACGTGATGGTACGCATTTCTCCTCCTTACACGAGGCATCACAACATCATTTCACCAGGCAGCGCCGGTCAACTGATGTTTATGTGTATGAGAAATCGGTTGGAAACTTTCCTCATGTCAGCACGTTGCAGGTGTCGCCACCGTCGCCAACCTTGTGTGAATGCTCTGAAAATCTTATCATGTGCATATCACAGCATCGTCTTCCTGTCTGTTAAATTTCGCGTCTGTAGCATGTCATCTTCGTGGTGTGCAATTCTAATGGCCAATAGTGTAAAATATAGTCCTGACTGGTTCAGATGTATTTGAAATGTAAGCTTTGTGATTATATCCCCGTCTAGTTGGGGCCAAAATTTCATCCAAAGACTAGTTCAACAGGAAGTACAATACTACTTATGCATCTTACATTTCGTAATACAATTTCCGTCCACCCCCGGTAGCTGAGTGGTCTTCGGTCAGAGGGTTAGCTGCCCTCTGTAATAAAATAACTGAGTTAATCGATCAACAACGAACTTAAACGTCTTACGACGTTCGCTCTGAGCAGAATCAACGAACAAAAGCGAAAAAAATGAGATTAAAAAAAAGTGGTCAGAATGTCCATCCTAAGGTCCCGTGTTCGATTTCCGGCTGGGTCGGAGATTTTCTCCGCTCAGGGACTGGGTGTTGTGTTGTCCTAATCATCATCATTTCATCCCCATCGACGCGCAAGTCACCGAAGTGGCGTCAAATAGAAAGGCTAGCACCCGGCGAACGGTCTACCCGACGGGAGGCCCTAGTCACACGACATTTCCAGTACAATTTCCGATTTTTGTGACGTCCTCACGTTCCTTTATCAACAGAGTGTTTCTCTTTCTTTTTTTTTCATTTTCTGCTGCATACTTTTAAAAATTTGAGTGTGTTTATCAATTTCCAACTACGTTCATGGATATTTTTTTGAAATTTAACTACTTTCTGCTGAGCTGTCTCATGCAAAATACAACTTAACGCAGCTATGTAGTGTCTATATGTAACACGTAAAAATAAAATTACATTTATGTGTAGAATAATTTGTAAAAAATGGTTCAAATGGATCTGAGCACTATGGGACTTAACTTCTGAGGTCATCAGTCCCTTAGAACTTAGTACTACTTAAACCTAACTAACCTAAGGACATCACACACATCCATGTCCGATGCAGGATTCGAACCTGCGACCGTAGTGCCTAGAACCGCTCGGCCATCCCGGCCGGCAATAATTTGTAAATTATGTAATAAAAAAGATAAGTTCTTAAACCGAAACGAATAACGTGAATTTTATATTTCCATTTTATTGACTCAGTTTAATAGGTAACATGTCTTCATTGAAGCTAGAACGATACAATACGTGCTGTTCTCTTTGTTTTCACTAAAATTCTTTTAAAGACCTAAGGAGTTACCTTAAATGGAAATTGATTCGATTCTTAACATTTGTCAGTGGTATAAGATTAAGAAATTTATTTCCATTACACAGGATTTTCTATGAGGTACTCACTATAAAAGAAAAAACTGCCGGTTGCCACGATCAGTAGATTGATTTGTTTTTAAAGATCTTACTAAGAGTCCAAGGAAAGGCAACTAATGACAGAAAGGGGGACGGCGCCAAATGATATGTCGCTTGTGTGGAAAAAAATTCTCGAAATGGCTCTCATAGTAATGAAGCACATTGTTGAAAACTGTAGTCTGTAATGAAAATCTACTCTACCGGGCTATTACATGTAGACGTTAAGAAAATAAATGGAGAGATTGCAGTCGATAGAGAATATCTTATCTAATCATTTTATCGCAGATAAACATCGACACATCAAGGGATGCTATTTTTATGGGCACGATTGTATTCTTACGACACTAGTCGTGAGTAAATTAGCGATACTTCTAGTTCGATACCGTGACCATACCTACGTCTATTCGTGTTACAAATGTTACCCACTAGTCGTCTCTTTCTGTAGACGCATCTGTCATGTAACATAAGGAAGGCTTCCATACGTGTGAAGTTGTGTATCATTTTAATAGTCCCTTGCCCCTGTCTCTCACCCTTTCATTGGCACACACAAGGTTTGAGGAGGGTAGGACGGGTTGGGGACTGTCAGGTTACGCACTATCCTGTTAGCTTAAGCTCATTCCATCGCCGGAGCGAAAGATCTCTGCGCTTTGTGACGCCCGCCCGATAAGAAGGTAATCCGCGGAGAGATACTAAAGCTAGACTAGAGGCAGAGACCAGACCAGCTGCAGTCAGCCGTGGGACCGATGCGCTCATGGAACTCGCTTCCCGCCGACGCGTGAGTACTTCCACGTCTGCGACAGTTGTCTGCGAATATCTAATGGACGCTGGTACCGACCGTGCCATGCTGCGCTCAGACCTCATCCTTACTTACGAGGGGCGTTTGAAATGTCCGTGCAAAGTCCGAGAGATGGCACCACCGGCGCGTATCGAGGTCATGTTTAGTTAGTAGAATCTTTGGAAAGAACGCACACCAAGTTTCAGCCATATTGGTTTATTTCTTTGTGTTTGGCATTCGTGTGAATCAAGGAAGTCGAGTGATTTTCAAAAAATGGACGAAGAAGGATTTCGTGTGGTGATTAAACATTACTTTATGAAAGGCAAAACGCCTCAGGAGACTAAAGAGAACCTTGATAAACATTACGGCGACTCTGCACCTTCGATTACAACAGTTCATAAGTTATTTCAAAATTTTCGAAGTGGCCATATGGGCAGAAGTGATGCTGAACGTTCTGGACGCCCTGTGGTGCTTACGACTCCAGAATTCATTGATAAAATCCATGATATGGTGATGGATGACAGAAGAGTTAAGGTGCGTGGGACTGCTAGTGCTGTTGGCATATCGAATGAATGGGTACATAATATTTTGCATAAACATTTGGACATGAGAAAGCTATCCGCAGGGTGGGTTCCGCGATTTCTCACGTTTGACCAAAAACGGAATCGTGTGAAGTGTTGCAAGGATGGTTTGCAGCTGTTCAGGAAGAATCCGCAGGACTTCAAGCGTCGTTTCGTCACTGTGGATGAAACATGGATACATTACTATAATCCTGAGACCAAACAACAATCTAAACATTGGGTTACAAAGGGAGAATCTGTACCAAAAAAGGCGAAGACCAGTCCTTCGGCCAGAAAGGTTATGCGACTGTCTTTTGGGATTCGCAAGGGATAATCCTCATCAACTATCTGGAAAAGGGTAAAGCTATTACAGGTGCATATTATTCATCGTTATTGGACCGTTTGAGAACCGAGATACAAGAAAAACGCCGGCGATTGGACCGCAAAAAAGTCCTTTTCCATCACGACAATGCACCAGCACACACCTCAGCAGTTGTGGTCGCAAAATTAATGAAAATAGGATTCCAACTCGTTTCACATCCCCCCTATTCTCCAGACTTGGCTCCCTCGACTACTATTTGTTCCCCAATTTGAAGAAATGGCTGGCGGGACAAAGGTTTTATTCAAACGAGGAGGTGATAGCTATTTTGCAGACTTGGACAATTCCTATTATTCGGAACGGATCAACAAATTAGAACAGCGCGGTACAAAGTGTATAAGTCTAAAAGGAGACTACATCGAAAAATAAAAAAAGGTTTACCTCAAACACGTAAGTAGTTTTTATTTTTGCACGGATTTTTCAAACGCCCCTCGTAGCTCTGGATGCCTCCGCTGGCAGGGGGAGAGCACACCCCTGTGCGTTAGTTAAGGGTGGCGACTCGTCTACAAAAATCGAGGATTCTCCTGAAGAGTGGATCGACTGTAAAAGCTAAGGAATTCTGAAATCCTCGGGGAATACTGATAGGCTCTAGCGCGAGCTGTACTATTCGTTAACGGAAAGAATTGTAGAGTGGAGATGTCATACGTTGCAACGTGCGACTTTTTCACAAAAAGTGTTTTCAGTGCTGTTGTGTTCTCGGTACTCTGTTGCATATCCATAGACTTGTTCCAAATGCCAAATCATGGAAAAAATCATTACTAAGTGGCGCACATTCATTGCGCCAAGCATTACGTCCCTCTGGATTTCCAAGTATTATGCAGCAAGCTTCCTTCAGTTAGTTGGTAGACAGTTTGCTGGGTAATTAGATTGCATGTAAGCTCTCGTTTGTGTCAGTAAAACATCTCTGTAATCGAAGAAGATAATTCTGGTCTGAGCAACCGTAAGAAAATCTAGAGCAGTGTATAGACAAAACAACGTGTGTCTGGAAAATGTTATGAACAACAGTTTCTTCCTCAACAGGACAGGTAGCTCTTCAGTAAATTTTGCAGTATCTGATCCCAAGAATGGAGTTGTTTAGTAACAGAAGTCTATACTGAACGGTTTTTTGTTGAATTTCATTTTGTTATTTGCTTGTAAAAGACGTAACAGACATGAGAAATGTTCCACTCCTACTGTTTGCAACACTCGCTTGTCCGTTGCTAAATTCATGTTGTTTGGCAACAGGCGTGGAGTCAGCTTCGCTGGAGGGGGTGCCTTCTCCGCTTACTTCTATGCCCTCCTCGCGACCGTTGACTCCACACGGGGGGTACTCAGTGTTGATCTACACTTCGCTTCGTGTTGTCGTTAATTTTGATAAACAACCCCCTTTATTACCAGTCCTGTACTTCCGCTTCTAATTTCGTAATTACTACAGCCCATCTTTTGCCGGCTGTACCAATTAAATGGCCCTGGGCGCTGCCTCATTTGTGTGCGGACCTCCACATAAGTATTCCTTAGTGTGCCTGCAAGTTCTGATTCTGATCTCTCCCCATTTCTTCTCCCCCGCCTGCTCTGCCGTTGTTGGGTCTTCCTCAATCATTTCTAGCCAGCCCCGGATCTACGAGATTCCCAAACCGGGGCAAAAACTTGATAGTGGCGCCTCTCGCTCTCGAGCGTTTGAGATAGGACATCAAAAATATTAAAGAAAACGTTTTTTCAAAAATATGTTCATTTTGTAGCGCTCATCTTTCTGAAGAGAAAGATATATGTTTTATATATGTTCGAAGAAATGTAAGACGTGTTATTTGGTCTTTAGTGTGCCAAAGTGCAGTGCCAAACCTCTTCACTCAGCATTCTTCTATCTTACGTCACTGTACTTCGCTCTGCGCAATTCAAACGTGTATATTTTGTAATGGAAGCCATCAAAACCATATTCAGGACAGATGTTCTATGGTGACTCTCCTGCTCCCAGTCAGCCAATTTGACATCCCATCCCCGTTAAAGAAACTCACAGTTAATACTGGGTGGGATTATTTGTGACCAGGAAAATAAGAACTCACCAGAAAATACGCACTCTTTATTGCCAATTTGCTAATACCTTTCTCTTTTGTAGGACATAAAATTAAATATACGAAACATAAAACCGATGTACACAAAAGACAAGCAAGACAGTACACATTTCTTCAATCCTTAGATGTCAGCATTTTTTCTCTCTAATCTTGCTACAGCTTAACACGGTGTGCTTTCCTTTCTGTGAAAGAATCTATTAGCTCATCGAAGTTCATCAAACGTTTTGCTACACGAAAAATCAAAATGTCGCTGTCTAATATTGAAAACCACCCAAGACTGGCGTGGTTTCTCGATTTGATTATGTCTATTTTATTACTGACTGCTAGATAAAACGATACAGCTCTTTCTAATATTACAACAATTGTAACACACGCCAAATCAGTGAGATTGTTTCGGCACAAATGGTCATTTTTGTGTACCTCAGTTACACAAATAACACAACAGAACATGTTTCACGAAGTACCAGTAACAAATACTATTATGCCTACTACAAGCAAAAGGTTTTATGTTGGGAAATAGTTTCACATTTCATTCATACGCTCCACTTCCTCAAGCATGAGATGGAAAAGAAGTAGTACGAAATTTTTGTATAAATTTGGAATCGTCATATTCTCCCACATGATTTATGTGATGTCCCCGTCTCTTCTCCTTCCTCGTTCTAACAAACAATATTGTCATCACTAATTCTGTAACTATTCCCGCCACTTTCAAAACTTATTCTCCGGTTAACTCCACTAACCCTGCCACCATCATCGATTCAGTTATACCGCGTTTATTCCAGTTAGGCATTACGACGTGTTCGTAAAACGCGTTTTCCGTGCTATTCCGAGAACAGAACTTAAGCGGCTGCTAATCGTGGACTCTAAAACTGGCCCTTAGTAGTGAAGCGTTCTGTCAAAAATTTTCTGTCAAAATTTCATTTTCTTGGATACACCGAGAATATAATAGGTAATCTTTCTTACCTGTTATTCCTGTTAGTCGTTTATTTCCACTCTGGTAGGCTGAATCTACGGATTTAGCTAACAATTACAACAACGCTTGTCATTCGCATATCCAATCAACCACATAAATCAACAGCGTTTGGAATTCACCCATTCGGGTTTATTCGGCTCAATTGGAATAGCCCCGTCCCCTTTTGTCTGCGGGAAAACTTTTTATTTCTAGACGCGACGAGAATTCCCCTAGCAGAGACATCACGTTCACTATGCACGCATTCAAAACTCAACTTTGAAATCTGCTCGGAATGTGTTCAAAAATGTTCAAAAACAAACACAGATGCGTTTCAAAATCATGTGAATAATTGGTAGACCAAAGCGCTGAATGTTAGGTGCTTATTCTTCAAGAATATAAATTTGGCGCTCTCTGAAATTGCCGCCGGGGGCAGTTACCCCGGTTTGTCCCCCCCCCCCCCTCCTTCATAAGTCCGGGCTTGTTTCTACCCCTGCCACCTCACGGTACGTTATTGATGTTCCAAGTCGATCCACACAAGCAGTTCAAACGTTGCTGAGGTGGTGCATAATTACTGAATTGTGATTGTGCACGTTCCTGAGAAATTATCTTTCATCAGTCCGAGGACCTCCTCCAAGTACTTCTTGTACCGCCTTAATAGTCAACTAATGTGTATTTCTGTCCTTGTATTATCACACATAAAAGATAATGCCTCAGTATTAATGACACTTGCAACAAAAACTTTCTTATTGGCACTTAGAACCAGTCAGTTTCCTGGTGCGGCTCTTAGAACGTTCTTAATACATTATTTGTTTTCTTATTTGCCTCATTATTTTTTGTAACGATGAGGTGAGCAACATAATTCACTGATAAATATGAGATTTGCCGCTTTCAGCGTTTGATATTTTTACTCCTCATATGATCTGAGTCATTTTGCTTCAAAATCGCCGTAAGAATCTCCTTCGGAATGAATCGGTTGTAGTGTCACGTAAGGGAACATGAAGGAGGGCAATGCATTGTAATATTTGTTACTCTTCAGCGACTGCCTCTATCGCGCTCGGCTACTTCGGGTATCTTCGTGTTTGTCCGTGGCTTCTCGGGTTTCAAGCTGTTAGCCATGGCATGATTGTGAATGCGACAGAGTAACGTGTCACAGTGGCTCACGTAGCTTTGAATTCGTCCTTATCACGCACATTTTGTGTAGTTCATCACTGAATATTCAATCCTCGGACCTTTTCTGCCAAGTTCAATGTAAAGTAGGCCTACTACATTGCCGACTTTCTTACTATATGATGCTTAAAGTTAAGAATGACCATAGAGTGAAGGGCGTCCGGTCTGAAACACCATGCGTCGTTACTATAACAGTGACGACAATTCGAAGCGTGTTACTACGAGTTTCTCTCGTGCACGGCATGACACGGAACGGTGACGGACGATTGTAACGACGAATTTTCCATGGGCGGCTAGAGCTTGTAATTTACAGAATTGTTGATAAAACCGTAGATCCTAGCTGAACTTGGAATAATTACTAATAAATCCTGTGGCAATTCAGTAAATTGTATTTACAGTAATAAAAACCAGTAAAATGAAAGTTGCTGTCACATAGAACAGACACTGGTTCAAGGAAAGCTTTTTGATTTCAACTCGAAACACTTGGAAGTGTCAGAGAAATCTTTTGATGAAGCTAAGACGCTAACCTATGGAAGGAAAGAATCGATTATTTATCACGCCAACAAGGCAGGCACTAAAGTAGCATAAGGTGCATTAAAAAAAACCGGAGGCTCTAAAATGAAAGACGCTGAAGGGATCGAATGCCATTGCCTACGGAAGTAATCCCTAGAAGATGGCTGAGGGACCAAACTCGCCTCTAGACGGACATGGGTGCACACCCATATGACTATAGAGTAAGTTCGTGCACCCGTCTACTGCCCATCGAACCCAGTCGTGCTCTAAACAGAGAGATCGAGGCTTCAAAAGAAGAGCAAAGAGATGTAGTGCGTTTTCTGCAGCGGAAGCAATGCAGAGAATAGAAATTCATCGAAAAATGACACAAGTGTACAGAGAGCATCGCAGTCCGTTTCAGTTCCGACGCTCAATCCTACCTCTGGGTCATTGGCCTCCAGCGTAACGCGTCGGTCTTAAATAATGATGGCACCCACCTTCTGGGCAGTGGTATCGGTAATGCGGTGTAGTGTTCCAGATCGTGCATTCGTCTTTCCTACGCCTTCACCCTTGTAACGGACATGCAGTGCTCTTCGAACACTTGTGTCGTTCTACAATGAATTTTCGTTCCCCCTAGTACTCGCGCAGTTAGGAGATGCACTACGTCCGTTTTCTCTTCCTTTGCAACCTCAGTTTCACCGTTTTCAGCCCGACGGAGTGCAGTGGACGGGTCGAAGTGTGCACGTGCTAGCTCTGTCGTCTCGAGGATGCGCCCAATGTCCTTTTGGCGACATCAGCGCTCTTCCAGGACCACGCTTTCTGCCGTAGGCAACTGCATTACGATCCCTTCAGCAGTTTGTATTTTACAGCCTCCGTTTCGTTTCTATTTGAAGGCACCTCATTTACAGTGTGAAGGAAGCTGTTAGGGAGTCTGTCTCTGGCAGTGAAATGGAGAAGACATGTTCCCAGTTGGTAAAATGTGCTTGTGAAAAAAAAAAAAATGCTAGTAGATCTGTTTATGATCCAGTCAGTGATAACAGGTACTGTGTGACATAACTCTACGTGTGTACCGCTAACGCGATTCACCTCGGTAAAGACACGCAGAAAGGTTCGTTACAGTTTTGTACACCATTTCAGGGACAGATATCTCTATAATGTCCGACTGTATAAGTGAAACCGTATCCTTACAAAACTGATTGAGATTAAAAAGTTTTTAAAAGCATTCCCCCACACACATTAGGTAACGAATCAGTGACTAGCTCCGAAGTAAACCTACAAGTGAATTGCCATTACTGGGAGTGAGGAGAAGTAGGGAGTTCATTCATGTTTTGCCGAACAAGAAGCCCCATTATTAGTATTAACTCATCTTACACATTCATTATTTTTAATCCAAATAGCAGCAGTATGAGTTGCACTAAGACTTATTACAAGGCACACACCTGAAAAGATCTACCAGCGACACGTGAACTCTCTGTCATTCTAACATTCTGCGTGGTGTCTGTTTGTCTCCCTACCACTTTCGCGCAACGACGCTCTGAGCGTGTTTTTTAGGGAATTGACTAGTTTGAACCTGGGACCTGTTGCTGGTAAGGAGACGCCACACCACACATGACATGTATTATTCAGAAGAGTTCAGTGAGACTAGCGATGATATAATCAAATACTTGATGATTTCAGCGTCAGCTCCACTGGACTCCCTGTAAAGGAATCTTAATACTAACTAAATTTAGTGGAAGGGGTTCAAGGCTTTCCTATTTTTAGTTAGCTGGTAAAATAACGCCGAAAAAGTAGTTAAGTTTACCATTGGAAATTTTATTCTACTCACAAAACATTGTTTATAAATTTTGTGTTAGTCTGTAGTATTCCATTTGCTCACTCGTTGATCGTATTACTTTGGTTAATTTAATGTCACGATTTATTCGGAGCTATGTGACATACTGCCGGATTTGCTATCATGTCAGGGTTTTCATGGAAGGTGTTGGATTTGCCTGACACCTTACATCATCTCCGGCCTTCATAAACATTCAGTCAGCACAGTCAACGTAAGTCAAGACTATAAAATAGCATGCATAATGAGGAGGTGATATAGCATGCTGCAGGGGAAGCTTTTTTATTGTGCCACATGTTTCATACACGAATGGTACAGGGGAAGAATGATTCCTTGTACTCCTCTTTGTGACCTGGTATTAATACATCTTGAGCGTTAAGGGTTCGATCGTAGAGATCTTAATAATACCGATTGTTACCGCCCGAAAAATCGACTCGGATTTTTTAAAGTAGATTTTCGCAACGTATGGAGCGTTCCTGTTATAGCCTCATGCCAGTCAAATAAGCTACTGGTCATCCGCGTTTCCGTTTCTTGTATATGCTTGACATTCTCTTATTACTCGTAGTTGCATCTAATATAGTCCGACATACTTGAACGATATTCTAGTGCGCGCCATAAGAGTTTTTAAGCATTTTCATTCGCAGGAAAGCTATATTTTTTTTCCTAGTCGAAACCTGCCGCTTGCACTAGCTACGACTTATTTGGTTGTACCGTTGCATAGACTACTCATTATTACCCATATGTATTTGTACATCACAGACGCTAGTTAAGATGCGTTGAGCGTTAGTGAAAGTCTACTAGATTTCTACGTTTCGTGAAGTGTACAATATTGGTTTTCTCCACATTAAGACCTAGCTGCACCAGGTTGATGTCAAGACCTAACTGGGTATTCTTACAATTTTTATGGTATAATATTTCGTCATAGACAGTTAGCAAAATTCTAAATACCCATCTTAGTTTATGTATTCTACCAGAATTTTTATCTGGTTTAGCAGTTCATTATGTTAAGTGTCGAATTATAGCCCCGAAGATTCGGATTTCAGTCATAAGTCAGTCCTATGTTTCTTGAATTAATCAAATTATACTTCAGATGAAATAACATGTTCTCCTGAATTGTAGTTTGTTCATGAAGCTGTGACACAAGGCCCCTTCACTGCTTGCAATTATTTCTCAGATTGGAGGAAGTTAAGCTCTAAGCTTTAAGGGTATAGCAGGATAGGTTGTGCTGAGAAATAATTGTTAACAATTATTAGTTTCGCCGTTTCCGAGTTAATTAGCATTGAAGTTAGCCAATCAGCTCGCTGCACGCACAAATTCAGTCGGCCCGCCAGAGACTGTATCGCCAAACATGTTCGTCTGGTTTCCTAAAACGGAACGAAGGGGCGATGCGAAAACTGGTCGTGGGACGGTAGTAAGGATCGAACCCGAGCAACAGGCTGAACAGTCTCGTGCGCTGTCACCTACGTTATGAGAACAACCGACACTGTATCTGGAGGGCCGCTTTAATTTGTGCGCGCAACGGTCTGGTTAGCTAACTTCAATGCTGCTTGTAATGATTTCTTTAACGGTAACAATTTTTTTGTCCGGTGAGCTTACATTCCAGGACATATGGGGAGAGCTTTGCAAGTCATCTTCGAAGCTCGAAATAAGACATAGTTCTGCAATCCTAATCATTAGTATGTCGTTACGTACGGAAGCTATGATACGAAGTGCATCTCCGTAACATGTATGTTGGTGTTGCACTTTTTACAAAACTTAGCTCGTATAAAGGAGTTATTGGGTGGATTTAGCGGAAATCAAAGATCACTCTTCAACACAACGTTCTTTTTATGATGACTGCTTCATCTTTACGGTTTCTGCTTGGCCCTGTATTTTTGTAGACTTCCCTCTTCGTCTTTTTGCTGGGGCTACCGGTTCCGTCCACTTAGTTTTAAGGACAGCATTTACTCCTCCATTCATGTTTTATTTTTCGGGTGCGTCTTTTATGTTGTCCATCATCCTCAAATTTTTTCGTGCTCTTACTTGCTACAGTTCCAGCAGCAGCGTGCTGCAATTTCTACGTCCATCTCTCTTCTCAGCTTCTTTTCTTGCTTTTCAATAGACCCACATGTTTCAAAATTGTATGACATAAATATTCTTTTATTCGTGTATTTTCTTACAGATTTGCTGCCTCACTTACGTATATCATTGGATTGTTGTATGATATTTCAGCTTGGAAATTTGACGTTCTGTCATTTCGGCAAGTTATTTTTTATTGACTGTCGGCACGTGTCCGTACAGCCGTCTCAGCAGTGGAAAGACGATATGACAGTGTACTTCAACAATTCACAACATTCATTAGGATCAAGCCGTACCCTGATACGAAGCTATCCGGTCTTAGACTTGTCATGTGACGCCATTTTCTTGTTAGTTGTGACGGTACGAAGATAAGGGCAACACAACACTAAGTCCACGAGCGGAGAAAATCTCCGACCCGGACGGGAGTCGAACCTATGCCCCTTCGTTTAGCAATCTGCCACGCTGGCCCCGCAGCTACCGAGGCGGACCTTTCGGCAAGTTGTTTGTTCACTAAATACAGACCTATGATACAGAAATTCCTTATTTTTTGAAAGTGTTCCTTCGATATCTATATCTTATCCGTAAGATACATTGACCATTCAAAAATATTTCTAAATCACATTTAAAATATTATTCTTAACGTTTCCCTGTCGTGTAGGAGCAAGTATTAAACCACGGCGAATGGTCAACAGCGCGTGGTCTACGGGGCCTGATAGCAGGGTCAATTTAGTTTTAGTTTAAAAATGCAGAGTGAGCGACTTGCTTCCCAACGTATAAATTTGATCAGACATATCCAAGAAACTCTGATAAGCGGAACGAAAACATAGTTACATTTTCACCATAAGCGATACACTGCTACTATATTAAACATTCTGGAGAGATGAGTTACTAAGGAAGACACCGTTCAAAAAAAGACTCTAATGACACCATTTCTTGAATACTCTTAAACTGATCGGTACTTCACGAAGACGTTCTGGAGGAATTTATCACACTACCACAACGCGGCACACACACACACACACACACACACACACACACACACACACACACACACACACACAAACAAACACTGTAAGGTGCCCAGGCGACATAGTGGTACGTGGGGCGGAGTGAACCTGATACGATGAATACCAAAACGCTGACCATGAGGCGTGAGTACCTTTACCGTAGGTGGCGTTCACCATCAGTGATATACTGCACATGAATACGAGGTCTGGTTCCGTCGTATGACAATACAGAACACACATATGCTTCCTATCCTACGAATTAGGCAGTCCTACATGGTTCGATGGCTATGCCTCCCATGTCTATACTAGCTGCCAGTAATGGCCAACAATGATTGGTACGATGTGGGATGGAGCCTTGCGGCTAAGAGGGTCTGTTGCACACTCAGTCGGTTTTAAGCCAGGGAGCGAGCAGATGAATGCTCAACAGCAAGACGCTGACACTACTGCACATTACCGTCTGTGAAGACCGCTGCTATCTCTTCAGCCCTAGGATACAAATGCAGTTGTATACGTGATTCTAACGTAATGGCAACACAAACGAGAACATGCGCCGCAATATTATTCTCTTTCTACAATATCAGAAAGGTTACAGTTTCATGCCTAGGATGAGCAGACGGTGAGAATCAATCTGCAGGCTACGCCAAGACCCATCCATGAAAAAGACACTGACCAGCTGATTCTGCGTCCACACACACCCACACACACACACACACACACACACACACACACACACACACACATACACACACCCTGAGCTTTGACGTACCTTTGTGTGAGGAGAAATGACCAGGCAGGCGTCTGAACACATAGTTTAACCTTTCGAAGCCTACGGTGCACGGTGTAGTGGTAGATGTGTGACCCAGAAGACGAGATCTCTATGCAGGGCAGGTGCTGTGCTGGTTGGTTGGTTGTCTTCGAAAACTTAAGGCAAAACACACGTCATGGCGCGTTGAACGCGTTCTTTGCAACTGAGAAATCGCGCTATGAGCGTTTTCAGTTTTCCGTGCCAGCATTCATTGTCTGTGCGCAGCCCCTATCTACCAACGATCCAGTCATGCGTAGCGTCATCCAGAACTGATCACCATGCCACCTTGCTTCCCTATGGCTCAAAGAGGGTGTGACAAATAACCGAGTGAGGTGTGTGGTGTTCTCGTATTTAATTAACCGAAACATTGGGTTTAACTGATAAGTGTGCAAACCTCCCGAGTTCTGGAGTTCAATAACAGTATAGTTCTTACAGTTCTGGCTCGGTTGCATCGTCCATCAAAAAGGGGACTAACACAAAACAAAGAATGAACACCACAATCAAGGAATAACTGTTGTCCTTACTACATATGTCACGCTTTAAATACGCTCTAAGACAAAAAAAGGACACACCACGAAGGAATTATCCGAATGCGACGGAAATCGGTAGATGTGAATTACATGTACAGACCAACAAATGATTACAACTTCAGAAAAATTGGACAATTCATTCAAGAGAAAGAGCTTCACAAACTGAGCTAGGCAGTAACGCGTTGGTCCACCTCTGACCCTTGTGCGAGCTGTTATTCTGCTTGGCACTGATTGACAGAGTTGTTGGATATTCTCGTGTGGGATATCTTGCCATATTCTGTACAATTGGCGCATTAGATCGTGAAACTCACGAGATCGTTGGAGGGCTTTGCCCATAATGCTACAAACGTTCTCAACTGGGGAGGGATCCAGCGACATTTACGGCCACCTGCTTGCCTGCTTGCCACCTGCTTGCGTCGACGTACCGCTGTGCTAAGGGTGTCACGGATAACAACCAAATAGGTCCTGGTATTAAATGAAATAAGGCCCCAGACCATCATTCGTGGGCGTCGAGACGTATTCCTCTGCTCTCTGGGGCGTCTTCAGAGACGTCTTCGGCCTGGAATCTCATTGAGTGGAGTAGAATTGTCTGCAGTGATGATTCCCGCTTCGAACTGAGCCCTGACGACCAGTGAAGACGTGTATGGAGACGCCCCAGGCAGTGGTGGGATACCAACCTGACCGTCGCTATACGGTCCAGCAACAATCAGTGACGGTCTGAGGTGCCATTTCTTTTCATAGCTGGATTCCTCTGGTAGTCAGCCATGGCATTCTTACGGTACGGCGGTACGTCGACGATTCTACACCCCATTTTGCTGCTATTCAAGGCAAACCATCCTGCGCTTACATTTCAGCAAGATAATGCCCGGCCACACACTGCTAGTGTTTCTATTGTTTGTCTTCGTGCTTGCCAAACCCTAACTTGACCAGACAGGTTTGCAGATCTCTTCCCAATTGAGAACGTTTCCAGCATTATGGGCAGCGCCCTCCAACCATCTCGGTATTTTTGACGATCTAACTGGCCAACTGGACATAACTGGGCGTGATGTAGCTCCGGAGAGCAACCAACAACTTTGTCAATCAATGCCAAGCCGAATAATTGCTTGCATAAAGGACAAAGGTGGACCAACGAATTATAGACTTGCTCAATTTCTGCAGCTCTTTCCCTTGAATAAATTATCCAATATTTCTGAAATTGTAATCATTTCTTTACTCTGTACATGTACATCACATCTACCGATTTCCGTGCGATTCGGATAATTTCTTCATGGTCCGTCTTTTTCTTTTCTCAGAATTTATTCATATGTTGAACCGTAATACAGGGTGTCTCAAAAAGAAAGACCTGATTTTAACTTGTAATAATATTGAGACAAATATCACTAGGTAACTGAAACAGCGCTAGATGTAATCGGCACGGTCTAGAGTTTCATCCGCTAGACGTCGCTACGAGCGCTGACCTGGAGCGTGCAGCCAATCTCGCGCAATATGGCGTCCGCGCAACAGAAGGCGTATTGTGTTACTGAATTTATTCGTACTCAATCAGTGATAGCAGTTCAGCGGGCGTTTCATATACGATTTCGTGCTTAACCACCGTCGCCAAAGGACATTCGACGGTGTTATAAACAGTTTAAAGAAACAGGGTGCCTCTGTAAAGGCAAAAGTCCTGGCCGGCTACGTGTTCCTGAACATACAGTGGAACAAATCCGACGAGCGTTTGACCGGAGCCCTCGCAATTGTACGCGTCGTGCTAGCCGAGGACTTGCGTTACCGCGCATGACAGTGTGTCTGGTGTTACGGCATCGTTTAGCCCTCGAACTACACCGATTACAACTGGTACAAAGTGAAGCGAGTGGACTTTGGCAATGCTATTCTAGAGGACATGGAAGATGATACTTTTGTGTCAAGGTAGATATTCAGCGATGAGGCAACTCTCCATATTAGCGGTAAGGTTCACCGTCATAATGTGCGTATATGGGGGCTCGAAAATCCTCATGAAACAATTGAACACAATCGTGATTCACCAAAAGTGAATGTTTTTTGTGCCGTTTCGCAAAGCAAGGTTTATGGACCCTACTTTTTTGAGGAAGAAACCGTAACAGGACAATCATATCTTGCAATGATACAGAACTGCTTATTCCCACAACTTGACTCTGACAATTTCATCTATCAGCAAGATGGAGCACCACCACACTGGCACAACAACGTGCGCAGTTTCCTCAATGCCAACGTGCCTCAACGTGACCAGGCTTTACACTCTTGGCCTCCTAGGTCTCCTGACGTAACACCATGTGATTTCTTCCTGTGGGGATGTGTTAAACGCTGTCCGGTGTAGACGAGCGGTTCTAGTCGCTTCAGCCTGAAACCGCGCGACCGCAACAGTCGCAGGTTCCAATCCTGCCTGTTGTGTGTGATGTTCTTAGTTAGGTTTAAGTAGTTCTAAGTTCTAGGGGACTGATGACCTCAGATGTTTAGTCCCATAGTGCTAAGAGCCTTTGAACCATTTTTGATATGTTAAACAATGTGTTTACGTTCCTTCCTTACCTCGTGACATTGATGAACTAAAAACCAGAATATCAGCTGCTATAGCTTCAGTGACAGAAGACACCTTACACTCAGTTTGGGATAAATTCGGCTATTGGCTAGATGTCGTCCGTGTAGCCAATGTAGGACATATTGAACATTTATGATGGATTTTTATAAACTTCTGTCTTTTCTGAGTAATTTAGTATGCAATTTGTTGGTGTTAAGCCCTTCTTCCTAATAAATAATTCTATTTAAAATCGTGTCATTCTTTTTGGAACACCCTGTATAATAAATGAAATTGTTGAACCACCATTCAGTCAGTCAGTGCTCTTATCACTCTGAATAAAAGCAATATATTGCTGAACATTAAATTGTCAAGTCCATTCACAAACAATAATTACACTCAATAAAACTGTATAGAGAGAATAATAACGGTTTCAAAAGAGTACAAGTCAACTATTGGTACTGTATAATTCATGTCTTCTTTACTGTAGACGAGAGCTTCTCCAGGTTCCACGCTGCCCGAGTGCCTGTTGCGTTGACGTCAGCGCTTACGCTTCCTCCGGCCAGGTACTTTTCCCACTGGCGGGTTGAAATGCTTTATGGCAAATCGTTACTCTACACGAAACAGATTTAATAGTTAATAAAATGCTTTTCTCACGCTTGCAGCCCTAATTCCATCACTCAGCCAACATCTTTACGACATCTACCTACCTTTACTACTTTAAAGCGGGAAATAAAACAGCGAAAATACTGCTGATGCAGTCCGACGGTTGCAGGAGTAGTGGGTAAGATACTTCACTCGCATTTGGGAGGGCGTCATTCAAATACCCGTCCGGCCATCCAAATGTAGGTTTTCCTTGATTTACCTAAATCGCTTTAGGCAAATGCCGGGTTGGTTCCTTTGAAAGGGCACGGCCGACTTCCTTCTCCATCCTTCCCTAATCCGATGGGAACGATGACCTCCCTGTCTGGTTCCCTTCCCTATACCAACCAACCTAAATTGCTTAAGGCAAATATCCGAAAAGGACACGACCGATTTCGTTTATTATTACTGTACGTATGGAGCCGATTCTCCGTCCGTGATGATCTCGTCGTCGACGGGGCGTTAATCCCCAGTCTCCCTGTTTCCTTCCACTCCATTCAAACTCGAAATCCTGTGAATCAAGACTGCACCAAATGTACTAGCTCTGGGGAGGTGCCAGCATTTTGCCATACTGTCAACTGATAATATACGAGGTGTAGTTCCTCTCGAAAAATGCTAACACTGTGCCACAATGTCTACTGATAATAAAGATAAGATGATACTGGGTATCTTTGTCGTGAATATTCTGAGGAAAGCGTCGCGCGCGCAGAGGAACAGTGCATCCAAGAGACTCGTGCGACATGTGACTGAGTCGGTCTGAGGAACTAAAATGACTGCTGATTGCATTCCATGCTCACGCTTTAGTCAAGAATTGAATCTTATAGACATGATAGAGTGACTTACCAAAAAAAAACTGTCGAAAGAACGATAGTGTTCCCATAAAACACTGGTGAGTACGTTTAGAGAACCAGTGTTTGACATTGGCATTAAAGTTTCTTTACTGATTCCATTATTTATATCACCTAAATATCACAAGAGTAATTATGGAACGTACAAATGTATACAGACAGACATTTTACCATTGCTATCTTCACGGACTGAAAAAGAGATCAAGTTTCTAATAACGGCCGGCCGTTGTGGCCGAACTGTTCTAGGCGCTTCAGTCTGGAACCGCGTGACCGCTACGGTCGCGGGTTCGAATCCTGCCTCGGGCATGGATGTGTGTGATGTACTCAGGTTGGTTAGGTTTAAGTTCAAATGTGTGTGAAATCTTATGGGACTTAACTGCTAAGGTCATCAGTCCCTAAGCTTACACACTACTTAACCTAAATTATCCTAAGGACAAACACACACACCCATGCCCGAGGGAGGACTCGAACCTCCGCCGGGATAGGTTTAAGTAGTTCTAAGTTCTAGGGGACTGATGACCTCAGCTGTTAAGTCCCATCATGCTCAGACCCATTTGAACCATTTTCCCCCTCCCGGGATGTTAAACCCGATTGTCTCTTCCGTACCGATAACGTTCAATATCTGGCTACTTGTTCGCTACTTATTGTCTTTCTGACAATGCGAGTGGCGATGAGTGATCAGGGCAACCAAGTAGCATAAAGAATAAATCGACACAGCTTCACAAAATTACGTATACAGAATCAATTTATGTGTCATGTTACCGACCCTTTCAAAACCGATGTTCAGTTCAAGACAGAACTCCAACTAATTGACCCGAAGCACTTGTCGTGTCAGCTAAAAAAACTGTTCATGGCGTACAGTGTATGGATCACTGCAACATGTTGCAGAACTTCGTTTCGTTGCTCATGAGGCAGGCGACAAATATACGTTGACTTGTAACCTGAGTAGGCCGCGCGGGATTAGCCGCGCGGTCTGAGGCGCTGCAGTCATGGACTGTGCGGCTGGTCCGGCGGAGGTTCGAGTTCTCCCTCGGGCATAGGTGTGTGTGTTTGTCCTTAGCATAATTTAGATTAAGTAGTGTGTAAGCTTAGGGACTGATGACCTTAGCAGTTAAGTCCCATAAGGTTTCACACACTTTTTTTTGTAACCTGAGTAACAGTTTTTTGTGTATGGGAGTAATTTGTGGACAATGTTAAAGTCGCTTTAGTTCTGGTAACGATCTTATCTTGAAGTCAGTTCCTTTGTGATTAGAGAGACACAGTGTCGCTTGTTTCTGCTGCGACCGAGATGATATGCATTTCTGAAGCCTTAAAGAGGCTCACTTATCTTTTGAATGCTTGGTGATTAACAGAATGTTTTGTATGGTGCCGTTGGCCGCGAATCTCGGAGACCCGTCACTCGCTTAACGCCTCCCAGTTACCGTTTGTAGAAGCCAGGGACATCTACAAAGCAGGCCATACTTAATCACCAGAATTTCCCCGTGTATTCGCTGTCAGCTTTGATTAATCCCCTGAAGCGTTAGTGTTAACTGCGTATGAACACAGGTGACTGTAGTAGTACTTCTCTAGTCGAGAACATATATACACTCCTGGAAATTGAAATAAGAACACCGTGAATTCATTGTCCCAGGAAGGGGAAACTTTATTGACACATTCCTGGGGTCAGATACATCACATGATCACACTGACAGAACCACAGGCACATAAACACAGGCAACAGAGCATGCACGATGTCGGCACTAGTACAGTGTATATCCACCTTTCGCAGCAATGCAGGCTGCTATTCTACATCTACATCTACATCTACATTCATACTCCGCAAGCCACCCAACGGTGTGTGGCGGAGGGCACTTTACGTGCCACTGTCATTACCTCCCTTTCCTGTTCCAGTCGCGTATGGTTCGCGGGAAGAACGACTGTCTGAAAGCCTCCGTGCGCGCTCTAATCTCTCTAATTTTACATTCGTGATCTCCTCGGGAGGTATAAGTAGGGGGAAGCAATATACTCGATACCTCATCCAGAAACGCACCCTCTCGAAACCTGGCGAGCAAGCTACACCGCGATGCAGAGCGCCTCTCTTCCAGAGTCTGCCACTTGAGTTTGCTAAACATCTCCGAAACGCTATCACGGTTACCAAATAACCCTGTGACGAAACGCGCCGCTCTTCTTTGGATCTTCTCTATCTCCTCCGTCAACCCGATCTGGTACGGATCCCACACTGATGAGCAATACTCAAGTATAGGTCGAACGAGTGTTTTGTAAGCCACCTCCTTTGTTGATGGACTACATTTTCTAAGCACTCTCCCAATGAATCTCAACCTGGCACCCGCCTTACCAACAATTAATTTTATATGATCATTCCACTTCAAATCGTTCCGCACGCATACTCCCAGATATTTTACGGAAGTAACTGCTACCAGTGTTTGTTCCGCTATCATATAATCATACAATAAAGGATCCTTCTTTCTATGTATTCGCAATACATTACATTTGTCTATGTTAAGGGACAGTTGCCACTCCCTGCACCAAGTGCCTATCCGCTGCAGATCTTCCTGCATTTCGCTACAATTTTCTAATGCTGCAACTTCTCTGTATACTACAGCATCATCCGCGAAAAGCCGCATGGAACTTCCGACACTATCTACTAGGTCATTTATATATATTGTGAAAAGCAATGGTCCCATAACACTCCCCTGTGGCACGCCAGAGGTTATTTTAACGTCTGTAGATGTCTCTCCATTGATAACAACATGCTGTGTTCTGTTTGCTAAAAACTATTCAATCCAGCCACACAGCTGGTCTGATATTCCGTAGGCTCTTACTTTGTTTATCAGGCGACAGTGCGGAACTGTATCGAACGCCTTCCGGAAGTCAAGAAAAATAGCATCTACCTGGGAGCCTGTATCTAATATTTTCTGGGTCTCATGAACAAATAACGCGAGTTGGGTCTCACACGATCGCTGTTTCCGGAATCCATGTTGATTCCTACATAGTAGATTCTGGGTTTCCAAAAACGACATGATACTCGAGCAAAAAACATGTTCTAAAATTCTACAACAGATCGACGTCAGAGATATAGGTCTATAGTTTTGCGCATCTGCTCGACGACCCTTCTTGAAGACTGGGACTACCTGTGCTCTTTTCCAATCATTTGGAACCCTCCGTTCCTCTAGAGACTTGCGGTACACGGCTGTTAGAAGGGGGGCAAGTTCTTTCGCGTACTCTGTGTAGAATCGAATTGGTATCCCGTCAGGTCCAGTGGACTTTCCTCTGTTGAGTGATTTCAGTTGCTTTTCTATTCCTTGGACACTTATTTCGATGTCAGCCATTTTTTCGTTTGTGCGAGGATTTAGAGAAGGAACTGCAGTGCGGTCTTCCTCTGTGAAACAGCTTTGGAAAAAGGTGTTTAGTATTTCTCCCATGGAGACGATCGTAGAGATGCTGGATGTAGTCCTGTGGAACGGCTTGCCATGCCATTTCCACCTGGCGCCTCAGTTGGACCAGCGTTTGTGCTGGACGTGCAGACCGCGTGAGACGACGCTTCATCCAGTCCCAAACATGCTCAATGGGGGACAGATCCGGAGATCTTGCTGGCCAGGGTAGTTGACTTACACCTTCTAGAGCACGTTGGGTCGCACGGGATACATGCGAACGTGCATTGTCCTGTTGGAACAGCAAGTTCCCTTGCCGGTCTAGGAATGGTAGAACGATGGGTTCGATGACGGTTTGGATGTACCGTGCACTATTCAGTGTCCCCTCGACGATCACCAGTGGTGTACGGCCAGTGTAGGAGATCGCTCCCCACACCATGATGCCGGGTGTTGGCCCTGTGTGCCTCGGTCGTATGCAGTCCTGATTGTGGCGCTCACCTGCACGGCGCCAAACACGCATACGACCATCATTGGCACCAAGGCAGAAGCGACTCTCATCGCTGAAGACGACACGTCTCCATTCGTCCCTCCATTCACGCCTGTCGCGACACCACTGGAGGCGGGCTGCACGATGTTGGGGCGTGAGCGGAAGACGGCCTAACGGTGTGCGGGACCGTAGCCCAGCTTCATGGAGACGGTTGCGAATGGTCCTCGCCGATACCCCAGGAGCAACAGTGTCCCTAATTAGCTGGGAAGTGGCGGTGCGGTCCCCTACGGCACTGCGTAGGATCCTACGGTCTTGGCGTGCATCCGTGCGTCGTTGCGGTCCGGTCCCAGGTCGACGGGCACGTGCACCTTCCGCCGACCACTGGCGACAACATCAATGTACTGTGGAGACCTCACGCCCCACGAGTTGAGCAATTCGGCGGTACGTCCACCCGGCCTCCCGCATGCCCACTATGCCCTCGCTCAAAGTCCGTCAACTGCACATACTGTTCACGTCCACGCTGTCGCGGCATGCTACCAGTGTTAAAGACTGCGATGGAGCTCCGTATGCCACGGCAAACTGGCTGACACTGACGGCGGCGGTGCACAAATGCTGCGCAGCTAGCGCCATTCGATGGCCAACACCGTGGTTCCTGGTGTGTCCGCTGTGCCGTGCGTGTGATCATTGCTTGTACAGCCCTCTCGCAGTGTCCGGAGCAAGTATGGTGGGTCTGACACACCGGTCTCAATGTGTTCTTTTTTCCATTTCCAGGAGTGTATTTTGTGACGCTAGAGGCAAGAGATATCTACAACTACATCTACGTCGGTACTCCGCAAAACACCGTAAGGTGTGTGGCGGAGGGTACCCTATACCATTAATAATCATTTCCTTTTCTGTTTCACTTGCAGAGAGAGAGAGAAAATGTCTGTATACTTCCGCATGATTCCTACTTTATCGAATCTCATATTGGTGGTCCTTACGCGCAATGTATGTTGGCGGCATTAGAATCGTTCGGCAGTCAGCTTGAAATGTCGGTTCTCTAAATTTTCTCAGGATTCCCATTTGAGTTCCCGAAGCATCTCCGTATTTTAATGGTTCAAATGGCTCTGACCACTATGGGACTTAACATCTGAGGTCATCACTCCCCTAGAACTTAGAACTACTTAAACCTAACTAACCCAAGAACATCACACACATCCATGCCCGAGGCAGGATTCGAACCTGCGACCGTAGCAGTCGCGCGGTTCTGGACTGAAGCGCCTAGAACCGGAAATCGTCATCACCCTGTGTTGCAAAGGGGCCTGAAGATGGTAGATTGTGTCCCCGAAAGCGGTTGTAGTTAAATAAAACTAATATAGGCAGCTGATAGTTTTGTTGTTGGTGCACATAAATTGAACAGTAGTTGTCCCATTATCCATTAGAAGACGGATGTACGAAAAACATCTGTAGTAATGGCGCGATAAGTTGGCCGCCTACACGTAAGAACTGATCGTTAAAATTCTGCACTAGTCGGAACACATCGTGTCGACTGTGGTCTGTTTGAGGTCGCTGCCAACATGAACGATGTCGCAGTTGCGTAGTGAAGTGTTGTCGGTTTCATTGCGTGCGCGAATGATTTTGATTAACCACAGTATTTGTACTTATATTTAAATCCACTACCTGAGACTTTCACAAAAGTTTGATAAATGATTTAAATGCCAATTTTCTTCTGCTCAGTGTATTGCATTACAACAGCCTTAATTAATTCAATGTTTCTTGCTACAGATAAGTAGCACATTTGAAGATGACCGTAACGCGTATTTACGACTCCACGTCACTTTCGTGTCAAAATTTGCACCATAGCAGCTGATCAGCTGATCGGTATGAGCCGCGCACGCCCGTCATTTGTCGGCATTTGGCAACAAATAAGAGAACATTACCCATCTCACATTTTCTAACGTCGCAGTGGCTGCATTACTTACCCTTCTGGCCTTGAGCTAAGCGGCCAATTTTATTTAGCTCACGCCGGAATCAACCCAAAGTCAGTTTAAATTACGCACATTTTAAAATATTACTGTCTCGGGTCTCAGTAAGTATTTTTGTTTGTTACTGAGCAGAGAAGCTACACAAGGTGCTCTTAATTATAGTTGACGTTATTTGATTCAGTTGTTAGCTGCTTGATGCTATATTGTAAAATACTGCTGAAACCGCCGGCCACACGAACAATACATTAGTGCCGTATGCGGCCTGCGGGCCGCATTTTGACGATCACTGCTTTAGGATTTCGTATTTTTTGCTTCTGTGACCCGGTTTCGGCCAAGGTTTTCGGAGGGTTTAGTTGGTTGTAAGGCAAATACCGAAAACGAAATTTCACTTCCAAGTATTCCCAAAAGGGCGCCCCTCTTTTCCCTCCTCCAACCTCTTCTCTTCCACCCCTCACCGGGTATTTGTCTGAAAACAAATGGGGTCTACAATAGGTCGGATTCCGAATAGCGTGCTCTGTCTTTCACGGTAGAAAATGAGACTTTTTTTAAGTTTCCCAGAGCGTCCAAGCTGCTAGTAAATTCGTACTGCCCACCTTTGTGTGCGTTCAGTATCCCATATTCTTCCGTTTGGTATGGGTACAATACATTTGAGCAATACTGTACGATGCGTCTCACAAGTATTCTGTAAGCAATCCCCTTTTTAGACTAACTATATATTCTCAGTATCCTACCACAATGAAACAAAGTCAGCCAACCGCTTTACCTACGACTGAACCTATGTGATCATTCCATTTGAGATTCCTATAAATTGTTAAACCCTGGAATTTTAATGCGTTTCCTGATGACAATTGTGACTCACTGATCTTGTAGTCATAAGCGACTACATTCCTGCGTTTTGTGAAGTGCACAGTTCTTATCTTTTTAAAACTAAAACAAACTGCCAATCTTTGTACCAATTCGAAGTCTTATAAATAACTCACTGGATATTTAAGCAGCAGTACTTCATTATAGATCATCTGTGAAAATTATGAGCTTCTTATTAATGTTATGTGCCAGGTCATTAATATACGGGATTACCCAAAAGTCTGTTAACATTTGAACAAGCACTAATTCACGGAATAATGTATGTAGACAGGTAAAACTGACACAGATGCCACGATGTCTCAAGTGATATGAGGTTTTACTGAAACCAAAAACGAGAGGAAAGCCGGACAACAGATGGCGCTGGACATCAACTCATCAGTGACGCCGCATGAGAATCGTGATGGAGGTACGCCGATATCTTAGGAATCGCATCGTTCCTGGCCTGACTGATAAACACCTGCTGGAAGTTACGAATTTTATGCAGATGGCGCTCCACGTCATATTGCCACACTGGCGAAAGGTCTGTTTGCACATCGTTTGGTGAGGATCGCGTGCCGAGCTTGCACTTACGCCATACTTAGTCTCTCAGGCCCGCACACCTTAATATATGTGATAACTTGTTTACTTGTGGTCGCAAATTTACCGCGATCGTCCGACCTCATTAGGGATGCTAAAAGACAACATCCAATGGCAGTTTCTCACCATACTTGCTATTATGCTGTACGCTATTGTTCACAACATTGTCCCTCGGCTAAAGGTATCGTCGATGAATGGCGGCCGACATGGCGAGCATTTGTTGTAAACAACATCTTCCTTTTTAAAAATCAATTGTTATGCTAATTATTGCTTTTGTTTCATATGAAGCCCCATTTGTTGGTCTTTTTTGCACTTATTTTGTGTTCAGTAAAAGCCCAACTCATTTCAAGCATGTATGTCAATTTTTGCCTCTCTGCCTGTATTTTTTCATGAAGCATTGAATTTAAAAATGTTAACGGCCTTTTCGGTCACCCTTACAACATAACAGAAAGGGTCACAACACACTACCCTGGGGCACTGCTCAAATTATTTGTGCATGAACGATGACTTTCCGTCCAAGCTAGCATAGTGCGTTCACCCTGTCAAGGAATCCTCCTTTCAGCAACCAATTTCATTCGATGCCCCTGTGACCGTACTGTCGTTAATAATCGTGACACTGAGAAAAATGCTTTTTGGTAGGCTAGGCCATAATTTAAGGTTCTCTGACGAACACTCGCCAGTCAAAACATGGAGAGGGAAATCAGATCGCATACAAAATAAAGACACTCGGAATACCAAGATTCTAACAGTAATTTGCTAAACATTCGTACAAAACGAAAATCTGTCGCGCTCAAGTTATACTCGAAACCGTAAGCTGGCTGGAATCCGAAGTAGAAAGCTCCGAAATATTGTACAAATATAATAAATTTCGTTGAGAGAGAAAAGCTTCCGTCCACAAATCAGCACCGCTCTTGCCAAATACAGTTTGCTCTTTTCTCGCACGATATTCTGAGAAACATGCATGAAAGGCAACAGGTAGGTTCCATACCCCTAGATGTCCTCAAAGCATATTGCCTTGAACACTGTTAACTAGGGTCCGAGCATGTGGAGTAGGTGCTCAGATACGTGAGTGGCTCGAAGTAATGGAACCAGTAAGCTGGGGTGGACGGCGAGTGTTAATCAGAGAGAAAGGTGTCGTCGGGGGTGAGTGGGTCCGCCCGTGTTCTCTGTATCGTACATAAGCGATATGACGGAGAGAGTGAGCAGCAATCTGCGACTGTTTGCTGGTGACGCTGCGATGTACGGAATAGTGTTCAAATGGTTCAGATGGCTCTAAGCACTATGGGACTTAACATCTGAGGTCATCAGTCCCCTAGACTTCGAACTACACTCCTGGAAATGGAAAAAAGAACACATTGACACCGGTGTGTCAGACCCACCATACTTGCTCCGGACACTGCGAGAGGGCTGTACAAGCAATGATCACACGCACGGCACAGCGGACACACCAGGAACCGCGGTGTTGGCCGTCGAATGGCGCTAGCTGCGCAGCATTTGTGCACCGCCGCCGTCAGTGTCAGCCAGTTTGCCGTGGCATACGGAGCTCCATCGCAGTCTTTAACACTGGTAGCATGCCGCGACAGCGTGGACGTGAACCGTATGTGCAGTTGACGGACTTTGAGCGAGGGCATAGTGGGCATGCGGGAGGCCGGGTGGACGTACCGCCGAATTGCTCAACACGTGGGGCGTGAGGTCTCCACAGTACATCGATGTTGTCGCCAGTGGTCGGCGGAAGGTGCACGTGCCCGTCGACCTGGGACCGGACCGCAGCGACGCACGGATGCACGCAAAGACCGTAGGATCCTACGCAGTGCCGTAGGGGACCGCACCGCCACTTCCCAGCAAATTAGGGACACTGTTGCTCCTGGGGTATCGGCGAGGACCATTCGCAACCATCTCCATGAAGCTGGGCTACGGTCCCGCACACCGTTAGGCCGTCTTCCGCTCACGCCCCAACATCGTGCGGCCCGCCTCCAGTGGTGTCGCGACAGGCGTGAATGGAGGGACGAATGGAGACGTGTCGTCTTCAGCGATGAGAGTCGCTTCTGCCTTGGTGCCAATGATGGTCGTATGCGTGTTTGGCGCCGTGCAGGTGAGCGCCACAATCAGGACTGCATACGACCGAGGCACACAGGGCCAACACCCGGCATCATGGTGTGGGGAGCGATCTCCTACACTGGCCGTACACCACTGGTGATCGTCGAGGGGACACTGAATAGTGCACGGTACATCCAAACCGTCATCGAACCCATCGTTCTACCATTCCTAGACCGGCAAGGGAACTTGCTGTTCCAACAGGACAATGCACGTCCGCATGTATCCCGTGCCACCCAACGTGCTCTAGAAGGTGTAAGTCAACTACCCTGGCCAGCAAGATCTCCGGATCTGTCCCCCATTGAGCATGTTTGGGACTGGATGAAGCGTCGTCTCACGCGGTCTGCACGTCCAGCACGAACGCTGGTCCAACTGAGGCGCCAGGTGAAAATGGCATGGCAAGCCGTTCCACAGGACTACATCCAGCATCTCTACGATCGTCTCCATGGGAGAATAGCAGCCTGCATTGCTGCGAAAGGTGGATATACACTGTACTAGTGCCGACATTGTGCATGCTCTGTTGCCTGTGTATGTGCCTGTGGTTCTGTCAGTGTGATCATGTGATGTATCTGACACCAGGAATGTGTCAATAAAGTTTCCCCTTCCTGGGACAATGAATTCACGGTGTTCTTATTTCAATTTCCAGGAGTGTAGTTAAACCTAACTAACCTATGGACATCACACACATCCATGTCCGAGGCAGGATTCGAACCTGCAACTGCAGCAGCAGCGCGGTTCCCGAGTGAAGCGCCTAGAACCGCTCGACCACAGCGGCCGGCGGAATAGTGTCATCGCTGAGTAACTTGAGTGATACGCGATAATTTGAGTGGAACTGCTTTTTTATGTCATGAATGGCATCTCGCTCTAAATATGGCAGATTGTAAGTTAATCCAGATGAGTAGGGAAAACAGTTCCGTAATGTTCGAATAGACAGTCACGTCGATTAAATATCTAGGCATAATGTAGTAAAGTGACAAGAAATGAAACGAGCATGTTTGTTGTAAGAAAGCTGAAGAGTCGACTTTGTTTTTTGAGGGATTTCAGGTAAAAGGTAGGAATTAACGACTTCGGTTTACTAGGAAAATTCTAGAAAAGTGTAGTTCATCTGTAAAGGAGACTGAAGAACACTTGAGCGACCTGACTGGTTCCCCAAATCGGATGAAAGGGAGTTATCGAATGAATTCAGAGGTGTTCTGCTAGATTTGTTACAGGTAGGTTCGATCAAAAGTAGAGTACTGCAGTACGAAAATGCTCCATGAACTCAAATAGGAATCCCTGTAGAGAAGACGACGTTACATTTGCGAAACACCATCGACCGCAGAACGATTCTACTGCAACCAGCGTACATTCGTCGCAAGGGGTTTGAAGACAACTAAGAGAAAATTTTGGGTCGGACGGAAGCATGTAGACAGTCGTTTTCCCTCGCTCCATTTGCGAGTGAAACAGAGCAGGCAATTACTAGCAGCGGTACCACGTACCCTCCATCGTGGACCGTATGGTGGCTTGTGTACTAAGTACAGTACCGGATAAAAGTACCGGGACACATTATACTGGACGTTAATATGGGGTGTGTGGGACGCTGGGGTGCGGAACGTAATCGACATTCTACACTCATGCTCATAAATTAAGGATAATGCTGATACATGGTGAAACAACGCTCTGGTGGGCGGTTTGCGGATTTAAATCACCTCGGGTTATGATCATGCGGTGTATTTGACCTGCGGTCGTCGCACGGTGGCTCTGGCAGCAGTCCACATACGCAGAGGTGTGTTGGTGCATGTCAGAGTACGGTGCAGTGAGTAAGTGTAATGGTGACTGTGTGTTGAAAATGGCTCAAAAACACGTATTGATGACGTTATGAGGGGTAGAATACTAGGGCGACTGGAGGCTGGTCAAACACAGCATGTCATAGTACGGGCCCTCCGTGTGCCACAAAGTGTGATCTCAAGATTATGGCAACGATTCCAGCAGACAGGCGCTACAGAAAGGGGCGCCCACAGTGTACAACACCAAAAGAAGACCCACCATCAGTGCCCGCAGACGGCCACGGAGTACTGCAGGTAGCTTTGCTCAAGACTTTACCGCAGAAACTGGAACAGTTGTCTCCAGACAAACAATCTACAGTCGACTGAACAGACATGGTTTATTCGCCCGGAGACCTGCAAGGTGCATTCCACTGACCCCTGGTCAGAGGAGAGCCCGTAAAGCCTGCTGTCAAGAACACAGTACATGGTCATTGGAACAGTGGTCCCAGGTTATGTTCACGGACGAGTCCACGTATAGTCTGAACAGTGATTCTCGCCGGGTTTTCATATGCCGTGAACCAGGAACCAGATACCAATCCCTTAATGTCCTTGAAAGGCAGCTGTATGGAGGTCGTGGTTTGATGGTGTGGGGTGGGATTATGATTGGTGCACGTTCACCCCTGCATGTCTTTGTGTCTTTGACCGAAGAACTGTAACAGGTCAGATGTATCGAGACGTCATTTTACACCAGTCTGTCCGCATTTTCAGGGGTGCAGTGGGTCCCACCTTCCTCCTGATGGATGATAACGCACGACCCCACCGAGCTGTCATCGTGGAGGAGTAACATGAAACAGGAGATATCAGGCGAATGGAGTGGCCTGCCTGTTGTCCAGACCTTAACCCCATCGAGCTGGGATGCTCTCGGTCGACGTATCGCTGCACGTCTTCACACCCCTAGAGCACTTCAGGAGCTCCGACAGGCACTGGTCCAAGAATGGGAGGCTGTACCCCAGCAGCTGCTCGAACACCTGATCCTGAGTATGCGAGCCCGTTGTGCGGCCTGTGTACGTGTGCATGGTGATTATATCCCACTGATATCGGGGTACATGCGCAGGAACTGTGGCGTTTTGTAGCACGTGTGTTTCGGGACGGTTTTCTCAACTTATCACCAATACCGTAGACTTACAGATCTGTGTCGTTTGTGTTCCCTATGTGCCTATGCTATTAGTGCCAGTTTTGTGTAGTGTCGCATTGTGTGGCACCACATTCTGCAATTATCCTTAATTTATGAGCATGAGTGTAATTCGACCCAAAGGTGTGTTACTATGGTTCATGAAGGGACTCTGGGCTGACCAGTCCATTTTAGGAATATTATTCTCCACAGACCATTGCCTCACAGATGCTGCTTTATGACAGCGTGCATCGTCATGCTGATGCGATCAGTCATCGTCTCCAAACTGTTCCTCTACTGTACACAGTACACAATGCTAGAAAATGTATTCATATGCTTCCGCATTTAGCGTTTTCTTAAGCACAAGATGACCACGCCCTAACTACGAAAAATACTCATGCCATAACACAACTTCACAGTTCGCACTACCCATGATTGCAGGCAACGTTCTCCAGGTATTCCGCGAACCCATCGGATTGGCACAGAGGATAGCGAGATAAATCATTCGTTTCCATTTTGGCGACGCTCTTCACACAATCTCAAGCGTCTCTTAGTATTTTACTTAGTACTGACTACAGAAATTTGTGGTTTATGGGGTGCTGCTCGACTATTTTCCTCCGTTCTTTTTAACTCCTTACACAATCATTGTGCTAGCTTCACTGCTTGTATCATTTTGAGCTCACGAGAGATTCCTTCTGCTGGTTCCATGCGACTTTTTACAACCACCATTCGCAATGCTCTGCTCGTCAGCACTATCTACATCTACATCCATACTCCGCAAGCCACCTGACGGTGTGTGGCGGAGGGTACCTTGAGTACCTCTATCGGTTCTCCCTTCTATTCCAGTTTCGTATTGTTCGTGGAAAGAAAAATTGTCGGTATGCCTCTGTGTGGGCTCTAATCTCTCTGATTTTATCCTCATAGTCTCTTCGCGAGATATACGTAGGAGGGAGCAATATACTGCTTGACTCCTCGGTGAAGGTATGTTCTCGAAACTTCAACAAAAGCCCGTACCGAGCTACTGAGTGTCTCTCCTGCAGAGTCTTCCACTGGAGTTTATCTATCATCTCCGTAACGCTTTCGCGATTACTAAATGATCCTGTAACAAAGCGCGCTTCTCTCCGTTGGATCTTCTCTATCTCTTCTATCAACCCTATCTGGTACGGATCCCACACCGGTGAGCAGTATTCAAGCTGTGGGCGAACAAGTGTACTGTAACCTACTTCCTTTGTTTTCGGATAGCATTGCCTTAGGATTCTTCCACTGAATCTCAGTCTGGCATCTGCTTTACCGACGATCAATTTTATTTGGTCATTACATTTTAAATCACTCCTAATGCCTACTCCCAGATAATTTATGGAATTAACTGCTTCCAGTTGCTGACCTGCTATATTATAGCTAATTGATAAAGGATCTTTCTCTCTATGTATTCGCAGCACCTTACACTTGTCTACATTGAGATTCAATTGCCATTCCCTGCACCGTTCGTCAGTTCGTTACAGATCCTCCTTGGGTGAGCTTTGGTTGTTCCTTCGCTTTTCCACTTTTCACAGTGACAAAATTAACAGTTGAGTCGGGCAGCTTTAGAAGGGCTGAAATATCCCTAATGGAGACGTTACTCAGGTGACTGCTAGTGACTATAGTTCAATTCTTTTATCTTGGCGTTTCGCGCATGCCCGCCCAGACGCGGGAGATTGCTGCGTTGCCAGTTGTACGCGCCAAGAGAAGCAGCGCCATAGTATAGATCGCAAACTTAAGTTTAGGGGGGAGCGCGCAGTTTATGAAGTAAAGCCACCACGGCCGCATTAACCCTTTCGCTGCTACAGAGACTTGCTCCCCGCATTCCGCGCTGTGCGCGATTTTGTCATCATTGCACTGCTCGCCTGTGCAGACACATGGTGTTTCGACTGCTTTGTCACACTTTATCATTCGATTTCACAAAAACTATTTGGCACAAAAATTTGATTTTTACACATCTTCTTGACTGATACCTTCCCCCCATAAATGACATAATTTTGTTTCGATGTTCAACGCAGTTATTGGGCAGCATTAGATGTAGTAAACCATTGCACGAAATTTTGAAGAGTTTGCAGAGGTAAAAGTCCTTAGCGTATACTTTCCATGTGGTTGATTTTAGTTGCTACTAGAAATTTCAAAAAAATACATTCAAACGAATAAAATTCATGAAGTAAGACACTTCGATATTCCTTTTTAAATAAAGAAAATATTAAGCACTGAACAAGGTTTGAACTCAATTACGCTAACGCAGCTCATCATTCATTAGAACTCCCAGAGAACTTTAAAATGTCACGCAAAATACCGACAAACACTGTTGGTATGACTATGAATTACTCATGTTTCGTCGAAGTACAAAAGGAAATAAAATAGTTACCACTGTTCTTTATTGCGAAAAAGCGGTTAGTGAGAATGATAACAAACACCTTTCCTTGCTATCGCCTGAATTAGGAGTCTTATTGCTTGTTTGGTTTAATTAATTAATAGAATACGAAGCAATTGGTATAAAGAATGCCTTTTCCAAACTCTATAAAACTATGTCTGCTATCAAGACATTGCTTTTGTTCAATTACTTTATTTATGATTGAAC
Organism: Schistocerca nitens; assembly: GCF_023898315.1. Lineage (NCBI taxonomy): Eukaryota > Metazoa > Arthropoda > Insecta > Orthoptera > Acrididae > Schistocerca > Schistocerca nitens. The sequence goes on from NC_064617.1 coordinate 302,403,086, forward strand.
GTCTCTAAAGCTGAAGACAGTCGTCCGTGCTCTGCACTGCAGTCGAGCTCTGGCAACGTCGCTCTCTGTTCATTGGCTGACTGTTTTGTGACGTCAGATGCGCAGAACGAACCTAAACTCGGCCGCACGCACTTTAGTGAACGTTCGACGTCAATCAGCTCTCATGACCGACCCATTTTGTTGTAACAGCTTCTCTACTGATAAAACAATGTTTCCAACCACGTTATATGTTGATGGGTCCGACTCTCCCGACTTTCCAGTTCTGCATTCCATACGGGTGTCCGCATACTTTTTATCGGGTGGTGTGTGAAGATGTAGACGAAATCGTACATTAACGTGACTGCCTTGATCTGTGGGTTTCAGGATGTCAAGGGAGAAAAGCGCGGGTTGGGTTTCGCATGAGCGTTGCTTTCGGAGTGCATGCCGATCGCCTAACCAGGGAAGAAGACTCTCTGCTCGAGAGGCCTCATTACGTTTCAGCCTGGAACCGTTCACTATTTCTATTCCGCTTCTTTTTTCACAGTTCAGTATTTTTTTTCTTTATTGTTATTTAAACACCTTACATAAGGTGGTCTGGCAGCAGCATACTACGCTGCTCTTCAGCCACAAGTTTAACAATGAAAATACAGAGGAGACACAGAAGATACTGAACAAAGTGGGGGGCAAAAAACAGTAGACACAGAAACAAATAACACGAAGCCGTTCACACTCGACGAAAACACACTAAAAACTGTCGGCACTGCACACGAACACTGACGACTTAGACAGTACAGGTGAACGAAGGAGCGTGACGATGAAGAACACTAAACCACAAACACGATGGCACACACACGAGAAACTGATGGCGATGATTTCCGGCGCGCGAATGACCACTGAACGTGTGCGAGTCCGGGGACCTGCCGAGAGGGGTAGAAGGGGGTGGGGGAGGGAGAGAGGAGAGCAAAGATGCCAATGGCAGAGGAGATGGTAGGAGGAATGGAGGTATGGGGGTAGGGGAAGCCAGGGGGAGGGGCGAAAGGGAGGAGGGAGGGAAGGGGGAGAGAAGGGAGAGAGGGTGCCCAAAGGAACAAACACAGGAAGAGGGAGGGAGGATCAAAGTTGGTAGGAGGGGTAGATGGAGGGGAGGAGGGCATCATCAGGGAGGGGGAGCTGGCGGAAGCCACCTTGGGAGAGGGTACGGAGAGTGGAGAGATGGAGAGCAGGTGGGACGTGGGAATACAGGTGCGGCAGCGGACGGGGGTGGGAGAGGACGGGAGAGACAAGCAGGTGAGGAGGATCGAGTTTACGGGAGGTGTAGAGGATCCGTATCCGTTCGAGGAAAAGGAGGAGGTGAGGGAACGGAATAAGGTCGTACAGGATCCGCGTGCGGGAGGGGAGACGGATGTGATAGGCGAGGCGAAGAGCATGGCGTTCTAGGATCTGAACGGATTTGTAAAAGGTAGGGGGGCTGGAGATCCAGGCAGGGTGGCCGTAGCAGAGGATAGGGCGGATGAGGTATTTATAGGTATGGAGGATGGTGGAGGGGTCCAGAGCCCACGTACGGCCAGAAAGGAGCTCGAGGAGATGGAGTCGGGAGCGTGCCTCGGCTCGGATCGTCCGGAGGTGGGGGGTCCAGGAGAGGCGACGGTCAAGGGTGACGCTAAGGTACTTAAGGGTGTGGGTGAGGGCGATAGGACGGCCATAGACGGTGACATAGAAATCGAGGAGGCGGAAGGAAGGGGTGGTTTTGCCTACTATGATCACCTGGGTTTTGGGAGGATTGACCTTAAGCAACCACTGGTTGCACCAAGTGGTGAATTGGACAGTTCAGTATACCTTCTTCCTATTTTCACACTTGAACTGTGTTCAGTTTTTGATGGGCTCCCACTGGGCATTTTACCATTGAATTTGAGTGGGGAGGGGGGGGGGGGGCGCTATGGGGTTTCCCTTGTAAGAAATTGACACAGATGGATCTGGAATAAGAGAGTGAGAGAGTGAGTGTGGGGTACGGGCGTGTTGCAGGTGAGCGGCGATGGGACGACGACGAGCGCGCTGAGCGGTCGCAGCGACTCGGACATGCAGATGGAGCCGGTGCAGTGGATCCGAGCGACCGCCAGGAACGAGTCGAAGCGCGGCTCGCCAGAGGGCAGCGCGGGCAGCGGCGCCAGCCTGCTCGAGCAGCAGCTGGTCACCTACACGTGGCACCGCCTCAACGTGTTCGCGCCCACCCACACCAGCCGCCACCGCCGCCGCTTCTGGGGCAGCGCCGTCGGCGGCGACCAGCCGCGCAAGCACATCCTCAAGGACGGTGAGTCGCGCTGCCGAGTAAAGCTCCACTGACGGTTGTTGTGCTCTTCGCCTGCTCTGATGCCGCTCTCCACGCTGGGCTATCTACTTAAAACCTCTTCATCCCTGTATTTTTCATTCGTCAGTCTTCTGACTGGTTTGAAGCGGCCCGCCACGAATTCCTCTCCTGTGCCAACATTTTCACCCCAGAATCTGGCGGAGAAATTGACTTACAAGGATTAATAATGAAAATATATAATAATTTTCCGATATACACTGTCCGTGTAGAGTCACTAAAGAAATTTCGTGATTTTGTCGAAATAGAGTACCAACAACTTCTCAGCCATAGCAAGACTCGATGGCTGTCACTATTTCCAGCCATTCAGAGACTTACAGAGATCTTTCCCGCTCTGAAATCCTTCTTTCTGTCACAAAACAAACCTCCAACAGTCCTAAAGAATGTTTTTTATGGACTCTATCAATGAGCAATATCTATGGCATATCCAATCATTAGTTGGCATTTTTCATAATTGTATTAGTATCTTAGAAAAGGAAGAAAACTCCCTTATCGATGTCATGAATGTACTGTATTCCCTTCAGCACAGAAAAGATGAAAATTTTATATCTTTGAGTGTGAAAGAAAGATTGTTTCAAATTGAAAATGATGGTTATCCTTTGAAGGTGAAGAAATTTAAGTGCCAATTTGGTACCCTCTATGAAGGATGTTTGGAGTACCTGAATATCTGGATAGAACCATTTTGTGAATTTTCTTGTTTTAAGTGGCTCGATCTTTCAGATATATCACAAACGAAGTGGTTCTGGAAAGAGCAGGTGAGAAGAGAAGCTTCTGGAGTTTCATTGTTAATAGAAGAGTGCAATTTACAGGCCATCTATTAAGACATAAAGGACTCCTGAACACAATCATAGAGGGATATGTCGAGGGAAAAAGACCAAGAGGAAGACCACGACTGAGGTACATGGATCAAATCGTGAAAGATGTGGGATGTAACACCTATAAAGAAATGAAGAGAAAAGCTGAAAGGCGCACAGAATGGAGACAAGCTGCCATTGTAGCTGTTGCAAACCAATCCTTGGATTGACCACTACAGAAGAAGAAGAAGATCGTGGTCTTACGTGGAAGAATCAATCAAATTTTTGTTGAATAAATATATTAAAATTGACGATGAAAATTGCTTTGAGACTAATGACCTCAGCAGTTGAGTCCCATAGTGCTCAGAGCTCAAAATTGCTTTGATCAGTTCTCCAGTTTAAAAAAATTCATAGCCACATATGATAGAAAATCAGAACCGGCCCATAAGAAGTGATGCAAGTATGTTGAGTCGTGTAACACTGAGAAACAGTTTAGCAAGTTAATTAAAATTGCACAATTCTTATTCGCGTTGCCAGCCGATAATGCTTGTGTGGAGAGGTTGTTGTTCTTAATGGAGGCACAGTGGACAAAGGAGAGAAATAGACTCACTACTGACACTGTAAAGGGGATTGCAATGGTGAAATTGAGTTTTAGAAATTTGAATTGCAAGAACTTTTTTAAATATTTGTGTCAAGAAAAGGAATTTTTAAAAAAGATTCAGTCAAATGAAAAATACGTAGGTGTGTGAGATGTGTGTAATGTTTTTATTTTTTTTCTTATGTAATACATCTAAGAAATAGAAAGTGTCCTCTTTTTTCATCCTAAAATATGGAAAAGTCCTCTTTTTGGCATTCCGAAATCTGGTAACCCTACCCCAGAGTAGCACTTGCAATCTACATCCTGAATTATTTGCTGGATGTACCCCAAGCTCTGTTTCCTTCTACAGTTTTCACCCTCTACAGCTCCCTCTAGTATCGTGAACTTGTTGGTTGGTTGATTCGTGGGAGGGGGGACCAAACAGCGACGTCATTGGTCCCATCGCATTAGGCAAGGATGGAGAAGGAATTCGGCTGTGCCCTTTCGCCGGAACCATCCCTACAATTGCCTGGAGCGATTTAGGGAAATCACAGAGAACCTAAATAAAGATGGCCGGACGCGGGTTTGAACCATCGTCCTTCCGAATGCGATGAAACGTAGTCCCTGATGTCTTAACAGATGTCCTATCATTCTTCCCTTCTTCTTGTCACTGTTTTCTGTTTATTCCTTTCCTCCCCGAACCTACGGAGTACCTCCTCGCTATTTACCTTCCCGTCTCCTCTATATCTCTTTTGTTACGCAACTGTCCCTTCTACAATAACCTATGAAACCTTCCCTTAGGATTTCTATCCCTTGCTTAATAATAACAAATGAAATCCTCCCTTTGAAATTAATTCTCTTTCTCAAACTTCGCATACAAATTTAAATGCTGCTTTCTGATTATTTCGACGAAACATAGAATGTGTCGTCGTCGTGGCCCTCAGTCGTTACCTGCAATAACCCAAAACTGTTCCTTACCTTTTTTTACTGTTACTGGATATCCATCGGACTGCAGCATCGAACTGCGACATGAATATACTTACTCTGTTTTACTATACTCAATTAGCTGCTGGAAGGCTGTCATAGTAAGTGGCTGTACTTATTACCAAAGCTGACGTTATTCTTTAATAGCAAAGCTGACGTTATTCTTTAATTAATTTGACTGAAGTTACGTAACTTTTTCTTGACAACAATAAAATTTTGCAAAGTTTTACGTTGATGGCTTTTGGGATGGATTATAATCAGTAATGCAATATTGTTGGCAAAAATGAATTATATTCTGAATGAAATGATTATACAAACGTTCAAATGGGACTTACTTTTTACAATAATCTTACAACTAGCATTGCGCAAACATACCTTCAGTAGTCTTGAGTTTCTCAAAGAAATAATTCAATAATATTAGTTCTTCTTATGATAATAGTTAGCTGATGTCTCTGTACATCCGTTTATAATCTCTTATAAATCATAGCTGGTGGCTGGCAGACACACCGCTCCTCTCAACCTCTCGCTTCAGATCTGCTACCGACTCGCTTCACATCTCGCTTACTACTGACTTCCTACGAACGCTAAAGTGCGGTTTCTCCCGCCAACAACGCTTTCTGGTGCAGACAATCCCTGCTACCATTACAAAATGTATCAGTGTGCGGTCTTTCCCGCCCTTTTCTTAAAATGTATCCATACGCGGTCTCTCCTGCCCTTTTTAAAATTACATCAATGTGCGGTCTCTCCTGCCGACAATACTTTGGTGCAGACATTCCCTGATACCACAATTATTTCCAACATGACAAATATTAATTATTCCTACTTAAGCCTATTAATAAAATATAAACATCTTTCATAAATCGTGGTTTGACAATAGACAATAGAAATATACTCGTCTTACATCAGTCGTCCTGATTTTCAACAGTCTTCTCTAGCACCATAACACAGCTGCTTCTATTCCCCTCTGTTCCGGTGTTCCCACAATCCATGTCTCACTGCCGTACAATGGGGTGCTCCACATGCTGCACACGTCCGTTCTTAGAATATTCTTCCTCAAATTAAGTCACATTTTGATACTATTGTTGAAGTCACGAACGATGGCGGTCGAGTTTAAGCTTGTATTGCGCACCTATGTCACGTCTACTCCAACAACCGATGAACATTCAGTATGTTCTGAGCGCTCTGCTGTGAATGCCGTAGCTAATGCGAGCATTAAACGTGATAGTACCGAGTCGTTTAGTGAATTTCGATTCCATTTGCTACGAGTTGCTATTGTTGATAGTGGAGGTAAGTGATAAATTCTGCATAAGTAAGTAAGAGACATAATTTGAAGGATATACGCTTTCTCCAAGTGAAAAGCACGCACTTGCCCGTGCCGCTGCTATCGCTTGGAATCGTCAACAAAGGCCGGCCGCTGTGGCCGAGCGGTTCTAGGCGCTTCAGTCCGGAGCCGCGCTGCTGCTACGGTCGCATGTTCGAATCTTGCCTCGGGCATAGATGTGTGTGATGCCCTTAAGTTAGGTTTAAGTAGTTCTATGTCTAGGGGACTGATGACCTCACATGTATAGTCACATATTGTTTAGAGCCATTTCGTCAACACTGCTGTCTCCGCCCGTGACTCGACATGCGCGAAATGCCATCGTTCGTGGCTCGGACTATAGTAGACTTCTCTTGGCCATGAATAACCTTTTCGCAAGGTCTAGTCTGCTTTTAATGTCCTCCTTGCTCTGTTCGTCATGGGTTATTTTGCTGCCTAGCTAGCAGGATTCCGTAGCTTCATCTACTTCGTGATCACCAAATCCTGATGTAAAGTTTCTCGCTGTTCTCATTTTTGCTGCTTCTTATTGCTTTCGACTTTCTTCGATTTATTCTCACTCCATATTCTGTACTCGTTATACTGTTCATTCCATTCAACACATCCTGTAATTCTTCTCGACTTTCACTGAGGATAGCAATGTCATCAGCGAATCTTATCATTGACATCGTTTCATCTTGAATTTTGATCCCACTCTCGAACCTTACATATATTTCCGTCACTGCTTCTTCAATGTACGTATATTGCAGAGTAGGAACGAAAGACTGCATTCCTGTCTTATACCCTTTTTAATCCAAGCACTTAGTTCTTGGTCCTCCGGTCATATTGTTCCCTCTTGGGTCTTGTACATATTGTATAGCAACCGTTTTTCCCTAGAGATTATCGCTATTTTCCTCAGAATTTCGAACATCTTGCACCATTTGACGTTTTTGAACGCTTTTTCGAGGCGACAAATCCTATGAACGTGTCTTGATTTTTGTTCAGTCTAACTTCCATTTTCTAACTTCCATTATCAACCCGCTATATTAGAACTGCCACTCTGGCGCCTTTAACTTTCCTAAAGCCAGACTGATCATCATATAGCACATCCTCAATTTTCTGTTCTATTCTTCTGGTATTAGTTATGTGAGCAAACAGCCATCCATTTGAACCTGCTTGCCGTACTCAAACCTTGGTCTCCCTTCACAATTTTTAACCGCTCCCTCATTTCTCTCTATAGCCAAACTGTAGATTTCTCAGGATGAGTCTTATCAATCAATCCCTTCTTTCACTCGAGATGCTCATAACTTCCTTCTTGTCAATTCATGAAACGTTATACTTCCAATATCCCATCCTAATAATGAACGCAAATTTTCTTGTTAACCAGACTACTGAAACTGCAGTTTAGGGTAATGTACAAGGGTTGGAACTTAAATAGTAGCAACTCTTTATTCACAACCGATACAAAAGAGTTACATGTTTGCACCTGTTACTGTCCTTCAAAGTAGTCACCAGCATTGTGTAGAACCCGTTGCCATGTGGAAGGGGTACTATAACGTTAGCAGACCCTGTTCTGTTGATGGTGCAAATGGAGAGGTGTAAAGTTATGGTGATTCTCGTGTACGACTGTGATGGTGTTATCCTAACACATTACGTTCCTCCACGGCAGACCGTCAATGCACAGTATTACTGTTCGTTTTTGGAGCATCACCTGCGACCAGCTTTGCGAAAGAAGCGGCGACACTTTCTGCGCAACCCACCCATCATTTTTCACCACAATGCACGGGCGCAAGCACCATACTCCCCGGACTTAAGTCCTTGTGACTTTGATTTGATTCCGAACCACTTCGTGGCATTCACTTCAGAACTGTTCCTGAGATTCGATAGGCAGTAGACCGCTCGATTCGCACCATCAACAGAACAGGCTGTGCTAACGGTGTACCACGCCTTCCACATGGCTGGCAGCGGGTTCTACACAACGCTGTTGACTACTTTGAAGGACAGTAACAGGTGCAAACATGTAACTCTTTTGTATCGGTTGTGAGTAAATACTTGCCACTATTGAAGTTCCAACCATCGTATTATCCTGTTGCAAAAGTTCGCAGCCTTTTTGTTTTGCATGTTGCTATTCCGGTTGCTATGGGTATATTTATCGATTGTCGTTTATTATTTGTATTTCACTGTTACTATTTGAGTTTATATATGGTCATTTCGTCGTTTGGAGATAGTGAGGCAGAAATCGGAACATTTCCGACATATTCTTCCGTTTGACTTCAAAAGAAGGGCGACGACAGTGGAGGCAACCAGAAACTTTTGCGCCGTGTGTGGGGATTATGCCATGGGGCTGAGCGCGGCAAGAAAGTGGTTTTCTCGTTTTAAGGAGGATCGTTCTGACATTAGTGTCTCGTCACGTTCAGGAAGAAAAATGGCTCTGAGCACTATGGGACTCAACTGCTGTGGTCATAAGTCCCCTAGAACTTAGAACTACTTAAACCTAACTAACCTAAGGACAGCACACAACACCCAGCCATCACGAGGCAGAGAAAATCCCTGACCCCGCCGGGATTCCAACCCGGCAACCCGGGCGTGGGAAGCGAGAACGCTACCGCACGACCACGAGATGCGGGCGTTCAGGAAGACATTCGGGGTTTGATGAAGATTATTTAAACGCATTAGCCTACAGTGTACTCGAGAACTGACAAATCTGATGAACTGTGATCATTGCACCATTGTGCGACATTTGCATGCAATGGGGAAGGTTCAGAAATCGGGTTACGGGTATCGCATGGTCTAATCAAAACCAAAAGCTCAGCTTGCTCGTCACCAATTGGCTCGTGAACAACACTGGTTGTTCCTTTCCACTATCGTTACTGGTGATGATAACTGGTGTCTTTATGCTAACATAAGGAAAAGAAAGGAATAGTTGAGGGCAGACAAAGCAGCAACTATCCGTACAAAGACCTGCGCATCGACAAACGATAACGTTATGCATTCGGCGCAACAGCGACGGTGTGGAGTACTACGAATTGCTTCCCCGAGGTGTAACTATCACTGGCCGGCCGTGGTTGTCTCGCGGTTCTAGGCGCGCAGTCCGGAACCGTGCGACTGCTACGGTCGCAGGTTCGAATCCTGCCTCAGGCATGGTTGTGTGTGATGTCCTTAGGTTAGTTAGGTTTAAGTAGTTCTAAGTTCTAGGGGACTGATGACCACAGCAGTTGAGTCCCATAGTGCTCAGAGCCATTTTAACCATTTAACTATCACTGCTTACATTTATTGTCGACAACTGCTAAGTTTTTCAGACACAATACAAGAACAACTATCAGAAAGGCTGCGTGAAGTGATGCTACCCCACGATAACGCCCTCCCGCACTCTGCCAGACTGACAAAAAACACTATACAGGAGTAGTGTTGGGAAGTCGTACCGAAAGCAACTTATTCACTTGAACTTGTGCCTTCAGATTTTCACCTTTTTCGTTCTCTATTGAATAGCCTTCAAGGAACTTCCTTTTCGGATGAAAATGCGCTCCAGACGGGACTCGACGATTTCCTCGCCTCAAAACCACGTGATTTCTACAGTCACGGTCTCGAAAAGTTACCGCAGCATTGGCAGGCTGTTGTAAATAGTGAAGGAGAATATATGATTGATAACTGAAGTCTCTGTTATGTCTTTCTGTTGCGTTTATTAGTCTTATGAAAAAACGCTATGTACTTATGCACCAACCCAATAACTGATGATGAAGTCCCATACTCCGTGACAGAGCGTAGGGGAACGATACGGGAGACACGCACCGCCGTACTACGCAAGGTCCTAGTGGAGGTGGTTTGCCGACCGTAATGCGGATGAATGATGATTATGAAGACGACACAAGAACACCCAGTCATCTCGAGGCAGGGAAAATACCTGACCCCGCCGGGAATCGAACCCCGGACCCAGTGCTCGGGAAGCGAGAACGCTACCGCGAGACCACGAGCAGCGGACAGCCGAATAACTAATTAATTTATAAGGATGTTGCGAGTTAGACCTGCCGACGTGTTTAAATCATAATGTTATATGCATAAAACTGCATCTCGTGTTTTCCCTGCTTCAGACGTCGGATGAACTGCGTCCTATTATGACGGCTGTCCGCTTTAATTACACGAATATGCGACGTCTGATTACAGGAGACCCCATTACTTTAGATGCTGTAGCTGAAACTTTTAATTTTGTCGGTGTTCTGAGAGTCACTTCCTTCAATCGTTACGACAGCAGAAAGCGTTTTTCTAAAATATTAAAATATTTGGTACTACTCTTTCAGCCTGCTTTGGTTGTGATCTCCAGTCCAAAGACATCTCTCCAAGCTATTCTGTCCTGTGTTGTTAGTTCCACCACTGTAGCAGAAACTGGACTGCGGCAAAACGTTATTGACATCGGTGATTCCAATGTGGAGACCTGGCCTAGTTTCACCTGAACATTCCACTAATCTACAGGGATGCAGCAATCACTTCACTTTCGGAAACTGTCTAATAAGAAACAAGTCCTATTCTCCAAACATACAATCGTTTCTCTTGTTACATAACCTATTCTCATTGACCATTTATTTCAGATAGAAACTGAGGCAGTGCAAGGAAAGCGAACACAGTCGTCCACCAGTTGGAATACTCAAGGGTGTGCACCCACTGGGTTCCTCGCTGCCTAACAGAAGACCATAAAGGGCAACGAAGGACCATCTGTGAGGAATTGCTTGCGCGATACGAGGCTGATCGGGGCCATGTTTTCTCGAACATCGTCACAGTCGATGAAACATGGGTTCGTCATTTCGAACCAGAAACAAAACGACAATCCGTGGAGTGGCGCTACACGACCGCTTCTCCGAAGAAGAAGTTCAAAGCCGCACCCCTAGCTGGTAAAGCCATAGCGACAGTCTGCTGGGACTCTGAAGAGGTCACACTATTTGATGTCCTCTCTAATGCTGCAACGGCCAACTCTGAAGTGTATTGTGCTTCCCTCAGGAAATTAAAGAAACGGCTTCAGTGCGTTCGTCGCCACAAAAATTCTCCATGACAACGCAGACAAATACGGGCACCAGAGAGGTGCTCTCAAAAATTCATTGAGCTGTTCTTCCTCATCCACCACACAGGCTGGATTTCCCACATTCCGATTTCTATCTGTTGGCCCAATGAAGGATGTTCTCCGAGGGAAGCAGTACATGGATGAGGAGGAGGTTACTGTTGGTGCAAGATGTTGGCTTCGATGTCGACCAGCAAAGTGCTATCCTGCGGGCAGCCACGCCCTCCCAGTAAGGTGGCGAACGGCCGTCATGTTGAAAGGAGATTATGTTGAAAAACAGGATTTTGTAGCCAAAAGGATGGGGAATAATATGGTGTACTGAAATCCTGAATAAAACCAACCCACCTACAGAAAAAATATGTGTTACATCACTTGAACTCTCGACGTACACTACTGGCCATTAGAATTGCTACACCACGAAGATGACGTGCTACAGACGCGATATTTAACCGATAGGAAGATGATGCTGTGATATGCAAATGATTAGTTTTCAGAGCATTCACACAAGGTTGGCGCCGGTGGCGACACCTACAACGTGCTGACACGAGGAAAGTTTCCAACCGCTTTCTCATACACAAACAGCAGTTCACCGGCGTTGCCTGGTTAAACGTTGTTGTGATGCCTCGCGTAAGGAGGAGAAATGCGTACCATCACGTTTCCGACATTGATAAAGGTCGGATTGTAGCCTATCGCGATTGCGGTTTATCGTATCGCGACATTGCTGCTCGCGTTGGTCGAGATCCAACGACTGTTAGCAGAATGTGGAATCGGTGGGTTCAGGAGGGTAATACGGAACACCGTGCTGGATCCCAACGGCCTCGTATCACTAGCAGTCGAGATGACAGGCATCTCATCCTCATGGCTCTAACGGATCGTGCAGCCACGTTTCGATCCCTAACAGATGGGGCCGTTTGCAAGACAACAACCATCTGCACGAACAGTTCGACGACGTTTGCAGCAGCATGGACTATCAGCTCGGAGACCGTGGCTGCGGTTACCCTTGACGCTGCATCACAGACAGGGGCGCCTGCGATGGTGTACTCAGCGACGAACCTGGGTGCACGAATGGCAAAACGCCATTTTTTCGGATGAATCTAGGTTCTGTTTACAGCATCACGATGGTCGCATCCGCGTTTGGCGACATCGCGGTGAACGCACATTGGAAACGTGTATTCGTCATCGCCATACTGGCGTATAACCCGGCGTGATGGTATGGGTTGCGATTGGTTACACGTCTCGGTCACCTCTTGTTCGCATTGATGGCGCTTTGAACAGTTGACGTTACATTTCAGATGTGTTACGACCCGTGGCTCTACCCTTCATTCGATCCCAGCTAAACCCTACATTTCAGCAGGATAATGCACGACCGTCTGTTGCATGTCCATTACGGGCAATTCTGGATACAGAAAATGTTTGACTGCTGCCCTGGCCAGTACATTCTCCAGATCTCTCACCAACTGAAAACGTCTGGTAACGGTGGCCGAGCAACTGGCTCGCCACAATACGCCAGTCACTACTCTTGATGAACTGTGGTATCGTGTTGAAGCTGCATGGGCAGCTGTACGTGTACACGCCATCCAAGCTCTGCTTGACTCAATGCCCAGGCGTATGAAGGCCGTTATTACGGCCAGAGGTGGTTGTTCTGGGTACTGATTTCTCAGGATCTATGCACCCAAATTGCGTGAAAATGTAATCACATGTCAGTTCTAGTATAATATATTTGTCCAATGAATACCCGTTTATCATCTGCATTTCTGCTTGGTGTAGCAATTTTAATGGCCAATAGTGTATATCGTCAATAATAAAATTTTCCAGTTGGCAATTGAAAGGTAAATGAACAACATACAATGCCTCAACTCAATGACGTGTGTCTTAACTGTAGGTACACTTCGCCCGCATCTCGTGGTCGTGTGGTAGCGTTCTCGCTTCCCACGCCCGGGTTCCCGGGTTCGATTCCCGGCGGGGTCGGGGATTTTCTCTGCCTCGTGATGGCTGGGTGTTGTGTGATGTCCTTAGGTTAGTTAGGTTTAAGTAGTTCTAAGTTCTAGGGGACTGATGACCATAGATGTTAAGTCCCATAGTGCTCAGAGCCATTTGAACCATTTTTGAGGTACACTTTACGTAAACTAGTGCAAAATATTTGGTGCCTAATCATCGCTTCTCTTTCAAATGTAAATGCTGCTGATCCAAAATTCGCATAACCTACACAAGAGGTTAACATGTAACAACAATTTTTCAGAAATATGCTAAACAAAAGCCCACTGAACATAGCATAACAAGTGCTCAAACACTCGTGGATAAGCCGGCCGAAGTGGCCATGCGGTTAAAGGCGCTGCAGTCTGGAACCGCAAGACCGCTACGGTCGCAGGTTCGAATCCTGCCTCGGGCATGGATGTTTGTGATGTCCTTAGGTTAGTTAGGTTTAACTAGTTCTAAGTTCTAGGGGACTAATGACCTCAGCAGTTGAGTCCCATAGTGCTCAGAGCCATTTGAGCCACGCGTGGATACATCGAAATAATAAAACGTTGTCTTAAGCGGAATTCGTCTCCAATTATCATACGATAGAGAGTATTTTCCGCCGTATACTTCACAGAGTACAGAAGTGGATTTAGAACCGCGCGTAACTGGCCTTTCACACTTCCCAATTGAAGCGTTATATTTCTAGCGACTGCAAACCGCCAGGAAACGTAGCCGCCTGTCCTCGCAGTGCGAAGGCGACATTCCAGCGGAGGTTACGTAAGGCGCCGACAGGCTGACGACCCTGAGGAATCAGCCACCAGCCTCTTACCCGCCTCTGTCCTCGGTATCGGCCCCGCAAACACTCTCCTGCGACACCTCTGTCTCTCTCCAGTTGCTGTACGACGTGCTAAATGGACATAGTACTGTTCACAGCACCCTAGCCACAGTATCTTTATTTTCATTATTTTTATCCATATCCTTCTGAGAGGAACTCCGCGTAATATTCTTGGTCTGTGAGAGACAGTACACCAGATTTTACATTCCAATCTCATTTTTTTAACATTTTAAATGCGCATCGCGGTTTTACCGTCGTTTACACTGATGGCTCCAAACAGGAGAATTTCATTGGCTGTTCTGTGGTGTTCCCTGATCATGTTACCCGGATTCGCCTCCCTGATGAATATACCGTTTTCGCAGCGGAGCTCCACGCGATCCTGAAGGCACTGGAGCGGATGAATCGTGTTCGGGGCAATCGATTTTTCCTCTGCTCCGATTCTCTTAGTGCCTTAAAATCATTGCAGAATCTGTACCCAACTGAGGAGATGGTCCAGCTGATACACGACCAACTGTACTTGCTTCTACGGCGGGGTAAGGAGGTGTCCTTCTGCTGGGTGCCTGGTCATGTAGGAATATGGGGCAATGAACAGGCCGATCGGGCTGCCAAGGAGGCCTGCAGAGAGCAGGAAGTGGTCCAGTGTCCTGTTCCCTTGCAGTCTGTCATTTCTGCACTCCAAAGGAGGGCATGGAGTTGTGGGAGGAAGAATGGCTGGCGGTGACGGCCAATAAACTGCAGTTGGTGAAGTCAACAACTCGGCCGTGGCGTTCCTCCTGCCGGGTGCTCAGGGGGGAAGAAGTAACCCTCACGCGTCTTCGGATTGGGCACTGTCCTCTCACACATAGTTTTCTATTACGGCGGGAGGATCCCCGGTTTGTGATGCTTGTGGTGTGCACATCTCTGTCTGGCACATTTTAACAGACTGCATTTTATAACGTGATGCAAGGTCAGAAGCACAAGTTGATACGGATCTGCCCTGTGGTTTAGCTAATGATGAGACGTGTGTGTCTAGGGTTTTAAAGTTTTGTGATGTGTCTGGACTGTGGCCTAAACTTTTAGGCTGGAGGTTTTAGTGTATTGCAAAGTGACTGGCTCCTCGCGTTTTCCTTGCGGTTAGCCAGCCACTACCATCTGCTATATTGTTTTAGCTCCCTCTACCACTTTCTTCCTGGGTTGTCCATGTTTTACTGCTGGCGGCATGCTTCGTCCCACGCTTCGGTGTGGATAGGCACATATTTTTCCAAGCTGGTTTCCTGTGTCTTACGTTCTGTTTTATCTTATTGTTCTGAGTCTTTTGACACCCATCTCAATCTGTTACTGAGCGAGCGCTAAAGACCTTGCCGTCGTGCGCCCTTAAAACCCTATCCATCATCATCATCATCATCATGTAAAACACAATGATGCCCCAGTCGCAGGCTAATTGTTGCCTGCCGCCTAGAAATGCTCACCCTCGTAATATGGAGCAGTGGCCAAGCGACGTGTGCAATTACCTAGAGGCTGTGGCATCTGTGGGACTGGAATTCCTGTTTTAGCAGCTACATGCGAACGTATCGGTGATTCTGAATCAGTCAGCTGTGCTGTTGCGTTCGCGAGGTGACACCATCATTGACGGAAGAAACGGCTGTACGAAGGTCAGGATGAAGCACCGCTTCCATAGTCTGGACGTAGGTTGAGAATGTGTAACGTAACGGAATGGGACGATACATAACGAAGATCGCGATATACTTCATATCGTAATAACCGATACTAAGTCCTATGTATACGCAAACTTATATAACTAAATGGGCACACATTGTAACGATATTACTTGACTGAATCAATGAAACAATGAAACTGACAAGGGAATGGTCAAACTTGTCATACCGAAACATGTATTGCTTTTTTAGCACTGTTATTTAACAGTGCAAAACGTCCGTATGCAAAATTGTAGCTGCTGACATGAACTGGAAGTCACCTAAAAAAAAAATCACGAACATGGTTGTGTTTCCTGCTTGGCACTTGCAGTGACGGTTGGCCACCCCTGCAAATGGCGAGTCGCGGGCGCTGTGCGCATGGTCGGGAAGAGCGGCCGGCGTTCACTAAAGAGGAATATCGCTGCACGGTTTTGGTGGAAAGGGGAAACGAATATTCGTTTCTGTGGCATGCACGACATTTTAATTTCTGGTACGTATTTCGAAACATACCGTCCTGAAACTGGTTAGAGATGTGAAAGATGTTCTGTACATGTTCATCTGTACTCCGCAAGCCACTTTACGGTGAACATTCAATCTCCCCTCACAGGTGATGGCGAACCCTGTAAATGTTTTGCTGCCTGCCATGGAGATATACCACAGACGCCAAATGAAGCAATCAACAAAATGGCTCTGAGCACTATGGGACTTAACATCTATGGTCATCAGTCCCCTAGAACTTAGATATACTTAAACCTAACTAACCTAAGGATATCACACAACACCCAGTCATCACAAGGCAGAGAAAATCCCTAACCCTGCCGGGAAGCGAACCCGGGCGCGGGAAGCGAGAACGCTACCGCACGACCACGAGCTGCGGACAAGCAATCAACAGAAAACACGCGTGCGACATGGTTGTTAATCTTCTAGACGAGCATGTAAATGGCGCAGACATGTGGCTAGAAACAACTGAAACACTCGATATTGCAGACTGTGAATCTACAGACGGCGAAGACACCGACGAAAGTTGCACTCATGAAGACTCTTCGAGTGATAGTGCCACGTACCATCATCAATTATCTCCGAAAGTAACACCAGCAACTACAATTACCTTATCAGACAAAGAAAAAGCGGTGACGTATTGGTTGAACGAAAGTGGTAAGAAACGCCTACGTGTCAGTACTGTTCAAAATAAGTATCACTTTGTCCGTTCTGAACGTGAATTGTATAGATGGACAAAGGAAGTCGCTGGACGACGTAAGAGTCGACTGGAAATTGCAACGGAGATAAATGCGCGACTTTTTGAGCTATTTACCGTAGTGTCAGCGATACAACTTTGCGTGATTGGGCGTTAGAGACTGCCAACGCGATAGGCGCTAAAGAATTTACAGCTTCTCAAAGTTGGATTAGTCGCTTCAAAAGATCACATAAAATTTTGGCAAGAAAAATAACAAAATTTGTATCGAGAAACAGGTCGGAAAATGAAGTGACACAAATCGAAATGATAGAAGCTTTTCTTACGAATGCAAAAAATAAGATCGCTAGTTTTAGTGAATGGTAAGTGTACATTGTAGATCAGTCAGGTTTTCAAAAAGAAATGCGTGCGAAAAGAACACTGTCATTCAAACATATTGAGGCGATTGCGCAGTCCACGACTGCACTCACCCATTCATACACTATAATGCCCATAATTAGTCTGGATGGTTCATTGCTGCCTAAACTATATGTGTATCTTCAAGAACCAACTGGACGTTTTGGACCACGTGTCAAAAGAACAATGTTCTACGCAAACAGTCTTGTGGTAGACGCATCGAAGTCTGGAAAAATGGGAAATGAAAACGTTACACTTTTCATGCGTCATGCTTTTCTTCCGTTGTGCGGGAACAAATCTCTTCTCCTTCTAGATTCGTGGTCAGGTCATAAAAGGTCTGATTCATTAAAAGCTGTATTTCGAGCCCACCCTGACAAAGAAGTAGAGATACTTCAGATTCCACCCGGCACGACGAACGTAATTCAACCTTTAGACAGAGAATTTTTCAGTCAGTGGAAGGCATTTTACAGAAAACTAACAGAGAAAATTATTGTGTGCAGATCACTGCAATTTCCTGTCTATCACCGTGACAATATTCTCAAGCTGCAATCAGTAGTACATTATCAATTTTCCTCCCCACGGTTTCAGAATTTGATTAAATATGCGTGGCACTCCTCTAAATATACTGATACTAGGCCTGATTCATTCCTAACACCAGCCCAGTTTTGTCTACGGACATCTAACAACGTCTGTGATTCGCAGGGCTGTCATATGTCGTCATTGCTTGTATGTTCTTGGTGCACAAAAAAACATGTGTTTTGAACATTGTATCAATATTTCGCATTTATCGGTAATTACAAGAAATAAAATTTGGACGTGTTCTAAACCGTATATTTATTTGTGTATATTTCATAGCTATTTGGAAAGAATGTTGTAGATAACATATCAGCCATATTTGTCAACGAATGTTTAATTATCATACGATCGCTTTCAGTGGGGGAATCAGCTCTCTCACTGCTGTCACAAGAGAGCGGCGGTAGCTAACGCCACCTTGTCCCTAGATGGCGTTGGTATAACGTAGCGAGAGAGGTCAGGGTTGTACAAGAGGCAGTTATAAGCGCGGAAACCAAAAAATGGCTCTGATCACTACGGGACTTAACATCTGAGGCCATCAGTCCCCTAGAACTTAGAACTACTTAAACCTAACTAACCTAAGGACATCACACACATCTATGCCCGAGGCAGGATTCGAACCTGCAACTGTAGCGGTCACGCGGTTCCAGACTGAAGCGCCTAGAACCGCACCGCCACACCGACCGGCGCGCGGAAACCATGCGACAATAATGTCTTACTTCATAAAATTGTTTACAGTTTTCCAGGTCATGTCAACAGCTAAAATTCTGCATACAGACTTCTTGCAATGTTAGCTCACAGTGGTAAAAAAAACAAGCAACACAGGTTTCGACATGACTAGTCTGACCATTCCCTTGTGAGCCGTTCTCCGGCTCGTGTTTGTGCCGTTGACAGTTTGGCGTCGTGTATTCGGATTGTGACCTCTCGTTTTCTTAGTGCATTCACTGGCGCCACTACGTTTGCTCGCTTTGTCTGTCCGTGAGTGGCAGCAGCGGCGTTATCGATAGCGAGTACTGTGGTGCTATCTTGTGAGCGACCTCAAGTATTTCCGGTCGTCGTGTGTCCGAGTTCGGAGCAGCAGTGAGGCCCGACAGCACCAGTACTCGCCGAGGGAGCTGGCGATATATCCACTGCCCGATGGAAGGATGTGGTCGCGAGAGTGCACCACCACGTCGAGGTCCGGATTCAGCGAGTTTAAGTTGAATGGATCGTTATATTCGAGTAGTGCAACCTTCACTTGTGTGTGCGTCCGTCCGTCGAAGTGATCTCATGCCATCAAGCTGTCAGTTGTCGGTTTTGTACTCCGACGTTTCCCATGCCTGACTTGATTGCCAACGACCGATAGTTGGTCGTCTCATTGGACGACGTGTATCTGGTCTTTCTGTGTTCTTAACGTTCATGTCTACGTCCAATTCGTCTTGTTGCTGTATAGTGACTGTTTTAGCATTTTCTGAGTTGTTTGTGAAATTGTTTTTTGCTGTTCCATATGCATCTAGTCAGATTTTGAATAGGCAGTTTGGTCTTAACCCTGTCTGTGTACTAGGATTTGGTGGAGCCAGCTTGTGTAATTAAACGCTTGTCATTTGACGATGCTAACTGTTATTCTATCGTGGTATTGGCTATCGCATCTTGGTGGACTTTGCGAATGTGTTGGTCGGCGTTTAAGCTGTCATTAGTTTGAGTTGCCATCCCGTTAACCCTCTATTGCCCAAATTATTATTTCCTGTAGAAGAAAATATTTATATGCACAGAATGTTAGAGAATAATGTATTTAACACATATCAGGTGAATTTTTGTTTTTGAAAAAAATTATTTTTTAAAAATAGTTCTGTGACTCTGAGGTCACAGTGGGCAGTTACATTGTTTGTGTATAAAGCAGCCATATTGTAACACTCAAGTCACACTGGTCAAGAAAGAAATAACGATCCTAATGCGAAATATAACGATAAAATTTGACGTGACTTCAGAGTCACGGTGGGCAGTAGAGGGTTAAGTGAGCATAACTCTTGGCTGCCTGTCTCACCACTTACGCAGCTGTAGGGACTTTTCTCAGGTCGATCCTTGGAGCACTGTCTGTGGATCACTCCCTTCTTTATTTGGTCTGATTGTGTCAATTGTTTAAAAATAATATTTTGTTTAAATTATTCCTATTGCTTGTGGCCTTCAGCCGACAAATAATTTTAATTCTTCTTAATAAAGCCTTCGGCCGTCAGTGTAGATTGTGTTGCAGTCAATTTTTTAATGGCCTTCAGCCAACAAATAATTTTGAATTCTTTCGTAATAAGGCCTTCTCCCGTCAGTGTAGCTTGTGTTACAGTCAATATTTTTAAATTGATTGTTTTTAAAAAATTATTTCATTAAATAAAGTGTTCATGTTTACTGTGCAACGAACGGTAACTGATCAGGCCCCGTCCACACCTTTTCCTGCTTTTCCTAAGTGCCACGTTTCAGAAACTAAGGTGCCTGAATCTAAATAATAATGAAATAAAGTAAAATTATGAAGAAATGTAGTTTCCATTCGAAAATATCTGTAACGAAGGCTTACAAATGTTAAAACTTGTGTTTACAAAATCTGATTGTAATTAGGTTTGGATGTACGTAGAGATCCAGGATTTATGTTATTAGGTTTACAACTTTGATTTCGCCGTTTTGTCTCAGAGTTCAAGGTTTTAGTGTGAAAAACTTACAAAACATTTACGATTAAAAGTATTGGTCATCTCTGGCCACTACTTTCTTCCATCTTTCGGGCAGCACACAAAACCCGCGGATGTAGAACAGAGTGTCTTTTGAGGAGATCTATGAACTGATCCAATTTTGCACTTGTTCATACGACCAGAAGAGCTGTTCAGTCAGGCTATCTGCCTTTGATTGAAAGAGATGATGCCAGAGGGAGCAATGTCAGGAGAATACGGCGTGTGGGGTACGACTTCCCATTTAAGCGTTTCCATGTATGTTTTGACGGGTTTTGCGATACTGGGTCGAACATTGTCAAGCTACAAAACCACCTTCTCATCTCTATCGTCGTAGTGTGGCCGTTTGTCTTTCAGCGCTCGCCTCAAACACATTAATTTCTTTCGATAACGATTTCCTGTGATTGTTTCCATCGGTTTCAGTTGCTTCGAAAACCTTCTCTCTTTCACCGCCCTGTCGGTCTTAGACGTCAAAATCTGCGTTCCTAAAGCGTTGAAACTATTCTCTGCATGTTCTTTCAGTAACAGGTGCTTATCGTAGGTATTACTCAGCATTTTATGAGCCTCAACCGCACATTTCTTCATGTTAAAGCAGAAAGATAAAACTTCCCGCGAATGACGAGAACACACTCAATCGAGATGCAATCACAAATCGATTAATATTTTAATGGTGTTATGTTTGCAAATGCCTAAACTTATTGCATGACATTTGCAGCTACTGCCATCTATTGTAAAACGGCGGAAGCACAGTCGTGTACCTAACAGTATCAGAATCATACTTGTATTTAAAAAGCTGTAAACATTTCTATATCAGACATTATTGTGGAAAGATACTACCGCATTCTGACGATGATAACTTTATTGTTTGGCCACGTTAATTATTCTGAAAAAATCGTAACAAATTGTAAATCCAAATTCTGTAACTTAGTTTGGAAAACCATTCAGTTTTTAATTGTAAACTTCAAAATTACTCTTTTAAACAATGAATGTAATTGATTATTGTGACGTATATAAGGATCTGTGGCAGTATCCCTGGCATCGCTAGTATTGTCGCAGATTCTGTTGGGTCCATGTTACGCCATCTTTGTGATGCGAATAAATAAGTTAGTAAGCACATTTTTTAGTTTCAGCCGGCCGGCTGACTGTCTGCAAGCGACTCGAAGGGGCATGCGTGACTTTCAAATGAGGACTCCATACAGACTTTCGCAATGCGAACATCGGTAGTCACTACTTGCCATTAGTAACATCCAACCATCATCTGAGAATGTGGAGCAGTTGCTTCGAAGAAAGAATATAGGATACACAAAAAGGAGATCCGGTGGCAGGCCCGATCGCCATATTCTGAACGTAGCCTCAGGGAAAGCCTGAAGAGGAACACAAGCGGCGTTGTTACGGATACTTCATTTCGATTTAAGGTACCAGCAGTACGGCTGAAGTTTCTGTGATGCCAAAACACGCCTGTATTTGTAGGGTTGCACGGATAAAGTGCACCTTAATTTTTCATCGAGAAAATAGTGCAACTTTATTTTCGGACCAGTATAAGACATGATCAAAAAGTTTCCGTCTGAGGGCACTGTTGCAGCGTATATGAAACGTAGAGCGACTCCGATGCGGGTGTACAAGCACCGAAATGTAGGCAACGGATTAACGAAGCATTCGTCTATTTCCATCGTGCGTGTGTTAAATGCGGAAATGTGAACTATGGCACGTTATTACCAAATGCTTCCAAATAGGACCAATGTGCTGCTGTTTTTTTCTTGGCTGTCGTAGGACACTGTGAATATCCCGAGTTCCGTAAATAAATGTCTGCAAGGTGATGTTGGGTGGGCTCCAGCTATTATCCTGATTCCACGCTTTTGTGCAATGAATACTTTCTCTCTTAATGACGAATTGCCCCAAAATATGATGCCATGTGAAAGTAGTTAATGAAAACAGGGATAGTAGGCTAATTTACTGATATGTTTATCACAAAAATTTGCAATAACCCTAATAGCATAAGTGGCTTAACCTAACCGTTTCAGCAGATCATCGATGTGTTTCTTCCAATTCAATTTCTCATCAATGCACATACCCAGAAATTTTGAGTATTCTACCTTAGCAACAGACTTCCCTTCATAGTCTATATTTATCAATGGTGTTACACCATTTACTGTACAAAATTGTATAAACTGTGTTTTCTCAAAATTTAGTGAGAGTCCATTTGCAGAGAACCACTTAATAATTATCTGAAAGACGTTATTTGCAATTTCCTCAGCTGTCGGACGAGGATGTGTAGCAGGCAGTTAGGGACTTCTTCAGAGTATTTTCCCAAACAGGTATCTACAAACTGGTGCGTTGCTGACATGATTGCCTCGCTATTCACGGCGATTTCATCCGATTGGCATACTGATTCTGAACTGTACGGCTTTCGAACGTAAACTTTTCGGTCGTCATTTATAGTACAGTAGGAAATATCCCTTGCCACACAACTCGTAGTGCTTCCCAGAGTATAGATGTAGATTTACATGATGTTAATAAGCTGAAATGAATCAGCACAATCGGACAGACATGCACAACGATGTCAGGAAAGTAGGAAGGCTACAAAATTCCCTAGACAACGGCAAGCCCAAGCGGGCGACCATGAAGGAGGTAATTAGTAATAAGCTTCTTTAACACAACATCACGGTACGTACCTCAGGTCACTGGATTCAACTGCCTGATGGTACATGATACCATTGTGTACACAACACAATCACTGTTTTTCTTTTTAAGTCTTCTGACTGGTTTTGATGCGGCCCCCTTCACCTCAGCGTAGCGCTTGGAACTTACGTCCTCAATTATTTGCTGGATGTATTCCAAACTCTGTCTTCTTCCACAATTCTTACCCTCTACAGACCCATCTAGTATCCCACAGGTGATTCTCTGATGTCTTGACAGATGCTCTAGCATCCTGTCCCTCCGTATTGTCAATGTTTTCCATTCATTCCTTTTATCTTACCGATTCTGAGCTCGCATAAAGGGTATCTTGTCAGCAGTAGTTGCATTTATGACGTATTGAAGCCGGCGGATGTGACCTATCTTCGGTGTCTCCGTCACTTTACCTTTCAACAAGACAACACAAGGAGGCATGTTGCCCGTGCGTTCCTGATCTACCTTGACACGGATAGTTTTCCGGCTGCTGTCTTCTATCGAGCAGATTCTATACATCTCTCGCCCATTGTAAAAATCTAGCCATTGGATGCTGCAAGACTGCTGTGTCGCTGCTCGCCAGCCATTTACGACTGGGGAATTCTGTAAGGTAAGATGCAATGGCGTATCCGTATTTGTCACCCAAGCTCAGACTCAAGACTCACAAGGGGACCATCACACTTGAGTCGTAGGTAGGTTGCTCAGGGACCTATTCTGAGTACCTGCCCAGAGGATTTTCATGCAACGGCCTTTACTATCCGTGATAACCGATGTTGAAGTCTTATGTTTACCTCCTACAACCGTTCCGTTCGTCGTGTTCTACCGAGCTAACGCAGTGTAGCGCCTAAGGTTCTCAGCTATCAGGCTGGTGGTTGGCGCTACAGGTTCAAACCCTGCCCGTGGACCTTTCATCGCCCAGAATATGATTAAACAGAATATGTCACGCAAAATTATTCCAAAAATAGTCATTTTAGCCCTAGTAACTTTATTAATCAATTACGAGGGTGAGTCAAATGAAAACCTTAAATTTCTAATAACAAATCGAAATTTCGCACCGTTATCCTGTAAGTTGGTAAGCGTGCTACAAACAGCGTGCAGAATGCCCTGTAGGTGGCAGCATAGTGCAGATGCACGCATACCGTCGCAGAATCAGTATAAAGATGGCCGCCCCACTTGCGACTTGCACCAGGGAAGAACAGCGTTCTGTTATTTTTGCGTAGTGAAGGTGTGAAACCTAATGAAATTCATCGACGAATGAAGGTTCAGTATGGTGATGCATGTTTGTCACAACAGCAAGTCTACGAATGGAGTAGGAAGTTCGCAAATGGTGTGACTTCAGTGGAAAATGCTCCTTGCCCAGGTCAGGCACAACGAGTTGTGACTCCACAGAACATTGCAGCAGTTGAAGCCATAGTGAAGGAAAACCGTCGAGTGACACTGAATGACATTGCAGCATGTTTACAGATTAGTCATGGGTCAGCACACCACATTGTGCATGATGGGCTCCAGTTGCACAAAGTGTCTGCAAGATGGGTGCCACGGCAACTGACTCCTGAAATGAAAGAACGACGTGTTGATGCTTGTGAAGAACTTCTTCGGCGCTTTGAACGAGAAGGTGATGGCTTCCTTGCAAGAACAGTTACTGGGGACGAAACCTGGGTTCACTTCCAGCAACCAGAAACGAAGAGAGCGAGCAAAGAAGCGCCATTCCTCATCACCAAAACCAAAGAAGTTTCGAACAGAACCATCAGCAGGAAGGTTATGCTGGCTCTCTTTTGGGACGAAAAAGGCGTAATTTTGGAGCATTAGATCCCTAGAGGGACCACTGTGACCAGTGCATCGTACACAGATCTCCTAAAAATCATCTGCGGCCTGCAATCAAATCAAAGCGACGTGGATTGCTGTCAGCAGGTGTCCTTTTGCAACATGACAATGCAAGGCCCCACACTGCCCGTACAGCAGTTGCTACAATCACAGACCTGCATTTTGAGTGTCTTCCTCACCCACCATACTCACCAGACCTTGCTCCAAGTGATTTCCAAATGTTTGGACCACTCAAAGACACAATGGGAGTAAAGAGGTACGCCACGCGGTGCATGAGTGGTCGCGCAGACTACCAAAAGAATTTTTTTTTTCTAAAGGAATTTATGCACTTTGTAAGCGCTGGAGGACTTGCATTGAGCGTGGGGGAGATTATGTTGAAAAGTGATACAGATTTGTACCACGTCTGCACAATAAATAATATTTTTTTAAAAATATATAAGGTTTTCATTTGACTCACCCTCGTACAACAAAGTTGTTTCAAATGTGTATTCCTGTTGTTACAGACTACAGAACAGTGTTAATCGCTCTCGCTTGCAGTGCAAGAACAGAACCCGGGACTGCTGTTGTCGTAGAAGCAACGAAAGCACAAAGTCCTAGAGCACAACGCACATTTGATGAAACCTACTGTTTTGCTGTCGCACGTATTTTACAGAAGCGATACCGGAAAAAACAGGTCATTTGAGTTCAGAAAGATTATTCTTTCTTCGATCAACTGCGATGCGAACGATGCGTATTTGCTTGTTCCTGTGAAAGCAGGTGCACTAATTTGATACAGAATTAAATAATATATTTTCGTGTAATCTTCCCTCAAAACGATTTCTCTATTAGTCTTCAGAAAGTGAGGAGCATTTAGAATTTTTTTGTGAAAATTTTAATCTAGCTGTAAAAGTAAACATGACGTTGTAGCCGTTAACTTAACCCCTGCGTTACGCTCGACGAACGCTACGAGTGTAAGAGGTACGCATTGAACCTCAACATTAGTTTTCTCGGAAAGTAGAGGCCGTCCCATGAAAAGCCGCTAGCCAGGTACTCTGACAGGTCCCTCTGCAACATGCCTGAGACTCTTCAGAATTCGCGATCAATAGGTCTGATGGTCTCCTTGTCAGCGATACCACGAGCACCTTTGAAAATGTCCACCGCAGCTCAGGACAAAACGTTAGCAACAATAAAGGTTCATGCACGGCGACCAAACAACCCGGAAGTCTCACCATTAACTACACTACTGGCCATTAAAATTGATACACCAAGACAAAATGCACATGATAAACGGAGATTCATTGGACAAATATATTATACTAGAACTGACATGTGATTACATTTTCACGAAATTTGGGTGCATAGATCCTGAGAAATCAGTACCCAGAACAACCACCTCTGGTCGTAATAACGGCCTTGATACGCCTGGGCATTGAGTCAAACAGAGCTTGGATGGCGTGTACAGGTACAGCTACCCATGCAGCTTCAACACGATACCGCACTTCATCAAGAGTAGTGACTGGCGTATTGTGACGAGACAGTTGCTCGACCACCATTGACCAGACGTTTTCAATTGGTGAGAGATCTGGAGAATGTGCTGGCCACGGCAGCAGTCGAACATTTTCTGTATCCAGAAAGGCCCGTACAGGACCTGCAACATGCGGTCGTGCATTATCCTGCTGAAATGTAGGGTTTCACAGGGATCTAATGAAGGGTAGAGCCACGGGTCGTAATACATCTGAAATGTAACGTCCACTGTTCTAAATGCCGTCAGTGCGAACAAAAGGTGACCGAGACGTGTAACCAATGGCACCCCTTATCATCACGCCGGGTGATACGCCAGTATGACGATGACGAATGCACGCTTCCAATGTGCGTTCGACCGCGAGTCACCAAACACGGATGCGACCATCATGATGCTGTAAACAGTACCTAGATTCATTCGACAAATGACGTTTTGTTATTCGTGCACCCAGGTTCGTCGTTGAGTACACCATCGCAGGCGCTCCTGTCTGTGATGCAGCGTCAATGGTAACCTTAGCCATAGCCTCCGAGCTGATAGTCCCTGCTGCTCTAAACGTCGTCGAACTGTTCGTGCAGATGGTTGTTGTCTTGCAAACGTCCCCATCTATTGACTCAGGGATCGAGACGTGGCTGCACGATCCGTTACAAAATGGCTCTGAACACTATGGGACTTAACATCTGAGTTCATCAGTCCTCTAGACTTAGAACTACTTAAACCTAACTAACCTAACGACATCACACACATCCAAGCCCGAGGCAGGATTCGAACCTGCGACAGTAGTGGTCTCGCGGTTCCAGACTGTAGCGCCTAGAACCGCTCGACCACCGCAGCCGGCTGTAATGCATTGCGAATACATAGAAAGAAGGATCCTTTATTGTACATTATTGTCACATAACTGAGACAGTAATGCATTTGCACGTAATTTCACTACAAGCCGCTTGTGTGGAACAGCGTCAAAACCGTTGCCAATAGCACTTAACAAATGGTTCAAATGGCTCTGAGCACTATGCGACTTAACTTCTGAGGTCATCAGTCGCCTAGAACTTAGAACTAATTAAACCTAACTAACCTAAGGACATCACACACATCCATGCCCGAGGCAGGATTCGAACCTGCGACCGCAGCGATCGCGCGGTTCCAGACTGAAGCGCCTAGAACCGCTCGGCCACGGCGACCGGCGATCTGTTACACCCATGCGGATAAGATGCCTGTCATCTCAACTGCCAGTGATACCAAGTCGTTGGGATCCAGCACGGCGTTCCGTATTACCCTCCTGAACCCACCGATTCCATATTCTGCTAACAGTCACTGGATTTCGACCAACGCGAGCAGCAATGTCGCGATACGATAAACCGCAATCGCGAGAGGCTACAATCCGACCTTTATCAAAGTCGGAAACGTGATGGTACGCATTTCTCCTCCTTACTCGAGGCATCACAACAACTTTTCACCAGGCAACGCCGGTCAACTGCTGTTTGTGTATGAGAAATCGGCTGGAAACTTTCCTCATGTCAGCACGTTGTAGATGTCGCCACCGGTGCCAACCCTGCGTGAATGCTCTGAAAAGCTAACCATCTGCATATCACAGCATCATCTTCCTGTCGATTAAATTTCGCATCTGTAGCACGTCATCTTCGTGGTATAGCAATTTTAATGGCCAGTAGTGTAAGACCGGTCGTGAAGGGCTTCATTGGATGAATGCCCACCGCGGTGACATGCCGTGGTGCTCTCTTGGCACTTCCCGTGAGGATGTAAGCTTCTGACTCTACTGATAGAAGGTCACATTAAAGATAAGAGGTGTAATTAGAAAATAGATGTAGGTTTTACTTAATTTCATATAAATAGTTTATAATGCATATTTTGAAGTAGATCAGTAAAATACATATATTCATATAGGAACACGGATTGTATTATAAAATTGTGATATACCTCGTGTTCTCCATGCAGGAGTTAGCGCGATTTACCACTATACAGTAAACATTACGCACGATGTCAAATAAATGACATAATAAAATGAAATAATATCTGTTCGGATACTTGTCTTGTTTGGAAACAATCCTGTTTCTTGACTGTAACCACGTGTCGTGACTATACTATTCTGCACGACAGAGCGAACATTTTCTCTGTCTTCTTGAGTGCTAGTTCCATGGGCGACTGTTATCCTCTATATAGCGTTAATATGACCGTTCCGAACCCACTGAGTCCATAATTATCGTGGGATCCTGAGTAAAGTTGTAAAACTAGTGTAAAAAACCCATTCAAAAGTCAATATCGCACAAAACATTTATTTATTCAAGACAACGATTTCGACAGTCTTAGCTGTCATCTTCAGCTCTTAAACACAGTTTGTAGTAAAGCACGTTCATTTTACGCCGAACCTCATGCACAAGATGTCAAGTGGATAAAACTCAGCATATTATAAACGTTTGTCATCGTTAAATTATAATGTGCTGAGTTTTATCCACTTGACATCTTGTGCATGAGATTCAACGTAAAATGAACATGAACTGCTAAAAAAAAAAGTTTAACACCTGAAGATGACAGCTAAGACTGTTGAAACCGGTTGCCATGAATAAAAAATATATTTTTTGAGAGTACTGATGTTCATGTTTAGAGCATATCCTACGATCAGCTTAGAGACAGAATAGAGACAGAAGTGATGACACTTTCTGCAGTAACTGAACATCATTTTTCAGAACAATGCTCAAGCACGTTCAGTGCAAGCTGTTACTGATTTGTTTGGTTGATGAGGCTGCTATGTGCTATACCACCTACTGCACTCCGCTGACTTAAGCCCTCGTAAGTTCAACTCGATTTCTAAACTGAAGGAAACACTTCATGGCATTCGCTTCAGTACTGCTACAAATACGTCGGGCGATAGACCGCGCCGCTCGAACTGTCAACACAACTGGCACTGCTAAGAGTATCCTACGACTTCCATATCGCTGGCAATGGGTTATACACAATGCTGGTGACTACTTTGAAGGTCAATAAAATTTTGAAACTTATCTATTTTGTACTAGCTGTAAATAAATAATTGTCACTATTAAAGTTCCAACCCTCGTAATTCCACATTGTGATTATATTTAGGGCAGCCTTTAGTTTCTCCATTGACACACGTAGTTCTCAAATTCCTGTCACAAATTTCTGGGACTTGTAGACCAGAGTGTCTACATAATACACTCCTGCTCATAAATTAAGGATAATTCAAGAATGTGGTGCCACGCAACGTGGCACTACACAAAACTGGCGCTAATAGCATAGGCACATAGGAAACATATGCGACACAGATCTGTTAAGTCCACGGTATTGGTGATAAGTGGAGAAAACCGTCCCGAAACACATGTGCTACAAAACGCCACAGTTTCCTGCGCATGTACCCCGACATAAGTATAGGATATGATCACCATGCACACGTACACAGGCCGCACAACGGGTTGGCATACTCTGTGTCAGGTAGTCGAGCAGCTGCTGGGGTATAGCCTCCCATTGTTGCACTAGTGGCTGTCGGAGCTCCTGAAGTGTCCTAGGAGTTTGAAGACATGCAGCGATACATCGACCGAGAGCATCCCAGACGTGCTCGATAGGGTTTAGGTCTGGAGAACAGGCAGGCCACACCATTTGCCTGGTATCTTCTGTTTCAAGGTACTCCTCCCCGATGGCAGCTCGGTGGGGCCGTGCCTTATCATCCATCAGGAGGAAGTTGGGACCCACTGCACCCCTGAAAAGGCGGACATACTGGTGGAAAATGACGTCCCGATACACCTGTCCTGTTACAGTTCCTCTGTCAAAGACATGCAGGTGTGTACGTGCACCAATCATAATCCCACACCACATCACCAAACCACGACCTCCATACAGGTCCCTTTCAAGGACATTAAGGGGTTGGTATCTGGTTCCTGTTTCACGCCAGATGAAAACCCTACGAGAATCATT
Organism: Schistocerca nitens; assembly: GCF_023898315.1. Taxonomy (NCBI): domain Eukaryota; kingdom Metazoa; phylum Arthropoda; class Insecta; order Orthoptera; family Acrididae; genus Schistocerca; species Schistocerca nitens. Next base: position 302,433,369 of record NC_064617.1, read on the forward strand.
GTTCAGACTATACCTGGACTCGTCCGTGAACATAACCTGGGGCCACCGTTCCAATGACCATGTACTGTGTTTTTGACAACAGGCTTTACGGGCTCTCCTGTGACCAGGGGTCAGTGAAATGCACCTTGCAGGTCTCCGGGCGAGTAAAACATGTCTATTCAGTCGTCTGTAGACTTTGTGTCTGGAGACAACTGGGCTGCAGTAAGGTCCCGACCAAGGTTACCTGCAGTACTCCGTGGCCGTCTGCGGGCACTGATGATGAGATATCGGTCTTCTTGTGGTGTTGTACACTGTGGACGTCCCGTACTGTAGCGCCTGGACACGTTTCCTGTCTGCTGGAATCGTTGCCATAATCTTTAGATCACACTTTGTGGCACACCTGCTGTGTTTGACCAGCCTCCAGTCGCCGTAGTATTCTACCCCTCACAACGTCTTCAATTGTGTTCTTTGAGCCATTTCAACACACAGTCACCATTAGCACGTTTGAAAACGTCTGCACACTTACTTGCAGCACCGTACTCTGACATGCACCAACACACCTGTGCGCATGTGGACTGCTGCCAGCGCCACCGTGCGACGAGCGCAGATCAAATGCACCGGATGGTCATACCCCGAGGTGATTTAAACCCACAAACCGCCCACCAGAGCGTTGTTTCATCATGTATCACCATTAACCTCAATTAATGTGCATGACTGTCTTTTGAATAGAAATTCATGTCCAGAAACGTATTGTATAACTCGTCCATTTCTGCTTGAGGAATGGAATTAGGCGTGACGCAGTACAGTTATTAGATAACATTTCGAAAGGAAACATACTGAAACATCCATTTATCACCTAAGCACATTTGTTTGTATTGATACCTACACATTACGTGTTTACATAAGTAAAGAAGGGAACAAGAATCCACCATACGGAACAATAGTAATGCATTACAACAGCGGCTCGATGTGGCGAGCACCGATGTTGTTCAGACATTGTACCTGCGACGCACGTTCTGGTACACACCATCCCAGCTGGTGTCTCTTCAGTTTCTACTTCAGCAGCCTCAAATGGTGCCAGCAGATCTTCCTCTGTCACTACGGGGTCTCGTAGCAAGGCAGGCGGTAAGTGAGACCGGGTGACCGTCTGACGCAGTACACGTCATCCTGTCCACCCTATTGCATACCACGACGAGCAGCTCATCTCTTTCCCTCAGCAGACGTGGACGCGTTGCACACCTGAATTAAAGCCGTCGTAGGACGGATACAGTACTATTCCGGACATACACTACTGGCCATTATAATTGCTACACCACGAAGATGACGTGCTACAGACGCGAAATTTAACCGACAGGAAGAAGATGCTGTGATATGCAAATGATTAGCTTTTCAGAGCATTCACACAAGGTTGGCGCCGGGGGCGACACCTACAACGTGCTGACATGAGGAAAGTTTCCAACCAGTTTCTCATACACAAACAGCAGTTCACCGGCGTTGCCTGGTGAAACGTTGTTGTGATGCCTCGTGTAAGGAGGAGAAATGCGTACCATCACGTTTCCGACATTGATAAAGGTCGGATTGTAGCCTATCGCGATTGCGGTTTATCGTATCGCGACAATGCTGCTCACGTTGGTCGAGATCCAATGACTGTTAGCAGAATATGGAATCGGTAGGTCCAGGAGGGTAATACGGAATGCTGTGCTGGATCCCAACGGTCTCGTATCACTTGCAGTCGAGATGACAGGCATCTTATCCGCGTGGCTGTAACGGATCGTGCAGCCACGTCCCGATCCCTGAGTCAATAGATGGAGACGTTTGCAAGACAACAACCATCTGCACGGACAGTTCGACGACGTTTGCAGCAGCATGGACTATCACCTCGGAGACCATGGCTGCGGTTACCCTTGACGCTGCATCACAGACAGGAGCGCCTGCGATGGTGTACTCAACGACGAACCTGGTTGCACGAATAACAAAACGTCATTTTTTCGGATGAATCCAGGTTCCGTTTACAGCATCATGATGGTCGCATCCGTGTTTGGCGAAATTGCGGTGAACGAACATTGGAAGCGTGTATTCGTCATCGCCATACTGGCGTATCACCCGGCGTGATGGTATGGGGTGCCATTGGTTACACGTCTAGGTCACCTCTTGTTCGCATTGACGGCACTTTGAACAGTGGACGTTACATTTCAGATGTATTACGACCCGTGGCTCTACCCTTCATTCTATCCCTGTGAAACCCTACATTTCAGCAGGATAATGCATGACCGCATGTCCCGTACGGGCCTTTCTGGATACAGAAAATGTTCGACTGCTGCCATGGCCAGCACATTCTCCAGATCTCTCACCAATTGAAAACACCTGGTCAATAGTGGTCGAGCAACTGGCTCGTCGCAATACGCCAGTCTCTACTCTTGATGAAGTGCGGTATCGTGTTGAAGCTGCATGGGTAGCTGTACCTGTACACGCCATCCAAGCTCTGTTTGACTCAATGCCCAGGCGTATCAAGGCCGTTATTACGACCAGAGGTGGTTGTTCTGGGTACTGATTTCTCAGGGTCTATGCACCCAAATTGCGTGAAAATGTAATCACATGTCAGTTCTAGTATAATATACAGGGTGATTCAAAAAGAATACCACAACTTTAGGAATTTAAAACTCTGCAACGACAAAAGGCAGAGCTAAGCACTAGCTGTAGGCGAATTAAGGGAGCTATAAAGTTTCATTTAGTTGTACATTTGTTCGGTTGAGGCGCTGTTGACTAGGCGTCAGCGTCAGTTGATGCTAAGATGGCGACCGCTCAACAGAAAGCTTTTTGTGTTATTGAGTACGGCAGAAGTGAATCGACGACAGTTGTCCAGCGTGCATTTTGAACGAAGTATGATGCTAAACCTCCTGATAGGTGGTGTATTAAACGTTGGTATAAACAGTTTACAGAGAATGGGTGTTTGTGCAAATGGAAAAGTTCTGGACGGCCAAGAACGAGTGATGCAAATGTAGCACGCATCCAGCAAGCATTTGTTCGCAGCCCAGGAAAATCGACTCGCAGGGCTAGCAGACAGCTGCAAATTCCACAATCAACTGTATGGAGAGTCCTACGAAAAAGGTTAGTTATGAAACCTGAACGTCAACTACCCGAGGCGATGGATCGGCCGCCAGGCACCCCGTGACAGAGCACTTCATCACTGGCCTCCAAGAAGCCCTGATCTTACCCCCTGCGATTTTTTCTTATGGGGGTATGTTAAGGATATGGTGTTTCGGCCACCTCTCCCAGCCACCATTGATGATTTGAAACGAGAAATAACAGCAGCTATCCAAACTGTTACGCCTGATATGCTACAGAGAGTGTGGAACGAGTTGGAGTATCGGGTTGATATTGCTCGTGTGTCTGGAGAGGGCCATATTGAACATCTCTGAACTTGTTTTTGAGTGAAAAAAAAAACCTTTTTAAATACTCTTTGTAATGATGTATAACAGAAGGTTATATTATGTTTCTTTCATTAAATACACATTTTTAAAGTTGTGGTATTCTTTTTGAATCACCCTGTATTTGTCCTATTAATACCCGTTTATCATCTGCATTTCTTCTTGGTGTACTTGTTTTCATGACCAGTAGTGTAGTTTCCTATTCAAAATATTGTGTACTCACTCCCGAAAGGGAGTCCTACCAGTTTGTAACGGGAATTTCGGAACACCTTGTATGATCAAGATGCTGCTCACTAACTGCAGTTTTCTCCCTTCCCTCATCACGTCCATAAACTTTGGAAGCAATACAGCCACACAATTTCTGAAAAGGGGTTAGGTAGAATCATATCTCTTTCATCTCGATTAAAGTGTTTTAGCGGCAAGAAAAGGGATTATTGCAGATTTTAAGAGATATTGTTATACTATTTTCTATTTCTTGTCGTTATAGCCCCTGACGATGGCCAATGTTGGCCGTAACCCGTTATGGCCGTATCATAGAAATTGTGTCTGAAAGACGAGTAAAAGCAAGAACTATTAAAGATCCAGAAGTAGTTGTACACTACTAAAAACTGAGAAAAGCTGTAAGGAAATGAAGAAATATGTATGTTAGAGAAGAAATTAACAACTCCGTCAATAAAATCAAATCAATATGGAATGTTGTTAGGAGGGAGATAGGAAAAGTAAGCACTGGAGTAAGTAGTATTACTATTAAAGAGAACGAGACCACCCTAACCAACAGTACACAAGTATCTAATGTATTTAACAACCATTTCTTAAGTATAGGGAGAAAAAATTGGTGACAACAGTTCAGAAGAATAAGCCAAGCAGTACATGAAAGAGACTGTTTTGAAAAAATTTAGTCAGATTAACTTTCACCTTACAACCTCTTGTGAAATAAGTAAGATTATTAAATCTTTGAAAAATAAATGTTCTGTTGGAGTAGATGGCATCTCTGATAAGATATTAAAACAATGTGGAGCAATTACAGCTGATGTCCTGAGTCACATACGTAATGCATCACTAACTCAAGGTACTTTCCCAGACAGGTTTAAATATGCCATTGTCAGGCTTCTCTAGAAAAAGGGGGACACCGCAGATGTCAATAATTATCGGCCAGCATCCTTGCTTACAGAATTTTCAAAAATCTTCGAGAAAGTAATATACCCAAGAGTGGTTAGCTATCTCAACAGTAATGGGATACTTAGTAAATCACAGTTCGGATTTCAAAAATGCTGCTCCACTGAGACAGCAATATATAGTTTCACTGTCCACATAATAGAGCCTTTAAATAGTAAAATGTCACCAATAGGAATTTTCTGTCACTTGTCCAAAGCATTTGATTGTGTGAGCCATAACATTATGTTACAGAAATTACAACTCTACTGTATAAATGGAAAAGCATATGAGTGGTTTAAGTCATACCTACAGAACAGGAAGCAAAAAGTTTCCTTATTTCGGTCAAGTTATTTAGATAAGTTTGCCACTTCATCTAACTGGGGTAAAATTACATTAGGTGTTCCACAGGGTTCAATCACGGGTCCCCTCCTGGTCTTGATATGTGTGAACGACCTCCCTTCCTATCTGAAACTGGAAGCTGAACTGACACTGTTTGCTGATGATACAAGCATCATTATTAATCCAGTAAAAGAAACTCCAACTGGAATTATACAAATAACGTCTTTGGAAAAGTCATTAATTGGTTTTCTGCAAATGGGCTTGCTCTAAACTTTGAAAAAACACAGTGCACCTAATTTTCTGCTAATTTCCTTCAATAAATATAACACATCAACAGAAGTCAGCAGACAGGGTAGAGCATACTAAGTTTTTTGGTGTACATATAGATGAGAATCTTAATTGGAAAATTCATATTTTGGATCTTCTAAGGCGGCTAGATTCAGCAACTTTTGTAATCAGAATAATTGCCAATTTTGAGGATATAGAAATTAGTAACCTAATATACTTTGCATATTTTCACTCCCTGATGTCATACGGAATAATATTTTGGGGTAACTCAACATCTGACAAAAAGTATTCACTGCTCAAAAGAAAATGGTTAGAATAATGTGTGGGGTTCATAGTCGCACATCTTGCAGGTGTCTTTTTAAAAGACTGGGAATTCTTACAACAGCCTCACAGTACATTTACTCACTAATGAAATTTGTTCTCAACAACATGGACCAGTTTAAAAATAACAGTGACATTCATGATTATAATACCAGAAAAAAGAAAGACCTGCACTATCCTTTACTCAACCTGTCTTTGGCACAGAAAGGAATAAAATATGCTGCTATAAAAATTTTCGACAAATGTCTGATGACAGCAGTAATAGCTTCAAAAATAAATTGAAGTCATATCTCCTTGACAACTCATTCTATACCATAGATGAATTCTTGAATAGGGATAAATAAATCTACAAATACAGTATATGCATTTTGTGCCATTTAAGGGAATGGGGTAAATAATAGAAATATTAATCTTTAAATCTGTAGTGTAATATATATATATATATATATATATATATATATATATGCAGGGTGGCCAATTGATAGTGTCCAGGGCAAATATCTCACGAAATAAGCATAAGACGAAAAAACTATAAAGAACGAAACTCATCTAGCTTGAAGGGGGAAACCAGATGGCGCTATGGTTGGCCCGCTAGATGGCGCTGCCATAGGTCAAACGGATATCAACTGCGTTTTTTAAAATAGGAACCCCCATTTTTACTACATATTCGTGTAGTACGTAAAGAAATATGAATGTTTTAGTTGGACCACCTTTTTCGCTTTGTGATAGATGGCGCTGTAATAGTCACTAACGTATAAGTACATGGTATCACGTAACATTCCGCCAGTGCGGACGGTATTTGCTTCATGATACATTACCCGTGTTAAAATGGACCGTTTACCAATAGCGGAAAAGGTCGATATCGTGTTGATGTATGGCTGTTGTGATCAAAATGCCCAACGGGCGTGTGCTATGTATGCTGCTCGGTATCCTGGAGACATCATCCAAGTGTCCGGACCGTTCACCTGATAGTTACGTTATTTAAGGAAACAGAAAGTGTTCAGCCACATGTGAAACGTCAGCCACGACCTGCAACAAATGATTATGCTCAAGTAGGTGTTTTAGCTGCTGTCGCGGCTAATCCGCACATCAGTAGCAGACAAACTGCGCGAGAATTGGGAATCTCAAAAACGTCGGTGTTGAGAACGCTACATCAACATCGGTTGCAGCCGTACCATATTTCTATGCACCAGGAATTGCATGGCGACGACTTTGAACGTCGTGTACAGTTCTGCCACTGGGCACAAGCGAAATTACGGGACGATGGCAAATTTTTTGCACGCGTTCTACTTAGCGACGAAGCGTCATTCACCAACAGTGGTAACGTAAACCGGCATAATATGCAGTATTGGGCAACGGAAAATCCACGATGGCTGCGACAAGTGGAACATCAGCGACCTTGGCGGGTTAATGTATGGTGCGGCATTATGGGAGGAAGGATAATTGGTCCCCATTTTATCGAATGGAATCTAAATGGTTCAATGTATGCTCATTTCCTACGTAATGTTCTACCGATGTTACTACAAGATGTTTCACTGCATGACAGAATGGCGATGTACTTCCAACATGATGGATGTCCGGCACACAGCTCGCGTGCGGTTGAAGCGGTATTGGATAGCATATTTCACGATAGGTGGATTGGTCGTCGAAGCACCATACCATGGCCGGCACGTTCACCCGATCTGACGTCCCCGGACTTCTTTCCGCGGGGAAAGTTGAAGGTTATTTGCTATCGTGAACCACCGACAGCGCCTGACAATATGCGTCAGCGCATTGTCAATGCATGTGCGAACATTACGGAAGGCGAACTACTCGCTGTTGAGAGGAATGTCGTTACACGTATTGCCAAACGCATTGAGGTTGACGGACATCATTTTGAGCATTTATAGCATTAATGTGGTATTTACAGGTAATCATGCTGTAACAGCATGCGTTCTCATAAATGATAAGTTCACAAAGGTACATGTATCGCATTGGAACAACCGAAATAAAATGTTCAAACGTACCTACGTTCTGTATTTTCATTTAAAAAACCTACCTGTTACCAACTGTTCGTCTAAAATTGTGAGCCATATGTTTGTGACTGTTACAGCGCCATCTATCACAAAGCGAAAAAAGTGGTCCAACTAAAACATTCATATTTCTTTACGTACTACACGAATATGTAATAAAATGGGGGTTCCTATTTTAAAAAACGCAGTTGATATCCGTTTGACCTATGGCAGCGCCATCTAGCGGGCCAACCATAGCGCCATCTGGTTTCCCCCTTCAAGCTAGACAAGTTTGGTTCTTTGTAGTTTTTTCTTTTGACGTTTATTTCTTTAGATAATTGGCCCGGTGACGACCAATCGACCACCCTGCATATACACTCCTGGAAATTGAAATAAGAACACCGTGAATTCATTGTCCCAGGAAGGGGAAACTTTATTGACACATTCCTGGGGTCAGATACATCACATGATCACACTGACAGAACCACAGGCACATAGACACAGGCAACAGAGCATGCACAATGTCGGCACTAGTACAGTGTATATCCACCTTTCGCAGCAATGCAGGCTGCTATTCTCCCATGGAGACGATCGTAGAGATGCTGGATGTAGTCCTGTGGAACGGCTTGCCATGCCATTTCCACCTGGCGCCTCAGTTGGACCAGCGTTCGTGCTGGACGTGCAGACCGCGTGAGACGACGCTTCATCCAGTCCCAAACATGCTCAATGGGGGACAGATCCGGAGATCTTGCTGGCCAGGGTAGTTGACTTACACCTTCTAGAGCACGTTGGGTGCCACGGGATACATGCGGACGTGCATTGTCCTGTTGGAACAGCAAGTTCCCTTGCCGGTCTAGGAATGGTAGAACGATGGGTTCGATGACGGTTTGGATGTACCGTGCACTATTCAGTGTCCCCTCGACGATCACCAGTGGTGTACGGCCAGTGTAGGAGATCGCTCCCCACACCATGATGCCGGGTGTTGGCCCTGTGTGCCTCGGTCGTATGCAGTCCTGATTGTGGCGCTCACCTGCATGGCGCCAAACACGCATACGACCATCATTGGCACCAAGGCAGAAGCAACTCTCATCGCTGAAGACGACACGTCTCCATTCGTCCCTCCATTCACGCCTGTCGCGACACCACTGGAGGCGGGCTGCACGATGTTGGGGCGTGAGCGGAAGACGGCCTAACGGAGTGCGGGACCGTAGCCTAGCTTCATGGAGACGGTTGCGAATGGTCCTCGCCGATACCCCAGGAGCAACAGTGTCCCTAATTTGCTGGGAAGTGGCGGTGCGGTCCCCTACGGCACTGCGTAGGATCCTACGGTCTTGGCGTGCATCCGTGCGTCGCTGCGGTCCGGTCCCAGGTCGACGGGCACGTGCACCTTCCGCCGACCACTGGCGACAACATCGATGTACTGTGGAGACCTCACGCCCCACGTGTTGAGCAATTCGGCGGTACGTCCACCCGGCCTCCCGCATGCCCACTATATGCCCTCGCTCAAAGTCCGTCAACTGCACATACGGTTCACGTCCACGCTGTCGCGGCATGCTACCAGTGTTAAAGACTGCGATGGAGCTCCGTATGCCACGGCAAACTGGCTGACACTGACGGCGGCGGTGCACAAATGCTGCGCAGCTAGCGCCATTCGACGGCCAACACCGCGGTTCCTGGTGTGTCCGCTGTGCCGTGCGTGTGATCATTGCTTGTACAGCCCTCTCGCAGTGTCCGGAGCAAGTATGGTGGGTCTGACACACCGGTGTCAATGTGTTCTTTTTTCCATTTCCAGGAGTGTATATTAAAAAATCTTGTTTCATATGTGCATTGTTTGTGCACTTGACACGTTCCATATCATAACGGCTACCGTACCGTGCTATTGATCAATGGAACACGCAACCAACTAGCTAACTAAATTTGTAAATCTTTTGTGAGTAGTTTACCAGGACACAATGACGAGGAGCTCTGAGGTTGGGACTAGTGGGTAATGGTACGCCGTGTGTTGTGTGTGGTGCGCAGTGAGCGGCGTGGCGCGCCCGGGCGAGCTGCTGGCGATCCTGGGCGCGAGCGGCGCGGGCAAGACGACGCTGCTGAACGCGCTCACGTTCCGCGGGCCCGCCGTGCACTCGGGGCAGCGCGCGCTCTCCGGCTGGCCCGCCAACGCCGCCTCTCTGGCCGCGCTCTCCGCCTACGTCCAGCAGGACGACCTCTTCGTCGGCACCCTCACCGTGCGCGAGCACCTCGTCTTCCAGGTACGCCCACTCCTCCCCCGTCTGCTGGCACTAGGGATGGCCAACAAGTCACGTACAGGGTGACAATTGTTAAAGTTTCACCACTGCTAAAAAAAGGTTCTTCTGAAACAATATCAAACTACCGGCTAGAGATGGGCAAACTCGTTCATCCTTGGGAACTAGTTCACTGCTGATAGTTCTTTTTTGGGAATCGTTCATTTTTACTCGTTCATTGTTCATTTGTGCTTGGCATATGGTTCTTGTGAAAAACTGAAAACTAGTAGTGTAGGTGACTGAAGAATGGAGGACCCCAAGAGGGGGCACTTGCCTCCCCCCTGGAGTATAGAGTTTTTATTCATTACAGAATTCTTACACACTTTTAGAAGTAATTTCTGTGATTCTGCAGAACCTCTCGTTTAGCCAACTGTAGCGTTGTGTGGCTGATCGCAGGGAAATAATATAGGGTGGCGCACGGAAAACCGGTCCCGAGTACAGACTGCTCGCCAATTACGGACGATGTGTTGCCCGTTACGAGCAGATACAACAAACAGACAAACTTGTAATAATTAGGCAGTGAAGAAATAACAATCTAATGCAAGCAACTATGGCGAAACAATCGATGACGATGTGTAGAGAGCTGGAGAAGAGAACATGAAAATCTCACGCGACGCGCATGGACTATAGCTCATGTAATCTTGTAAACGTGTTGGTAGCTGTTTCCCAACTTAATAGACCACAAGTGTCTTGTATAAAATCCTTCGTTTCGATTTCCACTACATAGCTATGCTACGTTGTAAACAATAATCGTTTACAACCTATATATACTTCACGTTGTCTCTGAGTTCGTAGGCGTTGTAGACTTTATGGAAGCATAAAATAAAATGTGGTTTTCTCATCATACTTGCGTCACACGCTTAGTAAAAATTAGGTTTTTATGTTGCATTATTAAAGTTAATGCAGCAATAATAGTAATAATAAACTTCGCAGTAATAAAGTTTTTGGTTTCAAAGCTCCTTCTGAACAAATGATTTTGAGATAATAAGTAAATACGATTTTATGGCAATCTATGTCTTTTCAAATGGAGAAGCACCGCTTTTGCTACTGAGCCAAAAGGACCCACAACCCACTTTCTTTTTCTTCAAAGAAACCAAACTAGCAGGTAATGCAAATTAGAAACAACCAAACTTAAAAATAATTAGAGCCTTCCTAAATGTAATGTTTTGTGTATGAAAGATACACGAAAATCGTTTTATATGAATTTTCTTACACTAGAAATTAAGCAAATTATTGAAAGTTAGTTGCTAAATCAAGTTGATGAAACCAAAAAATATATGAATAACAAAAAAAACATGCCTTGTTATGTCTTCTGCTGTTCATCGATATAATGAAGTGAGCTGATATGCCCTTTTGTTACCTCAAAAGACGTACCTATTACAAACAACATGATTTTTATGTAATTTACGTAACTATAAAATACTTTTTGATTACCGGTCTTGGACGCTGAATAGCCAGACCCAAGTGGAAGAACAGTTTGGAACACATGTAAAATGGGCGAGCGCAGTGAACGAAACGAACATCTGGATACTGAACTAACTAGGAGCGGTCGGCAGTGGAACTGAGACAGGTGGTCATGCGAAGAACGAGTGCGGCCGAGGGAGACCGAGACATTGTGAGACGAGCACGCGACCGAGGCTGGAACGAAAACTGCCGAAGTGACCGCCGCGACCGAAGTGAACTATGAACCGATCGTTCCTCGTTCCCAGGAACTATAAGTAGACCGCCGCGACCGAACTGAACTACGAACCGATCGTTCTTGAAATTCGTTCCTCGGTCCTTTCGTTCATCTTGGTGAACCGTTCCTTTGCACCCGTTCGTTCGCGAATTACCCATCTCTACTACCGACCCGTGTCACAGTTAAGTTCCTTCTCAAAAATTCTAGAAAAACACTTCTATGACAGGCTTTTAAGTTTCATAAATAAATATGCACCTCTTACAGTACAACAACTTGGTTTTAGAAAGTCTAAATCTACACAGACAGCAATTTTCGAATTCTTAGACTGCATTTTAAAATCCCTTGATCAACATAAATTAGCTGCAGGTATTTTTCTAGATCTATCAAAAGCCTTCGACGTCCTGGACCATAACATTCTGCTCGAAAAATTAGAAAGACAAGGAGTAAGAGGTGTAGCACATAGCTGGTTGTGTTCATACCTAAAAAAACCGCAGGCAGAAAGTATCACTTCAGTATGAATTCAACAAAATGAATAAAACAAGAAACAACTCCTTTCTTTCTAGGGAATTACCAATAAAATATGGTGTACCACAGGGCTCAATCTTAGGTCCACTACTCTTCTTGATTTATGTGGACGACTTAGTTGAATATGAGTCCCACAAAAACTATCCTGTTTGCCGATGACACCAGCATATTGCTCACTGGATCCAGTCCAGAAACTTTGCGGTCCACAGCAGAAAGTTCTATGAAAAGACTTTGAGTGGTTCACAAAAATCAAACCCATTATAAATACTGAAAAAACTGTGTGTGTCGATTTTCATTTAATTCCTCCAACTAATCAAATGTCTATTCAAGTCCAATTAAAAAATGATCCCCTAGAAAATATAAGTGTCACAAAATTCTTGTGTCTTGGGTTCAGCAAGACTTAAAGTGGGACACACATATAAATAACTTGTGTAGAAAACTATCGTCTGTGTGCTATGGCCTACGAATTTTAAAGGCTACAACAAGCAAAACAACAGTACGGCAGGCATACTATGCACAGTTCCACTCACTAATCCGATATGGGACCATTTTCTGGGGATACTCAACGCACAGTGTAAAGGTTTTTAGAATGCAAAAAAGAGCTTTAAGAATTACTTGTGGCCTTAAAAAGATGGAGTCCTGTAAATCCCATTTTACTGAGCTTGGTGTTCTAAATGTTCCAAGTTTATTCATTTATGAAACTATCTTGTTCACTAGGGACTACCTCCTAAAAACAGGCAAACTGCTATAAAACAGAAGTGTACACAACTATAGTACCAGAAGGGAATCAAATATACATAAAAAATATCACAGAACAACCACCTATCAGAGGAGCATAATTACATTGGTGTGATACTACACAATAAGATACCAGAGGAAATAAAAAATACTACTCATCCAATATTTAAAGCTAAACTAAAGGCATTTCTAATAAAGCAGTTTCTATTCTGTCAGAGAATTTCTGAATAAGTAACAATATTAATTGTAGTAGGTACCTAATTTTAATTGCTAATACTATGTATTATTGTAACTTATCTTTGACCTGTTTTGTGCTATATGATAAAACTGGACCAATAAAAAAAATTGTATGAAAAAAACGTAAATTAGTTACAAACTACGGCGTGCACACACTTGATTCAACACGTGAACGACACTACAATATTCGTATTTAGGTCATGACATGTTCGATATGGCTGCTGTCATTGACGATGATGTGGCGCAGACGAATAGCGAAATTCTGCATGCCCCGCTGAAGTGTCGGAACATCGATGCTGTCGATGACCTCCTGAATGGCTGTTTTCAGCTCAGCATTGGCCTTGGGGTTATTGCTGTACACCTTGCCTTTAATATAACCCCACAAAAAGGAGTCGCATGTGTTCAGATCCGGAGAATATGGCGACCAATCGAGGCCCATGCCAGTGGCCTCTGGGTACCCCACAGAGAGAGAATGCGGTCCACAGAGTGCTCCTCCGTGACATGAAACACTCTCCTTCTTCGATGGGGTCGAGCCACGTCTTGCATGAACATCTTGTGACTTTATACTTATATGGATATGACGTCCGTTCTTTCGGACATGTCCGAAAGAACAGACACCATAAATGACCTGCAGCCGTCTAGAACGAAATTAGAAATTATATTAATACCTTCAGCTGCTGACATTGCAGACGCTCTATCCTTTTTTTTTTTTTAATCTCATTTTGTTCGTTTTAGTTCGTTGCATCTGCTCAGGGCGGACGTCGCAAGACACCCGTTTCAGTTCGTCGTTGATCCATTACAGAGGGCAGCTAACCCTCTGACCGAACACGCTGAGCTACCGCGCCGGTAATCCATCTGAGCCACCGAGGGCAAGGAGTCGCGACTGCAGGGACTATCTCGCGCACGCCTCCCGCGAGACCCACATTCTCACCTTGGGTTGGGTAGGGACACTACGAATGTAGTGAGTGGACTTACAAGGTGAGAATCTGGGTCTCACGGGAGGCGTGCGCTAGATAGTCCCTGCAGTCGCACTATCAACTGTGCCCTCAGTGGCTCAGATGGATAGATCCCGGGTTCGAGTCCCTGTCGGGGCACACATTTTCACCTGTCCCCGTTGATATATATCAACGCCAGTCAGCAGCTGAAGGTATTAATATAATTTCTAATTTCTTATGACTTTGGATATTGGGGACGAAATCGTCTTCCAAAACCTTCACGTACCGTGCGGTAGTCACAGTGCCATCGAGAAATACCGCATCGATCATTCCGTGACTGGACACTGCACACCACATAGTCACCCACTGAGACAGAGACTTTTCGTTCGCAAAATGCGTATTCTCAGTCCCCCAAATGCGCTATTTTCCTTTTTGACGAACCCATCCGAATGAATGTGGGCTTCGTCGCTAAATCAAACTATTCTACACTGAAGCGCCAAAGAAACTGGTATAAGCACGCGTTTTCAAAAACAGAGATACGCAAACAGGCAGAATACGGCGCAGCGATCGGCAACGCCTATGTGAGACAACAAGTGTCTGGCGCAGTTGTTAGATCGGTTATCGCTGCTACAATGGCAGGTTCTCAAGATTTACGTGACTTTGTACGTGCTGTTATAGTCGGCACACGAGCGATGGAACACAGCAGCTCCGAGGTAGCAATAAAGTGGGGATTTTCCCGTACGACCATTTCAGGGGTGTACCGTGAATATCAGGTATCCTGTAAAACATCAAATCTTCGACATTGCTGCCGCCGGAAAAGACCCTGCAAGAACGTAACCAAGGACGACGACTGAAGAGAATCGTTCAACGTGAAAGAAGTGCAATCCTTGCGCAAATTGCTGGCACGTATCAGTGCTGGGCCATTAAGTGTCAGTGTGCGAACCATTCTGCGAAACATTATTGATATGGGCTTTATGAGCCGAAGGCCCACTCGTGTATCCTTGATGACTGCACGACACAAAGCTTTACGCCTCGCCTGGGTGCGTCAAACCCGACATTGGACTGCTGATGACTGGAAATATGTTGCCTGGTCGGACGAGTCTCGTTTGAAATTGTATCGAGCGGATGGACGTGTACGGGTATGGAGAAAACATCATGAATCCATGATCCCTAGATTTCAGCAGGGGACTGTTCAAGCTGGTGGAGGCTCTGTAATGGTGTCAGGCGTGTGCAGTCGGAGTGATATGGGACCCCTGATACGTCTAGATACGACTCTGACAGGTGACACGTACGTGACGATCCTGTGAGATCACCTGCATCCATTCATGTCCACTGTGCATTTCGACGGACTTGGGCAGTTCCAGCAGGACAATGCGACACCCCATGCGTCCAGAATTGCTACAGAGTGGCTCCAGGACCACTCTTCTGAGTTTAAACACTTCCGCTGGCCACCAACCTCCCCAGACATGTACATAATTGAGCGTATCCGGGATGTTTTGCAACGTGCTGTTCAGAAGAGATCTCCACCCTCTCTTACTCTTACCGATTTATGGACAGCCCTGCAGGATTCATGGTGTCAGTTCCCTCCAGCACTACTTCAGACGTTAGTCGTTTCCGTGCCACCTCGTGATGCGGCACTTCTGCGTCCTCGCGAAGGCCCCACACGATATTAGGCAAGTGTACCAGTTTCTTTGGCTCTTCAGTGCAATTCCCATCGTACCCCGCGGCCAACAGCGCAGTTTTAACTTCCTAACGCAAACCGTTCATAAATTATGACGATTTTATTTCATATAGTTTAATAATTCTCACCCTGTATCTGTTACAAATCACATGTGATTCGGAAGGCATAGTTTTCTTAATAACAAATCAGTATCTGGCTGTGGTTTCGGTCAAAACCAGAAGTCATAAGTAACACCTAAAAGTAGCATTATAACATTCGTCTCAGTGTGCCATATGTTTGGCCGAAGTTCGTACTGCGATGAATTAATTAATCACCAAACAAAGCTGGAAACCAAATATAAATAAGAACAAATACGGTTTCTCGCTGTCATAATCGGACGTTCTTCTTGAAAGATAAATTCAGTTATCGTGAAAAATACTAAACCCCTAGTTTTCAAAAACGTAATAGAATCCAAAATTATTACTTCTTAGAAACATCACTCTAAGTATTAAGATGGCGTACAAACCAGTCACGAATACCTAGAATAAAAAGTCAATCATCATAAACGTGATATTTATGTAATGCAATGCCGTAGTAAAACTCGCTCTCTGTGTGTTACAGAAACAAAGAGAAAGTAGAAAAAAAGTCTGTTGGATAGTTTCTAAGATACAATAAGATGATAATGGCAACTACGAACTAAGAAACACATAGAGCTCTACAGAAAAATACTAAATAGTCAGAAGCAATCCAGACAGGATGGACCTATCACAGGGCACATAAAAGGGACTGAAGAAAATTGATTAACTGAACAGCTCATTCAATATAACAACAACTAAAATAAGTAACTATATGAATTAATTAATGAAAATTAGAATCACTTGAATGAGGTGACAGTCTGCAAAGACACTTAAAAAACGAAACGTGTAGAGCTATAATCAGTTGCAAGAGAAGGAGAAAACAAAACGCAGAAGAATTATCATACAGAAACCAAGAAAAACTGCATAGTGAGAGGTCCATAATTAGATAGATTAAACAAAAATACCACACACAAGGAACGATGCTAACTTGATCAAAATGTGAGAAATAGGTTACAGCAGATAGGTAAAAGAAAGACGCGTCACCTATCTTCGACTTGATAATTACGAAACCGCCCAGGTTTCGCGATGGTTTCTCGAAAAACTTGCCTAAATCTGACACCGATCAAGCAGCTCTTCTTTCCCAGCGTCCCTGGATTTCCAGCTTCTTTCTCTCGAATCCCCCCGTTGTGATGCAATCTCCAACCGGTGGCAATACAACCACCTGCTGAGAACGTTTAATGCCGGCCACAGTGGACGAGCGGTTCTAGGCGCTACGGTCTGGAACCGCGCGGCCGCTACGGTCGCAGGTTCGAATCCTGCCTCGGGCATGGATGTGTGTGATGTCCTTATGTTAGTTAGGTTTAAGTAGTTCTAAGTTCTAGGGGACTGATGACCTCAGCAGTTAAGTCCCATAGTGCTCAGAGACATTTGAACATTTTTGAGAACGTTTAATAACTCGGTTTCAACCAGCAGTGTAATTCATTGCTTTCTGTCATTCCTTTCAATTTATCTTGGTTGGTTAACTTGTGTCTTAGCTAAGTGAGAGAAAGAATTGAACATGTTCCCGTTCTGTTAGTCGTCGTGCAACGAGAACCTTTCACTTTAGAACGGAGTGTAGGCGAAACTAAACCTCGCATGCAGATTAAAGCAGTACCACTCAGAGTTCCATGTTCGAGTCCTTATCCGACACGCAGCCGCACATTCCTGCGTTGTGACTAAGCCACTGTTCTTTAAGTCCGTTCTGCCAGACGTGATACTTCTCGCAAGATCTTGGGAACAATCTCAAAGAAATTCAAGAATTTAGTGGAGAGAAATAGACAGATCATTGCGACGGTTCGTGAAGGGTCTTCGTATGTTTCTGGTGAAACCTCGTTGCCCAAAATACGCAAAGATCGGTGTCCGTTTTAATCTGCCAGGAAGTGTAAATTCAACGGACAACTGAAAATAGTGCCAGGTAACATTGTCATCTTTCGCGGAAGATTATCTCGTTATTAGAGAACAGCGAGCGTTTCGACAATATGGACTGGTTATTTCACAACCATTAATCTCTCCCGGAACACCACAACACACAATACCGACTTTAGCAGAGTAGGTGATGGGACATTCGTGACAGCTGGCAGCATTGTTGCCAGCCTTCAAATGCGAAGCGCAAACGTCTGCAAACGAGAACAACAATTGTCTACAGAACTGCGACAACACTGAGGCGTTGCCATAGAGACGTAAACAAAATCGGGTTAAGTGACTGGTTGAAGTAGACGCGCAAAGCAGCATGCCAAGCCCACTACAGCTGTCTGGGATCTTCTTTTGCCAACTCTGCTATATATTGGGGGGGAGGGGGGGGGGACATGTCATGGGATAACTCCTTTTGCCTGGCATAGTGCAGCAAGTCGACGCGACATGGACTCAACAAGTCATTGGAAGACCCCTGCAGAACTTTTGAGCAACGCTGTCCCTTTAGCAGCTCATAATTGTGAAAGTGTTTTAGTCACGAACTGACCTCTCAGTTACGTCCAATAAATGTTCGATGGGTGGCCATATTATTCGCTCCAATTATCCAGAATGTTATTCAAACCAATCGCGAGCGGTCGTGGGCCGGAGACGTGGCGTATTATCATCCATAAAAATTCCATCGTTATTTGAGAACATGAAGTCTATGAATGGCTGCAAATGGTCTCCATTTCAAGTCAATGATCGGTGCAGTTGGACCAGAGGATCCAGTCCATTCCATGTAAACACAGCCCTTGTCATTACAAAGCCACCAACGGCTTCCACAGTGCCTTATTGACAACTTGGCTTCATGGCTTTGTGGGGTCTGCGCCACACACGAACCCTACCATTTCTTAGCAACCGAAATCTGGACTTATATGACCAGCCCACGGTTTTCCAGTCGTCTAGGGTCCAACCGATATGGTCACGAGCCCAGGAGAGGTACTACAAACGATGTTGTGCCGTTAGCAAGGGCACTCGCGTCGGTCCTATGCTGTTATAGCCCATTAACGCCAAAAACTCTACGTAAACGCCGCTGATCTCGGTCGTTAATAGAACGCCGTCGGCCAGTGCATTGTCCTCAGGGACAGGTAATGCCTGAGATTTGGTATTCGCGGCGCTCTCTTGAGACTGTGAATCTCGGAATTTTGAATTCCCAAACTACTTCTAAAGGGATTGTCCCAGGCGTCTGGCTCCAGCTACCATTCCGTGTTCATAGTCTGTTAATTTCTGTCCGGCGGCAATAATCGCGTCGGAAATCTTTTCACATGAATCACCCGAGTACAAATGAAAGTTCCAACAATGCACTGTTGTTTTATACATTGTGTACGTGATACTGCTGCCATCTGTATAACTGCATGCGACTTTTGTCACGTCAGTGTAGGTGTGGTTCTGTTGTTGGAGGCATGCTGTTGCCTTTCTCTGATCTTCGAACAGTGTTACCGAGCTAGTTACAGGGGGACCTGCAGTTTAACTTGGACATTTGACTACGATGCAGACACTGTCAGAAGATAAAGAAGTGATAGTGACAGATAAAAATCCTAGTGCCGACTGAGGATCAAACTCACGACCATTGGATTTATGGTCAGGCACTGCACAACAGACATACCGAACCACACTAACGTAAAAACAATATAAATGTAGACATGTACAGTGCCACTAAAAGTAGCAATTTTTAAATCTGTTTCAGTAGAAAACAAATCCCCACGTGTCTAGTTGTGACATTTATTGGTACAGTGTAGGAAAACGAGGATAGTGTCCCAATATTCACAGTTCCTGAATCCCACCTACTCCACATGTAAGGATGCAATGGTTACTCTTTCAGAGGAGTGAGGCTTAAGTCCCCGTTTAGTGTTTTCATTTTTCTCGATATCACCTCAGGCGAAAGTGGACACAGTTTCTTCAAATTGACTGCTATCGATTTCTCGTGTATCCCTATCAAACTGAGCTCGTGTGTCGTGTATAATGACTTTGATATCGATGGGACGCAAAAGTCTCTTATTGGCAAGCGTAAGATGGAAGGGAACTATGAGTGTTTGTTTGGCTCCATACATATCAGAATTTCTGTAGTTTTACTTACCACAACTCAGCATTACCAGTTAAACACACTGCCTGATAAAAAAAGTGAAGTACCCAGAAAACAAGGTCGGATGTCGGTGCAACTTCATAAACGTACACACAATTTCCTGGCACATAAATATCATATTTGTAATTCTCTGTGACAGGTAGAAATGCCAACAGAATGCATTAGTGTTCTTCGTGTTTAGTGTTGTTACCAAGGCACAGAGGGTATAAAAGGGGCATGAACTGCGTCAGAAGTTGAGTCATCGCTGTGAGGGATATGGACATTCCGCGCACTCTTGTGAGACAGCGTTATCAGCACTTGACTGAGTTTAAAAGGGGACTCATTACGGGTCTGCACTTGGCCAGCTGGTCGAATCGTGCATTATTCAAATTTGTGAGACATTCGGATGTGACAACGTTTCAACGTTGGATTGCACAGGAACGTGGGGGCAGGCATACTAGTCGGCAAGGTTCCAGACAAACATGTCTGACCATCGCAGCGGAGGATCGTCGTATTGTGCAAGAATCACGTCGTTACCCCTTCACATCTGCACTTGCCATCCGAGAACAAGTAATGAACTTCTTGCAACATTTTGTGTCATTTTCCACCATTGGCCAGAGACGAGCAACAGCCAGACTATGGAATTACCATACCATGCGTAAGGTACTAGTAACACCACAATACAAACGGCTGCGTTTTATGTGATGACATTACTGGGAAGCTTGGGCTGGTGATAAATAGCGTCACGCTGTGTTCAACGAGAAACCACGGTTCCCCACTACCCCGAATAACCATCGCCAGCGATGTGGCGGCGACCTGGGGAGAGGTGACATTCTTCCAATGTTTTTGAGAGGCACATCAGAGTTACTACTGGCACTTTGGTGTGGGAGGTATCGGTTATGATTTCAGGTCACGGTCCGTACTAATCAAGGGAACTGTAACGGCACAACAGTTCGTCACAGACAATCTGCGTTCTCTGCCTCTCATGCCACATTATCTTTTTCAATAGGACAATGCTCTTCCACGCATAGTACGAGTCACTATAAACTGCCTGCGTGATACTGAAGTTCTCCTCTGGCCAGCAAGATCCGCGCACATGTCCCCGAGAAATCACGGGTGAAACCATCTCGGACATCAGTTCCGTCCCAGTACTAATCTCCGGGATATTACGGACCAGTTGAAGAATTATGGGCTAGCTTGCTTCACTAGAGAATAGAACTGCTTTCTGACACCTTTCCCAGCCGAATCAGTGCATGTATACGGGCCAGCGGGGTGCAACGTAATACTGATAAGTGAGCTCACACTGCCAAGTTCTTTGCATTTTTGACTCGATTTTGTAACTGTTGAAATAATATCACATACCCTCTCAACCCCCGAAATCTCATACTGTTTCCTCTTCTCGTTCTGGGTGCTTCACTTTTTTCGTGGGGCGGTGTATCATACAGCAGCCTGTTGCGCTTAATTCACGGCTTCCTTCAGAAAATTAAGATATTAAGTCCTTTGGAATTGTAAGGTATTATACAACTTGATAGAGGACCCGCGACTCGAAACAGGAGTTACTCGGTTAATTTTATAGAGCTTGTCCAGCAAACTGCTTCACGATATGCACATCAGCTAGCTTAAATACAGTACCTTACTCGTACGAAACAAGCGTTGTGCCCACCATTGCACGGAAACCAATACTGGGGAGTCGGGTCGCTGCATTCTCTCTGGGCAGTACCTTGGACTCTTGACATGTGGCGTATCGGTTTTAGCCGAACTTTCAGCTGTGCCTCGAGCTGAAACATTACAAAGCAACGACAGTTTACCAGGTACTGTAACTGGCTACTGCAGTGCATAATGATATTATATATATATATATATATATATATATATATATATATATATATATATATATATATATATATTCTAATGAAGAATGTCGCCAGGAGAAGTAGTGTAATAAACAATTCAAATGATGAGCTTACCTTGAATAAGTGAGAAGAAAAGGCTGGTGCAGGCATAGGTCGTTCAATATACAGTTCAATATACTCTTCATTGGATGTCCCAAGAGGAATGGTCAGCATTCTGAAACATGACAGGGACGAGCTTTCGAGGCAACAATGTCTAGTGAACATGGACTACAAATGCATATCTTGAGAACTATAAGCACTTCTTCATCTTCGATACTGCCAAACACATTTCTTCTACTGAACAAATGCTCATAGCTCTTAAGATATGTATTTTAGAGCCCATGTTTACTGGACTTTTTGCTTTTAATGATCTGCCATATCTCAGAATACTGAATGTTCTCCTGGCTCACCTTGTATATACGACGGGCATTCGATAAGTGATGCAACACATTTTTTCTCGGCCAGTTTCGATTGAAAAAAATGCGGAATTTGTTGAGGGACATCTTGGAATATTTCCGCTAGGAGGCGCTACACGTCGCCTTCAAAGTGGCGTCTGTATCGGAGCCGCGTTCCATCACAGGTGTTTATAGGCGCTTGCAGAATGACTATGGAGACCTTGCAGTGAACAAAAGAACGGTGGATCGCTGGGCGAGGTGTTTGTCATCATCCCACAAGGTCGCGCAAACCTGTCCACTCTCCCGTGTGTCGGTCGGCCCCACACAGCTGTGACTCGTGCAGCACTCTTTCTAAGAGACCGACAGATAAACTAACTCATCGCTGTGCATCTACATATTTTCGCGGTGCAAATACTGATCCATAAAATTTCGGGCGTGCGCACGCATAAATTTGACTTCTTCTTCTAATATTTCGGCTGAATACCGTCCAGCCATCTTCAGAGTGAGCCTCGGATCTCTCTGAAGATTGCTGAACGGTATTTATGCGGCCGCACGCCTGAAATTTTATGGATTAACACGTCGCTGCTCAACTGGACGTGTCTGTTGGTGGCGCTCACTGACCCGTCCACCCGTTGGGGTATTCAAAGGTATGTGCTCGTGGGTTCCTCGCCGCCTAACAGGAGACCATAAAGAGCAACGAAAGACCATCTGTGCCGAATTGCTTGCGCGTTACGAATTTGATCGTGCAATTTTTTGTCGAACATAGTCACAGGCACTGACCGTCCCTTCGAACCGGAAACTAAGTGGCAGTCCATCGAGAGGCGCAACACCACCTCTCCTCGGAAGAAAAAGTTCAAAGCTGCACCCTCGGCCAGTACAGTCATGGCGGCGGTCTCCTGACACTCTAAAAGGCTTATTCTGCTTGATGTAGCTACTACCTAATGATGCAGCGATCAGCTCAGAAGTGTGCTGTGCTATCCTCATGAAACTGAAGAAACTACTTCAGGGTATTCATCGCCGTAAAAATGCAAACTAACTTCTCCTTCATGACAACGCAAAGCCTCAAGCGCATCTGCGCTCCCGAGAGGCGCTCACAAAACTTCATTAGATTGTTCTGCTCATGCACTCTACATCATGGATCGCGCACTATCCGACTTCCATCTGGTTGGTCCAATGAAGGATGCACTCCGCACTATGTAGATAATGGGGAGGTTATTGACGCAGCAAGACGTTGGCTGCAACATCGACCAGTAGGGTGATACCATACGGGCATACATATCCTCCCAGTAAGGCAGCGTAAGGCCGTCGCACTGAACGGATATCATATTGTAAAACAGGATTGTGTACTCAAAAGAGTGGGAAATAGCATGGTGTACTGGAATCTTGAATAAAACCAACCTGCTACCAGCAAAGAATATTTTGCATTACTTATTGAACTGCCCTCTTAGAAACAATCCAGTGCGTAGCGTCCAAAGCTTCATGAGGCTATTCGCGGGAGATGATGGGGTTGTCTGTAAGTAAGTTGCAAAGCCAGAAGAGTGTAGCGAATTGCAGGAAGACCTACAGAATATCGATATTGGTACAGGGACTGGCAGTTGACCCTGAAACGTAAATAAATGTAACGTATTACACATAAATAGGCGAAGAAGTACACTAGTGCACTGGTACTTGAAACGGTAACTATCTAACCTATCTAGCAGTAACCATCCGTTGCGACCTAAAGTGGAATGACCACATAAAAATGGCTCTGAGCACTATGGGACTCAACATCTTAGGTCATAAGTCCCCTAGAACTTAGAACTACTTAAACCTAACTAGGACATCACACACACCCATGCCCGAGGCAGGATTCGAACCTGCGACCGTAGCAGTCCCGCGGTTCCGGACTGCAGCGCCAGAACCGCTAGACCACCACGGCCGGCCCACATAAAACAATTGGTACGATAAGCAGCTGCCAGGCTGAGATTAATTGCAAGAATCTTAAGGAAACCTTGAGAAGAAGTGTTGTGCATCACGGAGAGGTCTCCTAATGAAATTCCTGGAGAGTACTCCGGGAAGCTACGTGCCATTTGCGAATGGAACAGGGAAGGGGGAGAAGGTAGTGCTATGGTATTAGTAGTACTCTCCGCCACATACAGTAAAGTGACTTGCGGATTATAAATGTCGATTTAGGATAGCTAAACGTTGGAAGAACAAATCTAACGCAGAAAAAAAGCAGTACGAATATACAATAGAAGAATGTACCGTACATTTCTCTCGTCGTATCTCCATCGCTCTTAAAATTTCATTCTGTGAGTTTTCGTATTAGATTTTTCTGACTTGGGAGCAAATTCGTTCTCCTATAATACGCCTATATATTCGCCATGACAGACTCTGAAGCAAAACAGGAAACTGTTCTCTTGCCTTCATATCAGCAGCTACTAGTGGCCAGTGAACTAGGGTCAAAACTCGTCTTCGAAATATTTTTTAGTCTCGCTGTACGAAATATGCTACTTCAATCCTCAATAGGAGTGCGGGTAAGCTACTACAAACAGCATAGTGAACGCATTATTGTGGTCAAGATAGATATGAAGCCCACGCCTACTACAGTAGTACAAGTTTATATGCCGACTAGCTCTGCAGATAACGAAGAAATGGATGAAATGTATGATGAGATAAAAAAAAATTATTCAGATAGTGAAGGGAGACAAAAATTTCATAGTCATGGGTGACTGAAATTCGACAGTAGGAAAAGGGAGAGAAGGAAACGTAGTAGGTGAATATGGATTGGGGGTAAGAAATGAAAGAGAAAGCCGCCTGGTAGAATTTTGCACGGGGCATAACTTAATCATAGGTTCAAGAATCATGAACAAAGGTTGTACACATGGAAGAAGCCTGGAGATACTAGAAGGTATCAGATAGATTATATAATGGTAAGACAGAGATTTAGGTACCAGGTTTTAAATTGTAAGACATTTCCAGGGGCAGATGTGGACTCTGACCACAATCTATTGGTTATGAACTGTAGATTAAAACTGAAGAAATTGCAAGAAGGTGGGAATTTAAGGAGATGGGACCTGGATAAACTGACTAAGCCAGAGGTTGTACAGAGTTTCAGGGAGAGCATAAGGGAACAATTGTCAGAAATGGGGGAAAGAAATACATTAGAAGAAGAATGGGTAGCTCTGAGGGATGAAGTAGTGAAGGCAGCAGAGGATCAAGTAGGTAAAAAGACGAGGGCTAGTAGAAATCCTTGGGTAACAGAAGGAATATTGAATTTAATTGATGAAAGGAGAAAATATAAAAATGCAGTAAATGAAGCAGGCAAAAAAGGAATACACACGTCTAAAAAATGAGATCGACAGGAAGTGCAAAATAGCTAAGCAGGGTTGGCTAGAGGACAAATGTAAGGATGTAGAGGTTTATCTCACTAGGAGTAAGATAGATACTACCTACAGGAAAATAAAAAGAGACCTTTGGAGAAAAGAGAACCACTTGTATGAATATCAAGAGCCCTGATGTAAACCCAGTTCTAAGCAAAGAAGGGAAAGCAGAAAGGTGGAAGGAGTATATAGAGGGTCTATACAAGGGCGATGTACTTGAGAACAATATTATGGAAATGGAAGAGGATGTAGATAAAGATGAAATGGGAGATATGATACTGCGTGAAGAGTTTGACAGAGCACTGAAAGACCTAAGTCGAAACAAGGCCCCGGGAGTAGACAACATTCCATTAGAACTACTGACGGCCTTGGGAGAGCCAGTTCTGACAAAACTCTACCATCTGGTGAGCAAGATGTGTGAGACAGGCGAAATACCCTCAGACTTCAAGAAGAATATAATAATCCCAATCCCAAAGAAAGCAGGTGTTGACAGATGTGAAAATTACCGAACTATCAGTTTAATAAGTCACGGCTGCAAAATACTAACGCGAATTCTTTACAGACGAATGGAAAAACTAGTAGAAGCCGACCTTGGGAAAGATCAGTTTGGATTCCGTAGAAATATTGGAAGATGTGAGGAAATACTGACCCTACGGCTTATCTTAGAAGCTAGATTAAGGAAAGGCAAACCTACGTTTCTAGCATTTTTAGACTTAGAGAAAGCTTTTGACAATGTTGACTGGAGTACTCTCTTTCAAATTCTGAAGGTGGCAGGGGTAAAATATAGGGAGCGAAAGGCTATTTACAATTTGTATAGAAACCAAATGGCAGTTGTAAGAGTTGAGGGGCATGAAGGGAAACAGTGGTTGGGAAGAGAGTGAGGCAGGGTTGTAGCCTCGCCCCGATGTTATTCAATCTGTATATTGAGCAAGCAGTGAAGGAAACAAAAGAAAAATTCGGAGTAGGTATTAAAATCCATGGAGAAGAAATAAAAACTTTGAGGTTCGCCGATGACATTGTAATTCTGTCAGAGACAGCAAAGGACTTGGAAGAGGATAATGGAATGTAGCCGAATTAAGCCGGGTGATGCTGAGGGAATTAGATTAGGAAATGAGACACTTAAAGTAGTAAAGGAGTTTTGCTATTTGGGGAGCAAAATAACTGATGATGGTCGAAGTAGAGAGGATATAAAATGTAGACTGGCAATGGCAATGGAAGCGTTTCTGAAGAAGAGAAATTTGTTAACATCGGGTATAGATTTAAGTGTCAGGAAGTCGTTTCTAAAAGTATTTGTATGGAGCGTAGCCATGTATTGAAGTGAAGCATGGACGATAAATAGTTTATACAAGAAGAGAATAGAAGCTTTTGAAATGTGGTGCTACAGAAGAATGCTGAAGATTAGGTGGGTAGATCACATAACTAATGAGGAGGTATTGAATAGAATTGGGGAGAAGAGAAGTTTGTGGCACAACTTGACTAGAAAAAGGGATCGGTTGGTAGGACATGTTCTGAGACATCGAGAGATCACCAATTTAGTATTGGAGGGCAGCGTGGAGAGTAAAAATCGTAGAGGGTGACCAAGTGATGAATACACTAAACAGATTCAGAAGGATGTAGGTTGCAGTAGGTACTGGGAGATGAAGAAGCTTGCACAGGATAGAGTAGCATGAAGAGCTGCATCAAACCAGTCTCAGGACTGAAGACCTCGGCCGTGTGGCAGAGCGGTTCTAGGCGCTACAGTCTGGAAACGCCCGACCGCTACGGTCGCAGGTTCGAATCCTGCCTCGGGCAAGGATGTGTGTTATGCCCTTAGGTTAGTTAGGTTTAAGTAGTTCTAAGTGCTACGGGACTGATGACCTTAGAAGTTAAGTCCCATAGTACTCAGAGCCATTTGAACCATTTGACTGAAGACCGCAACAACAACAGCCCTCGCTACTGTTGTCTCTTGACTGTGCCTAGGTTCTGTGCTCTTTAGCTGAATCACAGATCACTCTATTCTGCTCGGGACCCCTCGTTAACTATGTACTTACACAAGAGCAAAGTATAAAACCCTGCAGCGCTGCATTTCTTTTTTCAGAATTTACTGACTGGAGTACCATTGTTCTGACATTATTATCCCTTTCTGTTTTCAGGCTCTTGTGCGTATGGACCGGTACATACCGTACAAGCAGAGGATGCAGCGAGTGGACGAGGTCATTCAGGAGGTAAGTACAGACACAAAAGCTTAGTAAGTTTCTAAAAGCCGCTAACACGAGGGCCATTCAAATATAAACGGTAACCTACAGTTCATAAGGCTTTGTGTAAACATGACGTCATTTTGACCTAACGCGCACTTATCAAAGACCGCAGTAACTGCTATCGACTTTCGTTAACATTCGGTGCTGGGTGCTTGACAAACACCATACTGGATTCTGTTACCGAGCGAGGTGGCGCAGTGGTTACACACCGGACTCGCCTTCGGGAGGACGACGGTTCAATCCCGTCTCCGTCCATCCTGATTTAGGTTTTCCGTGATTTCCCTAAATCGCTTCAGGCAAATGCCGGGATGGTTCCTTTGAAAGGGCACGGCCGATTTCCTTCCCCATCCTTCCCTCACCCGAGCTTGCGCTCCGTCTCTAATGACCTCGTTGTCGACGGGACGTTAAACACTAATCTCCTCCCTCCTCCTGGATTCTGTTATTTCGTATGGTAACTTGCGTGTTACGAAAGGATGCCGTTTCCAGGCAATGAAATATTGGAGATTTATAGAAACACGCCATTCTTGGTGCCTTCACGTTTCTACGAGGTTCTGGGACTACTTTATTACTTTAATAGAAATAAGTTCCTTAAATGCTAACATTTTAGGTTAGGCTTTACCGTGATATCGAATGAAACATTAAGTTTACTGTTACCAGCCACTATTTCTTTATCTCCCCGAAGCGTTTCGAACGTATAAACCTCCATCATCAGCTGGATTTACTTTTGCTAATACGACATATGTGTATGTTGTGCTACGATTTTGGGGGAACTTGTGGCACTGTCTGCAGTACTCACAGGTTCCTTTCACTGTCGTAACACATCACATGTAAACTCTCATATTTTGTAAACAAAATTGGGCACCAGGAAAAGATGGAGGGCACAATCAAACCAATCAAATGTCTGATTTAAAAAACGCAGTTAAGTATTGTGATTAAGTAGGCTTTCCCGGCGTAATAAGTCTTGAAAGTCTCTTCGGGTTTGCTGCCGGATCCTAAAATCAACTTGACTCGATATTTCGGCGATCCAACTGTTCGCCATCTGCAGCAGAAACAGCATTTTCCTGAAGATGGCGAACAGTTGGATCGCCGAAATACCGAGTCAAGTTGATTTTAGGATCCGGCAGCAAACCCGAAGAGACTTTCAAGGAAGTTAAGTATTCCTGACCACAAGGGCTGTTTCAATAGGTTTCCCTGGGGCCTTAGGTTTTTATGGTAGAGTGTACTTTAATGCTGATTAATCACGTCAGCCGGCCGTGGTGGCCAAGCGGTTAAAGGCGCTACAGTCTGGAACCGCGAGGCCGCTACGGTCGCAGGTTCGAATCCTGCCTCGGGCATGGATGTGTGTGATGTCCTTAGGTTAGTTAGGTTTAATTAGTTCTAAGTTCTAGGCGACTCATGACCGCAGAAGTTAAGTCGCATAGTGCTCAGAGCCATTTGAACCATTTAATCACGTCATTATAGAGCGAGTGTCTTCCTCCTTACAGTAGGACAACTATCTGTACTAAGAGACAACTGCAGTAGGACACACTTGTCCACAGGGCTAACTAGGATGCCCCAGGGGCGCGAGCTCTGCTGGACGCCCCTCAGCTTCACACACGCAGGTGCAGCCAGTATATGCTACCCGCCATTCAGCGCTTGCGCTAGCGACATGGCGACCCTGGGCCGAGGCGTGTATTCGTCCATTGCAGAACTGTCCCATACGTTCCGGACCGGCTGGCTGGCCGTACGTCAGATTTTTTCCCATCTCTGCCCGCCTGTGGCCGTGGGCCCCCGGCTGCCCACCGGTGGGCGCATGAAGTGGAACAGCCTGGGCTACCGGATCTCTGAGATAATGAAAACACATGAGATGAAGCGCTATGCGCCCTAGCAGCATTATGACACGTCACATATTGATAATGATATGAGGAATGCTGTAAAATAGACCGTACACAGCATATATTTCATACGGGTAAAGTTTCCCCAATTCTGTGGAATATAACTGCAGGGGAAATAATGTAACAGTCTCAAGGACAAGGACAAGGTCATTTTACTGACAAGAGGTATGACAAGTAGTTCATCATTGTAACAGTGTACGAGGGTAATATCAAAAGTAAGGTCTCCTATTTTTTATAAGTACATAGACCTGTTTATTTCTACAATGGTTTACATCAGTTTACAGCTTGAACATTTAGCTATTTTTCGACATTATCACCATTTTTGTAGACGCTATGGCAGTTTTTGTAAGCCCATGTCATACCAGCTCGCTTCCATGCTGTTCAGAAGGCTATGAACCTCTTCTTTCACCTCGTCGTCGGAGTTGAATCGCTTTCCAGCCAAATTTTCTTTTAACCTAGGGAACAGGTTATAGTCACTGGGCGCCAAGTCTGGACTATAGGGTGGGTGGGTGGTTACGTTCCACTGAAACTGTTGCAGGGGAACAACGGTTTGCCGAGCGATGTGTGGGCGAGCATTGTCATGGAGAATGGGTACGCCCTTGCTCAACATTCCTCTTCTCCTCTTCTGAATTGCCCGTTTGAGTTTTTTCAGAGTCTCACAGTACCTGTCAGCGTTAATTGTGATCCCTGCGATTCAGCTCCGACGACGAGGTGAAAGAAGAGGTTCATAACTTTCTGAACAGCATGGCGACCAGCTGGTATGACTTGGGCATACAAAAACTGCCACAGCGTCTACAAAAATGCATCGAGAGAAATGGTGATTATATCGAAAAATAGCTAAATCTTCAAGCTGTAAGCTGATGTAAACCATTGTAGAAATAAACAGGTCTAGGTACCTATAAAAAATATAGGAGACCTTACTTTTGGGATTACTCTCGTATGATAACAAACTCAGACCGAATGAATTACACATGTCATAGTAAAGGATGGTCGAACAGTCGCACAAACACACTTCCCCTCCGACGGAGACGAAAGCGTGTATTCTCGCAAGCAGACGACGATAAGCGTTCCGAATGGCATGCTGCGATAGACTGACCCAGGCGCCTTTTGTTGTAATTCAGCAACGATTCTTCTAGGGCCTGGAGTACGAGTAAGTTCACTTTCATCATTTGGCGAGAGATTTGGCGATCTTGCTGGGCAGGGCACTTGTTTACCACGAAGGGAGCGTTGCATCCAAGCAGCCGTACGTGCACACGCAGCGTCCTGCAGAAAAAGCACATCACCTTCCTGTCGAAGCACGGGGATAACAGCAAGTGCAGTGTAGCAGATACTGGTCACTTTACTCTCTAGAAACACCAAATGCGACCGTGAGTTGTACCTGATGGCTCCCTTCACCGTGAACCCCGGGATGGGATCTGTGTATCGTGGGTGAAAGTACTCTGGAATAGGCAGCTCATTACATCTACGTGGTACGCCTGTATGTCCATCACTCGCTTACATACAGAATCTACTCTCATTACTGAAGACAACAGAGCGACATTCCAATCTGCAGTCAACTGTTCCACGACACTAGAGCATCTGTGCTTGGTGGTGACATGGTGCCAGCGGTAGCTTGGCCAGAGGCACCTGTGCTGTACACAATTGTCTCTGATGAGGACATCACACACATCCGTGCCCGAGGCAGGATACGAACATGCGACCGTGGCGGTCGCGCGGTTCCAGACTGACATTTCGGAATAATTTTTGTATGTCCATCCTTCTGATTGGAGGTTTGAAGGACTACGGCCGTTCACTCATGTAATAAAGTGGAACCCCTAACGCCGACCTTAACAACGTTATTTATTATATGGCTACCAGTTTCGGTGCTTCAGTACACCATCTTCAGGCCTCAAATGACGCTGAGGGACTTAACTCTAATCGTGGCCAACATCTATGAACTGGTTTTCGCGGACTACCTGCAGCAACGATGTTGTGTGTCCCACCATCAACTGGCTGTAGACACAAGATCGCTGTTACAGGTAGTCTGCGAAAACCAGTTCATAGATGTTGGCCACTGATGAGTCGTCCATACAATTAAAGTTAACTCCCTCAGCATCAGTTGAGGCTTGAAGATGGTGTACTGAAGCACTGTAGCCATATAATAAATAACATTGTTAAGGACGGCTGCAAGTGTTCCATTTCATTGCATTTCGGAATAAATCTCTCGATTGTTAACTTAAGTGAACGCGATTACTGCGTAAATTGCAAAGCAATAAGTTCAATGAACCCTGACCAAAATGGAAACTTACACTAAGCGCACACCGGAGAGAACGATATATTCACATTGACACTTGGGAAGAGTGTCTTCAGGAAACTTCCCAGTGGTCCCAGTTAGCCGGCGTTGTTTCCCCTTTCTGTACAGAGTGGGGACGTAACAGACCTCTCGAGAAATCGTTAAAAAGCCACCGGCAGCTTGACCAATCGAAAAGACGCTAGAAATGGTGAGAGACTGTCGCACTGAACCATGCCAATTCACCGGACAAAATTTTGAACAGTATTTAGTGGAACATTCCACGACTTTACACTGTTGGTGCTTGACCAATCGCAAGACGCGGAATGTCAGTTGCTCTAGACAACATCAGCCCCCCCAGTGCGTGCTTGAAACTGGACTCAGTGGAAATTCCCAATACTTTATGCACAAAGGAAAGAAAACTACTCTACCATCCACCGGTGCCTACGCAAATTCAATTACCCGCAAATCCACATAGAGCTTATTCACGACGGAGATCACGGAAAAAAGGGAAAAGGTTGCTGAAGTGAAATACAAAAGTAAATAAGTTGGTCCCTACGGGTTCTTTCTCCTAGCATAGAACATGTGGCCATGTCCCTGCATGATAATCGGTCGGCCACCGCTGATCGCACAATGCGTCGATCTTCGTGTGCGTTTGTACTGCGCGGACGTTCAAAACCTGGCCTAAAGGTGTAGGAATGCTCCACTGCTGAAAGCAACGACACATCACCGACAAATTATGCCCAACACGTGCAGCAATCCACAATACACCCATCCAGCTTCCTACGGGCCAACAATGCAATCCTGTTCAAACGGTTGAAGCTATTGGAGAGGAATACGTACTCGTCGGTTGGGCATTGTTCTTCCCTAGAATAAATGTTGCAAACAACGCTCACCTCTAAACCCAGCATAGTTACTGGCTGCAGAGTCAAAAGAGAAGGTGCACAGACAAGCCACCTGCGCGCCATCTGATTGCCAGTTACTGTGACAAATGAATCACTAACACTAAACAGGGGTCGCTGTTCATGTGTAGTAGGTGAAGTGGCACCTCACTTCACTTCCCACATTTTCAAAAGTTACTCCGTATTTCCGTGATTTGTACTGCAGGGAACTGTCTTGTAGCACCAAGCGAGCGATTCTGACCAGGCATAGTGAAGTATGCTTCCCCTTTCTGGCAGCTCAACCACATGGGCAGAGCCGCAGGCTGAGCGTAGCTGCGCAGTTGCTATAGCAACCATGACGTCACCTACTTGAGTTTGTCTGTGGAGGGGGCATACCAGGTGGGTAGATGGAAATTATATTCCCAGCTACTTCCAGTTCTAGACGACAGGCTGTAAAGCAGTGGTTAATATGCCCGTGGAGCAGACTTCCATTTATAGTGCGTTTAATGCTGCTTGTTTAAAATACGAATACTGCTTATGATGTAATGTATACTTTCACGTTGTGTCGAGCCTTGTATTACGAAATTTTGGACCACGTTTTCAAGGAAATGGACGAGAGATTTTGTGATTGTGAAAGAATGTATTTTGTTTGCCTTGCCAGTACCACAAAATTTAAAGAATACCATACATGAAATTACAATGAAATGAATACCCCTAGCTGCATACAGGCGTTGATATAAGTCAACGGGGACAGAAGAAAATGTGTGACCCAACCGGGACTCGAACCCGGGATCTCCTGCTTACATGGCAAACGCTCTATCCATCTTTTATTTTATTTTATTTTTTTACGTTGTTGATCGTAGTGTTTGGTCATTGCGGACGTCACATGACATAAGGTCAAGTTCGATTGTTGGCCCTTCCACTCAGTTTTTTTATTACAGAGGCCAAGCAGCCCTCTGACGGAACACGCTGAGCTACCATGCCGGCTTCTGAGCCACCGAGGACACAGAGGACGCGGCTGCAGGGACTTATCTCTGGCACGTCTCCCGTGACACCCACATTCGCAACTTATTGTTCCGCACTATATTCATAGTGCCCCTGCCCATTATACTCATTACTGTTTATGCATTCGCACAGAAGAAGATGGTCAAATGGCCGGTGAGCTGTAACATGTATGAAGATGGTATCTGTTCTTTCGGACATGTCCGAAAGAACAGATACCACCTTCATATACACTCCTGGAAATTGAAATAAGAACACCGTGAATTCATTGTCCCAGGAAGGGGAAACTTTATTGACACATTCCTGGGGTCAGATACATCACATGATCACACTGACAGAACCACAGGCACATAGACACAGGCAACAGAGCATGCACAATGTCGGCACTAGTACAGTGTATATCCACCTTTCGCAGCAATGCAGGCTGCTATTCTCCCATGGAGACGATCGTAGAGATGCTGGATGTAGTCCTGTGGAACGGCTTGCCATGCCATTTCCACCTGGCGCCTCAGTTGGACCAGCGTTCGTGCTGGACGTGCAGACCGCGTGAGACGACGCTTCATCCAGTCCCAAACATGCTCAATGGGGGACAGATCCGGAGATCTTGCTGGCCAGGGTAGTTGACTTACACCTTCTAGAGCACGTTGGGTGGCAAGGGATACATGCGGACGTGCATTGTCCTGTTGGAACAGCAAGTTCCCTTGCCGGTCTAGGAATGGTAGAACGATGGGTTCGATGACGGTTTGGATGTACCGTGCACTATTCAGTGTCCCCTCGACGATCACCAGTGGTGTACGGCCAGTGTAGGAGATCGCTCCCCACACCATGATGCCGGGTGTTGGCCCTGTGTGCCTCGGTCGTATGCAGTCCTGATTGTGGCGCTCACCTGCACGGCGCCAAACACGCATACGACCATCATTGGCACCAAGGCAGAAGCGACTCTCATCGCTGAAGACGACACGTCTCCATTCGTCCCTCCATTCACGCCTGTCGCGACACCACTGGAGGCGGGCTGCACGATGTTGGGGCGTGAGCGGAAGACGGCCTAACGGTGTGCGGGACCGTAGCCCAGCTTCATGGAGACGGTTGCGAATGGTCCTCGCCGATACCCCAGGAGCAACAGTGTCCCTAATTTGCTGGGAAGTGGCGGTGCGGTCCCCTACGGCACTGCGTAGGATCCTACGGTCTTGGCGTGCATCCGTGCGTCGCTGCGGTCCGGTCCCAGGTCGACGGGCACGTGCACCTTCCGCCGACCACTGGCGACAACATCGATATACTGTGGAGACCTCACGCCCCATGTGTTGAGCAATTCGGCGGTACGTCCACCCGGCCTCCCGCATGCCCACTATACGCCCTCGCTCAACGTCCGTCAACTGCACATACGGTTCACGTCCACGCTGTCGCGGCATGCTACCAGTGTTAAAGACTGCGATGGAGCTCCGTATGCCACGGCAAACTGGCTGACACTGACGGCGGCGGTGCACAAATGCTGCGCAGCTAGCGCCATTCGACGGCCAACACCGCGGTTCCTGGTGTGTCCGCTGTGCCGTGCGTGTGATCATTGCTTGTACAGCCCTCTCGCAGTGTCCGGAGCAAGTATGGTGGGTCTGACACACCGGTGTCAATGTGTTCTTTTTTCCATTTCCAAGAGTGTATAAATACCATACATGTTTTCCTTCTAGTGCATCTGAAAGCTTTCAAAATATCTTTGGACCAATTTCTCCAAGATACAACGCTCAAGAAACGAATTCTCTATTTTGTACGTCGATGAGAAGAGCAGAAAGATTTCCACCAGAAAGATGTTGGAAATGTTTAATAAGGATAAGGACTTTTTTTATCGATATTTATAAACTGTCCCCTCTTACTCTGTCCATCTCTTCTACTACATCATGAATCTTTTCCTGCCTGAAGAGTATAAAAACATACCTGAAGAATGCAGTTTCAGAAGAGATACTTCCTTCTTTAGCGAACATTTCAGCACAGGTAATAAAAACACAGCCATGAAGACATCACCGATAAGTTTCCAACCTTAAAGCAACAAACGATTGCTTCAGTCTGCAAGAAATGAGTCAGTTATTGAGATAAACGTGCTTAAATATAGACATATTTTACTTTCCGCTAGCTCTTAACCTTACTTTCGAGCCACGAGCCGCCACTGAACACTATAAACACTCAGCATGCACATATCGTATCCCGGTACCGCTGAAAACAGTTCTTCAGGGTGTTCCATTTTCTTTCCGGCATTGTAGCGTGTCACTACCAGCTTTGATGCTCTCGCATGGCACAACTCAAAAGGGTCATTGTGTTGTGCATTAAGCTACTTTGCGTGTTCCACGTTGAATGATGATATTTTCTGAGGTTTCCCCTTCAACTTTTACATTATGAATCTACTAGAAGTCTTCGATTAAACGCATATATTCGATATACTTGCCTCCATCAGTTTTTGATGCTGGAAACTTGAAATTCTACTAATTAATTAGCACTTCTTTAAAGTGTACATGGAACGAATTATATACATGTCGTGATGCTTGCTGCAAGCCCTGACATTTCGTCTCTCAGAAAGCGTGTCGAATGCATTCAAATAGACTTTCTACAAAGAGTGGCCGAATGTCATGGGAAGGGACTGGGTTGTTGAAGCTTACGCAGTTCATTTGTCTCCGTAAAGTTCCGCTATAAATGGCTTCCTGACGCCCCACATTCAAATCGGCTGCAGTCTGAGTCACAGTAGATTGTGCGTCAAACCGTATGGCACTGTGGAGGCGACGCAATCTCTGATCATCACACACCTGCGGTCGTCCTGTGCGGCTGTTTGCGCGAGTGAAAACATTGTCCCTGCAAAACTGAACATCCACTCTAGACACCTCCGAAATTCTAATTCTTTTGGAATCAATTATTTACTACGACTCACGCGTTCTGCACCGACTGGCATGTCACGTTCACAGAGACAGTAAACTCGCGACGAGCTGCCGCGTTCACTACACACCTGCCTGTAACAGACTGATATTATGTTTACTCTAGCGCCAACACGCCCCATCTAGCCAGAATAGTCGGTCATTCACGGCACGTCTTTAAATGGGACAACCCTTTTCCCGAATTTTGGCCTCTCAGTGTAGAAATTGAAGACCACTAGAAATACGTACAATGTACCATAGACTTGATCTCCATTAAGTGTCTTTTCTTTCCACAGCTCGCGCTGCTTAAGTGTCAGCATACTGTGATCGGGATCCCAGGACGCATCAAAGGCATTTCGGGTGGCGAGATGAAGCGGCTGTCCTTCGCCTCAGAGGTGAGCCTTGTAACATTATTCCACACAGGTTGTGGGTCTGTATCATAGAAATATTAACAGTAATCCTACAGTACTGAAGGTTCTTGTAAACGGCCAGTCTACTGAAGTTTACTATTATTACAATCGTACGACATAACATATACATATATTTTATGTCCTCTCTTTGTCTCTGTAGAGCTGTACCATGGGAGCAAGGAGAGGCTGTTGTTTGGTGGCCGTAGTTTCTTTCTATAACACAAACTGCACGCAATTATTAACTGGGTTGTTTATTAACATAAACAAAGAGCTACTTAAGCTTCCATTTGCTGTGGTACAACTCTGTGTTCTAGTCCACTTTAGCCTCGCTGCTGCTGAAGTACAAAGTCCGCTATGCACAATATTATGTTCGCTATGTGCTGCCTGATTTTGTGAGCTAGAGGGTGTGACTGTGGCTCTGACTCGGTGACATGCTGGAACTCACTGGGTGCGACAGACTAGACCTAACCCGAACTAACTGGCCCTCCGGTCTGCAGCGGCTATCTGAATACTGGCGGCCGAGAGGGCGTTGGCGAGTCTGTCGTTAGCCTTGATCGATCTTCTTGTGGCCTCTATGCCATGTGGCGTGCTGGCGCCAGCTTACGCCAGCACAATACACATGCGCAATGTATTTGCAGGTTAATGTTTCGAATTGACAACCATATTTCACCACTCGTTGTCGCTTCATTCATATCTTACAGACCTCCTTTAAAGTCACGGGTTGAGTTGTTCTCCACGATATGTCTTGTTGTCTGTTCCTCCACTGAATATTCACATGCGGCAATTTCACAACATACCCACTGCGTTTCCACATATCCCTTGTTCTGTTCGGATGCGGGCCAGTCTTGACTGTTGGCGATGAGGAAGATCAAACACTGCAGCAGTCGTCGTTGATTTTTTAATTAGGTGGGCGTTGTGAGGGGGTTGCTCAGTCAAGCGTTCTTTGCACTTCTCTGTGACCTGAAGATCGACCCAAGATGACTTCAGGTGCATAGTTGGTGGGCTCTGGAAAACACTGTTTAGAATAGAGTTCTTATGAGAGTTAGTCTTCTTGAGAATTCGCACCTCGGCAGCTTTTCTTCTGAAGTCTGCAGGAGATGTGGTGGACAGAACAGGAAACCACTGAATGGGAGTACATCTAATTAATGCTCTATTTCTGGGTGAAGACACTGAAGTACATCATTAACAATGCTGAGAAAATCTGAGAGATCATGAGAGTAGATCAGTCAGTGCCAATAATGGTCCTCATGGTATCATTCAGACGTACTTCTACCTTAATTGTATGAGAGTAACTCCAAAAGAAATGCACACTATTTTTGTAAAAATACAGTTTTCATTCTGCATGTGTGAAAGTTTTACAGTGTTTAGATACATTCTTCCCGCTTATTTTCAAACTTAGTTCAACCCGTTCCCGTGAGTGGCGTCGTCACAGCATGTCTTCAAGATGGCTGCTACACTTGACGTTCGTTTAGAAGCAACGTGCTGTCATAGAATTCCTGTGCTGTGAAAACGAGACACTGGGAAACATCCAAAAGAGGTTGAAAAAGGTGTGTGGAGATGCTGCTGTCGATCGCACTACAGTTAGTCAGTGGGCAAGCAGGTTATGTGATGAAAGCGGGCACGGCAATATTGAGAATTGTCCTCGCAGCGGCAGGCCTCGTACTGCACACACTCCAGACAATGTGCAGAGAGTTAACGAATTGGTGACTGCCGACAGACGCATCTCAATGAACGAATTGTCACGCTACGTTGGGATAGGGGAAGGAACTGTTTGCAGAATACTGAAAGTGTTGGCGTTGAAAAAGGTTTGTGCCAGGTGGCTTCCCAGGATGTTGACAGTGGCTCACAAAGAAACAAGAAAAACGGTATGCAGCGAACTTTTGGAACACTACGAGAATGGTGGAGATGAATTTCTTGGAAGAATTGTGACGGATGATGAAACATGGCTCCATCATTTTTCACCAGAGACGAAGAGGCAATCAATGGAGTGGCATCATGCAAATTCACCCAAGGAAAAAAATTCAAAACCACACCTTCTGCTGGAAAAGTTATGGCTTCGGTGTTTTTAGATTCCGAAGGACTCTTGCTTGTGGACGTCATGCCAAGGTGGAAGCACCATAAATTCTGCTGCATATGTGACGACACTGAAGAAACTTCAAGCTCGACTGAGTCGTGTTCGACCACATCAGCAAAAGCAGGAAGTTTTGCTGTTGCACGACAATGCACGGCCACATGTCAGTCAAAAAATCATGGAAGCGATCACAAAACTCGGATGGACAAAACTGAAACACCCGCCTTACAGTATAAAATCACCAAAATCCATGTTAACTGCGGAAAGAAAATTTGGCCATTTCGGAATAATTTTTGTGTGTCCATCCTTCTGATTGGAGGTTTGAAGGACTTCGGCCGTTCACTTACATAATAAAGTGGAACCCCTAAAGCCGTCCTTAACAATGTCATTTATTATATGGCTACCAGTTTCGGTCTTTCAGTACACCATCTTCAGGCCTCAGCTGACGCTGAGGGACTTAACTCCAACCATATACACGATTCATCAGTGGCCAACATCTATGAACTGGTTTTCGCAGACTACCTGCAGCAACGATGTTGTGTGTCCTACCATCATCTGGCTGTAGACACAACATCGCTGTTACAGGCAGTCTGCGAAAACCAGTTCATAGATGTTGGCCAATGATGAATCGTGCATACGATTGAAGTTAACTCCCTCAGCGTCAGTTGAGGCTTGAAGATGGTGTACTGAAGCACCGAAACTGGTAGCCATATAATAAATAACATTGTTAAGGACGGCTGCAGATGTTCCATTCCATTACATTTCGGATAAAATCTTTCGATTGTTAACGCGATTACTGCGTACATTGGAAAGCAATAAGTTTAATGAACCCTTACCAAAATGGAAACTTACACTAAGCGCACTCCGGAGAGAACGATATATTCACATCGACACTTGGGAAAAGGGACTGATGACCCTGTAGTTTGGCCCCTTTATCCCTCAAACCAACCAACACTTGGGAAGAGTGTGCTCAGGAAGCTTCCAAGTGGCCCCAGTTAGCCGGCGTTGTATCCCCTTTTTGTACAGAGTGAGGACGTAACAGACCTCTCGAGAAATCGTTAAAAAGCCACCGGCAGCTTGACCAATCGAAAAGGTGCTAGAAAAGGTGAGAGACCGTTGCACTGGACCATGCCAATTCACAGGAAAAAAATTTGAACAGTATTCAATGGAAAATTCCGCGACTTTACATGTTGGTCCTTGACCAATCGCAAGACGCTCAAAATGGCGGAATGTCAGTTGCTCTAGACAACATCAGCCCCCCACCCCAGTGCGTGCTTGAAACTGGACTCAGTGGAAAATTCCCAATACTTTATGCAGAAAGGAAAGAAAACTACTCTGTCTTCCACTGGTGCCTACGCAAATTCAATTACCCACAAATCCACATAGAGCTTATTCATGAGATCACGGAAAAAAGGGAAAAGGTGGCTTAAGTGAAATACAAAAGTAAATAACTTGGTCCCTACGGGTTCTTTCTCCTAGCATAGAACAGGAGTATAACAAAGTGTCAGCAGAGGACTAGGCTGCTAGACTAACTCCATTGTACACAAATCATCATAAATGACGGTAGTACACATGTAAGAATGAGACTAAAGAGACTCGGAACAATAAGTTTAAGTATCACTCATCAATCGTAAGCACTCATTCTTCACCAACGCAAAGAAAGAGACTGATGCAGACATCAAGCACTCCTAACATTTACCAGAAAAATGGCGAAACTGAAACTCGGTGGGAAGTTCAGTTCTGATTTTGTTCTCTGTTCATGAAAGTGCTACTAAAAGACCAGTTGGAGAGATTTCTAAGTGTAAAGCAAGCAGAACTAAGCTATCTGATTAACTAAACGACGTGCAGCTGCCAGGTCAGTTTTTTATTTGTCTGGATGCCTAGAAACTTCACACAAGGAGCCTCATCCAGTATACGCTCATTGACCTCTACTTCTCGTTTATTGCGAGACGAAAGCCAACAGGCAGTACGTCATTTTTATGTGTTTGGAAATGCATAGTCTGTGTGCTCTGTATCTAATGCTTCCGATAATGGCGGGACGTTAAAATCTAACCTATCTTCCTTCCTACGATATTATGGAATTATTATGTCAGTTACAACAAAGTAATTAATTTTAATTACTTGCATAGGAAATGAAAAGAACCTGCAGGCATTAACACTGGCCGAAGATAACTGGTACGAGCCACAGTTATGTTGGATGCGCCGAAGCGTTCAACAGTTATTCTGCAATAAATGTAACGGGTCCATTCCGGGATCCTAGTTTAATAGGCTTAATTCGTCGTTGCGTAACGCAGAGGCGGTGCGTTAGGTCTATCCCACTCGCTGGAACAGCCGGCAAAACGGGTGGGCGCTGCAGACATTCTCCGTTTTACCCCGAGAGCCAAGATACTTTCTTACTTTCTTTTGTGAAGACCCAACGAGCCGCTATTACAGACTATATTTGGGTCGCAGTCATCTCCACAAACACCCTTTACAGGTTTCTTAGCACACGCGTGTGTTATTTGTAAAGGCGCTCCCTCTGTACCCATCCCGGACACTGCTTTTTTAAAAATAGGCCAAGAAAGAACGTTCGAGGAGTTAGAAGTGAAACTGACTGCTGCCCTCGAACATTTGGCAGAACACTATGAGAATAACCGCTTAAAGCCTAACCTATCCAAAACACAGGCCTGTGCGTTTCCCCTGAGTGGGGGACAGTCTAGGAAAAAAGTGAAAGTAACTTGGAGGAGACAGCAACTACAACACTGGGACGCCCCCTACATACCTCTGATTAAAGCTCGACTGCACACTTACTTTCAAAGAGCCTTGCGAGAACATGAAACTCAAAATTTGCAACCGAAATAAAGTTATACGCAAGCTCGCTAACAGCCTATTTGGGGCGGGGGCTCAACCAAATGTTCTACGTACACCTGCTCTAGCTATATGTTTCTCTGCGGCAGAATATGCTGCACTAGTGTGGCAGAACTCTGCACGCACCAAGCACATTGACTCCGCTCTCAACGAGAGAGGCCGCATTATAACGGGTTGCCTACAAACAACTCCAGCGAACAAAATCTACCATATTATAGGCATAGCACCCCTGGATATCAGATAACGGCAGAGATTGAGGAAAATGATTCCAGGCATCCCATGTTTGGCAGCGAAGCATCAAGTGCTAGGCTAAAGTCATGAAAGGGCATTCTTCGAACAACTGAAGCAATTATATCATCAGCTTCCGCTTGTCGAATAGAACTGGAAGTAACAGCCAAAACCGAAAAAAAGAGCCCACTGCCGGTTTCCAACTACCCTACCAGACGTGGAAGACTAAATAGACTGCGAACTGGAGTGAAGCGGTGCAAAAAGAAAACTTTAAGCGGTGAGGCTACATTACTAGCAGATGTAACCTCCGAGTTTGGAGAACTTAAAAGACGCTGAACCTTGCACACTGGATGATCTGGTTTTTGCAGATGTTCCAGCAATCGAAACAGTCGGATTCTGAACCTCTGAAACAATTTGGCATTTACAAAGTCTTATGTATATATTTGTATTTGTAATAACTGTACTGTACAGTCATTGATACGAAAATAATAATTATAACAGTAATAACGAGAACTGTTACAGTACCGCTTTCTGTGTACAGTTTCTGCAAAATAATAATTATAATGTGAATACAAAATTTGTTGTTGCATCAAATTGAATCAGAGGTTGTTTGGCAATGTGCTGTGACTGTCGGAAATTAATAGCGCTCTGTGCGTGTATTTATTCCAGTTAAAGACAGTCACGAACGAAAAAAAATATATAGCTGTTATCACGTTAGAATCTGACTCTGCATAAATGAGACTACTTTCATTCATTCAAAGAGACTGAGATTAGGTAACTGAAAGCTAGAACTTCAAAACATGAAGAACGTTCATTATATGACGAATAACTTGGACTGACAGGTTACCAACAGACTGGGTGTCACTAATTACTATTTAATTCCTAATAGATCTATTTCAGAGAGTTATTGTAATTCTTTTTTAGGAACAAAATCTTTATACAAGCTACATGACTGCGAATTATAATGAGAATTACAAAAGCAGAAAGGAACGAAGATTAGCTTTTAATTTCACGACGACGAGTTCATTAGAGACGAAGAACAAGCGCGGTATGGAGAAGGGGAGAGGAGGAAATTGGCCCTGCCCTTTCGAAGGAAATATCCTGGCATTCACCTTAAGCGTTTTGGGGAAATGTAAATCAGAATGGCCTGATGGGGATTTATACAGCCAACTCAAGCCATATCGAGGTTTACGGTACCTAAATGGCAACACATTCTAATGTTCCAGTCTCTGCTATCGTTGTCTGTTCATCGCTGTGTAACACGACGACAAGCAAATCCGTTGCTATTTCAGACATCATTGCCCACCGGAGCACAAAAAAATATGCTCTTATTTATAAGCCTGCCTCATTCTGCCTTCCTCAGCACCTTTAAAAAATTTCAGCATGCGAACATATTTTGGCTGCTTCTGACATGCAGCTCACCTCTCATTCCCGAAAGCTCCTCTGACTGCAGTCTGCGTACACCTACTAGTTCATCGCTGTAAGTCGCTCATACTTATCGATTTTCACCTGCCCATTCTCACTTACTCATGTAGCCCAATTCATTATCGTTATCTCTTTGTGTCTCTGTAATTGTCACTGTCTCCTGTCCCACAGCCACAGTCTCCTTCGTTATGTCCTACTACTACTGTCTCCTCTTAATGTCACCGGCTCCCTCTTGATCTC
Source organism: Schistocerca nitens (assembly GCF_023898315.1). Lineage (NCBI taxonomy): Eukaryota > Metazoa > Arthropoda > Insecta > Orthoptera > Acrididae > Schistocerca > Schistocerca nitens. Next base: position 302,477,080 of record NC_064617.1, read on the forward strand.
TCTTACTGCTACTATCTCATTCATTTCTCCCCACTCCTCCTGTCTCTTCTCAATGTCACTACCTTTCTCTTTTTCGTTGTCATTACCATAGACACTGTCGTTCATTATATCACGGGCTCTCACCCACTTCCACTTCCTCCATCTTTCTATTCCTCTCCTACTAGCACTGTCTCCTTCACTCTTTTTCCTAGCACTGTTCTGTCGCTGTCAACTAAGTTCCACTGCCTCTGTCTCTCTCTCTTTGTTTCACATTGCCTTTGCCTTCTTCGGCCTTACTATATCACATCCACTGTCTAATATCTTCCAGTGTTTATTATTTTTCAGTCTCTTTCCCAGTGCCATTGCCTGCTGCTCTCTCGGCATAAAAAATCGCTTATGTCAGTGAATTCCCTCGCTTACGGACCTTATCGTCCCTTAAATGATTCCCAATTCGTCTTTGCTCTACTTTTCTTACCGCGAGATACGTAAACAGGCAGAATATGGCGCTGCGGTCAGCAACGCCTATATAAGACAAATGTTTGGCGCAGTTGTTTGATCGGTTACTACTGTTACAGTAGCAGCTTATCAATATTTAAGTGAGTTTGAACGTGGTGCTATAGTCGGCACACGAGCGATGGGACACAGCATCTCCGAGGTAGCGATGAAGTGGGGATTTTCCCGTACGACTATTTCACGAGTGTACCGTGTATACCAAGAATCCGGTAAAACATCAAATCTCAGACATCACTGCGACCGGGACAGAAGTGCAACCCTTTCACAAATTGCTGCAGATTTCAGTCTGGATCATCAACAAGTGTCAGCGTACGAACCGTTCAACAAAACAACATTGATATGGGCTCTCGAGCCGAAGGCCCAGTCGTGTACAATTGATGTGCACGACACAAAGCCTTACGCCTCACCTGGGCCCATCAACATCGACATTGGACTGTTCATGACTCGAAACTTGTTACCCCGTCGGAAGAGTCTCGTTTCAAAATTGTATCAAGCGGATGGACGAGTACTGATGTGGAGACAGCCTCATGAGTTCCTGAACCCTGCATGTCAGCAGTGGACTTGTTCAAGTTGGTGGAGGCTCTGTAATGGTGTGGGGCGTGTGCTGTTGGAGTGATATGTGACCTCTGATACGTCTAGATACGATTCTGACAGGTGACACGTACGTAAGCATCCTGTCTTATCACTTACATCCATTCATGTCCCTTGTGCAGTCCGGCAATACCAGCTGGACGATGCGACAATCCACACGTCCAGAATTGCTACAGAATGACTCTTCTGACTTTAAACCCTACCGCTGGCCACCTGACTCCCCAGACATGAATATTATTGAGCATATCTGGGATGCCTTGCAAAGTGCTGCTCAGAAGAGATCTCCATCCGCTCATTCTCTTACGGAATTATGGACTGCCCTGTAGGATCCATGGTGTCAGTTCCCTCCAGCTCTAATTCAGGCATTAGTTGAGTCGATGCCACGTCGTGTTACGGCACTTCTGCGTGCTCGCGGGGGCCCTACATGACATTAGGCAGGTGTACCAGTTTCTTTGGCTCTTCAGTGTAGTTTCGTAGTACACAGCGATCATAATATTTTGGCTAAGAAATGTATATATTGTATTTGCTTTCTTCTGTGGTTTCGGAGTTCGTGAGGTTTTATTCTTTTTCAATTTTGTTGTACCAGGAACTGATTATTTTGGCTTTCCAGAGTTACGAGTACAGTAGTTGAGACTCTATGCACTTTACTTGCAGGTGCTCACCGACCCTCCGCTCATGTTCTGCGATGAGCCGACGTCGGGCCTGGACGCGTACATGGCCCTGACGACGGTGGCCGTGCTCAAGGACATGGCGCGCAAGGGCAAGGCTGTGGTGGCCACGATTCACCAACCCTCCTCGGAGCTGTTCGCACTCTTCGACAAGCTGCTGCTCATGGCCGAGGGCCGTGTCGCCTTCCTGGGCACCGCCGACGAGGCGCTCGCCTTCTTCCGTGGGTGAGTCACCTGTGGCGTCCTTACCTTTTACATCTACATACAGGGTGTTTCCGTAAGAGCGTACAAAAATTTAACAGGACATAGAGGATCCTCCACTGAACAATTTGAGGTCAGGGAACCTGGGGTCGGAGAAGCCAGCTTAATGAGATAATACACTGCTGGTCATTAAAATTGCTACACCAAGAAGAAATGCAGATGATAAACGGGTATTCATTGGACAAATATATTATACTAGAACTGAGATGTGATTACATTTTCACGCAATTTGGGTGCATAGATCCTGAGAAATCAGTACCCAGAACAACCACCTCTGGCTGTAATAATGGCCTTGATACGCCTGGGCATTGAGTCAAACAGGGCTTGTATGGCGTGTACAGGTACAGCTGCCCATGCAGCTTCAACACGATACCACAGTTCATCAAGAGTAGTGACTGGCGTATTGTGACGAGCCAGTTGCTCGGCCACCATTGACCAGACGTTTTCAGTTGGTGATAGATCTGGAGAATGTGCTGGCCAGGGCAGCAGTCCAACATTTTCTGTATCCAGAAAGGCCCGTACCAGGACCTGCAACATGCGGTCGTGCATTATCCTGCTGAAATGTAGGGTTTTGCAGGGATCGAATGAAGGGTAGAGCCACGGGTCGTAACACATCTGAAATGTAACGTCCACTGTTCAAAGTGCCGTCAATGCGAACAAGAGGTGACCGAGGCGTGTATCCAATGGACCCCATACCATTACGCAGGGTGATACGCCAGTATGCCGATGAAGAATACACACTTCCAAAGTGCGTTCACCGCGATGTTGCCAAACACGGATGCGACCATCATGATGCTGTAAACAGAACCTGGATTCATCCGAAAAAATGACGTTTTACCATTGGTGCACCCAGGTTCGTCGTTGAGTACACCATCGCAGGCACTCCTGTCTGTGATGCAGCGTCAAGGGTAACCGCAGCCATGGTCTCCGAGCTGATGGTCTATGCTGTTGCAAACGTCGTCAAACTGTTCCTGCAGATGGTTGTTGTCTCGCAACATCTGTTGACTCGGGGATCGAGACTGGTTGCACGATCCGTTACAGCCATGCGGATAAGATGCCTGTCATCTCGACTGCAAGTGATACGAGGTCGTTGGCATCCAGAACGGCATTCCGTATTACCCCCCTGAACCCACCAATTCCATATTCTGCTAACAGTCATTGGTTCTCGACCAACGCGAGCAGCAATATCGTGATACGATAAACTGCAATCGCGATAGGCTACAATCCGACCTTTATCAAAGTCGGAAACGTGATGGTACGCATTTCTCCCCCTTACACGAGGCAGCACAACAACGTTTCACCAGGCAACGCCGGTGAACTCCTGTTTGTGTATGAGAAAGCGGTTGGAAACTTTCCTCATGTCAGCACGTTGTAGGTGTCGCCACTGGCGCCAACCTTTTGTGAATGGTGTGAAAGCTAATCATTTGCATATCACAGCATCTTCTTCCTGTCGCTGGCCGGTGTCGCCGTGCTGTTCTAGGCGCTTCAGTCTGGAACTGCGTGACCGCTACGGTCGCAGGTTTGAATCCTGCGTCGGGCATGGATGTGTGTGATGTCCTTAGGTTAGTTAGGTTTAAGTAGTTCTAAGTTCTAGGGGACTGATGACCACAGATGTTAAGTCCCATAGTGCTCAGAGCCATTTCTTCCTGTCGGTTAGATTTCGCGTCTGTTGCATGTCATCTTTGTGGTGTGGCAATTTTAATGGCCAGTATTGTATCATAAAAAAAATGCTGAAACAGACGGCCATGAACCTCAAAGCAAGCATGACATTGGCTAACAAGATTCTGATGCACCCTGACAAATATTCCTGGTGTGTTTCGAATCACATCATAGGCAGCTACAATTCTAGCGATTAATTCCATCTCTGTATACATTGTGGTCTCATACACAAATGATTTTAGATATCCCCAAGGAAACGAAGATATGGCCCAAGACGCTCTTATAAGGAGCTTGTTCGCCAGATTCTTGAGTATTATTCATCTGTCTGGGATCCATGTCAGGTAGGACTGATAGAGGAGATAGAGAAGATCCAACGAAGAGCGGCGCATTTCGTCACGGGATCGTTTAGCGGGCGAGAGAGCGTTACGGAGATGCTCAACAAACTCCCCTGGCAGACGTTACAAGAGAGGCGTTGTGCATCACAAGAGATTTACTATTGAAATTTCGGGACAGCACTTTTCAGGAGGAGTCGGACGATATATTACTTCCCCACACATACATCTCGCGTATTGACCACAAGGAGGAAATTCGATAAAATAGAGCCAATACGGAGGCTTATCGACAATCACTCTTCCCAGACATTATTCGCGAGTAGAACAGTGTTGGAGGGATCAGACAGTGGTACCGAAAGTACTCTCCGCCACACACCATTAGGTGACTTGCGGAGTATGTAGATGTAGATGAGATGAGATGAGATGAGATTGTCGCCTAAACTGCCGGCCCGGATATTCACACCAAAACGTATTTGACGGTGTGACTCTACTACAGCGTCAGAGTTTTCCACATCCCACACACGGGTATTCCTGCTGCTCGAAATACCATCACTATCAAATGAGACCTCATCAGTAAACAACACGATTTGAAGGAAATCTGGTCGATCAATCAATTGTTGGAGCAGCCACTGACACAATGTGACCCTTGCTGTAAAGTCAGTGCATGGACTCGTTGTGGGTGATATGGGTGTAATTGTTGTTCGTGGAGTACTCGCCATGCTCATACGTGCAGTGCCCATTTCAGGTGCAATGCGACGTAGTGGGGTCTGCTGCAACACGTTCTGACACTTGTGGATGTCAGAATGATCTGTATCAGGCGACCTTACCAATAAACAGATCACTCCCAATAACAAAGAACTGTTACGTTCACATCCTGGCGGTGGTTCGAGTCCTCCCTCAGGCATGGATGTGTGTGTTTGTCCTTAGGATAATTTAGGTTAAGTGGTGTGTAAGCTTAGGGACTGATGACCTTAGCAGTTAAGTCCCATAAGATTTCACACACATTTGAACATTTTTGTTACGTTCATGAAATATCAACACAGTTTACAACTGAACTAAAGTTTCAACACCTTAACAGATGTCATATAATGGATCTGGAATAAAGAAGTTAGAATCAGGACATATTTAATGAAGCAATGAAGTTTGCAGGACCGCACAGTGATTGCTGATTGTTAGATAAGAATGAAGGAACAACAGAAAGAATCATGCATGCACCTACTGCCTGGATTGAGCACATTCTGAGCCTGCATTTGCTGATAAGGTTACTTAAAATTTGAAATGTGTAAGTCCTAACATTAATCTGATGCCTCCTGCAGTTCACTTCATGAACGCTGCCATTGTTCACCGTACTTTGAGTTACAATTGACCACGAGTGGCAGCTTCGGTGGCCCCAGAACTCTCTAGTTATCTGCCCCACATCAAAGGCTGCTCTCCCTCAGAGCCTGGGGTTGAAGTTCACCTCCTGAATGAAGTATCCCCTATTGAGTCTTGGATGGATGTGACCTACAGAGTGCTCCAAGGAAGAAGTAAATTTTTACTCATTATTTTTACTCATCATGCCTTGTACATGATTTTAATCGCCAGTGCTGACCAATCAGATATGTTATAATTAAGACAGCTTTCTCCTTTCCATACTAAAATTTAATACAGTCAACCAATAACAGGGATTTTTAGTGCTAGAAATCATAAACAGGCAGCACCTGACTCCCACTGTCTGTCCTGTTTCGTGTTGCAGCCAATAAGATCTCCACTTATGCACAGCTGAACCCCTTTCTCCCACTCCAGAATTTATATTAACCAATGGCAACTGCTCTTACAGATTCTTAGAAAGAACGAAAAGCTCCATTAGTTTGGCATCAGGCTGACAGCTACTAGCATCACGCTCCAAAACACAAAGGTGCAGGATGGCCTCTTTTGATTGTACCTTGTAGATCTTACCTCCAAACTGCCCCTTGATCAATGCTTTCCAAATTATGGGACTCATACTTAGCTCAGTCCTTTACAGTTCTGACACTCTATCACAGTTAGCTTGTACAACCATTAAAAACTGTCTTTTATTATTCAGTAGCTCCTCGTCACTTAGGTCACAAGCACTATTACCATCTAAGAAAGTGCAGACAGTGTATGTCTGGTGGGCCTCTGCTAACACAATACACGGCACCTATCAGCATCCTCCCTGGTGTCTCACATCTCTTAGCAGTGGCAGCACATGCACAGTGAAAAGGACCCATAGCCCCTCGACGCTAATGGTTCACACTGACCCTCCAGTCTCTGCTCTGTGGGGCTCCACACGACAAGCATTCAATCCGACTCTTAACTACTCATTTAAGTAACCCTCCAGAAGAAGAAATTAATATGGAATTTTAGCAGAGGTAACTTTATCAGTACTCATACATTCATTTCTCAATAGAAATTAATTTTGATTAAGTGGGTTTATCAATACAATGGGGTTTGATTATAATGCTTGGCAGCTTAGATAAAACATTAGTAGTGGCTCTCTGAATTCATTCATTGTCTACTGTTATGTATACCTCACAGGGTCTCCAACCTCTGGAACAATATTGTACTACTGGTCGCATTATCAACTTGCGTAATTTCTTTTATAGATGCATTTTTCAAGAACCCCTTCCAACAGTCAAACTTTTCTTTTCACCTTCTTTTATACTGGTCTTAAGTGATCATTCCATTTTGTATCATGTCTTAGTATTACCTCTAAAGTCTAAATACTTAAAATATGTCACATGTCCCAGAAGTTTGCGATTAATACTGTAATCTGATGCTGTTGGATTCTTTCTCTTTGATTAGCATTATCTTCCATTTATTCAAATTTAAAGAGAGTGACCATTCATCAAGTGGAAATTTTGTCCAAGTCTCTCTGTATTTCCTTACAATTGTCCAATGACAATACTTTCGTGTGGACAAAAACATTTGCAGGAAACAACATTATACTGCTGTTGATCCTACCTGATAAACTTTTTATGTATATTAAGAAAATTAGAAGCTCTGTTATGCTTCCTCTTTATCTTTTTTGGTATTTAACCACATCCTTTCCTGCTCTTCTCTTGGTTCTTAATTGCACTTTTCATTGCACTTATCATAATTTGTCTTCCTTTGCCTCTCAGGCTGTTCTATTATACCTTGATTGTAGCTGGTGCAGTGCTTGTCAATATACTCTCTTTGACCTCCACTTTCTCTGATGTTTCCCTTATATCTTTGTCTCCTCTTGTCCTCTCAAACAGGTAGATCCCTCTCAACCTGACTTACTTGCTTATTCTTGCCAAACTTCCCAAACCTATACCTCTTTCCTCCACAAGAAAAGCACTAACAGTTCTGAAAGCTATAATAATTTTTTTCTCTTTTGAATGTGCCTGTTGGCAGTATGGAAATTTTACTTCCTGGAGGATAAGTACTGGCCAGCCATTTCATGTAATTTTACAGACGATTATTCAGTCATTTAGTCAGGGACTTATGTAGTAAGTTACTGAGGAGGAATATAAATAGTTACTAATTGTTCAAAGCAGTGCATATGTATGTTGCAGGATGGGGGCATCTTGCCCAGCCAACTACAACCCAGCTGACTTTTTCGTGCAGCTGCTGGCCGTCGTGCCTGGTCGTGAAGATGCCTGTCGGCAGACTGTTGAGTTGGTCTGTGATGCTTTTGCCCGTTCTGAGATAGGACAGCGCATTGAAGCTGAATCTGAGGTGCATGGGGAACTCCAGGTATGCTCACTACTTTGTGGTTAAACCTGTATGTCATATTTCTCTAAACAGGTACTGCTGTGATGTACTCCATCTTATTTGCTTGTTTCATCCAAGCAATTAAGCATCTGTGTACTGCAAACACTATTAATCTTTACGAAATTAATTTAAATGAAACAAATTACAATAATATTAATTAGCTTATATATAAGTCAGATACACATTTGCATGTGACAAATTGAAGCAGCTTAACGTCAGGTAGTGTAAGTACCATTGTGTTGCTGTTAATGTGTGAACTCTTGTGTTCACTTTGGTGCATCTTCCATGGATAGATATTTGCTTAACAATCAGACAGTGGCAGCATAGCACATTTTATCCAATAATACAACTCTACCTTCCCTCACCTGTGAGCCATAAAGCTACTTTAATGATTCTCCAACTATATAAACTATATAATTGGATTCAACATGATTAATAGTTGTTGTGTAATGGTCTGACTGTTAGTGCTAGAAATATCTTTCCACTCTACAAGTGCCGCTAAAACCAGGCAATTAAATCTCTTAGGCACTCCTGTTTAGATTTCAGGTGTAATAAGCATTTAACAATAGTGCATTTTCAGCTGTAAACGTATTTGCATATTTGTGAGAGGGAGGGAGGGAGGGTGGGGAGGGGAGGGGAAGGGAAGTGGAGGGGGCAGGGAGGGAGAGGGAGAGAGAGAGAGAGAGAGAGAGAGAGAGAATGTGCATGTCACATCCAGCACAGTGATTGTGCACAGATTGCGTTGTGCTTGTCTTCTGATGTTTCACTTTTATTGCATATGGAACACGCTTTGGATGCAGTATGAGCTCAATTATCCTGTTAATATTAAAAGTTTTCATACAAGACCAGACTGTGTGTGTTTAGCCTTAGTGTGAACAACTGTTAACAATTACACTAAAATTTATTTAATAAGCTGCTTACTACCCTTGCAGTTAGAAAATTTCAGCATGACCTTCCACTCCCACTTTTATCCTCCATTGTCAAATCAACTACACCCTGACACCTCAGGCTCCCTTCATTTTGGCAGATTTTGCCATGAAGCTCTTTTCCTCCCACACCTGACATAGTATAAAACAAAACAAATTATAGATATCCACCACACAACAGAGACAAATTATTGTCTTGTTCATATATGCACTAGTCCATGCACTCCTGCAGAGCTGATTAGTAAATTTTTTGTCAAACATTTGCTGGCAGATCATACATCCAATGATACATTGTAGTTGCAGTTTGCATTGTGGGTACAAAAGTATTGCTGCTTGATGTATACATGCAGACTGAAGTGAATTCAAGATTATGACAAATACAAAATGGGCCAAAGCATGTATGGAAATTTGGATTGAAGAGGGAGGTGTGCTAGGGTAGTTCGTGCAGTTGTACAAAGCCACTGTGCCAGGCTAGTGCAGTTGTTAGCACAACTGATTAGTGAGCACAAGACCCAGGTTCAAATCCAGGACTTGGTACAAATTTTCATTTGTCACTTCAGTATGCTTACAAGCATCATAGATGTTTGGGAGATGAAAAGGTATCTGGAACCATATAGTTTCATTTGATTAAAGCACCTATGCCTGAGTTTCATACAGGATCCCTCTTTTTGTTCAGTGCTGAAGTGCTATTTAAATACAGTTGGAGAGGCTCTGTTGTGTTGTTTGAGTTTAGGGGGCATACCAAGTGAGGGAATACCAAGTGAGCTGAGGTGTGAGTGAGAACTGAGGAGGGGAGCATGCTAGAGTTGTCCATGCAGTTGTGCAGAGCCACTATGCTGGTACAAATTTTCATTCATTGTTTCAGTCTGCACATATACTTTGTTAATTCTTGTACATGAAATGTAATCAAATCACACTTTACACTAATGAGACACAAAAACTATAGTGGACAGAACATCAGAGCAATTGTTACCAAATTCATTCAGTGTTCTTTGTGTCAATACTGGTGGTTGCTGTAGCTATTGGCAGTGAGATCTGCCACATATGCATACTTTTTAGTGCATTATTTTACTTTCATATAAAATGTCAATCTAATGTCTAAAAAAAATAGTTTGCTAATTTAAGTGCTAATAAATGCTATGCACTTCAATTTAGCCAAAACACCAATACTACCTGTCACATTTGAATTGTAAAACCATTGCTTAACCAAGTGAATGGTTAAATGCCACCCTGTGTTGTGTGTCCCCTCCCAGTTAGAAACCTGTTAACCTATTGAGGTGGTTATAGAATAACTCTAAATCTGGGAAGTGAGTTTTGTCTTGATTTGATCCCAGGTCATTCTGCCCAGTTCTGCTGGTCAGTAGCACTCATACAGATGTTGGTGGGATGGATAAGTGTTTTCACTTCAAGTACACTTTGCAGAGATAGAAGTAATATGGGAAAATACTACATTAGAACACTAATACATGCATAGTTTTCAGTGCTTATACACCCACATGTAGATTCAACTATTACTTTTCAGAAAATCGGCACAGGTTATTTATATAAAATAAAAGTGAATATAATGGACTCTGCATCTCTGCAGTTTATGTCTGTTACAAAGTTTAGGCCTCTGGATAGGAAAAACTTCTGCAACACTCTCCATGGGACTTTTAAACACAGTAAAACATTGTGTCCACTGGTGAGGAGAGCCTGATCTACATTTCCTGGCAGTGAAAGTTAAAAAATTAACATTACAACTTATTGTGGGAGAGAATGAACACACTGGCATATCCAAACAGTTTAAAGCATGCATTAGAACTTCACATACACGCATTGAAAGATGGCAGACAAATGTATTGGAAAGGCATGCTGTGACTAAACTTAAAATCAGTGAAAGGGATGTAAAACAAAATTTCGAAAACAGAAATACATGAACTAGATTATTACTAAGCTTAGTTCAAACAAACAGCTGTCAAACTTTGAGAGTATTCTGGTTGTCTGATGTTCACTAACACAACTGCAACATTTCTGCTGCTGCCAAAAATGAACTACTGTGTGATACTCCAGTTGATCAGTGGGCTGTGCCATTTTGTTTTGGCTCATCTGGTGGTGTGTGTATAGGACTGTGGCATGGGGATTTCAAAGAGTACCAGGATGCAGATGTTCCTGCAAACAAACAAAAAAATAATTACATATCTTCATTTCTGTGTGATAATCAGAAAATTATGACTACCTCTCATAACATTCACCAAAGTACATGCCATGGCACTCTCATCAAAGCCTTCTCCAGGTCAGTAAAACAGCTGTGCAGGCCACACCATTGTTTGATACTTTTCTTCTTAATCTGACACTGGTGAGAGCACAAACAGTGGAATGGATAAATATACCTAAACATTGTATAATCAAAGTTTCGAGTGATCAACAGACTGAAATCATTGCTGAGCTTAGCATTTCCCCTCACAGAGTGGTACAGGGCATATTTTACACCAAAAATATGCGAGATCTCACTGGAGATAAGAGCATTTAAAATATCAAAGGATGGTCAATGAAATTTTATATCATTCTTTAGCAGTGACATTTTGATAGCTGCTCTGCCATGTATGTCTTATTCAACCTGTTTTTGTTGTACTGTTATAGGTGACACTACCTTCTCTAACTATATTTTAGATTCAACACTCATTTTGTGATGCTAGTGTTCCTGTTACAGGTAGCAATCCCTTTACTGCTATTTTACTGCTTTCAGTAAGCTGTATCTTTATCCCAGTTGTGCTAAGCAGACAGAATTTTCACTTCAATAATTTATATTATCACAGCATTAAAAGAAGGAAGATTAGGATTTAATGTCTCTTCAATGATAAGGTTATTAGTAACAGAGTAAAAGCTCTGTTTGGGGAAGTATGGGTAAGTAAATTTGCTGTGCTCTTTCAAAGAAACCATCTCAATATTCTTCTTAAGTGGTTTAGGGAAATCATGGAATACCTAAATCTGGAGTTAAATTGCAACCAAACTGGAGTTCATTGTCTTATACCTGAGTCACCATTTTTGGTATGAGACTAACTACATTAGCTCTACACTACTAGATAGGCACTCACTATTTGCCCTCATCAAATGTCTGCAAGCAAGGATGTACACCTCAATGATGCATACATTATTGTGCCTCAGAACACTTTCAACTCAAACAAAAATCTGTTCACACTAAGGTGTGTATTTATTTTTTCCATTCCCCCATACAAACAAAATTTCTGCCACAAGAATACTCATTTCATAGCAGAATGTATTCAGAAAATGACACTGAATTTTGAGTTTATAGGGCACATTCAAGAACTGATAATATCTATTACCAGATATTAAATCTCTGAGGCTTGCTCTGAATTCCTTTCATCTCTTCTTTCAATACAACTTTATGATGAACTCAATCACTTGAAACTGAGTCAGGTGACACATTTGTTAGCATATTGGACTTTTATTCAGAAGGATAACAGTTCAAATCCCCATCCAACAATCCAAATTTAGATTTTCCATTGTTTCCCTAAATCACACATGGTAAATGCCAAAAAGTTTCCTCTGAAAAGGGCACAGGTGATTTCCTTCCTCATTCTTTGTAGCCCTTTCCTGCTCCATTGCCAATGACCAAACTGTTGATGGGACTTTAAACTCTATTTATCTCTCCTCCCCCTTACTCCTTCAATCACTTGAACAATGTTTAATTAGAGATACACTGCATTATTGTACATAGCTTCCTACACATATGCATTGCATTTGTCCAGAATATTTCAAATAAAAATGACATCTTCTCTTACCCTCACTAAACCTGATTTAATGAGTTGAGTCCACTTAATTTTCATTCAATGTATTATACTGAAATACTAGGTCTGTTAAAAAAATTCTGGAACATTCTTAATCTCACACCAATGGTATGTTGAAGTGAAATGCGGTTGGCATCCCTACACATGCCTGTATCTAATGTGCAACTGCTGGAAGTTTCATTGTTGTGTGTTAGTTATTGTTCAGCGCTGTACTAAGTAAAGCGTTGTGTCACACAGGTTGCGAATTTTACTGAGTAGAGCATTGTGTCATACACTATGCGAATTTTGAGATGCCAGTGTTAGAGTAGCAACGTGTCTGCATTAAACTCAAGAAAACCTTTACAGAGATACACCAGATGATGAAGGAAGCCTACAATGATAAGTGCTTAAGCCATACTCAGTATTACAAATGGTTTACAAGGTTTAAAAATGGCTGGACAGAAGTTAAAGATGACCCTCATTCAAGACGCCCTTCGACGTCTACCAATGATGCTCACATCAGGGACATCAATGAAATTGTGTGTGCCAGTTGAAGACTAACTATCAAAGGATTGCAGAAGAATGTAACATTTCAGTGGACCATGTCATGCAATCCTGACACAGCATCTTGGGATGCACTGTGTTTGCCAAGTTCGTCCCACTGTTCATGAGTTAAGACCAGAAAGACCCCTGCCTTCCAATCTGTGAAGAGCTCTTGGATGAGAACAAGATGTTCCTTAAGAGTACCATAACTGGTGACGTGATGTGGGTTGTGATGTTGACACTAAGGTTCAATTAGCACAGTGGGTCGGGAAAGGTTCTCCAAGACCAAAAACAAGCTAGTCAAGTCAGGTCAAATGTCAAAGCCATGCTGATGGTTTTCTTTGACTTTGAATGATTAGTTAATCATGGATTCATGCTACAGGGACAAACTGTTAATCAATGGTACTATCATGATGTGTTGTGATGTATGCAAGAAAATGTGAGAAGGAAATGGCCTGAAATGTGGCGAGTCAATTCATGGCTCTTGAATCATGAAAACACACCTGGACATTCATCCCTGTTGGTGCATGACTATTGCACAAAAAATGAAATCACTGTGCTGCCTCATCTTCCATACTCTCCAGACCTGGCTCCTGCAGACTTTATTTTATTTCCAGAGTTGAAAACCCCATTGAAAGGACAAAGATTTGCAATGATAGGTGACATAAAAGAAAATTCACAGACAGTGCTTTGCATGATCCAGCAAGAGGTGCACCAAGACTGCTTTCAGAAGTGGGAATAGCACTGGGAGTATCCATTGTGGAGGAGAGTATTTCAAGGGAGACCAGGCACAATAAGTGAAAGATAAGCATAGAAAAACTTTGTGGACAGAGTTCTGGAATTTTTTGAACAGACCTCATGTTTACTTGATGTGACCAAGTCCAGAAGCATGCCACTAATGAATTACTCAAATAGTGATCCAATCATCTTTCTCTTTCTCACTGTGCCATGTAAAGATTTTATCTAAGCCACTCTGAACTTCCAAGATTATCAGTGAACATCTTGCCCACATTGTCTTACAGACAGTTCATATTTTGAGAGAATATCAGCAACGCTATCATAATTATTTGGGGTACTCCTAACTGTAATGTTCTTGCAGTTTTATCAGTGAGAGATGTGGTATGTTTGTGAAAGTCAGAGCTTAAATCTGCCTATTCACAGGCATCTACAATTTTGAAACCGGTTGTATGTGAAAAAAGTGATCCAGTTTTTGCAAGAGTGGTGTCAGTATGACTTGCTGGTTTTCAGAGAACTATTCCTCTCTTTAGGAACAATGCTCCTGTTCTGAATATGTATCCAGCATCTTAACCACCCTATTCTTTCACTATCAGCCACAAGGCACATAGTTAAATCTTCATCATGGTTGAGGAGCTCTTGGCCCAGTGCTCTGAGGCTTTTTAATCACCTGAAATAGTTAATTGCCTGAAATGGTTGTCAACCTAAGGCTTTATTGAATGTTATCATCTTGTGCGTCTGCATTCATATGTATAGTAGCATTTTCTAAGTACATCCTTTCATTCCACTCAGAAACAATGTATGGGTAAAAATAATGTATAAATATTCCAAAACACTTAAAGAGAAGTAAAATAAAAATAGGCTCTAGGTTGAAAGGGAACTGTTTAAAATTTATGAACAATGTGAGTATCACAGAAACCATGTGGAACTGGAAGCAAACTGTAAGAAAAATATGACAAGCTTGAAAAATAAAGTAGTGTACCTTACTCAAGGCAGTGTAAGAAGATCCCTGACAGCTCACAGCACTGTTGCCAGCTTTCATCTGTGAAGTGCTAACAGCTACAGGCAAGAACAGCAGCTGCCTATGAAGCTGTGACAACACTGAGAGATCCGGTAATCAATTGGACAGTTTGAGAGCAGCTGGACATTGAGACATTGAGGTTTTCATTGAGTCTGTCTATTTTTATGGTCTGTCAATATGTATGACATATAAAGATTTTTTCTTATCACATAATATTGATAGGTTTAAAATTTTACAGTTCAGATCAGCCATGTGGAAAGAGCAGCCCTGGCAAGGTTTTGACAATGTGCATTCACCTTACAAGGCCTCGTGGTGTGCACAATTCCGAGCTGTACTATGGAGATCTTGGCTGAGTGTCATCAAGGAACCAATCTTAATAAGAGTTCGACTGTTGCAAACTGTTGTAAGTATGATTTATGTTTTATAGGTTCTCCAAGGATCATACAATTTCAGAGCATCCATTCTTTTACTGAAATGAAGTAAACAGTTGATTGAACAGGCTTCTGTTTGTTTCCAGATGGTTGGATTTCTGATCGGTCTCATATATTTTGGGCAGAAATTGGATCAAGATGGTGTTATGAACATTAATGGTGCTCTTTTTATTTTCCTTACAAACATGACATTCCAAAATGTACTGGCTGTAATAAATGTAAGTATTCAATTCTGTGAACAAATTCAGAAAATTTTTACAACACACAAAAATATGCACTGTATTTGTGAATCCTGTCAAGTAGGGAAATTAACAACATGGCCTGTTGTGTGGTGTTATGCAGGATGTTTCAAATGACACTGAGGAACTTCAAGGTACTGCAATGGATGCTATAACAAGATAAATCTGGCATAGGCATAATGATAACCAGTGCCTACCAGAACATTGTCTGAGCAGCACATGACACCATTTTTGCCACTGGACATGGTAGCAATCAGTTGAGAATAATGAATAACAGTACAGAATTGAACAATTCAATGTGTTCATTTAGTGTAAGAGAAAGGAAATGCATATAAAATAAAAAGGAGCAAATTACCTACAACAATCAGCAAAATACATAAAAGAAACTTGAAGTAGTAGGTACATTGGATGACACAGTCACTCAGAGATACATGAAACAGAGTAAACACCTTCAGAAGCTTCTATCTAAGTTCTCACACTGAAGTTCATTGTTTGTTTAGGTCAGCCACTGGTGGAGAGATACTGATCCTCATATTTTGAATTATCTGTATTGTGGTTGTATGAGGTTTCACATTATAGTTTCCCATCCTCAGTTTGTCTTCAGAAATTTGTTCCTGCAATACCTTGAAGTTTTTTGTATCCCTGTAAAACACTTTCAATAACTGTAAGTATAAAAACAAACTGTAATACATATCAAAAGATTTCTAAAAAGATTTGTCTTCCCTACTTTAAGTTACTGATGTGTAGTTATTTACTGAATTTCAGCAACTAGAGTAGTTCTAAAAGCAACCTTTTATAGCCAGAGATTCTCCGATCAAGTTACATCTTTTGTTTATTTATTTGCTACCCCTATAACAACAGTTTTAGGACACCGTTATAGCTTTAGTTGACATATATAGATATATAGTGAGATACAAGTATGTACGAACTGCACTTCTCTTATCAGTAAAAGTAAATACAAACGATGGTATAAAAAGTGAGGATAAAAAATTATCAGTTTTCTGTAAACTACAAACTTTATATTCTGAAAGCCTTTATAAATGGATGCCAGAAACTTCTCTCTTTTATTTAATCCTTTGCTGCCCCCCCCCCCCCCCAAAAAAAAACCTTACAGTGGTTTCCTATACAACACTTTACTTCAATTTTGTGTTCTATAACCTATTACATGAATCGCCTTCCATTCTTGATAATGGTAACCATGGCTCTTAAATCATAAATGAAGTTCCTTTTTTATGCTTCAATTATACATTTATAATTAATATTGACTGTTTTCTATGTCTGCATGTAATAAGTTTTACTCATGAGATACATACAGTTCACCTTGCCCATGAACCCTCTCCCTGTGCTCTGCAATAAAAGACAATAAATACCACCTTCTTCCCTCAAAGTGATATTTGGTTGCCCAACCAACCAACAAAATACCAATCTCTGTCATCACTATGTTGCTCTTGCTTTCAGTCCACCCCACTGGTCACTCCTTTACAAATGATACCAGGAACAAGGTCTGTCCCAACCTACTCCTTCCATTACCTAACTGTAGTCAGCTCTGTATCTCATGAAAGTCGGGACCATGTGCTTCCGTAACTGCCGCACAATAATCCAGCTGTGCTGCAATTACTGTGCAGTGTTCTGTCTAGGTATTACATTTAAGTATCTGACCAGTCACACAGATGGCTACCATTAAATTCTGGCTAGTCACAAACATGATCACCCAGATGTTGAACATGCTGTAATTAAAACACCAAAGGCACAACTTTTTGTTTATATATGGTCAACTTTTGTATGTATGAGAAGTTAATAAAGATGGAAAAACTATTTATTTATTAAGTCATTAACAGCATTAGATGTGCATATTAAAGATTTTTTGTGAAATTGTTACAGGTGTTTTGCTCAGAGCTACCAGTTTTCTCTAGGGAGCATTTAAATGGAATGTATCGAACAGATGTTTATTTCTTGAGCAAAACTTTGGCAGAGCTACCAATTTTTATTGTAATTCCTCTCATTTTCACATCTGTATCATACTACATGGTGGGCTTCAATCCAGATCCACAGAGATTTGCAGTTGCCACATTAATTGTTATACTTGTGGCCAATGTGGCTACTTCTTTCGGTAAGAATCATTTGAGATTTACACACACACACACACACACATACACACACACACACACACACCACACACACACACACACTCTTAATGCAGTAACAATTACTAAAATAAAGAAATATGTAAGAGAAATGCAACATAAAAATAAAGGATCCAAAGCAGAATTTATACAGCTTCACTGTTCTCTGTAACCTAGTAGAACTTCACATGCTCAGGACCCAACAAATTTTCTGTGAATGTGAAAATGGTACCCAGTTTCTCTCTAAGATATTTACTGGTTTCAGAAGTACCAGTAGATAAAAAGTGCCTATGAGTGTGTGTAGGGGGTGGGGTTTATAATGAGAAACAAACAAACTTTTTTCATTGCCAACAGATGTTATTTGAAACAGTCCATGAGCAGAATTTGGGGTGTATGACATACAAGAGGAAACATCAAATCATTTGAGTTTCTGTTTTTCATTGGTTTCATTTTAAGAGAACAGAAGTTAAAATATTTATATAAATAATCTCTCTCTTAGTTATGTCTGAAGCAAGGATTTAATTGCCCAAAAAACTTAAGAAATAAGTACAAATGAGGTAACTAACTTCACTCAGTGAACTTAGCACATTAGAATGACATTGATCAAGAGTTAAGCTGTTGGCAGCATTTTACCTGTACAGTTCTTATGCAGTTTATATATGTTGCAGAAACACATTAAATATTTAATGAAATTACCATTTACTGTTTAGCTGTGCAAACTAGCTGTGTTGCTAATAAATAATAAATCAAGATTTGAAATTTGTACTGAGACTAGTTATAAGAAATCAAATACTAAAGCCATACCCTTCATTAAAGAATATTGTGTCTTTTCAGGATACCTCATTTCATGCATCTCATCTAGTGTGTCAATGGCACTCTCCATAGGACCACCAGTTGTTATTCCGTTCTTGCTGTTTGGAGGATTCTTCCTTAATAGCGCGTAAGTTTTAGTATAGCTAAGTCACCATTTATTGGAATGTTTCTCTCTCTCTTTCTCTCTTGCATCTGCAGGCACTTCCTCCCCCAAGTGAAACAAACATACACACAGTATTTGTATGATGTTACTAAATCAAATAAAAATATCACCAACATTTATCACATACTTGTACATTGAAGAAATGGTAAAGAATTATTCACTATACAAAGTGGAATTTTAACATAAAATATGTTAGTGTAGGCAAATATGTTGTGGGAAGTATGCGTATTACTGACTCACTATGTGTGATAGTGAAGATTTGACTATTTTAATTAAAATTCTCCATTCTTTAGTAATCTAATAGAGCATTTTTATTCACATGCACTGGTAAGAAGTGCACATGTTTGTTCTTGAGTTTCACTACTTGCACATTTCTGCCCTAGATCTGTTCCTTCATACTTTGAGTGGCTTAGTTACTTGTCCTGGTTCAAGTATGGAAATGAAGCACTGCTGATTAATCAGTGGTCAGGAGTGGAGGAAATCAGCTGCACAAGAGCAAACAGCACATGTCCGAGCAGTGGCCATGTTGTCCTCGAGACACTTAACTTTTCAGAGGTGAGAACATATATTACTTCTTCATAGACAGTTTCTCATTGTATTTATCATTTTCATTTTTCATATTTCACATATTATGAAAAAAATTAGATGTTTATCAGTATTCAGTTTGAGTAATTAACTTACTGTCTGTTTTAATGTATTTCCTTCCACTAACACAGTTTTTGAGATACACTTTCCCCTCTCCTCTCTATGGTTCCAAACCCTTTTCCTTCTTTCTCAATTTCATGTGAGATATTTGACACTTGTTACGATGGTATCCTTACCATGTTAATGCAGATTTTCTTAATTTTAACTGCAAAGAGCCCAAAGTAACTAATTGTCTTTCATTTACCACCATGTAATCAAGCAAAACATTGGGACCGTTAACTTGTTTTGGTGGTTTAAAAATCTCACATAGTCTTTCATGGTTTCCCTAAAACACTTCAGATGAGCACCATATACATTCCTTAAGGATGCCACAACTGCTTTTTTTTCCTTTTTCCCCACCATTACCAAATCAGCTATTGTACAGCCTCTAAAGATCTTTACACTAGTTAGACTTTCAGTACTTATCTTTCTTTTTTTACTTTTATGGGCATGCTGGAATGCTTTTATATATATAGAGAGAGAGTTAAAAAATGTGAACAAAATGTTTGTTTATAATGTAATGAACATTCTTATTGTTACATATTTAAAGAATTGTCTTCCTCAGTGTCTATAAAAATGCCTAAATTTAAAAACAATATAGTTTTGATTTATGCCACTAAAGCTGCATCTTTTATCTACTAGCCTGTATAAGAATCACCAGTCTGTTGTTTTATATCTGCTGGCTGGTTGTCAAGGACCTAGAGATCCATTCACAATGTAGCACGATTTTGAAAAATTTCTAGAATTTATTTTCCTTCTTTATGTCTTTCAAGTACTTTTACTTTCCAGTTTTCTTCATTTATATTTGTAATTATCCCTTTTACCCTTCCTTGACAAATTCTAAAGTGATTAAAGTATACTGGTGTTCACTAACAATGCCCATCTGGTAATTATGACTTAGGTTTTCTGTTGTTTGCCATACCTCTTCAGACAAATCCCAGATAGCTCCTTTGTATAGACCATTGTCATACAATGTAAGCTTTCATGGCTGGTACTAATTTTGCCTATGAAGATGTCTTCTGCAAACGGAGAGGAAATGTCAGGAGAAAGTTTTATACATTGACTACAGCCTGATAGCCTGGAAGTTTTAAGTGAGACCATTGTCAATTTCCTTCCTCCTTCTTCAAATCCAGTCTTGTTCTGCTCCACTTCTAATGACCTCATTGTCAGTTGGTACATTCTAAATCTCCTGTTAATTATATTCTACATTTATTTCAACAACCCTTCCATACATTTCTTTGACTTCGCTCTCCTATTACAGTGCCAGAGTTAATTCTAAAATTTCTTATTTTCTTATCAAAAGCGTCATCTAACAGTCTATGGCCCTGAGCCATCAACAATTCTCAAATAACTTGTTATATCCTTAAAAAATCTGATTAATGGGATATTTTGTTAGTTTTCAGCTGATTCTTCAGCTTATACATTCTTAACACATCTGTTCAGCTACTGAAACAGTAAAGTTTCAGAATGCTTTCTTGATTGATTTGTATAACTCATAACCATAAAATCAAATATTTTGTCAGGGTTTAGAAAAGTCATCAATAAATCTCTCATTTATTTTCAGTAATATTTTTAGACCTGCTTGAGAATTAATGTGAATTCTACTGGCCTTGTCATGCCAATATTTGAAGTACTATAATTATTCTCTGAAAATGCACAAAGTTCAGAGTATACTGATATTTTTAAATTACCATACTTGAAAATAAAGGAACAACTTATCTCTGGTGTATGGAATTTTCTTCTTTTGTAACTATTTTTAGTATGTTACTAAATCTTGAATATCGGTCTGCCTTACTGTGTTCACAGAATGTATGTTCACTCTAACTGAGCAACATCTATTTCCTTCTTTCATTTTCCTCTTAAAATTTTCTCTCTTGTCTTCACTTATTGCAATTCTTTCACCCCATTCTTTTATCATCATCAACAATGATTTATAGTTTCTTCTAGTACCCGAACTTTAATTTTGCTTCTCTCTTTGCCATTCTGTATTCTAAGAATTTCTGTTCTTTCCCTCCTCCTTTTTTATTTTGAAATAGTATCTTTTTAATGCTTCATGACTTTTTTGCATTGCTTTTGTTCACAGACATTGCTGTTATCTGCTTTTCCCTGGTGTAATTGCTTTATGTTTTCCCCTGTTTTTTCATCCTTGCACTTCAATATAAAAATGTGTGGTATTCAGTCCACATAACAAGCAGAGATGTTTACAAGCTAAGCTTATGTTGTAAGATCATGTTATGCATTCTGCTAGAAGAAACACTGTTAAATCTAATGGTGATCATTGGTCACCCAACCAAAGCCTAACTGTAAGATGTTTCCAAGTTTCCATTACACAGTCTGAAGGCCTGTAGTGTGGTTGGAGTAGGTACTATTTCGAAAAAGAACTCTTGTCTGAAATCATACTGTTTCCCTGCTACAGGTATAAATATGTAAAATAATGTTTCCAACTCTTCCATATCTACTGTATGAGAAAGCAATATTAATGTAATGCTAGTAGTTCAGTGTGGGCTAGGCAGCTTAATGAATAAGTGCCAGATTACAAATCCAAATATCTAGCATTCAGTTTACAATAATTTGCAGTAGTGTTTCTGCTAACTTCACTTGTTTGATCTTTGGCAATGATTTGTATTAGTGAACAATGTGAAGCTGAACCACAATTCAGAGACCATTTTAAATCACGCTCTAACTGGCTGGGTAAGCCATTTAATAAGTCAGAGGAAGGCAAGAGCCTACCACTTCCAACATGACTGTGTCTAGTAAAGCACTGGGTTGATGACAGGATACCTTCCTTGGTAATTAATATATTTGTACCACTAATTTAGCAGTGATACACAGTGTGACCCATTTCTGGTACAAATCAGATGACTTATTAATATAAATATTAGAAGGAGTAAAGGTAAAGAACTCATTGTACATTGAGTGGTTGATTCGCACAAACCAGACTGAAAACATCTTCAGAGCTACAAGAAATTGTGCAGCTCAACTGGGAGTGAGAGACTGTGTTGGTAGGAATTGGCCGAGAGAGGGAGTGAGGGAGGGCAATAGATAGATAGATAGATAGATAGATAGATAGATAGATAGATAGATAGACAGGCAGACAGACAGACAGACAGACAGACAGACAGCAGGTGATATAGGAATCTACATCTACATCCATACTCTGGAAGCCACCTGACGATGTGTGGTGGAGGGTAATGTGTTATGTGCCACCAGTGAGCTTTCCCTGGAGCAACAAGTGGGAATTGCAGCACACACAATGAAGTGGTGGAAAGTGAAGGAATGGGAGGAGGGGGGGGGGGGCAGATATAACAGAGGGAGAGTGAAGTTGTGGTTCAAAGATGGTTCAAATGGCTCTAAGCACTATGGGACTTAACATCTGAGGTCATCAGTCCCCTAGACTTATAACTACTTAAACCTAACTAACCTAAGGACATCACACACATCCATGCCCAAGGCAGGATTTGAACCTGCGACTGTAGCAGCCGCTCGGTTCCAGACTGAAGCGCTTAGAACCACTCGGCTACCACAGCTGGCAGTGAAGTTGTGGAGATAAGACTGTGGTTACTGTATGTTGTGTCACTGGTGTGCTAAAGTCTGCCCTTGGCCATACTTCAGGCATGGCCATTCATAGAGGGAGACAGCTAGCTGGTAGTTGTGCTCACATAAAAGGATGTACAGTAGTTACACCAGAGCTTTTGTATGGTAAGACTTCTTTCACAGCTGCCCCTGCCTCTGATAGGGCAGGATATGTCGGTGATTAAGTTGGAATAGGATGAGCTGGTTGGGTGTCTGGGACAGATTTTGCACCTGTCTTGCACACAGATTTGAGCCATGTGGAAAGGGCTATGGAGCAGGTATGACAACTGGATGGACCAAGATATTTTGTGTATTGGGTAGCAGAGGAATATGTGTTTCAGGGGGGTGGGAGAAATATCATGTACAATGTTTTTTGAGCATAATAATAGACTACTGAAGCACTGTAAGGATGTGTTTGTCATTTCATTCCAGGGTGATACTGGGTAATGAGGGGTTGCTCCTATGCTTCTGGGTTGTTGGGTGTGTTTGGAGGATTAGGGGTATGTGTGCCTATGGCATGGGAGATGTGCTTTTCGGACTAGATATGGAAGGTAATAATTGTCTTTTAAGACCTTAGTAAGATCTTCCGCATACTGGCACTCCCTGCAGATGCACACTACACAGAGGAAGCTGGGCTATATGGGAGAGACATTTTAGTATGGAAGGGATGGCAGCTATTAAAATGCAGATGCTATTGATGGTTAGTGTACTTGATACAGAAATATTTTTATGGAGCTATATTATTAGCTGTAGTAGATTAAAAATCTCTTCTATCTTATTCAGTATATGGCCTAACTACTTGCAGTATGTTACTGTTTCTCTTTAATAATGATGAATGTTCTAATCATCATTAGACTCTCCTTCCCTTTATCTCTAAGTACACATGATTTTCAGAATCTTATCATTCAATTTTATGTTTCACATGCTTTCCCTAACATTTCCCTTTTCTCATGATTCTCTTTATTTGAATGTAAATGAACCTGTGGTTCAAAAATCTTGATATTCAGTACAAATTTTCTGTTATAGTTATTGGCCTACAAATGTGCTCTTATGATCAAATAAAAACTGGCAGAGAAAGTAAACATAAAATAGTTAGAAATTATTGGGCTTTTGGGATGTGCTGTCACTTTCTAAAACAGGAAAAAGAGTGATTTTCCTGCTTAATCTGAAATCTTGCTTCATCTTTCAGTTGTCTGCTTCTTTCACAAAATGAGGGGTCAAAGGTTTCAACAGTTGGTGAATACATCTGTGTTTGTTTGTTTCAGACAGTTTGCTGCTTTCTGGTACATAACTATGTTTTCTATATGTATTGTACTGATTACATTTTCATTTTTTGCTACTTCTTCAATAGGTGCCCAGAAAGAGAGAGAGAATGAGAGAGAGAGAGAGAGAGAGAGAGAGAGAGAGAGAGAGAGAGAGAGATAAGAGAAAGAGTTAGAGTTAGAGTTCATGAGTGAGTGACTGTGTTTGTGTTTTAATTCTTGAATTCACATATTAGTAAAAAAATTGTATTTTTCATTGCAGGATGATTTTTCCATGGACATTATCAGCCTTTTTGCACTGATTGTGGTCTTCAGATTACTGGCATTCTTAGCTCTGCTAGCAAGGGCATCACACACACATTGACAAAATAATACCTAATGAGCTACTCATGAGCTCAAGCTGTACAGGATACCAGCAGTAGCAAAGGCAGTGGAAATGCAGGACATTATATGCTTGGAAGCTTGTGCTGGAAATAATAGTGGAGTGTGATATACAACATAGGTCATTATGTGATGTATCTAGAATGAGCAGTTTTGTAAAATTAATGTGCAATTTTATGAAACAATTGTGTGAATTATTATATAGTCTGTGTTTGAAAGTGTCAGGTATAGCTACATGCTGGATTTATAGTTCTCTACGAAGGCTCTGCGTTATGGATTTCCAGGATATCTCCGATACAAACTCAAAAGAGAATATAATTTTTTCCTCAAATATGAGGCTGTGACAAAGTATATTTTAAACATGAAAACTGACTTTCAGGTTTCTGTTTCAATTAGAGAAAATAAATTGCTACCCTCACCATCAGTCATCAATGCAAATTGTATTTAATGAGTGTCAATAGATGTTTGTCAATGACGTTCCATGAGAGTTGGATTATTTCTTTATATAATAATGCTGAAGTGATACAGAGTTAAAAACTCTCAGAGTTTGTTTAGATGGTTCTCTATCTGTTTCCTTGTTCCCTCGAAAATAATGGTTCTTCAAGGGCTTTCCATCCTCATTAATAATTAACTTTTTTCATTGATCTCTCATCATTGCCTCTTAGTTCAGTATCATATGCTCTATGCAGCCTTTATCTAAAACTCATTCCAAATATCACCATTGCATACACTTTCAGCTTTCCTTGTTACGTCATTCTTCAAACTGGGATGACTTTTTTCAGTTGTTATCTTGTTTCCTTTCCCTCTTCACCTATAATTTAACAGAATTCACTATCTGGGTATTATAAAAAAGATATAGACAAATACTTTTGTCAGTTTCAAAGGTATTAGTACGGTCTCATTACTTCCTTCAAGAAAATAATGTGTAGAAATAAGTTGATGATTTCATCCTGTGATAGATCATCTGATGACAAGGAGAAAGACCTGCATATATTTACCATACTTCATGAAAATTAAGATATTTCATAGTCACTGTAATTAGTGAATGTATGATCAATAATTTTTATCACATGTCATCTGACAGTTTGTGATTTAACTACAGATGCATATTCGAGACATCAGGGGCAACTGTTAGCAATACTACAATTGCCAGTTGTACAGAACATAAAGTACAATTTAATTTCCTATACTCAAATGCTATTTTATCTACAATATTACAGAATTCTGTGTCACATAAAAACTAAATACAAAGTCAAAATTTTCTAAATTTGAACTCTTTTAACTCACATGAAAGAGACAGACATAGTAATAGTCATAGCACCTCTAACATCTAATTATAAATTATTTTTTGTAGAGGTTTCTGCATATGGAATTGTATTTATTTTCAATAATCTGTTGCTTGTTACAACTGAGTTTCTCTATAAGGGAACCTCACATATCTTACTGCTGATTTCTGAAAGCAAACAGTAAACTTGTTGTAAAAAACTATAAAATAAACAGTTGACATCAAACAGGTTCTTTACAAAACTGCTACAGTTTATAGATCTGTGGTATAAATGGTACACCCATGTCTAGTACGTTGTCGGAGAGGTGCATTTTCTCACTAGTGATGCAAGAAATTTTTTGTAGCATATTATTTATAAAATGAACTATATTTTGTTTTAATAAAGCTTTTTTCATTTTTAAAATATTGATTTTTCACACTGAGTCTATAAGAGTTTGTTTAAATAAAAGATACTTTAATACAAAAGAAAGTCTTTCCTCTACATTTAACTTCCAGAATCCAACAGAACAGAAAAGCATAAAAGCCTTTTAATCCCAACTCATATAAGATTTCAATACTTATGGTAAGGTTCATTAAAACACATCCAGCTACAGGAGATAAGAAATGAAATTTACATATTTACTTTGATTTCTGTTAAGTATCCAAAACTTAACATTTTGTTAATCACTGGTTTGAAAACAATTCAGACTATTTTTCTTCCTCTGTAATTTTGTTTTCCTTATTACTTCATCCATTGATGTCCACCACACATCCTTTCATTTTTTTCATGATATTTCTGTTCTATTATTACTTTTGAGATGTTGATTCTTGTCACACATCCTCATCTCATTACTGTTGCTTGCAACATCCTATATTTTGCTAATAATAAAGGGAAGTACTAAAGTAGAGGGAATTACTAAAACTAAACAACAATTATGTTAAATCATGGGCATATACAGGGTGGGTGAGAATTAACTCCCTATTAAAATTGTTTATAACTTTTTTTAAATATTTAACCAACTTTCCTTAAATATAAGCACCACCATTATCTACCAGTTTCTGCAAACAGTGGTGGATGTTACTAACAGACTTCTGCAGATAATAGAGCAGTACATTTCCAAGAACTTGGCAAATTTCCTTCTCCAGTTCATCAAGAGTTTTTGGTTTTGTGTGATAAGCTTCTTCTTTCACCTGCCCCTGGGTGAAGAAATCACAGGACATTGGGTCAGGACTCCTTGCTGGCCAATCAAGGGAGTCATGACATCAGAACCAGCATCATGGAAAATAGGTGTTGGGCCACACATGGACGGGATATCCAAAGTGAGGCAGGGCCCCATCTTGCTCCAAGATTAGGTCATTTTAGTTGTTCCATGTGGATACAATACCATTAACATAATTTTCCTGCATATCAATGAATTGCTCTGCATTTACTGTGTCCCAAATGATATACAAATCCACAACTTTTCATGAATGTCATAGCACACCACACTGTGATCTTTGGGCAATACTGGCTTTGTTCAACAACTACCCTCAGATCTTCTGTTGCTCAATAATAACAATTGTGCCAGTTAAACTCTCCAACATGAAACATGGCTTCATCTGATCACAGTATATTACTTAAAATATCGGACCAGTCTTCACACCAAGCAAGCATCACCTCCCTATAATCCAACCGATAATCAGTATTCTGGAATTATTCCTGGCAGTAATGTGATTTCCTTGGACGAAAATTCAACTCTTTCTTCACAACAGTTGGGATCAAGTTGACCCACTTTTGCAAGATGCCTGACTCTGTGATTTCTGAAGACTTCAAGTAAACATTTCCTGAACCTCTTGCACATTTTCCTTCATCCTGCATGCTGAGGGCAGACAAATGCCCATAACATCTCATACAAAACCTGTGTCAGTTAGCTTTAAGTAGAAATTCCTTAGGGTCTTTGCATATACCGACGCAGGAGGTCCTTTCACACTTCGCATCTTCTCTGTAATTGTATCGCGGATTGCCATACTTTGTACTGGGATGCCAGCTGAGCCTACTCATGCAGGGTTAGACTTGCGCCATGGTCCACCACTGATATCTGCAATGACGTAAATGAGATATAATAAGTTCTACCATTGTACGGAACAAAATGTTTTGTTCAATGAAAATTAGTTAAGTATTTAAAAACTTATAAACAGTTTTCAGTAGGAAATTAATCCTCACCCACCCTGTATTTTCAAATACCTATCATGGTCATTCTATAAAACTCTGCTTTTTGTATAATCAGTGTGAAGGTTAATGAATCTAAGGACTACATAAGACTAAATCCTTGAAGAAACAGTAAGAGAGAGAGAGAGAGAGAGAGAGAGAGAGAGAGAGAGAGAGAGAGAGAGAGAGGTGATGTGACTTACCAAACGAAAGCGTGGGCACGTCGATAGACACACAAACAAACACAAACATACACACAAAATTCTAGCTTTCGCAACCAACGGTTGCTTCGTCAGGAAAGAGGGAAGGAGAGGGAAAGATGGCAACCGTTGGTTGCGAAAGCTAGAATTTTGTGTGTATGTTTGTGCGTCTATCGACGTGTCGTTTGGTAAGTCACATCATCTTTGTTTCTAGATATATTTTTCCCACGTGGAATAAATATATATATATATATATATATATATATATATATATATATATATATATATATATATATAACAAAGATGATGTGACTTACCAAACGAAAGTGCTGGCACGTCGATAGACACACAAACAAACACAAACATACACACAAAATTCAAGCTTTCGCAACCAACGGTTGCTTCGTCAGGAAAGAGAGAAGGAGATGGAAAGACGAAAGGATGTGGGTTTTAAGGGAGAGGGTAAGGAGTCATTCCAATCCCGCTCCCCCCTGGAATGTTTCCCTCTATTATATTCATATCATTAATTTGAACCCAACAATTACGTTTGTTATTGTCACTGTTGCATTTCGAAATCTTTTCTGTCGTCTTATTTTCTCTTTCTGTTTTTGCCAGTAGTTTCACTTTGTATTCACCTTCTCCTTTTTACCGTAATCTACTATACAATTTTATCCCGCCTATATATACTCAATAATACGTAACCCACTTCCAAACCATAACCAAAAAATTTTTTTTCCGCTTTCAACACTACCACTGCTATAAAATCCACCGTTTCTAGTTCACAAACAGTTCCTTTCACCTATTAAACAACCATTTCGGCTAGTTCTAATAACTTTCGCTTTATTTCCATTTCCGTTTTTCCCACATCACTGATAATTTTTAACCGCTTCCCACAAGTTTTAACGTCATTATTTCTTCGTCAGACAATTGTTAGCCTCATTTTCATAATCTGCCACCACAAAACCACTCCTTTTAATACATTTGCACGCAGTTTTTTCGAAATTTTCCCGAATTTCTCCGTCCTTTAACGTGTTTTGGCGGCAACACAACCACCTAACCTTTTTTGTACATCGTTGTCTACCAACCCAAGTCCAACATAGCCCAGCTGTAACCAACACTTTTTCGCCTTTTTTCACACCAGATCTCCAGTTACTTTCCAGTTCACTTTTATCTCTCCCCATATATTTTTATTTTCATTTTCATTTCAGCCTCATGTTACACTTTCCACCTTCTAATACCA
The DNA here is from genome assembly GCF_023898315.1 of Schistocerca nitens. Taxonomy (NCBI): domain Eukaryota; kingdom Metazoa; phylum Arthropoda; class Insecta; order Orthoptera; family Acrididae; genus Schistocerca; species Schistocerca nitens. Next base: position 302,506,374 of record NC_064617.1, read on the forward strand.
TGTCACCCTCACAACACCCCCACAACGACCGCATTAAGTTTTATTTACATTCCATCCGCGAACATGCCTTTGCCCTAGCCAGATTACGCTCCCATATTCTATTTTCTCAGGCTTGTCTGACATTTGGCATTACCGCCAAAGGCCTCACACTTAAAGTTCCCATCTCTGGCTGCAACCCTTCTTTCCATCAGTCCCTATACCAGTTCCAAACTGAACAATCCATTGCCCTCACCCACCTAATCCTTCACCTACACATCAACTCAGCCAATGAACACACCCGTCAACTCCTATCCTTAATAAAAGTCCTCAATCTTTCCTCTCCCACATCCACACCGGCTGTTCAGAGCATCCTCCTACAGGCCAACCGCAAATTAGAACAGCATGCCACCCTCCACCTCAAAAAACTATCCAATCTCCTGGTTTCCCACATCCGGAAAGGCAACTCACTCACCCTCCACAACCTTTCCAGCAAACCTCAACCTCCTCTCATTGCAAACAGACCCATTCTCTCCCATCTACTCAATCTCCCACTTCCAGCTCCACTATCTCCAAAACCTCAAAATTCCAATCAACACAATCTGGAACCACAACACCCTAATTCAGTAGTTAACCTTTCCTCCAAACCTCTCTCCCAATCCGAAACCTCTGTCCTATCCAAAGGCCCCATCTTCAGCCCCACCCCCAGATTCAACCAAACAGCCCTCGTCAAAGATTTACTGTCCTACACTCGTACTCTCTGCTGGAAATATCCCTTTGCCACGAATAAAAATGATCCTAAACCTACTCCTAATGATCCAACTCCCCAAGACACTATCCAAATTGAACCCTGCCTGGAACAGTTCCGTCCTCCATCACAGCGGGACCCACCTCCTCTTCCTCAAAATCACCCTCTCCAAACCTTCCAGGAATTTCTGACTTCCAGCCTTGCCTCTCAGTCCTTCTTAAAAAACCTTAATCCTACTCCCAACATCACCAATGCTGAAGCCCAGGCTATCCGTGATCTGAAGGCTGACCGATCCATCGTCATTCTTCCGACGGACAAGGGTTCCACGACCGTGGTACTTGATCGTCGGGAGTATGTGGCTGAGGGACTGCGTCAGCTTTCAGACGCCACTACATACAAAGTTTGCCAAGGTAATCCCATTCCTGATGTCCAGGCGGAGCTTCAAGGAATCCTCAGAACCTTGGGCCCCCTACAGAACCTTTCACCTGACTCCATCAACCTCCTGACCCCACCGACACCGCGCACCCCTCCTTCTACCTTCTTCCTAAAATTCACAAACCCAATCATCCCGGCCGCCCCATTGTAGCTGGTTACCAAGCCCCCACAGAACGTATCTCTGCCTACGTAGATCAAAACCTTCAACCAATTACATGCAGTCTCCCATCCTTCATCAAAGACACCAACCACTTTCTCGAACGCCTGGAATCCTTACCCAATCCGTTACCCCCAGAAACCATCCTTGTAACCATTGATGCCACTTCCTTATACACAAATATTCCGCACGTCCAGGGCCTCGCTGCGATGGAGCACTTCCTTTCACGCCGATCACCTGCCACCCTACCTAAAACCTCTTTCCTCATTACCTTAGCCAGCTTCATCCTGACCCACAACTTCTTCACTTTTGAAGGCCAGACATACCAACAATTAAAGGGAACAGCCATGGGTACCAGGATGGCCCCCTTGTACGCCAACCTATTCATGGGTCGCTTAGAGGAAGCCTTCTTGGTTACCCAGGCCTGCCAACAGATTTGGTACAGATTTATTGATGACATCTTCATGATCTGGACTCACAGTGAAGAAGAACTCCAGAATTTCCTCTCCAACCTCAACTCCTTTGGTTCCATCAGATTCACCTGGTCCTACTCCAAATCCCACGCCACTTTCCTTGACGTTGACCTCCATCTGTCCAATGGTCAGCTTCACACGTCCATCCACATCAAACCCACCAACAAGCAACAGTACCTCCATTATGACAGCTGCCACCCATTCCACATCAAACGGTCCCTTCCCTACAGCCTAGGTCTTCGTGGCAAATGAATCTGCTCCAGTCCGGAATCTCTGAACCATTACACCAACAACCTGAGAACAGCTTTCACATCCCACAACTACCCTCCCGACCTGATACAGAAGCAAATAACCAGAGCCACTTCCTCAAACCCAAAACCTCCCACAGAAGAACCACAAAAGTGCCCCACTTGTGACAGGATACTTTCCGGGACTGGACCAGACTCTGAATGTGGCTCTCCAGCAGGGATACGACTTCCTCAAATCCTGCCCTGAAATGAGATCCATCCTTCATGAAATCCTCCCCACTCCACCAAGAGCGTCTTTCCGCCATCCACCTAACCTTCGTAACCCGTTAGTTCATCCCTATGAAATCCCCAAACCACCTTCCCTACCCTCTGGCTCCTATCCTTGTAACTGCTCCCGGTGTAAAACCTCTCCCATGCACCCTCCCACCACCACCTACTCCAGTCCTGTAACCCGGAAGGTGTACACGATCAAAGGCAGAGCCATGTGTGAAAGCACCCACGTGATTTACCAACTGACCTGCCTACACTGTGACGCTTTCTATGTGGGAATGACCAGCAACAAACTGTCCATTCGCATGAATGGACACAGGCAGACAGTGTTTGTTGGTAATGAGGATCACCCTGTGGCTAAACATGCCTTGGTGCACGGCCAGCACATCTTGGCACAGTGTTACACCGTCCGGGTTATCTGGATACTTCCCACTAACACCAACCTATCCGAACTCCGGAGATGGGAACTTGCCCTTCAATATATCCTCTCTTCCCGTTATCCACCAGGCCTCAATCTCCGCTAATTTCAAGTTGCCGCCACTCATACCTCACCTGTCATTCCACAACATCTATGCTTCTGCACTTCTGCCTCGACTGACATCTCTGCCCAAACTCTTTGCCTTTAAATATGTCTGCTTGTGTCTGTATATGTGTGAATGGATGTGTGTGTGTGTGTGAGTGTATACCTGTCCTTTTTTTCCCCCTAAGGTAAGTCTTTCCACTCCCGGAATTGGGATGACTCCTTACCCTCTCCCTTAAAACCCACATCCTTTCATCCTTCCCTCTTTCCTGCTTTCCTCTGTTTGTGTGTCTATCGACCTGCCAGCGCTTTAGTTTGGTAAGTCACATCATCTATATACATATATTATTCAGATTTTCTGATCTGTGGAACATTCTGTCTCAAGACAAATGCTATAAAGTCAAAACTACAATATTACAACACTAAACTATGGAGATAAGTGCAGAGGCAATGTAAATTACTAGAATTACAAATTGCAAGTTAGCAACTATAAATTCACTCCTTCAAAATCATCATCAAAATTCAGATCCTAAGTTTACAACGAGTGAGCTGACAAAAAACTCACAACGACTGGTACTGACTGGAAGAATATACTCGATCACAAGTAGGAGCATAGAACAGAATCAATTAGGCACATAAACCAAGGTTATCTCATGAAAGGAGAAAATAATGAAAAAAAAAATATTAGGCCTATGCTTACAATGTGGGGAGCAACCCATGAATCCAAAGCACACTGGGTACACACCAGAAGAAATGTTTCAACACAACAAAATGAATAAAGTTCATAATCATATATCAATAAGTTTAATCATGTGTAATGAATAATTAGAGGAAGCATCTAGTATCAATCAGTAGTTGTACACTCGTCTTGAGTACACACACACAGTCACGATGATCAGGGGTACCAAAACAGAACTAAGCATGAGTCTGCACACAACTCAGGTGCCAATGAGATACAATAATGCACTACTCAGAGTAAAAACAGGTAATGAGAGTCATAAATAGTACTGAATAATGACATAAAAAAATTAGCTTGAGGACCAAAATCAGTCTGTGAAATCAGAAATGTGTACATCTTGTTATATAATATAGTTTATACATAATTCATGATCACAGATGTAAATGTCTTCCACACTATTTGCTAATTGTTCTTACAAACTAACCTATGTACATATAAACCTAGAAAATTCATTTACAATTGATAAGAAAATACATACTGAGCATTGAGATAAGAAAGTTCATTGAAATGAATGATTGCTAACCTAACAGTGCATAATTTTATCAGATTCTGATATTTACTACATGGTTCATAGAATATACTCCTGAACTTTTTAAAGTTTTCACTTTCCTGTGCTGAACATAACAAATGATTAGTCATAGAATGCCAACCTTCCACAGCATTAAATTGAAGTCAAACAAGATTTAAAGTTACATAATGTCTTGTGAAGTTAATCCCCCTACCTGAAAAAAAAAAAAAAAACATACATTATGTGGAATAACACTGTCCATAGCAGTGACTACTTTTCTAAACAAATAGTTCCTTGAAATTTATATAAATACAAGAATTTTGCATACAGGATAATTTCTTGGCTAACAATTTGCAAATTTCAGTCACAAGACTGATGTGGTTGACAAATTACCCAGCACCTATGATCACTTGAAAGTTGACTGGATCAACAAGAGTGCAGCCATACAGGAATGTGGGAGTGGATCCACCCACATCTTTCAGCTTCCTCCCTAAATTTCTTATCACACACTCCAACAGATAGCTAATTTCCTATCAAGCTTTCACATCAAATCCTGAAATATCATTTTATATACTAAGTATGCTGTTCAATACCTCCATCACATCACACAGCATATGTTTTGCATATCTATATTGAAAAAAATAAGTATTCAGGGTTCTCGTCAGAATGCATTAAAAAGAATAAACAGAGCTAAATGCAATGAAAAAAATGAACTAGCAAGGTAATATACACATATATACTAAAAATGTCTCAAAGTAACATTTACTTAGCAATTAGCAGATAAAACAAACTTATGTACACAAGCAAGACAAACTGGACTTCACTGATGCAGCATCCAACAAATGCCTACAAAATGAGTATGGGCCATAGTCCATGATGTGCTGACATAAGAATTCTGTGTTTAGCTTACACATGTGTTTGATTTGCACACATGATATTTCAAGATAGTATTTACAGTATACATGAATGAAATGAGTCTTCAATCAATGTACCACAACACTCATGACATTACCCACAAGATTTCATGACAATTAAATTTAATCACTTTCTGCAGAGTACACAAGAATAATAATGATATTATTTAACACTAATAACATTCTAAAATAAGAAATTTATACTAGATATTTAATGGCATTGTCACATTTCAAAACTGTAAAAGGATCTACCCATTTAGTCACATGGCATATATGTGTCAAAATCTAAATCATAAATCTATCACATAACAAAATTATATAGTTGTATGAACCTTCAAATATAGTGTATATTTTCTTCCAGACTAGGGATCACTAAGCATCCATGTTCAAAGGTCTTGTCTTCTATACTAAAAGTTAAAAGTATCTGAGATTTTACCAATTTGCTTTGCTTACCTGTAGCTCCTCTTACCTTTACACCTACAGTGGGCATTTCCACAAAATTCTTACTATACTTGGTATTGTCTCGAAATTGTTCAAATACACCACAAATTGGGCTATCTGTATCAATCAAACAGTTGCCTTCCCATTAATCAGTCTTAATTTTTAATGTAAGAACACCCAAAATCTGAATAATCCTCTTTGTTGTCAGACACTTCATGCAAGAGATCACTTTCAATTTCATCAAATGCTACATCCACACAGTCAGCTTTACAGGTCTCATAACATTACTTTGATTACTCATGTTGTAAGGTAAAGATTAGACACAATGAACAGATTCCACGGCACAATTAACATCACTTGTTACAGAAGGAACACGTAACACATTACTGTCAAAATTGCACTTCCTGCTTAGATGTTCTTTCACTTCATTCCACCAATTGAGATGCAAATTTTGAACAGCCACAGCTAACTTATTCCAGAATGCACCATTATCTACTTTATCATCAATCTGGTCCCAAACAAACTTCAAAAAGTTTTCACCTTTATTCTCCAGGCTCACACTTACCTTACCTTTACTGTCTGGATCATTACTCTGCACGACATTAATGAAAAACTGTTTTGACTGGACTGGTATACCATGACCCTCACATACAATATCACATACCCCACTTACCTTAACTGTATTGTCAATGTCATTTACAAATAACTCTGAAACTGCATTATTCTTAAACTCCACAAATACCTGATACTCATCAGCATCATATTCCTCCAAAATTACTTCATCATCAACATCACTGACAATACAAGTCTCATCTCCATCAAAGTCACTTACCTCACCTACGTTCATCTGCAGTAAGCCACCAGTCTCAAGACTTACCAACCTCAGTTACTTCACAGCTGTTGTTCACATTTACATCAAAAATACCACCTAGTTCAGATCCAATACAGTCATCATCTGTTTTCCACCCAAGATGTAAGTGCTACATCAACATAATTAAACATAGTATCCCAAAACTTTTTATCAAAACATAAATGAGAAACCTGATATTCCTTCTGTTCAATTTCAGATACATGTACAATATCATTAACATTGTTATTATTGTCTAATTGCAAGTGTAACTTGGGAGTCATGCACTTGTTATGTTTCCTCCCCCAAAACTGTAGCCCTTCATTGAGGCGAACTGCTGTTTCCTGAGTAACTACTTCTATGATTGTTTCTTCTTCTGAAATGCCCATGGTTATCCCCATGTTCAGAACTTCTCTCTCTGGTGACACTTTGATCCTGATAGAAGTTACCATTATTTTTGTTTCTGTGATTACTCCCATTGTGATTTCCATCATTCCTATTATTGTGGTACATACTTCTTTGTACTATCCTATCCAGCCTGTCAACATATCATAAAAATTGTTCTAGACAATCATCAGGTCTGTGTACTAAATCTCACTGCAGTCTTTCTGGTAATCTCCTTTTAAGTGCATCAATGAAGGCAATTTCGTCAAATGGTTTGTCAAGATGTGCTGATTTTTTTAAGTTGGTTCTTACAAAACTCTTTAAAAGTGCTGTCCCTATTGCTATAATTAAGACCATTAAAAAATTCACTTCTGATTCTCCCCTGTTCTGCTTCTGACCAAAATTTATTTAAAAATCTTTTCTCGAAGTTCTGATATGTTTCCCACTGACTTAAATTTAAATTTACCCATGACAGAGTTTCACCTCCAAGAAATCCTTTAACAAATTTAATTTTTTGATTGTCATTCATGCCTGACACAAAACTATCTCTGCAGTAGTGCAGAAGATCCATGGATGTAAATTATTTGATGGAAAACTTTTGATAGGAGTGTTGGACCATGTAGTACCATTGTTTGAACACAGATTTTAGTTAATATAAATTTTCTGAACTGCTGAAATTTTTTGATCTAAAACAGTTACATTAATTTGCATATTGTTTTCTATATTTAAAATTTTTTGGCTTAAACTGGTAACATTTTGTTGGTTTTTTCCTTCTATGCCCTTGTGTTCAACGCTGATGTCATCAACATTCTTTGATTGTTTCACTGACTCAGCAACAAACTCATTTTCTAAAATAATAAAGTTATCTTCTGAAACATCAGCTTTTTCATTCACACTTTGTAACCCCTCTGATAACCCATTTTTTAACTCTAAAATTTGATTACTAAGTTGATCTATCTGATCTTGTACTCTGTCCATTTTGCTATTGTTTTCAGTTCTTATTTCAGTTAACTGATCATTAACTGCACTAAATTTGCTATTGTTATCTGTCTTCATTTCCTCTAGTTTTGCCAAAATTAACTGCAAAACATCAGTCATTACTGTTTCTTTACTGACTATGATTTCACTCAAGTCAAACATGTCCTGACAGGATCCTGCAGCTTTCCTTTCTACCTCACTTTTACTTTTGTTCCTATTCATTTTTGTTAACAAGCACACCAATCCACAAACAAATTAACTTCAAAAATCGTTTGTACTTATCTTTCCTTTTTGATGTCCATGGTTGTAGTCGTAAAGTCTTCATCACTTTCATTCGATCTGGTCCATCATTATTGGCAGTACATCATCACTGTTGATATAGAGATCCTTTGTTGAGCAACCTTCAGTTTTTTGCCCCATGTGGTCAAAAATTTATTCATAGATAAATTTCAAAAATCAATTAACTAAAGCAATTTCTGCAACATACAAAACTTCATTATTAGTGAATTAGTCATGGATGATGCCCACATTTGTAATCTACCCCTCCTTCCTAGTTGCAGCTGCTGTCCACATTAGTCTTTTATGAAGATTCAAGAGGAGCAAAGATTACAATAAACTTCCTAATTTACTTATCTTTTCATGTAGAGTTGGCTCCAGTTCTTCTTGTCTAGGGGTTTGATTCTTCAAGCTGAAATTCTCACATTTGAGGCCCTCATGATTGAATTGATCTAAATACACTTGAAGGTTGTTGTTGCAGAATTTTCTCACATTTTAGTATATCATAGTCTTTTGATTTTTCACATTAACAAAGCCAAAATTACACTGTTCACACAAAATATGTCTGATCACCTCAGAGGCATGCTTACTACTGCCCTCACTCAGTGGAAATAACAATACGAGGGTGGTCCCATAAGTATCCTACCCAAAAAAGAAAACACAAAAATTTTGGAAAAAAAATGGATTTATTTTTCAGCATAATCTCGTTTCAGCTCTATACACTTTTCCCAGCGATGTTCAATAAGTCCTATACACTTTTTATAATGAGAACTGTGGAACTCCTCAAAATAGCCATTAACTGCCAACATCACGTCTTCATTTGTTGAAATTCTTCGACCACCGAGCCATTTTTTCAAGTTTGGGAACAGAAAATAATCTGAGGGGCTAAATCTGGTTGGTTGGTTTGGTTAGTTTGTTTAAGGAAGGGGGGAAGGGGCCAACTGCGAGGTCATTGGTCCCTTGTTTCCAGTAAAATAATTACACAAGGGAAAGAAGAAAAGAAAGGAGATGTACAGCACAATAACAGGAGAATGGAAGAACCAAAAGAATGACAGGAGGACAACCAACACTACTATGGACAAAAGAGGAAAAGAAAACCACAGAGGGAAGCAAGAAACAGATAGAAGGGATAAAAACAAGAGAGCAGATGACCACGGCTGGCCGACCATGAGAATAAAAAGAAAAAGCCAGCCACTCTGCAACACATTAAAACCTCCAGCCTACAAGCATTAGAGTGGAGAACACAAAGAGACAAAGGACATGTGCAAAAACTTGTATAGAATGATAAAAACCCACTGTCACATATAAAACATAAAACTAGATTGGCCGATGAGCCATTGTCAGCTAAAATTAATGGCAATGAGTCCGGTAACTGAAGAGTCCATCACAGGGCAGCCAAAGAAGGACAGCTCACCAAGATATGGGCCACTGTCAGCCAGGCACCGCACTGACACTGAGGTGGGTCATCTCAGCGCAGGAGGTAGCTGTGTGTCACCCAAGCATGGCCAATGCGGAGACGACAGAGAACCACAGAGTCCCTGTGAGATGCCTGTGTGGAGGTCTTCCACAAATTTTTAGTCTCCTTAATGGCATGCACTTTGTTGTGCATACTGAGGTTATGCCATTTTGTCTCCCAAAGCTGCAAAACCTTGCAGTATAGTACTGAACACAGGTCAGTTGCAGAGAAGCTGAGCTCCATAAGCGGTTTCCGCATAGCCTGTTTGATCACCCTGTCGGCAAGTTCGTTGCCTGGGAATCCGATGTGACGTGGGGTCCAGACAAACACTACTGAACAACTGGACAATTTCAGGGCATAGATGGACTCCTGGATGGTTGCTACCAAATGAAGACAAGGTTAGCACTGGTCAATAGCTTTTAGGCTGCTCAAGGAGTCAGTACACAGAAGAAACGACTGCCGAGGGCATGAATGGATGTGCTCAAGAGCACGAGATATAGCCACCAGCTCGGCAGTGAAAACACCGCAGCCATCAGGCAAGGAATGCTGTTCAGTATGTCCTCCAAGGATATACATGAAGCTGACATGATCATCAGCCATCAAGCTGTCGGTGTAAACCACTTCATGGCCTCGGTTCATGTCAAGAATCGAGAGGAAGTAGCAGTGGAGAGCTGCGGGGTTAACTGAGTTCTTATGGCCAAGTATAGGTGCTAAATTCAAGGACTCCAGTTCAGAAAGAAGGGATCGGACATGAACTACAATTGGAAGCCCTGTCCTGGGCCGCCAATGTGGGAGATGAACCACCGTGGGTGGGAAAAGCAGATGGTAATTTGGAGCACATGAGAACTATTAACATGTGCAATATAACTGGCCAGCAGTTGTGCACACCTAAGCTGCAGTGGAGGGACTACGGCCTCCACCAGGATGCTGGTCACCGGACTCATCCTAAAAGCTCCTGTCACTAGATGAATGCCACAGTGGGTTGAGAAAGCACAATGCTGAGAGTGCCACTGAACCATAAACCAGACTCCCATACTCAAGGCGAGATTGAACAAGGGCTCTGTAGAGCTGCAGCAGCATAGAGTGATCTGTACCCCAGTTGGTGTTGCTCAGGCAGCGGAGGGCATTTAGAGGTGCTGCCAGCACTTCTGCTTAAACCAGTCCTAAGAATCAATATGTCTCCACTACAGTGAGTGGATCATCATTAAGGTAAAGTTCTGGTTCCGAATGAACTGTATGACACTGACAGAAGTGCATAACACATGACTTTTTGGCCGAAAACTGGAAACCGTGAGCTAGAGCCCATGACTCTGCCTTATGGATGACTCCCTGCTGCTTAGCAACATCAGTACTGGTGGAGCAGTACGAAATGCAGAAGTCGTCTGCATACAGAGAAAGTGAGACGGACGGCCCTACAGTTGCTGCTAGACCATTAATGGTCACTAAAAATAAAGATACATTCAATACAGAGCCCTGCGGGACCCCATTCTCCTGGATATGGGGGGAACTATGGGAGGCACCAACTTAGACATGGAAAGTACGAAGTGACAGGAAATTTTGGATAAAAATTGGGAGCAGGCCTCGGAGACCCCACTCGTATAATGTGGCAAGGATATGATGATGCCAGGTCATGTCATACACTTTTTGTAAATCAAAAAGATGGCAACCAGGTATTGGCATCTGGAAAAGGCTATTCAGTTGGCAGACTCGAGGGACACAAGATTATCAGTGGCAGAGCGACCCTGGTGGAAGCTGCCCTGACATGAGCCAGTAGGCCACATGGCTCCAGGACCCGACCCAATGGCCGACACACCATACATTACAACAGATTACAAAGAATGTTGGTGGGACTGATGGATTAAAGCTTACAAAGAATGTTGGTGAGGGTGATGGATTAAAGCCAGATCCAAAGAAAGTGGAAGTGATACAGCAATATCCACAACAAAAGACTACAACACAATTGAAGGCATTCCTGGGTTTAAGTGGATATTATCATTGATTTTTAAGTAATTGTAGTAAAATGGCAAAGCCGTTATATGACATCTTGAAAAAGGGAGCTGTCTATACATGGAGAACAGAACAAGGAGAGGCGTTTCAACAACTGAAGGAAAAGTTGTTGAACCCTTCAATACTGAATTATTCTGATTTTAATAAAGACTTTATAGTCACAACTGATGTGAGTCTGAGCTGTATAGAAGCCATTTTAAGTCGGGGCATACTTGGTAGTGAGAGAAATTACAGTACTATTGAGAGGGAACCTTATTTGTTCAGGCACAAGTTTACAATTTGTACGAATCTTAAGCCACAAATGTGAATCAGCAGTATCTCAGATCCGTCATCCCAACTGTTTAAATTCTGGATAAAATTGGAGGAGTATGATTACCAAATTATCTATAAAGGCAGTAGAAGGAATTTGGTTGCAGATGTCCTCTCAAGAATATGGAACATCAGGGCAACCGAAATAATGATACAAAACAACCTGCAAGGAATGTTAATGAGCAAGAATCAGGTGATAACACACAGTCAAACGTGACCATGAATGACCAAGAGACCATGACAGATGTTCCCAAAGGGTGACATGACAGCAATTCAGCATAAGGATAGTTTAAGTCAGAAAGACAAATTGAAAATTCTTAAACAGTATCATGTCTCCCCAGTCGGTGGACACCAAGGCATAGACAGACCTATAAGAACAAGTCGAAAAGTATTTTATCTGAGATGGTGCAAAAGCTGATATCAAGCAGCATATTTGCAAATGCAAAGGCTGTCAAAGGAATAAGATAATGCAAAATAGAATAAAGATGCCTATGATCATAAACCCCAGAACACATGTTCGAACATTGTAATGTGTATATTGTAGGCCCACTCACTCAAACAGATCTACATAATAAATATATACTTATCTTTCAAGGTGCCTTAACCAAATTTTTAATAGCAAAACTGATCAAACAGCAAGATGCAGAAACAGTCACTAGAGTAGTGATAGAGAAGAAGTACAATATATTGCCGATATTACTCAGTGACATGGATAGTAATTTTATGAGTGAAACAATGCATCAGGTATGCAGATACATAGACAAATACAATACTACCAGTTATCACCCACAAGCCAAAGGAGCATTAGAACGAACCCATTGTACCACAATACATCGACACAGATCAACTAAATTGGGACACTTGGGTTCCATATGCAATGATTGTATTTAATACCACGCCTCATAGTATAGCAATCTATACTCCACAGAATTGTTCTTTGGAAGAGTATGTAATGTGCTGGAAGTATTAAAGAAAAAGCTGGCAGAGGCCATCTACAATCACAATTATTATGTAATTAATTTGAAGGTAAGGTTGAGAATAATGCATCAGAATGCAAGAGAAGTAATGGCCCAAATGAAAATCAAAAATAAAGAATATTATGATAAGACACAGAATCCAAAAACGCTCTGACAAGATGATAAAGTTTTTCTGTTTGATGAAAGCATGCGACGTGGTCGCTCTAAAAAGTTAGTCAGTGGCGCAGTCCAAACACTGTTATTGAAGTTAAAGGACCCAATGTAGTCATTCCGTTAAGACAAAATAAATGTCTAAAAGTGCATGCTAACAGATTAAGAGTTCTTACAGGGTCATGGTAATGCACTCAAGAGTAGGATTGGCCATCCTAGTTTTTGGCATTACATCAGTAGTGCAACAGCAAGACTTGCTAGTGACAAAATTTCAGTCATCCTTAGGATTATATTATAATGACAAAAGTATGGGCAGTCTGTACAGTGTCACCCTGAAGAATTGTAAGTTATTTTAATCTATCAGAATTAAGTAGAAATTTGAATCAACCAAAAATTTTGTATTAAGAGATGTCGATCTTTGCCATAAGAAATTGTTACAACTTAATAAGAGCACCTTCAAATGTACTAGTGCAAAACAGGCTTTATGTTGGGATGTACACAAGGTGTAAAATTCACAAAGTGTAACTGAGCAGTTACCTAGACATGAGCACAAGATTCAAAAGTTCAGAATTCTAAATTTTGTTGGAGATATAAGCAAGGTACCATTTGGGACTTTGGATGAAAATGATGCTGCCTATTTTAAGGATAAGATCAACAATCTGGTTGATTTGGGGAAGGGGACCAAACACTGAGGTCATCAGTCCCAACAGATTAGGGGAGGCTGGGGAAGGAAGTCAGCTGTGCCCTTTTAAAGTAACCATCCTGGCTTTTGCCAGAAGCAATTTAGGGAAATCGCAGAAAATGTAAATCAGGATGGCTGGATGCAGGTTTGAACCATTCTTGAAGGGGACAAAAAGAATTATTACAATTATCAAAAGAACAGGTAATGATCATCAAGGCCATTTTACATAGTTTTAATCATGCTGTTAGATCAACTGCAAGAAATTAGTAGATTATTGCAGAAGGAATGCTGAAGCTAAAGCAATGTGTTGCACATTATGAAAATACCACTGATCGATGGCTGCAAAAAATTACTATTTCTGTCACTCTAAATGAGCACCTTATACAGTTAATATCTATATTTAATGAATTGGAACAAGCGTATGATTTGTTAACCACAGCAATAGTAAAAGCACAGCAGGGTATCTTGGAACTGCATTTAATTAATCCCAAAACTAATTAATTAATTAATAAATAAATTAATAAATTAATTAATCCCAAAACTAATTAAAGATGAGATTACAGACAAGCAATTTCCTTTAGCACTTATTAAAGAAATAAAGGTAATTGACTTAGATGTATTTATTGCTGGAAATATATTGAGTTATTTGTTACATATCCTATTAGTTGACACCAGCATACTTCATGTTTATAGGCTGTGGTCATTACCAGTCAAATTAGGTAGCACTAAAAGAATGTACATGTATATAGCTCTGGAAAAGAAAATTCTATTAAGGGACAATGTTAAGAGACAATAAGAAAAATGAAGTAATGAGCAAATATTATGTAATAAGACTGAACCAAATCTTAGCATCTGTAAACAAACCTTTGTCTTGTTATCTACCTATGACCAAGAAGTGTGTGAAGCAAGAATGCTTCAACCTGTTACTAAGATTCCTGACAATTGTATACAAAAATACACTGTGTTAAGTGAGATTGTATAGATGCAGATTAGAGGTAATGAATGGCTATTTGTAGTGGCTAAAGAAGAAGGATTTACGATTTTGTGTAACAACCAATAACCATCCAACACAGCTATCAGCAGAACAGGTAAATTAAAGTTCACGAGTAAATGTAAAGGGTATGGAACTCAGATACTGATAGAGTCTGAACATATCACTAGACTGAATGTCACAATTAATGATATTGGTACCTAACTTCAACATGGATACTGATTGTTGTCTAGTGAACTAAGGAAAACTAAATTACCTTTGTACTTAACTATTGCACTGGTAGTAAGAAACTAGATGATCTGATGCCCGCAGGACATAAACAAGATGAGTTAGAAAGTGAAGTTTCATATCAATGAAGAACTGTACTTAATTTGTTCACAGTTGATAATATATCCACTTGGGATTATGTGGGGTCAAGTATAGTCATATTAATCATGATGTTATGTATTTGTAGACATTGTAAATGTTGTTGAGATTATTTTAAATTCTTCTGTAGAACATGGGAGATGACTGTTGTAACAGAATCTGAGTGAGAAATAAAATTGTGAGATGGTGCAATATTAAGCCAGTCAGGTTGAAAGGGTTACCGTTGAGCTCATGCCAAGTTGATATGAGACCAGACCAAGTAAAACAATATTATGGGAATGGCCCTGCACTCCAAACAAAGATTTTGATGTCGAGCAAATAAGGCCATTAATGTTCTTTTCAAAACCATAAGTGTTAATGAGATACAGCGCAAATTCTTGCAACTGACTAATCATAGTCTATCCGTTCCCGGGATTGGAATAACTCCTTACCCTCTCGCTTAAAACCCACATCCTTTCGTCTTTCCCTCTCCTTCCCTCTTTCCTGATGAGGCAACAGTTTGTTGCGAAAGCTTGAATTTTGTGTGTGTGTTTGTGTGTCTATCGACCTGCCAGCGCTTTCGTTCGGTAAGTCACATCAGAGGGAAACACTCCACGCGGGAAAAATATATTTAAAAACAAAGATGATGTGACTTACCATACGAAAGTGCTGGCAGGTCGATAGATACACAAACAAACACATACATACACACAAAATTCAAGCTTTCGCAACCAATGGTTGCTTCGTCAGGAAAGAGGGAAAGACAGGGAAAGATGAAAGGATGTGGGTTTTAAGGGAGAGGGTAAGGAGTCATTCCAATCCCGGGAGCGGAAAGACTTACCTTGGGGGAAAAAAGGATAGGTATACACTCGCACACACACACATATCCATCCGCACATACACTGACACAAGCAGACATTTGTAAAGGCAAAGAGTTTGGGCAGAGATGTCAGTCGAGGCGGAAGTACAGAGGCAAAGATGTTGTTGAAAGACAGGTGAGGTATGAGCGGCGGCAACTTGAAATTAGTGGAGGTTGAGGCCTGGCAGATAACGAGAAGAGAGGATATACTGAAGGGCAAGTTCCCATCTCCGGAGTTCTGACAGGTTGATATTAGTGGGAAGTATCCAGATAACCCGGATGGTGTAACACTGTGGCAAGATGTGCTGGCCGTGCACCAAGGCATGTTTAGCCACAGGGTGATCCTCATTACCAACAAACACTGTCTGCCTGTGTCCATTCATGCGAATGGACAGTTTGTTGCTGGTCATTCCCACATAGAAAGCGTCACAGTGTAGGCAGGTCAGTTGGTAAATCACGTGGGTGCTTTCACACGTGGCTCTGCCTTTGATCATGTACACCTTCCGGGTTACAGGACTGGAGTAGGTGGTGGTGGGAGGGTGCCAAGGTAATCCCATTCCTGATGTCAAGGAATCCTCAGAACCTTAGGCCCCATACAAAACCTTTCACCTGACTCCATCAACCTCCTGACCCCACTGACATCCCGCACTCCTACCTTCTACCTTCTTCCTAAAATTCACAAACCCAATCATCCCGGCCGCCCCATTGTAGCTGGTTACCAAGCCCCAACACAACGTATCTCTGCCTACGTAGATCAACACCTTCAACCCATTACATGCAGTCTCCCATCCTTCATTACAGACACCAACCACTTCCTTGAATGCCTGGAATCCTTACCCAATCTGTTACCCCCAGAAACCATCCTTGTAACCATTTATGCCACTTCCTTATACACAAATATTCCGCAAGTCCAGGGCCTCGCTGCGATGGAGCACTTCCTTTCACGCCGATCACCTGCCACCCTACCTAAAACCTCTTTCCTAGCCAGCTTCATCCTGGCCCACAACTTCTTCACTTTTGAAGGCCAGACATACCTACAATTAAAGGGAACAGGCATGGGTACCAGGAAGGCCCCCTCGTATGCCAACCTATTCATGGGTCGCTTACAGGAAGCCTTCTTGGTTACCCAGGCTTGCCAACCCAAAGTTTGGTACAGATTTATTGATGGCATCTTCATGATCTGGACTCACAGTGAAGAAGAACTCCAGAATTTCCTCTGCAACCTCAACTCCTTTGGTTCCATCAGATTCACCTGGTCCTACTCCAAATCCCATGCCACTTTCCTTGACGTTGACCTCCACCTGTCCAATGGCCAGCTTCACACGTCCGTCCACATCAAACCCACCAACAAGCAACAGTACCTCCATTATGGCAGCTGCCACCCATTCCACATCAAACGGTCCCCTCCCTACAGCCTAGGTCTTCGTGGCAAACGAATCTGCTCCAGTCCAGAATCCCTGAACCATTACACCAACAACCTGAAAACAGCTTTCACATCCCGCAACTACCCTCCCGACCTGGTACAGAAGCAAATAACCAGAGCCACTTCCTCATCCCCTCAAACCCAGAACCTCCCACAGAAGAACCACAAAAGTGTCCCACTTGTGACAGGATACTTTCCGGGACTGGATCAGACTCTGAATGTTGCTCTCCAGCAGGGATACGACTTACTCAAATCCTGCCCTGAAATGAGATCCATCCTTCACGAAATCCTCCCCACTCCACCAAGAGTGTCTTTCCGCCATCCACCTAACCTTCGTAACCTCCTAGTTCATCCCTGTGAAATCCCCAAACCACCTTCCCTACCCTCTGGCTCCTACCCTCGTAACCGGCCCCGGTGTAAAACCTGTCCAATGCACCCTCCCACCACCACCTACTCCAGTCCTGTAACCCGGAAGGTGTACACGATCAAAGGCAGAGCCACGTGTGAAAGCAGCTACGTGATTTACCAACTGACCTGCCTACACTGTGAAGCTTTCTATGTGGGAATGACCAGCAACAAACTGTCCATTCGCATGAATGGACACAGGCAGACAGTGTTTGTTGGTAATGAGGATCACCCTGTGGCTAAACATGCCTTGGTGCACGGCCAGCACATCTTGGCACAGTGTTACACCGTCCGGGTTATCTGGATACTTCCCACTAACATCAACCTGTCAGAACTCCGGAGATGGGAACTTGCCCTTCAGTATATCCTCTCTTCTCGTTATCCGCCAGGCCTCAACCTCTGCTAATTTCAAGTTGCCGCCGCTCATACCTCACCTGTCTTTCAACAACATCTTTGCCTCTGTACTTCCGCCTCGACTGACATCTCTGCCCAAACTCTTTGCCTTTACAAATATCTGCTTGTGTCTGTATGTGCGGATGGATATGTGTGTGTGTGCGCGCGAGTGTATACCTGTCCTTTTTTTCCCCCTAAGGTAAGTCTTTCCACTCCCGGGATTGGAATGACTCCTTACCCTCTCCCTTAAAACCCACATCCTTTCATCTTTCTCTCTCCTTCCCTCTTTCCTGACGAAGCAACCATTGGTTGCGAAAGCTTGAATTTTGTGTGTATGTATGTTTGTGTTTGTTTGTGTATCTATCGACCTGCCAGCGCTTTTGTATGGTAAGTCACATTTATATACATATGGATGAAAAATTATGTGCATAAAAGGGTATATTCTGCATTGGTTTTAATATAGTTATCAATATACAATCGTACAACAAATGTGTTTTTGATGTAATGGGGTGTCATTAGGGAAAATAGTAATATGCGTACACTCACCTCGAAAAAACTGTTTGTGTATCTTCTGTGTGTTCAAGAAATTTGACAAACAAACACTTTCTGTATGTAATATTGTATATTTTGTAATCATCTTGTATCTTTTGTGTCAGAGGGTTGCAAATTTTGATAATTGTGTGTAATCGTATATTTTGTGTCAGAAACTTGTAAACTGTGATCAAAGGAATGAACAGGAAAATTGAATACTTGTCTTACAAGAATGGAATAAGCTGTGTTTATAATTATGCTTTGTAATCAAATCAAAGAAGCACAGAAGAACTGAATTACGTTGTAAAAGAGAAATGTAAGCGTATTATTGCATAAAAGAAGTAATCAATAAAGAACAAACTCGTTTGAGAGAGAGAGAGAGAGAGAGAGAGAGAGAGAGAGAGTGTCTTTACTGATGAAGGCTGTGGCAGAAAGCTATATGTGAGTGTCTTTTAATCATGGTTGTCTGCAACTTGGCGTGTCTTTTTTAAAGTAAGCAGCAATCTACCTTTTCCAACACTGTTGATATTCCTATATGGAGTTTCCATTGTTTGAATAAGTTTAAGAGATACATATAACACATGAAAATTTTGCTTTCTCAGAGATGGAGACTGCAAAATTTTCAACAGGAGGGGGAGGTGTCACAAATAAATTGCAGTTGGGTATAGATTAAGCTGTCGTCATTCAATAGAGACCTGCGATATTGTAACACAATGGTGGAAGTTGCTGCTCACTAGATTTATGTCCTTTGGAGGCCTGGAAAGTCTCCACACACAGGGTGGTTACACAAGTAACAGATCGGAAGAAACTAGAGCTGCGTAGCATGTGATAAGAGTAAGCTTCCATATGGAGGGACTACATGACCAAATGAAGGTCAGAAAGTGTCCAGGGCATAGGAGTTTCCCCAGAGATTGTGGAAATGTCACATGAGCATATATAAACAACAGCTTGACCAGCTTGAGCCGCCTGGGTGGCCGAGCGGTTCTAGGCGCTACAGTCTGGAACTGCGTGACCACTACGGTCGCAGGTTCGAATCCTGCCTCGGGCATGGATGTGTGTGATGTCCTTAGGTTCAATGCAGTCTCTGAGCTACTCTTCTAGGGGCAGCACTTATATTTTTGCAACATCTAGTTGCACAGGAGAAAGAAAGCTGGCGTTCTACGGATCGGAGCTTGGAATGTCAGATCCCTTAATCGGGCAGGTAGGTTAGAAAATTTAAAAAGAGAAATGGATAGGTTAAAGTTAGATATAGTGGGAATTAGTGAAGTTCAGTGGCAGGAGGAGCAAGACTTCTGGTCAGGTGAATACAGGGTTATAAATACAAAATCAAACAGGGGTCATGCAGGAGTAAGTTTAATAATGAATAGGAAAATAGGAACGTGGGTAAGCTACTACAAACAGCATATTGTGGCCAAGATAGATATGAAGCCCACGCCTACCACAGTAGTACAAGTTTATATGCCAACTAGCTCTGCAGATGATGAACAAATTAATGAAATGTATGATGAGATAAACTAAATTATTCAGATAGTGAAGAGAGATGAAAATTTAATAGTCATGGGTGACTGGAATTCGATAGTAGGAAAAGGGAGAGAAGGAAACATAGTAGGTGAATATGGATTGGGGGTAAGAAATGAAAGAGGAAGCCACCTGGTAGAATTTTGCACAGAGCATAACTTAATCATAGCTAACACTTGGTTCAAGAATCATAAACAAAGGTTGTATACATGGAAGAAGCCTGGAGATACTGACAGATTTCAGATAGATTATATAATGGAAAGACAGAGATTTAGGAAACAGGTTTTAAATTGTAAGACATTTCCAGGGGCAGATGTGGACTCTGACCACAATCTATTGGTTATGAACTGCAGATTAAAACTGAAGAAACTGCAACAAGGTGGGAATTTGAGGAGATGGGACCTGGATAAACTGAAAGAACCAGAGGTTGTACAGAGTTTCAGGGAGAGCATAAAGGAACAATTGACAAAAATGGGGGAAAGAAATACAGTAGAAGAAGAATGGGTAGCTTTGAGGGATGAAGTAGTAGCAGAGGATCAAGTAAGTAAAAAGACAAGGGCTAGTAGAAATCCTTGGGTAACAGAAGAAATATTGAATTTAATTGATGAAAGGAAAAAATATAAAAATGCAGTAAATGAAACAGGCGAAAAGGAATACAAACGTCTCGAAAATGAGATCAACAGGAAGTACAAAATGGCTAAGCAGGGATGGCTAGAGGACAAATGTAAGGATGTAGAGTCACATATGACTAGAGGTAAGACAGATACTGCTTACAGAAAAATTAGAGACCTTTGGAGAAAAGAGAACCACTTGCATGAATATTAAGAGCTCAGTTCTAAGCAAATAAGGGAAAGTAGAAAGGTGGAAGGAGTATATAGAGGGTCTATACAAGGGTGATGTACTTGAGGACAATATTATGGAAATGGAAGAGGATGTTGATGAAGATGAAATGGGAGATATGATATTGCGTGAAGAGTTTGACAGAGCACTGAAAGACCTAAGTCGAAACAAGGCCCCGGAAGTAGACAACATTCCATTAGAACTAATGATAGCTTTGGGAGAGCCAGCCCTGACAAAACTCTACCATCTGGTGATCAAGATGTATGAGACAGGCGAAATACCCTCAGACTTCAAGAAGAATGTAATAATTCCAAACCCAAATAAAGCAGGTGTTGACAGATGTGAAAATTACCGAACTATCGGTTTAATAAGTCACGGCTGCAAAATACTAATGCAAATTCTTTACAGACGAATGGAAAAACTGGTAGAAGCCGATCTTGGGGTAGATCAGTTTGGATTCTGTAGAAATATTGGAACACGTGAGGCAATACTGACCCTACGACTTATCGTAGAAGCTAGATTAAGGAAAGGCAAACCTACATTTCAAGCATTTGTAGACTGAAGGTGGCAGGGAGAGAAAGGCTATTTACAATTTGTACAGAAACCAGATGGCAGTTATAAGAGTCAAGGGACATGAAAGGGAAGCAGTGGTTGGGAAGGGAGTGAGACAGGGTTGTACCCTCTCCCCAATGTTATTCAATCTGCATATTGAGCAAGCAGTAGGTATTAAAATCCATGGAGAAGAAATAAAAACTTTGAGGTTTGCCAATGACATTGTAATTATGTCAGAGACAGCAAAGGACTTGGAAGATCAGTTGAACGGAATGGACAGTGTCTCGAAAGGAGGATATAACATTAACATCAACAAAAGCAAAACGAGGATAATGAATGTAGTAAAATTAAGGTGGGTGATGCTGAGGGAATTATATTAGTAAATGAGACACTTAAACTAGTAAAGGAGTTTTGCTATTTGGGGAGCAAAATAACTGATGATGGTTGAAGTAGAGAAGATATAAAATGTAGACTGGCAATGGCTAGGAAAGGAAAGCGTTTCTGAAGAAGAGAAATTTGTTAACATCGAGTATAGATTTAAGTGTCAGGAAGTCGTTTCTGAAAGTATTTGTATGGAAGTGAAACTTGGACTATAAATAGTTTGAACAAGAGGAGAATAGAAGCTTTCGAAATGTGGTGCTACAGAAGAATGCTGAAGATTAGTTGGGATGAACACATAACTAATGAGAAAGTATTGAATAGAATCATGGAGGAGTTTGTTGCACAACTTGACTAGAAGAAGGGATCGTTTGATAGGACATGTTCTAGGGCATCAAGGAATCACCAATATAGTACTGGAGGGCAGCGTGGAGGGTAAAAATAGTAGAGGGAGACCAAGAGATGAATACACTAAGCAGATTCCAAAGGATGTGGTTGCAGTAGGTACTGGGAGATTAAGGCATGGAGAGCTGCATCAAATCAGTCTCAGGACTGAAGACCACAACAACAACAGTTGCACAGGGTAGTGATACCTCTCTGTTTTCTCAGTGTCTCAGTTATATTCGCAGTACCTCACAAGCTGGCAGTACGTCATTAACTTTACTTTGTACTTCCCTTTTAGAGAAATATTTCCTCTGCATACCAAGTTCCCTTGTCTGAAACCTTTTCAACTTGCAGCTCTAACTCAAGAGAACTACGAGTTGGAAGAGTCCACTTTACCTCTGGAAACGTAACATCAAGCTACCTCATTCATGATCCACTCACAGGAATTCACAGATGTTACAATTTGTCCTCTAGTCATTCCTGCTTAGCCATTTTGGACTTTACCAATCCTATTTTTTAAACGTTTGTATTCCTTTTCACCTGCTTAATTTTTAAATTTTCTCCTTTCAACAGCTAGATTCAATATCTCTTGTGTTATCCAATGATTCCTACTAGGCCTTGTCTTTTTACCTATTTGATTCTCTTCTGCCTTCACTATTTCATCTCTATTGCATTCCTTCCCCCGTTCTAGTCAACCATTGTATAATGCTCCCTCTGAAGCTCTCAACACTCTCTGGTTCTTTCAACTCATCCAAGTTCCATCTATTTAATTTCCTACCATTTTCCAGTTCTTCAATTTTAATCTACAGTTCATAGCCACTAAATTCTACATCTACATCCATACTCCGCAAGCCACCTGACAGTGTGTGGCGGAGGGTGCTTTGTGGTCAGAATCAACACCTTCTCCTGTAAATGGCTTATAATTTAAAATCTGGTTCCTAAATCTCTGTCTAACCATTGTACAATCAATCTCAGACCTTCCAGTATCTCCAGGTCTCTTTCATGTATACATCTTTCTTTCATGATTCTTAAACCAAGTGTTGGCAATGATTAAATTATGCTCTCTGCAAAATTCTACCAGGCGGCTTCCTCTTTCATTCCTTTTCCCCAATCCATATTCATCTATTTTTCTCTCTCTTTCTTTTCCTGTTATCAAATTTCAGTCCCCCATCACATTTAAATTTCTGTCTCTAACTGTGTGAATAATTTCTTTTATCTCATCATACATTTCTTCAATCTCATCATCATCTGTGGAGCTAGTTAGCATGCAACTTGTACTATTGTGGTAGGTGTGGGCTTCATGTCTACCTTGGCTACAACAAAGCATTCGCTATGCTGTTTGTAGTAGAGCTCTAGAGCACTTGCCCGCGAAAGGCAAAGGTCCCGAGTTCGAGTCTCAGTCGGGTACACAGTTTTAATCTGCCAGGAAGTTTCATATCAGCGCACACTCCGCTGCAGAGTGAAAATCTCATTCTGCATAATGAAGCGCTTTCATTATAGTGCCAAATTCGAGAGGGGAGTTATTTCTTTTTGCGGGACAAAGTTCTAATCATGCTGCAGGTCTGCGATACGGGATTGATGAGAGCAACTGCAGACAATGGCGAATGCGGAGAGACAAATTATTTGAATGTTCAAGTAGCAGGAAAGCATTTAGTGGGCCAAAGTGTCGCCGATGTCATGCACTAGAAGTGATTTTAGATGAATTTGTTAAGGAACAGTGTCAGAAATTCCTGCCTGTAAACGCCAAAATTTTAAAAATTAAGGCACATGAAATTGCTAGAGAACAAAAAATCGAGAATTTTAAGGCTAGTCGCAGCTGGACTGATCTGTTTATGAAGCGCTGGGGTTTTTCACGTCAGAGGCAAACTTCAGTTGCACAGAAGCTGCCGAAAAATTATGAAGAAAAACTTGTGGAATTTCAGTGCTACATAATTAGGCGGCACACAGAAAAGCAATACCTTCTTGGTCAGACAGGAAATGCTGACCAAACTCCCGTATATTTTGACATGCTGACAAATTATATGATTGACGCCGCAGGGAAGAAAGACATAAGTGTTCTTACCCCAGGGGCTGAAAAACAGCGGATGTCTATCATGCTTGCTTGCAAAGCAGATGGACATAAATTACCCTCATTCATAGTTTTAAAGCGAGAGACTTCACCAAAATCGGAAGTGTTTCCAAAAACTGTAATTCTACGAGCAAACGAAACTGGGTGGTTTTTGGAGGACATGGTACTGGAATGGATTAGGCGTGTGTGGAATCTTCGTCCTGGTACAATGCTTGGTTTACATAGTCTGTTGGTATTAGATGCATACGCAGGCCATACAACACCTGCAGTAAAATGAAAACTAGAGGAAAGCAAAACGGACTTGGCAGTAATTCCAGGTGGGATGACGTCAATTCTGCAACCACTCAACGTCTGTTTGAATAAACCATTTAAGAACAAGCTTAAATGCATGTACACAGACTGGCTTTCAAAAAGCAACAAACAACTGGCACCAACAGGACATGTAAAACGCCCAAATTTGTCGCAAGCGTGACAATGGATTTATGATGCATGGAAGTGTGTTCCAAATCAGACTGTGACTGCAACAAGCATTTAAAAAATGTTCGATATCCAGTGCACTAGATGGTATGGAGGACGATGATGCTCTGTATGAAGCAATGGGCAACAAAGAATCGAGTGACAATGATTCAGAATCATGACTGATATTTTAAACATTTTGTATAAGATGTATTACAAACTTAATAAAATTTTGTTTTTCAAATTTCAGCATTTAATTTCGAAGTTATTTTCATTCTTATTTTATAAGTGTTGCTACTCTGCGTTGCACAGGATAGAAAAGCATGGAGAACTGCATCAAACCAGTCTACTGACCAAAGACAACAACAACACACTCTGCATTTGAAGTCATCACTAAAATTCTACTATGAAAATCTACTACTGGCAAGACTGTTTGGGATGTATGTCAATACGGCCACTCTACATTCTGAATTTTTTCCTATCTGTGACAAGAGATGGTTGCTAATAGCAACTTTTATGAATTGTGAATCACATGCAGTATTCTATTCACCATAAGAATAATACGAATGTAAACATTATGCAATGTATTCCTTTGAGTTTGCTGCTATCTCATTTAAATCCTGTCTGCCTAATAAACTACGAAACTAGAGTGAGACAACAGCAAATACAGAAGAATATACATATCATGTCATGATTATATTGGTATTATTTTTATGCTGAACAGTGATACAGTCAGAAATGAAGCACGGCAACTGACAAGATTTTTAAATCTAAGATGACTCTAATTTCTGTGCAGAGTGTAATATACTAAAGACGCGTCTGCAAAGATTTTCAAACAGAGAAAAATCTTCGCTACACTCTCGTTCAGAACATCTTCTATCATACGCAGTCTATTATTTGGTTCTTGTTGATCATTGTCAAAGAAAGCAGCAGTGTAAGTAACAACGAACAGCAGTCTCTCGCCATTGTTGCGCTAATGAGACAATTCCTCTCTTTTTTTTTTTATTGGAAGTGGTGGCAGCACGCATAAAAGCAAGCCATGCCGTGATCGGCGACAAGTCATAAACACTCATTATCAGAATGCGACAAACAATGCATGACACAGTACAACAATGCATTTTCAGCTTAGAGTGACGTAAACATCTACAACAAAGAGAATGGCACTTATCAGATAAAAGCAAAATAAGCACTCGATTCAAACCAGACGAAGCACATGAAAAAGGAAGGGTATCCATATAAATATGGATGGAGTGCCTGATGCATAGCCATGGCTACCTGGTAAAGCTTAACTGCTAAGCTTATGCCTCGAACCAAACTACTGTAGCTGTATCTTCATCCATTCGACCTAAATTGTGTCTCATGTTACAATGGACCAACTTTGTTTCGATTTGGAGGTGTGGTCTAAAACTTTTCTCTCCCTTTGAATTTCGAGACTCAAATTTCAGGTGCAGATTAGATTCGAGTAAATACGGTATATGTGGCTTCAACCTATCCATTTCCCTTTCTAAATTTTTTAAGTCACCTGCCCAATTGAGGGATCTAACATTCCTCACTCCGATCCATATAATGCGTTTTGTTTCTCCTGATGATGACATCCTTCTTAGCAGTCCCCACCTGGAGATTCGAATGGGGGACTACACTCCTGGAAATGGAAAAAAGAATACATTGACACCGGTGTGTCAGACCCACCATACTTGCTCCGGACACTGCGAGAGGGCTGTACAAGCAATGATCACACACACGGCACAGCGGACACACCAGGAACCGCGGTGTTGGCCGTCGAATGGCGCTAGCTGCGCAGCATTTGTGCACCGCCGCCGTCAGTGTCAGCCAGTTTGCCGTGGCATACGGAACTCCATCGCAGTCTTTAACACTGGTAGCATGCCGCGACAGCGTGGACGTGAACCGTGTGTGCAGTTGACGGACTTTGAGCGAGGGCGTATAGTGGGCATGCGGGAGGCCGGGTGGACGTACCGCCGAATTGCTCAACAAGTGGAGCGTGAGGTCTCCACAGTACATCGATGTTGTCGCCAGTGGTCGGCGGAAGGTGCACGTGCCCGTCGACCTGGGACCGGACCGCAGCGACGCACGGATGCACGCCAAGACCGTAGGATCCTACGCAGTGCCGTAGGGGACCGCACCGCCACTTCCCAGCAAATTAGGGACACTGTTGCTCCTGGGGTATCGGCGAGGACCATTCGCAACCGTCTCCATGAAGCTGGGCTACAGTCCCGCACACCGTTAGGCCATCTTCCGCTCATGCCCCAACATCGTGCAGCCCGCCTCCAGTGGTGTCGCGACAGGCATGAATGGAGGGACGAATGGAGACGTGTCGTCTTCAGCGATGAGAGTCGCTCCTGCCTTGGTGCCAATGATGGTCGTATGCGTGTTTGGCGCCGTGCAGGTGAGCGCCACAATCAGGACTGCATACGACCGAGGCACACAGGGCCAACACCCGGCATCATGGTGTGGGGAGCGATCTCCTACACTGGCCGTACACCACTGGTGATCGTCGAGGGGACACTGAATAGTGCACGGTACATCCAAACTGTCATCGAACCCATCGTTCTACCATTCCTAGACCGGCAAGGGAACTTGCTGTTCCAACAGGACAATGCACGTCCGCATGTATCCCGTGCCACCCAACGTGCTCTAGAAGGTGTAAGTCAACTACCCTGGCCAGCAAGATCTCCGGATCTGTCCCCCATTGAGCATGTTTGGGACTGGATGAAGCGTCGTCTCACGCGGTCTGCACGTCCAGCACGAACGCTGGTCCAACTGAGGCGCCAGGTGGAAATGGCATGGCAAGCCGTTCCACAGGACTACATCCAGCATCTCTACGATCATCTCCATGGGAGAATAGCAGCCTGCATTGCTGCGAAAGGTGGATATACACTATACACTGTACTAATGCCGACATTGTGCATGCTCTGTTGCCTGTGTCTATGTGCCTGTGGTTCTGTCAGTGTGATCATGTGATGTATCTGACCCCAGGAATGTGTCAATAAAGTTTCCCCTTCCTGGGACAATGAATTCACGGTGTTCTTATTTCAATTTCCAGGAGTGTATTTTACCTCCGGAATGTTCTCTCTTGCCCCTAAATACAAGGGGGAGAACAGATTAAATCGCATGTATTGCCACCAGTTTCCAACAGATCTACCTCATCCTTGCATCGGAGATGCAACTAATTTTACTGCACACATAGGTGTGATAAATAGTTTTTTGAGTTTTGGAGTTACCACCTCTTGCATCATACCATTCAGTTATAACCACTACACTATGAATGGACCAGTTGGTATTATCATCTATATAATGTATCAAGGGATATCTTCTAATATTGTGTTGGACCTCCTTTTGCTTGGCGTAGTGCAGCAACTGAATGTTGCATAGACTCAACAATTCATTGGAAATTTCATGGAGAAATATTGAGCAATGCTGGCTCCATAGCTGTCCATAATTGTGAAAGTGTTGCAGAAATATTGAGCCATGTTGGCTGTGTAGCTGTTCATAACTGCAAAAGTAGTGTTGGTGCAGGATGTGCATCAATTGACCTCTCAATTATGTCCCATAAATGTTCAATGGGATTGATTTCAAGCGATCTGGGTGGCCAAATCATTCACTCAAATTGCCCAGAATGTTCTTCAAATCATTCATGAACAATTTTGGTCATGTGACGTGATGCACTACCATCCATAAAAATTTCATCAGTTTGGAAACAAGGACCCAGGCACAACCATTTCCAATCAATGATCATTTCAGCTGGACAAGAGGACCCAGTCCATTCCATGTAAACACAGCTCACACCATTACAGAGCCCCACGAGCTTGAACAGTGTCTTGTCGAAACTTGGTTCCAGGGCTTCCTGGGCCCTGCGGCACACTTGAACCCTACTATCAGTTATTACCAACTGAAATTGGGAATCATCTGCACAGTCCACAGTGTTCCAGACATTTAGGGTGCAATTGATATGGTCTTGAGCCCAGAAAGATGCTGCAGGTGATGTGGTGCTGTTAGCAGACACTCACGTAGGTCATCTGTTGCCATAGCCCATTAACGCCCTATTTCACTGCACTGTTCTAATGGATATGTTCTTCAAACATGCTGCACTGATTTTTGCAATTATTTCACACAGTGTTGCTTGTCTGTTAACACTGACAACTCTAGACCACTGACAGCTTTATGCAAACTTCACTGGTATCAGCCATTAAGTAGAGGCCTTCAGCCACTGCGTTGTCCATGATGAGAGGTAATGCCTGAAATTTGGTATTCTTGGTACTCTCTTGACACTGTGGATCTCACAATATTGAATTCCCCACTGATTTCTAAAATGGCATGTCCCATGTGTCTAGCTCCAACTACCATTCCGCATTCAAAGTTGTCCAAAATCTTTTCACATGAATCACCTAAGTGCAAATGATGGCTCCACCAGTGCAGTGTCTGCAACACTACAACCATTTGTATACCCCATGACTTTTGTCATCTTACTGTAAAAATGTATTGTTCCATATAGGTCATGACCAGTCATCCAGCTGTGATGAAACTTTGGTCAGTTATTGCGCACATGCCTGTAGAGGTATTTGAATTAATACAACCATTTTATAATAGATATGCAGCACAAAGGTAGTGATGGCCAACAGTTTTATTTTATACCATTGGGTCAAATAATATGCATAGTCTTACAATTCCCTCTTGGTAGCTCCCACCCAGAGATCTAAACAGGGGACTAACCAGAATGTTTTTCCAATGGAGAGATCAACACAACAGTTTTCCAAATACAGGTCACATGTCCTATGGAGACACACTGCGTCTGTTTAATTCATTGGTTTCCATTGCCTTCTGCATTCTCATGCCATTGATAATTGCTGGTTCTTCCTCCTTTTAGGGGTAGTTTCCCGCCCCAAGGGTAAGAGATTGCCTTAAACTCTGTCAGCTCTTCCACCCTCTTTGACAAAGTTGTTGGCAGAATGAGGATGACTTCTTATACTGGTGCTGATTTATTCAGAATTTAAGCAGGAGCTGGGATTGAGCATGGAAAGTTTTTGATTACCAGTCCACATTGTTATCCATAGACCACAGGTGGAATTGGCACATTTGTAGCTACAGTTAAAAACTTACTACTGGGCTCTACAGCTACTGAATCTACCACCAGAACAGCACAAAGGTTTTGTGAGTGCTTTGTTTTGACTTAGGTCTTCACACAGTAACGTATCTCCCAACTCATCTTCTTCTATGTTCTATTCATTTTCTATAAGATTGTTTTTTATGTTTGTTTCCCTTGTACAGCCTTTCTGTAGATTCCCTATGCCTTTTTAAGCTAAATCTGACCAATTTTTTGCTTGGAATGATAGCTTCATGTCATACGGTTTCAGTATTTTCATCCATTTCTAGGAGATCCAGCATGGTTACAACTGCCCTTTTCTACTTATCCCCTTCTGTTTTTTTTCTCTTTCCTCCTCTCCTTGTGCACATGCCAGTTCATCATAATAACATCATAACCATTGTTTACCACTACCTACATTGTATGTTTGAGGATGTAAACAGATTATAATCTGATTCTTTAAATTTGTAACTGTAGTTGTAGCATTAGCCACCAACACAACCTTCCTATGCCTTAACGTTGTTTTACTGTTTCTAATGCTAAATACAAATAATGATTTGTAACCACTACCACCAGAATAAGATGAAGAAAAGGAAAAGGAGGAGGGAGGAGGAGGAGGAGGAGGAGGAGGAGGAGGAGGAGGACAGAAAAAGAGGGAAAGGGTGCAGAGGAGGATGAGCAGGAGGAGGAAGGATTGGAGAGTATAGTACAAGGCAAGCAGGAGACGACTATAAGTAGATCCTAAGGTTTTATGTGTTATCAAACTACATTGCTTGTGCTTCTTAAATAATGTGGGTTGATGCAATGAGAAATTTTTGCATAAATGGACCACCAGACATTTAATATTTATTCACACTGAGTATATTGCAACAATGAATCAGACGAAGTCTCAAACAAAGACACAAATATTTTGTATAAATAATGTACATTTTTACAGACTCATCCCTTCAACCGGTTTCAGTATATATTTACAGCTCTTTATCTCCGCAAGTTACATTGCAGATGTAATCTGCATGTAAAATATTACAGCAATTGAGTATGAACCAAACATGAAAGAACAAAAGCGCCCAAAATATATCATTGGTGTTTTTGGTATAAGGCATTTTTGACATACTACATTAATTCTATGAATGATACAAAATCATACATTAATCTACATGGATATCAACAACACTGAAAACATATGCTTCCATCACATGAAATTTTCTAGTTATTTTTATGAAAAGCATTTAAGATAACTTTTTTAAAAAAGGAAATATCAACATTGGCAACACTGTAAAAATAATTGTGTATCACTGAAAACCTACAGTGAAACAAAAAATAATTCTCTTCGTTATTTATAATTGACATATTTGCACTAACTCGAAGAAAAGAAATTCCAATCTCATACTTTATAGCTTTATACATGTAAATAAATAAAGTATTTTATAGATTTCTAACACTGTACAATAAAAACAAATATCACATTTCACTTTTTTATACTCATTCAAAGCTGATGAACTGCAACTCTTGAGACACTACACTTCTGCTACAAACACTATGAACACTATCCACAACAGACTTCTTCTTCTCCCTTCGCAACAAATATCGATTTATAGTAAGATGATGAATTGTTAAATTTTAATATTGCAGTCAATTCAGTAATTTGTACTATAGCTAGCGTGATGCTCAAACTAGAACAATATCATCCTCCTCTTACAGAAACCAAAACAACAGCTTTTTAACAAACTGTAGGAAACGACGTATGTGCAAATAAATAACTCTGAATCTGTTACACATAATACAAAATGAAACAGTTTAATTCAGGGGGATTTTTGGTAAAATTAATATATTAAAATTTATGAAGTCTCGATACTACTTAACAGAAGAAAGCCAAAGTAACATATTATTTACAATCGATGCAAGAACAATGGAATAAATACATTGAAAAATATGAAGGTTTTATCACAATACTTTCTGTGCAGGTCATCTCTGCTCACTAATACATATATATCTGGAGTAAGAGTCCAGGTAAGTTGTTTTTGTAAAGTTTACCAGGCAAAACACTTGTACCAAAATAACGTGCATGTGTGCAACGAAACTATTTGGTTCAAAAGAAATCACAAAAGTAACTTTCTATTTGATACAAATATTAATTTGAAATTGTTTTTCTCAGTCAATTTGTCAAGTTTACAATGGCATTAAATGAATATATGTTTGAATAGCTTCTCTACAGCGCAATATAAACTAACTATAAAAAGTTTATTTTTAAAACTTGACCACTCTAAAATACAGCAGATATACTCTGAATTTCTTGCAAATACACTACTCTACATATCACCAGTAATGACACTTTATGTAGCTTCAAGGCTACTGCAATAAAGACAGAATGATATATTGTATATCCATAGCAATTCTTAAAATATAACACACATTTCCATTTTAAAACTGTTACCAGCCCAACTAGATTTGCAGATTATTTACACAAATCTGAAGGAACTCTTGACACTGATTATTTGGTACAATACAGATGAGTGAGGCCGAGTGTGTGAGTTAATTACACACCCAAACTAAATGAGTTCACTTGCATGTGCAATCATCCTACACTGCAGTATTTTCAGACATGAGACTCTAGGGGAGGTATAGGTTCTGGCAGACTATGGCTGCTGAGCTCTGGTGAACTTGTGCGTCTTTCTTTATCCTCTTTCTCATTTAACTGTTGTTGTTGGTACTGCAATCTGTTATCCACCCAATGCAATTTGTCAAAGTCTTTAGTGCCACCAACAGTATGCCTACGCTTAATAGATCTTTCTGGCATACCATTCTTTCGCTTGAGTTTCACCAAAATGGCAACATTCTCCTTCTCCCTGCCGTAGCCTCGCAATGTGCGCATTTCTTGTTTCCTCTTGCTGTTGTTTGACTCAGTCTTTTCTGTCTTTGTGAGAGAATCAGATCTTTTAAGTTTTGTAGTTGATAATAATTCATATCTTTCTGCTTTAGTTAATGATTCAGACCGTCTAAGTTTTGTGTTAGCTAAAGATTCACTCTTGTCTGCTTTGGTAAGAGATCCCGAACGCCTCAATTTTGAATTTCGTGTCAATTCAGTTTTCTCATTATTAGCAGCTGATTCACAACTTTTTGTCTTTGAATTAGACATAAGGCCTTGATCTGTTTTTTCAGCACTGTGTGTGTCCACTTTTTCTAGATTACTTGTGTTCTTAAGATCAGAAAGGACTGCTTTATGCTCTGAAACATTTTTCTGTCCTGTGCTGGACTCTCTGTTCTGGGATCTTGGAAGTTCTGCATCACAGCCCTCTTTCACACATGCATCCTATGGGAAAGAAAAGAATAATCAATAAATTAAGCAACAATACTTACAGCATGAGTTACAGAGTTACAGATTTTGATGTCATAACTCTGGCTTAAGCAAGAAAGGAAACTTCTAAAAAATATTCCATGCGACAAGTTATCAACAGTATTCACTGATGTATCCAACATCTGTTGCCTGGAAAAAGAATACAACTACGGAACTTTATTTTCACTTTATAGGCATTTTTAAATAGTTTGAAGCAGGTCCGAAGCACTGGTCCTAAAATGGATGATGTTTCATGAGATGATTTACTGATTTTAAGTTGCTGACCATGGCACATGTGTTCTCAATTTAAATAGTTGCACTAACACATGTTAATGAATTGTATGCTGCCACATTTGCAAAACCTGCCTATGGGATAGTTAATCAAAATGGATAATACCATTAAGAAAAATGTGGTGTCATAAAAGTTCAACTATTTATGAACCTTTTAATCAAACACCATCATCTTTGTTTTAAAAGAGTGCTCGATACGTATGCCAATATAAGTCACAATGTAACATATTTAATAAATAAGTGAAAACAAAAAAGCTAATTATGTGCACAGAAGAACAATTAATTGTAATATGGTTTTTTTATTCACTTGTGACAGAGCATCAAATCAAAAAGTACTGTTTTTCTTTTTAATATCCAGCAGCTGAATCCAAAAAGTGCCAAAATAATATAGTAACCACAAATGCTGCTTCACAACATATTAATAGCTCATACACGTTTCATGAATTCAAAGTTTGGAATTAAACAGTTAGACACTATCTGGAGGATAACAGAAGTAATGAAGGCAATGTTGCTGCAAGAAAAGTTGGAATGAAAATGGAAATAGAATGCTGAAAATTTGTGAACATGTATAAGTTGGATATAAAATAAATCAAGCTTATAATTACTTATAAGACCCTAATGTATCAAATCAATTACTCCTGGAAAATAATTTGAAAATCAGTTACAAGAAAATCATGTATTGGACAAGGGAAACGTGTACATAAAATGCCTTATGAATACAGTTCCAAGATGTCTAGGAATACAAGCACTAAATGTAAAAAAAGGAACTTAATGTACTACCAGGAGTAAATGAGAAGATTAAGATAAATGGTTACACGGATTTATAATCTGTTTTATCTACGTTGCATATTTCATAATTTGTTGCGTTTAAGTTTATGTATCCCGTTTAAGTTTATGTATCCTAAGTAATTGACATCTGTTATCTATTTATGGCCATAGTATCATCAGTGGTGCATGCTTAAATTTGTACAGGAGCTTTGTTTGTTCTTCCATCATGGGAACTGGTCGATCATGTTCTCTATGAGCCTAGCAACCTATATTTACACTCAGGGGCAATGTCTGTAACACTTCATGACATTTGCAACAAGAGCACAGTAATTAATTTGGCTGCAGAAGAAGCAAGAGAGAGGATAAATTGTAATGGCAAAAATTAAAATATGTAAAACAGTTTGTTGAGGACTGTTGTTGATGAATGTATACGAAGATGGTAGAGTGTACAATAGACTACAAAACTACACATACCTAATAAAAACACTGATAATCATATACCACTTAAGTGCCAAATACTGCCCACACATTTGTTTCAAACTAGAAAAAAAAAGGCACATGTGTGCCTCTCACCCTCTGTCTGGGCAACTGCCTGTCTTTACCAATCTCCTCCAAACTAAACCCACTTATCTTCCCAAGGGAGTTACTAACAGATCCAAAAGCTAGTATTGTATTTTTCCTACTTTAAAATGTATATTGGAAGTACTTGCAACTTGTCTCCTGAAGGTAAGTAATAGGCAGACATTCCATTTCCTTACAATTCTGTAGTTCCCAAGTGAATTTTCCTTTTAATACGGCTTAAGACCAAGTTCTTAACTTATGCTCTCAAATAAGATTCACAATGAAAAAAATTATGCTACATCTTCCCTTCCATCAGTCACTTAATGACCAAGGTATGTAGGCCAGCCATCAATCAAATCTGCTTTATCATACTTTACCAAGATATTAAATAGATTATCTCAAAACAACATACAAGATGATAATAATAACCATAATATTAAGAATACTGTTTTTTCTTTTGTTGGGCAGAGAAGACTGATGCCTTCCAATTCATTTTTATCTCCCCTCATCCACAACAGCTCAGTCCAACTCAACTGCGAGTTCCAGTGACCTACCCCTCCCTTACCAGCATCCCAGACCTATTCCTCTTCCCACTCTGATAGTTCTGAAAAGTAAGTAGAATCTTTTCTACTCCTACTTTTCTACTTCTACCTTCTATATGCTCCTGAAAATCCACAAACCCAACACACTACTCTTGTAGACCAACATCTTCAACTTATTGTCTGTAGCCTATTCTCCTACATAAAAAACACCAACCACGTTCTCCACCGACTCCCCACAGTTCCTGTTCTTTTACCACATGATGCCTTGCTCATTACTATTGATGCCACTTACCTTTACACCAACATCCCTAATGCTCATGGCCTTGCTGCTACTGAACACTACCTTTCCCAATGCCCAATGGATTCCCAACCTACAACCTCCTTCCTGGTTACCACAACCAACTAATCGCCCACGATTCCTTCACTTCTGAAGATGTCACCCTCAAACAAATCTGTGATGCGGCAATGGGAAGCCACAAGGCACCATCCTATGTCAACCTATACGTGGGCCATCTACAGGAATCCTTCCTAACCACCCAGAGTCCCATACCCCACAGCTCCAGAATCTCATTATCATCTGACCCTTTCTCTTCACCTGGTCTCTTCAACCCAACAAGCCACCTTCCTCGAGGTTGACCTCTGCCTTGAGGATGGCTACATCAGTACCCCCTTCCATATCAAACCTACCCACAACCAGCAATCCTTCCAGTTCAACAGCTGCCACCTATTCCATACCAAAAAATCCCTTCCTTACAGCCAAGCTACCAATGAATCAAATTCAGTCCCTCTACAAATACACCAAGGTTCTCACTGAGGCCTCCACAGACTGAAACTGACTTTCCAACCTTGTACAGAAACTCTCCCTCACTCGGTCCCCGGTCTAACCTCACAGCTGTTCCCCCTTACCCTGTACCCACCATGTGTCTGTATGCTGTACACTCCCACTTTCCCTAAACTTCTCCAGTCCTTTTCCTTCACTGCTCTTCCTTCCTCTTCAACTCTTCTGCTGGAAGGAGGAGCCACTGGCTCTGAAAGCTTGTGTAAGTTAAACCTTCTTTTGTGTGTGTGATCTCCTGCTGTCACTCAGTGAGTAGATGTTTTTTATCTATCTAGTTACATTATATTGTCAATTGACTATTTGTGTTGTATAGCATGAATAATTAGACAAAAAAGGAATGATGAACAAGTAAAAGTGAATGGCTTCTGAAAACCATCACCAGTGACCTAGCTCCCAAAGACGAAAGAGTTCACCCATCTCTAGTTGGGCGCACACATTTCAACAAGATCTGTTTTAAGTAACGGGTACAGTATAAATGAAAGGGGAATCTCCAATGTGAGATTGTCTATTCAACTTCTACAATTTATTTTTTGAAAAACAATTACAATTACTTCCTAAGAATAATTAAACATTGCTCCCAGACATTATAAAGAACCTAATCCCAACATACAAAAGACAAGTGTGAAAATGAAAGGATGAAACAACTGGTATAAGCTGATCTGGAGGGAATATACGTTTGAATATCAAAGAAATGTAGGAACACCCAAAGCAATACTGACCCTACAGTTTATCTTGAAAGACAAATTGCAGGAGGCAAACTTACACTTTTAGCATTTGAAGATTTACATAAAGCTTTTGATAATGTCAAATGGAATTCACTGTTTAAAAACCAGAATTTATCAGAGATAAAATTCAGGGAGTCATGAAAGGTTATCTACAATTCATATGGGAACAAGACTGGAGAGAGGGTTGTAGCCTGTGCCCCATGTTATTCAATCTGCACACAGAGCAAGAAGTAAAGGAAAACAAAGAGAAATTTGAAATGGGAATTGAGGTTCAGAGAGAAGGGATAAAAATTCTAAGATTCACCAATGACAGTGTGATTCCGTCAGGCACAGAAAAGAAATTCAGTGTATGGACAGCATCTTGAAAAGAGATAATAAGATGAAAATCACCAAGGGTAATGATATTTGTGCAGGGGAAAAAAAAAAAAAAAAAAAAAAAAAAAAAAAAAAAAAAAAAAAAAAAAAAGTGATGGTGGCCACAATAGAGAGGATATAAAATGAAGATTGGCAACAACAAGAAAAATGTTTCCGAAAGAGAAATATTTTAATATCTAATACACATTTAATTGTTAGAATGCAAGCATTTGTCCAGAGCACTGCCTTTTAAGGGAATCAAACCTGACACTGAACAGTACAGACAAGAAGAAAATAAAAACTATGCAGGGGAAATGTGTGTGTGTGTGTGTGTGTGTGTGTGTGTGTGTGTGTGTGTGTGTGCGCGCGCGCGCACGCGCGCGCGCGCGCGCGCACGCACAAGTCTTAGCAACACTAAGCAGATTCAAGCTGATGCTCATTTCAGTAATGATGCAGAGATTAAAAGGCTTGCACCAAATAGTAGGACAGGGTAGGGTAGGGTAGCTGAAGCAAACCAGTCTTTCGACTAAAGGCCAAAAAATAACGTTTATACATTACATATGATTTACTTCAGTTTGAACAGTTACATCTACCACGATTATTTAATGTCCCTATCTTTCACTGACCCCCCTAAACGTGTTTGCTGGTTGCAGGAGAGTGATGATGATAAGCTGAAAGCAACCAACTATTCATAATCAAGGTTTAAGCTTGATCCATAATCCATTTAATTTAGTTTCCTCTGTTTATATATTTCACAACCTGTTGGATGTCTATAACTGAATGAATGATGACATTCAATACAATTTAGAATATCTTGTTCATGTACTAACCCAGCTATGCACAGATCGCCCTCTGTGGAGACTTGGATCACGGTATATCTTGTTTTCATCTTCTTCAGCCACTTGCGTGGTGCTTAGCAGGGATTTCAGCTTACGATCAAAGGTTGATGTGAAGCTTGCCAGCAGATCGCTTCCTGTAAAAAAAAAACACACAGATATTTTTAAGAAATACACAATTCCACACAATCAGTTGCTTGGTTACTTGTGATACAACTGAGGGTTTGGGTTAAGTTAACTGCAAATTCTATATAGAATGACTGAGATTATCTGATTACGAATGGTGACATTAGTTCATCCCAAAATGAAGTAGTCTCTGTTCTCATCACATAAAACCAAGAGAAGTTTCTAATTCTCTGGCTGAAACTGTTCCTTTGTAAAATCTGACTCAAAGGTACATCCAAGGAAAACAAAGCTTCTGGAACCTCTCTCTGAAAAATACATATTGCAAGACATGCTGTACTTGCAGTGATTTGACATGTGCCGTACCACTTTAAAAAAATGAACCTACGTTTTCTAAAAGTATTTGCACATGTCAAGTTTCATTTCTTTTCACTATATAATGCTTGTCAAAGCAAAGAATAGCACAAGATCAAACTTGTGTATTGAACTGGGAACCTAGAAACGATGGAGAGGCTTCATCCCACCATAGCCTTCAGTTGTTCACAACCACACAACAGGCCACCCACCTCACTGCCACCCCACACCAAACTCAGGGTTATTGTGCAGTTTGGCCTCCAGAGGACCGCCCTGGGAACATCTCACACCAGACGAGTGTAACCCCAATGTTTGCGTGGTAATTATGGTGTACACGTACACGGAGACAGTGTTCGCGCAGCAATCGCCGACACAGTGCAACTGAGGCGGAATAAGGGGAACCAGCCAGCATTTGCTGAGTCAGATGGAAAACCACCTTAAAACCCATCCACAGGCTGGCCTGCACACCAGACCTCTCCACTAATCCACCGGGTGGATTTGTGTCTGGGACTGGCACACCTTCCCACTCACGAAGCAGTGCATTAGACTGCGCAGCTAACTAGAAGGGCTAATATCAAACTTACTTCCATCTGCCCAACTTACAGGTGTTTCTGTGCTATACTGTAACAGTGTAGAGGCTTCAGAGGCCTAATGTGAAACTATGAAACTTCAAATATTTAAAGAATCGAAGTGTACATCTCAAGGAATTGTCAAAAGACGACCAGGGAGCTATAAAAATAATTTTGGGACAAAAATTTCTCTCAGCATACGTTATAGTGATGGCTTTGTAGCTTTTATAAATCATTATACAAAACACCAACCATTCATTTTCATGAATGCCTTTCAACTTCTGATAGTCCACTCCTGATATGACACAGTGATAAAATGTCAACTGCTCATAAATAGCACAATTTAAGCACTTCTTCCACCCACTGTGTAGTCTCATAACTGATTGCAAGTAAAACTGACAACAATCCGATCATTAGTGTTGCAATAATCCTAGTATGTTGTCTGTTCTGGACTTCAAGTCTCATTTGTTGCCACCATTTTGTAGCATCGCTGCTTCT
This sequence comes from Schistocerca nitens, assembly GCF_023898315.1. Taxonomy (NCBI): domain Eukaryota; kingdom Metazoa; phylum Arthropoda; class Insecta; order Orthoptera; family Acrididae; genus Schistocerca; species Schistocerca nitens. The sequence goes on from NC_064617.1 coordinate 302,545,903, forward strand.
TGCTTTGCAATGTTTCTTCGTTGACTTGTGAGTTGTGGGGAGAGGTACTGCTCAAGCTGCAAACAGATACATTTTCCCCAATGTTTACCTTTTTTTCTGATGTACAATAGCATCAGATTTTGAAAGCTGGCATTTCTACAGATGTTGGTTTCTGTGTCTGCTGCAATTTGAAGACTACAACTTTTATCTTATATATTTCTTTGTTAATTACATATATGTGTATCAATAAAGCAATAAGAAGAGCAGGTGACAACAGAACTCACAACTTCTTAACCTATGCCACAACAGTTATAGACAGCTTCTCAGCCTCTTGCACAGCCACTAAACATAGTGCCTAATTCACAGAAGCATAAATTAAAAATCAAGAAAAAAAAAATCCATATCAAAGTTGAGAATATTTGTCATAAATTTTACCAGTAAGCTACTACACTGCAACAGAAAATATTTACAATTTTTTTGAATTTTACATGCATTTTATGTAGGGTCATTTAGCAAACACAGACCAATATTTCTTATGTATATACAAGGTTATTTACAAAAAACCTCCAATCATATCAATTTAAATATAATTAACTGCATTTATTGTAATGCTACAAGTTAATACGAACAGTAAAATAGCTACTGGACTGAATGCTGGTGTTATTTTGATATTCTTGCCATAATGTAATGACAAGACAGTTCAATAATTAGCAAGAAAAATCTGTACTTAATTTTATTAGTGAACAAAATTGTTAATAGTCAATTAGAGTTACCCACAGCAAAGGGTGAGACTACTTAACACAAAAAAACCTGATGTTAACAATCATATGTACTGGTAATACAAGATCGAAATATCGTATGTCATAAAAATTTCTAAATATCTGCATAGATTTTCTCTAGACAATTGGTAAACACCCAAAGTTCAAAACAATATTTTTAATTGTTTAACTTAAATTCATAAACTTACTGAACAACATTTTAATTACAATCCAATGACAATCCCTATGGCCAGTGGCAAACTACTATCATCACCAAAAAAGGAAAAAGTATTGCACATCTATCTTTTGAGGCTTACAAAACGTCAATATGACCCATTCCGTGAATACACCTGGAGAAACTGTGTTAAAAAATAAGATCCATAACTGTCATACTTTCTAGTAAAAGAACCTATTGCTTCCATAATCAACCAATTAGATACTGTAAAATGAAACCGGCAGTCAAGTCTGTATATTTAAATTATATTACCAGTGCACACAGCTTCAGCAATGAAATACACTTGCCGTACATTTTTGAATCAGCACAAACTACACCAAAACTCAACACAGTATCTTTTAAGTACTATATAGTATTGGTTCTATGACACAGAGGATACAATCAAGACAATATAACTATGTACTGTATATAAATATGAATAAAGGAAAAGTCAGTAAAAACAACTTACACTGCATTATTTCAATGTATTAAATTCCACAAATCAAAAAACAATAAATAAATAATACAAAAAACAGTGATACTAAAGCAGTTTTAGTCTTCCACACAGCGAGCAGAATTAGGTGGGAACAGTGATGACGAATAGCAGGCAGTCAGTCAGTCAGTCGCCAGGTTAAGCGAGCAAACGAGTGTGCAAGCTACGAGCCGTGCCCCGCCGCCAGCTCGGGTGCCTCTTTACCTCGGCGCAGCCTGCCTAGTGCCTCTGCCGCCGCAGGCGTGGGGCCGGGACCGGTGATGCTGCCAGCACTGTTGCAGATGCCTCCAACCCCTGAGCCTGGTTGTGTGTGTGGCTGTGGCTGTGGCTGGGGCAACTGAGAGAGGAAGCACCAGAAGCCGGGCCCCGCTGCCTGCCTGCAGCACCCACAGAGTCTGTGCTACACTCTGTGGCTTCTACTCTAATCTCATGTTGTCAGTGTACAATTGACCCATATAGGTCTGCCTCTAAGTTTGCCATACATCAAAGTAATGAGAGAAAATGTGCAGTGGGCATTACATGACAAATCATTTTCTTTCAAAAGAAACAGCCTCAAAATGGATCAATTCTACCAGAAGTTTCTTTAAAGAGTTGGCTCACTGTACAACTGTAGTGACATTTGTGCATCTTTCAGCTACCTTTTGAGCCATTTACAATGTTTCTTCAGTTACATTCACTCCTTTTATTGCAAAGTAATCAATATAAAATTTCTAAGTTCACATTTGGTACCAGAAATATCAAATCAAAATTGCAGTAAATAGTTTCAGCAAACAATTGATAATATTGTACCTGCATTATTTTAGGATCTTGAATATTGAAAGAGTTAATAGATTTGTTTTTATACACACAATTTACCGACCCCCTCCCACCACACACACACACACACACACACACACACACACACACACACACACACACACACACACTGTTCATGATGTAAAAGAACATGTCAGAACAAATTGTTTTATTTTATTCTTAATAATATCTGTAATGACTTGCAATTAATATAAATTGTATGATGGTTAACAAAGAGTTTTATAGCAGTGTTAGTCTCAACTTTCTGAACAAAAAGGAAACTGTGACAATCTTTCTTTTCAAGACAAAGAATTGAAGAAGAGCATCTGAAATAGCCACATAGCAAAGCCCTTAAAACACTGGTAGCTGGATCGCTAAATGGCTACACAAGAAGTTAATGCTCAGATTTGGACACCATTACACTCCTAAGACAGGTAATTCACATCAATTTGTATTAAATCATGATAAACACACAACCATGTCATGTGCTAGTTCATGTTTTCATGTAGGAGACAAATTTCTCACTTCACTACTTCACATTATCATTCCTCAGTTGAAAATCCCACCTCTGGAACTGTTTCAAAATTCAACTTGAATCTCAGAGAGAGGCATAAAAAATGGTTACCCAACTGATTTTGGGACAACACCATATGTTGTGCAATAATGACAGTTCATGTTCAATGAGGTCAATATATATAGAATGTTAATTGTAATCTCCCTCCTCCTCCTACTCCTCGTCCTCCATTGGAATTATTTCAGGACTGACTATTTGGACTCCTCCGTGACTCTTAGAACCTGAATTTTGTCATTGATGATAATACAAATAATTTGTCAGTCATTCCCAAATAATCAGTTTGTCTTTTTCTCTTTGAAAAGAAAAGAAAGGATGGACAGCAAGGACACAATGATTTCAGATTCTCTTCACTGACATAGAACTGTTTCCATCAATATTGTCACTGAAGCCTCTAAAAAATGGCTAATCAAGTCCATAACTTTCCCACTATTTCACAGGCATGAATTTCATTCCAAATATTAGGCCTGGCACTGTTATCCTGCTATGAACATGAAAACTGCTTTTCTTAACATGTGATCCCAGTGCCTTGAATGTGGTACTTCAATACTTTCACACAAATTATGATTGTGTTGAAGTTCACAAAATACTTAGTAGAGTGCATTATGGCCCTGATTCCACATCAAAAGCATTGGGGAGCCATCCTGAACTATAACTACTTAACTGCCACCTAAAAATCACAGAGATTGCATGGAGATGGCACCTATGCACACATATCTCACTTGACGACATCCTGAAATATGTCTACAACACTGAGGTCAGGTAATAAAAGACATCACAGAAAGGCCTGTATGCCTTTGGAGCTTTCCTGAAATCAGTCTTGTTAGTGGTGCACATTGCCTGCTTGGGGAGGGGGAAAGGGGGAGGAGGGGTAAATATAAAACACACATAGTCACACTGCATATTCATTTGCCACTTGCCAGTGATAGAGAATGGCATACGTATGAGGTGTCACATTACATCCCTCATAAACATCTGCCACACACGAATATATCCAGGAGCTGCCTTTTAGAGTGTGAGATGTTTCACCTCACATCATTTTCAAATTCCTACCATGTCCCAAACAGTGCAACCAGTGTGAACCATCTTTGTATCCCCATCTTTTCAGAGATGGTTGTGGGACTCAGCTGTTCAGTAGAGGATATCAACTTAAAAACACCTTTCAGCCATCTCAGTTTCCAAAGTTATTTTATTTGGCTACCAGTTTCAGCAATTTATTATGCCATCTTCAGGCCCCTGACCAACATGTAGGTTGGTTTGATCAAAACCAATGTGGAATCTTCCTACATATTGGTCACTATGCCTGATGATGGCATAGTAAATCACTGAAACTGGTAGCCAAATAAAATAAGTTTGGAAACTAGACAGCTGAAAGTGTTTAATTTGACATCCTCAATGTGAGCCATGTCTCATCAGTATGAGTGACCTCTTTTCATGCTCTGTGCATCCAATGGCAGTGTTCCTGTGCCCAGCAACATGTGATGAAAAAGAGTTATGCAACGAAACGGTACCTTCTGTGCCCAACAACTGGTGCACTCAACAATCTTTACAATGGATAGTACACTGTCTAACATGATCCCATGACACATTGGGAAGTTCCATTCACAGGAGCAAGAAGAATGCTCTCCTCCCAAAATTGCAGCTTCTCCAATTCAATTACTAACAAGTGTATATGACAGTAACAATTACTTAGTTTTATATCAGAATGTAACTCTTTTACACCAACCTATTGTTACTAAGTCCTGTAAATACTTAAATGAAAGGTAACAACACTGTAGATCTGGAACTTTATTCTGCATTTAGCAACTATAAATAACATCATCAATCAAATATCCCACAGGAAAATGTCAAGGTTCAAGGCAGAAAGGAATGCAAATAATTTTAGTGTTAAACACTACTGAAGATGCCTCATTTATATATTTCTCATAATGCAGTTACCTGCATCCTAACAATATGAGAAATTACAAAAGATGTGTTGTGATTTGAGTTTTACCGAGAACTGAACGGAACTGAAGGACAGTCAACTGTCAAGATTTAATCATAAAACTGGTGGTGATCTATCAACTGTTCAAAAAGAGGTAAATATCTTTTTTTGTTATTTTATTTACTTTTAACCTCTTTCTCAATGATCTTTTACCACAGGAATCATTAGGTACAGCCACCTGTGTAATCAAGGTAAAAGTGAAGCTTTATTGTTGTGTCACTTCAGTAGAGCTGACTATGTCTCCAACTGTGAAGACAATAATAATGGTGCTTGTGTACCCTTTTCAGCCTGTAAACATGCTTTTAAATGTCATTTCAAACTTATACCATGAGTTTCATTACAACAAGAAGGATTATGAGTGTGGGAAGTTAGCAACTGAACTGGAATACACCACAGCAATGAGCTCTGAACATTTAAAAAAAAAAAAAAAAATCTGCCTGGTAGTAGATGATGACACCACCAGTTCACCATTATTACAAATACTGGATTGTAGCTACCCCAACATGAATGCAACAGACCAGCATACTGTCTGTTTGGGTGCAAAGAGGAGGGCTGTGACAGTCACTTTTAGGAATGTAGGGATATATACATGCTATAAAAAGTAATTGGAGGACCATGCAGTATTGGAACAGTATCCTCCAGTCCATTGTCCAACCCTATAATCAACATTTCAGCAAAGTGTGTTTCTGTTGATAGGATAATGCATGGGCATATCTCACCCACATTTTGAGCACCTTGTTCCAGGAGGCAGCAAGCAACCTAACGGAATGGTCAGCCGTATCTGCCAACATGAACTGACTGAGCACACTTGGGACCTGCTGAAACATCCAGTGTCTCATCTCACAAACTTTTCTGACACATTGGATAATGTCAGGAGGGGCCAGGATTGGGCAACTAAATTGTGACCACCTCGTAGGCATCATGCCAAACATTTTACGAAGCATGGGAGTGGGGCAGTCATGGTACTGAATGATAACCAACAGTAGAATTTTATTTCACAGATGTGTACCTTCAAAGAAACTGTTTCATTCATTTCACCATCCAGTGTTTTTTAAATCTAAGCCCGTATACATTCATAGATATACAGATGGTGTCACAAGTTTCTAAACGAAATCCTTACACAGAACAGAAATTAATTTTCATTAATAATAAATGGAAATGGATACATTGCTGCTCACTGTAAAGATGACCCACTGCGTTGCAGACACACACAATGGAAAGACTGTTACATATTGTAGCTTTCAGCCAAAGCCTTCTTCAGCTAAGAAAACACACAAACATTCACACAAGCAAGCACACAACTACTACTACAGGCAGTGCACAGGTGGTAGTGATCATGTGTGTATGAGGTGTGTTTGCTTGTGTGACTGTTTTCTTCGCTGAAGAAGCTTTTGGTCAAAAGCTATAACATGTAACAGATTTTTCATTGTGCCTGTCTGCAACTCAACGAGTTATCTGTACAATGAGTAGTAATCTATATATTTCCTAATATTACTGATATTCCAACCTGGAGTTTCAATTGTTTAATTTTCGTTACTTACATACTGACATAAAACATCAGACCGTAGGGACTTTGGCAAGGGCATTACTTAATCAGTTCACAACTTAATTCATGTTTAATGAATATAAATTACAGTAAGTTTTTCTACATCTTGTTCTAGTGCTCCTACCAGTTACTTTAGATGTTCTTATTTACTCAACAAGCCGATTTGATGTATTATTAGTTTTGTTCCTCTATTTACAGTGCCTGCAATAATCTTTGGTGCTCATTTGTTTTTGTATGTCCACACCATTGCTCAGTGAAATGTACACCATATCTGTGTTGCCTGGCTGTGACAGATGAGTTACTACCGAAATCTTAACATCAGAGTGCCAGATCCGAAGCCGAGCCTAAACTAAAACCACCACTCTATTAACAAAGTTTTCCAACTTACTTATTTCAGTTGTCTGCTTAACAACATAACCCCAAAAAATTTGATCCTACAACATGCTACTGCTTTGTCTTATCTCATTTGATGATTACACTCCAGGTAGTGTTTGGTAACAAGACATATTTGGCTTTTTTAGTCAGAAGTGATGATTAAATTTCATGCACTTCACCTTTACTATTCCACTGGTCTGCCCCACATACAACATAACACCTTTTGTAGTTTTTTCCTACATCTAAAACCAACAGGACAACTTATGTGTGTGAGGGAGGGTACGTACATCATGTACCACTGTCATTGCTCCCTTACCTGTTACATTTATGAACAATGTGTAGCACGAATGACTACTGGGTAAGTCTCCATATAATTTTGAGCCTTTCTAATTTCAGCTTCATGGCCTTTCAAAAACATATACATAAGAGGAAATAATATGTTGGCTGACACTGTACATTCCTAGAACTGTCAGTATTTGATGAGTAAACCAGACCATGACACACAACACCGGTCTTGTAATGCCAGCCACTGGAGTTTGATGGGTATCTTCATGAAGTTTTGCGCTTGCTAACCCTTGAGCGGATGCGCCAATTTTCATAACACAAGTGGGCATGTGTTACATTTTATATACAATTAAAGGACGGCTTTTTTTGTGTTACCAGGTAAACATGTATGAGCAAAATCACAGTTCAATCCTAGTTTAATCAACAATGACGGATGAAACTTATATGAGCTAAATCATTGTTTTATTGAACAACAATAAAATAAACTTTCACTGTATCACTGTGTTGCCATGCACAATTGCTACTGCACAATAATGACACATTCGGAGCATTAAACAGTGCAGTTGCATCATATCCCCATCAAACACTTATTCATTAATAATTAACTCATACGGAACTGCCTCATTAAGGGGCTGTGCTGCTAGTTCAGAATCTGGATAATTTTCTTGCATGGATAGAAATATTTTTCACCTGGTTCAGTGTTTATTTTATATTATTGCTGCTCCCTTGGATGTATAAAACACAGCTTATCGCTGTTAGCTGAAGCAATAATGAAGGAATAGAAGTGGTCTCAGAATTTTAAACCAACAACGGAATGGTACCAAACAATGTTACTTGTGGTTGCCACACTTCTAACTTATCTTGTTCATGAGTGGACTTCACTTCCTGAGGATTCTTCCAATGAATTTCTGTGTGGCAATCTGAGTTTCCTAAAATTAGTTTTGTGTGTATTCTTCAGCTATTTGTTGAATGTGGCTGTTTCCCGTTGTTGGCAATTGTGTAAACACATAATACTGAATAATCTTCTATAGGTCTTCCTACATTTCCCAAGAATTTTCAGGTGTCGCTACTTGTCTATCTACAATAGCATCATCCACAAACCACCCCACAGGGCTCCTGATGTTGTCCACTAGATCAATGATATATATTGCGACAGTAATGATTCAGTAACTTGAAGCTACTTACACATCTAAAGACAGATATGCAGTGTTTTGATTCCTGGGAACCCTTCAATCCACTCACATAGCTGATCTGATAACACTTATTCTTTGTTCACAAGGTGTAAGTGTGGAACTGCATCAAATGCCTAGTCACAGTTCTTAGGCAATACTTTCCTGACGTGATTTTCTGATATTCTCACTGTCTTTATGTGCCAACCAACACTCTTCTGCTGGTGAGAGGTTGCTTGTCTTTTCCATTTCAAATAAGTTACATTTATTTCACTATGAAGAACACCCAAGGCTTCTGTGTGCTTCCGACAGGTTATTTTCAACTTCAACAAATCTCCTCTTTGTAAGCGGAACATTTGCTACTGTCTTTGGTGTCCTTTGCAAAAATATATTTCTCCATGATAAAATGAGGATTAATTTATTGTTTGTACTGTACCTTTCCAAAGCTCCTGCAAGTGCGCACCAGCTACAATGCAATGTGGCCTTTCAAAATGTTTTGTATGGCTTTTGTGCTTCTAGCACATCGGGAGTCAGAATTATAAGGTACTGAATAAATTACTGGAACCACTCTTCAACAGACGATACTTAGGAATAAATACTGTTGGAGACTGGAAGAAAAATCAAGCAGAAATTGAAAAATGGTGTGCTTCCCAAGTTAGTGGAAGTGGATTCAAGGTAAGGAAGACAACATCAAAAGGTAAGCATGTAGAAGTTGAGGAAGCTTTATTTTTATGGCATGGACATTTAAGAGAAAAAGGTTTGTCAATTAAAGAACCCATATTCCAGGAAAAAGCACTGCAAGGAGAAAATTTAGGATTTACTGCCAGTAACGGATGGTTAGATCAGTGGAGAAAATGATTTGGTATTTGCCAGATTACCATTAGTGGAGAAGCTTTATCTGCTAACAAAGAGGCTGTGCCATTGTTCAAAGACTATCTTTCAAAGTTAAATGTCTAGGAGTGAATTTCTGGCAAACTGTTGTACTACTATGATGCGAGTGGTTTAAATTACAAGATGCTTCCTACAAAAAACACTTTAGGGTGTCTGTGCATCCAGATACAAGGAAAGTAGGAAATGAGTTACCATATTAACTTGCAGTAAAGCAACTTGCAACCACAAGCTTAGGCTTACATTAATAATGAAGTCACAGAAACTAGAGCTTTCAAAAACCTGAAAAATCAAATCGCTGCCCCTACGTTACACTCATCAGGAGAAAGCATGGATGGATTCAGAAATGTTCACAAACCTGTTCCAAAATGAATTTGTAGATAAAAAGACAAGGGCTAATAGAAATCCTTGGGTAACAGAAGAAATAATGAATTTAATTGATGAAAGAAGAAAATATAAACATGCAGTAAATGAAGCAGGCAAAAAGGAACACAAACGTATCAAAAATGAGATCAACAGGAAGTGCAAAATGGCTAAGCAGGGATGGCTAGAGGACAAATGTAAGGATGTAGAGGCACATGCCACTAGGGGTAAGATAGATACTGCCTACAGGAAAATTAAAGAGACCTTTGGAGATAAGAGAACCACTTGTATGAACATTAAGAGCTCAGATAGAAACCCAGTTCTAAGCAAAGAAGGGAAAGCAGAAAGGTGGAAGGGGTATACAAGGTGAGTCACCTAACATTACCGCTGGATATATTTCGTAAACCACATCAAATACTGATGAGATATTGTAACCTAAAGTTGACACTTGAGTACCACTCCTCTGCTGTTCGATCGTGTGTATCGGAGAGCACCAAATTACCTAGGGATCCAAAGGGAACGGTGATGGACCTTAGGTACAGAAGAGACTGGAACAGCACATTACGTCCACATGCTAACACCTTTTTATTGGTCTTTTTCACTGACGCACATGTACAATACCATGAGGGGTGAGGTACACGTACACAAGTGGTTTCCGTTTTCAATTACGGAGTGGAATAGAGTGTGTCTCGACATGTCAGGCCAATAGATGTTCAATGTGGTGGCCATCATTTGCTGCACACAATTGTAATCTCTGGCGTAATGAATGTCGTACACGCCGCAGTACATCTGGTGTAATGTCGCCGCAGGCTGCCACAATACGTTGTTTTATATCCTCTGGGGTTGTAGGCACATCACGGTACACATTCTCCTTTAACGTACCCCACAGAAAGAAGTCCAGAGGTGTAAGATCATGAGAATGGGCTGGCCAATTTATGTGTCCTCCACGTCCTATGAAACGCCCGTCGAACATCCTGTCAAGGGTCAGCCTAGTGTTAATTGCGGAATGTGCAGGTGCACCATCATGCTGATACCACATACGTCGACGCGTTTCCAGTGGGACATTTTCGAGCAACGTTGGCAGATCATTCTGTAGAAACGCGATGTATGTTGCAGCTGTTTGGGCCCCTGCAATGAAGTTAGGACCAATGAGGTGGTCGCCAATGATTCCGCACCATACATTTACAGTCCACGGTCGCTGTCGCTCTATCTGTCTGAGCCAGCGAGGATTGTCCACGGACCAGTAATGCATGTTCCGTAGATTCACTGCCCCGTGGTTTGTGAAACCCGCTTCATCGGTAAACAGGTAGAACTGCAACGCATTCTCTGTTAATGCCCATTGACAGAATTGCACTCGATGATTAAAGTCATCACCATGTAATTGCTGATGTAGCGACACATGAAACGGGTGAAAGCGGTGACAATGCAGTATGCGCATGACACTACTTTGACTCAGTCCACTGGCTCTTGCAATGTCTCATGTACTCATGTGTGGGTTCATGGCAACAGCAACTAACACACCAACTGCACCCGCTTCTCCTGTGACGGGCCTGTTATGGACCCGTTTGCGTGCTACAACCATACTTGTTGCATACAGTTGGCGGTAGATGTTTTGCAATGTGCGGCACGTTGGATGCTCTCTGTCCGGGTACCGCTCTGCATACATCCTGCAGGCTTCAGCTGCATTTCGTCGACACTCGCCATAGATGAGTATCATCTCTGCCTTTTCAGAGTTCGAATACACCATGGTCACAGTTCCTACAACACTACACTATCACAGACATCTGGTAACACGGTGTACTACAGTTGGTCTGCGTGCAGAGACGAATGCAAAATAACAATAGCAGCAAGTGCTACATGCGGACACTGCGACAGCTAGACCAAACCACAACAGTGCACTACAGCCACACTCGTAAACATGGTCGTCATCGTAAACATGTCCCTGCAGATGCTGCTCGCCGACCGTGGCCCGCGTTTGTTACAACACGCAACTGAACGTCGGAGGTTTCAAGCGTCAACTTTAGGTTAGAATATCTGTGGATGTAATTAACATTTTACAATGCAACAAACGGCACTGATTACGTATTTGTTTACATGTTCAGATGTGCTAACAAAACTAACGGGGTTCCATTTTAACAAAAGTAGGTTTGTGTTAAAAAACATACTTCCGTGCATTTTTTTATGGTTTGTATTAAACAATTACACTAGCCCCTCACCTCATGTTCGGTCTGTGGAATCAGTTCGTCAGTATTTGATGTGGTTTACGAAATATATCCAGTCGTAACGTTAGGTGACTCACCCTGTATAGTGGGTCCATACAAGGGCGATGTACTTGAGGACAATATTATAGAAATGGAAGAGGATGTAGATGAAGATGAAATGGGAGATATGACACTGTGTGAAGATTTTGACAGAGCACTGAAATACTTAAGTCAAAACAAGGCACTGGCAGTAGACAACATTCCATTAGAACTACTGACAGCGTTGGGAGAGCCTGTCCTGACAAAACTCTACCATCTGGTGAGCAAAATGTATGAGACAGGCAAAATACCCTCAGACTTCAAGAAGAATGTAATAATTCCAATCCCAAAGACAGCATGTGTTGACAGATGTAAAAATTACCAAACTATCAGTTTAATAGGTCACGGCTGCAAAATACTAACACGAATTCTTTACAGACTAATGGAAAAACTGGTAGAAGCCAACCTCAGGGGTTTGGATTCTGTAGAAATATTGGAACACATGAGGCAATCAATACTGACCCTACGACTTATCTTAAAAACTAGATTAAGAAAAGGCAAGCCTACGTTTCTAGCATTTTTAGACCCTAGAGAAAACTTTTGACAATGTTGACTGGAATACTCTCTTTCAAATTCTGAAGGTGGCAGGGGTAAAATACAGGGAGTGAAAGGCTATTTACAATTTGTACAGAAACCAGATGGCAGTTATAAGAGTCGAGGGACATGAAAGGGAAGCAGTGGTTGGGAAGGGAGTGAGACAGGGTTGTAGCCTCTCCCCAATGTTATTCAATCTGTATATTGAGCAAGCAGTAAACGAAACAAAAGAAAAATTCAGAGTAGGTATTAAAGTCCATAGAGAAGAAATAAAAACTTTGAGGTTCACCGATGACATTGTAATTCTGTCAGAGACAGCAAATGACTTGGAAGAGTAGTTGAACGGAATGGACAGTGTCTTGAAAGGAGGATATAAGATGAACATCAACAAAAGCAAAACGAGGATAATGGAATGTAGTCGAATTAAGTCGGGTGATACTGAGGGAATTAGATAAGGAAATGAGACACTTAAAGTAGTAAAAGAGTTTTGTTATTTGGGGAGCAAAATAACTGATGATGGTCAAAGTAGAGAGGATATAAAATGTAGACCGGCAGTGGCAACGAAAGCGTTTCTGAAGAAGAGAAATTTGTCAACATCGAGTATAGATTTAAGGGGCAGGAAGTCGTTTCTGAAAGTATTTGTATGGAGTGTAGCCATGTAAGGAAGTGAAACATGGACGATAAATAGTTTGGACAAGAAGAGAATAGAAGCTTTCGAAATGTGGTGCTACAGAAGAATGCTGAAAATTAGATAGGTAGATCACATAACTAATGAGGAGGTATTGAATAGGATCGCGGAGAAGAGGAGCTTGTGGCACAACTTGACTAGAAGAAGGGATTGGTTGGTAGGATATGTTCTGAGGCATCAAGGGATCACCAATTTAGTACTGGAGGGCAGCGTGGAGGGTAAAATCATAGAGGGAGACCAAGAGATGAATACACTAAGCAGATTCAGAAGGATGTAGGCTGCAGTACATACTGGTAGATGAAGCAGCTTGCACAGGATAGAGTTGCATGGAGGGCTGCATCGAACCAGTCTCTGGACTGAAGACCACAACAACAACAGCAGAGAAATATTTGAAAGACAACAATTTACCAAGCAAAGCTCCAGTCCTTTTCAACATCGCACCTTCACAACCTGCCGGTGACAAACTTGAGGATGTAGATAGCAAAGCGTTATTTTTAACAACAAATGTGATTACTCTTTGTTAGCCGATAGACCAGGACACACTTTAAATGCTAGAGAAGATGTATCATCACCGTCTTCTTAGTTAATTGATGTCAGTGACTGATAATAATGAAGACTGTGTAACTATTCTGAAGAGGATTGACTTGCTATATGCCACAAGGTGGTTGGCCAAAACGCAAGAAGAAAATCTGAATGTGTCACTTGTAAGGTCTTCAAAAATTCTTTTATGCTACTAAGGTGGACATTTTAACTTTGAATCCATGTGTGAAACTGAAACTAAACAAGGAAATGATGATATAGATTTTTTGCTCAAAAATGTCTCAGGCTGTGAGGATATTGATTCAAAGGGTACCACAGAGTGGACAGCACATGATGAAGTTCATAAACTGACTGAAAGCAATACTGTGGAAATGGTGGCGAGGGGAAAATTATACAAGAGGAGGAGACAAGAATAGATGAAAGGAGAAATCTTATCTGACATTCAGAATTGTTCAAGATGACTGTGGCGATGATGCAGTAAATTAATGAGCAAGGGGTAGGCGAGGAAACCAGAGACTGTGGTCATGCGTATGTGAGTTGCATTTGCAGTGTGTGTGTGTGTGTGTGTGTGTGTGTGTGTGTGTGTGTGTGTGTGTGTGTGTGTGTGCGCGCGCGGGCGCGCGCGCGCGTTTTGTCCAATTCTGATGAAGGTCTCTTTGGTTGAATGCTTGCTTGTTTCACAGTCTTTTTGTTGAACCTATCTGCAACTCAGCATCTCCACTAAATGGTGAGTAACTATCTATCCTTTTCATAATACTGTCAGATTCCCCTCACCTGCGTAACGTAACAAAATATTATTGTATCTTCTGTCTAGTGCAGTCAACTGCTGATGCAATATTGACAAAATATTAACAATAAAAGTAAAATGGTACCACTGTTATGTATAATAAAAAACTAAACCATCCTAATGTTGCTTGGTTTATATACAAATAATAGCGTATTCTTAGAGAATTGTTTACCCTCTCCAATGAAAGAAAATTGACCAAATCAGTTACGGGTAATTGTAATTATTATTTCTACTTCCCTTTCTTTTTCTCAAACTGTATTTGTATCTTTGAAAGATGGAAGAGTTTTAAAGCCAATGACACCTTTTATTACGCATGGTTTAATGATATGAGTTGGTTAACATTCTCAAATCATACTGTGATATTCTTCAAAAACTGCAAACAGGTTGATACAAATGTTTGCACTGAGTGAAACAGTGAAGTTGCAATAAAAATGTTAACTCGACAAAATAATTTTACTCTATAAACATCAATAATAACGAATACTAATCAATATAACATCATACAATTTAATTTAAGAGTGGCAAATGGCAACTGAGCATATATACTGTTTTTAAAAATAAATGAATAAATAGAATTGAGAAAACTGAACCAAAATTTTCTTCCTTTGTAATGTTGACGATACTAATATCCATTAGCAAATGCCTAGTGTTCAGCAATGCTTAATCCTAACATTGATGTATCTGCTTTTTGTGGAATCAACACTAAAAATAAAATTGTGAGGATATTAACATCATCAAAATACAAGACACTACAGAATGTGGAAACATGCATCGCAAATACTTGATATAAAGCATACAACATAAGGAACTCAAGAAAATTGTTGGATGGAACAATTTTATGAGAGTTATTACTTACAGTTACAAAACTAAGTGCACAACGGCTATGTTGAGCAATATATCAAACTAATAGCTTATTTATCTATTACTATTTAACTCAAAGGACTGTTGGAAAGCAAGCATGCTTATTAGTGACAGTATCTACAGATGTACATTTTGTAGCAACGGTTTTCCCATTACATGCAGCTTGAACATATCTTTCTTATCTCATTGACCTCTCTGATATTCAGCAGGTACGATGATGTCTGATTGAATACAGTTTACTGTTATTTCATATATCTGCCAGTGGATACACCATTATCACTTGACATCATCTTTCATCACAATGAGAGTACTTTTTTTATTTCAAACAGGAACTGGTGAACCGAAAAACTAACTGAGCCTACATTTTCATGAGGAAAGATGTCCAACAGATAAAATAAAGAAAGCACCTCTGACTATAGAGGTTTGACCTCTACAGGATATTACAGTCACCAATGCCATACAAAATGTTGTAACATGTTACATTTATTGTTTTATATAAAATTTTAAATGAACCATTAGAGAATTTTTACATTTACTCACAAATTAACAACAAGTTTGAAACATATAAATTTAGTTTCAAATTCAGTACAACTGCAAACACAAAACAAATGTATTTTGTGAAACAATCTTGAGTTGAAGATACAACTGTGATACACTATATCAAATTCAAAACATATCTGATACACTCTACCACTATTTTCAAATATAACACCTATTTGTATAGATGTTTCACAGATATTTATTTCCCTTCTGAATGATACAACATATGTATGCAAACGGTCATTTCTCATAAATGTTAAATTAAAGGCAATAATGTAGGAAAAGACAGATTGCTACTTACCATAAAGAAGACATGTCAAGCTGCAGACAGGCACTATTAAAAGACACTTACATAAACCTTTTGGCCACAGCCTCCATCAGTAAAACACACACACACACACACACACACACACACACACACACACACACACACACACACAAAGCAAGCAAGTACACAAGCAAGCAAGCACACATCCGGCCCGAGATGCTGGAGTAGTTGGTTGTATGTGCCTGAGGTGTGCTTGCTTGTCTGTGTGAATGGTGCATGTCTCTCTCTCACTGATGAAGTGTGTGGCTGAAAGCTTTATATAAGTGTTTTTCTTTTTTTAACTGTACCTGTCTGCAACATGATGCGTCTTCTTTACAGCAAGAAGCAATCTGTCTTTTACTACATTTTTGACATTCCTACCTGGAGTTTCCATTGTTTAAATTAAGGAAATGGTTTCACTCAAAGACTTTACATTTTTTGCTGAGAAGACTTATACCAGGGCACAGCAGTAAGCAGTAATAATCTGAGAAGGACAAATACTGCTGTTTGAAGAACATTCAGAAACAAGCTATTTATAACAAATATTTATTAATGTTCACAATCAAGGACAGCTCACACGACAGCACTAAAATATGCAGGGACACAATGTGGAAATGCCAAGCATTAACAAACACAGAATGACATAATGGTTGTAAAAACAAACAAGACAATGAATCACTGCACATCATAACTACAAACATCAGGCTGGATAGTTGTTCACTGTTACACAACTTGGTGAAACACGCTTTCAGAACATGTAAACTATGAAGAATTTATAGCAAAATGATTGTGAGTAGAAAGTTCTGTTAACAGCTGAGCTTTCTGAATGAAGCACAGCAAACAAATGTGAAGAAAAGTTTGACAGTAGAGAAAACTCTCACAGCTATATAAAAATATTTCTACAGAAGCAAGTGACCATTCTGAAACAGTACACTTCTAAAACTGGACAGTTATTGCATAGTGGTGATACAAAAGACATATGGGTTGAACACTGTCCACATAATTAATTATATTTAGGCCCACACATATTGTATTAGCCCAAATAATTTCAGTTCTGCTTAATAACATTTTCCAGAATTGGGTCACATTGGGAGCAGTCAATGAACAATGTGAAAGTTAGGGTTAAACTCATGTTATAGTATCGATCAGTACACCAGTAATGAGATGCTGTAAATCAAAGGTAGTATCAAATGCCTACAATATGCTGGAGTAAATATACTGTGTGGCCTAGCTCAAAAACTTAACTGTTGTTACCATGCACATCTGATACATAACAGGAACAAGTATTTTTTGGATCATCATCCTGCTGGTAGTAATATTACATTGTGAATCTCATTTGTATGTGACTGTACTATAATCATAAAACATAATTCCCATTCATCTGCTTTTTTTTCTTTTCTTTTTTTTTTTTTTTTTTTAAAAAAAGGAAGATATTACACTGAATGTAAATGTCCTCTTAGCATTTGGTTTCCTCATTCTCTTTCACAGATTACTTTCTCTGCTGTTCTGATAGTATATCCTCTTACATAAAACATGTTTTTATCTTAATTTTCTTTTTTATTACTATTTTATTTTCAACTGAATGGATCTTATCTTGTATTAATTACTTATTTTGCAAGCAGGTGTCTTTTGATAGCAACTGAATTTTATTATTTCTTTTGAGTGAGTCCCACTGTTTGGTATACTGATTACGAGGAACAGTAAACTATGTCATCCCTACTTCACAAGTTTCTTTGCCAGAGATCAGAAAGTATCCACTGACTCCTGTCACTAATAGTTTTTAGTGTCTTGTTTTCACTCTCACTTCGAATTTTTCACTGTGAATATCATAGAGGTCACAAATTAACCTATGCAAGAAATGAATATAAAATAAAAGCAAAAAACAGTATATATAAAGTTAGTACCTAGAGATTTTTTTGTTAATCGCAAGTATCTTGCGGGTCCAAGAGAAGAAGCAACCACCTGTTATTCATAAGAAACAGGCAGACATTTAGATAAGGAGTTCATCAATTCTGAAAACTGACACAACTGGTAATTTATAAATTATTACTTCCTTTTAACAACATCTTGGCTATAATGTTATGAATGAGGGGGGATAATGGTAGCATATATTACAGAAGAATTGTGATCTAGCACAAGAGTAATGGCATGAAAATTTGTAATATGATAACTAAAAGAGTTTAAAG
Source organism: Schistocerca nitens (assembly GCF_023898315.1). Classification (NCBI taxonomy): domain Eukaryota; kingdom Metazoa; phylum Arthropoda; class Insecta; order Orthoptera; family Acrididae; genus Schistocerca; species Schistocerca nitens. The sequence goes on from NC_064617.1 coordinate 302,564,066, forward strand.
TGTCATCGCAGTAAAAGGTGGCCGACACTGTTACCTATGATACTACTTATTTAGGTTATGTCACTAAGTACTTATTGGGCATGTCACATGTCACAAGTTACACAGTATAACAAGAAAAATCAAGATAAGCACAAATTTGGGGATACTTTAATCTACTTCACAATGAAGGCAGTTATGTTAATAGATACTGAGTTACAAATTAAACACCTTGCACTAATTTCATGCAGGATAAATGCAGAGGCATGTATAGGAAGAACTTCATGAACTGCTTTACAATGTATAATTATATGAAAAAGCTGTAAAAATCTAGAATAAATCCAGAAGGAAAGACTGGCTGATCAGAGGCACCAGAGCACTGTAAAAAATTTGAAAACAAAGCACGCAGACACGCTGACTTAACTGCCACTAAGCAGTACAGTCACTGAAATTAGGTAAGATACACCTGTTCACTAGTATTGTTTTGAAAATAGCTTCTTCAGAGCTTCCATTCCAAATTCTTACATAAATGAAACTGGGTAATCCTATGTACTTTTGGCAATATCAAAGCAGACTTAATCCCACAAAAAGATAGGGTCTAAAACACAGTCCCTAGACATTTACAGCAGAGAAGTATTGTAAAAACTATAGGTGTGACTGAGCACATAGATAAAATACACACGGTAAAATTTAACCAAATGTTTTCTTAGTAAGCATGAAATGCAATAATGGTACAATAACTATAACCTCCCCCCATGAACCATGGACCTTGCCGTTGGTGGGGAGGCTTGCGTGCCTCAGCGATACAGATAGCCGTACTGTAGGCGCAACCACAAGGGAGGGGTATCTGTTGAGAGGCCAGACAAACGTGTGGTTCCTGAAGAGGGGCAGCAGCCTTTTCAGTAGTTGCAAGGGCAACAGTCTGGATGATTGACTGATCTAGCCTTGTAACAATAACCAAAACGGCCTTGCTGTGCTGGTACTGCAAACGGCTGAAAGCAAGGGGAAACTACGGCCATAATTTTTCCCGAGGGCATGTAGCTTTACTGGATGATTAAATGATGATGGCGTCCTCTTGGGTAAAATATTCCAGAGGTAAAATAGTCCTCCATTCGGATCTCCGGGCGGGGACTACTCAAGAGGATGTCGTTATCAGGAGAAAGAAAACTGGTGTTCTACGGATAGGAGCGTGGAATGTCAGATCCCTTAATCGGTCAGGTAGGTTAGAAAATTTAAAAAGGGAAATGAATAGGTTAAAGTTAGATATAGTAGGAATTAGTGAAGTTTGGTGGCAGGAGGAACAAGACTTCTGTTCAGGTGACTACAGGGTTATAAATACAAAATCAAATAGGGGTAATGCAGGAGTAGGTTTAATAGTGAATAGGAAAATAGGAATGCGGGTAAGCTACTACAAACAGCATAGTGAACGCATTATTGTGGCCAAGATAGATACGAAGCCCACACCTACTACAGTAGTACAAGTTTATATGCCAACTAGCTCTGCAGATGACGAAGAAATTGAAGAAATGTATGATGAAATAAAAGAAATTATTCAGTTAGTGAAGGGTGACGAAAATTTAATAGTCATGGGTGACTGGAATTCGGTAGTAGGAAAAGGGAGAGAAAGAAACATAGTAGGTGAATATGGATTGGGGCTAAGAAATGAAAGAGGAAGCCACCTGGTAGAATTTTGCACAGAGCACAACTTAATCATAGCTAACACTTGGTTCAAGAATCATAAACAAAGGTTGTATACATGGAAGAAGCCGGAGATACCGACAGGTTTCAGATAGATTATATAATGGTAAGACAGAGATTTAGAAACCAGGTTTTAAATTGTAAGACATTTCCAGGGGCAGATGTAAACTCTGACCACAATCTATTGGTTATGACCTGTAGATTAAAACTGAAGAAACTGCAAAAAGGTGGGAATTTAAGGAGATGGGACCTGGATAAACTGAAAGAACCAGAGGTTGTATAGAGTTTCAGGAAGAACATAAGGGAACAACTGACAGGAATGGGGGAAAGAAATACAGTAGAAGAAGAATGGGTAGCTTTGAGGGATGAAGTAGTAGCAGAGGATCAAGTAAGTAAAAAGACAAGGGCTAGTAGAAATCCTTGGGTAACAGAAGAAATATTGAATTTAATTGATGAAAGGAGAAAATATAAAAATGCAGTAAATGAAGCAGGCAAAAAGGAATACAAACGTCTCAAAAATGAGATCGACATAAGGATGTAGAGGCTTATCTCACTAGGGGTAAGATAGATACTGCCTACAGGAAAATTAAAGAGATCTTTGGAGATAAGAGAACCACTAGTATGAACATTAAGAGTTCAGATGGAAAACCAGTTCTAAGCAAAGAAGGGAAAGCAGAAAGGTGGAAGGAGTATATAGAGGGTCTATACAAGGGCGATGTACTTGAGGACAGTATTATGGAAATGGAAGAGGATGTAGATGAAGATGAAATGGGAGATACGATACTGCGTGAAAAGTTTGACACAGCACTGAAAGACCTGAGTCGAAACAAGGCCCCCCCGGAGTAGACAACATTCCATTGGAACTATTGACGGCTTCGGGAGAGCCAGTCCTGACAAAACTCTACCATCTGTTGAGCAAGATGTATGAAACAGGCGAAATACCCTCAGACTTCAAGAAGAATATAATAATTCCAATCCCAAAGAAAGCAGGTGTGAAAATTACCGAACTATCAGTTTAATAAGTCACAGCTGCAAAATACTAACACGAATTCTTTACAGACGAATGGAAAAACTAGTAGAAGCCGACCTCGGGGAAGATCACTTCGGATTCCGTAGAAATATTGGAACACGTAAGGCAACACTGACGCTACGACTTATCTTAGAAGCTAGATTACGAAAAGGCAAACCTACATTTATAGCATTTGTAGACTTAGAGAAAGCTTTTGACAATGTTGACTGGAATACTCTCTTTCAAATTCTGAAGGTGGCAGGGGTAAAATACAGGGAGCGAAAAGCTATTTACAATTTGTACAGAAAGCAGATGGCAGTTATAAGAGTCGAGGGACATGAAAGGGAAGCAGTGGTTGGGAAGGGAGTGAGACAGGGTTGTAGGCTCTCCCTGATGTTATTCAATCTGTATATTGAGCAAGCAGTGAAGGAAACAAAAGAAAAATTCGGAGTAGGTATTAAAATCCATGGAGAAGAAATAAAAACTTTGAGGTTCGCCGATGACATTGTAATTATGTCAGAGACAGCAAAGGACTTGGAAGAGCAGTTGAACGGAATGGATAGTGTCTTGAAAGGAGGATATAAGATGAACATCGACAAAAGCAAAACGAGGATAATGGAATGTAGTCGAATTAAGTCGGCAGATGCTGAGTGAATTAGATTAGGAAATGAGACACTTAAAGTAGTAAAGGAGTTTTGCTATTTGGGGAGCAAAATAACTGATGATGGTTGAAGTAGAGAAGATATAAAATGTAGACTGGCAATGGCTAGGAAAGCGTTTCTGAAGAAGAGAAATTTGTTAACATCGAGTATAGATTTAATTGTCAGGAAGTCATTTCTGAAAGTATTTGTATGGAGTGTAGCCATGTAAGGAAGTGAAACATGGACGATAAATAGTTTGGACAAGAAGAGAATAGAAGCTTTCGAAATGTGGTGCTACAGAAGAATGCTGAAGATTAGATGGGTAGATCACATAACTAATGAGGAAGTATTGAATAGGATTGGGGAGAAGAGAAGTTTGTGGCACAACTTGACTAGAAGAAGGAATTGGTTGGTAGGACATGTTCTGAGACATCAAGGGATCACCAATTTAGTATTGGAGGGCAACATGGAGGGTAAATATCGTAAAGGGAGACCAAGAGATGAATACACTAAGCAGATTCAGAAGGATGTAGGGTGCAGTAAGTACTAGGAGATGAAGAAGCTTGCACAGGATAGAGTAGCATGGAGAGCTGCATCAAACCAGTCTCAGGACTGAAGACCTCCACAACAACAACAACAACAACAACAACAGCTTTGGACTGGATACTCATTCTTTTCTTATCATCTTCAAGCCTCCTAATGTAAGTTACTACATTATGTTCAATCTGCTCACGTGTGTTAACAATGCACTCAGCTGTATCAGCTTGCAACACTTAATACCTATACAACACTTGCTGCAAGTGATACAGTAAAGTGGTATCAAAAGAATGCAGAAGAGTTGATTAAATGTAAAGATGAATTTTAATACACAAGAAATACTGTTACGAGCATAGCTTTGCACTTAGAGCAGATGGTAACACTGCTAAAATTTACCTTGAATTATATTTTCTAAACTAAAATATATCTGCTGTTTGCTAACATGTTGAATGAGAAGAAAAACGTTTATAAAGGTTCTGAGCACAGTGTGGCAGTAATACAATTTCAAAATTTGAAATTTACAGCTGTGTACTGCTGTTTCACATAATAAATCATAATATATTTCCATAACCAACAAAAATTTCTGAAGAAACAGAAAATTATTGAACTACACACAAAATCTCTGCCAGGAATAAACCTCTCCATTCATCACCTTGCTGATACATGATTACAAAAGGCAGCAATTCACTGCCAACCAACCTGTAGCACTGCAAGCTCAGTACTGAATATTTACAGCATCAACTGTACACATCTCTGTCTTGTCACCTATGGAAAAACCTTTTGGAAACTCCCCGAAAAAATATCAACAAATAGGAGTATGTGCAAAAAAAAAGTGAAACATATTTAACTTGGCTGCCAACATAAATGATGAAACACAAAACTGGCGTAAAGAATCAAAAGTTTACATTATATCAGACAACCCAAGAAAAAACGATGCCACCTTAAACAGGTTGTTCCCATGATGCCCCACATCGCACAGTGGCACCTTGGCCTCCTCCTTATACTACGGCAGGAAGAACCACAGATGGGCACTTGAGCTGCAACAGCCTGCTTTAAACTACACAGTTTTTAAGTGAAAATTTGTCTAAAAAGTCGTATTTTTGTGTGATCACCTTTCATATAGGGATCACATACAATCATTTTTGGGAAAAATGTATGAGGGTATTCTCAAAAGTAAGAGTTGCAATGTGCTGGGGTCACAGTGAATCTTCACGCAGCTGTTTGTCACGTTGCTTTACCTAAATAATTTCAATTTAGGCAGGTGGCATGTCAGTCCCATAGTCTGTATAATAATATAGTATACTGCACAACAAAGTTAAAATACAAATTCTCAATATGACACCCTTCTGCCATGAGAAGAGACTTCATACGAGACATGGCACTCAGCATATTGCAGTGCCATGTATAACTGTTGGCACTGGCACACTCATTCCTATCGCTTGCATAATTATGGGTAATGTCAAATTTTATTCCATTTTGTAACTCAGTTAATTCATTTTGTATTCTCGTACACCACAAATTTAATTTGTATTGTCATCAGAAAGTTACTGTCATGAGTCAAAAAGTAGCAACTGTGAGACATATCAAAGTTCATCTTCTTACAATCTTTGGCTGGTGTGACAAGCATAATAGTGGTCAGTTTGGGAAATATGGTACTGGTGAGAATGTAATTTTAATATACCAGTAAAAAATGGTCCAGGTGTTTTACATAGCAGTAATAACAAAAATACAAAATTTAGTTTTTTCTGAGTTAGCAGCATTTTGAAAACATTCACCAACATTTCAATAAAAAATGCTGAGAAAGATACCTACAATTACACTTGTAAGGATATCAATGAAAATTTTTTAAAAATATAACTAACATGGATAGATAAAAAAATCTAATCACAAAGCAGCGGGAGGAGAAAACACACGTGAAAAGATATTGAAATTTGCAAGCTTTCAGACAGTGGATCTTCCTCCTGGTATAAGAGCTGAACAGGAAAGAGGGGTGAAGGGCAAGGATTGGTGAGATTTAGGAAATAGGGAGAGTTCAGAAACATCACCCAGGACCTCATGTCAGGGGATAAGGACATACTGATTGTTGGGGGATTGCACCAGATGATATTTGAAAACCTGAGAGCTTAAAGGTGAAAGATTGGACAATATGCAGCACAGATGTTACTGACAAAATGTCCGTGCACAAGTTATTAAGAGTGGAAAATCCAAAGAGATTCTGGTTGTATGTGAAGTACGTTAGCGGCAAGAAACAATCAATGCCTTCTCTGCGCAATAGCAATGGAGGTACTATCAAAGACAGTGCTGCCAAAGCAGAGTTACTAAACACAGCCTACCAAAATGTCTTCACAAAAAAAATACGAAGTACATATTCCAGCATTCGAATCGAGAACAGCTGCCAACATGAGTAACGTAGAAGTAAATATCCTTGGAGTAGTGAAGCGACTTAAATCACTTAATAAAAGCAAGTCTTCTGGTCCAGACTGTATACCAATTAGGTTCCTTTCGGAGTATGCTAATGCCTTAGCGCCATACTTAGCTATCATATACAACAGTTCGCTCAACGAAAGATCTGTACCCAAAGACGGGTAAGTTTCACAGGTCACACCAATATTCAAGAAAGGTAGTAGGAGTAATCCATTAAATTACAGGCCCATATCATTAACATCGATATGCAGCAGGATTTTGGAACATATACTGTGTTCGAAAATTATGAATTACCTTGAAGAAAACGGTCTATTGACACACAGTCAACATGGGTTTAGAAAACATCGTTCTTGTGAAACACAACTAACTTTTTATTCACATGAAGTGTTGAGTGCTATTGACGAGGGATTTCAGATCAATTTCATATTTATGGATTTCCAGAAGGCTTTTGACACTGTACCACACAAGCGGCTTTTAGTGAAATTGCATGCTTATGGAATATCGTCTCAGTTATGTGACTGGATTTGTGATTTCCTGTCAGAGGGGTCACCGTTCGTAGTAATTGATGGAAAGTTATCGAGTAAAACATAAGTGATTTCTGGCGTTCCCCAAGGTAGTGTTATAGGCCCTTTGCTGTTCCTTATCTATATAAACGATTTGAGAGACAATCTGAGCAGCCATCTTAGGTTGTTTGCAGATGACGCTGTCATTTGTCAGCTAATAAAGTCATCAGAAGATCAAAACAAACCGCAAAACGATTTAGAAATGTTATCTGAATGGTGTGAAATGTGGCAGTTGACCCTAAATAACGAAAAATGTGAGGTCATTCACATGAGTGCTAAAAGGAATTCGTTAAACTTTGGTTACACAATAAATCAGTCTAATCTAAAAGCCATAAATTCAACTAAATACCTACGTATTACAATTACGAACAACTTAAATTGGAAGGAACGCATAGAAAATGTTGTGGGGAAGGCTAACCAAAGACTGTGTTTTATTGGCAGGACACTTAGAAAATGTAACAGATCTACTAAGGTGACTGCCTACACTACACTTGTCCATCCTCTTTTAGAATACTGCAGCATGGTGTGGAATCCTTACCAGATATAACTGACTGAGTACATCGAAAAAGTTCAAAGAATGGCAGCACGTTTTGTATTATCACAAAATAAGGGAGAGAGTATCACGGAAATGATACAGGATTTGGGCTGGGAATCATTGAAAGAAAGGCATTTTTCGTTGCAACGGAATCTTCTCATGAAATTTTAATCACCAACTTTCTCCTACAAAAGTGAAAATATTTTGTTGACACCAACCTACATACGGAGGAATGATCACCATGATAAGGGAAATCAGAGCTCATACACAAAGATATAGGTGTTCATTCTTTCCGCGCGCTATACGGGATTGGAATAATAGAGAATTGTGAAGGTGGTTTGATGAACCCTCTGCTAGGCACTTAAATGTGGTTTGCAGAGTATCCATGTAGATGTAGATGTAGAAAGCTAACCACACTGTATGTGTGTAGAGGTGGGGAGAGGGGGAGGAGGAGTGGGGACGACAGACAGGCCAGAAAATAAAAGGGAGTGAAGAAAGGAATAGTTACTGAGAAGAAGTGCCAGGACCAAAGAAAGAAATGTAAATTGAGGGGGTGGGTGGTGAGAACCAAGGACATGTTATAGTGCCAGCTTCCAAATTACAATACATTAAAATTTTCCTGTTACAGGTTGGTGAGCAGATTTTTTTATCTATCCAATTATATTATGAGGATATCAGTTATTCCTCTCATATGATGCTGAGTTCCTTATTTTAAACTGACCAATGGCATCAGCCAACTTTTGTGGACTGATGACATCAAGCACTATCTACGAGGGCAGTTCAATAAGTAATGCAACACATTTTTTTTCTCGGCCAATTTTGGTTGAAAAAACCGGAAATTTCTTGTGGAATATTTTCAAACATTCCCGCTTCGTCTCGTATAGTTTCATTGACTTCCGACAGGTGGCAGCCCTGTATGGAGCTGTTAAAATGGCGTCTGTAACGGATGTGTGTTGCAAACAACGGGCAGTGATCGAGTTTCTTTTGGCGGAAAACCAGGGCATCTCAGATATTCATAGGCGCTTGCAGAATGTCTACGGTGATCTGGCAGTGGACAAAAGCACGGTGAGTCGTTGGGCAAAGCGTGTGTCATCATTGCCGCAAGGTCAAGCAAGACTGTCTGATCTCCCGCGTGCGGGCCGGCCGTGCACAGCTGTGACTCCTGCAATGGCGGAGCGTGCGAACACACTCGTTCAAGATGATCGACGGATCACCATCAAACAACTCAGTGCTCAACTTGACATCTCTGTTGGTAGTGCTGTCACAATTGTTCACCAGTTGGGATATTCAAAGGTTTGTTCCCGCTGGGTCCCTCGTTGTCTAACCGAACACCATAAAGAGCAAAGGAGAACCATCTGTGCGGAATTGCTTGCTAGTCATGTGGCTGAGGGTGACAATTTCTTGTCAAAGATTGTTACAGGCGATGAAACATGGGTTCATCACTTCGAACCTGAAACAAAACGGCAATCAATGGAGTGGCGCCACACCCACTCCCCTACCAAGAAAAAGTTTAAAGCCATACCCTCAGCCAGTAAAGTCATGGTTACAGTCTTCTGGGACGCTGAAGGGGTTATTCTGTTCGATGTCCTTCCCCATGGTCAAACGATCAACTCTGAAGTGTATTGTGCTACTCTTCAGAAATTGAAGAAACGACTTCAGCGTGTTCGTAGGCACAAAAATCTGAACGAACTTCTCCTTCTTCATGACAACGCAAGACCTCACACAAGTCTTCGCACCCGAGAGGAGCTCACAAAACTTCAGTGGACTGTTCTTCCTCATGCACCCTACAGCCCCGATCTCGCACCGTCGGATTTCCATATGTTTGGCCCAATGAAGGACGCAATCCGTGGGAGGCACTACGCGGATGATGAAGAAGTTATTGATGCAGTACGACGTTGGCTCCGACATCGACCAGTGGAATGGTACCGTGCAGGCATACAGGGCCTCATTTCAAGGTGGCATAAGGCCGTAGCATTGAATGGAGATTACGTTGAAAAATAGTGTTGTGTAGCTAAAAGATTGGGGAATAACCTGGTGTATTTCAATGCAGAATAAAACAACCCCTGTTTCAGAAAAAAAAATGTGTTGCATTACTTATTGAACTGCCCTCGTAGAATGATGGTTTGTAGAGCTTGCAGGCCATATGGGAAAAAGTAGATAAGGGTATAATAATTGTCATTACTAGAAGGGCATTCTGTTAGCAAAAAGGTAAATGGCCTTTCAGATCACGATGCACAAATTTTAACACTAAAAGATTTTTGTGCTGCAACACATGTTATCAACGGTTTAGGAAAGCTGACCCAGTTGCTGTAGAGACCTTAGTAAACCTTATCAAGGAACAAGAGTGGCAAGATGTTTATTGCACTGATACAGTAGATGATAAATATAATGCTTTTCTCAAGACTTTTCTCATGCTCTTTGAAAGTTGCTTTCTGTTAGAACGTTCAAAACAGGGTACTAGCACAAACAGGCAGCCTGGGTGCCTGACTAAAGGGATAAGAATATCTTGTAGAACAAAGAGGCAATTATATCAAAATGTTAGAAACAGGCAAAATCTAAATGCAGCAGCCCATTACAAACAGTATTGTAAGGTGCTTAAAAATGTTATTAGGAAGGCAAAAAGTATGTGGTATGCAGATAGAATAGCTAAGTCTCAGGATAAAATTAAAACCATATGGTCAGTCGTAAAGGAAGTGGCTGGTCTGCAGAGACAGGTCAAGGATATAGAATCAGTGCGTAGTGGGAATGTCCGTGTTACTGATAAGTTGCGTATATGTACAGTATTTAATAATCACTTTCTGAATATAGCAGGTGAACTAAATAGAAACCTAGTCCCAACAGGGAATCACATAGCACTCTTAGAAAAAAGTGTTCCGAGACTGTTATTTGAAATGCTCCTCCATGATACTGACAAGAGGGATATTGAGTTAATAATTAAATCACTAAAGACCAAGAACTCTCATGGATATGACGGGGTATCTAGCAGAATACTGAAGTATTGTTCTATGTATGTTAGCCCAGTACTTAGCCATATCTGTAACTTTTCCTTTAGCAGTGGTCGGTTTCCTGACCAATTAAAGTACTCGGTAGTGAAGCCACTTTATAAAAAGGGAGACAAGGATAATATTGACAATTTTAGACCTATTTCTATGCCATCGGTGTTTGCTAAAGTTATCGAGAAGGTTGTATATACAAGGTTACTGGAGCATTTAAATTCACATAATTTGCTGTCAAATGTACAGTTTGGTTTTAGAAATGGTGTAACAACTGAAAATGCTATATTCTCTTTTCTCTGTGAGGTTTTGGACAGATTAAATAAAAGGTTGCAAACGCTAGGTGTTTTCTTTGATTTAACGAAGGCTTTTGACTCTGTTGACCACAAAATATTACTGCAGAAGCTGGACCATTATGGAGTAAGGGGAGTAGCTTACAATTGGTTCGCCTCTTACTTTAAGAACAGAAAGCATAAGGTAATTCTCCGCAATATTGAGAGTGGTAGTGATGTTCAGTCCCAATGGGGCACTGTTAAGTGGATCGTTCCCCAAGGGTTGGTGCTGGGGCCACTGCTGTTTCTTATTTATATAAATGATATGCCTTCTAGTATTACAGGTGATTCAAAAATATTTCTGTTTGCTGATGACACCAGCTTGATAGTGAAGGATCTTGTGTTATATTGAAACAGTATCAAATAAAGTAGTTCATGAAATAAGTTCGTGGCTTGTGGAAAATAATTTGAGGCTAAATCACAGTAAGACTCAGTTTTTACAGTTTCTAACTCACAATTCAACAAGAACAGATATTTTGATCAGACAGAATGGGCATATTATAAGCGAGACTGAACAGTTCAAGTTCCTAGGCGTTCGGATAGATAGTAAGCTGTTGTGGAAAGCCCATGTCCAGGACCTTGTTCAGAAACTAAATGCTGCTTTATTTACCATTAGAACAGTATCTGAAATAAGAGACAGTTCAACACGAAAAGTAGTCTACTTCGCATATTTTCATACACTTATGTCGTATGGTGGTATTTTTTGGCACAAAAACAGGCTGTTTGAGCTATATGTGGTGTAAGTTCGAGAACCTCTTGTCGACTTCTATTCATTAGTCTGGGAATTCTGACATTGCCCTCACAGTATATATTTTCTTTAATGTCGTTTGTTGTTAGCAATATTAGCCTATTCCCAAGAGTTAGCAGCTTTCCCTCAGTTAATACTAGGCAGAAATCAAATCTGCATGTGGAATGCACTTCCTTGACTCTTGTGCAGAAAGCAGTGCAGTATTCTGCTGCATCCATTTTCAATAAGCTACCACAAGAACTCAAAAATCTTAGCAGTAGCCCAAACTCTTTTAAGTCTAAACTGAAGAGTTTCCTCATGGCTCACTCCTCCTATTCTGTCGAGGTGCTCCTGGAAGAGCTAAAAAATTAAGCAAATTCCAGTGTTACATTGTTGAAATTCCATGTATTGACTCGTTCCATGACCATGGAGACTTCTCCTTAATTTGGTCCCACGGAACAATAAATAAATAAATAAAATAAAATAATAGTCAAATGACAGACATAGAAGTTATTGGACAGGACATGTTACACAGAGAAGCACTTACCATCCTGGACAACAACTGAGTTCTTACTTATCTCGCAAAAATGAGAATAATAGTGCCTCAATGCTCAATTATGACAAAAGTATTCTGAAATGTACTTTTATCAACATTATCGAAGTAAATGTAACAGAAAGCTAAAGACAAAATAACACTACTGTCTGATGCCTAAAATTTTTATGGATTTTTAGTTTCATTAATTAAATGAAAGTGCACGCTGGGTATCTGCAGGGTTATAAGACTTGCTTTGCATTGCATTACATTTGTAGACATACCCAATTTGTAAATTCATAGTGCTACAGGAAATCAATTCATATCGATATTTTTTTTTAATGACAGCTCTTGAGAATTTTCCTACAATCCCAGAGAAATGCTTGTTTGTACTTCAGTTGCTTGCAAAATCCATTCTTCATGTGTAGACACCACCATTTGTACGTTTGACATTTTTCACTACTTAATTTCGTGTATTTGTCTCTAGACATGGTGCCTTCAAAATTCATCTTCGCACCTATCAGTAAAGTACAAGACATTTTTCTTCCTCCAATTCGCCACTCCAGCCCCAGAGACACAAATTTTCATTCACATTCAAAGTTCTGATAACACAGTTAATAAAAAAAAGGGGGAGGTGGCAAATTGCTCTCTTTAGTGGAATCTTTAATCTCAGTGAAAAGCAATATATGCAAGACGTTTAACTTCACAAATAAAAGAACAGAAATTACAATCGTTCCAACAAAATCCAATTAATCCATGTTCATGTTCACATAATACTGACAACAGCATTCAATAAACCTATTTTTATTGTAATTTGTTAATAGTTACTGCTTCAACTTTGAATGTGAGTGCAGCTTTGTGTCTATGGGGTAGGGGTGGGGAACTGGAGGAATAAAAATGTCTTGTACCTTACTGATAGCTATGAAGATGAAATTCTGAAGGCACTGTGTCTGTGGATGAATATAAGAAATTAAGTTGTGTAGAATGTGAAATATACAAATGGCAATGTATACAAAAGAAGAATGGACTGCTAAACCACCAACCCCACCCCATGAAAAAAATGAACTATTCTGGCAATGCTTATTTCTTTAATAAAAAAGGGATCTGATTTCTATCCGAGCTTTTCGATGAAAGTAATGTTGCACAGTTACCAATACTTTCCAAGTGATGGATAGTCCAGTTCTGCTGTTACCCAGTAAATAAAGATGTGTACTGTGTAATACTGTGAACAATCATTCCATCCTCATCATCAGATGTCTGTTCATCTGATTTATGTCTTAATCCAATGGTTTCATACTTTGTATAATGCCAACATTCTCCCTGTCAAATGGTTACATAGTGGAAGTGATGTTTAGCTTCAAGGATTGGGCTCAGAAAGTAAATGCAACAACCCATCTGGCTCACAAATGGTGGAAGCCAACAGGCTAGTAAAAATATCATAAAAATGCACTACCTCTTGCTCTTTTCCTTGTAAGTGAGAATAGTGCTTGATAATTTATGTTAAATTGTTCAGCCAGTTTTCCACTAGATAAATAAGAATATCAATCAAAGAATTCAACCACAGAAGAGAAAGTGATATCTGGACATTCAATCATCTGATGACGGGCATGAAATATTTTTAATTGATTATAGTACACTAAAACAGATAAATGTATGTGGCTTATATAACCATTACATAAGTGTATCACCAGTAATGAACAGAGCCAACAGCATGTATCAATCTGTATTTTATTCGAGACCTAACTAGATTTCAGCTTCAGTGTAACCATCTTCAGTGCGTCTAGCAGCGAGTTCTATTGGTGCAGAAAGGTTATATCGCACATGGTGTTAAAACAATCAATGAATTAAGCCTGGTGTGTGTGTGTGTGTGTGTGTGTGTGTGTGTGTGTGTGTGTGTGTGAGAGAGAGAGAGAGAGAGAGAGAGAGAGAGAGAGAGAGAGAGAGAGTTACCATGCCGTGGCAAGTGAGGAATAGTTTAGTGATGGGAGAAGGCAGTACGTGGTCTGGACACGGAAGGAGTGGTGTGAACAATGACAGAGAATGGGAAAGATAGCTGATAAATAGCATGGCTGCTTTCACATTTGACCCTGCCTTTTGTAAGTATGAAATTCCTGTGACTGGGCTGCAAAAGCCAGACTGCATGCACTTACCTGTGAACAAGGCTGCTATAGTACTTAAACATAATCCAATGATAGCACAATATGAGAAAATAAACTTGAATATAACAATTGTATATTATAAATGCCTGCAAATGGAAGCAGTGACTTCAATATTCAGAATTTAATTATGAACAAACACAAAACAAACAAATATTAGATAAAACCTGCATCCAATCTGATATTTTCATAGAAAGCTCACCAATATATACCATTTCATTTAATTTTCTACATGCTGCAAGAAAATATAATTGCTCCTTCTGTTTTGATGCCTTGTTGCAAAGAATAAGGCTTAAACCATATTTGATTCATTTTAGAAACATCACAATTACATTGCATTCACAAAGAAAATATATCTTTTCTTTTTTGAAACCCAACAACACCCAATAACGACAGCAACTTACCATCATCAGATATGTCACTTGCAGTGGGATGTTCAGTCAAGTGAGTTTCATGTAACGAATCCAGAGATCCACAACGAAGAGATGTAAGGGGCTGAGATAGCTCCACCTGCAGCAGAAATGATGAGTTGCTACCCAGAAAGTTGAGTACTTCACATGTATTATGTTACAAATTACACATATCATTCCAAACTCATCATATACATTTTTCGACATATTTCCAGGAATACAGAATACTTCTTAACAAAGTTTCTGTGCAAAACAAAGATGGATACATATGAAAAATGATCTAACTGAACAACAAGTGAATGAGTTATGATAAGGAATACCTGTACCAAAAGCCACACATCTATAAATAAAAAACTTGAAATTCTCATTTTAAAATAAATTTCAGGCTGCTCTTAAAAATCTGACTGCAGCACATCCAATTTTAGATTACAGGCATTGTGCTGCAACTTTTCAGCTTAAACTCACAAACAATAACTACCTATTTTTGATATTGGTAGAGGAAATACAAAAACTTTTAAGAGAAATGTTCATATGGTATGCAAAGTTGAGTAACCACCTTTGAACATTTTTCACAGAGAGAAGCAAACAACAAATAAAATATGATCAATCCAGTAATTACCCTGCATGAAATTCACTAGTTTGCAAATAGATACAAGGTGAGGCAGAATAAAGAGTGATTTTGAGAAGTGCACGAATTGTGCTATGTCATTGGGACATAGGTGGGCATATCTGTTTGCCACATTACGCATCCATTACTGTTTGGCAGCTAACAACCAAGCAATTGGTTCCCAGGAACCAAATGCACAGTGTAAAAGAATTTTATAAAAACCATAATCCTTGTGAACCTATGCATGACGCTTCCTGTAACTATTTAACATTCATCACTGTTTGCTGATTCTGTCTACATGAGTGATTAAATCATGGATTCAGAACTTTTGAAGAGCTTTCAAGTTCAAGAAAGATACTTGGAAAACTAAAAACTGTGCACATACTTTCTAACAGAGTGTAAAAAGAGATGGAAATGTTGACAGTAACTTAGCATATATTTGTAGAATTGCAGGAGTATTTGCTCCAAAATTTGCTTAGTACAAAGTTGAGGAAATATTGTTTCAAAAGGACAGAACAATCACATACGCAGTCTTAGTAAGCATCAACATTTTTAATGTCATATCTCATGAACCATGGGCCTTGCCATTTGTGAGGTGGTTTGCGTGCCTCAGTGATACATATAGCCATACCACAGGTGCAACCACAACAGAAGCTGTGTTGAGAGGCCAGGCAAACATGTGGTTCCTGAAGAGGGACAGCAGCCTTTTTGGTAACTGCAGGTGCAACAGTCTGCATGATTGAATGATCTGGCCTTGTAACATCAACACAAACTGCCTTGCTGTGCTAGTACTACAAATGGCTGAAAACAAGGGGAAACTAAAGCCATAATTTTTTTCAAAGGCATGCAGCTCTACTGCACAGTCACATGATAATGACGTACTCTTGGGTAAATTATTCCAGAGGTAAAATACTACCCCATTGGATCTCCAGGTGGGGACTACTCAGGAGGATATCATCATGAGTAGAAGCAAAACTGCTATACTATGTACTGGGGTGTGGAATGCAAAATCCGTTAATTGGGTAGGCAGGTTAGAACATTTAAATTGGGAAATTGAAGCTACATATTGGGAATTGGTGAAGTTTATCGCAGGAGGAATAGAATTTCTGATCAGGTGAATACAGGGTTACAGTTACAAAATCAAATAGATGTAACACAGGAGTAGGTTTAATAAAAAAAATAAGAAAACAGGAATCCAATTAAACTACTATGAACAGCACAGTGAATGCATTATTGTAATCAAGATAGACACTAAGCCTACATCTCCGCCGCAATAGCTACAATGGTAAGCTGAATCACAGCATCTTAGGTTTGACGCTATAGCAAAGAAACAAGTAGTCAGAAAATAATGAAATCTGCTTGTAAATAAAACAAGGTTGTACCTCTAAACTGTGTCAAAGGAAATTTTTCTCTTAATTATGGTCCAATTTTTATTTGTCCTTAAAGATGACACTCACTGAAAAAAGCTAGAGAAAGCGTGGTTTATCTTAAATATTACTGCTTATGTCGCTCCATTTTAACCAAGATGTAAAATTCCTACGCTAAATAAAAGTACACATTTTCATGATTCTGGCAAGGTATAATATATCAATGATATCGTAATGCAATGTAGCAAGAATATGAGCTCAAAATCAGGGGGTCAATCAGTAGGAAATGGATAACAGAAAGCAGAAGTAGTGCCAAATCAGTCTTAGCAAAGGCATTAAGACCAGAGCAACAACTGTGTAAGCTGCGACAGAGCCATGAGCAAAAAATTTGCACATATAACAGACTACCAGTGCCAATTGCATGTAGAAGGTTTCAAGGACTTGAAAAATACAACAAAGCCGTGTACAGAATACATGCAAGTATAATATACTGAACTTGTCTAGAAGGTCCTACCAGTAGTTAATACATGAAAGTCTACAGTTTAAGGAACAAGTTAGCATGAGCAACAATCAACCGGTAGGGTATTTCTCTCTCTCTCTCTCTCTCTCTCTCTCTCTCTCTCTCTCTCTCTCTCTCTCTTTTTTTTTTTTTTGCTGAAATAAGTAAATAATGTATTGATTATCATGTTAAATAATAATTATTACAATTGGCATAAAGATAGGGATTATCACTCTTGAGATTGGCCTCAGTCACTTTCGTTGGAGTAGCTGGATTGCTGTTTAACAAGATCGCAGCTTTGGAACTATACATGCAATAAATCGGTGTGGTGTGTCATTTGGAATGATGAAACCTCATTTATCTATTCATAAAGATTGTCTTATGATACATTAAAATTAACAGACATACAATTTTTTTTCTTAATCATGTTTTTATTCCTTGGGGGGCGGGGGGGGGGGGGGGGGGGGGAGCGGCAATTAGACACACCATTCTTATACATAATTTGCCTGAGAGTTGTATGTTCTGAAAACACACACATACAGAGAGCAACATTACAATTAGGACACAACCATGATGTATCTTTTTGGCACATTTTTCCCTTGTGACTCTTATTGACAAATGAAAGTAGTATGAATGCTACACCAAGCAGCAACATAAAAGGCACCGTATCCGAGTACAGATAAGGTCAGAATTTTAAAACTGTGGCACAATGCAAAGACCCTTCCTTGTACTGTCTACATAGTTACAGATAGAGGGAAGGAAGTACAGTGGCAGCTATGAATTTTTACGCACTGCATGAGCAATACTTGGGCACTGATCATCTGGCTAATTGTCATTCCACGAGTCCTACTTGAGTTCCAACTTGAATGCCTTAACTTACACTAAAATAAAGGACGTGTTTAAGTGAAATATGAAAATATTTGTGCAGGTTAAAAAAAAGGAACCATTTCCATTGTTTTAGGGATGTCAGGAACTCCGCTATTCTAGTGTTAAACCCAAATTCAGGGATCAGCTAGAAGAATGCGAGTGCTTGTAAGATCGTCATCCTACCAGAGATATTTTTAAGAATTTGCTATTTTTTTCATATATCATACACACTTTTTCTTTTAAGGCTTAAGGCTTTTTTTCTTTGAAATGGAGAAACTGATACACGTGTGTTCAGGGTAGGAAGAGAGGGTCAATGATGTGCTTCAAATTGTGGTTTTATTCTGCCTCACTCCCCACTTTTTACATGTAATGCTGCACAAATAGAACTTACATTCTCCTTTTCAGTCTTTAGTCTCTTGAGCATGCTATTAATAACACCTTTCTGAGAAACCTCCTCAAGTGCCTGCAGGTTCTCTGCAGAGCTGCCGCGTCTCAATAAATTTCGAGGCTGGCTGAAACAAAACAAAAACAGAAATTTTCTTCAGACTAGCAAAGTCAAAAACAGCTGTATGGGTTACAACGAAAAGAAACAATGATAAGAGAGAGAGCCAGCACAGAATTACATATGGAAAACATTTCATGCAAGTGAAATTACAAACTAATTAAACAAAATTATGCATTAAAGGGTCAGTTACACAACAATAAGAGGAGTGTGCAAATAAAGCAACTGTGCTGTGGTCCTGAAATTTTAATTAGAAGTGGGTGGAGAAGTTGGAGGGAGGAGGAGGAGATTAGTGTTTAACGTCCCGTTGACAACGAGGTCATTAGACACGGAGTGCAAGCTCGGGTGAGGGAAGGATGGGGAAGGAAATCAGCCATGCCCTTTCAAAGGAACCATCCCGGCATTTGCCTGAAGTGATTTAAGGAAATCACGGAAAACCTAAATCAGGATGGCCGGAGACAGGATTGAACCATCGTCCTCCCGAATGCGAGTCCATTGTGCCAACCACTGCGCCACCTCGCTCAGTTGGAGAAGTTGGGGAGAGGGGAGGGGGAAGAGACAAAAACATTTTGTGTATGAAATAGTGAAGGGAACAACTGAATGAAAAAAAATTTGATTCATTCAGTTGTTGGAAAACAACAGACTGATTCTGTTTTAGTTTTATGTATCGGTTGAGTTATTCATTCATTCTTTTAAGTGAAACTAATCTATGAGAGTAACCAAATGAAAACAATCGTTCTGATGGTTAGATTACACACTCATTCTTTTGATGAAACCAGTCTGTGGGAGTGAGTCGGTTGGTTGTAGTTTCACACGTCAGTTGGATTACACCCCCCCCCCCCCCCCCCCTTTCACTCTGAATGAAGCAGTTTGTGAGAGCAACCAAGTGAAAACATCCGAGAGAGCAGTGTAGTTTTGCACACTGACTGAATAAGTCAGGATTCATTCTTTCTTTTCAAGCTTGTAGTTTTTCTGTAGGCTGAACCGTGTATTCATTCTTTCAATTCCAACCACTCTTTGATGTTTTAGCTAACTGAGCTATCCCTTCATTTTATGAGAGAAGCCAACATCCAGAACTTTCATTAGTTGAACTAAAGCAGCGCTACATCGTACCACCAGATGGTAGGGTAGTCCCCCCCCCCCCCCAAATCCCTCCCTCCTGGAGTAAGTGAAGTCATATCTCAGGAGGTATGCCAAAGTTAAAATAAGCACCATACATGTTCATTTAATTATATACAAAATGGAGTAATTTTTCTTTTCATCATTTAAAACCGATTTATATATTGTGGATTAAGTTGCTCCATGTTCCATTAATGCTGACCCCAAACAAAAATTTCAAAAACCCGGACATCGAAGTCAAAATGGCTTATTTTCCTTGACACGCACAGTCTGTAGACATTAAGCCAATGGCTATGATGTGCCACTGGGAGTGGGGATATGAGAAGAGGAATGTTTCAATGCTCGAGTTTCAGCGTTGACAACACCAGAGGGCGCGCGCCTCCTACGAATCAGCAGATATAAATTACGCACGAGAGTAACAAGGGTTTGTGAAAGTGCAGTATATAGACATTCATTTTCAAATGTAGTGCTCATTTGTAGTAAGGAATATGAATGTAAATTCAGTCAGTTTTAATACAGCTTCATGAGTAGAAGGCAAATGACGTTTAAAATGTTCTGTTGTCTGGCGGGTAGGGTGGCATCATGGTGTATGCGATCATTGATTTCCGGTGGCTTCTCACTGTTTCAATAGAGAAGTGTGAAAAATACAGGTCATTCCAAAATTATCTTTGTAATTTTGATCATATATATTTTAGAAATAGGGAGAGGTAGAAACGTGCAATTTGTGGCATGATGTTGATACACACCTAAGGTTCTGGTATCCACTTAACAGAGTTCATTGTGTCAAGGTGACCATATCTTAATGATCCAACTTCAGGATGCATTAAAAATTTTGATATTGCAAAAATGTCTTAATTAAATGTAATAAATGCAAACTACCACTTTAATTTGTTTCAATTAATAAACTAATTTACAAGTTATTAGTGCCTTCTAAGATGAAGGATTGCGAGCAGATATACAGTATTTAACAGTGCTGTAAATTTTCTTCAGCATGTCTGTTTTCTTCATCATCATATGAAAACCCTCAACTCAAGTTTCATAATGATTCACTCTACTCACTATCATTGCTTTCATAGTTTCTATAATAAACTGTGTTTTGTCGCAGCTTCATACTTTACTTATTTGGAAAAATACCCTTCCAGTAGCAGCATAATAATACAGCTGAAATTAACATCTAATTTGGGGTGAAAGGTTTCTTAAACTGTTAAATACGGAACTAACAAGTGTCCTGTGTAACTTCAGAAAAAAGTGCTAGAAAAATTGTAACTGTCACAAAAAAGGGGAAGGGGGATGGTGGTCACCTTCAATATTTGTGCCATCTGTAGCACATGGGATATCTAGACAATATTTCAGTTCCATTTCCAGCCTAGCGTATTCTTGTTAGCGTGTGCTGTTGCTACTCTGATGCAAGCTCACAGTTTCTGCAGATCGTGGCCAAAGAAAACAATGTAAGGGGGCTCTGCATGACCTGGGTGTGGTACCTGGTCTGTACCAACTATTCCGCACACTGTACCATCTGCTGGGGGTGAGCACCGATAAGAAACACCTTTCTAACTATTCCTGTTTCTGAAATACATGTGATCAAAACTGTAAAGATCCTATATGTGTTTACGAGCATCTAAGCATACTTGCCTCTGGGTTTTTAATAACTAAAATGAAGAAACTGCTTATGGACCAGTCCTCATTTAATGAATTTTAACTAAGGTTTATTACGCTCTATTTACTTCCATCAATCTAATTTCCCCAGATAATTGTATAAAAATTCCTCCAGTAAACCTCTTGATGCCTTCAGAGCCAAGAACAATTCAGGGAAACCCAATTTGCAAAATTATAACTTTCCCCCATGCTAATTAACTGAAATTTATCTGTTCTCATAGTAACATCATGCCAGTATGCTCACAGCTTATTTGGACATGGGTAAAAGATGTTATAATGTAATACAACTGAGTAATTTTAAGATATTATTTCAAAAGTGTGTCTGTCTGCCATGTGGCACGCTTGCAAAGACGAGAGCCATCTCGGTTTGATACCCCGTCACTTCAAATCGTTTGAGCCAGCCAGCCTGAGTGTAGTTTTTGACGCATTTTCTTCACGCTCATCTAGGCGAATGCTGAGCTGGTTAACCATTTTGACTACCTCTGAGGTAACCTTTGTTTGCATGTCAAATTTATTGTGTTTGAAGATGCTGTAAAGTTTGAAATTTATATGTGTATTTTGTTCGTTTGTACTGCTTAAATGGAAACGAATAATACTGCAAATGATTCCGACGTATCAAAAGCCTGATGAAAACAGGTCAGCCTTAACTATTACATAAATACAACAATACCAGAGAACAAAAGTTGCTACTCACCATACAGCGGAGATGATGAGTTGCGATAGGCACAACAAAAAGAATCGCACAACTGTAGCTTTCGGCCATAAAGGCCTTTGTCAGCAGTAGACACACACACACACACACACACACACACACACACACGCACACACGCACACACGCAAACGCAACTTGCACACATGTCTGCAGTCTTAGAGAACTGAAACCACTGTGTCTACTGCTGACAAAGGCCTTTATGGCCAAAAGCTACAATTGTGTGATTCTTTTTGTTGTGCCTATCGCGACTCAGCATCTCTGCTGTATGGTGAGTAGCAACTTTCCTTCTATGGTATTGTTACATTCCATCTTGGATTTTCCTTTGTTTGATTATTACATAAATATATGTATATATGAAGGGAAGAAACCATATACCTGAGTAAGACGTGATCCTTAAGATAAATCCAATGTGATATATGAGGCGTGTTTTTTTTAAGCAAGTACCATTTTGAAATTAAAAAAGGACGTGATAAGATATCTCAATAATTTTATTTTTACATAAAAGCCTGTACCTTAATCTACTTTTCTACCTAATTTCCATCAAAATTGAGGCACTTGCCATAATGTTGTACCAGTTTTTGAATACCTGCCTCACAGAAGTCTGCCGCCTGACTTGTTAACCAATGCATCACCACTGTTTTGACTTCGTCATCGTCTTGAAGACGCTGACCACCCAGGTGTTTCTTCAAGTGCAGGAACAGATGGTAGTCACTGGGCGCAAGATCGGGGCTGTACGGAGGATGATATAGTTACCCCTTGAAAATATGTGATGAGATTTTTGGTCTGAATCGCCACATGCGGACGGGCATTGTCTTGCAGCAGCAAAACGATGCCCTTGTTCAACTTCCATGGGCTGCTGCTTTGATTCTGGTGTGACGTAGGCCATCCATGTTTCATTGCTCCTAACAATTTGGCTTAAGAAATCATCACCATTGTTGTGGTACCGCTCAAGGAAAATCTATGCACTGTCTAAACGTTTGGTTTTGTGCACATCCGTCAACATTTTCGGTACCTAACGTGTGCACAATTTTTGGTAATTCAAGTGCTCGGTCACAATGCCATACAAAACACTGCGAGAAACATTACGAAAGAAAACACTACGCGAAACATTAGGAAAGTCATCCAGCAAGGAAGAAATCGTAAAGTGTCAGTTTTCTCTCACCTTATTGTCCACTTCCTGCACCAAACTTTCATTAACGACCAAACGCTCACTCCGTTGTTCATCATGCACATTTGTGCGGCCATCTTTAAATGCTCTCACCCACTTTCTTACCATTCTATCACTAATAATGTTTTCTCTGTAAACTGCACAGATCTCACGAAGATTGCTTCTAGGCCTTTAGCACTAAGAAATCTTATAACAGCCCGTAATTCACAGTCAGCGGGACTCACGACTATCGGAGGCATCTTAAACACTCAGTACACAACGTAAACAAGGAAGAATGACTTTAATGGCGTCAGTGCGTAGATTAAGGTACAGGCTTTCATGTAAAAATAAAATTATTGAGATATCTTAGCACGTCTTTTCTAAATTTAAAAACTGTACTTACTTAAAAAACACGCCTCGTACAAGGATGGTTCATATTATGATAATAGCAAAGAAATTCAAGGGAAATTAACAAATGATGACAAATATTTTTTTGGAAAAAAATACTTCCACAAATAGCAGTATATGCTCAAAATGCAATTGATGAAGTCACCAATAAAAAATATTGTATCATTTCTGGATTATGATCACGTCACTTCAGCATTTACCGAAAAAGAATTATCTATGTTGGGTGCTAACTTGTGGAAAGGGACAGACAGAGCTTCAATAAATTTAAATTAAAAATAATTATTTAAGTAAAAAACTTCTTAATGCAATACATTTTAAAAATTGACTAAAATATATTAAACAACTTTTCTTAGTCCCTTAATGCCATATACAGATACTCCTGAAACAAAAAACATGGGATGCATGGACAGTTCGCCTAAGTCACTAACAATTTTATAGCATTTCAAATGAAATTAACTGTTCTCTGATTTTTCTCAACAACAGTTACTATCTACAATCCTTACTATTATCTACTTCATGTGCCCCACCTTTTCCATTTTCAATTGTACAATTATTGTCATCATTATTAAGACTACCTGTGGGGCATTAGGAATCTTTATGGGGCTACGAGGTATTTTTTAATACTTTTTAGTCCATTTTTAAAACATGTTGTATTTAAAAGTTTTTAAACAGTTATTTTCTGCTTTTTAGTCTTTTGTTTCAAATTTTTCAATTGATGTCAAAAATTTTTATGAGATTATGACAGCAACATGTAATAAATTTCTGGTTTATTTCAGTATCTCTTCAACTGAGACAACCAATATATTGCTTCCCACTATGGTATGTCTTGTGAAAAGCCTGAAAATATAAAAATTAGAGAGAATTGAACTCACACAAAAGCTTAGCAACAATTATTCTTAACTGTGAAACATTTGCGACATGGACAGGAAAAACTGGCAAGTACGATTGGTACACCAAGTACTATATGCCACATACCAGAAAAGAAAATGAAAAAATTGCAATGTCATCCAGTTCTGAGCTATGTTGAAAGTTTCAGGTGTCCATCTTAACCAGAAGTTAGTTTAAAAATCAACTGCAAAATTTATACTGAACAAACAGACAAGAAACCAACTCGACAAAAAGTGTTAAAAAGTGTTTCTTCGTTTATATTCACATAAATTTACAGTGCAGCACCAGATATTAAACTTTTAAAAACAACCAATAAGATATTAAACTTTTAAAAACAACCAATAATTGATATCTAATGCCACAAATACGAAAATTCATATTTAACTAAGTAAATGCCCACATTTTGAAAATACTTTATCTTTAAAAATATACATTTTATTCGTGTTTTCTTGAAACAAGATACTTTTCCTGTCCCTAAAAAAAATGTCAATCCTACTCATGGTTCATGTATAAC
Source organism: Schistocerca nitens (assembly GCF_023898315.1). Classification (NCBI taxonomy): domain Eukaryota; kingdom Metazoa; phylum Arthropoda; class Insecta; order Orthoptera; family Acrididae; genus Schistocerca; species Schistocerca nitens. The sequence continues at coordinate 302,588,885 of NC_064617.1, forward strand.
TGAAAAGGCCGAAAAATTACATAAATAATATCACTTAAACCCAGAGACTGAGTGAAAATACTCGTATGACATCTGCAACCGACGGACTTGGGTCAGTCAGTTGTCTCACACTGAATGAAACCACTCAAACCCCGTCAGTGAGTAAGAACACTTGTATAATGGTCACAAATGACAGACATCAGTTGTCTTGTATTGAATGAAACCACATAAACCTAGTGAATGAGTGAAAACATTAATTTTAGCTAACATGGCTGCAGTTTCATTTGGTTCTTTCATTCAACTGAAAAACTGACTGCATGAAGAAACAACTGAATGACCCATCAGTTGTTAAAAAAGAGTCAACTGTCCCATCATTAGTATGAAACAGTACACCTCAATAACAGAAAAACCTGACTCCAATAAAAATAATGGTGTGAGATATGACAGCCACTCCATCTATGAAAAAAGAATTATAATTTATTTTGACTTTTGCTAACCAATGCAATTTTTTAAATCCAAACCAAAGTTGTGGAGGGTCCAGAAATCACTCCTCAGTAGAAATGCAAGTATTTTAATGTAATGTCTTGGGTGAAACATATAACAAACATATTATTTCAAGTCCATCACACTATGGACAATAAAGTTTAATACACAAAGTTACAGAAGAGATGAAAAATAATTACCTTTCATTCAGTTTCCTGCTGTGAGACCCACAAGCTTCTGGTTTGTGTGAGGTGTCATTACTGAGCATTTTATGGTGAAGATCAGTTGTACTTTTATTTGAAGGAACTGTAGAGCCTGTCTCCTTGCCATTATTCCTTTCTGCTGTGAGGGCTCCATGAAGTGCTTGCTGCTGCATTATTGTGTTGGTTAAAAATGCAGCTGCTGGTGATGCTTTGTGTATCTGACTTGTTGTAGATGGCACTGAGGTATCACTCTTTTTAATTTTGTTTGTGATATCTAAAAAATATAGATCATCATCTTAACCAATAAAAAAGGAAAAAATTAATAATTCAGTACGATTACCATGTTTACCTGCTGTTTTTCCAAACATGCATCAATATTCATAATTTCCACCTATATAAAAATAAGAGTGCCAATTTCAGATTCGAAATCTGTCTCTTGCAAACATAAGCTGACATAGCAATTATTTTAATAGAAAAAATCCCTGATTTAGATGTCTTTTTGTTGGTCATTGAATACATTCAAGATGGTGCCCGGGTCTCACTCAGGTGCTGCCACAGTCAGTACCCATGTGAGATTTGGGCAGTCTCAAAATGGTTACCATTATGACAAAATGGATCACTCACAAGAACAAAATCACTTTCATCATTATTGTCAGAATCACTTGAAACACTGCTTCTTTACAGTTCTAATATTTCACTATCACTGGAATCATTTTCAGAACCATAAAAAGTCATTCACACAGTAATCCAGGTCATCATTCTCACTAGGAACATCTGAATAATCATCACCAAAAACCTCCAAAAGTATTTCAAAGTTCATTCATTTCCTTCCATTTTCTGAACAGGGTCATCCCTAAAAGGAGGAGGAACTTCAAGACAACAACAGTAATTATGTGAAGTATCAAAATACAATCAAAACAATAACTAAGCACAGATTATATGAAGGCAATCACAAGATTGATACATTGACTACTGGGCAAACTTGTAAATAGATGAAGTAGTTAAAATATACCACAGCAGACAGCATATAGAAAACACAAGTTATCTTGAGATTTGTGTATAATGTACATATCATCATCATCGTAAAGCTGTTTTTTCAGACACAGGAGATTACAGAATAATCTACATTGTGAACATAAATTATAATAAATGAAAAACACTAGTTTGTGTTTGTTCTACAATATACTGTAGAACGCAAGCAAACTAGTGCTTTTCATTTATTAAAATGTTGTTCTACCAAGAACGAACGGAAGATTAGTTAACAACATAAATGTATTTTTCAGTTATGTATACAATATGGAAAACAAAGACTGAATGACCATTTTAAATTCTTACCAAATAGGATTGATGGGAAAAACTGAAAAAGTTCAAAGAAAGACAGCTCTTTTTCTGTTAACGTCAAGTAGGGGAGAAAACTTCATGGATATGATTTGCCAATTGCAGTGACAATCATTACAACAATAGCTTTTTTATTGTTCAGATCATTTCATGACATTTCAACTTACATAGGAAGAAATAAGCATTATAATAGAATAAAAGAAATCAGAGCTCGCACAGATTTAGGCATTCATTTTTCCCAGGACAGTGAAATGGTAGACAAATAGTTTGAAAGTGGTTCTATCAACACTCTGCCAAACACTGAAATGTGAATTGCTGAGTAATCATGCATTTGTAGATATTGATGAAACAACTATTGGGAGATGTGGATGCGTATGTTTTAAATTTCATTGTTTATGAATAATTACTTATCTAAATACTTTTGCTGAAACAACCTTACTCTTTTGGTTCACAAAAGTACATTACTATTATGATATATACAGGGCTATTACAAATGATTGAAGCGATTTCATAAATTCACTGTAGCTCCATTCATTGACATATGGTCACGACACACTACAGATACGTAGAAAAACTCAAAGTTTTGTTCGGCTGAAGCCGCACTTCAGGTTTCTGCCGCCAGAGCGCTCGAGGGCGCAGTGAGACAAAATGGCGACAGGAGCCGAGAAAGCGTATGTCGTGCTTGAAATGCACTCACATCAGTCAGTCATAACAGTGCAACGACACTTCAGGATGAAGTTCAACAAAGATCCACCAACTGCTAACTCCATTCGGCGATGGTATGCGCAGTTTAAAGCTTCTGGATGCCTCTGTAAGGGGAAATCAACGGGTCGGCCTGCAGTGAGCGAAGAAACGGTTGAACGCGTGCGGGCAAGTTTCACGCGTAGCACGCAGAAGTCGACGAATAAAGCAAGCAGGGAGCTAAACGTACCACAGCCGACGGTTTGGAAAATCTTACGGAAAAGGCTAAAGCAGAAGCCTTATCGTTTACAATTGCTACAAGCCCTGACACCCGATGACAAAGTCAAACGCTTTGAATTTTCGGCGCGGTGGAGATCATGATCAGCAATTCATGTCATGGCCTCCACACTCTCCCGACTTAACCCCATGGGATTTCTTTCTGTGGGGTTATGTGAAAGATTCAGTGTTTAAACCTCCTCTACCAAGAAACGTGCCAGAACTGCAAGCTCGCATCAACAATGCTTTCGAACTCATTGATGGGGACATGCTGTGCCGAGTGTGGGAGGAACTTGATTATCGGCTTGATGTCTGCCGAATCACTAAAGGGGCACATATCGAACATTTGTGAATGCCTAAAAAAACTTTTTGAGTTTTTGTATGTGTGTGCAAAGCATTGTGAAAATATCTCAAATAATAAAGTTAGTGTAGAGCTGTGAAATGGCTTCAATCATTTGTAATAGCCCTGTATATAAAAGCTTCAAATATGATTATAATTTGTAAACTGCAAACTGTGGTAAGTACATACTCACAGAGTTCTTGTGTTTCACTTCACACAGCCACCAATAAAATAATAACGTAACCTTCAAAATCTTTGCTACTGAAAGGCATGACACATTGAAACTGGGTTCAAACTATCACATCTGAAGCATTTGAACATGCAAGAGCTAAACAATTTACACACAACAGAACTAGTATGTCACATTACTTTCTGTTATTGGAACCATGTTAGATGAAGAGTCATAACTGCCACACCAAGGATATATAAAGAGGCTGAATTCAACATAAAGAAGAAATTACGGGCAGTCAATTTGTAAATTAATTTGCTGCTATAAGTGGACAACAATAAGAAAGTCAACAGTCAATAACCATCACAAGAGTAATATGAGCAATAATGAAGTAAAATATTAACTGAATAATTAGGAGAAGTCAGAGTAAGATAAACGGCAGGAGACTTCTAAAATTATTCGACTCGCATAATTATGGGGGAAGGTCCTAAGTCTCATGAGCACTTCTATGAGCGATAGTCATTTGTAACTATTTTGCACTACATTATTGCTCTTAACACAGAAAGTTACTATATTATGACAATCTGTTGGCACAGTTCAAGAACTGATTGTGCAGAAATTTATCCCAATGATGATAAAAAGAAAGTGTCAAAAAAGTAAATATTAATTGTGCTCAGAACTCTGGCACCACACTGACTGCATTTCAGCATGTATATTCAACTGTGAATATAGCTGACCACAACTGATGATAACTGAATAAATACAAGCAAAACAAAATAAAAATGGGCAACTAAGTAGAGAAAAACGAATTTCTCGATTTGGAAGGTACATAACAGAACCTGTAACAAACTTATTTTTTATTCATATATGATGAATTTTCTTACGATAGTGTACATTCTGTTTAGTGAAAAGGAAGCATCAGTGCACGGGATGACAGAAACAATATTGATAGGAAGTGCAGACAGAGAATATCATTAGAACACATGGAAGGGTTAAAACAAACAAATTCTGAAGGGATGTGCAGAAACATAAAGATCATCTATAAAGATCATCTGCAGAACAAATTCAATGAACACAGAAATTCAAATAATGAAAGAAAAGAGCAATGTGTCATCATGAACAATGCAATGCTGTTAGGACTACGCAATGGGACAATGGTGTAAGATAAGTGCATGTGGACAGCAGAGAGAGAGAGAGAGAGAGAGAGAGAGAGAGAGAGAGAGAGAGAGAGAGAAAATCATCATCAGCAGCAGCAGCATACCTGATGGATTGTCTGCAAGAGAATCAAGTGGGTCATCCCCCTCAAGATCACGCTTAGCCTGCTGCCATTCTGCTTCGATTCTTCTACGTTCCTTCTCACGTTCCTCTTGCTCGTGCCTCTGCCGTGTCAGGTCTCTTTGTAGCATTGCCTTGGTCTCCAATTCAAACCTAGGACAAATCAATATAAACACATAGAAAAAAAATTAAATTTAAAACTGGATTCTGTATGGAAAGCCATCAGGTTATGGTATGAACATGAGAACACACACACACACACACACACACACACTACTACTACTACTACTACTACATTCATTCTGATCCTTTATACTCCTTTTGTCCCATTTTAGTGTTAAATCCCATCCCATCCAAAGTGACAAAACTGAAGTACTTTAGCAATCATTTGCTGGAGACAGCTGGAAAAGAATTAGAAGGTCACTTCAATATCATCATACAGGCAGGAGCTACGTCAAAATTTTATATTTCCTGTAGTCATCATAACTTGTTCGTAACCTTTCAACAGAAACTACAGAAAAGAATACAACAATTTCAAATAAAGCACATCTGCCAGTTACCTGATAATGCCTTCATGCCCTGCCGGCTAACTACAAAACATTTGAGTGACAAGAGGTTTTAGCCAAATGATCAGAGTAATCTGGGCATCTGTTCTCAAATCACACATCAATGCTTTTCAACTAGTATTTTCTTTAGCAGAGCCACAGGCAATTTGGTGAGAAGTTAGACTATCTGTTACATCACTTAGAGAACCTTCATTTGTACATATAATTACAAGATCCCCAATCATTCACCACTCTTCTCTCTGATACCTAGCCAGTCACAGCCAAAGCAGATTGTCGATGTATATGTATTTCATATTCAGAGGGCCATGATTGATGACCATTCTTGAATATTTAAGAGGCCTCTTTGAAGGAGCATTTTACTTCTGTATAATGAGGTATGACTGTATTAGTGAAGATGATGCAAACTTCCAAATGAGACAATAATCAGTTTGATTTTTGAAACATAGAACCCTTACTTCATAAATAACATAATATCTTCATTACACAGAATTTCAAGTTATTCAATTTTTAATATGTGGTTGATCATTTATTGAAAACGACTCCACAAAGACATTACTTCTCCTAGATTAACTCCATCTACATTTCTGGAGATCCTGTTCTAGGTTGTTTTGATAAATATTTCATTATTTTTAAAGATCAAAACTAAAGGTACAGTACACAACAACAAGTCTGCTTACTTTTTTATAGAGGAGGATTGCATAAGGAGAGGCAAGAAAAACAAATGGCATATGTATGTTTCAAAACTCGCCATATTCCACTGGCCCTTAGATGCAGTTACATTAATGAAAATCTGATTGTTTTATTTCTATCTCACATTTAACTTACAGTAAGAATTAAAAAAGACACATTAGTTACTGACAGGACAGTCACTATGTTAAACTTCGCTTTACAATATGCAAACTGAAACAGGGAACCATAAAACTTTGAAATTTTTCAGATGCATGGTATTAATGCACAACAATGTGATTGTGTTCTCAGTGATTAGCTGTCAATATTATATTTCATTAGAAACAAACCTTGGTGACTGTATCACAATGTCAATAACCACAAAGAACAAAGCAAAAGAAAACCAAATGATTATAATAAAAACAATAGTCATATCAGTCATTGAAAAAAAAAAAAAAAAAACTTACTTCATCAGTGGTAGCAAGAGAGTAGCTATTTACCTTCGTATTCGTTCTTGAGTTGTAGCTGACAATCCTGAGTAAGTCCATGTCGTTTCATCATTACTGAAATATTTCCTAATATCAGGATGCATCTTCTCACATATCGGATTAACTGAAAACATTTGAACATAATTCTGCATGAGGACACATGGTACCTAACAATTCCATAAAAATTAGATTTTTTTCTAAAGGGAAAATGTAGAACTGTGCAAAAATCAAGTCACAACAGTTTGGCAAAGCAATTCAATAAATAAATTACTGCTGAAGCGTATCACATTGATGTATTTATAATTTCAGTCTAAAAGAATGAAATTATAAAGACACATGGCTTGTGTCTGTATATGTGTGGATGGATATGTGCGTGTGTGCGAGTGTATACCTGTCCTTTTTTCCCCCTAAGGTAAGTCTTTCCGCTCCCGGGATTGGAATGACTCCTTACCCTCTCCCTTAAAACCCACATCCTTTCGTCTTTCCCTCTCCTTCCCCTCTTTCCTGATGAGGCAACAGTTTGTTGGGAAAGCTTGAATTTTGTGTGTGTGTTTGTGTGTCTATCGACCTGCCAGCGCTTTCGTTCGGTAAGTCACATCATCTTTAGAGGGAAACATTCCACATGGGAAAAATATATGTAACAACAAAGATGATGTGACTTACCAAACGAAAGCGCTGGCACGTCGATAGACACACAAACAAACACAAACATACACACAAAATTCAAGCTTTCACAACAAACTGTTGCCTCATCAGGAAAGAGGGAAGGAGAGGGAAAGACGAAACGATGTGGGTTTTAAGGGAGAGGGTAAGGAGTCATTCCAATCCCGGGAGCGGAAAGACTTACCTTAGGGGGAAAAAAGGACGGGTATACACTTGCACACACACACATATCCATCCACACATATACAGACACAAGCAGACATATTTGGTCTTTAACAAGACTGTTACTATCAAACAAAAATTAATCCTGTGGAAAAATCTGCTTCAAGTTCACGACATGAAATGTTTTCCTTAACTCAAGGCAGTCATTTACAGATCAGACATGATCGAATAAATTTCAGAAACTGCAATTTTTCATAATTACTCCTTAAAGAGATTCCAAGACATTGTACAATGGAAGAGGGATTCCGATTTATTTGTCAGACCATTTTCACTTTGCAATGCTAATGTACCTCATTACTTGACATGAGGTGACAGACATACAGTGGAGTACCTGCTCAACAATCTGTTTGTCCAATCCACGAATTTATAAGACTTTTATGAAATGTTATCCCATGAGCAATGTCCCTGATTGCACAGACAAGCCACTAAATTTATTTCAGTGGTTTGGTTCAAGAATGAGTGCAAACATTTTTTCTTATCTTATGAAACTGATGGAGTCATGCCAGTGTTTGGGTTTAACAGATTTTAATCTGTATAACTCTATGTGTTTAACTGTCTCACAAACCATAGTTCTAGATACAATTAAGTAATAAAATTTACTGCTTTGGTAGAAAAATAAAAAGTTGAAAATAGACACATGTAATAAACTCTTGCTTATAAAAGTATGCTGCAGTATTCACCTCTCATTCACACACGCCTTTCTAAACTTCAGCTTGTGCAGCCTTTGGCAATAGTGGTCTACTAATAGCTGCTCGGTACAGTGCAGTGGTGGGGGAAGCCAGAGCACTAAGCAGGAGTGCGAGTGCGCTCCAGGAGTGCGAACATTGGCCACATCTGCTTTAAATTGACATCCAAGTGGAAATGATGTGTTCTAATTTGAATGTTTTTCATGTCATCACTCACCATAGTTCAAAGTAGGTTAAACATATATGATTAACCAACCAAAAAAATTAAAAGTGTCACCATTTCCCCTATAAGAGATGTTAAAGTAATATTGTGTGTTTTTCGAAATTGTAATGGAGCTTTAGATACTCAAAGGATGGCAAATTAAAACCATTATAGTCCCTCATCCAAATAGCTTTATCTCAGTATATCATCTTACCCATGATGTGTCACTTTTTGTAGAGGACCTCTAAGGAACATTAATTATATGAGGTAGCCTATAAAATACGGGGACTAATGCTGTAGCAGTGTACGTACACTTGCAATTTGCACTGTAGAGTAATAACCAACAGTTATGAAGCGTGAAGCTTTCTCAGTTGAATGAGGCATCTCTAGGGCTTGTAGATATCAGTGTGGCCATAGTCTTCATTTGTGTAAGAGCTATTATTTTGTTTTGTCAGAAAAATGATAAGTGTAGTAATAGAGCAACAAACTGTCATGGAGTTTCACAAGAAACTTGGAGCAACTGCAACAGAAACCAATCTTTTACTGGAGAAGTGTGTGGCGAGGACTATTTATAACATATGTTGAGTTTTCGAGTGGTTCAATCGTTTTTAAGATGGCTGAAAGAACGGTGAAAATGATTCACACCCAGCAAAAACAGATAAAAATCTGATTTGATCAGACTGTCAATTGAGTATTAGATCGATTGCTGAAACTGTAGAATTGGCAAAGGATGCACAAGGCAAATTTTACATAGCCAGTTGAATATGAAAAAAAGAGTGTGCGAAACTAGTGCTGACAATTCTCACAATGTGGAGGGGGGAGGGAGGGGGGAGGGAGGGGGGAGGGAGGGGGGGGGGAAATCATGACACTATGAACAACACTGAAACTATGCTAGGGGGAACTCTGTGCATCAGTTGACTGAAAAAATTTAATTTGTGTTCCATATAGTTCTAGTATTGGATTGGGTAATATAGATATAAAACAGAAATAGGGACCAGACAGCTTTTATCTACACAGCAGCAGAAACATCTCTCAAAAGTTTAAGTCCAGATCAGAAAATATTTTAAATGAGCTATCATTTAACTGCCTTGAAAATCAGATCCCTAAGTGGTTTTCTTCTTTAGCCTCAGAAGCAAAAAGTTAATGTCTGACAAAAAGATGGTATGAGGTGAGACCAAAAAATTATGGTGAACGAATTTTTTTAGCAGTAAATACTGAAGCTACAACCATTTGATGTAATTTGTTCAATAGCCTGATCTGTTGGGACATGCAGTGTCAAGTTGAGACACATTCTGACTTGTCAGTCAGATGTTTACAAGTGGTATGGATAGGGACCGGAAAATGTAACATCTATTTTTGGCAAAATTCGAATCTATTTGAGTCAAGATTCACAACTATTTTCGGCAAAATTCGTATTTTTTTCTCCTTTTCATTTGTTAATGATTAGATGCACTTATAAAAAGGTTGTCATGCCACACGAGTGAAGAAGAACAAAGTTTTAATTCTTGCAAATCGACTGTTAAAAAAATGCTGACTGGGAACTTTTTGACTAGACTGTTTGCTTTTGCAAAAACTTCCAACACCTTTTCATTCCGAAATGCCCTTTATTATCCTCACTTGGCAATATTAAAGCCTTCAAGAAGGATTGTTCTGTTAAAAAGCAGCAGCATTTTCCTGCCAGGCAATCAAGGTGTTTCCGGATGTTGCTTGTCTGTTCCCGCCCAATTCAATTACAAAATCTGCAAACAATTAATTTCAACCTTTTGTGGGCATTCATGGCTTTGAAATCCATGCTTGACAATGCTACAGATTGAACTGAGATGGTACTTAGCACAGAAGTAGAACCGAACGTATGATAATTCTATTTTTACATTAGAGGAAGGATTTCGGCACAGTCAAAAAAAGTTACAGATTTTGTTTTCCAGCCACCACAGCACAGAATGCGCGAACTGTTGGTTATAGTGGCACATGGCCACCAGTGTAAACAAACTAGAATTTTAATTGCCAGACAGGAGAGGGGTGGTACAGCCAAACAAGTGCCACCTCTCTTTAGCAGAGCAGCAGCCTACAGCAGAACTGACACATTGTTACAGGGATTGCTGATCTCTTCTGGTATTTAAGGGCGGTAACCAAAATCTGTGATGGACGAGGATCAGTCTCTTCACTTGTTTCAAAATAAGAAAAGAAAACTACACAAGGCATTTGGCGATGGCTATCGCGCATTTCTTTGTTGAGGTTATCAGAGTGTCAGTTTGTAAAGAGTCGAAGGATTGTCTTCATTCAGATTTAGACTTCATGTCCAAAATTGTAACTGGACATGAAACTTGGACCTATGGGTATGACCCTAAGGTGAAAATTAAAGAGTTCCCAATGGAAAACCACTGAATCTCTTTGCCCTAAGAAGGTACATCAAACAAAACTGAATATCAGAGTCATGCTCATTGGTTTTTTTTTCTCCCATTATTCAGGGCATAGTACAGTCAGAGTTCGTTCTAAGGGAACAACTGTAAATGCCAAATTTTAAAAGGGTGTACCGCAATATGTATGAAGAAAGTGGCTGAAGCATGAACCAATGGCTTCCTCCTTCATCATGACAACATGCCGAGGCACCCCCTCACTTTTGAGTCACGAGTTTTCCGTCAGAATAAGTGCTCTTCTCTGTTCACATCCACCTTACTCACCAGATTTAGCAGCATGTGACTTCTGGATCTTCCCAAAAATTAAAACCGTGCTTACAGAAAATGTTTTGACATCACTCCTGACACTGAGAGGACCACAACAGAGCAGCTAAGTTCCCTTCCAAAATGAGCCTTCCAGAAATGCTTCCAGTTATGGATTTGACATTGTGACAAGTGGATTGCTAGCCAAAGACAATATTCTGAAGGAGATTAAATGGAAAACATGTAAGCTCATTAGTTGGTTTCTAATAAAATTATTCCATCGTGTGTTTTGATCACACCTTGTGCACTATATGCTGCTGCTCACAGAATAAAAGAAACTTTTTCTCACCTGGATTACTATTAACATTAATATTTTCCTTTTCTCTATTAAGATCCTCCTCTTCAATTCCAGAATAAATTTTATCATCACTGCCAGCAGGCGAATCTGATGCCACATTCTGAGAGATGGCATCATCTTGTTCTGGTGTACCTCCTTCACGAACCTGATTATTGTTTTCCCTCTGGCAAAACAAACAGCAAATTAAGATATTAATTCCATTTCATGAACAAATACTACTACTGATGTTCAGTTTCTCTCACCTGCTTTTCTTCAGTGTGGTTCTGGCTGTCCACAAATACATCCTCTACACCAAGACTTGCTGTATTTGTTGTTTTCTTTGCTTTGGCTTTCTGCATTTTGCGGTTTGCTGCAGATATAATTGATGAAACAATGTCTTTGGCACTGATGTCCTTATTCGGAGAATCACCCTTCATGCCTGTATGTTTGCAGTGAGGAGGAATGTTGGGATGTAAAAGGTGACACATGTGGTAGGCAAAGGAAGGAAAGAAAGTCATGCATAAGCACATGTTTTGTAACAGCAACATTTACATTCACATAATAGTAACAATACAGTGAACCATGCTCATTCATAAGCAAGTAAATAAAGTTGCATCTGACACTGAATGCATTTATTTTCAAATCGTATTTCCAGTAAGTTACTGTTTTGTAACTGATACTGCACTAGGTAGCTTTAATTTTTTTTCTACACAACATCCATTTCACAGTTTGCATTTTAGTAAAGAATGTTATTTTGCGTTAAGGGAAAGCAGATATGTTAGTTGAAGACTGTCCCTTATGAGAGCAAATAACTACCAATGGCACCCTTCCCACAGAATCAATCAGTTATTTTCAATGTTCAAAGCAAGTTAAGAAGTTCAGTTCAGTGACAGAACATCGCTAGTCACTTATTAAACAGAAAAAAAGTAAAGAAAATCTAATAAAATAATATAATATAATGCTTAAGCACAAGACAATGAGCTTCACAACAATGTGAAATTTTTCCTGGTAACAGAAGCAAGATGTAATGTTAGTCTTCTTAGTAGAGAGATAACAAAACATTTATTAAACATTTAAGATTAAAAGAGACCTTAACCCTTATACTAAAGTAAGGAACTTATCTTTGCATAAGTCCATCTGAGAAAAAGCTGAAGACTGGATATTATTCTTTTTTATTTTAATTCCTACTAATATATGTCTCTGATTATTTCCTTCTTCATTTTATCAGTAATATACAGTGCATAAGTATTTGTCCTTTACATTTATTCACGGCACTCTAAAACTATATTCTCTTGAATGTCACACATTCACCATGCTTTTGTTCACACCTTCTGTAGAGGACAAGCTACACTTTGAGCAATAATGATAGATGAGGTAAAAAAAAAGGGGGGGACACTATGTAATGTTTAGCACTAAATGTGCCACAAGACATCATCTTCCTAGTTATCTGACGATGTCAAATTAAAGTTCATCTCCACCTGCTGATCAAGCAATCTAATCTGCAGTACAGTTCAAATTTTTACGTTTCCAAACATAAAAGTCTTCAAAAAGATACATTCAATTTAAGACCAGGGAAAGATGGTATGAGTGTCACACAATTTTTTTCCACATGTACAGTTTGCTGAAGCAATACTTCAGATAGTGAGGCACCCAAACAGGTGTAATAAAGAGTTGATTGACTGACTGATCAGAACAACTTTCACGTAAATTTGTTGCAAGTACTGATGTATCAAATTCGAAATAAAATATGCTACTTATTATTTAGATGCAAAGTGAGAGGTCTTACAGTTACATGTATAGTCTAAACCAGACAAAGGCAGTCATAATGGCTACTCACGCTTTATTATAGTTATGCAACACACAAAAAATTTATTTACCTCTTACTGAATTCTGAAGATAACACCTCATTATTATTATTATTTAAAACAAAATTTCATGGAATAACATCTGTATATAACAAACAAAAAATATTAGAAGTCCTTAACCCCAAACTAAAATTATTTAGAAAATCAGATAATTAGTAGTGTGCAGACTTATAATATTGTTACATATTGATTGCAGTGACTTCCTAAAGTACTCGATGAAAAGAAATGCTGTATGTGGAACAAACTACAGATAACTGCTCATACACCAAAAACGATCAATAAAATAACCAAAAGGAAGCTATGTGAAATTGTCATGCCAAATTTGTATGTTACATGCATATTTATGGTAACTATAAGAAATTTTCATAAAGTATATTAATTTTAAACGTTTCCATTGTATGTCAAGTTTATTTAGTATAAATGGTTATGAGAATAATGTTATCTGGTGTCTAACAATCAAATACTTAACAGGCCAAATGTAGGTATACAAAACTGAAGATGTCTTAAGACTTTGAACAATGGACTTATGTTGGAGTGTACAGATCTGGAATAGGTATTTAGCTCTCCCATTCAACTGAGCCCCAAGATCAACAGGGTCCAGTGAGACAATGGCAAAAACAGTCCAGGGCAAACAATTGTGGGAAAGAATTAGAGTGAATAAATGACAATCCTCAGTGAAAAAAGAGGTTCATCATAAAGAATAAAACAGCTAATACAAGTTACACTATAAATCAATCTGTAACCTTAACACCCAGAGGCAGGCAACAATCTCCAGACCTCCATCACAACTAAGACAGCTTAGCACATCACAAATTGCACTGAGACGATGCAATGTGGGCTGCCAATGATAGGGTGGAGTAGTATCATCAACTGATTCACAAGTCACCTTATTTTTAAAAAATAGGTCATGTTTATGGCAAGTGACAAAAGTAACTGATTCCTCCCTGCTGCCTACATATGACAAGTAAATATGGAGATGGTTCAGTTGACAGTATGGGCCATATTTACATGGTGTTCTGTTGCTAGTACTGTCATCCTCCTAGTATGAATTATAACCAAGGATTATGTAGAAGTACTGTGTGACCACACTCATTCTATGATGCAGTCGATGCTGTGTAATAAGAATTCAATCCATCAATGTGACAACACTGTGGTTCACACCTCTGTTTAGGCTTGGTGCATTGGCCAAGTGAATGAGCTTTTTACATGGCCTCAGATCTGCCCACTCACACGACGTACATGTTATCAAGCATTTGTAAACTGACCATTGAGCCAATTGAAGTTTCTCTCTACCATGCTGCCAGAACCAAATGTGCTACTGCATGACAAACTGTGAAAATTTACTGTTGGAGTAAAAAAGTGTTTACAATCATTCTGTGTTGAATTGTATCCATATTACAATTCACATATGACCACACTTTGTAATAACTTTGCTTGTTCAGGTATTTCCCTTACTCTGATGATAATTTTTATCTGTTGCTACAGTGACAATTTTGAATAAAAGTTAAAAAGAACCGTTCAATGAAAGTCTTGCAATACTACATGGTTTCTATTCCACACAGTCCAAATATACCAATCTCAAGTAGACAATTTTTTGGTCACTGCACGTTACTTAGTATAGTAAAACTACGGTTTGGTTTTTCCAAACAACTGTGCAAAAATGTTGGAACTTAATTATTGTCCTTTTTTGTACTTCCGTTTTGCAATCTCACATTTCCTTTTCTTGGCTACTTAGGTGTGTGTGACTTTTCTTTCCCTGCCATACACCTTCCTTTTTGGATCCTCCTTTACATTCTGAACTACTACTTATGTATAGACCCTGGCTTGGAGGTCAGCTGTTGTTCATTAATATTTCAAAACTTGAATGAAAGTTTTAATTATAATTCAGTTGCACTGGCACTTCTGCAAGTGCTTCTCTCTCTCTCCTGACGTGTGTGCGACTGTGATTGTGATTTATGATTAATATCTGTCAATTTTTAAACTAAGTTGGAACTACGGTAGGTAGCTTTGAAGATGAGTGCATGCTTATCCACCAGTGAAACAGGAAAACAGGTAAATAAGAAACAGAGAATCACAAAGGAAATTTGTAGGCAAGAAAGAAGGCTTCTTTTGTAAAAATGCTACTGATTTCATTCTTATTGTTAAAAGTCAACCAATTTAAATAAGCAGTAGTAACCGAAAATTTGTGCCACACTAGGACGGATTTCTGAGAACACCTCCAACGTGTGATTACATTTAATTGTCATTGATGTTTCATAAAATGGTTCCCATCAATTCACTTCTTTCACTTCAGTGCATAAAATTAATTTCATATATTTCAACCTACTTAAAATAAAATATTCTGCATTTGAAACTGGACTTAGAACACGATTCACATCCATTAGCTAATTTTTAGAGTTTTTCATGCACTTATCTTTAACTCATGAGTAATAAAGTAATTATGCTATTGTAAATAATTTTGGAGTAAAGGAGACCACTCATTAAGTAATAGAACTGTTTGTCATCGGAGTGTACACGCACTTCTTCTATGTATGTGTACTCTGGCTGGTTAACGGATTCGCCAAATAACTAGCGAATTAGTGACATCTTCTTTACACCTACATTACTTACGTTCTACCACAACTTGCCACGCCATATTTATAGTGATGTTACTGAATTACTGTGAGTATCAATAATGAATTTCAGCAAGTAATCATAAAGAGAACAAAGCAGCTTCTGGCTGAAAAGCTGACTTGCACACAGTAGTGAAATACCAGACATGGACTTTATCTGAAGTAATATCTTTCACTTCCCACTAACCAGAGAACATTCTCGAGTAGCCAATTACAGAGGCAGGTTGGATGGTTGGTTGGTTGGTTGGTTGGGGAAGGAGACCAGACAGCGTGGTCATTGGTCTCATCGGAGTAGGGAAAGATGGGGAAGGAAGTCGGCCGTGCCCTTTCAGAGGAACCATCCCGGCATTTGCCTGGAGTGATTTAGGGAAATCACGGAAAACCTAAATCAGGATGGCAGGACGCGGGATTGAACCGTCGTCCTCCCGAATGCGAGTCCAGCGTCAACAGAGGCAGGCCTACAGTATAAACAGGGAATCCGAATCATTCTTTATAAGCTTTACATGTTACTTCAAGCTGCACTATGAGCTTATAAAGCTGGCATATACTAATATCTTCTAAAAATATTTGAGGAAAATGGTAGTCTTATGTAGAACTACAGTTCTTGAAACTGAAGAAATTTGAATAAGCTACTTACCATGCTGCAGCAAAAAGGCTGAAGAATACATAAATTAAAATAAATAAATAAATAAATAAACAATAAAAAAATTGGAATCTTTTGGCAACTCCAGAGACCTTTGTCTAGTAAAAGATAATGGAAAAGACTCAGGGCAATAACATTTGAATGCTTATGGCAGCATACATCCAAAATCCTGATTCGAGGAAGACATGGCAACAAAGGATGAGAAGAAAATCTGTGCATAATGTTCTATACAATGCTGTTGGCCAAACCACTACACTCTGTGGAAAGTCACTGCATAAGAAATTCGTTAGCACATTTCTATTAAGATATTTCCACAATTTTGTGCCATATCAGATCTACATTAAAATAAAATTTGACTCATTTCATTGCCTATGACAATATCATTTACAAAATTTTAACAAATATCTATGCTCTGCAGGATAAAATTTCATGCATTGCATAGTGGAGACACGCAACACTTAAAACAGTGATCAACATTACATCGTTCTCCCAACCTTTATCTCATTTTGTAGAACTTACACCAACAAGAAGTGATTATAACTGTTTAATTCAGACTGCATTGTGCTACACTTTGTATTATTGATGCTGCCAACTACTGTTTCACGTATTTGTGGGAATTATTATGTATGTTAGCTACGTAACAAAATTTTAAGTTGAAGTTCAGCAAGAAAAAGAAAGTGCATAGCACGTTACAGTCTCGTACTTGAATTAAAACTGCATTTATCCATCTTCTGACTTTTTCATACAGCTATCTGTTTTTGAGATCTTTAGGAAGACTTTATGTATAATTCTCTCAATGGCATTATAATTTCAATCCTTCATTCTCTGTATTTTTAACTTCTTGAAGTGCCACTTGGACATACCTCCATGAGAAACTCAAGATATATTTAAACCATTACAAAAACCCATTAGTCTCTTAACATGTTTTGTAGTAAGTAAAACTGTCCTCACTCTGAAAGTTGGTTTGAACACCACAAGATGTTAGCAGAAAACTATTACATGATCACTGGAACTTTGTGGCCACTGAATATTATCTGCTCACAGGTGTGTGTGTGTGTGTGTGTGTGTGTGTGTGTGTGTGTGTGATTTACAGACAACTGTACAGATCCTGTGTAAAATCATCTTTATTGTCCTTGTCTACTAGCTGTGAAGTTTGCAGTAATTCTGAAAAAATGAAGCCTGTTATGTGTGAAACTGCAAATGAGAAACTCTTTTAGTAGCTATGCTATACATAATAAAGGAACATTGCCTCACAGAGCGATGCTGAATTAGGAATCTTTTTACATAAGAATGGAATTCACTAAAAACAAAATGCAATGTACGAACAAGGATGAACATGCACAAAAGAATAACAATTAAAAATGAAGATATAAAGACTGAATAATACATTAACATTTTCAAGGCAACAAATTTCAGAGGACAGAGTGCAACAGCCATACCTAAAAAGGCAGCCCAACATATATGACTTTAAGAGGAGTTATCATTTCTACTGCTACAACTACTGGATAATCGAGTATTAGAGTTAGATGCGACTGTGCAAAATTAAAATTGCTTCTATGCCACAGTAAAACTATCTTAAACAGCGTGAAATAGCAAAGAGAATATGTGGTAAGGTGAGGGACGGAATACCACTGCTAAAGATAGAGAAATGCAGGTACAAAGCTGACAGCAAACTGAGTTCAGTGAATATAAATGTAGCACACACTGATGACTATCCTGAAAGAGAGGAAAGAAGGTGATAAATAGATCAAATATGTGCAATGCTGCAAGCAACTGAACCCCTTAAAATATAAACTCTGTTTTGTGCCTAAACTAACAGAAGCTCACAAATCTCTTACATCAGACAAATATCCATGAATTATGTGTAAGTAACACACAATATCAGAAAAACATAATAAATGCATTGAATGTCAGATACACATTACAAGCTTTTTAATGCATAAAATACACAGATCATACAGTCAAACTTCTACTAACAAAGAACAAAAAGTAGTAGATTCATATTAAAAATTATTAATAAACCTTTGAATGTTGAATCAGAGTGGGGGGAGGGGGGGGGGGCATTGCTACCAAAGGACATTATCAAGTTTTTGTACTCCTACTGCTTTTTTCTTGGAGTAAGTTACATCACGGGTGTGTCGGTATTAACTATGGAACAATTTGTTAATTTTCTCTTCACTGTTCGGTTTAAAAAGTGGCACGATGGTGATGCAAAATTCAACAATGAACACTGCTTGTCTACACTTCAGAAGTGTTTCATGAATACCATATATTTTGTCTCAACACTGGGGGCTGGGGACCAGGACTAATAAAAATGAAATTAAAACTCAATGATATAAAAAGAAAAGAAATATACCGAAGTCAGTAACTTCAAATTTTTGCAAAGTAAAACTGATGAGAAGTTCCTGAGAACTCTGACAAAATGGCCAAGTATGATGGTGATATCAGAACACATGTGTTGCATATCATATGGTTTCATTTTAGTTAGAGTTCAAGTTCATTATGCCAATCTGGTGAAATTCTCAAGAGCCTCTTTCTCATATCAATTTTGACTGCATAGTAAAATTCCACTGGAAATTGCAAAGCATTACCAGTTTTTTTACCTTCCACTTTTTGAATGTTGCTTAGTAATAAATTCTGATTAGTAGATTCCATTTCATTAGAATCCTGTGGCAGATTTGTTGGTAGGTTATTTGGATCATCAATATCATAGTCAGAAAAGAACCAGTCAACCTGCAAAGTAAAATAGAGCACGACATCACAGTACAGATAGTGTATCATATCTCTCTCTCTCTCTCTCTCTCTCTCTCTCTCTCTCTCTCTCTCTCTCAATCAATCAACCAACCAATCAAGGCACCATGACACAAAAGCATCTAGGCTAAACATAATTAACAAAGCAATAAAAAGGAGAAAACAAGCACTGTAACAACTCTGTAGTTATATAAAGTAAATATAAAAGAACCTGCAAAAATGAATTACTGACAATGGCCACATCACTGGCTTTCCACTTAACCTTTAGTTTCACTTTTTGTCTCTCCTTTATATTTAACCATTTCTCATTTACTTCTTTGCCCACTACTTTAATACAATCAAAAAATCCTTCACAGTTCTCTTTTCTATCACTTCTAACTTCCTGGTTTTCTATTTTCTTATTTAATAACTGAATATTTGCTTTGCACCAAAATCATTATCTTATTTGATGAAAGAATGAAACTCAACTATCAAATCGGCAAGTGATAGGGCTGGAAAACATACAAAGGAAGGAAGTGATACCACGGTCATTTGATTATGTGAGGTGTGCTATTTGTGATGTGTGTGAATTCTAACAACAACTCTTCTATGAGCTTTCACTCATAACTTTCCCACAACAAATGTGATGACATGACTGCTACAATTTAAGTAACAGTAAGAGTAATACCTGCTGTATCAGTGACTCCACTATACGACATTGGTGTGACATGTCTGTTACCATAGTCACCATATTTTCATCTGCTGCTCGAACCAGTGTTGGGCCAAATACAATAGCCAAATTACGTGCTTCCATTTTGTTTGTCTCACTATGTGCAACCACTTTTTTTAAATGGTACATCAGGTACTTAAGCGTTTCGAAATGGTGCTCTGGAAGCTCATGCACCTGAAAGAACATTAGCAACATATTAGCATCCATTACCTTGTTTTACCAAGTATCATAAGAGCAGACGAGTGATGTATGTTGAAGTATAAATAGCTTTCTAATAATTAACAATGAATTTTTCTGCATATACCAAGGAAGTAATCAAAAGTAATAAATTTAAACACTGAAAAAAGAAAAGTCTGCACTAATTTGTACAAATGAACCATATTGTGGTAGACCCAATTTCTGTGACAGTACAATCCACGTTCTGTATACAACAATGGAAGTATCTCGTTCTTGTAGATGGTCATAACATACCCAGAATTAAATACAATCTGAATGATAAGCTAATATGATTAAATGTTGACCTTTTGAATTCAATGGGGCACAGAACTTTCATGTGAATTGCTTTTACCCATTTGACATTTAAACAGCTCCTCCATATTTCTCTACCACTGTCATCACAGCCACATACAAGGAAACTTCCTTGATCAAGCCTTTGAAAGATGTCAACATTGTTGAAATAAGGAAGTTGCTCAAAACTTGCTTTAATGAGAAAATACTTCATGGAAATGATAGCTCAACCCATTCAAACTAAAGTATAAAACAAGATAACATTTCATTTCACGATAAAAAAACATGGCATGTTTGAAAAATAATTTTTTAAGACACTTGTAATGTTTCATGTTGTTGCTTTGCCTTAAGAAATACAATATTATAAAATGTAGTTACCAGTTTCTTTATACGAGCAAAACGTTTGTTTGAATCTTCAATTTTATCAGCCTCTATGAAACTAGGATAAAGCTCATTTGTAAATAATGAGTCGGGTAGCCTCCGGAAGAACAGCTTCAACAGACTGGATATTACATTAACATCATTCCATCGTGGATCCTGAAAATGTGAACAGATGTTCAAATTAATACACAAAAGTTGTATAAATTAAAATGTAAGATATTAAAAACACACACACACGCACACACGCACGCACGCACGCACGCACGAATCTTAAGATAATTCTTTCAAAACAGTAACTGTACATTTAAAATGTCCCTCAAAGGAACCAATGGATCATTTGCACTGCACACAAGGGCAGCAGGATGCCAAAGGTGACCAGATTTGTACATAGTTTCAGGCTATCATGTATACATCAATGTATGTATTGGTAGCATAAAACACTCAGTGTCAGGGCTGGGTTTGTATGTGTGTGTTGATAGTGCAAATTTCAGGAGATGAAATATTCCTTGACAGATGTTGCTAAAATATATTCCTCTCACCCCTGCTGAGGATATTGCACATAGCAGCAAAACTTGAGAAGCTTGGATTTCTTGCTAAAACAGCTTCAAACTTATTCTCTAACCTATGAGTCAGTCAGCTTGCATTTGATGTTATCCACCATTACGAACAATTCCCACAAAGGCACCCAAATGATTCTAATACTTTAATGCTGCTGGATAGGAAGCCTAACCCACTATAGATGTACACCAGAGCACCACCGATTTTAGGTTCGGTGAAAGCATTTTGTGCCTCTCATACTGAAACTGAAGATTCTCTTAAAAAGGAATAAATCAGATATTTCACAGCTTGAAAATGTTCATGGAATCATAAGAACCAATAGCTTCAATCCCCGATCAGGCAGCAACTCTATATAGAGAAATACACAATCTGGGGCTTCAAGAAACCCTTTCTTGGGGAGTAAAACTCTTTTAGTTACTTCAAGGTAGCTAGCACCCAGTTCAGTGATACATTGAAGTCAATGGGCAAGGGAGCCCAAGTGGATTAAATGAGGATAACATATGTTTAGGCAGCTGCCACCTTTAGCATGTAGGCTGCAGTATTCAAATAGATAACAAGAACTTATTCTTCAATTATCCCATGCCACAGCACTTTAAGACTGCCATTCACAAAAGGAGCACTATTGATTTGTTTGTGCATTCCGACACTTTACAGGAAATAAATAATAGCTTTGAGGGTTCTTATCCACGGAGTTTGCCATCAATGATACTGCCAACAAAATGTCCACATATGTCCTCTGTTTCAGTGACAGCTATCCAAATGTGGCAGTTACCTTTTTAACACTGCGCACTTCAAAGCCTTCTGGTAATAAAAAAAAAAAATCCCTTTTCCTTACCATCGATCCATCAAGAATCTGATAACTGCAGTATTTTTGAAAAAAAAACATGTGATGTCTGTAATCTATGCAAGGACCATAGCAAAGCACATGGAAAAATTCATTTGTGGAGGCTGGAGTCTTCTGCAGCCACATCGATAACATTTGCTTCTTAGATAATTACATTGGTTTGTTTCCCATGTGTGAATCACTACATTTACATTGCTGACATTGAGACTTCATGAAGCATCCAATCTGCTTATTGCACACTCAACACGGAACAATCTTTCCATCAGTAGTGAAAGTGTCCTCCATGGTAACCCAATATCTTAATTTAGATGATAATTTTGAAGCAACAGGAGGCACTGTAAGCAGAAACAGTTCTGATGTCTTAAGAAATAATATTTGGCAAATATTTCTTAGTGAAGTCACTACCTGTTTCTGAATCAGAAGAAGTCTCTAGAGGTTGGAAAACTTCATGACACTTGTCTTTTGTTAGCCCCAGTGCTAATCTCAACATCACATAAAGACCTTTACTACACATAATAATAGCTACATCAATGCTAATCACTGTATTGTTATTGTATCTTCTTTGCGTTTGAGAACTGAAATCCTAAATCTTAGAAAATTCAGCAGAAGTACATTCTTCATACACAAACTCAAAAGGCAGTTAACCATTTTTTATTGCACTAGAATGTGATCGTTTGAGATAATTTACTTCCTACCTTCAACTTTTATGTAGATAAGACTCTGATATTTTCCTAAGGGAGCAACTGGCTGATAGTGTATGGAAATATGAGGGGTAACAAAGCAATAATATTTAATTTAAAGTAGTGTAAAGTCAAATATATAAAAACATGCAACTATTATAAATATATAAAAACATATCTATAGTGAAAACTGCAAAAACATGTAATGATTAAATGAAAAATATCAATGCTGGCAATATGATTCATGTATATTTCCACTTTTCACATGTGTAGAAGTGAAGGCAAAGAATTACATACAAATATGGAATCTATTCATGAAGCTCCCTGACTGACCAGTTGAACTCCAAATTACATGAAAGCAAAGCAAACCTCTGTTTTCTCATTCTGACTGACTGCCATGTCATCCTCTGCCATTGGTGTCATTGAATGCAGTACGGAGGGCACGGGTTGGGCACTCCACCCTCTTGGCATTGTCGGCTTTCTTGACCTTGGCACTGCTACTTCTCACTCAAGTAGCTGCGCAACTAGCATCACGAAGATGAGTGCACCCTGTTCCAGTTCTCTTACCAAGGAGAATTCCCTCACAGTACTGGGAAACCAGGGACATCTGCATAGCAGCCAGACATGCTGACCACTGAGCTATGGAGGTGGACAAATCAGATAAATGATGGCCTTGTAAATGAATACTTTCTTGGGCGAATTACAATTCCTTAGACTGCTGCAAATAAAACCCAATCTACAAAGTACCTATCCTATAAGTATATTTGTGTAGTTTTAACAACTTCAGCTGCTATGGAGATATTTAATCACTGTGGCTGTTTCCAAGGTTTAATTATCAATCATGTACCACATAATAATGGGTCTTTTCACCTATTTATGCACCATGTGTTAAGTTCAATGCAGTTGAGGGTCCACTGCCTGTCCTCATAGCAAGCTTCAGTATTCTACAGGTCACATTTTATTTCTCTACACCTTAAGTGGTATTGATACTTTCCTATACAGAGTGTATATGCAGACAAGGGGGGAGGGGGGGGAAGTCCCCTATTTTTCCCAGATTTCCTGGTTAAAAATACACTTTCTCCCAGATGAAAACACTTTTTCCGTGTTATTAAGTGACAGTATAGTTTCTCTCGGAACTGTAAAACTTATCAATTCTTTGAATGGTTATGTTTTTATACATGGGCATAGAATTTCCCGGCACTTTAAAAAACTAAACTCAGGGAAGAAAACTCCTTTTGGAAATATTTTTTATGTGAAGCAACATGTACGCTGCAAATTTTTCTATTAGAAAAGTATAAATTCGAATTCCACCAAACACCGCATGTTACTTTCTGAACCATTATAATTGAGATTGCAATGCGCTTTTGTAAGTCTGTCATAGCTCATGTCATGTGATCCTGCCAGCCAATGACAGCGGATATTCAGACCACAGGACATGTGATTTAGTCAACTAATAGCAACATCCTGTTAAGTAGTGTGGATACACAAACAGGAAAAGTTAATGTTTTAAATTAATATACATAGTGTTGCTACAAGAAATGCAAAGCTTTCTCATATAATATTGGTCTCTAAGGTTAATATGCTGCAAGAGAAGCTAAGCTTTCACAAATAATGTTGATATTTTTTGCATGTGCTACACTTTAAGATATATCACACAAATGTGCCAGTAAAATTTTTAGCAGCGTCCAGTGACTTGCCCTCAAAGTGTTCCACAAATAAATTAGCTACCGCAGAAGGGAGAGAGCTTCCTGTAACACTACTTCAATTTGCTCATAATAACAACATGAATGTCTGATCTTCTGGGCTCAAAATACTTCTAAATGGCTCGTCATCAAACGCTCTGTGATTTAAGAAATTCATCGTACATTCTCACACATAGTTCAACATGCGTAAAAGGAAATTTACTTTGAAAGTAATGCTTTTGAAACCACCATTCGCAATATTTTCCCGTGAGCTGTTAGAAATAGGTTCGTTTCAGTAGTTGTCAGAGAGCGCCACAGGTGCCAACGCGCTTTGGCAGCTGCTATGACACAGGAAGCCCATATGTTCATACATGTAAAACATTAAAAGAACTTACATTATGTCATAAATTAAAAAAGACATCAGAGGATACTCCAAGAGCATTGGAATTTTGTGAACCATACTAAAATGGTACATTTAAAGTGCATACTTAAAAAGCACATTCGTATGTCCAGATTCCCAATGAAGTAGGCCTTGACCCGATATTAAGCTTTTCAGTGCGGCTTTCAGGATGTAAATTTTTTTGGAGTACCAGTACTGTATTAAATCATTCTTGATTTTTATTATGGCATAATGCCATATGTGCTAGAAGATGAAAATATGCACTTGAAATGCAGTGAGCAGTTGAAATTAGCCAATAGTGTGGAACTAAACACTTTGAAACAAACACATTGACTGCCTCAGTGTAAAAGATTAATAAAAACCGAATTTCTTTAGCAAACTGACAAAAATAACTTCATTGTTCTACAACGTGATTAATGCATGGATGTCAGAAAAGTGGAAATAAAATAAAATCTGAAACTAATAACGTATATTAGCCTTCTGTAATTATGTGAATGTATTTTAATTCACTTGATAGCTCCCAGCCACAGAAACCCATTTTGTTTTCATTTGACGTGAGAGCAGTAAACGAAGAGGAAACAGCAAAATCACTAAACGTAAACACGGATTACGTGGGGACTACACACTTTCCCACTATAACTCAGACTGCTCTGCGCATCAGCCTTGGATCTACGATATTTCCGAACCAGGGCAATATGAAGAGAGTGTGACCCCTGCCCCCTCCCTCGAGCGTTTGAGATATGACGTCAAAAATTAAAAAAATAATTTAATTTTAAAAAATATGTTCATTTTGCAGCACACATCTTTCTGAAGAGTCTGATACATAAAACATATATGTTTGGGGAAATGTAAGATATGTTATTAGGTCTTAAGTGTGCCAGAGTGCAGTACCACCCCTCTTCACACAACATTCTTCTATCGCACGTCACTGTATTTCGCTCCGTGGAATTGAAACGTGTATATTTTGTACTGGATGCCATCAAATTATATTCTGGACGGTGGAAATTAAAATGTCCTGTGGTGCCTCTCCCATTCCCAGTCGCCCTGTTTGACATACTGTCTCCCCTCCCCCCCCCCCCCAGCCTTTAAAAAAAAAAGGGGGGGCACCCTCGCTATTAATACTGGATGGGATTATTTGTAATCCGGAGAAGACGAACTGAAAATTTGCGCTCTTTATTACCCGTTAGCTAATAACTTTCTGTTTTGGGTGACATAAAATTAAATATAGGTTACATAAAACCAGTAAAGACAAAAGACAAGCCATACAGTACACATTTCTTCAATCCTTAGCTCCTAGCATTGTTTTCTCTCTAATCTTGCTACAACTTTACATGGTGTGCTTTCCTTTCTGCGACAGAATCTATTACCTCATCAAAGTTCGTCAAACATTTGCTACATGAAAAATCGAAATATCATTGTCTAATACTGTGTAAGCTGTTAATACAAATAATACCCAATACTAGTGTGGTTTCTCAATCCGATTACGTCTATTTTGTCACTGTCTGCTAGATAAAACAAAATAGGCCTTTCTAACACTGCAGAAATCGTAACACACATCAAATAAACGAGACTATTTTGGCTCAAATGGTCATTTTTATAACACAACAGAATATAATTCACAAAGACCAACATAAAATGCCTATTAGGCCTACTACAAGCAAAAAGTTTTATGTTAGAAAATAGTTTCACACTTCATTCATATGCTCCAGTTTCTCGAGCATGAGACCGAAAAGTAGTAGTATGAGATTTTTATATAAATTTGGAATCGTCATATTCTTTCCTAGTTCCCATTTCCTCTCCTTCCTCGTTCTAACAAACAATCTAGTCATGACTAATTCTGGAACTATTCCTGCCTTTGTCAAAACTTATTTGTCGGTTAACTTCACTAGCCCTGCTAGAATCACCAGTTTAGTTATCCCTGATTATTCTCCGGTTAGACGTTGTTATATTTGTACAAACTATTTTCCGCGCTATTTCCAGAATAGAACTTAAGTGGCTGCTAGACAGGGACTGTACAACTGGCCCTGACTAGTGTAGTGACCTGGCCAAAAATTTTGTGACAAAATTTCATTTTCCTGGATACACCGAGAAGATAATAAGTAATCTTTCTTAACCGTTATTCCTGTTAGTCGTTTATTTCCACTCTGGTAGTTTGAATCTATGGTTTTCCCTAGTAATTATAAAAATGCTGATCATTCGCTAACCCAAACAACAACATACTCAGACAGTGATTGGTGTCCACTCGTTTGGCTTTACTCCAATCAGCTTGTGCAGCCCGGTCCCCTTTTG
The DNA here is from genome assembly GCF_023898315.1 of Schistocerca nitens. NCBI lineage: Eukaryota > Metazoa > Arthropoda > Insecta > Orthoptera > Acrididae > Schistocerca > Schistocerca nitens. The sequence goes on from NC_064617.1 coordinate 302,616,040, forward strand.
CCTGCAGGCAAGTTTATTTCTAGATGCGACGAGGATTCCCCTGACAGAGACATCACGTACACTATGCATGCATTCAAAAATCAACTTTTTTTTTTTACCATGGGACCAAACAGCTGATGTCATCGGCCCCTAGGCTTACACACTACTTAATCTGACTTAAACTAACTAACATTAAGGACAACACATACACCCATGCCCAAGGGAGAATTGGGACCTCCGATGGGGGAGACACACAAACCGTGCCAAGTCACCTCAGACCTCATGGCTACCCCGCGCAGCTTATGATTCATTCAGAAATCAACTTACAGAGTGTGTTCAAAAACAAACCAGGATGCGCATCAAAATCATATGAGTAATCGATGGACCAATGTGCGCTGGATGCTAGGCGCAATGTGAAACAAGTTTTTTTTCTTGTCAAGAATATGGATTTGGTGGTCTCCCCCCCCCCCCCCCCCATTTCACTCACAGATCCGGGCCCTATGCACATGCGTGAATCTGGCAGCTTGGGAGCAGCAGTAAAATTTTTCCCGGTTGCATCTACCTGCTTGCTGCGACTGCTTACACAGCCAACAGCCACATTTCTGTAGCTAGAAATGGGAGAAGGTACTACTCATATGCCACTCAACTGCACATGCTCGTAACTGCTAAAATGAATCTAATGTGAACAGTTGTGACATCACGCTTACCAGAGGCAATTTGTTGTTATGGAGCATTGCATAGTCTTCCTAAAAGCCTTTGACACATTTTGCTGTTGGCAAACGCTTATGTGAGCACTGTGTTTTGTTGTTGTTGTTGTTGTTGTTGTTGTATATGGCACATTTCCTTTGCCATTCTCAACTACTACAGCCCTTTCATGCCCCTCAACTCTAATAATCATCATCTGCTTTCTGCACAGGTTGTAAATAGCCTTTCAAAAAATTTATTCCAGTCAGCACCATCAAAATCTTGCACTAAGCCTACAAATGCTATAAAGGTAGGCTTTCCTTTCCTTAACTTATTTTCTAAGAGAAGTCACCTCACATGTTCCTACATTTCTCCAGAATCCAAACTGATATTCCCTGAGATCAGCTTCTATCAGTTTTTCCATTCTTCTGTAAAGAATTTTGCAAGTATGAGCTTGGCGATTTGTACATAGTCCCCTTCTAAACTAATTGCATTTTGCTAGTGTAGTAGAAACTCCAATTAACAAAACTGCTTTTAGAGAAATCCTACTTTCAACAAACATTTACATTTACATCAGTCTCAGTAAATTACCATACAAACAATGTTATTCCTCCCCACTATAAAAAAAGTCCACTTTTAAGGAATAAACATAAAACATTCTGCAAATTTTCTGAGTGAGTTTCCTATTTCTTTCAGTTTCACACAGTCCTACTTTGTTTCCTGTGATACAGTAAACTGCAATCAATTCAGCTGGTTGGTACATACCCACATCATACTCAATAACTCTACTTCCTCTGCAGCAATATTGGCACATATGTTCAATGAATCGAAAAATCATTGTCTGCCCTGTCTAATGTCACTTAGGTCATGTCTTCCGACCTCACAGTCCGAGTCTATTGAGTGTGAAAAGTGTAGTTGTGTATGAACTGTCAACATTGAAATTTTGCAGAGTTATGGCTTGCAAACATAGGAAGCTTACGCTATAACAAAATCTGATGATCACCCACGATGTCAATGACAACTGTAACATAAAACTTTCCAACATGACAAAGAAATACGACTTAATGTCACATAGTGTACATGTGTGGTATACTCAAAAATGCGGAAAAGTTCTTAAATGCCGAAGCTAAGGATTCCTGTGGATACAAAATAAAGATCATTTATGTGTTACATTTAATGCTGTGAAATATATTCTCTTACAGCTATTTCGAGGAATGAAAAGGAGCAGCCTTCCTATAAACAAAATCACACTGCAAGAGAAGGCTCTTGAAATCGTCCTGTAGACTGGCTTTGAAAATTTCAGTGCACTCACCTGGTGTTTGGACCATTTTCAAAAATGTCATAATTTGACCTTTCTGAGTATAAGTGCAGAAAAAGAGTTTGTGATTGTAGAAAGTGTAAGCTACTCAAGAAGATTAGATTGCCACAATTTATACAGGGTTCGACCCAAAAGACATTTTCATTGTCAATGAAACTTGCGTCTTTTATACCTTCTTTCCTGCAAAATTATATTTTGTTATGGGAGATAAATGCCACGGAGATCATAGAATAAAGAAAGTATGACAATGCTATTGCGTGTAAAGAGTGATGGAATTGAAAAGTTGCTTCCATTAACAATTGGAAAATTTAAAGTTCTCAAAAACATAAAAACACCATTTGCACTAATGAATGCAGCATTAATGATAAGTGAAACCTTTGAGATTCTCAGTTGTTTAGATACCAAGATGTGTGCGGCAGGAAGGAAAATTGTACTTATTATTGGCAAATGCCTTGTACATCTCACAGAAATGTAATTTCTGAGGAATGTACATGTTGCGTTCCTTCCTCTAAGCTGCACTAGCCATCTGCAGCCGCTAGATCTGAGCATAATACACTCTCTTGATGCCAAATACAGAGTAGCAGTTGTGTAGAAATCTATTTCAAACCTTGGGAGGACAGAAGTGATGAGCCTCAGCATCTTACAGACTGTATACGTGTTTATCGCTGTTTGGAACTCTAACACAAGAGACTGTTAAATTGTTTCACAAAAGACTAGCTGTAGTACGTATGTTGCTGTTGAAGAAGACATTGCTCCAGAAGAATGACCACTGATATTTCTGAAAATGTGACATTCCAGGTCTTTGCTTGTTGTGGTGATGATATCCTGACTTTCGAACTAGAGATTGATGCAAGTGAAATGCTTGTGAGGGAACATTTAGGTAGGAGCTGGTGAAGACGGCAGTGATGATGATGATGATGATGATGATGATGATAAACGGGCCATTGCACCCAAGTTTTGCTGCTGCTGTGCAAACAATCACTTCAGATTGGATTGCACTATTGTTTCTACAGTTTCTTGCTGCATAATTTATTAGTAATTGTTGGTGATAACCCCATCCACCTTGCGCAATTACATTTCTTTGCACCTGGGAATTCTTTTTATCCTACATGTCAAGTTTTCGAAGTTTCCTAACTTTTCTTCTTCAAAATCATCATACAGTTTTCTCCAAAACTTTTGAATAGTTTCTGCTTGCACATTATCCAAGGTTGCTTACACAATAAATTACGAGTTTCATGTTTACTGCCTTCAGGGTATCATTTATGTTTTTGTTTTGCAACTCACTATCTTGTAGGATGGTTCTCTCAAAAATAGCCCATGGTAGTGCTGTTTAAACGTCACTATTACGGTTTGATCCAGTGATGGATTAGAATGGTAACATTTGGGGAAAGGAAATGCACAACAATAACACCACTGTTTAACTCACAATGATGTTCGGTGCACTGTCAATAAGATGGCTTTTTTAGGTAGACCTTTTTCAGTTACAAACTCATCAATTTTCAGTACAAACTGTCCCCTCCATCATTTGGCTCCATCAAATACTGGTAGCTCATTTTGGCAATGTCCTTCAAGGCTCGAGGCTTTTTGAGTTCCGGAAAGATACTGGGGAGCAGTCTGTGTGTGCCATGAGCATTTTATGCCAAAAGAACAGTTACTTGTTCTTTTTTCATTTTGTGCTCTGGGAAGACATTTCTTTCGAGGAAGCCAAAGATTTCGTAGGCAACATTTTGAAACTCACTCCAGTGCCATCGACACTGTAGGTCCTTAGTGTAGCCATGGATGTAATTTCCAAACTCTGTTTTGAAAACATCAACTGCATCTGGGTCTGCAGATAATTTTATACACATACATTATACACATACATTAAACACATTCAATTGCCAAATTCTGTGTCCATTTTTTAAATCTCTCTAACCTTCCAGAGGCTGAAGAACAATCTTTTCCTTTTTCACCCAAGTGCTCAGCTAACAATTTAGCTTTTACTTGCAGTAGTGGGCCAGTGAAAGGCATGCATGTTTCTAGTTGTTGAATGAAATAACGACAAAGCACTTGACTTACATTTTCACTGTCTTATGTTTTCAGTGTTTTTCTATGAGTGTTTGTGACAGCTTGCTCTAACAATATAGATTTTGACTTCACACATACTGAAACTATGGAAACAAACTCCAGAATTAACTTCAACAGTTTTCTATAAACTTTCTTTTTTTCAACTACACTGATAGTATTTGATTTACCAACTACAGTAATTACAACATGATTTCGCTTAGTTGCCATAGCACAAAAATGCACATGCAATGGAAGGAACCAACCACGTAAGTATACTATTGTTGGCAGGGAAGCTTTGTTTAGACTGGTGAGTTCATGTGTTGGGAACCAACTGAAGGTCAGGCATTCACCTGTCACTGCTAACTACCCCCCCCCCAAACCCCCCCCCCTTTGTTTTGCAAGTTTCAGATAACCAGGATTTCGGCAAATCTGAGTTTCCTTATGCAGTGTTTTACTGTAATAGTAATGTCTGATTGCATAGATTATTTAAAATCATTAAAAAACTGTCTCATGATAATTTTATTGCATACTGAGAAGAGAGGAAGACTGGTACACTTCACTTCAGAAGAACTATCACTGCTGCTATATATAAAATATCCGAGTGAGAACATGACCTAGAACACCCAACAACAGCTAGTAACAATAAAGAGCCACAGTTCACCATTACATTTTATGTACTGTGATGAGATACACAGTATACATGATACTCATGAAAGAATATGCTTCTGTACCTGCATGTTTTCCCAATCAAATCCTTTGTTCAGGCTTTCTGTGAGTGATGAAACAGCTGCAGTATTTCCAGGAACACGGTAGATACCAATAATATCCAAGCCTCTTGTGTCAACTATACTAGTACACATTTCCACCAACAATGGAACATATTCAGAGAATTTGGACTGTAAAGCAGAAAAAAGTATTATAATGATGTTGCGTTTCCATGTACTTACGGATTTCAAATTCAGGTTTATACTTATCACCACTATCTTAAGTGTCAAAAACTTTATTGGAACCTTTATTGGGACCTCATTATCGTACCTATGCCACTTGTGGCATTATCTTCACTAAGCTTTTGGCTGACTTATGTCTTGTAAATTTATTCTTGGCATGATTTAACAAAACTGTATGTGTCAAAATAAAAAGTTAAAAACTATCTCAGTCCCACAATTAGATGTCTTTAACAAGTTTACTTTCAACTCTGTAGCATCACTAAAGTCTAAACTTACTGGAGGACACTCCTCAAGAGGGATACCAATGGTTGCACCTTCTGGGTGAGGAGCTGTTGGTGAGTTTGGTGAACCACCACCTTGCTGTATCCGTTTGAACTGCTGATAAACACGGCCTTTCCATGTTTTTGACTTTGGTGAAGGCAGTTGATCTAAATTCAGAACAAGATATTGTAAACATAATTACAATATTTAGGTAAAAAAGAAAAAGAAAATTTATATCTTCTAGAATAATGTCAGAAATGGTTTAGAATCACACTCAACAAAATATAATATGCTACAACAAATCAATACAAATGCACTGGAATTTGAATAACAATGTAAAAATACATTACTTATGAGCTACCTAAGTGACGGCCTAAAGTAAATACATCACTCTACAGAATGCAGCAGTTTGTGTGTTCTATCTATCTCTGAACAGTGCTGGATATGACAGACATGATGAGACAGAAGTAAGATGGCAGCAGCAAATAAGAAACATATTTGGAAATTAAGAAGTCATAAAATGAGGAGGGTAACAGCAATCTTTTTTTTCCTTTTCATCTTATTTCTTCCTTTCTTTATTCTCAGTTTGGCACTGCCTGCTTGTCTTTTCATCAGTATAAGTCTATTGGGTTTTCCACCTGCACTTCTAGCCATAGTATCTCTTTCCTTTATTTCATATGTTTACTGCCCTTTTGGCATTTGTAACTGCTTTTATTTTCAAATCTTATGTGGCAGTAATTCTGTACTGATGATTCTTCAAGAATTTACAGTCATTTTTTTAATCTAATTATGTTTCTTAAATGAAAGAACTCCCAGTTATGAAAGCAAATGAGTCTTTGTAACTTTTGAACAAACTTTTCAGCCTGAAGCTATCTTTTCCGATTTTTATTTAACTGTACTTTCACATAGCTTTTTTGTTTTGTCTGCACCATGATAATTCTTAACAGAGATGGTAGAAAAAGGATAATAAATACCTGACTGGCTTGGTTTGCGAGTTTTATTCACAGGAGATTGGCCTGTAGGTGACCGGTTTCGGAATGACGTGAGCTTCCGGATACCTTTGTGAGCAGGTTGAGGTGACAGATGAGTGCTTCCAAAGGTTTGCTGTGTTTTTACAGCTTCCTCCTAAAAACAAGTTCAAAATTATTACATACCATTTTTACAGTGAACACAAATATCGGACAGTCACAAAGTAGTGATAAACAGACAGCCCACAATAGTGACTTTACACTATATGCAAAAACAGAATCAATCTCTCTCTTTTTTCCATTCTAACACTGACAACTGGAATATCAGGGGAAAATGTTTAAGATCACAAACAGGAATTTAACAACACATGACAAACATGAACACACAGAGCTACACATTGGAATTGTCATAGTTGCTGTCAACCAGCTTTCACTACAACCTTATAATAAAATTATCCCATTTATTTACAAACTGACCAGCAACAACCTAACAGAATGATGGTGATGATAACTAGAGCACTGTAATTGAAGTATATCAATAACCACACACACAATTCCATATGTAGAACAAAAATTTTTATCAAACTGTGTGAAGTACACTAACTCCTGCAACTTGTATACACTGCTGAACCTTGTAATAATAATTATTACAATCAATTTTAGACAAACTAACCTGCCTTATAACTGTTACATCATCTATACTCTTGTTATACTTCACACAAAGGCACACATTTTGTTTCATTGGTGCCTTGAATTATAATAAAGTAACTGGTGAAATTTATTTTCTTGCACTGACTTATCAGGCTCCAAAGGAAAAAGCATAAAACATAAGCAAACAGAAAATAATCTTGACATGCTTGAAACTTATAAGTATCTTTTCACACTTATTATGTAAGTACTAGATGCAAGAAACACAATATTGCTAATGTTATCAAAACACATCTTGACATTCAAGCACTGAACTGATAAGATTCCTGTCTTATCTACAGAGCTGATCTGTTCTGGACATACTAGCACACCCAGTATATCAACAAACTACATAGGAATAATGAAGATCACAAAGAAATTAAAATCTAACAGGTTGGCATGCACACAGTATACCATAGATCATTATGTATTTACAGAGAATCACCATAATACACAGGTCAGAAGGACAATGTATTCAAGTTGCTCTGTAGTATTGTTTTTCAAGAAGTATGCATCTTTGAGATTTGTTTTTCCTTAAATAGAGGACATGAGGAACCATTTAGAACCAGATTTGTGAAGTAACCATAAGATGAAAAAGTAGGGGTTAAGTTATCCACTTATTCATGGAGGGAGTCTGCACCTGAATAAATCAGTTTCCCACAACTGAAAATCTGTAGCAAAGGGAGTATTTCCTACAGAAGTAACGGCAACTGTCTAACTGTAATTACTGTTTGTTGTTGGCATAGTATGGAGTTGGGTGCCAGTGGTATCAAGGGAGTTTGTATCACTTTCTAAAATGAAAATAATCTGAATTAATTTTTATAAATAAAAGTGAGCTGGTACACAAATCTCATCTTACTGGACTTGGGAAGCATGGAAAAACAAATGCACTAGACACGCTACAATGGCTGCATCGCTGTTAAAACGTTCTTTACCAGTGTGTTCAACCAACTGTTGCTGTGCACCTTCTCATGGCAGGATAGCAATAAAGTTTTAATTACAGTCTCAATAATAATAATAATAATAATAATAATAATAATAATAATAGACACTCATGGCATATTTCTGTTTCACTATATTGTACTCTCTTGCCACCATGACAGCTTCACACAGCCTGTGACACTTTTTAACTCCTATCTAGATCACATTCATCCTCCTTTTCCTATTTGTTTATTTTTCCAACTGTGCCGTTTACTTAGCATTTGTCTGAGCAGCCATATATCCTGTTTCATTTTTTTCTGTGTAGATGGGAACTGCTTCTCCTGCATGCACCAATATCTTCCACATTGTTTCTATCCATCCCCACTTTTTAATAATGCCACGAAGCATCCTGACTACTAACACAAGTCAGGCAGGAGGCTGCTGTGTGTGTGTGTGTGTGTGTGTGTGTGTGTGTATGTGTGTGTGTGTGTGTGTGTGTGTGTAACTTTTGTCCAGAAGATCAGTTTTTTTTTTAATCAGCATTTCCTTTCCTACTTGCTTGTCCACTGCTCATCATCTCGATTTTTCTTTGGTAAGCCAAGGTATATCCTCATACAGATATTCATAGTCCATTCTGGATGATCCATCAATTAATATCTGGATTTTTGTTGGATTCTGTGTGGGATACGATTTCAAAACAATCTAACAAGGTGAGCATTCTTACTCTCATTACATGATAAGGAAGGTTAAAATTTTATGCAAAGAATAAGTTTCTGAGTTTGTAACAATTCATGCTGATCCTCATACAGTTTACCTAATTCACATTGCATGTTTGTATCATGGTAACAACATCCTGCCACATCCTTTTACAGTCATCCAGTACCAAGACAATTAACTAAAAATATTGTACACATGTGATGATAAATACAGACCTCATCTGCAGTGACAATGTGAGGATGTGGTGTTGAAACTCTCTCCTGGAGTGCATGCAGCCATGCATTCATGGTGACTTCATCCTCTGCTTGCAGCAGAAGCTCACTGCCTGTAGGTACTGTCAAGCGTATAACATTCTTGCGTTTGGTGTAACCTGTGATAGCTGCCACCTCCACTGTGACTCCATGCAGTGGTTGCACACGTGCTTCTTCATCTGAACAAGTTGCTGCCTATGAATACAAAATAAATAAATAAAATTTATTAATTGAAAATTGAAATAAATATAAAACACTCAAAGGCACAAATAAGCCTTATAACACTGATAACAGCCTTTAGTATAGAATATAGTACAGTCCCATGCTAGTCCTCAATTTATCCCATTAGTTTGATGAAAACAACCAAAAAACTTAAAATATTTCATAAAACTAACAATATTTTGTGAAACTAAGAACCATGTGAAACACCTTTTTCATCATGATTATTTAAGGCACCTGGTATCAGTCTACAAAGTTCGAACTTTAAGGTAAATGCCACTGCAGCACACTGTTGCAAGAGCAAAATGTATTGAATGAATTACAATCAAGACTTTGTGCATTTCTCATTATAGTAACACCCATGGATGAAAGAGTAAGGCAAATTAAGAATTGAATGCCAGGCCTTGAGGCACACTTGAAAAGCTAAGTCAAAGCAGTTCCACCAGAAGCAAGTTTATGGGTTTGAGTCATAGTCCAGGGTTGGTGTTTAATCTGCAAGGAAGTCTTACAGTAACATACACTACTTTTCAGAATCAAGACATTCCTTTTTGATTCTGAACATATGCATTTACAATCATTATTACTCCTCGTACCTGCTACATCATTCTTGAGCCTGACTTGACATATAAAAGTTTTCTTCCTCACTACTGCTCCCAAATGTTCCCTTTATATCATGCTTTACACTGCAAGAGTAGAATCTTCATATCCTAAAGCTCTTAGCTGTTACGCAAGTCTTTTTCCCTGGCTGTGTCATCATACACATCAGATCTTCCTATTATCATTAAAGTTTCTTTACATGCTTTAAACTATTACACATTCATCTTAAACTTTTTATTTTTGTTTTCTTGTAGCTTATTTTAGCTTAACACAATTAATAAACATTGTGAATAATGAGAAGAAAGCAAATATGTCACACTAAATTTTTCTCTAAAACAGTGACATTGAAGTCTAATAGTACATACCCTGTACAATATAAGGCCAGTGTTCTCAAGGACAACCCACAGCTGGCGCCACGATCGATCAGATGAACGCTGAAATTAGGAAACAGTTATATACCATAGAATTTTTAGAAGTATGTGAGGATATATAGTATATATAACTTGTAAAAATAATGGAAAATGCTAATGGAATGGAATGTAAAGTTTAAGGGATAAAGTTAACAACACACCGAATAGTACAAGTGTTGAGTCACTGGGGGCAAAAAAGAGAGAGAGAGAGAGAGAGAGAGAGAGAGAGAGAGAGAGAGAGAGAGAGAGAGAGAGAGAGAGAGAGAGAGAGAGAAGAAGAAGACCAAAAACTTAGCTACTCTTTGGATGAATCCTTTTCTGAGGCAGAGTATATACACACCACCTCTACCATTTGATGAGCTGTTACCTTTACTCTTTAAACTAATATTCCCTATGTAACAATGAACTATAAATCACATGTACAGTGATTTGCTATCTGTGCCAGCTTCCACGCGTTATTTTAACAATTTCTGACTAGTAAGCGCAGTTTATAATGTAGTATCAAGATAAACAGGCAGAACATAAGTTTCTAATGGCTGAAAGAAAAAAAATAGAGAAAGTAAATTTTACAAGTAATTTAAATATTGCCAAAAATATTTTGTAATAAACCAATTCAATATGAGACCTTCTGTACTCATTCTAGAGAAAGAACCTATACAAATGCATAATTACATTCAGACTCATAAGTGTGGCACCTGGAGTATAAATGATCAGTTTCTTTCCTGTGAGGTTTGGTAGGAAGAAGCAGAAAAATAATTTGAACCTGGAGTCTACTAAGTTAACATTGAATGGTAGAGAGAAAAAAGCAAATTGTGTTGGATTAATATACTTAAGAAAAACCTGGTTAAAAACATTAAGAGAGAGATACCATGGATTGAAAGGTGCTAAGCATCCATGTGCATATCTGAATGCTCTACACTTCAAAACAAAAAAAGTATACCTGGAAAAATGACAGATTTCAATCCAGTGATGCCAGATGCCACCCGGGCGATAGTACATGTACTGATAATGGTTTCAGTGTCATCCACCAACAGATTGTGTAGTGGCATAGCTACCAGTCCATCATTTGGGTCTATCCTTTAATAGGGAATACTCACAGCCCAAAGTATCAGTGTGGTGCCAGCATGTGAAGCAAGCCAGCAATCATGCCATGGAGTGCACTCGTGCTTCCTACAACCAAACGAGCAAGTTTGGGTCAAATTGTAGTTTTCTGAGTGGCAGTATGGTCCTTTTCAGGTAATTGCCACACAATATGGGTGCAATGATGCTGGTATCAGTGGTTACGTGAACATTCTTACAGTGATGGTTCAAATGGTTCTGAGCACTATGGAACTTAGCATCTGAGGTCATCAGTCCCATAGAACTTAGAACTACTTAAACCTAACTAACATAAGGACATCACACACATCCATGCCCGAGTCAGGATTTGAACCTGCGACCGTAGCAGTCGTGCGGTTCCAGACTGAAGCACCTAGAACCGCTTGGCCACAGCGGCCAGCATTCTTACAATGAAGACAACGTTCTGAACTTCCACGCAGCACAGACACCCACCAGCACTGTTGTACTCTAAGGGCGTCATTGGCATATTGTGCAGCTACCCCAGAATAGATAAGATGGCTTGCGAGCCAAGACACGCGAGCGGTGAGCAGTAAGACCAGTGGGACTACCTTTCTGACACTGTCTAAATTATTCACCACAACCTTTTGTATTCTGTTCATCAAGTAAGATTCAAACCAGCTGTGTGTAAAGCCTTCTGTTCCACAAAACTTGCATTTTTCTAAGAGTGTATCATGATCTACACCATTAAAGGCCTTGGAAAGAGCACAAAAAATACCACCTGCAGATTTATTATCATTTAAAGCTTGTTCTATCTGCTGAGTGAATGTATAAATAGCTTTCTCAGTTGAGCAACCTTTCTGGAATCTAAACTGTGATGTGCTAAGTAAATTTTTTCAACTTACATATTTGCGACTACTCTTGAATACTTCACAATAAAAGGATGACAGCCAAGAACAGTTGCAGGATAAAATTTTTTTATTAAAATTCTTGACCAAGGTTTCGGTACATATAAATATACCTTCATCAGAAGTAAAACTTCTAAAATTACATCATGCAATGGAGAATAATAAAACAATTATGCCAAAGGCGTCGTCAGTAATTAAGATATCATCTCCATTTGTATAACATGAGTAATGGGCACAGGGTCAAAGCACCAGGCTTTGACGCTGTGCCCATTACTCATGTTATACAAATGGAGATGATATCTTAATTACTGACGACGCCTTTGGCATAATTGTTTTATTATTCTGCATTGCATGATGTAATTTTAGAAGTTTTATTTCTGATGAAGGTATATTTATATGTACCGAAACCTTGGTCAAGAATTTTAATAAAAAAATTTTATCCTGCAACTGTTCTTGGCTGTCATCCTTTTATTGTGAAGAATTTTAACAGTTGCTGCTGCAGCCATGTTTAAAATCTTGAAACTCTTGAATACGTTACTTTTTCAAATATTTCAGAAAAAGATGCTGGTAAGGAATCTGGACAATAATTGTTTAGTCTGTCTTGTCACTTTCTTGGGAAGTGGTTTGATAATTGTATATTTAAACCTGTCTAGAAAAATTCCCTGTGCCAGTGATGCATTGTATATATCACTAAGGACATTACTAATTATGTTGGGACAGATTTTCAGAGTTCTGTTTGAAATTCCATCAACCCTGCAAGAACTTTTGTTTTTTTAGAATTTTTGTAACTGTATTTATTTCAGTGAAGGATGTTCCTTCCTAGTTGCTTAAAGTTTTATGGAGTGAAATTCCTAATATATTCTCTTGCTTCTTCGCGTGAACCATTTAATCCTATATTTGCTGTTATGTTTAGAGACTGATTGTTAGAAGTCCTTGCAACTTGTGAATTATCAGTCATAACATTGTCATGAAGTTTAATTATTATGAAATCTTGTACACTGACTGGCTGTCATGTCTTATGTTTGACAATGCACCTTACAGTTTTAATCTTATTATCTGTATTATTTATTTCTGTCATTACACACATACTTCTGGATATTTTAATAAGTGTCCTTAAAATACTACAATATTTTTTGTAGTATGGAAGAAACGTCAGATCTTGACTTATTCAGCCCTTAAATTTCCCTCTTCCTCTTACAAGAGATTTTAATTCCATTAGGAAAACAACTCTCAGGTACTGACCAAATAATGACAGAGACAGTTGTCATTTGTGTGTAAACTGAATTTGTGTGAATGTATGTGTGTATGCTGGCTATTTTGGAAGGAGGCCTTCTGGCTGAAAGCTTACATGTTTGGCAGTTTTTTGTTGTGCTCATATATGACTCAACTTCTTCACTATGTTACACTGTATATTAGATAACATATTCCTTGGATGGGACTTGATACTGCCTTACAAATACCATGGTTACAGTAAAAATTATATATTTTTTTCTAAACCTGTGACAAGTTATTTGGAGTGGCTGCCTTGGGATGCTGTGAAATTATTAATGCACTTTTTCAAAATTCTGCTAGCTCAATTCCAATGCCTATTCTGTGCTACCAATTAATAGCATTGCAGTAAGAATAAGTTAAGTCACAAATATTCCAGTACAATGTCAGTAAATGACTTATTTTCATAACAAGTTAACTCAACTACATGAATGAAGCCAAAAATCTCCTTTTATGTTTACTTCACTAACAATTTCCTAGTTAAAATTAAGTTATGTGCCAATACATATATTACATAACTTTCATTAAATACTTTGTTTCTTCCTGCAATAGTGAAAGATTTACCTTTCCTTCAATGAGTGAAACCTTGCACTGAAGCCAACCTTCTCGTATCACCTGAGATTTGCCATCAGTTTCTTCATCTCCGATCTCCACTGGTGCATTTGATTCCCCATAACTGGTAAAGAGAGAAAATAGAGAAAATGTTGAAGTTTCCACTTACTTGTGACTAGTACAAAAGGGAGGTACACTAAACTACATTCTTTAGCATTACTACTACAGTCTTCAGTGCTATATGTATCCTAAAAAATACTTTAATAATGGAGTGTGACACTTCACTCTTTAAATGTATCATTATGAAAAGTTCTCGTATGTTTAAACTTTTGAAAAAATCATTCATTATTAAATTGATGTTAAATTGTTCTGAAGCAAAAATTAGTTACTCCCACAATTTCTATTCACAATAAATTCTATGCTGTGGAACCTTTCAAATGAATAATATAAATTTTTATTTGACTAATTCTTTCCACTTAAGAATTCCTCTATGGTATAGGAGTACTTATTACACAGAAAACTTTGAAACCACTTTGTAGCTGACCATTGCACTCCTTCCTGTGCCGAAGTTAGAGTACCTTGGGAGAAGAGCAGATAATTTTTCCTTTTAGAATTGTGTTAATGAATATACCAAGTACTCTCAAACTGCAGAGGATTATTGACAGTGAATAAATTCGAGGCTGTAGTTAACATTGCCAGTGGTTTAAATAGATGCCTCCACGAACTCTACATATCACTCCAATTAATTTCTTTTGTTTAATGAATAACTTTTTGCTCACATGAGGAGTCACCCCCAATATTATCCAGTAGTACATCAGTGAATGAAACTACGGAAAACACATTAAGTAACAGATTCCTCTGTCCCCAAAGTTGCCAATTATTCTTATGACAAAAATACCTGTACCTAAATGTTTTAGCAGGTCAGCTTTTCCATTTTAAGTTTCCATCAATACCCAACCCAAGGTCTCAGAATTTTCAACTTAGTTTTTCATTTTTTGTTAGTAAACTACAGTCGCAGTAAGTGAGGAATGTGACAGGTCGGACTTGAATGGCTGCTACATCACACACACTACTTTCATCCTCCCAATTGCTTCTAGTTTCCTGCATGTCTGAAGATGGGAACTTGCTCTCCAACATATCCCTGTAGCCTGACACAATCTCTCTCTCTCTCTCTCTCTCTCTCTCTCTCTCTCTCTCTCTCTCTCTCTCTCTGTGTGTGTGTGTGTGTGTGTGTGTGTGTGTGTGTGTGTGTGTGTGATACATCTTTCCTTCCCAAGAAACAAGGTATTAGTTCCAAAATCTAGTATTGGTGTTCTCACTTTTGTGTTCCCTTTAATGAGATGGGAATTCACTTCCTGAAGTTGAGTACTGACCAGCTGTTCTGTCTCAGCATAAAAAAAGTTTTTTTGCATATATGTAATGAGGCTTTTGAGGGCAAAATCTGTGGTACATAATGAGCTTACCAGTCTCATGAATAGTGTCATTTATGAATTATATTGTGAACACTCTAGTAAAGCACTGTACCTTTGCTGTACATAGTTTCCAACACTGCTCCCCCCCCCCCCCCCCCCCAAAAAAAAAATCTATAATAATTATTATTATTTACTATTATTATTCTTTCTTCTTTTATAAAACATCAGAGAAGATAGTCTTTCATTTCTACATAAAACAACAGAAGTTTCTTTCTTCAAAGAATTTGTCTTGAATTGTGTAGGATAGTAAGTGCACAATTTATAACCCACAAAAGAATAATGTGTCAGACATTCAGAACGCAAATGAAATTACTGTTACTGGAGCAACAGCCAATACAAAACATTCATTATAGAAGCCAAGTTCTGACTCATCCAGTGGAGAAGTCTATGTGGCAGTACCTATGCAGACATTCAAAGTCACAAGGCTATACAAATAAACCATGAAATGTCTAGGAACTAAAAGAATATGGTAATATTCAGATGACAAAGGTGTACAACAATTTACTGAGACATATGAATGACACATTAAATTACAAATACGTTTGTATTTTAAATTTATTCTTTCATAGATCTAATTAGCAATGTAGTCGTAATATACACTACATCACCGAATGAGAAATTTTAGTTTACATAGAGAGACTGAAGTATTCTATTTGCAGACTCATTCATAACCATGCTTCTCAGAGGAGATAAATGTTCATGACTATCAAACAGATATCCATTAAAATTTGCTTCTAACATTTAAAAAAGATAGCTCAGCGACTTCATGTTTCTCAAAGAAAAGCAAATAAACAAACAGGTCACTCTTGTAAATGACCAGGGTACATCAATTAAAGCACTGTGTAAATGTTGCTTTTTATAAATTGACACAAAATTTAATGTGCCATAAAATGTTATTGAATTCTGACAAATATACTGTTAGCAAGGATAAGCCCTTACGTTGAAGACTCCCTAGATGATGCCCAATGTGGATTTAGACCTAACAGATCGACTATTGACAATATATATGTCCTAAGGATGTTGGGTGAAAAGAAATATGAATTCAATCAAAATGTACATATGCTTTTCATTGATTTTAAAAAAGCTTTTGACAGTATCAACAGGGAATATTTATGGAAGTGCATGAGGCAGATTGGCATCCCTAACAAATTGATAAATTTAATAAAATCTTGCACTTTAAACTCAAAATACAAAATAAAAGTAGCCAGCAAACTTTCTGAAGACTTTGAGGTTAAAACTGGAGTCAAACAAGGGGATTCACTCTCACCAGTTCTTTTTAACATAGTAATCAATAGAATAATTCAAAAAGTAAAGCTACTACAAATTGGAGCACAACTGGAAAGCAAAATTAATATTGTAGCATACGCTGATGACATTGCATTATTATCTGACAGTGAGAATGATTTGAAGCTTCTTACAGCACAATTAATTAAAGCCACAAATGGCACAGGCCTCCAGCTGAATACAGACAAAACAATGTACTTTATCTTATCCCGCTATCCATCAAATAATAATGTACTGCAAATTAATAACACAGCTTTCACAAAGACAAATGAATTTAATTACCTTGGTACAATAGTAACCTCTGACAACTCCATAAAAATTGAAATAGAATCACGAATTCAGAAGGCTAACAAATGCTACTATAGTCTCTTGACAGTTTTCAAAAGCAAGTTAATTTCTAGGAACACCAAACTACAAGTATACAAATCATTGATTATACCAGTACTCACCTATGGATCTGAAACCTGGACTCTCACAAAAAAAGAGGAAAACAGATTAAGAGTATTTGAACGAAAAATTTTGAGAAAAATATTTGGACCCATAAGAGATAGGATCAGTGATGAATGGAGATTGCTAAATAACAATGAAATTTACAAATTATATAAAGACTCCGATATAGTGGCCAAAATTAAAGCCAAAAGACTGAAATGGATAGGGCATGTCATCAGAGCACCACCAAACAGGACCATCAAGAAAGTGACTGAAGAGATTCCCACCGGAAGACGACCTCTTGGACGCCCACGCATGAGATACTTGGACAATATTCAAGACGATCTCAGAAAACTAGGACATGACAGACAGTGGCAAATTACTTGTAAAGACAGAGCAAAGTGGTTCAACATTGTCCATTCTGCAGCAAAAAGCCTTCATGGATTGTAATGCTTAATAATAATAATAATAATAAAATGTTATTGTGCATGCGGTCAACAGTATACCTAACTATGTAGCTAACTAAATGTGGAGTGTTTCACGTTTTTTAAAAATGTAAGTATATTTCAGAACTGTGCAACACTAGATGTTACTTTGAATGCATTCGAAACAGGCATATTCATTTCTAATTCATATAACAAAAATTATCTTGCTGACACCAGGAATATTGTGAGATTTTCTGTATCTAGAATCATATAAATGGTAAATGACAAATCTGATATGCAATTTTCACATGAGACAGAATATCTGTAAGTTAATCTGCATTTGTAGGTAAAGAAAATTTAATTGTCGAGTGACTACAAATTGTTACATACAAGAAGTCACCACTATAAGTGATTTTAGTGCATGACTAAGACACAGAATATACTGCATTAACAAACACCTTCCAGGACTGAATTGTTATAGTATTCAAAATTAAAGTCAATATTTATTCCTCTTAATGTTTGGTAGTGTTCGTATTACATGTCTCATCATCATTTCACACAATGATTTCACTGTGTCACACATGATGCTGCTCCTACAAAGGCTATGAATTAAAAATCCACACCAAAATATAATCAGGTACCCCCCCCCCCTCCCCATCTCGTTCCCTGCCTCCCTTCCCTCCACTCTCTCTCTCTCTCTCTCTCTCTCTCTCTCTCTCTCTCTCTCTCACACACACACACACACACACACACACACACACACACACATTGGGAGAGTGCAACTGTGTGTGTGTGTGTGTGTGTGTGTGTGTGTGTGTGTGTGTGTGTGTGAGTAGCGTATTACTATGCCTTGACGCATATGAAATTGCACAAAATTTTAAGTAATACTGAAAACTTTGTGCAAGCTTAAAAATAAAATTACTTTTTTCAAATACAAAGTTTATAGTTATAACACACAGTACTGAAGCTACAAAGAGCTATCTATGATGACAGTGTAGTTATAGATCCAATGATGGGTTTAAAAATAAATATTGAAACATGTATAGCGAATCTCAGTTGCATAACAGGCTAGTAGTCACATTCAATTAACATTATTATACTGTATACTTAAACTTCAATAAAACATTTGAAGGAAACAATGGCACTTACAATTCTCTACAAATCTCTGAAAACAATTGTTAGTAACATGCATCATAACCTGTATCCAATTTTTTTAACACAGAATCTGGGAGATGCTCTACCAATCACCATAACTCAATAGACCTTATAAAGTGTTCTCTTCAGAAAACAGCTTTTTCAAATTATCAAGTTTCTGTCACTAGCACAAAGTCATACACAATGCCACTGAGTAAATAGCATGGTAGAAGAGTGTTATGAAAGTTTCTTTGTTGTAGCTGCCAGTAAGTAGTAACCGCTATTAAAATTACAATCCACAAAATGCTGTGGTCAGCACAGTGGCAAAAAAAAGTCTTGCAAGAAACAGGTTTGGTTATATCTTCCTATTACTCACTCTACAAAAGCAAAGCTGAAAACTACTTCTGTTGCTATTAACACTTTGCCGTCTGCACGTCTCGTACAAATTGATTCGCTTGGCTCCAGCAGCGCTAATTCATATTATTTGCCTTGTTGCTGGCCGTTCTTGACATTATCGGAAGATTATAAATTGTTACATTTTACTAATCTCATCGTTAGTTTTCATAAGTTCTCAACCCTGTTCCCTTACATTCATGAAATTTCGAAGATATACATACATAAATAAATACAAAATTTGTTTGCTTCATTTTTTAATTGCATTGTCTTTGGTACTTAGTATTTCTCTTTCATACGATATGCAGCAAACAGTCTCCAAGATGTAACGCAACTCCACAAGACTTGCACATTAAGTTTGTTGTTCGGTTTTTTAAGATAAATAGCAGTTTCTTCGTTCTCACTTATTCGTTTCGGAAATAAGTATTAGTTGGTGCTGTTTTATGTGACCGGAAAGTCTGTCAACCGTATCATGACGAGATGTACGCGATGTACTGGCAACCTCCAAGTTTTGCTCAGAAGCAGGTACATGGTCTTTTATCAACGAATCGGACACTTTCAATAAAAAAATCATGAAACCGGAGACTCGTGTGGTCTGTATTGAAATACTGACATGTACAGAATGCATTAAATAATGCACAATTAAAGAGGTACATGCAAATCTCTTTTGACCATTTTATGGTTCTTTTGTATGTAGTGTAATAAGTCAAATATTGGTCTGCCTGATCCACATCTTTCATGTATTTGATGTAGTGTAATACATTTTCATGTTTTTTATTGTGTAGTTGGTTTTTCTACATTTTCTTTGAGTGTCAGTCAAAGTGGCATTATGAACTGCAGAGATCACTGGTATTGTTTTAGTTTTCGAAGCTCTCCATATCTGTGAGAGTACTTCACCTTTCCGCTTATGACAAGCTTTAACCACATTGACTAATTTTTCCAGAAATCCTCTATTTTGCCGTATTGTTCCACAAACTCGTATTTTCTGAGTAACTTCTCTGCAGGTTCTACACTGTTATAACAATTATCCATGTAGAGGTGATGCCTCTTTCCATAAGAACGTGTCAAAAGTTCCACGACCGTTATCGCTAAAGGGTGTCCAGCACCGGAATACATCTTGAATGTGTAAATGTATCCCGTACTCTAATCACACAGCATCTGAATGAGTATGCCATATTTCCTAATCTTCGGCGGATTGTAAACTTTAAAATTTAACCATCCATGCCACAGTATCAGTCCTTCATCAATTGAGAGGTTTTGACATAGATTGTAAGTTTCTTTAAACTTTTTGGAAAAATAATCAGCTACAAATTGCACTTTGAAAAGCGGGTTGGCGTTATCCAGTTTATTATTGTTGTTGGAAAAATGTAAAAATGATAATATTTGTCTGAATCAGTTGCGAGACATCGTTTTGCAAAATAGTGGTGTATCTGCCAAAGGATTCATTGACCAATAATCGTTGATCCCTGGGGATTTTTTTTTCCATAAGGATAGCAAGCCCAAACCATTTTCTAAATTTGGGTCCCGTACGTCGACAAATTTGGCCTTTTTTTATCCAGTTTCCTTCCATTGCAATTTTGACTGTAGTATTTGTTGGTTGCGTTGCTAATATATTCAAATAGGTCGTTCCCAATATATAATTCTACAATATCCTCAATGCTCTGTGTATCTCTGGGAAATATGTTTGGACCCACAGATTCTTCAAATTTATTATTGGTACCTGGTAAATCAAAGTCTGACCACTGTGCACTGTCTTCTTCATCTGATTCATCTGAATCAGTTGGCAACCGTAGCATTCGCCAAATTCTTCCAACAATTCTGCTTCACTTTCATTTTTTTTGATATCCATTGTCTTCTTCCCAATCCGCCAAGTCATCCGGAATGTCAGACAAGATGTCCACACATTCATTGTGAATAATCATATTGTATCTTTCATCTGTCATGATGAAAGGGAACAAATACTTATAAAAACAAAAAACTTGTTGATGTGTGTAACTTATGGTTACACAAACAAAACACCAACCAAATGCAAAAGATACTAAAGTGCTGTCGCTGGCCACTGCGCGATGCTCTGCTCATGACACCACTGTGATGTCACCAGCCACTGAGAAGTACTATGTATACGAGACCACTGTGGTGTCGCCGGATGTTGACCGCTATTTCACACAGGACACCGCTGTGGTGTCGCCAGACGGCATAGTGTTAACTATTAAATTCAACCATAAGAAATACAACACTCTTGCAGCATGTGAACAAAATATTCATAAATCATGCAATCTCAAGCAAAAGTTGCTAGATTAGTGGCTCTTCTATTGATCTGAAACCTATCCTCGTAAAAAAATGAATCTAATGTGAACAATACACAACACCATTGCAACTGTTCAAGCAAAACAGTGAGGAAAACCACACACACGTACAGAAACACAGTCTCACACTGCTCACCATTGGGAAGTGATAATAACAGGTGGCACTTCCTCAACAATTTTTACAAGTCGCTCAACATCAGGCACTAACTGTGCAGATTTCCAACCTTGCTGTCTTCTGTAAACAAGCAGGTCACTTTTTTTGTTCTCTACACATTATTCTGCATTTATCAACATTAACTTTTGCAATTCTGTATCTATGTGAGTATAGCTTATTCACAGAAATTCCCAAACAAAATGTGCATTAAGAAAGGCAAAACTGATTGAAGCTAAGCACACAGAAGCTTCTGTATGCCTACCAAGTAGCCTAGTACTGCTGTCCACTTAAAAGCTTCATAATGAGCTTGTGGAACAAATGTTTTGTGTTATACTGCAGACTTTACAGGGCAGCCACTCCGGGAATCTGAATCATTGAATGTCTTTCCTCTTAGGTGAACACTCCGTGCACATCAGGTGGGCAAATGTGACATCACATGCTTCATCAAAGATAGTGGAGCTGTATGTAGATTTTTGTGATCTTCAGTATGGTCAGAGAACTTGGAAGACATCATATTAGATTTAATCATTTTTAGCTGAAGCTCATATTTGGAGGATTTTATATTATAAGTTATGTCCTTTGTATGCCGTCTCAAAACACCGGCATTTGAATATCTCTTGAAAACACATCAGTAATGGTACAATTTGTTTTAATAAAACAAAAAAGGTCATACGCGTAGTTAAAGAATTTTTGCATTTCATTATTTGCATACAATAACTAGAGTTTTATGAAAGTATGCCTTTTCATGGTGATGGCAATTTTAAGGTTTATCTAATACATGTTGTTCTTGGTATGATTTGTTATAAAAAATGTCAGGTAAAATCTTCAGGAGATTTAATTAGAAGTTCACTCTGGAGAAATGGATAGAGGTGTGGAGTTACAAAGTCTAACTCAATAGGGTCATGTCCAGCTGTTACCAAGCATTTTCCCCCCACCTCCACATTTCTTGTCAATTCTGACACTTTCTTATTAACGTAACAGGAATATGTTCAGTAATAATGTTAGACATATATAAGAGTGCACTCTCCCTCTCTCTCAGGTTTGAGTTGTCACTGCTAATAATTAACAAATTAAGAATGACACAGGCAAATACAATTAAATATTCATACCAAGTTGATCAGTGGGTAAAATAAATACCACTCAGAATAAAAAGCACAAAAAAAGACTGGATTTGAAAAAGAATTGAAAGGTAACTTATCTCAGTTGCCAATAAAGTATAAAAGAAAATAGGAGATTTCTTTTCCAAACAAGAATGTCCTAAGTAAAAGTACATATTCAGGTGAAACATATTCTGACACCAATATAGAAATGTTCCTGCTGTTGTTTTTTTCTTGTTGTTTCAGTTACTGTCCAGTACAGAGGGAGACATTTTTCTCACAGTGAATTGTAATTTTTCACACAAAGCAGAACATACTTTGCACTACTAGCACATTTATTTACCACTGGGGAAGCTAATCAGTAAATGTTTCATATAAATATCAAGTATGAAATCAGCAGGATGTCATTTTCAAAGAATGAAAAGGCAGCACCAGTTTCCAAAATTGCAAAAAATGTATCACCTAAAAATACAATGAGCTGTTTCTTTAATTCACCTGCTAGAATTGCTACCCAACCCCTCTAATTACAGACAAATTCTTGAAATTAATTTTCAGAGTTTCTAAAAATAAACTTGTGTTGTTGAGACACCTTAATTAATCCTACTGAATACATAAGTTATTTGATTCAATGCTGGTTGGATTCAACTCGTTTTTTGATCGTAAATAAGCAAGAAGTCTTATTTTTAGGGTTCATGAGGATTAATAGAAAAAAATAGTTAGCACAACATTTTCAGAAGGTTCTGAACTGGTGTTTATGGTCTCAAGTGCTAAACTTCAGGCAATTTTGTTTTGCTCTATTCTTAATTACATGAAGGAGCTTTGTCCACCAGCAGCAACATGCTTCCTGTGATAACAGATCCTGCACTTCATAAATTCTGCAGTTCCAGTTCATGTTGCCAAGAACTCGTCAACATGCAGGATTTCCTATGTGTCTCCAAAACATGTCGTCAATCTTTTTCCACATTACTGTAATACAGACCTCTTAATGATGATGTTGCAGTACCATCTTTCTTCCATAATACCATCATCATTTAACATAGTCCATGATTATAATTCCACATTGTTGTGCACAGATAACTTCAGTATTATTCACCACAACTACTTGCCTTGTGACGCTAATTACTGCAAGTACTACCACTATACACCATTCACTATTACATGTGCTGCTTCACTTATCATGAGGGACAAAGACATTTTCACCAGCCCTTCCGAACAAGGCTATTAGCCTCTCACATTTTACATTTTTTTAAAATGTAGCATTAACACTGAACAAAATATAAAAAAAACCAATGAAATGTACTTCCTCTCCTTTGAAACTGTATATCCAAAATAAATGTAAAAATTACCTTCTCTGTTCCACAAATACTGGAGCTTCCGAGTCACTTAACTCCAGGTCACTATCAACATGCATCCTATCTCCCCATGTAGCCTTTAGGTAGGATACTCTTCTCGCATGCCGATCTTCTTCACCTATAATATAAGAATATGCTTATTCACCTACATATATAAATGTAAGAAAATCTCAAGTGTCACTTTTGAAGTTAATTAAGGAAATCACCAGGCTGCAATGATAAAGTAGCCCAATAGTGACACAAATAAGCACAGTATAAGTCTACCCACTCAAGTGTTTAGTGGAAACGAGTGGAAATTGTTATGGGGTACAGTCAAGGACCGGAACGCCAGTCGGAAACGAGAGAACAGAGAGGGCTGTGAATAAGATGTCAGCCAATTGCACGCTGACCAACCACACTCTATGACAACAATGCGACAGCTGCGGCTCCTGTACGAAGAGGACATAAGCGCCGTGCCGACTGGCTGTGACCCACTTCTACAGCATCGAGATAAGGCACTTCAAGACCGGTGACTTAGGAATTGTTTATACTGAAGAGATTTATTATTTGCAAGTCGCCATTTGCCTGTGATGCTTCTGTGTTATTGTCAAAGTTAAGTATTGTCATAGTTCATTTCATAATAAAAATCATTAATACGATTTGTTTGAACTGTTGTACAGCAATCTGAGGCAGCAGGTTTCCTAGACACGCCACGTTAAACAAATAGGCAGGATTCAACAAAAATTCCTTTGGTAAATCTTTCCAATACATTTTTCCCTATGCTACTTAATATTAAAACAAACACTGGCAGTAAAGTAGATGCAAATATCGGAAAGGGGCAGGAGAAAGAGAAGGGGGAGGGGGGGGGGGGGGGGGGGAGGCAGCAAAATGCTGCTACTTAATGCCTGTTAGCACATGAAAATTAACAGTATTCATTATGAAGAGGCCACTATTCATAAAGTCTTAGAAGACATAGACTCAGTTAGTGCAGTCATTTAGGTATTATGTGAGCCCTAGTAATAAGTATCAGTGACTTCTTATAACTGAGGGAGCAACAGCTAACCGCCTCCAGGACAGAATTTATTTTTTTAATTGATTTTTATCCTTTCCATTTACAACTTGTGTGAGTACAAAAACAAAATGGCAGTTTAATCATAGTTAATTTCTCATGCTACCTAGAAAATAGTTTTCAACAGCTACTCTTTTCTTATGTACAAGGTCTGTCAGAGAAGTATCCGTTACGAACATCTGTTGGATCTGAATGTAGTACATTTGCATGAGCCAACCTTGATCTTTCGTGCATATGTGTGAATCTTTTCCCCACATGCTGGCAATGTCAGTTGGGGGCAAGCAGGAGATGAGTGAGATAGCGTGTAGCACTTGAATGGATTTTTCATTGCAAGGGAAATGACAGAACAACTGGTGCAGTGCTACTGCATCAAATTTTGACAATCTGCGTGACAGCCATGAGGAAACCATTCGGAAGATTGAGATGGCTTTCGGTGATGAAGCTACGGGCATCACACAGATTAAGCAGCAATAAAACTGGTTTAAAGATAGCTGCACATCAGTGCAGAGTGAGCCACACTCTGGTTGGCTATCAATGTGTGCAAATAATCAGATCGTTGCCAAAGCAAACACTGTGGTGATGTGTGACTATCAAAAAAAGTTCCGAAGAGGTGGGCATCGGCACTTTTTCGGCAAATTCCATTGTGACTGAAGATTTGGCCATTAACAAGAACTGGCATATCAGTCGCAACAATGTTCCAGCACATTCATTCCTTGCATTTGATTCAGACTTTTGGGAGGGGCAAAAAAAAAAAAAAAAAAAAAAAAAAAAAAAAAAAAAAAAAAAAAAAAGAGAGAGAGAGAGAGAAAAGAAAAAATCCCAAGCTCCAACAGGCTCCTTACTCCTGGTTAGCCCCCTGCAACTTCTGGCTGTTCCCCAAAATCAAGATGCCACTGAAAGAAATGCAATTTCAGACAAGAGAGGACATTATGGCAGCAACAATAGGCAAGCTAAACAGCATTCCGTAAGAGGCTTTTTCAGCGTGCTTCCAACAGGGCAATTCCACTGGGAGAAGTGTATGGAGTCCCAACGGAACTATTTTGATGGTGACTGGGTGTCCAGCGCTCCAGGTAAGTCTGCCTCCCCCCCCCCCCCCCCCTGCCAAAGATCGGATACTTTTCTAACAAACCTCATATATCTTGGCTATGAAGATGATCACATGAGTCACTGATTCATTATATTCTGTGAGCCTTACTGTTACAATCTGAGGACACAAAAAGACACAGCATTAACCAGAAAGTTTAAGTTACTGAGTGTATTCTATGGTACAGATGTTCTTTCCTAATGAGGAAACCATTTTTCAAGATTACAATGGCATAATGCTTTGCCCGAATATGGATTGACAAACATATAGATCTTTTTTTTGATAATTTTATTTTTGTGATTTAGGACTAAAAACTATGGCGATGTTCATATCTCCCGCAATCCTTTTGTGAGCTGTTATCTTGGTGGCGAGTAAAAACTAAGCAATTTTTTCTGACTTCGCAAGTGGTTACAGTAGTGACCTAACAGTGATGTCACACAAAACCAGAGGTGGTAGGGCATTATGCCCAAAAGGTTTATAAAACCACTAAGTTGGTGGTAAGTATGCTTTCAAGGTCCACAAAGAACATACTAATTTTGTGGTAAGTATACTTCTCTATCATCTTGAATAACTACCTTAGTGGTAAGCATTCTTCCCAGAAACCTAAAAACATTTAAAACAATGTTAATTGGCAAGGTGAGCCATTTTTCATGGCTCTAAACAAACAAACTGCAATTGGTGCAATGACTACCACAAGATGGCAGAAGTGCACAAAAGTGATAGGACATATTCCCATAAACACAGTGAAGAAATACAGTACAAACCTCATAGCCTGCAAAAGGGTTAAACATAATGAAACACCTATGACACATCAGACAACAAAGTATTTAAGCAGAGTTCTACATTTTCAATAGCAATAACATGATAACTGGCACACAATTCCTCAGCAACAATGCAACAATTAAAGAGTTGTATGCATCCATTTTGTGTGACAATATTTGTAGAACACACACAAAATGTTCCTCCACTGTACTAATTATATCTGTTCTGATACTTTCACAATGCTAATAACTGGATGTAAATCAATTCTTCCTAGTACTTATTAAAATTAAAAAGTATTCATGAGTAAATTTCCACAAATACCTATTAGCTCTGTTGCTTTCTGCCTTCTGGTGACAACAGGTATGTGAGGGCTAGGCTGGCCTGTGTTACCTTCAAAATAAAGGAAAAAAACCATAAGATCCTAAGTTAAGCAGTTCAGCACATTATTGTTGAACACTTGACAGAGGATAAATTAGCACACATAATAAAAAGTATAAATATTTTTCGTTCAGCCTATAATGATAAAATGAGTCTTTTAGGTACAAGTTTGAATTATTTTGCTGACATGAATCACAATTTTTTTTCTGGCACATAATAAACATTTCCTGCTATAATCACTCTGAATCACATCTGCAACATCCATACCATTTAGTGGAAAAGATATTTCCAACCAGCTAGAATGGCAAGAGTGTATGGCACTGTTACCTGTTAACCTTAGAAAAATCCCAGTTTTTCTGCATTGTATCTTTGTCTGATCTTCCACTGATGTGAGCACAAAAGACAACCAATTTACAAGGTAGGGCAAAAATATGGACATACCACAAGAAATGCATGCTTGAAGTTAATTACAGATGCTTGCCAAGCTTGCAGGGAGCATTTTGTGTTTGATCACAAATGGAAGCTGTGCAATGTTCTCAATATGTTGCATCATTTGTGGTCAGACAGTGTTCTGTGTAGAATTATGTCTCAAGCTAAGTGAATTCGAACATGGGCAAATTGTTGGTGCTCACTTCCATAATGACGACAGCCAAAGTGTCTGGCATTTCAAGAGGCACCATATTGAAGACTTCTGAAGATTTCCACCACATACAAGGAAAGCAGACAATTATCATCCACTAAATCACAAAAGGGATGAAAGTGTATGTTGAGTCCTCATGACAAATGATCATGAAGAGGATTGTGACGAAAAATAAGGGAACAACAGCTGCAAAAGTTATTGCAGAACTGAATGTTGCACTCAGAAACACTATCAGCACCAAAATAATGCCCATAAGCTGGGAAAAGCCAAAAAACTTTGACTATGGAGCAATGGAAGAAAGCCATCACATCAGATGAGTCTCATTTTATATTGTTTCCAACTTCTGGCACAATTTACATCTGGGATATGTCATACCAAGCCTACAACACAGACTGCTTGCTGCCATATCTTGGTATTCCATGGGCCCTAATGTTATTACACTGCAAAATCACATCAATGCCAAGGATTATGCGACGATTTTGGCTGATCAGGTCCATCCTATGGTACATCTGTTCCCCAATCGTGATGCTGTGTTCCAAGATGACAGGGCACTTGTTCAAACACTCGCTTCATCCAGGACTGGTTCTGTGACCAGGAGAATTAATTGCCACATCTCTCCTGGCCACCAAAGTCACTAGATCCCAAATGATGGAGCTTTTGCTGCCTACTTTGGAGAGAAGGGTGTGTGATAGCTATCTGTCTCCATATCATTACCTAAACTTTCCATTACTTTGCAGTGAGTACAGAATAAACTACACAGGACCTGTATTTATCCATTCTGAGATGACTAGGAAGCTGTTTTGAATGTCAACATTTTTCTACTATGTATTAGGCATGGCACTATGTTGGGTTTTTTGTGTTTCCACATTTTTGCTCACCCATGTATCTCATTAGATGACATCTGTGTCAACTAAACACAAACAGCAGATTTACAATTTCTGTTTTTCTACCAATTTAACAATTAAATTTTAATCACAACAATCTGGTTGTGATTCTATCCACATTTAGCGAACAGCATTATTCCCCACATACAATCCTCTCAAACCAGGGCTACTAGAAATACTGTATTAAATTTAATAAACTGAAAAAAGGCTTACATTACTTAAGCACCATCAAAGGATTCATCTATAAAAACACTCCCAACCAAATCCAACCATACTGCATTGACCTAACTATTTAACCAGAAATCGTATAAAACAGGCCTTGGTACAATCTGCTTACTTATCCAAGCCACTAATTTTAAAAGGTCAATATACCTGTCACAAAGCTAGAATTATGTAGTCTTATGTAGTTATTCTTCAAGCATTTAAATACCTGATAAATTTTACAAATGAATAATTATATGTGGGGGTGCAGGCTTTTTAGGTTAATTTCACTGATGAAATCTTCTCAGGTTATCAGCCAAGTTGTGGCTTCATGTTGTTACAACATTTCAATGAGTTTCCAGTGCTTCAAAACATTGCAAGAACATGATGCCATGGTTCAGATGATAACCCAAGAAGATTTTATCACTTACTTATATGTTGTACATTTTGGTAAGTCAATATTTTCTACTACAAATTATGAGACCAGTGGAAAATTTTGGGGAAAACACTGTCCTGTGGCAGGGTTTATATAACTTACTTTAAAATGGCAATGGCAACTCAGGATTACCAACCCTTAAAAGAGAATCATGTTATAAAGGAAAACATAAGTCTGTGCATGCATGTTCTCTCTCTCTCTCTCTCTCTCTCTCTCTCTCTCTCTCTCTCTCTCCTCCCCTCCCCCCACTTTCACTCATTCATATAACCACAAAAAATAATACTCTTTCATCTCTGGAGGTCATACAGTGACACACACAGAAAACTGTCTGAACTTAATTCTTGGCTACCAATCCATAATCCACTTTCATTGTTAGACTGCTAAACATATAAGCCACAGCAAGCCCATGCATGCAACCAGCACTTTTACAGTAACTTAATAAAAAATACTGCATGCACTTCCTGACTAATGCACAGCACTGAATGACTTTCATGCAATACTAATTGAGTACTTCACAACTATTACACTATGGCAATGTCAGGAAGTTTCGCTTCCCAAGATTTCTAGACAAAATTTTGGTAAGAGCACATTTGTAAATATGCTACAGCACATGACTGGATTGAGTGGCTGTACCACATATGACAGGCACTAAGACAAGACAAGGACGTGAAATAGAATTATTTCCTACTGTTGGGAGTACACCTCCATCATGAATCATATTTAACATACATCACGAAATTCTTTCTGCAAGCAAATTAAGTTTCGTACACAGTACTCAAATTAAAATTTTGTCAGTGCAACAGTACGTAACATTTTTAAAACTGTATTATAAACCATATTAAAGACTTTGTTCTGCATTGTATTCAGATCTACCCCAAACTTTTTTTTCTTTAATCTATTAGACTGCTTTACCTTAACAAGTGCATGTGCCATACACCACATTCGAACAGAAATGAGGTAAATTATACCTCTAACTTTTCTTTTTCTGTCAGTACTAAAGGCTCCGTCTTCATTTAAACAATTAGTTTTGAAAATTTTGTGCAAGCCTACCAGATGACCAACATAAATTAGGTTCTGGCCATTGCTCAGTGTTAGTAAGGCAACTTAATACTCGGAATGCATGCATCTGTACAAACTGTAACAACAGCTACAAGCCCCAACCTTTGACTGCATCTCCCTCAGCTGCCGGAGCACCTGGACCCATTTCTGCAGGACGTGCAGGATTGGGTATATCTAACTGAGTAGGTCGAGGAGGGGATATTTGAGAACACACAGAAGAGACTACAGGATGTCCTCCCTCCTCCTCGGTCACAGACTGTGGTGTCTGGTGTGTTATGAGCCTGTTGGGTCGTTCTGGTAGCAAAATACACATAAGCACAAGCATAAAATAAACAAGGTTAACTAAAGAAAATAAATTAACACATGTACAAAGTGCTATCAAAAAAATTCTGAAACTGTGGGTGCAGTGAAGGCACTATCAATAACTGTGTGCTAAAGGCAAAGAACTCTACTGCAGCTATCTCAGTTATAGCCTTTCTTTTTCATTCATGCATTTTTATTGTTCTACATACACACTGTTCATACTTTTCGACGAGACTGTGAACATGTGATGTTACGTATCACAAATCATGCTGGAGAATTGAAAATGACTGGAGCGGTGTATCTGCTTAGCCGAGAATTCAATGAGAAAGGATGGATAAAAATATTTTGTTTAGTTTTGCGTGTACTGGAGCTTTCCTTGTACACTTACTCTGTTAAAAAACTGAAAATTAAATAAAACTGCTATGCTTTTGTGAGAGCTATGCTGAGAATGACATGTTGACACAATTACATGCAGAAATTCAACAAAAAATTACATACTTAAAGAATAGCATTGCAAAAGCACCAAAAGGTGCTGTTATGCATATTTATTTATGGACAACCGGCTTTGGTAAAGTGGCTATCTTCAAGTCAAAGGTATCATTAAATCAGGTTAAAGGAATGATCCTTGACATTAAATACACAATTATCAGTTGCAGCATCTGCCTTTTAATCTGATGTAACGATATTCATGATGAAAATCATTCCTTGACCCCAAAGCTAGTTCTCTCTCTCTCTCTCTCTCTCTCTCTCTCTCTCTCTCTCTCTCTCTCACACACACACACACACACACACACACACACACACACACACACACCAGCAGCTTTTGGTGGTTTTGCAATGCCTTTCATTAAGCACATTGAAGCAGTGCAGCACTGTTTACAAAGAACAAAGAATTATTTAACTTCATTTTACAAAGACATGTGATACATCCAGAAACAAAATTATGCCACTCAGAATTTAACAAAAACTATTTCACAGAATCACATCACAAATGATAAGGCAGCACTTTGTGTTTACTCAGAGACTACTGACATATCAAAATAATACAGACGAAAAATATAGCTTTTTCCTTATGTATATTATGTTGTACAATGTCTCAGAGGTACACTGGCACAAATTTAAATAAATAACTGGAGGGTAGACCTGATCATAATGAGAATTTAGACAAATTGCTCATCTTATCAAAAATTTTCAAAATATTCTTCAACAATCAGTACAGATAATGGGTGAAAGAGAAGGAAATGTGGTAGTGGCATACCTCTCCTCAGTGTCTCATGAAAAAACAAAGACATGTAGTACTGTTTATAGTGAGCCTTCCATCACTTGAGACTGTGAATGTCAGTGTTTCCATCCCCTACTACCAACACCACATGTATAGGTTGTGCGCCAACAGCTGAGTTTTACAATTACAGTTGCAACTAACAACAGCACAAAACACAACACTATACCGCACAAACATCTATCAAAAGTAGTACGATATGCCAGTAACCATTTGACACAATTCACCAAAGACTGATATTGACACTACCTCAATATGAGCATTTATGAACACTGATCCCAACATTAAAGTATCATTGAGTGACAAGTGAGAGAAGTAGTTTAAAATGATTTAACATTTCAATAGCACATGTTGTTGTTGTTGTTGTTGTTGTGGTCTTCAGCCCTGAGACTGGTTTGATGCAGCTCTCCATGCTACTCTATCCTGTGCAAGCTTCTTCATCTCCCAGTACCTACTGCAACCTACATCCTTCTGAATCTGCTTAGTGTATTGATCTCTTGGTCTCCCTCTACGATTTTTACCCTCCACGCTGCCCTCCAATGCTAAATTTGTGATCCCTTGATGCCTCAAAACATGTCCTACCAACCGATCCCTTCTTCTAGTCAAGTTGTGCAACAAACTTCTCTTCTCCCCAATCCTATTCAATACCTCCTCATTAGTTACGTGATCTACCCACCTTATCTTCAGCATTCTTCTGTAGCACCACATTTCGAAAGCTTCTATTCTCTTCTTGTCCAAACTGGTTATCGTCCATGTTTCACTTCCATACATGGCTACACTCCATACAAATACTTTCAGAAACGACTTTCTGACACTTAAATCTATACTCGATGTTAACAAATTTCTCTTCTTGAGAAACGATTT
This sequence comes from Schistocerca nitens, assembly GCF_023898315.1. Classification (NCBI taxonomy): domain Eukaryota; kingdom Metazoa; phylum Arthropoda; class Insecta; order Orthoptera; family Acrididae; genus Schistocerca; species Schistocerca nitens. Next base: position 302,648,814 of record NC_064617.1, read on the forward strand.
CCTTGCCATTGCCAGTCTACATTTTATATCCTCTCTACTTCGACCATCATCAGTTATTTTACTCCCTAAATAGCAAAACTCCTTTACTACTTTAAGTGTCTCATTTCCTAATCTAATACCCTCAGCATCACCTGATTTAATTTGACTACATTCCATTATCCTCGTTTTGCTTTTGTTGATGTTCATCTTATATCCTTTCAAGACACTGTCCATTCCGTTCAACTGCTCTTCCAAGTCTTTTGCTGTCTCTGACAGAATTACAATGTCATCGGCGAACCTCAAAGTTTTTACTTCTTCTCCATGAATTTTAATACCTACTCCGAATTTTTCTTTTGTTTGCTTCACTGCTTGCTCAATATACAGATTGAATAACATCGGGGAGAGGCTACAACCCTGTCTCACTCCTTTCCCAACCACTGCTTCCCTTTCATACCCCTCGACTCTTATAACTGCCATCTGGTTTCTGTACAAATTGTAAATAGCCTTTCACTCCCTGTATTTTACCCCTGCCACCTTCAGAATTTGAAAGAGAGTATTCCAGTTAATGTTGTCAAAAGCTTTCTCTAAGTCTACAAATGCTAGAAACGTAGGTTTGCCCAATAGCACATATGAGTGCAGAATTTCTGGAAATACTGGTATCATGAAAGAAAAATAAAAGAATAATGTGCAATGAATTGTAGATAGTGAAATGATTTTGTAGAAACATTGATATGAAAAATCTGTAAAAGCATTTAAAGAAAGTCTAGTGGTGACAATGCAGTGAAAGCTTTTGCAATGGTGTAGGAAAAACAATTTGTTTTCCGAATGGCACTGGAAATGTTTGCATTTTTAGTGGAAAGGTTATGGTGGACGTGTGAATTTTTAAAATATATGGTCAAAATGTGCAGAACACATGGATAAAGAAACATATATACAAGCAACCAGGAAAAATAAAAAGAGGAAGCAAGTCTATTTTGAGAAACCCAATAATGCTACAAGCACTCTCAACTTCTCTGAAGTAACATTGTAATACACATGGTAAATGTAAACAACTAAAACAACCTTAACTATAATCATACCTGTACCAAATGGTGTCCTCACAGCAGCCAAGTAAGAATCCTGTCTAACAGCACGATGTCGAAGTGGCTCCTCTCCAGCATCCCATTCCAAGTTTCTATCCTTGTCATTAATGTCCTTGTTCTGTTCTTGAATTCTGTCCCACAGCTTCTCTCTATCCCTTTCACAACTACGGCCCCTTGCTGCCTCATCTTCCCATCTTGGTGAAGCTGTTGCCATTCGATTTCGAGCTGCAGCAGCCCACGATTCAGCTGAGTTGGACCGTGCACGTAAGCGCACAGGTGGTTCATGACTAGGTGGTTCTGTGAAGGGGGCAGAAAAAAAGTACATTTTATCTCTCACGAAACAGAAGGAAAAGTTTTGTTACATAGATGAAAGAATTATACAAATTTCTTGAAATTTTGTTTCGAGACAAAATATCAAATAAAAAATTGAGTTCAGACACACATACAATGTGCTGTCTAATTCTGAGAAGTTAATGGGTGTTTTATTATTGTCAGCTGATGGCAAGTTCCCTTGTACAACCAGTTGCTACATATGAATCAGAAAGGTGGACAATGACAGAAGCAAATATGAAAAATCTAAGGTAATTTGAAAGAAAAACCATGCAAAAAATTTATGGATGTGAGAGCTTATACAAGGGAAAGACATCGTTAAATTTATTAAATCTCAAAGAATAAGCTGGTCAGGACATATGGAGAGGATGACAGATGACAGGATGCCAAAATGAATCATGAAAGGCAGGTTGTATTCCAACAGAAGGAAGGACTGACCAAGAGCTAGATGGCTCAACAATGTGTTGGTTGACATTACCAATATGGGGATCTGAGGATGGAAGAGGAAAGCAGAGAACAGAGATGTAAGGGGAAAGGAAAGTTGATGAGGCCAAGCCCCATCAAGAGCTGTACTGCCAAAAAATAAGAAGGAGCTGATTGTGAGGTAGCACTCAAACAAGCTGCTGAGGGAAACCTGAACCACTTCAGAGATCACTATAGTGTGAAAATTTAATAGAATACACACACTAAGCAGAAGACAGGTCAGCCTTTCACTTTGATCACTACTACATACTGAAGAGTGTGATTGTGACACACACCTAATAATCCAAAATCTCTTACCTCACATACTCAATTATCATTGTAAGATGGTGTGTGTGTGTGTGTGTGTGTGTGTGTGTGTGTGTGTGTGTGAGAGAGAGAGAGAGAGAGAGAGAGAGAGAGAGAGAGAGAGAGAGAGAGAGAGAGAATTTATCACCGTGCATTACGTGCTTACATTCTAACACAACATGCAGCTCTTAGTGAGAATACAAATGCAAATCACAGTTACTGCATAACACCGAAAAACCTACAGTATTAGTAGAAACTGACAAGTTTTTACTGGAAACTGAGAAGAAAGTTAATTACAGGTCTAGTGGTTCATGTCACTGAGTAGAAGTCCAGAAATTCCAAGTATAATCTCAGTTTTCTTATGATTTTGGAGAAGTCTTTTGCTCTGATAATCGAAGGTCTCAGAAATGATCAGTCTCCATCACAGTGTCAGTGCTTCATTAAGGGTAGTAGATATAATTAAGAAGTGTCAATTTATCTTTGTGACAGATCTGTCCCTGAAAACTGGAGAATTAGCATCTGTCAAAGACTTGGGGTGGTAGAAGGCAATGGAAACCAATGCATTACAATTACAGCATATGCAGTCTTCTCAATCTGCGTCTCATAAGAAATAGCTTCCTTTTCCTATGCTAAATTTAGATTATATGAGATTACTGAAGGGAAATGAGAAAGAGGGAAATTACTTCAAGCACAGGATCTAATGCGTAATTTATCAATTGCTGTGATGAAAATTTTCTGGATCTATAATAAATTTGAGAAACTGTAATACACAAAAATCTTGGTTTTCAATTAAATCACCTTGAATAATCAATGACAGACCTATTATTCTGAGAATTCCAATAAATTCATACTGAACCCATCCGTGCCACATTCAATGCTCATATCACTTAATGAATACAGGGAAATAGGAAAAATATCTCACGAATTTCTTAGCTTTCTTAGGTATTCAATAATAGAAAAGACAAATGGCAGATCACTCTGCCTAAGGCAATAGGTAGAGAAAAATCCATGAAAGGAAATGGAATAATTAAAAAAAAGAAAAAAGAACAGAAGACAAGATATCAATTTCACCACCATGATTAGATAATGTTATCAGAAATATGCAATGACCTGAAAGGCATATGCTGGCGACACCACAAATTGTGATTATAACCTAGTAACTATGAAAAGGAAGTCAAAGATAAATAGAATTAAAAAATACTATACCAGAAAGTGACACTGACAAATTGAGTAATGTACTTTGAAATTATTGAAACTGATACCCACCAGACTGAGCAAAACACTTCCAACAATTTAACCAAAAATGAAGTTTAGTATGTTTAAAATAGAAATAATTGAGGCCAGAGAATCCATTGTTGATGTATGATACATACAGACAAAAGCACATGTACAGAACTGTGGGAATAAAAAATAGTGGAAACAAATCTGACAAGCAGCATAAAAAAAAATACAAATTTCAGAACTGATAAGAGAGAACTGTTGAGAAAGTAGAGAATACTGTCTTGTGGAGGAAGAAAAAGCTGACATGGAAGAAATAAGAGATTCAGTTTTACAATTATACAGTCCTGGAAAATATGAAGCCAAGCGTTATAGATAAAATACCTTCCAAAACAGACACAGAGTGATACTAGACCCACATTGTTAGTCAATCTTGCAACCAAAATCTATGAAAGAGGGACACACTATTATCTTGCTACCACAGGAGGCATGAACCAATAAACGTTACACCTAGTGCATAAAAATCTAGGGATTGGCAGAATTCTTACAATAAATAAATATAATGAAGATGTCAAAAACAATTAAGACAGTTCAGTGATTTATTGTCACTGCTATTTAACTTTTACACCATAGATGCAAATAAAGGAGTGAATAAAAATTCAAACATGGATTAAAGTAACTGGTGGATTACAGCAGGAGGAGGCAAGCAGTAGATTAACTACTAAGTTGAATGTACAGACCTACTTAACAGCACTTTAAACAAGGGACACAAGAAATGAGTGAAAATCAGAGGTAAGAACACCAATCATCAAAACAACATAAATTTTTTTTAAAACACAGCATTGACTAGTAATAAGTTTTCTGTGATTAAGTGTGCCTGTTATACGCACATGGGAAGTAGAAATTGAAGAGGTACTAGTGACACAATGAGTGACAAAAAATGGATCGTGGCAAATCCTTCCTCAGGACATGGAACCACAAGTCAGGTTGGCTGATCGTACTTTCATCAACACCCCATCCTCCTCCCCCCCTCCCACTCCCAAAGTAACTATACAGCTATGTATTGCAAGCTGTGAACAGCCAGTCAAATGTTCTCTCCATGAAGCACTATTCCAAATGACCCATCATCTGTAACCTAAAAAGATGTCCAATTTGTTCAGCCTGTTGTGATTACATGGCAAACTAATACAAATGACACCAGACTCAACAGAAGCAAACTTCATTTTTTACAAAGCATGAGAAAAGAGACCATTAACAGCAAACACAAACATTATGTATACTGGCTGTTATATCATATTAAATTGACACAGATTAAAAAAAAGAAAGAAAGGAAAAAAGGAAAAAAAACAGATAGGGCATTCCAGTGGCCATACATTAGAACACAGGCACAGGGGATTTCAAAAGCTGTTTCTCATTGACAATTCTAGCACAGGACACTCTGTGTTAAATGTTAGGTGACACACTTGATACCTGGAGCAACATTAAACTGCTTGAAATCACAAGGAGGTTCACAGTGTAGCTTTGTACTGCCTACTAAAATCATACGGTTGCCTGAGACCCCCGTGTTGATTAATTCACCATCTTTCTTCTTCTTAGAGAGTTCTATGCATAGAACAAGACATCATGTAAATTGAGAATCAGATTTCATACTTAAAACAACACAAAATGTATTCAACTATTGCCACATAATTGAACAATAATGCAATTTTACTCACTCATAATATTTAATCAGAAAAGCTGACTATTTTAAACTATTAGAATTAAGAATGGACATGAAAGTATTTAAAGTGGGTCACAGGTACTATATTTAAAATGAGTTGAGTGTCTACCATTGCTATCAGTGGAGAGTCAACAGTCAAAAGAATTAACATAGTATAGTTAATTTCCTTCATTGAGAGATATGAGAATTATTTCAAGAAGACAAGTACAAGTCACTACTTAAATTTAAGATAAAAATTTTACAGACGTGGTTCACTCTTCCTTAAAACCATCTAGCAAATATAATATTATTCGGAAGCCTGTGTTCTCAAAGCGCTTTAAACAGAAATAAGAAAATTAAATGACAAAACCCCATGAAACTAGAAATCTTCATTATGCCTCATCTGCCTTTACCATATACAGATATTTTAGTTTCTTCAGCCACAAAATTTTTGAGTTTTCTAGAAAAGAAATCAAGTTGAACAACTAAATGTCCAAATTTATTATAAGTAGGGACAGGAAAACTTCATGTAAATGATAAAATTAAAGATAACAAAAAATTTATGATTTTTAGTGACCTATGGCAAAACAGACAGTTTTAATGAAAGGTTACTAACTTTGGCATTTTCCCTATACCTGTGTAAAAATGTTTTGAATCTAAGGGCAGCAGTTTATTAATATTGATAACTGATAATCGCTGAATGCTGCCGAATTTTGACTTTGTTTCCTCAACACTGAGAATTGTGTATAGTCTTAACAGTCTATTTCCTGAGAAAAACGATGGCCTCAGTAGCTATAAATAAGAAAGCAACCATAAACTCTCTGCTTCAGAAGATCTCTGACCCAGCAACAGTTTCAGTAGCCGACATGAAATTTCCTGACACATTTGAATCTATCATAAAAAAGTTATACAATTTTGAGAATGTAATAGGATAAATCAATTAAACTAGATATTTCCATAATAAGCAAGTGTAAATATGAAAAACACTAAATATGGATGTCACTTTTCTTGTGCAGACACGGTGTCTGATAAACATTCAATGGAATTTAGGCCCTAGTCTATGCAACAAATCACAAAGACACCACAAACATCATTCATGAAAAGTAAAGATAATATTGCATTAATATTGATATAAATGTTCTAGTCTTCTGTTTTACAATCAGAAACAAATTTGCAAGAGATCACTGAATGGGCACTATGCTGATTTATGCGTTTATGAAACTAAGTGCCGTATTTGGCATATTACAAAAATATGTAGTTTAACTGATGCACCAGATTAAAGATCTCTCCAAACAGCATTGTTTTTGTTATTATTTGTTGGGAAAAAATATCGGGAAACCCAATATTACCATATAAAACCATTACTGCATTCCACGTTAAAATTGAAGCTTCATTATTGTGGGAGAATGAATTTTTGGAGACTTTGAGAAATTTGAAGGGACAAATACTTCAAGCAGAGGTGAAGAAAACACCGGTTTGCACCTTCAAATTAAGCTAGCAACTCTTATGGCCACAGATCCAAATAATCAATGTCCATCATTCTAACTTTTTGTTTCAGTCATGAGGTGATAAAGAGTTCACTTAATATTAACATGGCAAAAAGATTTCTGTGTACCTAGAACTTCATTACTTAGTGGAAAAGTAACTTTCCATACCCACAGAATATGTGGACATCAAATGTCTGTTGTTGCGCTGAAGGCAGTTTGTCTTCCATGTTTAAATTCAGACTGTGTGTGGTTGTTTTCAAACCATAGTAAAATGCTGACAGATAGGAGGCATAATATCCCAGAAGAAACCTTTAAAGTTACGACAATTCTTGATTTTGAAACACTTTGAAGAGTGTATTGCTGCGAAGTTAACTGATTAGACTTAATAGGTTTAATGTAAATGATTTCTTTTTGGATAATGTAAATAAATGTGATCCATGATGTGAATAAATAAAATGTAATTAATAGGTATATATTTGTTTTCAACATAACACAGAAGAACAATGAAATAAGAAAAAATAAGAACATAAAGTACTTCAAAAAGAAGCCGTCAGAAACTAATACCATAACTGACAAAAAAAGGCAAAATCTGAAGCAAATAACATAAAAATTGGCAAAAATTAAAACCAAAATTGGCAGAAATTAAAACCAAAATTGGCAAAACCTATCACCAAAGCTGACAATACAATCAAACAATTTTTTTCCTGTCCCTAATTATAAACTGTTACTGAATTCAGCCTGAACAATTTTGCTGTAACAAATATATAACACTGCCAAAATTTTATCTGTTACTCCTGTCTCGATGCACTATCTTTGTGCTTTGTGAACATGCTGTTTTGTATTGATGGAGTCAGTCATCACCAAAAGTATAAACAATATTCTCAAAGCATTGTTTTCATCTACAGTGAAAACATGCCACAAGGGTGATTAAATGAGAACTGAAGAAAATGCCATTCAGTTACCATATGGTATGGTTTACATTTTCAGGTGCCAAAAATGTCTAAATTAATAAAAAAAAATGCTAATGTTTATATAAAACGTGGGTATGTCAAACTGCATAGTGACTTTAATATTATTGAGTCCTACACCAAAAAAATATTGCACTCTTTCAGCTGTCAAGAGTTGGCTATAATACCCCTTGCACAGTTGGAAAAAAGGAACATAATGAGCAAGACTGAATGTGGAAACAAGATACTCTGAACTTCACAATTTTGGGACCAAGAATAAGTGAAACCGAGGACAAGAAACATAAATGCAATAACAGTGTGAATACAAAGCATTCAACAAATTAAATAAATGAGGAAGAGAACCAGTAAATAAAATCTATTCTGATATGTCAATAAATGAAAAATTTTCCACATTTCAATTATCCACCCAGAGCCACTCTTTAATAACAAAAACAGTATGTACTTCTGTGTATTATTTGTTAGCAATTAATTCCCCATTTGTTAACAATAACTGAATTAATATATTTTCTACAATTATGTTGGCAGTCACATTATGTACTGTATGATGTGCATAAAACACTGTTCAAATTATAGCTCCTGTCAAGAAATCAATACGAAACAAATAAAACCTTGTTCAGTAAATCTGAGCCACACTTTGAAGCATAAAAGACAATTACAGAATGAAAATGAAATTACGCAATGTAGCACACAACAAAATTCATCTCATATCAATAACAGTGCAAGCAGGTGTATGGTAGTTGGAGCTGAATCTCATAGGCATGATGTTTTAATTTATTATTTCTTTGTTAATAATTTTATTTGCACCAAATTTTGCTGGCAATATCAACATATATTACTGAATGTAACTGCAACTTATAGCATTGTATGACACACAGTTCAGGAGATATGAGTCTATGACTATGGGCCAATGCCCAAGTGAGACCCAAGCCTGTCTCAGAATTGTAAATCTCAATCAAACAGGAATGCATGGCAGTAAGAAGAGAAAGGCAGCCTGACGAATGACTTCCAAAATCAAATACAAACTACAGAGGGTTTGTGCGTCACACTATTAGGATGAAACCTCACTTTCCAGTCAATACCATTTTACATATCTTTAAGCACTTTTTAAATGTATGTCTACAATTCAACAAGCAATTTAGTCCTCCCACCACAATATCTCCCTCATCACAAACAACAGGCAGTTAATATGATAAAATACACTGAGGCAACAAAAGTCATGGGATACTTCCTAATAAAGTGGTGGACCAGCTTTTGCCTGGTGTATTGCAGCAACTTGATGCAGCACAGACTCAAAAAGTCGCTGGAAGCCCCTGCAGAAATACTGAGCCATGCTGCCTCTACAGTCGTCCGTAATTGCGAAAGTGTAGCCAGTGGAGGATTTTGTGCATGAAATGACCTCTAGAGAATGTCCCACAGATTTTCGAATATAAGTTGGGAAATCTGGGTGACCAAACCATTACCTCGAATTGTCCAGAATGTTCTTCAAACTAATCACAAACGATCGTGGCCTGGTAACATGGTGCATTGTCATCCATAAAAAATACCATCACTGTTTGGGAACAAGAAGTCCACGAATGGCTGCAAATGGTCTTCCAGCAGCTGAACATAACCATTTCCAGTCAATTATTGATTCAGTTGGAGTGGAAATGCCTGAGCATGCCACGTAAACACAGCCCACAGCATTATGGATCCTCTACCGGCTTGCACAGTGCCTTGTTGACAATCTGGGCCCACAGCTTCAGCTTCATTGTGTCTGACCTCACTCAAATTCTACCATCAGTTCTTATCAACTGAAATCAGGAATCATCTGACCAGGCCACAGTTTTCCAGTTGTCTAGGGTCCAATTGATTTGGTCACAAGCCCATGAGAGGCATTGCAGATGATGTCGTGCTGCTAATAAAGGCACTCACATTGGTTGTCTTCTGCCATAGCTCATTAATGCCAAATTATACTGCATAGTCCTAACTCATTCATTCGTCATACATCCCACACCGATTTCTGTGGTTATTTCATGTAGTGTTGCTTAGCTGTTTGCACTGACAACTCTATGCAAAAGTCGCTGCTCTCAGTGATTAAGCGAAGGCTGTCGGCCACTACGTGTCTGTGGTGAGAGGTAATGCCTGAAAATTGGTTTTCTTGGCACACTCTTCACACTGTGGATCTCAGAATATTGAATTCCCAACGGATTTCAAAAACGGAATGTCACTTGAATCTAGCTCCAACTACCAATCTGCGTTCAAAGTTTGTCAATTCCCATCACGCAGCCATAAAAACATCGGAAACCCTTTTATGAATCACTTGAGAAAAACGACAGCTTCGCCAATGCGCTGCCCCTTTATACCTCGTGTATGTGATACTACCGCCATCTGTACATGCACATATCACTATCCCATGACTTTTGTCTACTCAGTATGTCAAGGAACAATTTCCGCATAAGAGGATAACAACTAGCAAGAGCATCACATGGAGAAAATGTATTTCTCTGAAATAAAATATTATTTTTACCATAAAGTTATCAAAATACACAAGAATGTAAGCAACTGTAAGTTATAATAAATTTAAAGGGACACTTCTTCTGGTCAGTATTATAAGCACAGATTAATGCGTCACATACTTTGTTTAGTATTCAATAGCACATTCGAACATACCAGCACTCTCTAGTGATCTGCTCTCACGGGTGGTACGTCTCGATTCTCGAGATTCCCTAGTTACTGCAGACGAGGAAGGAGGAGAGGCTGTCGAACGTGACTCAAATTCACGCTTTCGCACAGCCACATTTGGTACACTCTTCTTGGCAGATAGGCGAGCCAATTCACTGCGGTACAAGCTGGTGCGGTCCTCCGCCAGAAGGCCTTCTTCAAACTGCCTTGCTCGTTGGTAAACAGGTTGTAATTCAGGCTCAGGAGAAAGCCTTTGCCATTCCGCCACATTTTCCTTCTGCTGAGGTTGCACTTGTTGCATACGTTCACAGGACCTCTCACGCCTAGGTCCATCCTCTGTGGGTCTTGAAATGGATCTAAGGACACAGTGAAAGTGGGACACTGTAGATTTCTACTTACTTATTCACTCTGGAGTGACTACTTAAACTTATAGTAATGGTTTATATAAAAGACATAAAATATAAATACTCTCCTGGAAACTGAAATAAGAACACCGTGAATTCATTAACCCAGGAAGGGGAAACTTTATTGACACATTCCTGGGGTCAGATACATCACATGATCACACTGACAGAACCACAGGCGCACAGACACAGGCAACAGAGCATGCATAATGTGGGCACTAGTACAGTGTATATCCACCTTTCGCAGCAATGCAGGCTGCTATTCTCCCATGGAGACGATCGTAGAAATGCTGGATGTAGTCCTGTGGAACGGCTTGCCATGCCATTTCCACCTGGCGCCTCAGTTGGACCAGCGTTCGTGCTGGACGTGCAGACCGCGTGAGACGACGCTTCATCCAGTCCCAAACATGCTCAATGGGGGACAGATCCGGAGATCTTGCTGGCCAGGGTAGTTGACTTACACCTTCTAGAGCACGTTGGGTGGCACGGGATACATGCGGACGTGCATTGTCCTGTTGGAACAGCAAGTTCCCTTGCCGGTCTAGGAATGGTAGAACGATGGGTTCGATGACGGTTTGGATGTACCGTGCACTATTCAGTGTCCCCTCGACGATCACCAGTGGTGTACGGCCAGTGTAGGAGATCGCTCCCCACACCATGATGCCGGGTGTTGGCCCTGTGTGCCTCGGTCGTATGCAGTCCTGATTGTGGCGCTCACCTGCACGGCGCCAAACACGCATACGACCATCATTGGCACCAAGGCAGAAGCGACTCTCATCGTTGAAGACGACACGTCTCCATTCGTCCCTCCATTCACGCCTGTCGCGACACCACTGGAGGCGGGCTGCACGATGTTGGGGCGTGAACGGAAGACGGCCCAACGGTGTGCGGGACCGTAGCCCAGCTTCATGGAGACGGTTGCGAATGGTCCTCGCCGATACCCCAGGAGCAACAGTGTCCCTAATTTGCTGGGAAGTGGCGGTGCGGTCCCCTACGGCACTGCGTAGGATCCTACGGTCTTGGCGTGCATCCGTGCGTCGCTGCGGTCCGGTCCCAGGTCGACGGGCACGTGCACCTTCCGCCGACCACTGGCGACAACATCGATGTACTGTGGAGACCTCACGCCCCACGTGTTGAGCAATTCGGCGGTACGTCCACCCGGCCTCCCGCATGCCCACTATACGCCCTCGCTCAAAGTCCGTCAACTGCACATACAGTTCACGTCCATGCTGTCGCGGCATGCTACCAGTGTTAAAGACTGCGATGGAGCTCCGTATGCCACGGCAAACTGGCTGACACTGACGGCGGCGGTGCACAAATGCTGCGCAGCTAGCGCCATTCGACGGCCAACACCGTGGTTCCTGGTGCGTCCGCTGTGCCGTGCGTGTGATCATTGCTTGTACAGCCCTCTCGCAGTGTCCGGAGCAAGTATGGTGGGTCTGACACACAGGTGTCAATGTGTTCTTTTTTCCATTTCCAGGAGTGTAGATGGAGAGGGAAATAATCAGTGTTCAACACCAGCTACAAGTTGTACTGTTTATGATCAGCCAGCTTTGAGAAGCCATATAACGCTTTGGCAGTAGCAGAGTGTATGGATTGCTGACTGCAGCAACTGAAGAGCACAGGCATTGCCGACTTGGCCATTGTATCTTGTGAAGACAACATCTAGGCACTCATCATTCTGCCAACAAAATAAAGGGTGACAGAAATGAAAACGATGGTTTCAGTGTGAGGGCCCATAAAGTTACCACGAGCCCATTGCACTCAAATGAGGAACTGCAGAGTATCTATAAACTGCATGTTGCCTTGTTTTTGCTTAGATTAATGTAACAGCACTACTGAGATATTGAGTAACTCCCTGTAAAGGAAAGCCAGTCTTCTTGACCACCCATATCAAAAAAGGGGATACACCTTTCTGGGTCAGACAGACTAAATGTAAACTTAATCAGCTATCATAGAGAACATAATAAGGTCCCAGAATTATTCATCATTGACAATATTAATGTTTATGGTAAAGATAGTTTAATTTGATATTAGTAATAGTGAAAGCCAATGTTGCACATGAAATACATATGAAAAAGAAAAACTGAATGACAACGTGGCTTATGTTTTTCTGTCAACAACTCTGACAAATGTAGTTAACAATATACTTACTTAAAACATGGTGGTTCTCAATAACATTACAAATAAAGAACAATGAACAAAAGCAGTGGGCATACAGTCTACATTACTTTAAAGTAACTGTTCAAGTAATGAGTAACTTACTACTTTTCTCTTTAAATCATATTAGCTTCCAAAAAGACATTTAGCTTTGAAAGATGAGAACTTAAAATTTTTCACTAGTGTGTTTCTTTAACATACAATCCTGTGTCCAGTCCGTGATTTGTTCACCTCCCCATCTTTCTCATCCTTATTTAAGTTCTCTACTGCCACACAAGTGTGATCCATAAACATAATCTATAAAAATTACTTTACGAATAAGACAAGGCATACACTAACTGTATCAGCCACCAAATAATCATACACTATGTTGATGAATAACTAAAATCCGTTTTCAAAAATGAGGTAAAACTGAATACGTAATTTCTTTTAAGTCTGTTAAAAAGCTTTATCACTTATTTTCAATATGCAGTTAAACAACAGGTGATGGAAAGTGTGCAACTTACCTCTGATCTGGCTGCTGGAGATTCTGGAATGCAAATTCTGACTGAGAATTGGCAAATTCTCGTCTGCGGTCAATGGCAGGTATGTTTTCATGAATGCGTGTCAGTGTAGTCACAAAGGGTGTCTTGCCTGTTCCAGGTCTGTTTGCAGCAGGAACACTTCTCACTTGAGAATTTGCACTCTCAATGGGCATCACAGGACTGTACGGTAACTTTGCACTGAGAGAGTTATGTTGTGACCTATTTACACTCCTGTCCTCACATGGTTCAGATGATGCTCTTTCAAATGGCAGTATGTGCTCTGCCACACTGCGGTTACTGCTGTCCTCACTACCACATGCTGAGGACTGCCGCTCAGCATCCACATCAGACTTAACACGACGGAGACTCTGATGCAAGGGTCTCACATGATTAACTCTTGCACTAGTGGTTCTCACTGGGGATTCCTGTCTTTCATCACTAGGTGGAGCAATTTGTGACGGTAGTGACGAAGCAGAATTAGTTGGTGGCCACACTGGACGTTGAAATTTCTGTGGTCTGGCATAGAATTCCCTAGCAATAATTGCCCTGCTTTGTGAATTCTGGGCTGCAGTCTGTGGATGATTTTGGTAACACTGATTTTGCTGCTGTTGTTGGTACTGAAGTTGCTGCTGTTGATGAATTTGTTGTTGGTGATGGAGGTGGTGTTGCTGCTGCTGATGATTATGATGGAGCTGCTGTTGCTGTTGTTGCTGCTGCTGATGATGATGCTGTTGCTGATTTCTGACCACATTTTCAAGGACACTCCATGAAATGGGTTGATTAGGCCGCCTCAAAAATTCTTCTTTCTGTTCAAAGCTCTTCCGTATCCTGTCAATGATAATTGAATCATCACTGCTGCGTCCCCCTGTAAGCGTAGATGTAGATCCGTACAGGCTGTCTTTACTGTCCGAAGGTGTAAGATAGTCTGTACTTGGAAGAGAGCTAGATGACTCTCTGCGACTGCCTCCTCCTCCCCCTCCTCCTCCCCCTCCGCCATCTCCACCGTCCAGGCTTCGCCGGCAACCAGGCAGCTGAAGATAGCTATCCTGACTACCGAAAGGCTGACTTTCTGGAACTTGTGAGGAAGGATTCTCTGGTCCTACCCTGCTGTTTGTTGCCCTATGAAAATAAAGTATTCATTAAAGTTACAGCAAGGACCAAGCAATTCAAAATGGGTGAATTAATTACAAGAATATTTTAATAACTGTATAAGGAAGATCAAGCATCCTGGAAACTGACACACAAAGTGACAAAGAAAAGATAATGAATAACAAAAAGGTACAAGAAACTGATATGTCAATAACCTGAGAAAAAGAGATCTTTAATGATATTCTGTGACACTCAGACAACATAGATGTAAAGGCACTGACAGGTGCAATGTACACACAAAACCTTGAAGAACTGACAAAGGTAAGCTTTGAAAGTGATTTTATATTACTATTCAGGACAGGATCAATGGGAGGAAAGGTGGTCTATGAAGTTACTGAAGTGAACCTTCGTGTTAGAACAGCTCTCATGAAATGACACAAAGTATATCTCAGATTTTGTTCAGTTTCAGTGAAAGACAACTTAGTAATGAGGCGGTACATGAAATGCCAAGACTTTAGTCATCTGGCAAAATATTGTGATCAACAAGCAGCAATTTATGGACACTATGGGGAATGAAGTCACAGTATAAAAAGACAGCAGTAAAATTAGCAGTGTGTTCATGTTGTATAAATATAGGGACTGAAAGTGACTGGAGAACAAAAAGGCAACAAAGCACCAACAAAAAAGTCAGGAAAAAAGTTTTTGGTGAAAGCTCTGAACAGTGTGGTACAACAGGGAAGCAACCTTACAGATGTAAGCAGGAGTGATGTATGATACAAGTGAGCAGAATCTGGTGATGAACTGGGCAACTGCATGTAGAATGTGACAGCACACAAACCTGAGGAAGATACTATGCTGCCTACAGATGTACAAGAAGATTTGTCAATGCAGGATATTATGAATCTATGACAAAAACAGGATGAGATTCAGAGCCACTTCATACTGGAAACAAAGACCTATTAACAACATAGAACACCGAACAGATCAGCGACAATTTATGACAGTATAGGGAATGTGACACCTCTGCAGGCTGGAAGAGCCAATGACTTGCTACACCTGGTAAAGAATATGCACCCAAAAGGAGAGTATATTACTTTTCCTGAACCTGGTATCATAGATAGGATCCATCTTAAAATGAAAAATTTGCCAACAGAAATGGAACACTGATGACTCTACTGAAACAGGTTTCTGCGAGCAGGAATTGATTATATACCTTCAATATGTTGTACAAGCAGTCTGTCATCAAGGATGGTCATGTAGCATGGGATTGAATTCATTCCCAATTAACATAAATATAGTACAGCTTAATACCATGAGATGTGCCAGTGTACTACATGACAATAGAAAAGTGGCAGAAGAGTTCAAGTTAGTACACTGTTCTTGGAGACAGGAAAGGTTTACAATATGCCAAAAACTGTCCAGACAGTCATCCAACAGCAACGTCCTATGGCAGCAATAATACTATTTAACAAGGCCACTGCAGGTGATAAAAATTTGACAGTATTGTACAGAACATGTAACCTGTGCGGAAATGTTAAACAGAAAGGAGAGTTACATCCTTATTTCCATGTATTTTCAATTTAGTGATGATATGGATGATTATCAGCTAAGGGTAAAGGATATTGGTCACCTAGAGAAAAATAAGCCTCTTGCGTCTACATCACTGACACAAAAGCGAAGTCAGTGTTGTGACGTAGCCGCCTAACTATTGATTGTGGAAGGAAACCAGAAAAAACCATCATAGAACTGAACCTGAAGGAATTGAACACACCTCACCATCTGCCACCCTAGGAAGGGAGGGTCGGAGCACTGTCACAGACAGATTTCAATCTGGCAAATACAACAGAGGCATGCCATGTGAAAGGTTGAGCATGAAATGACATCACATCATCATAATATCACACACTATATCACCACTAAAAGGGAAATCCAAACACCACAGAGAATGTGCTTGCAAGGCCCAAATACAACGTCAAGGAGGCTAATTGTGAAGAACTAAGAAGGGTGTTTCAGTGTCTCGGAAGTCTATTGCTAATCAATTATGTAGATTTTAAAGTGCAAGAAGTGACAGTAGCTATAAACAGAGAAATGGAGGTGTCAAACCTACCAGCAGAGATGCTTCTATGGGAGTACCTTGCACCTGGACCAAGGCACTGCATAAAATTGAGATGAGAAACAAAAAGAGCCAGAAAGCCATGCCACAGCAGTGTGACTAAAAAGAAAGACTCCACAGGCTGCATACATACAGGCATGTTAAACAAAATTTTAAGCAATAGTCATGGGAAATAAAAATGGAACAATGGTAACAATTTGTAAAGACTAACTTAAAAACAGTTCCCTGGGAGTAAGAAAACATTCTACAAGAAAACATGTTCACCAATATAATTGCGTAGGCTTCCGCAACCAGAGTCAGTAAACATAAAAGTTTACTGGGTATGGTACCATGTCATAATGTAAAAAACTACTGCTCCTGGAGAAAAATCAATGTTTCAGCCATAGTTGCAGTGGCCTCCTTCTGGGTCTACTGATCAAGAACAAGGCAGCTGCAACCATGGCCGAAACGTTGGTTTTTCTCCAGCAGCAGTAGTTTTATACATTATGACATGGTACCATACCCAGAAAACTTTTATGTCGATGCTCACCAATAGTCTAGTCCATCCTCAAAAGAAATGATAGGACGGTAACAAAGCTGGAAACAGTCCACTGCCCTGCTAAGTAAAACAGTGAATCCTAACAATAAAGAAGATGAGACAGAAGACCAGCACAGGTTAAGAACAATTATGGGAATGAACACTGCAATTTTGAACATCATACAGATGAGGCAAGCAGAAAAGGTACAATGGTGGGCAAAATAATAATGATCGAAAATAAGCAATTTTGACTCTTGCGAAAACAATCTGAGCATACCACCAATTTATTGTAGCGTCAGTTGTATATGGTACAAGCGTTTGGAGTCATAGATTTCAGCTTGGAAGCCATCTTTGTTAGTCAGAAGAGTTCAAAGAGGAGTACTATTAAGATTAAGATTAACCAAATTATGCACTGTTAGTAATTCTAGGAATATCACCACTGGACACGGAAATCAGGAAAAAGGGGATCCTATAATGGTTCAAGAAGGGCACTCAAATGAAAGTACAAAGGATACTTGGAAACAGGGACCAATATGAAAAAATAAATACAAGATCAAATATTTAACTGTGGAAAAATGAGTGGGCACTTCAGGTGAAAACAGGAGAACATATGAATTTCTCCCTAACATCTGAGAGAGACTAAAAATGAAATTTCTTCACCTGTCAAGTGGACTGATACATTAACTGACCAGCCATGGACCATAAGCTACACATCTGTAGAAAAACAAAAGGCAGACCAATGACTGTTGCACCTATGACACTGTGGACACTCCGAATAATATGTTGAGAAACTTTGTATCCTACAATTAATCAGTGGGTAATGGTTGTCAGGCATTAAGAATGCTGGGTCCCAAAACAGCACTGAGGAATGGGTCAATCTCATGCATGTTGGATAGCACTGCACACACAGAATCCAGGATGCAAAGGACAACTTCATGAAGCATTCAACCACATGTCAACATGCTAACGGCTTGGCTAGATGATATACTCTACAGAGGAAAAGGCAACTGAGGTTAGCAACCAGTGAACGTACGAGGGTTGACAAGTAATGCCTTCACCTTCATAACTCTTCAACAGTTGGTAGCATTGATGTGCGGCAGGTACTGGCTTGTTCCGTAGCCTCTTCTCTACAGCTCCAGTTGCTGGGACACCCTATCATTGAACGGTTGTGTTGTTACAGTGTAAAGTGTGGAACACTGCGCAGACGGTCGGTCAATGCGATTTAAGCAATGTGCGGTCATTGAATTCTTGACAGCAGAAGGTGTCACCCCAAAGGAGATTCGTCAGAGAATGAAAGCAGTTTATGATAATTGTGTTGATGTGAGTACTGTACATCATTGGGTGAGTAAGTTTAACGATGCTGAGGTGGTAACATCTGACCTGCGTGACAAACAAAAAGTTGGACGTCCTGTGACAGCAACCACCGAATTTCACAAGCAAAATGTTGACAGACTGATTCAGGACAATAGTTGTATCACTCAGAGAGAAATTACAAGCGCAGTCAGCATTTTACACGAACGTATGGGTCACACTATTGCTTTGCTTGGCTATCAGAAGATCTGTGCACAATGGGTACCCCGGATGCTGACTCCTAAAATGAAAGTGCGCAGAATTGAAATTTGCTAGGAACTCCTCTTCCAGCTGTTCCCGATAATGAAAGAGAATCTGCGGGGTCATCATTATGCTTCTGATGAAGATGTTATGAGAATTGTGAGACCGTGGCTGCGGAAACAGAGTGTAGACTTCTTCCGTGACGGCTTCAGAAAACTTTTTCATTGTTGGCAGAAATGTATCGAACTGGCTGGTGATTATGTGAAAAACTGAATATTGATAATTAAAGATCACATTCTATGGATTATTTCTGCATTTGATTTATTAAAATATTCCCATCCAAACCCAATAAACAAAGGTGGAGGCATTACTTTTCATTCAACCCTCGTAGCAGTTTTTCAAGACCTTCTATCACATTGGTGCAAGTCATTATGGAAATGTGGATTCTGAGATGTTTCACTGAATTCTGGAATCACTTGTTACAGTGACATGCTGCTCTATACCCAAGGAAACCATCAGAAAGATTGTTAATGCAGGCAGTATGAGATGGATTCAGTAGTGGAAACAAGCATCTACAGTTTAGTTGCCCCCTAATAACCAGGATCTGTAGTAGCAATGTGTTTACAGTAGTTTTGTAGTGATACAAAGTGGTAATAGTATTAGGTTTAGTGATGTTCTCAGTAATAGCATTTCTAATTTTTTTGTTCTGTTTGTACTTACCAGCAATAAGTAATCAATATATACATTTTTATTTACTCACAAAAATGAGGGTTTTATGGCCTTTGTTACCTTTCCAGATAATAGTCTGTAATTGTGAAGGATAAACAAATAATAGAAAAGTAAATTTTATTTATTATTCATGGGGAAAGTTCAAGTACAGTAGAAAGGCAGAATTCCTCACTGCTGGTTTATTACTTGAATTGTTTTGCCAGGGAACCTTATGTATTGGTTTCGCAAGGAACACGCTTCATCCATAAACTTTTGCTATAAGAGTGACTCATTGAATGACTGGTGGGAAGAGGTGGCGAACTGATCAAGCAGCAGAACATTAACCAATTTACGTTAATTTACTGCATCGTAACGGAAAACTAGAGGATAAAAACAAAGTTCATTTATGAATGGATGAAAATTCAAATTTCTTAAGAAAGGCAAGTGTTATTTCATGGTAAGTGTGTATTGCATGTAATGTGCTAGAGGAGGAGACAGTACTTACATTTTAACACAATATCAACAGGGTATTAATGAAACACAGGTTAAACTGGACAAGAATGGGAGAAATTACAAGTTATTCTCTTTTTTTCATGGACAAATAAAGTCATTCACTTCAAGTGTTTAAGGAAGCCATTGACAAACCTACCAGAATTTGAGGATATGGGTAACGTCCATGAAATGCAGCTCCACTTGAAAATAACATGCCATAATACAGTCTAAAAGAAATTAGTGTATGAATGATCAACTTTACAACATTACAAAATCAAATGTAATTGAAAGAATAGCACCCAGTAGCAGACAGCTGTAAAATGCTTGTGATCATTTTATTATAAGTTACTTTTATGATATTATGTCCTGCGTACACACCTGTATCCACCCCAGTTGTCTGCACTAGTGCGACGCTCTGATCGGAAAGGGCTATGGTCACGGTCACAGCCCTCACTGGAACGTCGACTACGGAAGTCAGGATCCTGTTGCAATGGGCGGTACGGTGGAGGGGAGGCATACTGCCGCAGCGGTGGAGCCGCCTGCTGCAGCATGCCACGGCCAGGTGAGTGCAGCCGTGATGGCCGCCGGTTTGTCTCAGGGTTGTGCGCCGTCTCACCGAAGTACTGCCAATAAATATTTATCAAAAGCTAAACTGCATTAGGAAGTTAAACTGGAATTATATTTAGTTTAATGGAGATATTAATTTTAATGTTCACAGTACAAATTCTGTAAAACAACTTTCAGTTACTCATTCGGAGGGAAAATCAACTAGACAATATTTTTTGAAGTTTTCTGTTGAGAGTTGGCGTGAACGGCATTACTTGGAACATAATACACCTAATACAACTTAAATAATTTTACTAAGGCGTCAAGTCAAAACAGAAAGCACATTTCAGACAAACATCAAAACATTGGAAACTACAGCTTTCAGAATCAGTCAAATTGTTACATGTGCATGTGAAACCACCATCTAATTGTAATATTTATATTATATCACAGGATGTGTTTAGGGAAGCTGCAGGTGTTTTCATTGAATAATTATGATACAATGCTGTATTCTGTGACTCAAACGAAGAAAAAATTTACTCCAGTCAGAAAATCAGTAGTTCAGAACAATTCTGCATTACATGCATTGTGGATGTCATTCACAAAACAAACAAACAAACAAACACAGGTTGTTACAGATTTAATAATCTAAGAGCACAATCAGAGTTCATTATGTAATGTAGCACTATAACAAAAAACTATGTTTACAGTTTTTTAGGTTCTGTCACAGGGTTTGGTTTGTTTTTGTAAATGCTAGCAAGCTACAAAACACTAGTAAAAAATAAAGAGAGAAAATGGCAATTAAGGATTTTCAGTGGTTTGACTGAAAGACAGATTCATAAGACTATTAATGCCTGTGTATTTTTTAATTTACTGTTTTTATGTGTGGACTCCAAGTGAGCATAATAAATTGCTTGAATGAAAAAATGATTCCAATCATCCAGTGGGCATCTGATGATAAAAATGCTGCCAATACAAAGGACAGAACTATCTTGTATTTGCACACTTTGGACACTGCACCTTATAAAGCTGCTGTTCTCACAGATCATCCAAACCCCGATTTGTGCATATAAGCCTAGAGAGCAACAGCACTAGTAAGCTGTTAGATTAAGTGATGACCAGAATGTTCAGTTAAAGGCTGCGGCATATAGTGTCCTCTGAAGTATGATTATACAAGAGATGGCTATCAGTAAGAATAAATGTCTATAATCAATAACAGCCTACGTATAAGAAAGTTAAATTCAATTTCCTGGTCCACACTCTATCCTGATTTAGGGCAACAGAGAAAGAAAAGTTCCACGATACAGTGAATAACAAATGTATAATGGCAGGGGTGTTACAACATGTCATGCTAGAAGGCAGGTGATGCAGCACCTTTTAGCAAGTTGTAAAAATGTACTTCTTTAATGCATTTAGGGGGGTGTGGAACACAAAGAGAAGAAATTTGCCTGCCCTCTCCCCCCCAACTCCCCAGACATGGAGAGGGAGGGGGGATTCCTGTAAGGACAATGAGACTGTAGACTGATGATGTGAAGCATATTTGGAGATAATTGGAATCTTCAAAGACAGCGGTCAGGTTTATGCTTGTTCTGCAAATGTAGGTCACGCATTCTCCGACAGCCGACGAGTGTTCAGTAGTGTGCCGAGTGCCCTGCTGTGAATTTCATAGCCAATGTGAGCATTAAACATAATTGTAGTTATGTATTTACTGAATTTTTATTCCATTTGTTGCAATCTGTCATCGCCGAATGTTGTGGTAAATGACAAATTCCACACAAGCAACCGAGAGACATAATTTGTAGGAAACCCGCTTTCTTCAAATGCAAAGATGTGTATGCGCAACATACAACTGTCACTTGGAACCAACAACTATGTGAGTCATGCCTATGCCTACACCTGTGCAAATGGCAATCACTCGTGAATCTGACTGTAGTGTAACACGGTGATCAGGGTGGAGATGGGTCGGGACACAATCTTGTCGAGGACTGTGGTATCAAACTATGGATTACAAGAGCGATTCCCATGTACGCAAATCAAATAAGAATCTTTTCTTGAGATCAGGCAGATGGGGGAGGGGGGGGGGAGGCAAGGGGGGTGTCGAGGAATAGCACAGGCTGTGAAGCAGTCACTGACATCAAGCATATTGGCCAATGACTATTCATATGGGTGGACGACTAATACTGGTTACATTCATATGAAAGCCTGCACATACCTAAGTAGTGTATAACATGATTAGTTTCAGTGTAAAACCTACACCCACACTTTCTTCTCTGATTCCTCCTCTGTTTTATGCCCCTCTCTCCCCCTCAACCTACTCGTGTGTGTGTGGGGGGGGGGGGGGGGCGGGGGGGGGGGTCATTCAGTAATTGAAGAAAAAAGATATAGTACAGTGCATTCATTTTCAACCACTTTAATCACAAACCAGCTGCAGTAAGTCGTTTTCCTTAGGCACGACAAGCAGGTGCAGGAAGTTTCCGCTGTGTTGTATAGTCTGCACCACCTGCGCGTAGCTACAGCCTGTCACTGCCAAACCATTCACACTGATGATGCGATCCCCTGCAAGTCAAAAATAGCCAAATAAAGACATAACAAAACCCTTCACATCCTTATAAGAATTATGAAACATTAGAGTTTTTTTAAGATGGCAGTATTTTACAGCTTTTAAATATTTTTGAAAACTCGCAACTGGCACAATACTGCAAATACCAGATTCAATCACAGAATAAACTATCCTCAGATATAAAAATTACATTAATTATGGGCAATGGATCCAAACACGACAATTTGTATCTAGATCAAAGTTATACATTACTGCATCAAAATTAGAGTATACAGGAAAGTAAATGGCTTATACATAGATAATATGTTAAAAGGGCAAATTCAGTATAGAATATGATGCAAATTCCACTATGCTGTGCAGTTTTAGCTGTTTCTCAAAGTCAATGACACTAATTAAACTGTGGCAGTGCTCCTCAAATCCTCCTTTGTAAAGGAAAATATGGAAATGTAATTCAGTACTTCAACTTTTGCTTTGCTACCCTCAATTTCGGTTTTTGATTCATCAACAACTGAATTTCGTGCCACTGATAGTCTTTACATATATGCAGAATTTATTTGAGTTTCGAAAGAGATCTTTTGATAAGGCTCTTCCACATTACCCGTTGAAAGTTTCACACACAGCCCATTTGATAACCGAATGCATTTCATTTAGCATCTCTCTATATATAGCCCTATACTTTCTCTTATGCCTACAGTGCAGTGGTTGTGGCTTCTTTACAAAGACAGTATATATATTCCTTTCATCATGAACGGTTCGATTAGCTACATATCTATCCAGTGCTTGGTCAAATATTCTACAAAACTTCCTAAAGGTTCTGAAGTCTTCCTTTAGATATTACACTATGGCCTCAATCTGCATTATTGAATGTTTAAACAATGGGAAGTTGAGGATGGAATAATGACAGTATTATGAAAAGGATAAATCCTATTCACAATATAGCGGAGAAGTTGAATTGCAGACAGGCACAACAAAGAGACTGCTAAACAAGTAAGCTTTCGAACTTCCTGGCAGATTAAAACTGTGTGCCGGACCGAGACTCGAACTCGGGACCTTTGCCTTTCATGGGCAAGTGCTCTACCAACTGAGCTACCCAAGCACGACTCACGCCCCGTCCTCACAGCTTTACTTCTGCCAGTACCTCGTCTCCTACCTTCCAGGCTTTACAGAAGCTCTCCTCGATCTCAACTGCGTTTAAATAGCTTTTAACTGCAACGAACACACCACCTCCCATAGCATCAGTCCTATCCTTCCTAAACACTGTCCAATCTGAGTTCAAAATTTCACTGTTATTTATGTCTGGTTTCAACCAGCTATCGGTACCTAAAACAATATTGGCATTACTACTGTTTATTTCGCAGCATAACTCGGGGATCTTGCTACAGACACTTCCACAATTTACGAACATGAGATTTAGCATACTTAAATCCTTTGGAATGACCTGTTTAGGCGAAATAAAAATTTTTACTGTTGGCACACCGACATCAGTGTCATGAACTGGTAAGTTTTCAGTCTAACAGTTTGTTTCCCATGGGGAGGAACCTAATCCAAAAAACCCTCTGGTTTAGATTCTCCACTCGACTCCAAACCAGAGGTCCCCGGTTCACCCTGGGTACGATGCTGCAGACTGTCAGCTTGGCTTCCACTCATCAAGAGATGGAGGCCACCTTCGCCAATTTAGCCAGCTGTCGAAAGGACCCAAGGCTATCCTTGGAACCTCGGCGATTGGCATTGTTGGTGCCAACATGTGCAACAATCTGCAGCTGACTGCACCCCACACACTCCAGAGCTGCCGAAAGAACCTCTTCCACATCCTGGACTAGGACCCCCAGCAAGCACACCGAGTGAACGTTGGACTTCTTCCCTGCCATAGCCGCTACGTTCCTGAGGTGCTCCATGACCCGCCTCACATTGGAGCTCCCAATACCTAACAAACCCCTATCCACACATGCCTGTCCGGACCTTAATGAAGGAGCAGCCACTATCCTGGCAGAAGGGCATTCTGATCCGGCTCAGCCTCCCCCCAGCATCACATAGCATAGCAAATCTATTATCAAAGTGCATGGGATTTGGCAGAGGCCTGTGTCCCCCATGCAGCCTTCGCCTTGAGGCTCGAGATCTCAATGCAGTCCGCCACCCACAATGAGGTGAAAGTGGGCCGGCTGGCTCAGTTTATTACTGGAAAACTGATAAATTAAACAGGCAAAATTGGTAAATTAATTTTTCTTCTGTTGGCAGCCTGAGCCTCACACAATCGTCACAATCTTTTGTTTAAGAACACTGCTGTAGAAACCACATTAGTTATGTTATTTCTTGGATTTATGTTTGTTTTAGATAACAGTAAAATTATTTTCTTGTAGCTAAATTTTTAACATCATGCCATTTGGGGCTGGAATAAAAGCAGCAGCAGAATGGTCAGAGGTTACATATGATAAAGATAAAAAGGAAGATTTTTGCAAGCACTGCAATGTTGAGGTCAGTGGCAAAAGTGGAAGAATAAAAGTCATCAGAAAAAGCGCACTAAGGGAAACAACTTTTCAATTCCTCTCGAATTAAGAGATATGTGTTTCAGCTCAAAAATGTGCAACAATTGTAGTCCTGCACTGGAAATGTATTTTCCTTGTAGCTATTCCGTAGCAGCTGTAACAGTGGCACACAACCAGTAGCTCATGGCAGTCAATATTCAACTTCAGCACCACTGAAGAGGAAACAAACTAGCTTGCGGAACTTTGTAATTAAAACTAGTCATCAGCAGAAGGAACAACAGGATCTACTGATGGCAAAGTTCTTTTATTCTAGCAATGTAGTCTCCAATGCAGCTTCAAGTCAAGAATACAAGAACATGACTCAAGCCCTGTGACATAGTTACACTTGAAATTACGCAGGATATTATTTGATGAAGTTGCAGATGAGGTTGACACAAATATAAAAATTCAGCTAAAAGAGCATAACAGCAACCAGTATCCATATATACCAACAAGTGTTTCTATTAAATGCAACTCCATTCTGTGCAGAGTCTTTGAAAAATTCAATTAAAATGTATGAAGACAATTTTAAGAAAGAAGTATTTGCTGTTTGCGTTGATAATGAAAATAAAATTACAAAAAGGCAACAGTTTTTAAAAGAATACCTGCCTGACTTATGGTTGTTCAGCTGATTACCTTAATCTACTCAAAGAAGTAACACCTATGTGTGTAATAGGGCATACTGATGAAGTTCATAAGCACTTTGGGAAGCACCCTCAATTACATGGTTTGTTATGCAGCAACTCACAAATTCCACTACAGCGACTCACAAATTCTACTACACAAAATTCCCAGCATCATTTTCTACACACCTTTATTGATAATTATTTGAAATGTGTAGAAATTGTAACATAGCATTCTGAAGAAGACCTTGTAATATTATCAAAATCTTGGATAATGTTATAAATTCGAAAGACACCACTTTTCTTCTCTGATGACTGTCAGAGGTTTGTAGAGTCCTGGACCTTCTTCATGCAGACAGCACAAATATTGCACAATCTGCAGTACTATGGATCAATCTGTTTGGAAAGCATGATGCAGACTCAAATTTAAAAAAGGAACTAGCACTAGAACCCTTTCAGTGTAAGGTATAAGATTCATATGGAAAAGATTAACTGCTAAACAAGAAGAAAGTGCATAAAACTGGCTCAAAGATGCATCCAGGGTGGACTGTAAGTGTTAGGTCTTTCAGGATTGCTGATTCTGATTATTTTCCTGCAAGTACGTTTTCCCATGCAATCATAACATTGTTGCATCCAAACAAACACTGGAAGATAATGGGGCTGAAAACAGCATAAAAGGAAACTTATCAATGTGATTTATTACCCTAGTTAAATGCTTTATTTATTGCTCTGCCAGCATTGCATCCACTGAGAGACACTTTTCCACCTATGGGCTTGTTTGGTCAAATTAAGAAATGATTCAGGAGAGAAAAAAAATTTCTGTATGCTTCCAAAGAGGGGCTAAATTGTACTTTATAGTTCTTACAATTCTAACACAAGTTGCAGTTTTTTTCTTGAAGTGTAAATGTCATTTACAGTGTGTCTTACATTGCAAGCAAAGTTAAAATACAATGTTATTAAAATATATTCTTGTGACACTAAATGGTTACCTTCAATAAATGTGATGGCTCTTTTTAATTTGTGTAACACTCACTACGTAACATTTTGTATACTCATTAAATTTTCACAATTACATACACGTATTTTATTTTTATTTGTTTTTTTGATGCTAAGTTATTAAACCCTCATGTTTGTTTTTTTTTTGGGGGGGGGGGGTTGGATTATATTACAACAACCCTGTTGGCAAGACTCCCATAAATGGTGTTATATGTGCTGAAGTGCTATTTATGACTGTTTCCGATTCTGAGACTTTGTTGTGAATACTTCAGTAGTTGAGCATTATGGTTCTAATCATCTCCACTCTCTGGTACCTTTCTTTGGGTACTTCACAACCCTTTATGGCCGCACTGCACTCTGTCAGTTCATACAGACTGCAAGCAATGGTTCAAATGGCTCTGAGCACTATGGGACTTAACATCTGTGGTCATCAGTCCCCTAGAACTTGGAACTATTTAAACCTAACTAACCTAAGGACATCACACACATCCATGCCCGATGCAGGATTCGAACCTGTGACCGTAGCAGTCACGCGGTTCCAGACTAAAGTGCCTAGAACCGCACGGCCACACCGGCCGGCTTGAAAGCAATGGTGTGGTGCATAGGTGAATTGGAAAAATGATTTTTTATGCCTGTAGCAGCATGGGACATTGGTATCTCATACAAAGTGGCACCTTGTCAACCCACTGGTTGGCCCTACACATCCCAGTTGTCAGTCTCATTCCCTCTAGATTGTAAGTAATACCTTCAAATCTTGCAGTACAGCAGATCCATAACTTCACTTGGGTTCATATGAAAGACGGTCTTTTGCCTCCAACGTTTATTCCCGGTCCCGTATCAAAAATCTTCAGAAGATTTAGTCATCATCAGTGTTTCTAAATACTAACGAGTCAACAGGAAAGCTATGTATTTCTTCATTTAATACTGTTTCACTGCTGTATTTAGCATATTCTACATTTACTGTGGTGGCTGTGCCCTCCACTGATCCTAACACAAGTTACAAAGCTTATTAGAAGACAAACAAAATCTATTTGTTATTACTACAATAAACCAAATTTAATTCTGAAAGCACATATACCTGTAGCAAGGCCTGCGGCATGAGCTGGACTGTTCTCATATACATTCTTCACAAATATTGTGTCCATGGGCTCATCAAGAGCAGCGCCATGGTGCCCATGCTGTACACCCAATCTTTTCTCACCTTGCAGCACCTACAAAATTATAAACTGTATCAACACTCAAAACTGAAACGATGTCTTAAAAACATTAAAATGAGTACTTGCATGTCCACTATCAATCAGTCTACTTAGCCCAACTTTTAACATAACACCAAACATGGAATCTGAAAAACAGTGACAGGCAGGAAAGTTTAAAGAGAAAGAATTATTAGCATTTAACTTCCCATTACTGGTAAGGACATAAGAGATAAAGTAATCATAAGACAGGACTGGCCTCAGAAGGGGCATGACAGGCGTCTAGTCAAAGGAATCATCATCGTACTTGATGTATGTGTCCTAGAAAAATTGCAGAAAACCTAAATTTAGGTGGTGGGACCCCTCTCCTCTCAAATATGAGCCCAGCATCTTAACCTCTGAGCCACATCACTGTCAGGAATATTCTATCAGTCAGTCATGTGCAATGGCATGAGAAAAAGACACTATCAGCAGGTAACAGACAATATTGCTATAGATGAAACCCATGCTAGAGAACAGAGACAATTGGTGCACCCAACACCAGAATTTCAATGAATTGCTTATACCATATCCACTTAAAAAAAATACATTTAAGCTATCAGTCAAAAGGCCTTATTTGTAAGAGTAAAGGCCTTTGAATTGAAAGCTTCAATTTATAGCAGTATTTTCATTGTACCTGCCTGTGACTCAACATCTCCTCTGTATGGTGCGTAGCAATCTACCCTTTTCATAACATTGACAATATAAAAGAAAGACTTCTGCGCTGTGGAAATTTTGTAATTATAGTTTCTTTGAAAATACTACATCTTCAACAGTTGCTGTTTTCCTCTTTGGTTCTGTACACTAGTTTGGTCGATCTCCATGCTAGTCTATCCTGTGTAAGCCTCTTCATTTCTGAATAACTACTGCAACCTATATCCACTTGAACGTGCTTACTGTATTCAAGCCTCTATCTCCCTCTATAATCTTTAAACCTCAATTACTTCCATGCTATCAGTGCTTTAAAATGTTCTTAAGAAACTTCCTATTTCAGCTATTAATAGATGCCAATGTTTGGGTCAGTGACAATGTTCGAACCACAACCACAATTGTCTTGAAATAACAGAATTGTCTCGAAATACAGCACAACCCAAAATACATCAATTTGAAAAACTATAAAGGAAACATGTCATTCATATGTGGAAACTTACTGTGTACGACTCAGGTGGATAGACAATGAAGTGCCTGAGAGTGAACCCAAAGCCATTCTCACACCGTCTCAGGAAAAGACTTCTAGGCCCTCTAAAGCTGGGTATGTCATGCCTTCTGCCCAATGGAGACTGTAACAAATAAAAAATTCAAAATGTGAGTCACCTACTTAATCAGTAACTGACAGTAAAGAAACACAAAACTCCATTAGTATAGTATATAGATTGAAGTGTTACAATTTATGGTACGTTTTATAATACTGTACAATGGTGTTTACATTTGTTCATATTCCTCTGGTATTTGTGATTTATTCGTGTAAGGACTCTAGTGACAGCACTGTAATAAAGCACTAAACTTTACCTTAGCAGGAAGTTCCTGATACTTTTCTTTCTTAGATCCCATGATTGTTTAGGTGTAAAATGTTTGGTCTAATGTCCTGTCCGCACCATATCCCATTTTCGCCAAAATCCTTTTCCGAGGCAGTAGCATACTAATTTAACAAACTAGTGCACAATAACTTGGAACAAATGCTTTGAAAATTTTGGTTCACAAAGAGTTCAAATAGTAACTTTTATTTTATTTTATTTTATTTTATTATTTATTTCTTACTCCATTGATCCAACTGTGATAAACTCACAAGGCTATAGAGTGTGTCAGTAAACAATCAATACAAAGGTAATATTAAAGCAGTCAATCAGACAAAAGTAATACCACATGTTTGCTATACACATATGTGGTAAGAGTGACAGATTACACCAAACATTACACATAGAAAGTGAAAACAAATTAAAAACCAGTGAAAATGACTACGAATGTTACATGAGTATGGTACCTACATCATGGCTCAAACTCAAACAATGGTGTACCACACTCAAAATATCTGGTCCACAGACCTGGGTGGCTTTTTCATTGTATCTAAAATACTCTTCTAAACTGTAAACTGATCTTCCCAGTAGAAATTGCTTCAGATGCTCCCTAAAGGAAGAATGGTTATCACATTTGTTTTTAATATCTGGAGGGACAGCATTAATAACTTTTGCACCAGAGAACTGCACATCCTTTTGCACCATGGTCGAGTTTTTACATTCGTTGAGTAAATCATGCTTTCTCCTGGTATCATATCCATGGTATTCACTATTTCTTTTATGAAACTCAGTACTATTGCTGATGAAGCCCATGAGAGAAAATACGTACTGGAACATGGCAGTAAGAATTTTTAGTTTCTGGAGAAGGTTTCTACAACTACATCTGGAGTCTAAAACGCTCATTATTCTTATAACACATTTCTGGGCCAAGAGTATTTTCTTTGCTAGTGTTTGGTTTCTCCAAGATACAATACCATACTATATGAGAGAATGAAAATATCAATAGTATGCTACTTTCATTGTGTGTATGTTTCCGCTCTCTGAGAGAACGCGTAGGGCAAAAATCTATGAGCTGAGTCTCTTTTGAAGATTTACTATATGATGAGACCAGTTTACTCTGGAGTCAATTAAAACGCCTAAAAACTTTGTCGATTCAACTCTTTCTATTGACTCTGTTCCACATTTCACAGTTAATTCCTCCTCCGTTTTAGCAGTTGCAGTAAACTGAATATAATTAGTCTTATTAAAGTTCAACGAGAGTCCATTGAAGCTAAACCATTTCACTAAATCAGTAAGAATATTCTTAACAGATCCTTGAAGATCTTCACATGTATGACCATTAATCACAATGTTAGTGTCATCTGCAAAAATGGTAAAAAATAACTGTAACATTGTACATTGAGGTAGATCATTTATAAATATGACCAATATTAGAGGACCAAGAATGGATCCTGTCAATAACAGGAAAACAAATAAATCGTTATAAAATATTACCATAACAGACATTATACATTTAAAAAAAAAATATGTTGGCTTAATGTGACCAAAAAAACTCCTGTACATTAATTTTGAATCGCCACAAAAAATTTACTGTTGTTTACGTAGCCTACCTTATTTAAAGCGCTCAATTCGCAGTTTCTGCATCGGCAAACGACAGCAAAACATTGGTAGTATACTCTCCATATAAGCACTAAAACAACAAAGCAACAGTATATCTTAAGTACCACCATAGTGCTTTGAAGCAAATATAATGCCAGATGACCGTGCTTATTTAAAAGTAGATACCATCAAAATGACCGAAGGAGCAAATTGGAAACTTTGGAGACTTCACATATGGCAAATAACATCCCCGCTGTTCTTGAACATTATTTTTACGTACCTAAAACTCATGGATAGACTGCTGTAATAAAACATAGTTGTCACATTACGCGCTTCTAATACTGCGAGGTTTCTCAGTGCATGTACGCATGTAGAAGAAAGCTGTGTGGAACTTTTTTTTTTTATGAAGTGGGGAGCGGTGAGAATAAGCTCCGCCCTTAGTAATAGTATACAGGGGATGGAGGGGCAAGTCCCACCCCGCTCTTGCACAGGCTTACATCAAAAGTTATGGAAACAGAAGAAAGAATCCGATTAACACGAAGTTGCCGCGACCTGTAGTATGCTGCACATGTGCGAATTCTCCGAAATTCAATAGGCGAATTGCACTGCTCGGATAATTAAAGGTATTGAAAAAATTCATTCGCACGTTCGTCAGATGAAACAGCAGCCCACCTTCCGATTTAAGCGGAGTTATTGGAAAACGACCTAATTGTTGGATACAAGATGATATATGACTCCTCGGAACAAAACTGCATTGACTAATGGTGTTCAAGCTGGTCAGGTGTGGCTTACTGTCGGTATTTGCTCGCTTTGATTCTGCGTTATGCACATGGGCTACTAGTTTGAAAAATTTTCGATCGTATGATTTTTGACTGCATATCGAACTTCTGTGGCAACACAATATGAAGCCGCCACAAGGTCTGATATTTCAGGCAATATTTTTTTTATTGATGTGTGTACGTACTAGTCGCGTATGTAAATTATCTAAATACCATTCCGGTCTAAGCAACTGTCTCAATGCACACCACTCTCCAACAAACTGTCATCCTTAAAAGTCATAATGATCTGCCATTGGGCCAAAGCCGCCCGTGTAGACACTGTTGAGACATAACATCACCTAGCATACTGCATGTAAACCTCATCATGTCTCGGCGCACATATCATTACTGTATCGCAACAATGGCGAACGACAAAATATTATTGTTTACATTATTTTAACAAGTATCTACTTCTTAGAAACTGGGCAATTGGGGTTTGAGATTTCAGTTTAGTAAGAGGCAACTGTTAAACCTGACAGAGTTAATTGACGCTAAATGACGATTCTATTGGTGCCAACGTAACGAGCAGGAAAATAAGAGAAATTACGGCTCGTTCGGAGGCATATAGATAGTCGTTTTTCCGTAGCTCTGTTTGTGAGTGAAACTAGAAAGAAAATGACTAGTAGTGGTACAAGGTACCTTCCGCCATGCACCATATAGTGGCTTGCAAAGAATGTTTGTAGATGTAGGTTTCTTACAAGCTTGAATTGGTTCTACTATGAAGTATATCTTATGATGGACCAAGAATTATTTAAAAATTCATTCCTGCACAATACACCCGTAACTTTGTATGCGTACTAAGCTCAACAATTATGTGGTGACTGCAACTTTGTTCAAGTAGTGTTTGAAGGTAAACGCAAGATGCCCCACTAGACCCTCGAGAGGCAAAGGGAACCGCAGGAATGTCTTGTCTGCCTACAATGTGTAATTACACAGGCTGCCGAAGAAACGATTCTTTTTTTTTAATGAGTGGCTTATTCTTGTGGGTTTTTTTATGTGCTGTATTCTAACACAAATGTCTTGTACAGCTGGTACTCTGCAGCTTGGAAAAATTGCGAATATGCCATATTAATAACTATGCATTTGACATAAGCTGCTTTTTATGGTAATTTATTTTATCGTACTATCTTCTGGCGTTCGTCCATCATTTAACGATATTTTATACGTACTGTTTTTTCGTGTATGCCCATAAAAATCACGTTATATTATTATTACGAAACACCATCTTAGGCATACGCTAAAAAACAATAGCGTACATGTATCACCGATGATGGGCTGACGCCCCAAACTAATTTGAAATATAAACTAACACAAGAAAAGCTGATTACGTCAAATAAATAATTATTGATTACATATTTGCGAATTCTAATACGACAACAAAAGCCACGTCATCCTCCCTCTTTTATAATTACCATTAACTAATTTAAAACAAAAAAAAACTCTTAGCAATTTTAATTTGCGAGTTTCGTAATTTATTATTATTATTATTATTATTATATTGAAATTTCGGTGGCACTGATACTGGTTAGTATATATATTAACTATTACAACAAGCTTCTTCTACTTAAGAAAGAACCTCTGGATCTGAAAAATTTCTGGTACCACTTCTACACATACCGTTTGGCGTAATGAAAAAGTTTATGAAAGCTTTATTCAAAGATGGAAAACGTCTGAAGTATTCGAAATAAGAGTTCGATCCCACCCTTGAGTAAAAAATAACTGTCAGAGAGTGTGGTTTTTTATCACTCAATGTGGTTTCACGAAGAAAATAAAATCGATCTACGACAAAATCTCGCAGCATCCAGGATGACGAAAACATTCAAGGTAAGATGTTTGATGACCTGCAATATGTACACAGAACAAAACATGACACGTGAGTTCTGTGTAATAAGGGATGTTATGTTTATACTTCAATAAAACTTTCATTCATACCGAAACATTAAATTACTTTTCACGTGTTTTGTTAATTCCCTAGTTTCTAATAGAGTCACATACTGACAAAACTGTACATGATAGAAGTAGCTCTCAGCTTGGCGTGAACTTAGTGCTATTTTATGAAGAAAATCCACGGCAACTGGCTTAATACTAAGCATTCTGCCCTGATTGAAAGATGTATTCGACATTCGCCTTCACAAAGTCATGTACTTTTAACCATCACATAATGAAGGCCGCGATTCTGAGATTATATCTGCCGCCCTAGCACTAGTTGCCGTTTCGATCAAGCGTAACAGATGCGTAACGACGAAAGCGCGTATTCAAGTTTCTCTGCCGGAAAACATCCTCGGCGCCTATTTGCTGTGTTGTTGTTAATTAGGTCATACTGACGCAGTATTCAGCCAACAGGGTCAGCGCTCAATTTCGCCTTTATTATCGGTTCTTCATTTAGTGTTCCCAATACGTCACTCATTAGCGGTAATAGGTCGTGAGCTCGCTGATGCATCGGAAAAGTTAGCGACACGAAAATTAACTGCAGATGTTTCGGTCGACGTCACAGATCGATGTACCCATATAAGTCTCTCGTCTGTTTCATTGTGTGTCCATCATCATTTTCATCATCACTGACACGCAAGTCACCGAAGTGGCGTCAACTAAAAAGACTTGCAATACGGCGGCCGAACCCCGAAGGGGATATCCCGGCCAATAAATGCCATACGATCATTTCAGTTTTTCATCTTTATAACTATTTGATTTTTATAACTTCCCCCCCCCCCCCCAAAAAAAAGAAAAAAAAACAACGTTTCATCGCTGTTCGGTTTCAACCTCACGCGCGCTGGCACTAAAAGAATGGATTATTATTAACCTAGATTTTGCATTCCAGCAGGAGACGTAAGTGGAAGTATTTACTCTGGACATACATGAGATGATAAAAGTCATGGGATGCCTCCTAATATCGTGTCGGACCACCACCTGCCCAGCGTAGTGCAGCAACTCGACGTCGCATGGGCTCGACAAACCATTGGCAGTCCCTTGCAGAAATATCGAGCCATGCTGTTTCTATTGCCTTCCGTAACTGCAGAAGTGTTGCCGGTGCAGGATTTTGTCCGATAAATGTTCGATCGGATTCTTATAGGACGAACTTGGTGGCCAAATCATTCGCTCGAATTGTCCAGAATGTTCTGACATGGTGCCTTGTCATTCACAAAAATTCGATCGTTTTTTGGGAACAAAGTCGATGAATGGTCTCCAGGAAACTGAACAGTCAGTGAGCTGTTCGTTAGGACTATAGGATCCAGTCCACTCCATGTAAACACGGCCGCATGGAGCCACCACCAGCTTCCACAGTGCCTTGTTGACGACCTGGCTCCATCACTTCGTGGAGTCTGTGCCACATATGTGGCTTCAAAACATGAAAACTTTTTCTTTATAATAATAATTCTGAGTATCACTGCGATTACTGCCATATGGAAAACATAAACATTATGACAGCAGTATATTAAGTAATACATTACTTCAAAGGACACAGTTGCAAGATAAAATAACTACGTAATATTTGTTACTGTGAAATGTACGAGTATAACATGATTTTTCATATAGGGACAGTCTCTTCTTCCTCCTTTTTTTTTGGTATTATCCTGCGTCTTCATGGTGTTTTGATGTTTTCCTGGATTTAGCAATGTTTGGGGGAGAGGGGGGGTGGCTGTATGCTCTTCCTGACGCCGCCCCCCCCCCCCCCCGACTGAATTTGGGTGCCTCATCTGTTTTCGTCTAGTGTTATCCATGTGAAAGCGTGGTAACTTTTTTTTCGAAATGTTTGCGAATGGTGTAACAGAGGGCGGGATGTGCATACTTCACAAATAACTCCTTTTCCTATTGTGTACATTTTCTTGTCACTGGTACAATTATTCATCACTAAATAAACAAACCGGAGTAACTGACACTAGTAAATAAATCACACGAACAGAATTGACCTGTATCAGAGCACGCTGCACTAAGCTGCTGGACAGAAAATGGGCGACAGGTTTTTTGGTACACCTGTAGGTCAGTTTCAGAGATCTTCTGGGAAAAGCCACTTGCCCCATGAAGTGCGCCGCTCGCTCGTTAGTTTACCGACAGACTACAGCCCGACCTTCACCTATCCGGAAATGGGAAACCGCCTAAAAATCGCACCCAGGCTGGCCGGCACACCGGCCCTGGTCTTTAAATCGCCAGCCGGATTCGATTTGGGGCCGACGTGTCTCCGCGAATCCCAGAAAATGTATTTACAGTCGTTGGCGCGATCTGTTCAACCTACATTCAAAGTTAAAACTCGCCGAATCGCTGTCATCGTCGCGGATTACCGTATCCTCCAACTTAGGTTTGGTAGACCTCTTTTGTCAGTTGTAGCGTAGGGCACTTTTCTCAGCATCCCGCACTTTCAGCTTATCACCCGACAGGTGCACTTTCTTCGCGTTCACCCCAGTTTCTATGTCCATGTCACTGAAAACTTTCAGCCTAGTGGCTGACCCATCATCTAAACACAACACTGCATCCGTGACACCAGATTTTATGGTTTTGAGACCCACAAATACCGTTTAGGCAAGCATTCCCACAACACAGTCATCGAAACTTTCGTTGGGATTTTGAGTTCTCCCAAGGATGCATTAGGTGAGAAAATTTTTGCTAACTGTCTCTATAGATTGGTTTTACAACATCTGCTATTGCCATTGGTAGGGGATGGATGTGTCTATATACACATCATTAGTTACAGTAGCTCTCTGATGTTTACACCATGATTCGGGGCTCTTTGGACAGAGAGAATGAAAGGGTCCTCGTCTGTAGCAATATTGGGAAAGAAGGTGACGCACAGAGTTTTTCTCATTCCTTCTAAATTATTAGAATTTTTCTATATTATTCTGCTCAGACTAACTAACTATCCGCATAAAATAGAATTATAAACACAATAAGATTACGTCTTAAAATCAAGCGTCTCGTTCAAACCACTGCGACGAGGAAAACGTAAACAGAATGCTACATTGATGTTCAACTGCAACCTACATTCGCTTATCACTGGGGAGACCGGTGAGGTGGAGGTGGGGGAGGGTGGAGGGGGGGGGGGGCGGTGATCCACTTGAAAATCAGTAGTCAAAGAATAAAGAGCAGAAAGTCTGCTATAGCCGGGATAAAGACAGCTAAATTGAATTGTCGTTTAGAAAATGGTATCTCTTCCCTATGAATATATAGCAAACATACAAAAACCATACATGTTCTTGTTCAGGAAAGACATTATAGGAAAAAAAAAAAAACGCTATTCGACATATTTTCACTTCCTGGTCACCTTAACGCCACTCGCTGCCGTTGCTTCCGTGAAGTTATCTTCCCAGCATCTCGAAGGCCCGCAACGCTTTCTTCTCGAATGCGGAGTCCATTGCCGTCATCCGTTTTGGCCGTCTTGTGTCTGGCATACGTTGTAAGTGATAATACCA
This sequence comes from Schistocerca nitens, assembly GCF_023898315.1. NCBI lineage: Eukaryota > Metazoa > Arthropoda > Insecta > Orthoptera > Acrididae > Schistocerca > Schistocerca nitens. The sequence continues at coordinate 302,686,376 of NC_064617.1, forward strand.
GAGTAGGCGCTTTCTTTCCACGGAATCTAGAATTGTGTTTTCGACGTTCACTGTCTCTCTGATTCTGTCATTCCTAGGGTGATCAAGCCTGGAAAATCCGAAACTCCGTCTCCAAAAATCCATGTTGACATTCAGCAGGCGGTTCTTTTTGCCTTTCACAAATCTGCGCCATACGCCGTGATCGTTTCTTTATAATACTGTTTGTGTGACAAGAGTTTAGTATTCATTGCTCGCCATAGAGTTCTGTCCCAGTTCTATTGTGTTAAGCAAACTTATAAGTTCAGTACCATTTTGGAATAAGTATATACTTTCTCGTCCCTGGTTGGCACTGGAACGAACAGGTCCTGTCAGAGTTAGCTTGGCTCTATTCACTTTCGATTGTATTCTATTAGTTTAGAGGTCTTTCTGGAGCGCAGGTTATAGCTCGCGCATCGATCGAATGCGAAACAGTGACGTGCAATTGACCTTCGCATGTTTCGGCTGCGGCGTTATATGGCGCGCGAACCACACACTGAGATGACAAAAATCATGGGATACCTCCTAATATCGTGTCGGAACTACCTTTGCCTGGAGTCTTGCAGTAACTCGACCTGGCATGGACTCAATAAGCCGTTGGAATTCCCCTGCAGAAATACTGAGCCTTGCTGCCACTATAGCCGTCCATAACTGGGAAAGTTTTGCCTGTGCAGGATTGTGTGCACGAACTGATCTCTCGATTATCTCCCATAAATGTTCGATCCGGGTGGTTAAATCATTCGCTGAAATCGTCCAGAATGATCATCAAATCCATCGTGAGCAATTGTGGCCCGGTAACGCGGCGTATTGTTGTCCATAAGAATTCCATCGCTCTTTGGAAACATGAAGTCTATGAATGCTATTAACGCCACATTTTGTCGCACTGTCCTAACTGATAGATTCGTCGTACGTCCAACATTGATTTCTGCGGATATTTCACGCAGTGCTGCTTGTCTGTTAGCACTGACAACTCTACGGAAACGCTGCTGCTCTCGGTCGTTATGTGAAGGCCGTCGGCCACTGCGTTGTCTGTGGTGAGAATAGTGCCTGAAATTTTATATTCTCGGTCACTATTGACACTGAGAATTTCGGAATATTAAATATCGTGACGTTTTCCGAAATAAAATGTCCCATGCGTCCAGCTCCAACCCCCATTCTGCTTTCAAAGTCTGTTAACGTCCATTGTGCGGCCATAATCACGTCGGACGCGTTTTCACATGATTCATCTGAGTACAAATGACAGCTCCGCCAATGCACTGTCTTTTTATACATCATGTACGCGATACTACCGCCATCTGTACATGTGCATATAGCTATCGCATGACTTTTGTCACCTCAATGTGTGTGGAACTACGAATATGAAAACGGGTGACTGTGATTACCTTCGTATCGCCCCAGCCGCACGACGCTAAATGGCGTGCCGCCGTGCGCACCAGAACGTTTATGAAACGCTTGATACACAGTACTAGGCTCTCAGTGGAAACATTTCTTCACGAGAGTTCCGATAAAAGACCTATAATAAAATCGCACAGTTAAGCGATGGGCAGTTATTAAAAAGTACCAACAAGCGGTTATCGACAAGCGAGAATCTATAAGTTTCACGAGAATGGCCGAAATCTTACGACACTTAACGAAGCCAGCAATAGTGTTACCGGTTACACTTTTACAGAGTGAGCAAAATAAATCTGGCCCGGAAGATACTTACAAGCAGACTGACCCTTGCTAATGAAAGTCACAGAAGGTACTGCAAAATGCTACCTTTTACGTCGACGCAGCGCTGTACTCGGTCTATCAAACTGTGAGACAACCGTAGGAGCTCTGCCAGAGGAGTAACAGCAATAACGTTATCAATCAACTGACGTCCGCCCCCGGTATCTGAGTGGTCAGCGCGACAGACTGTCAATCCTAAGAGCCCGGGTTCGATTCCCGGCTGGGTCGGAGATTTTCTCCGCTCAGGGACTGGGTGTTGTGTTGTCCTAATCATCATCATTTCATCCGCATCGACGCGCAAGTCACCGAAGTGGCGTCAAATCGAAAGACTTGCACCGGGCGAGCGGTCTACCCGACGGGAAGCCCTCGTCATAATCAACTGACGCAGTTCTTCCAGTGTGTGTGCATTATTTGAGCACACATGACCCTTCACATTGCCCTGCAGATAAAAATCACAGGGAGAGAGATCAGGCGATCGATGTGGCCTGGAGATTGCGCTGCCTCTGCTGATTGTCCTCTCCTCACTCACCCAACACCTCATGCACTCCTGACAAGGTTGTCGAGGCGGTTTGTGCTGTTGCTCCGACTAGCTAAAATTTTCCACACAGTCTACCGTGGGTTGATCCACATATGGATTGAATTGTTTCTGAACATACCGGTCGGCATTAACAGTGTGCTGAAAGATCGTGTTAAGAAGCGGACACCAGATACTGCGCACCGAACACTAGTTTTGAGATTTTGCATAGGCTCTTCAAAGTTCTGATGGGGATTTTCTGGCGCACGATGTCGCATAGGTTGGGAATTCACGTATCCTGACAGGTTGAACCAGGTCTCAAACGAAGAAATGAAATACTGGGGATCTAAAAGCTTTGATTGCATTGTAGTCGGAAACCAACGGCAGGACTCAACACGACAAAGTTCAAATGGACGCTTTAATTCACACACAACAGAAAATTAGTAAGGATACAGATGGAGGTCATTTTTGATGTTTCGATACGACGCTCTCTTCATTCCCACTTGCACAGATAAACGGCGTTGGGATTTGTCGGAATTTGTTCCAGGGTTTCCTTCAATTGAGCGATGTTTTCTGGCGTTCGAACTCTTTTTTCGGATAAACAGGCCAACGATTTTTAATTGCTATGGAGCCTGTTTTGTTTTATTTTGCCCTTCAGAGACTAAAACTCCTGGAGAAAAAAATATTGCGGAGAAATGGTTGACCAACGGTTTAGGATACTGTTTTGAAAACAAATTTTCACCTTACAGATATGCAGGAGAACTTCTGTGAAGTCTGGAAGGTAGGAGGAGAGGTATTGGCAGAAGTGACGCTTTGAGGGCGGGTCAAGAGTGGTGCTTTGATAACTCAGTCGGTAGAGCAATTGCCCGCAAAAGGTGAAGATCCCAGGTTCTAGTCTTGGCCCGGCACACGGTTTAGATCTGCCAGGAATTTTTGTAATACATCATTCCCGCCTAAGTATCTGCACAATTTTTGTACGTGCCACGGATTCGTCAGGTGCTATATGCAGTGTAATTTTTTCTCTGCCTCCTTGTAACAACCCTAACATGACAGTCAGCAGCACTAACTCCTAGATTTTACTTCACATATTACAACAAATTTTATAGGTGATCCGATGATAACCAACAACTTATCTACTTCATCCTCGTGCAGCAACACTTGAAACATGGAGTATATTTAAGGTACGGATGCGAAGTAAGATATGAGTTTAACGACCCGTCGACGACGGTGTCACTATACAGACGGAGCACAAGTTAGGATTGGAGAAAGAATACCGGCTATGTTGTTTTGCAAAGAGACTATCCCGGCATTTGCCTTAAAGAGATTTAGGATAAGCACGCGAAAATTAAATTGGGAGGGCCAGACAGAGATTCGAACTGTCTCTATAGACAGGGGGATACCTAGTTTTGCAATAATGTACTGCCTCTGATGCAATGGTGTCTTATGATGTACGGGAGAAGCTTTCGTATCAATCAAAATCACGCTACACACAAAAGTGCTCAGAATGTTGGCGTGTTACAATTGCCTGGAGTTGCACTTTGCTTCTGGAACGTTTCCGTTGAATTTTCAGATAAAAAAGGTTAATTAAACCTCACAACACGAATTATATCACACTGAATTAATTTTCTCACAGTGTGTCCAAAGGCAAACTCTAAATCTTTCGTGTATTTTTACTCGATCACTTAATTGTAGCTGGAATCAATTCTGCTTTTAAATTAGTTATATTTTTGCGCTGTTTCAAAATTAATATCATATATAAAAATTTTCATTGTTTGAATTGTCCAAATTTTTCTTATCTATATTGTGGCCATTAAGTCGTTTCCTTCCTATTCTAAGGGTTCCCAGACCGCACTGTGACGTTTTGAAGCGAGCGTCACGAAATACGAACTTATGCAGCAGCTATACGACGAAATGTGGCCAGTGTTCCGCTCTGCAGACCGGAAAGGAGTGCCGGAGTCCGAAAACAAACGACGAACGACCTCGTTACTGCCTGCTATAGCTGGCACGTAAAAGCCGTCCACCAAGCACGCCGGTGCACAAGAGTTACTGCCCCGTTTACAAGCCAGGTGCGGTACGCGGTAACGAGCTATGATCACTCTTTCACTTGTTCGTGTGTTAGCCGTGTATTTCGGGCTCAAGGTTACTTGCTACAGAAAGTCATCGATCTGTCTGTCTTTGTTTCAGAGCAGAGCCTTGGAAACGGGTTCAAATCCCTTCTAACCAAAGGATCATCCCGAGAGGCAACTGAGGAGGTTACTCTAGAGTGGACGACCCATTCCGACTTGTGGCAAACAATGGTCAACGGGCGGCAAGAAGCGATAGGCAGTCAGCAGTGGCTGGCGACAAAAGGAATCGTGGGATTGTAGGACTACATACAAGAGCGACTGGTCACATGGCGATGGAAAGGAATAGCTTAGGAAGAGAAGACGCCACGAATTACATAATGTTTGCTGGCATTGCCTATTATGAACGTACCCTCCGCAAAGTCGATTTTTTGCCCACTTCCATTTATTTGGCCACATGTTTGTAATCTCAGCGTATCAGAATATTTAACCACTATTCCTAGAAAGTCTTGGTGACAAACGAAAACCAAACGAGCCCAAATGAGTAAATGGGACTAACGCGAGACGCATTCAATGAATTAAAAAGTAATGGAGGAGTAAGTAAGACAGGTGGGCGAAATATTGGATTCTGTGTTACGAAACTGGGCATCATCACGTAATGTGGTTGGAAAGGACATAACGGGCTACTTCTGAGATCACGCATAGACAATATAAAAGAAATTGCTACCCGACAAGCAGTAGTTTACTGTACATCGCTGAAGCTTAGTGAACAAAATACGAGCTTAGGAATTATCGGACTAGTATGATGAGTGGATAAGGCTTCCCTTGATTGTAGAGGGGAGACGAAGGCTTGAATACAGAAAGCAGGTTCAAATGGATGTAGGGCGCAGTAGCTATGCTGCAGTGAGGTCGCTTGCACAACACACACCAGCATGTCGAGCTAGATTGAACCATTCTTCGGAATAAAGACGACGACGACGACCACCACCACCACCACCACAACAACAACAACAACAACAAATTCTTGGCCGACAGAACGCAATACCTTGCTCTTATCGGGACAAAACCGTCCAACGTAAAAGTACTTTTTGCCGTACCTCTAGGTAGTGGGTTATAGGCCTATTTCTGTTTACATGTAAACACATTGACCCACTGCATGACGTCGGAATCTCAGTGACTATTTATGGGTGATACAGTCGTATATAAGAAGGTTTCAATGCCAGAAACATACAGAGAAAAAAAATTGAAATTTGTGGTAAGTTCCTATGGAACCAAACTGCTGAGGTCATCGGTCCCTAGGCTTACACACCACTTAATCTAACTTAAACTAACTTACGATAAGTACAACACACACACCTATGGTCGATGGAGCACTCGAACCTCCGACGGGGGAAGCCGCGCGAACCGCGACAAGGTGCCTGGATCGCGCGGCAACATACAGAGAAATGTGGGGAAAAGTGTTGACGACCGATGCTTGGTAAAATTAAATAAATAGAGTATTTTGCATGATGAGCAAGAAGATTATTTGTCATTATTTGTATGATTGACGATCAGTCACTGGAAACAGTAACAACTGTAAAATATTCATTTGGAACGACCAGAAGTGGAATAACCAAGTAAAACAAGCTATCTCCACAGCATCGCGGAGATGCTCATCAAACGTCACTGATAGGTTTACTATTAAAATTCCCCGGGAGTACATTCTAAGAAGAGCTAAGCAACATGTTATTTCCTCCGACGTTCAATCTACGAAATGACTGTGATGGTGAAATCAGAGAAACTGAAGTTCCTCGGAAGATTTAAAGATAATAATCCGTCCTACACACTGTGGGCCTATGATGGCCTTCAGAGACAATCCAAAAGTAGATTCTGCCTCTGACCACAGCCACAATGGAGATCTCCAAACCAGCATCATAACAGTAAGAGCAAGGCCAGTACTAGCATTTCAAAGGGCAGTACAGTGAACTTACCAATTCAGTCGCGGTTCACATGACACGTGACAGGTGCTAGGTGAACAGGGATGTAATGTTATAAGCGGGAGCCAAAAAAGTATGAAGATGTGACTTTATGGCTCATTTCTTAGAAGGAATGTCCTGTAACTGTTAGAAAAAATAATCCGACACGAATTCTGTCACTTTGATAACTATCAGAGATGATATGTTTCGTTTCAGTTTCTCATCGATGTAATCCTAACGGCGTTCCTCACGCATAAGCTCACCTTGTTTGTTTCACATGGTTGTATAAGTAGCAGGCGCTCCTGCATCCGACTGTGGCTTGTGTCTGTCAAACACGAACAGTGGGGTTTATTACACAAAATCATCGTACTTACCGTTTCGTGCGATGTAAATTAGTGTTAAGAAAAAAATATGAGAAATAGGGAAACATAAGTTGTCAACCGTTTGATTTGTCTGTGTACATATAATGGCGGATACAATGACAGAATAACTTCCTGAACACGTAATTGTGACGTTTACAGTGCAACAACACAATACTGAAAGAGTGTCATAGTGGTAAAATTTGTAAAATATGCGCCATAAAAAGTAAAACAATGCTTTTCATAACTTCACAACTGTTGGGTTCGCAGGCTCACAACCAAAGTGTCGGCTTTTGATCTCACCTCCTCCTCGGGCTATGCTTCAGACCAGTCTGTCCTCACAAATTACGTTCAAAAATATGTTTAGCTCAGTGGACCAGTGGGTTTATGCCAGGCTATAGACTCAGACGTCTGGGGTTGAATTCCTGACCTCTCCCAGTATTTTTATCTGCAACTTTCACTTTTTTCACCTCTGACGATGTTAGTTAACGTAAAAAATGTCGAGTTGGACCTGTTACTGGGCACATGTTAAACTGTAGGTCCTCCTGTAACTGGGTGGGTAAGTAAGTTAGCCCAAATTCTCTGCTTCCTTCTTGCTCCTAGAAGCGCGGTTGTCGCTACACTGGAAAGAAACAGAGGGGGAAAAAGCGGCGAAAAGCTGTTAGCCGGGCCGTGATGCATATTCGGATGGTCCAGTTGGTAGAACGCTGCCCGCGAAAGGTGAAGATCCAGGTTAAAATAGGGACCGGTAAGTGTTTTAATCTGCTGATTACTTCGCATCCAGCGTTACGCTGTGCGCAATAGAGTGAAAGAGCACGGATCTGGGTTTGCTAATCCGGTATACTCGCATATCTCCTTCGTATGGCTGCATCATACATTAACAGGTGACCATCATATGGCTCACAGCAAGAGACAGACAACACAGAAAACCATAGCTTTAATTCATAATGACACGTTAGAGATTTTTTCCCCCTCACCCCACTCTCCCTACTTCCCTTCCCCAACAGTACAAACCCTTTTGCTATTCACTGTCTCATTACGAACGGTATCTAATGGTGTGATGGACGGATGCCGTCAATGGCATAGCTATTCTGAATCCATACGAGCTTGCATCTCTATGACTGAGATAAATTCTAAAGATTCACTGTAAGCTATTTCGGGATACCACAATTAAACAATTAAAAAGAAAAATGTGGAGCTCCTTATTTAGTTTCAGCCTGAGGAAATTCCCGTTGAAAGTGGGTTTCCATCACCAGCTTCCCGGGCGCTGAAACAAATATCCTACACTTTTTTTTTTTTCTTTTTGAAGCATTTTCAGAGTGCTAGCTCCACATCTCACAACCGAGTTGCAAAGAATGGAAGAAGTTATCTCCTCGTGTACTACTACGAACATGAAAAATTGAATCTGCATTTTGGTCTTCATACTGAGTACTTATGGAGTTAACACTGGCATTCAGAACTAAAAAAACCTAGACGTATTGGGAGAAATTTATGACACTAAACAAAGTCAAAACGTATTGGATCAAAATTTGCTGTACGGTAGAAGGAAACTGAACTACAAATAGTCTAATGAAACATGCAATACATGATGGTGAAGATAAACATCTCTAAGTACTGAATGACTTTCTACAACAATACAGACGACTAACAAGAAATTACTGGAATAGAATATGAGCACAGTCCGCACGACGCCGATATTATGCAAGTAGCCTACGTCATCAGGAATGCCAAGCAGCCTTGATCCCCAAAGCGCTGTTATGGCAGAAAGTTTGTATCCACTACAGCACGACCGAGCTTGAATCATGTTTGCTGCAGACAGCGCCTATACCGCATAGTGTTGAGTCACCGCGTTGTGAGTATGGAATGAAAGAGGATGTGATCAAATGTTCTTTGGGAGAGACAATCTGTAACATGGATTCCGCGTCTGGTAGCATTAGAATGTCCTCTTCCAACATCTGTACTGGAGTTCCTGGCGACAAGAGACTACACGCTATACAAGGATACTTTCCCTTCCTGTGTGCAGAAAAATTAAATATTTAATACTTGTATATACCGTCAGATTAATCACTGTTAAACTGAGATAGAAGAAACTTGTAGATCTGAATTTGCCTGTTAATTTACACGAGTTAATACAGTTACCTATGACTCTTCTAGGACCTATGCAGCAAGTATATTGGTTGTAGTATCAGTAATGTACATCTACTAATTTTCCAGTTATGTAGCGTATATCTTCCGTTGCTCTCTCTCTCTCTCTCTCTCTCTCTCTCTCTCTCTCCCTCTCTCTAAAATTGACTAAACGCAATACCACATACTGCCTAATTCTGAAACTTCGTTCTACCTAGTTATATATTTCCATGTAATTGCGTAAAAATTTTGTATCCGGTCTACCTATGCCACATAAAAAAAACACGCTAAAATTGTAAGAACTGAGTACTAAGGACTAAAAACTGTATGTAGATGGCTGAATGGGTAGAGGCCCAAAAGCCAATAAATAACAAAAAAATCCGGTGAGTGCGAGTAGGACTCGTGCACAGTAGATTGTGTACAAACTTACTATGTACACAGATTGTTCATCCATTCTGGGAATCAGGACTCTCGATGATTTTTGCTGTTGTCGATAGCTATACTGGCAAGATATACACTACTGGCTATTAAAATTGCTACACCAAGGAGAAATGAAGATGATAAACGGGTATTCATTGGACAAATATATTATACTAGAACTGACATGTGATTACATTTTCACGAAATTTGGGTGCATAGATCCTGAGAAATCAGTACCCAGAACAACCACCTCCGGCCGTAATAACGGCCTTGATACGCCTGGGCATTGAGTCAAACAGAGCTTGGATGGTGTGTACAGGTACAGCTGCCCATGCAGCTTCAACACGATACCACAGTTCATCAAGAGTAGTGACTGGCGTACTGTGACGAACCTGTTGCTCGGTCACCATTGACCAGACGTTTTCAGTTGGTGATAGATCTGGAGAATGTGCTGGCGAGGGCAGCAGTCGAACATTTTCTGTATCCAGAAAGGACCGTACAGGACATGCAACATGCGGTCGTGCATTATCCTGCTGAAATGTAGGGTTTCGCAGGGATCGAATGAAGGGTAGAGCCACGGGTCATAACACATCTGAAATGTAACGTCCACTGTTCAAAGTGCCGTCAATGCGAACAAGAGGTGACCGGGACGTGTAACCAATGGCACCCCTTACCATCACGCTGGATGATACGCCAGTATGGCGATGACGAATACACGCTTCCAACGTGCGTTCACCGCGATGTCACCAAACACGGATGCGACCATCATGATGCTGTAAACAGAACCTGGATTTATCCGAAAAAATGACGTTTTGCCATTCGTGCACCCAGGCTCGTCATTGAGTACACCATCGCAGGCGCTCCTGTCTGTGATGCAGCGTCAAGGATAACAGCAGCCACGGTCTCCGAGCTGATAGTCCATGCTGCTGCAAACGTCGTCGAACTGTTCGTGCAGATGGTTGTTGCTTTGCAAACGTCCCATCTGTTGACTCAGGGATCGAGACGTGGCTGCACGATCCGTTACAGCCATGCGAATAACATGCCTGTCATCTCGACTGCTAGTGATACGAGGCCGTTGGGATCCAACACGGCGTTCCGTATTACCCTCCTGAACCCACCGATTCCATATTCTGCTAATCCGACATTTATCAAAGTCGGAAACGTGATGGTACGCATTTCTCCTCCTTACACGAGGCATCACAACAACGTTTCACCAGGCAACGCCGGTCAACTGCTGTTTGTGTATGAGAAATCGGTTGGAAACTTTCCTCATGTCAGAACGTTGTAGATGCCACCGGCACCAACCTTGTGTGAATGCTCTGAAAAGCTGATCATTTGCATATCACAGCATCTTCTTCCTGTTTGTTAAATTTCGCGTCTGTAGCAAGTCATCTTCGTGGTGCAGCAATTTTAATGTCCAGTATTGTATGTACCGGGAATCCCAATATTTCCAATTCGAAGATAATTTTCGGATTTCCTTGCTTCTTGCCAAATTTCACGATTCTATGTCAATGGGAAGTAACCTATAGCTTTTGATGAGTGAGTTTGTATCAAAGTATGTGACAAATAGTCGTACCTTTTAATTGCTCTCACGTACAACCTTAATTTTTTTTTTACGGTGCCACGGGACCGTAGACCTTAGTATATGACAAATTTCAACTTTGCATGTAAACCTGTTCCCCAGAAAAAGGGATCTAAACAGTCGGAAGAACGGACAGACAGACAGATGGACAACAAAGTGATCCTGTAAGGATTCTGTTTATACAGAGGTACAGAATCCTAAAAACAGTGCTCAAGCGGGAGGTAAGTCTGAACACCATAGTGGTTTATTAGGCATGCTTCTACTGGGGTATGCCTTGCCTCCTTCCAATCTATGAACTGTCTTACCCAGTCAATGATAGGAGGAGGGACACTCCAATCTCACATGGATTCCGAACCACGCTGCAACATAGTATTTCTCACACTAATAAATCATTGCCAGAGCTGATAGAAGCGATTAGTGACAAAAACATTTCGGACCGATCGGACATTAATTAATTAATTGACCAATAAAAGGTTTTATGTAGCTATCATATTATGCACTCTGTATAAATCAAATGGTTCAAATGGCTCTGAGCACTACGGGACTTAACATCTGAGGTCATCAGTCCCCTAGAACTTAGAACGACTTAAACCTAACTAACCTAAGGACATCACACAACCCATGCCCGAGGCAGGATTCGAATCTGCGACCATAGCGGTCGCGCGGTGCCAGACTGAAGCGCCTAGAACCGCTCGGCCACAACGGCCTGCGCACTCTGTAAACAAAGTGGTATGTGGGGTATTGGATATCACATATATAAACTACCACGTCAACTGCACGCACAATTATAACATAGGAACCACGTGAATGAACAATTAATAACATTCAGAGTAAAAGTTAGGGGGAAATGGTCACGGATAACAATCCCCCGTTGGATTAGCAAAGGTTTCTTCCTCAAGTACAACTGCAAGAGATATAAATCACAAATTCATCGAGTCATAGGAAACTTTAAGGTTGAGCACCTGGCATGTATAAATGAAATATCTTTATTTTCATCTGGTCCTCAACGGAAGCTGTGCCATGAGTTTTGACCTCTTTTTTCCCCGAGAGACGAAGCATAGTGATATAAGTTGTCCACAGGAGTTATTTATAGTGGTCCTCTACCAAATCTCTTTAGAATCGTTAAAAGTGCGTGACTACCGAGTTTATACCCACACAGGTCTAAGTGGAGCGTCAACGCGTTACGTGTAAGTAGGCGGACTAAACCAGCACATGTGTTTCGGAAAATGGGAAATACGATTCCCTCTTCGGCCTGCTAATGCATTCTGATTGACGGCAGCAACTGCATAGCAGAAGAACCGAAGATAAAAGGAACAGACAAAAAACACGAACATTTTTCACGGTTCAGTGGAGCGTAACGAAACCAGAAGCTGTCACTAACACAAAGAGGCTCTGCACAATTTCAGCTGTCACCGCGGAGGCTGATCAAGCAAAACGACGCAACCTTGAGATGTCACGTGTCTCGATATATTTAATGCACGATCAGTCATAACAAGATCCGAGCGGCAGTTTTCGAAAGAGCTCCCACGCACATGTTCCATGAAGGGAACACAGTCACAGGGTCATCCAATGGAAATATGATCTACCGCAAATAATATAAACTGACACTGATTGAGCAATACTTAGGAGACGAACAACGCAATTTACGAGTAACAAAGGAGAAGGAAAACGACAGAAGCTAAAACACGTGTAAATACTGTAAATTTTCCGCGCGGTGGCCGAATGTGTGTCAGACTACAAATTCAGCGGTCCAAGGTTCAGTCTTCGATCGTTTCTTTCACCTCTAAGACCTCTTTGAGTAGTATCGTAGCTTATCGATACTAAGCCCACCACGACGGTGTTATAACCGGCGGGGACCTTGGCATCAGTCTTTTAGTCTAGACTACTTCTGTGTCGCTAGTTGGTGATCAACGTTATACCGAGTTGTTGAAAGCTAGCTCTACCGGCAAACATTCAGTGTACTTACACGCACAACCGTGTCGGGGATCTGCTTATAGCTATCCACAGCTGCCACAAATAGTCAACATCGTAGTATTTCTTCACCCACAGGTTGACCACAATACATTTATTTAAAGTGCACTTGTGTCAACTAACCTTTTGCTCACCTATCCAGATTCCTACGACGACAGATCCCTTTGGCCACCTTCTACCCACTTATCATTAGCAACGAGGGTATGACATTTGGTTCTTCGGAACATAGTGGCTGTCGAGTCGCATAATAACACTTCGTATGTACAAAAAACGTTGCAACTTGGTTCGTTGTCCACGTTTAACTGCAGGTTCGCCTGCAACTAGCTGAATAAGTCAACTGAAAGTTACGAGGAAAACAAAGTTCCATTGACTCCAACTGGACAAATCCCAAAACGTCCATGTTAATTATTAAATGAAAAAGAAGAATCGAGATGAATAGAGAAAAAAACACTAACTTTAATGCACTACCAAAAGTACTCTTTTATACAGATGGAAGAAACCTTTTTCCAAGAAATAAACAGGGTTGTAATAAAGTGATGTGACGATAGGGGTCATAATAAATTTATTCGAAAATCAATGCACGGAAACGGAGTTTGGCATTAGGACAGAAGCGGAAGAAAGAAGTGTTAGACACGCATGTCAACTGGATCTACTTGTTCGCAGAATACGGAATAAAAATTGTGAAAAATGCGGTAAAGAGGATTAAAATTCACGGTAGACTAATAAAATACATTAGGTATCTTGATGATAACAAAATAGTGCCATAATTGAAAAGGCGTGCTTTCGTTAAATGTAGGCCAACGGGACAGGAACAAATAATTTCCTTGCTGTAGGGGGGGGGGGGCGGCTTATTTCAGTAAAATTTTAGTTCTTAATTGTAGTTCATAATTTTTGTTTGCCTAAATATGTACTAACCAGCAATGTCTGTACGAAGCTTGCAAATGTTACTAGAGCATGGTTCGTCTAGTATGTTGTCGTTTGGAGTTTATGTACACTTCTGATTATGGAGGATGAATAAAAGGACTTCGAGAAACATTCGTACATTTAGGGGTACGCAGGTGAATTATTTAATGTAACGTACATGTTTTCTCCACGAGATTATCTTCAATAACCCTGGCTCAATACGAAGAAGTTAGTTCTACCGATAGTGGACAGTACTGCAACAAATGACAGAATTATTTTTTAAAGACGGAGCTGTTCAATAAGTCAACTGTCACATTCACCGCATATTGAGCAAAGAATATATTACGGACTCTCGCACTTGCTCTGGTATCGCAGTAGGCTGGCGTACCACTTCTGCGGCTGGGCAGTCCAAGCAACATCTGCAAGTTACGCGAAAGTAGCTCTTCGTACCATGCCGTAAATTGTGCATTAAGTCATTTCTCGCGTCAGAGCTGGCCAAGGAATAGGACCAGCTAAGACCTTTATATCATTGCCGAAACTGTACACCACAGTACCCCACAGACCACGCCCATTCTCATGAAAGCACCGAAGCCTGCGAAATACCAGCGACAAATCTCCCAGAAATTATGGAAGGTTATGTGCGCGGGGACTTACTGTAGATGTCTCCATTCAATTTCTCAGAAAACACGTGTTTTCCGAAATGACCCATTGGTGAGCATGGAGTAGCTATAACAAGAGAATTAGAAACGTTCCCGGACCGACATGCACCCTGTACACAAAGTGGCATTGGGGACCTGGAAATCGTGTCTTTAACTACCATGTCAATTGCACTCAAAGTGGAGTTACGTAACTGAACAATCAGAAACACTAACAGTAAAGATTTGGGTGAAATAGCCATGGATAACAAAAATAATGTAAACTTTGTCCCCTTAGATAGTTTCCTTTCGCTAGGAACAGAGTCAATCAGGCAGTCAGATACTCCCTTCACGAACTGAAATAAAATATTATGTATATCCATATTTTCATAGATGTTTGCGAGACTCAGCTGTTCGATACAGGATGTCAAATTAAACACCTTTCAGCCGTCCAGTTTCCAAACTTATTTTATTTAACTAGCAGTTTCGGTGATTTACTACACCATCTTCAGGTCCCTGACTGACGTGTAGGAAGGTGCCACCTCGGTTGTGATATAAAAAGGGGCCATCAAAATCAGAAATTTACTAATACCACTACTGCTGGCCCCTGTTTTTTTCACAACCGAGGTGGCACCTCCCTACATGTCGGTCAGATACCTGAAAATGGTGTAGTAAGTCACCGAAACTGGTAGTTAAATAAAATAAGTTTGGAAATTGGACAGCTGAAAGATGCTTCATTTGACATCCTGAAACAAAATACTGTTAGACGAAATGATTTTCGATGAAATGGCGGATTTGTGCTTTGTCGCCATCGCCCGAAAACGCTTAAGGAAATTGTGTGGTAATGCCTTACGTCCTTCATGGGATTTATTATCCAAAGGAACAGGCTCACCTGTCGCGCATACAACGCCAACTGCTACTTACGTTGTGGTCAACAAGCTTTACTGAAAGGAAAGAGCACACTACCGCCAAACAATCTGCGGTTAACCGGTGCGAGTACTCGTAAATTCCGCATTCTTTTTGCACGCTGTGAGCAAGTTTTTAATCTAATTCTCAAGGATACAAAGTGCTGGGACTCTGCAGTGCTCAGATAAAACAACGCCCGCTGTTGACAGTTGGGAACAAAGCAAAAGACTGTCTCCGACATGATCCCTTATAAGGTTAGAGTAACCAGACTTTCACGTGGCCAGAATAGAGGCTATGCGAAGCACAAAAGAACAGTTGTTCTTGAGGGTCAGCATTTTATCTGAGTTACGCAAGCTGAGAATGACCCAGTGGTAACGCACAACTTGCTGCAAGCTGAAAGCGTGGAGTGACCGTAAGAAGTATATTTAACCCAAAGAGTGTGCATGTGGTTGTATACACTGTCAAAACAACTAGAAAAAGATGGCCTGGTGTAACGAAACTAACGTCTTAGAAAAACAACATAAAAACACAGCTGAGGATAGCGAGCCAAGCAAATAAGTCGTAATGCAAAGAGTGTGGAAATATAAATTTATGCTGTTGTGGCATTCAGTCCGAATACTGGTTTGATGCAGCTTCCACGCTTAAGCAAATTTCTTCATCTCTGCATGAATACTGCAACCTAAACCACTGAAAACTGCTTGCAGAAGTGAAGCTATGCTCGCCCTCTACAATGTTCCTACCCTCACTTCCTTCCATTATCAAACTGACGATGCGCTGATGCCTCACCATGTGTCAGTTAACCGATCCCTTCTTTTAGTCAAGCTGTGCTACGACTTTCTTTTCTCCACATTTCGATTCTGTACTTTCTCATTTGTTATTCGACCTACTGAAATATGCTCACAATTTTTTTATACTGTATTTAGCATATTTCGTGACAGTACCTTTTCCGTGAAATGTTTACAAGGCGATATTTGTCTTGGCTTCAGTCGTCTAGTGGAAGTATAACTCCACAATGCAGTTTCGTCGGCTGCAGAAATGACCTGGTTCAATGTGTTTGCCTCATTTTTGGTACTTGAAATACCATTTCCTCGAATGTGGTTTCTTCTTAAAGTTTATATAAAAAAGTAGTAGCATAATTCATTTTTTCCTGTTCACTAGCAAATATTTATAACGGCGACCTGCACATTGTTCTACCGTCAACACACACCAAGAGTTCACTGCCGACTGACTACAGTCAAAGACAACTCCAGCGTCAAAGACATTTTACACAACACACAAGCTTCCACTTGTAATCAGTCTCTTTGATATTCTTCGTCACATCTACTAATAGTAATCAATATGCTGTCACTCTCAAAAATATAAGTAAATTAGCATAAAATAAGGCAAATTACAATTTAAAAAAATTCTGACAAAAATATAAGAAAACATTTATAACTTCCCTCATTAAATTTGGTACCGATAAATCCAGTAGAAAATAACACATCTCCCAGATCCATTATACTACCCATCTGACCTTCGACATTATTCTGTAGCACCACATTTCAAAATCTTCTGTTCTCGTCTTTTTTGAAAAGTTCGTCATCCACGCTTCACTTCCGTACATGTTTCACAAGACTGTCTAAAACAACATGTAAGCGAAAGACCCAACCACCTAACCACGAGGGCTGCCCGCCAACTCCCCCATTTCACGAACTACAAACCGCTCCACAACACTTTCATCCAATCGGATTCAGGAGCCGAATGTAGGCATTCTCATTCGTCATTTCCTGCAGATTCTCACAGCGCTTCTGTAGTGAGCTGCTTATCCTCCAACGGATGTTGGAAACACTGGCCGATCTGAAGAAATACTCGCCCTTAAAATCCGCCTAGTCTGCTCCGGTCACCACTCCCTGCAGCCGGAAACTGATTGGGGCGACTACAAGATCAAGTAGCTCCAGCGCAAAAGAGTGGTCAAGAAATTACATTGCTACTCACCAAATATTGCAAGCTTCCAATAATTAAATATCGCCAGTTGGTACTTTCTGTGACCTGTGAAGGGGTCTGATTCCGTAGATCATATTGCACCCTTATAAAAAGAGTGTGTTGTGGAATAGATGGCTTTACAAACAACTGTTTTGAATCGTATTTCACAAACATAATGCAAAAAGGTTTATGCTGAATATTCTAAATAATGTGGGAAGGAGCATATATTTTTGTGACTGGAAAGAAATCACGAAGTAAGTCCCACAGCCTCTACCCCTATTTCGTATATAAGTGAATAATCTTCCAATTAACTTTCATCAAGCAGAAGTAGCACTTTTTTAAGTCGGTACTGATGCTAAAGAAAATCCCAGTAGAGAGAGAGAGAGAGAGAGAGAGAGAGAGAGAGAGAGAGAGAGAGAGAGAGAGCAACAGAAGAAATTTTTAATTATGTTTTTCGAAGAATTATTACGTGGTTCTCTGGATTTGGATTCTCTTAATTTTGGGAAACAAACACTAAATTAATAGTCACGCAAAAAATTGATGCAGAATATGAACAGGAGTCGATAAATAGGGTAGAATGTTCCCAATACTTGGGTGTACATATTGGTGAAAACTTGTATTGGAAAGAAAAAAACATCATTGAACTGCTCAGCTATTGTTGGTCTCCGTATAAGTGCTAGTCTTGGAAACAAAGAATCAACCTCCTTAATTATTTTACACATTGTCTTAATAATATTTTAGGGGTTAATTTTCTGGAATAACTCATCACTTAGAAAGTATAGATTGGATAAAAGCGATCAGTAACGTTAATACAGCGCGTTCACACGTCATCTTGTAGGTATCTTTTCTATGCGTTAGACATCTTAATTGCACTTTCACAATATATAGATGTCCGCCCTCGGTAGCTGAGTGGTCAGCGCGACAGAATGTCAATCCTAAGGGTCCGGGTTCGATTCCCGGCTGGGTCGGAGATTTTCTCCGCTCAGGGACTGGGTGTTGTGTTGTCCGAATCATCATCATTTCGTCCACACCGACGTGCAATTCGCCGAAGTGGCTTCAAATCGAAAGACTTGCACCCGGCGAACGGTCTACCCGAGGGAGGCCCTAGTCACACGACATTTTATTTACAGTTTATAGATTCGCTAGTGAAATTCGTCATATACAATCAATCACAATTTCGTAACAACAGCGATTTACTACCCTACAGCAACAAGTTTGTTTGCGTGACCATTCTCCGCAGCAAGCACAAGAATATTTGTTTTGTAAATAAAAACCGCCTTTTCTTGCTGAAATGTGTTTTCTTTCTCCCAGACGCGTTTCGCTTTTTTTTATTTTATAGCATCTTCAGTGAGATCTAGAACGATACAGTTTTGTTCCGTTATATATTTTTTGTAGATTACAAAACAGTCCAAGTCTCGTTCTTTTTACGAAAATAAGGATTACTTACAGTTCTTCGCGTTTTTGGTTGCGTCTCCGTTTTCTCTCACTTGTTGGAGGTCGCGCTGTAACTTCATTTTCGAAACATAATCATAACTGAAGTTATAGTGCGACCTCAGCATGTGACCAGATGAGAGGAAACGCAGATGCCAACAAAAAACGAGAAGAACTGTAAGTAATCATTTTTTAACGTAAAAAACGATATGTGCAATGTTTTATAATGTACAATGACTCATATCAGAACAAAACTGTATCATTCTAGATCTCACTGAAGATGCCTTCCCCTAAAAAAGGCGAAACGCATCTGGGAGAAATAAAATACAGTTCAGCACGAAAAGGCGATTTTTATTTACAAAACAAATAACCTACAACACTTGACGAGAAAATGCTACTTATTACTCATTATTAAGGCTATCAGAGGTTCAGAAAGGAGTTAAACATGCTTAAAAATGTTTTGATCATTTTCCGAATAGCATAACATGTCTGACAGTAGTAAAGCAAGTTTTCAATCTACAATAAAATCATTTCTCCTTGGCAACTCCTAAAAACAATCTTGTTTTAAGTGTATATGCATGAGTAGGGCTGAAAATTAATATGTTCACCAATGTAAAATTTAGGCATGTATGCGGTTTAGGAAGTTGTCAATGGCCAGTATGTAGCCACCCACTGAAACGCATTATGCATGTGTTTTCTGTGAACTGGATCGTTCCACATCTTTTTGATAAAAAAAATCGTGAAATGATCTATGGAACATGTAACTGACCGATTAACCAGTGCCTGACAATCAATGTGAAGCGCCCAGGAAACATGGTCGGTTGTCGATCTAAGTCACCACACACACACACACACACACACACACACACACACACACACACACACACACCATCGGCGGGTATGTAATTGAATAGAGTTGCAGTTCTCTCTGACATGTAGAACAGCCAATAGCATGCGTTAATGTTGTTCGTGTACTGTTACAAGGCCTGCATCCTCATGTGTCACCTCTCATGCGACAGTATCGTGGTGCCATTGTTCAACTGGAAAATGCTCGTCCCGACGTGGCTAATGTGCCTATGCACTGTCTGTGCGATGTTGAGGTACGCCCGTGGCCAGGAACGTTCCCAGATGTGTCTCCGACAGAACATGTCTGGGACCACACACGTAAGGTCCTTCCCACTGTCGATGTGTCACCTTGCCTCAGGAGAGGATACAATGACTTTGTGCCACCCTTGCCAACGAGTCAGTGCAGAGTGGGAGTGCAACGTGATACTGATAAGTGGCCTCATATTGCCATGTTCTTTCTAAATTTGACTCGATTTTGTAATCACTGAAACAACATCACAAATCCTCTCAATCTGTGGAGTTTTGTTTCGCAATCTAGATGCCTAACGCTTGTTGCCTGGAAATGTAATTCCAGAAGAGTATTTCAGCGTTTGGAGTCCTTATCAAGTTTGCACGACAACAGAAATCGAATGAATTCGCAGGCGCATTGTCACGATGGTAACGAGTCTGTACAGCCCATAAGAAAAGCTAACAACTGTGCTCGGGAGCGTAAAAGGTAATTTTAGAAAGCGGGGCAATGGTTTTATCGAGAAAACTTGTTTGATAATTCAGGAAAATGATATTCTAAGACGGCTGTGCAGCAGCTCCTTCTACGTCCCTGATATTTTTCGCATGGGAATGATAAAAAGATAGAGTTAGGGGAGCATAAAGAACTATACAGACCCTGACTCAAGAAGCTAAGGCAAAATATATACTGAGGTGACGAAAGTCATGGGATAGCAATACGCACATATACAGATGGCGGGATTATCACGTCACAAGGTATAAAAAGGCAGTGCAATGGCGGAGATGTCATTTGTACTCAGGTGATTCATGTGAAAAGGTTTCCGACGTGATTACGGCCGCTCGACGTGGAGACTTTGAATGCGGAATGGAAGTTGAAGCTAGACGCATGGGACGTTCCATTTCCGAAATTGTTAGGGAATTCAATACTGTGCCGAAAGTAACAAATTTCAGGCATTACCTCCCACCACGGACAACGCAGTGGCCGACGGCCTTCACTTAAAGACGGACAACAGTGGCGTTTGCGTAGTTGTCGGTGCTAACAGACAAGCAACCCTGCGTGATATAACCGCATAAATGAACGTTGTTCGTACGCCAAACGTATCGGTTAGGACGGTGCGGCGAAATTTAGCTTTAGTGGACTATCGCTGCAGACGACCGAAGTGAGTCCCTATGCTAATGGCACGCCATCGTCTGCAGCGCCTCTTCTGGGGTGTTGACCATATCGGTCGAATCCTAGACAACTGGAATGCCGTAGCCTGGCCAGATGAGTCCCGATTTCAGTTGGTAAGAGCTGATGGTAGGGTTCGAGTGTGGCGCAGACGCCACGAAGCTATGGACCTATCTTGTCAACAAGGTACTGTGCTAGCTAGTAGTGGTTCCATAACGGTGGGAGCTGTGTGTACTTCGAATCGAGTAGATACTCTGATTCAGCTGTACCAATTACTGACTGGAAATTGTTACGCTGGGCTCCTCGGAGATCATTTGCAACCATTCCATGGACTTCATGTTCCCACACAACGATGAATTTTTTATGGATGATGATGCGTCATGTCATCGGGTCAGAAATGTTTTGCGATTGGTTTGAAAGAACATTCTGGACAATTAGAGGGAATTTTCTGCCATCCATCGAATATTTATTGGACACAATTGAGAGGTCAGTTCGTGCCGGCAACGGTGGCCGAGCGGTTCTAGGCGCCTCAGTCCGGAACCGCGCGCCTGCTGCGGTCGCAGGTTCGAATCCTGCCTCGGGCATGGATGTGTGTGATGTCCTTAGGTTAGTTAGGTTTAAGTAGTTCTAAGTTCTAGGGGACTGATGACCTCAGATGTTAAGTCCCATAGTGCTCAGAGCCATTTGAACCATTTTTTTAGGTCAGTTCGTGCACAAAATCCTGCATCCACAACACTTTCGCAGTTATGGACGGCTATAGATGCAGCATAGCTCAGTATTTCTGCAGGGGACTTCCAACGACTTCTTAGTCAATGCCATGTCGAGTTCCTGTACTACGCTGGGTAAAATGAGGTCCGACACGATTTAGGAGGTATCCCGTGACTTTTGTCACCTCAGTGTAGTTAACAGTGATATAAGGTACCCTCACTAAGTCGCGTACACCTGCTCTGAGTGCGGTGGCGTGTGTCAACTGCAGCATAGCACGGGCCAGCTGCTGTGAGCCGGTGAGCCGTCCGCTCCCCGCGGTGAGCCGGCAGAGTGGGACAGGCGCGACGCGGCGTGGCCAGACAGCCAGCAGGAGGCGGAGGCTGTGGCTGTTCCTGTGGGCGGGTCAATACGCCGGCTCGGCAGGCCAGCCTCTGTGGCGCACTGCGGTGCGGCTTACGCGGCCGTGCCCCACGGACTGAGTGGGCCAAGGAGACAGAGTCATCCTCCACAACAAACTGTGCCAAAAACAAACTGCCTGCTGGTCCACAAGGCCCTGAATAATACGCAACAATGGCACCCTCAGAAGGCTACGCGTGCAGAAGCTCACACAGAAATACAGCAAGAAAGGGAACAATGAAGAGAGTTTACAGTTCATCGTGTCTACGAGGAATAAAACATGAAAATGCAGCAAACAGAGCAGGCAAAAAGGACACAATCATCTAAAAGAAAGTTTCACGCCGCGCGGGATTAGCCGAGCGGTCTGAGGCGCTGCAGTCATGGACTGTGCGGCTGGTCCCGGCGGAGGTTCGAGTCCTCCCTCGGGCATGTGTGTGTGTGTGTGTGTGTGTGTGTGTGTGTGTGTGTGTGTTTGTCCTTAGGATAATTTAGGTTAAGTAGTAAAAGCGAGAGTGGGCAAAGTACAAAAATAAGGCTGCAGGAGGCCTAATATAGGTGTCGTCTATAGGAAAACTGAAGATACCTTTGGACAAAATACAGAAGCATTTGTATCAATACTAAATGGTCTGATGGCAAGTCATTACTAAGCAAAGAAGAAAAGACTGTGGTGTGGAAGGAGTATATAAGGAAGCTGCACCAGGGGAAATATGAAGTTGGAGTATACACAAAGGCTATAACAACGGGAAACAAACGTCAAGGCAATATTATACACTGCTCAAAATATGTAGGGGAACACGTGTATAAACGTTCGGTATGTTAAAACTATCTTGATACAGGCAGAACCTGTGGTCTTACTGCGTGGCTTGAGATCTTCACTTTCAATGTAGGCAACAATTAAAATCATTCGCCATTTATATTTCTTGGCTACGTTGCCATTTATATTTATTGGCTGTGCTACGCATTACAGAGTCAGGTGACATCTCAGAAGGAAGTGAGCGCCGATGTCCCAGAGTTTTCTATGTTTTCTAGTGAGGTACACAGACGGCAGTTGTCATTTGTAGACGTTGTATTCAACCGTCCACATGCTATAGTGAGACAGGTCAGTACGCAACGAGGGTTGGCCAAGGTCGCCGACGAATTGCAGTCCCACATGAAGACTGATATCTAGCCATCTCTGCATTGCGACGCCGCTCGTATACTGCTAGGGAGCGCAGCGTGACGATCTCAGAATGGCCACTGAAGCCGTTGAGGACGACCAGACCGCAATGAGCAGATAACGAGAAAAGGGCTTACGATCCAGACACCTCCTTCGAGCATCCCGCTTGACACGACATCTTGCAGTTCGCCTTCATTTCTGTCGTTCCCACATCGACTGCCAACTTCGCCACTGGCGACAAATGTTATTCCCAGATGGGTCCAGATATCCTCTGACACATTGTGTGCGGAGAGCCGTGCTGAGCGGTATCTGCCAAATGTTGTTCAGGAAATCGACTGATTTCCAATGTTCTATGATGTCGTGGGCAGTAAATCGAACAGACGCGGCTGGACCATGTGGTGGCTGCTGCATACGGCGGTGGCCCAAAGTTCCTTTTAATGCCAGGGAGCATGGCCGACGGTGAGTCCCGTCCTGAACCCCGTCGTGCATATGTGGGACATGCTTAACAGATGTGTTCGTGGTCGTCCTGTTCCGCCACTGATCTCTCGTGGGCTCTCACTGAATAACTGGAACGGATACCACCGGGTGCCCTCCATAGGCCTCGTATACGGGGCTTGCCACGTCGAATGCCAGGCGGTGATAAACGGTTACGGAGGGCGTACAGATTATTGAAGTTCTCAAAGGCCAATGAGAAGCTTCAGAATGCCGGGATGAATTACTGTTTCCATTCTGTTTTCGACACCTGTCTATCATTTCAGTTCTTTTTATGTAGACGATCGAGCATTTAATGTATTTTTGTTATGAACTTAATTTGTGAAAGATAAACTTTAAAAGCCGGCCGCGGTGGTCTAGCGGTTCTGGCGCTGCAGTCCGGAACCGCAGGACTGCTACGGTCGCAGGTTCGAATCCTGCCTCGGGCATGGGTGTGTGTGATGTCCTTAGGTTAGTTAGGTTTAAGTAGTTCTAAGTTCTAGGGGACTTATGACCTAAGATGTTGAGTCCCATAGTGCTCAGAGCCATTTGAACCATTTGAACCATAAACTTTAAAACGTCCTAGTTCTCAGTTATTGCTCTTTTGAGCAGAGTCGCAAGATAAGAGAGTGTGGATTAAGATGGGACATACATTGCTGCGAGAAGAATTTGACTGAGCACTGAATGGCCAAAGTGAAAACAAGGCTCCTCAGAGCTGGCCTGTGTGGCCGAGCGATTCTAGGCACTTCAGTCTAGAACCGCGCGACCGCTACGGTCGCATATTCGAATCCTGCCTCGGGCATGGATGTGTGTGATGTGCTTAGGCTAGTTAGATTTAAGTAGTTCTAAGTTCTAGGGGACTGATGACCTCAGATGTTAACTCCCATAGTGCTCAGAGCCATTTGAACCATTCCCTCAGACCCACTGATATCCTTAGGTGCAATGACAAAACTATTTCATCTCGTGTGCAAGGTGTATGAGACAGGCGAAATACTCTCACATTTCAAGAAGAATGTATAATTCCAATTCTAAACGAAGAGTGTGCCGAAATGTGTGAATATTACTATACCATCCGTTTTATAAAGCACGGTTGCGAAGAACTGACACTAATTACTTACTGGAAGACTGGTAGAAGCCGGCCATGGGGAACTTCAGTTTGGGTTCCACAGGAATGAAGGACAACACGAGGCAATACTGACTCTAGGACTTAACTTACAATATAAGTCGAAGAAAGACAAAGCTATGGTCGTAGAATTTGTATATTCAAAGAAAACTTTTGACATTATTTAATGGACTACACTGCTTGAAATTCCGAAGATAGGGGGGATAAAATACACCAAGCGAAACCTTATTTACAGCTTATATAGGGAATAGACTTCAGTTTTAAGAGTCGTTGGGCGTAACAGGCAAGCAGAGATGAAAAGGGAGTAGTCAGGGTTCTAGTCTACCCCTGCCGTAATTCAGTCTGCATACTGAACAAGCAGCAAAGAAAATCACGGAGAATTTTGAAGTGGAATTAAAAGTTCAACAAGTTGGAAAAGCGTACGACACTTTAAAATACGCTAGTCTAATCATTTTAGGACGCTGACCACACCATGTGTGTTTTGTATTTTAATAATTACACAGGTGTATTTTAATATGTTGTATGCTAATACATGGACGAAAGTCGCATAAGGATAGCGCTTTTTGACTTTACGTATGGACGTCCGATCTGGGATAGTTGTGCCCTTATCTACTGTGGTTTTGCTGAACTCCGAGGGATGCTATCACCTATTGCTTACCCCATACGGATAAGTGCAATATATCATGCTATGCAGGGTGGTCGGAAATTCCCGTTACAGACTTCTAGGACTCGTAGAGGGGAGTGAGTACATCGTATTTTGAATAGGAACCCATGTCTAGAAACGTCATCCAACGAGACCACTTAGCGTCAAAGTTATAGGCGCTGGCGTCTGTAAATGTACGTAAACACGGGCTGATTCCGTGATGATGTTACAGACTTTCTGGATGATGGAGAACGATAAATGTATTAATTTGAAGTAAGGATCCCTGTACCGGAAACGAACCAGTCGAAAGTTATAATCGAGAACCGTTCTGATACCTCTGACAGTTTAATACATGTACCGGTTCTTGTGTTGCGAAGAGTGTAGGGCTGGTAACTTTCAGTGGTGGTAGTGTGGACAGAAACGAGAAAATGTCCAGTAAACGTGGGCTCTAAATTGCATACCTAAGGAGCTATGACCATTCGTTCATCTTGGCTAATGTGAATCATCATCTCTACAGAGCAAGTGTTCATAGCTGTTAAGGTATGCACTTTATAGCCCACGTTTATTGGACACTTTTTTCTCGTTTTTGTCCACACTACCACCACTGAAAGTTACCAGCCCTACACTCTTCGCAATACAAGAACCGGTACCTGTATTCAACGGTCACAGGTATCAGAACGGTTTTCGTTTATGACTTTCGACTCGTTCGTTACCGGTACAGGGATCCTTACTTCAAATTAAAACATTTATCGTTCTCTATCATCCTAGAAAGCCTGTAACATCATCACTGAATCACCCCGCGTATACGTACATTTACAGACGCCCGCGCCTGTAACTTTGACGGTATGTGGTCTCGTTGGATGACGTTTCCGGACATGAGTTCCTATTCAAAATACGATGTACTCACTCCCCTCTACCAGTCCTAGAAATCTGTAACGGGAATTTCCGACCACCCTGTATACATAACAATTTTTACTTTCATATAGCTTGATGACCAAGGGAGCGAAACCAGTCAATAGCTACATTATGAAATAGTAGTTATTTAAAAATAAAACAACTTACGCACGAAACAGGCTTCCTTCGAGAAATTTACAGCGGCAGTGGACAAGTGCATACAAAAGAGTGTCAAATGGGTTCGTTGGGTATTTAACGAAGAGCAGTGAATCTAATAAAAAGAGATTTATTACGTAAGTTGACTAAAAGAAGGGATAGGTTGATGCGACACTGAGGCAAGAAGCAATAGTTAATCTGTTGTGTAGAGAAAGGGTGATAAAAATTTTAGACATGCCTCGATTGCCGCAAAAAATAAGTCAAAGTTGCCCCATGGTCAGGAATAGAGCGTTGGGGATCGGACGTAGTGATCTTGCGCTGTCGTTGTAGCGAAGTTAGTAGTGGAGGTAGTTTGCCGTTGCCTTCCAACGACCTATGATAAACTGCCATGTGTTTCTGCGTCGTGTGGACGTCTGTCATGAGTGCTTGTAGAACGAAGTGTTGGGTTTGTGTTGTTATGGTTGAAGGGAAGGGAGAGGGTGAAACCCAGTGCCGGCACAGACGACTTTCCTTGGAGGAGCACCAAGGAGCCGCCGAGCTCAATGTCCCCAACCGACGAACGGGTCACCATCAGGAGTGTCGCATACCTTCACTCAACGAGACACTGTGGATAGGTCTAGGATTTAATCCAGAACATTGGTGCAAAGACTGGTATAGGAACTTCCCACCACCACCTTTCTTCCCCTTGCCGGCCCCATACTGGCTATGAAAGTTCACCACCAGCATTCGAATCGGTTTACCTCCGAGTCGAGCACCACCGCACAGGCGTGCGTCAGCGAGCTCAGTTATGGAGGCGGGTCCGAGTACAGTAGTCAGGTTCAAATGCAACAGTTAAGCAGAAATGATGAGGTTTAGGGAAGCTTGGAGTGCAGCCTGAAACGAGCCTTCAGGCCGAAAACAACAACTGAGACGCGCGTAGGCAGACGCGTGCTTGTTCTGAAGCTTAACGCCCGGTCCAGACAGGGAAGCGGGGTAGACGAGCGCGCGAAGGGCGCAGAAGCCCGAAGCCTCGCAGCGGCAGCGGCGCGGCGCGGGGGTTTCCTGCGCTCGCAGCCACGCTTCATTACGGCCGAGGGCGGGGTGGCGCGGGGCCTGTGCACACAATGGCGACACGTGTACGCCGTTGCGTGGCAGCGAGCCGGGGGAGTGTCACTTGTCAGCGGCAGCAGGCGGCTTAAATTAAATCCTGCGGGTCTCGCAAACAAGGCAGTTACAAGAACCACACACCACGAAAGCAGGATTATTCTCGTACAAAATACGCGCGCTCCCGCAGGTGGTGCCAGTCCCGACAATTCACTCAGAATGAGCTGCCGCTTCATTCTATGAAATACTAGAAATGGTAGCACAAACGATGTTTCGGTCATGCTGCAGCGAACTTCATTGGTCTCTTTTTTGTAAGGACAGGTATTCCAACACATAGCGTTCCTACCGTTGTTATAAGACTATCAACAATAATTTTATCATCTCGTTCGCGCTGAAATATCAGTGGCATACACCTCTATACATATTCCGCAAGCCCTGTACCTCTAGTCATTTCCTCTCCTGTTCCACTCGAAAATAGAGGGAGGGTAAAACGACTGTCTGTCCCCGTATGAGCCCTAATTTCTCATATCGTACATGTGGACCTTACGCAAAACGCACATTGGCGGTAGTAGAATCTTTCGGCAATCAGCTTCAATATCGGTTTTCTAAATTTTTTCAATACTGTTTCTCGAAAAGAACGTCGCCTTCGCCACAGGCATTCCCATTTGAGATCCCCGAAGCATCTCCGTAACACGTGTTATTCCAAAATACCAGTAAGAAATCTAGCAGACCGCCTTTGACTTGCTTCGATGTCTTTCTATAAACCGATCTGGTGCAGATCCCAAACACTCTAGCAGTACTTAAGAATAGGTCGCACTAACATGCTACATGCGACTTCCTTTACAGATGAACCACACTTTCCCAAAATTTTCCCAATAAACCGAAGATGACAATTCGCCCCCCCTACAACTATCCTAATCATCTTGTTCCATTGCGTATCGCTTCGTAACACCAAGTCCAGATATTTAAACGAGGTCACTGCGCCAAGCATGACACTGCTAATACTGTGTACGAACATTACGGCTTTGCTTTCCCCACTCGTCCGATTTAACTTACATTTTTCTACATTTAGACCTACCTGCCAGTCATCACACCAACTAGAAATTTTGTCCAAGTCCTCTTGTATCCTACAGTCACTCAACTTCGAAACCTTGCCGTACACCACAGAATCATCAGAAAAAATTGCCAGATCGCTTATGCATGTACAAAATAACAGCGATCATATCACACTACCCTAGGACACTCCAGACGATACCCTTGTCTCTGACGAACACTCGCCATCGAGGACAACATACTAGGTTCTATTAATTAAGAAGTCTTCGAGCCTGTCAGTCACAGAGCAGGGGGGGGGGGGGGGGGGGGATATACGAAGTGCGACGAAGTGATGAGACTTGTTAGTAAAAACTTACATTTTTAACCAACTGCAGTACACTGGTACCCCTTCTAAGTACCTCTCTTTTGCCTGCACACATCTATACCATATCGGTGTTTCCACTGCTGGCAGCGATAACTCATCTGGTATACCAGTAGTACGGGTATATTGCTCTATGACTGACCGGCTCGAAGACTTCTTAATTAATAGAACCTAGTATGTTGTCCTCGACGGCGAGTGTTCATCAGAGACAAGGGTATATATATATACACACACACACACACACACACACACACACACACACACACACACACACACACTCTGTCCATCTAATCTCCTCCCCCCTTTCTCCACCCACCTCACCCTCTTTCCTCATCTAATTGTTTATGACGCCACATCTCCTGAACTATGACAGGCAGGTGGTTCTTACCCCAACAGCTAGTGTTGCCTGACAGTAACGGAAATGTGTACCAAGGTTGGTTGAGATCGGCTCAGTGTTTTCGGAGGAGATGTGAAACGTGTACACACACACACACACACACACACACACACACACACACACACACACACACATCTATTTCTATAATGTGCATGGATATCTACTCATTCTAACTGAGAAAGTTCGCAGGAGCACCATTCAACTCATCAGAACATCAAAACAACATACTTTCCCAAGTAAACCCCTTCGAGCACTGACACAGAATGGTGGATGTATCCGTTTTACTCACGGAACCGTGCACCGGAGTTCGCTGCAGTGGTCATGGCTGCTTACCTGAAACAGAAAAGAAAGGATCTCATTAGATGAGCAGACAGTGCGGAAACGCACGTTTACGGCGGTTTCAGCGTGACAAAAAAATGGTTCAAATGGCTCTGAGCACTATGGGACTTAACTTCTAAGGTCATCAGTCCCCTAGAACTTAGAACTACTTAAACCTAACTAACCTAAGGACATCACACAGGCAGATATTTAAACGAGGTCACAGGCAGGATTCGAACCTGCGGCCGTAGCGGTCGCGCGGTTCCAGGCTGTAGCGCCTAGAACCGCTCGGCCACCAAGGCCGGCTTTCAGCGTGACAACGCGGGACAATTGCATCTTCGAGCATACTGGGCGTGGTGCACCAGGAGAAATGATCAACATTCAGGGATGTGACAGGAACGATCGTTCAATGCAAAAAAAAGTCTACCAATCATGGGCTTTAAAATGCATTCGTAAGAGTTATGTGCCCTTGCTCACCCTCGCTACTGCGAAACATCTCTTCTTCTGGTAAGTGCTCATAGCCCTAAAGGTACGCATTTTAGAGCAAATGTTTACCAGACTTTTTTTTGCATCGAATGATGGTTCCTGAATGTTGACCACCTCTCCTGGGACGCCCTGTATTATGCTCGTTATGCCATGCATCATACTAAATGTAGTCCCCTGGAAATGTAATTATGATTACCGAAATATTATTTCAACACGTAACACCTTGGTTTTTAGATAAACGAATAAAATCTGAATTATTGTTATTGTTAGTATATTGGCAATGTAGAGTAATTCGCTGTTGATCACGCCATACTAATCACGTGAGAGAGAGATGTACGAAAAATCTGTCACTTGCTCACTGGGCTCGCTACAAACAGCAACTGCGTAATACCAAAACTTAAAAAAAGATTTAATGTTGTTGGGGTTGGGTTGTTCGGGGGAAGAGACCAAACAGCGAGGTCATCGGTCTCATCGGATTAGGGAAGGATAGGGAAGGAAATCGGCCGTGCCCTTTCAAAGGAACCATTCCAGCATTTGCCTGGAGCGATTTAGGGAAATCACGGAAAACCTAAATCAGGATGGCCGGACGCGGGATTGAACCGTCGTCCTCCCGAATGCGAGTCCAGTGTGCTACCACTGCGCCACCTCGCTCGGTAAATGTTTTGTGGCAAAAATATTATGTCAAAAACGTATATAGATGACTTTACATTACAAAACTGTAGTATTTAAATCCTTCAATTGGCGACTAACGCATTTGAAGAAAGAAGACTTAAAACAAACCACTTTTCAAAAATTGCCAGGAAGAATACCAGCACTCTGTGGAGAAGACACAAATGAAATTTAATTCAATTACAGTCAAAGTCACTATTCTGTACGAACGCTACAGCTAAATATGAAAAGTAAAAAAACTGGAACTTAATATCGGAAATGGTGTACTATCATACATCCGCGAATTGAAGAAAACTTCAACGTGAATAATAAAAATTTTCAGTGTACAGCGCGTCCCATGCCCCCACCGAGTACTTTTTATATGAGGAGTAAATGGTCTGAAACGAATTTTTAGGGCGGAACTGGGCCTTGAAAGACAAATGCGTACAAGGCACGGTATTGTTAGCTGCTATGTTCCTGCATCGATGTATGTTATGCTATCTTCAAAAGCATTACAATTGTCTGTGGCGGGTCTACAGCCGTTTTTTTTATTCTCGTACGGCATTATTTAATATGAATGCTGTATGAAAAGTTTTCAGAGACCGAAGGTGATCTGGTCTATTGGGTCCTAGTTGTCAGTCTCATTCCACAAGGTGTACAAGAGCCAACGGCAAAATTCTATGCGCCTTTGTTAATACCATGGCTTCAGATTGGCGGTAGACACTGCGAACAGGCGCCATAAGATTAAGTTGTTGCTACAAAGTGTTATTTATTTATGTCAATAAAAAATTAAACATTTATTTCCGATCGTATTTTCGTATTTAAAAATATTCAGGTTGGGAACCCTAAAGGTCCAAGACGCGCTGTACTGAACAGTGATATGTATACATTTTACAAATACCATCGCTTGCCAAAAATAGTTTTCAAGTACGAACCAGAAAGAAGAAGCGGAGTGGTACGATTAAGGAACAGGTGCAGCAATACACGTGCCCGGCAACGGTGGCTAAAGTGTTATTGCGGCGATTGTGATGGATCTTATTATTACCGAAGTGAACTGAAAACTTCATGCAGTACTTGACAGCTACATAATTTATCACCACTTCTGGAAACATTTTGCATTTACACAACGCCGTTTTGAAAGCGAAAAGAAGGGAGTTTTCCCAGAGAAAATTCCGCGGCCTTCGCTGCTCATTTGGCATCGGTGTGGCACGCGCCAGCAAGAAACAGACGGACCTATCAGCTTCCGAGCAAACAGTCAACCGACCACCCGCCTATGTTGCAATGCCCGCAGCAGTTGAGCCCGCATTACGTAAGAAAGCAAATAGTTCACAACAAGTGGGCGTGGCCCCGCGATGGACTGCCACAAAAAGAGGAAAAGCGGCGGGGGAAAAAATAAAAAAAGAAACAGAGAGCGAGACTAGCAGCTCCGGAGCGCTGCACGCGACCCGGCTGCCGCTTTCACGTTACTCCTGTCCCAATAGAAGGCCGCTGCCCGCCACCGTGGCTTCCCGGCGGTTAATTGCTCTTCGCGGCGCGAATGTAATAGTCTCCCGCCAGTCAAAGGCGAAATGGCGTCGCTCGTAATTGGCGGCTGCCGCCATGCGACGTGATGTGTTGTGATGTGATGGCCCACAGGTTACTGGGATAACTTCAGAGGGCAATCTTAGCTCGCGGGATACACTGTCCGGTATGTGGATCTCCACATAAAGGTACTTCTAAATCTACGTCATCGATTTTGGTTCCCATTCCATTCGCGTACCGTCTGGGAGAAAAATAAATGTCTATATATGCCCTACTCTCTTACGTTACTCTCACGATTCTTAGGAGAGATATACAATGGTGGCAGCAGAATGATCCCGCAGTCTTCTTCGAGCACAGAGGAGCCAAGGAAACTGGCACACCTGCCTAATATCGTATAGGGCACGGTCTGCGTTGGCACGCGGAAATGCCGCAACACGACGTGGCATGACTTGACTAATGTCTGAAGTAGTGCTGAGGGCAACTGACACCGTGGATCCTACAGGGCTGTCCATAAATCCGTGAGAGTACGGGGAGGGGGGCGAGGCAAGGGGAGGTGGTGGAGATCTATTCTGAACAGCACGTTGCAAGGCATCCCAGATATGCTCAATAATGTTCATGTCTGGGAGTTTGGTGGCCAGCGGAAGCGTTTAAACTCAGAAGAGTGTTCCTGGAACCACTCTGTAGAAATTCTGCACCTGTGGGGTGTCGCATTGTCCTGCTGGAATTGCCCTAGTCAGTCGGAATGTACAATGGATATGAATGGTGGATGCGGGTCATCAGACAGGATGCTTACGTACGTGTCACCTATCAGAGTCGTATCTAGACGTATCAGGGATCCCATATCACTCCAACTGAACATGCCCCACACCATTACAAAGCCTCCACCAGCTTGAACAGCCCCGTACTGACATACGGGGTCCATGGATTCATGTGGTTACGTCCACACCCGTGCAGGGTTCATCCGCTCGATACAATTTGAAACGACACTCGTGCGACCAGGCAACATGTTTCCAGTCATCAACAGAGCAACGTCGGTTTTGCCGGGCCCAGGCGAGGCGTAAAGCTTTGTATCGTGCAGGCATCAAGGGTACACGAGTGGGTCATCGGCTCCGAAAGCACAATCGATGATGTTCCGTTGAATGGTTCGCACGCTGACACTTGTTGATGGTCCCGCACTGAAATCTGCAGCAGTTTGCGGAAGGGTTGCATTCTGTCACGTTGAACGATTCTCTTCAGACGCCGTTGGTCCCGTACTTGTAGGATCGTTTTCCGGCCGCAGCGATGTCGGAGATTTGATGTTTTACCGGATTCCCCATATTCACGATGCTCTCTTGAAATGGTCGTACGGGAAAATCCCCACTTCATCGCTACATTGGAGATGCTGTGTCCCATCGCTCGCTCGCCGACTAAACACCTCGTTCAAACTCATTTAAATCTTGATAACCTGCCACTGCAGCACCAGTAACCGAGCTAACAACTGCGCCAAACAAGTGTTGTCTTATATAGGCGCTGCCGACCGCAGCGCCGAAATCTTCCTGATTACATACATCTGTATTTGAATACGAATGCCTATACCAGTTTCTTTGGCGCTTCAGTATAGGTGCTCTCAATTTACCAAACAGCAAATACGTCGTCTTTCTTCTCGATTCCCACTGTAGTTCTCCGAGCATTCGTGTTACACTTTTGTTGTACGTGCAGTGCCGATCAAATCTATCCTAGTAGCATGCCGTGCGAACAAGCTTCTTGTACTGCTATTTCCTTTACGGATGCACTGCACTTTCCAGAACACTTCCAACAAATTGAATCTCTCAATCTTCCCTTAATAACGATTTTCCGTGATGGTCCCATTCCATATTGCTTCTCAGTATTACCCTTAAATGCTTATTCGACATAACATTCTCGAGATGTTCACTACTAACCTTGTTGTAGGATATTATCGCGTTCTCTCTATTTGTTAAAGGCGTTATCTTACATCCGTCCACATTTGAAGAGAACTGCCATTCATAATACCAAGTGGATATTTCGTCCAAATCTTTCTGCGTTTCCTTATGATCGTCCCAACAGAAATACATTCCTGTACACGACAGCATAGTCGTCCAACAATGTTATAGAGTAGCTGACCCTGTCCAAACAGTTGTCGAAAAAGCAGATGTCCCAGACAGATTCATTGGAATAATTCTGGGGAAGTATTAGGTCTACAACTTCGTCTGAGTGCCCTCCAATCTCTGCAACGTATATATTTAGCCGGAAAAGTAGTCCAGGATATCTAGGACGACCTCCTCCAACTACAATGGCTGGGGAAGGTGGTTTCTTGTTGCTGGGTACCAGGCACATGGGTATTACGGGGAAAGAAAGGGCGGATGTAACAGCCAAGGAGACGTGTCGTGATCCTCAGTAAGTCCAGTGTGCCCTCCAGCTGCATGCTATCATCTCACTGTTGAAGTACAAAGTCATGTGTAGATGAAAAGACGAGAAGCTGAAAGTGACTGACAGTAAGCACCGTCTAGTAAAGCCTACAACACGACCGTGGCGTACTTACTTTCAATCACGCAGACGGGACGAGCTTCTCTTTAATCGTCTCCGCACAGGGCACAGCCCTATGACGCGTGGCTTCTTGCTCCTGAGCGAGGACCCTCCCCTATGTGGTGCTTGTCGCATACGGATCACTGCGCGCCATATTTTATCGGATTGTGTTTTATTTTCCGACCAGCGGGTGGCGGCGGATTTGCCGACGGATCTGCCCACTATTGTAAGTGCGTTTCAAAAGAATGAGTGGAGAGTTTAGGGTTTTTTGGTTTGTCCAACTTGTTCTTAGGAAGGTGTTCTTAATGTGTTAACAGAGTTTCTGACTCACACTTTTCTTTTTAAATGGTCGGCAAGTCCCATTTCCTTGTGCCTTTCTTTTAGTTCATTTTTGTAGTTTTACTTCTGTTTTAACCCCAGGTATAGTTCATTTTCACCCTCTCTCTCTCTCTTGTCTTACGGCAGATGAGATAAAGTCACTGTGTGCGTCAACTCGAGCGAAGTGGGAATGAATGAATTAGTGCTATTTTATACGTTACCTTCTTACTGTATGACAATTGTAGTCACTTTATCCACATTTGTTTCATGTAATATGTGTAAGGTCGCTGATAACGTTGCTGTTGAGCGCCAGTAAGCTCCAAAAACACAAACACCAACACATACAAACAATCAACAACACACACACACACACACACACACACACACACACACACACACACACACACACCTACCTTTGCTTCCACAGTTTTGGAACAGTTGGCGATAGCGGTAAGTAAGTAGTGGAGCAGGTGGTAGGTCGTGTCATATCGTAATCTTAGGCATTCGTAAACAAAACGCTATGAAAATATTAATCGATTTATGACTGCATCATAAAGTTATTCTCGATTGAATACGTCAACTTACGAGACCAATTCGCGTCATTTGCGCGAAATTTTAATTTTCTGCTTTAACATGAAGAACTCTGCGACTGGGGCTCATAAAATGCTGGGTAAGGCCTATGGTGAGGCAGCTATTAGCTAAAGGATGTACAGAGAATGGTTTCCGCGCTTCAAGAACGGTGATTTTGACGTCGAAGACAGGCATGGCGGTGGAAGAAAGAAGATTTTCGAAGCTACTGAAACCGACGGAAACTACCGGAGATCGATACAGAAAGCGACTGATGCATTTGAGCCGAGCACTGAAACACAAACGGCTACAATACAGCGACAGACGTGAAGAGGCGATTTTGCAGCTTAACAGTGCTCGATGCCGTGACGCAAAATCCGTCAGAACATACTTTGAGAAGTACAGATGGGATGTCCTATCCAACTTACCGTATTCTCCGGACACTGCTCCCACTGACTATCACCTTTTTCGATCAATGACACACAACATGGCCGTAAAGCACTTCCGGTCATATGAACAAGTGCAAAATTTGATCGATTCATGAATTTCCTGAAAAGACGCCCTGTTCTTCCGACGCGGGATTCGCATGCTGCCCGGAAGATGGGACAAAACAGTGGCCAGTGATGGCCAGTACTTTGAATCGTACATTTTTTGTAAGTTTTTTGCAATAAATACCCTAACTTCGAGAAAAAAACAGCGGAAGCAAAACTGTAGCCCTAATGTAAGTCCTCTATTAAAGAAGTGGCTTAACAAAACAGTATCAGATTATTCTTCAATATTGCTCGTCCGTCTGGGATTCTTATCAGTTGGGATTAACAGAGGAGATACAAAGAAGAGCGGCACATTTCGTCACAGTCTCATTTATTAAGCGCGACGGTGTCCCCGAGCTTTTCAGAAAAATATCAGTAGCAAATGCCGAAAGTCAGGCGTTTCGCATTGCGGACACGATCACGGCTGATATTCCGAGAACGTAGTTCCAAGAAAGACACTGTATGAGCCCAAATTTGCTTGTCTTCAGCGTCATGGTTATCTCGCGAGGTATCTGTGGGAGGAAGGCGAATACAAACCCTGTTTATTAGCCGTCCTCCCACATACACCTCGCGAGATGACCATGACGTTTAAGACAAATTTTGGCTCATACAGAGTTTGCCTACGCGCCAATCGGGAATGGTAGGGATAAGGGGGAAAAGATAGTGGTACCGGAAGTACCCTCGGCCACAAACCGCAAGACGGTTTGCGCAGTACAGATGTAGGTCCTTCAGCGATGGAAACTTATTGCAGTTAAAAATGGAACACTGGAAAGCGCTACTGATTTAAAAATAGGGCCTGTTCAACATCCATAAAATATGGAAGTGGCTGGTTGACAGAAGAAATATTACAGATGAGACGTGGTACTTACTGGAATTAAGGAAAACGTGGAAGGGAGGACCCACCAATATAACTTTCCTTGCTATTTATTTCCAAGCTATTTATTTAAGAATATATAACCATAAATATTTGTTTTTTTTTTTACAAATGAACAAATTTGCAAAATTATTTTGACCTTAAACCTTAAGATGAATAAGCTTTACAAAAGAAATCAAAACATCAAACAATATGACAATGATTATCGAGTGAAACAGCGCTGTTTACTACCGCGCTGGACACAGTCTCTCCTATTAAATGCTCTTCTGCAACACATGAAAACTATGTAAGCACCATTGATGACACGGGTGATTCAGTTACTCAAAACAGATGACGTAACTTTTAATTTGAAAGCTGTATGTCGAAAGGTTCGGTGTTAAGATGGGCACCTGTGCTTAAAGGTTAAACAGATTAGGAAACAATATGGCAATGACAGGGCTTGCTTCAAAGCAACCATCCTCTTAATTTCAAACGGCAACCGAGATGCGACTGCATCCCAACCTGTCCCTTTTGATAATCTTATTTTGACTGAAGCCCTGGTGACAGTTGGCTGTTAATATTTTCAAAGTTAAACTGATTTTCAGTTATTAAGACCGCTCTGAAGGAACGTCTGAAAACATTATTTGTGAACACTTATTACAAGAGAACTCACTCGGCCGAACCACAAAATCCAGCTAAAACACAACAATAATGACCCGGTCATTGAAACACAGCATCGCACAGTTTAGTACAGCACGTTGTTCAGATTATAACTAATGACTGAGAAATGCAGTTACAATCAAAGAATTGAACCGGTTAAAATCTAAATCTGACCACAAGGCCCCTGTTTTGTTTAACGTCAACCTATGCCTTACTTCAATTGTTCCGACTGTATTTACGACCACGAGCTGATTCATTAGAATATTAACGATCGGGTGTAAGCCAGAAAGGAAAGGCAATATAATATCGGAACAAATTTTCAAACGACGTCTAGTGTCTAGTACAATACTACGGCCTATATTTACGACCAAAGAGACGACCGATTAAAACTCTCCTGAGGGCCAGATACAAACCAGAAAATAATAAGGAGAGGAGGTAGACAATGATAAAAATCACCACGAGCATTACAGAGTGTTACTCCCCTTTATTATGGATCCACGGTGCGTCGCGGCGGTTACTGAGTGGTGCCGATGAAAGCCAGGTAGAAGAGGGCGGCCAGGCCACGAGCGCTCGTCCGACACGAATGTTGCCAACCAACCGACGGGATGTCGGCCTGCTGCTTGTAGTCGACACTAACACCGGTCAAGTACTCCGGTATCTTCGCTCTGCGCAGGCCCTCCTTGCGCAGCTCGTGGCTTTGGCCTCTCGGACCCTGTGACCACCTCTTGTCGCGACGCTACCGTCAATCCCCAAACTTCCTGCCTCTCTGTCGAGCCAGCGAACCCCATATATATACGGCAAGCAAGGACCTTCTAAGGGCACAACCTACAAATACCAAATCTTTCTCATAGATATTGGCAGTGGGGCCGCAAGAGGGATAGTCGATACTACACCTGAGCCAGTGGCCCTAGACAGAACAGTCTACTAACTCAATGACGCCACTGCTCAATAGAAACTTTAACAAGTAATGTAAAAGGCCAATCAAGAAGCTAATCTGTCACATGGCCGAAAATTTTTAATGTCCATCAGAGGGGTGCAGCATTCCATGGTCATTGCACATTTTGACACACCTGCATGGTCGTCGTTGCCACATGTGATCAAGGGGGTTGAGGTCCGAAAATATAGAGAGCCATGATGGGAAATGGATCCCACAAAGATTTCAAGCACGATGGAATAACAAGAGTGATTACGTCACAAGCGAAAGAAACACTTTTCGTTATCCACTGAAAAAATACCGGAGAGGCTTGGGTGCGCAGCTGATTGCGCCCTATAACGTAATTTCCAACGTGGCTCAAAGGCATGTAATGAACGCACGATATTCGTTCTCCTCCCCGAAAATCTCTAAGGGCACGAAGACGTCTACGAGTATGCCCCGTTACAGAAACGACTTTTATTGCTAATTACCACCGACCTCCATTCACTGCCCCCATGTTCTGTGTTACGACATTACCGGATACAGACGTCGCCAATGAATCGCTGTCGAGGGTAAGCTCGGCAGGAACGCTGACCCACTTCTATCGGGCGATTGTGTGACTTTATGCGGACTCTGCCCAGTCGCTCATCAGTGCCTCGAGAAGACACTGGCGCGACTCATCTACTGCGACAAGCTTCTGCGACCCGTCGTCTCCACCAATGATGGATTAAGGACATCACGCCACTTGCAAACAGCAATCTCATTATTCGCCCACGCCTGTATTCACTGAATATCAGAATGAGTGATTGCTGTCGTCGTCTTAACACTGCAAAATTTTTCTTAGATCCAGACACAACTGAATTGTGCTGTTCAGTACATTTCTATCTGTGTAACCGACGAGACCACAGTTTTTATACTCCAACAGAAATACTTTTTCAGGGTCCTCAATTACCACAGCACGACCACGCTATGGGGAAGACTGGAGACTTGTAACCAAACATGATTGCTACTTCTAGCAGTCTGCTTGTTCCAGTACGTGTTCAAAGTAATCGCTGAGCTAATTTAGACGAAGACGAGGCAGTCAATATCTGAAGTTGCAACCTGACTGACTGCAATTGTATTACAATGTTTTCATTTAGTACGCAATGTTTGCCGTAGAAAATTAAATCGAGACGCCTTGCCACGGTTCGCGCGGCTCCCCCTATCGGAGGTTCGAGTCCTTCCTCGGGCAAGGGTTGTGTGTTGTCCGTAGCGTAATTTAGTTTAAGTCAGATTAAGTAGTATGTACGCCCAGGGACCGATGTCCTTAACAGTTTGGTCCCATAGGAACTCACCACAAACTTCAAAATTAAATCGATGTTTATTTGGACTACTTTCTTCGGGTTTTATGTATGACTTGTCTGACCAACATGTTCTCTATCATCAAATAGATTGGTAATCGAACAACAGCACACGGTGTGAAATGTACCACCTATAATATAAAGACATCGAAATATGTTTCCTGATCTCACACGCAGAACTCTTATGATGACAAAACCGTCCAGGAGGATCAGCTATTTACCAGTTCTCCAATTCCACTTCTTAGAGCCAGTGTTAACGACAATTGTAAGTCTTTGGAACTTAAAGTTAAAACATATAGAGAGCAGATTGGCAACGATGGAACTGACTTTAGTTGGAACGTCTAAGCAAAGCAGTCCAACCAGAATGTTGTTCTGTACACTATACCAATCTAGTAGGTCTACTAACGATTTTTTTAAAGTACTGGGTACCCCATTAGGATTTTTCTTTCATATTCATGATGTTGGTCTTTTCAATTTGTTATTGGCCGTCTGAATGGTGGTTTGAAAATAAATAATATGATCGATTCCATCAAAATGGTTTATCCTATGTCATCCACGCTCCTTTATGCGATCCCTTTTGTCATTTCCACGCACAACTGAAGACAAAGAAAGCATACGAGTACGTGATGAGTTCTAATAGCACTTTCTTCTTAACTGGCAGTTTAACAATTTCAGAGCCTTGGGTACAACTGTGTGAATTAACTTTGACTGTGTCTTAGCTGCAACAGAAGTACTTTTTCCCAACGGAAATCTGAAATGTTGCACCTTTTCATCACGCACAAGTTCTACCAACTGTTGGGCATCAGTAGGAAAATACCCAACAGATCAATGTAGCAGCGCGCAGCAGCTCGTGACCACCAGACTACACGGATGTGGTTGGCTCGCTATATTCCACTGTTTAAATCAATATTGTTTCTGGTATTTTGCATGGTAATTATTGAATGATCATTTTACTATTTATCACAATAGAGAATATTTCGTAATTAGTTATTTTAGTCCAGAGAATGAGCCAAGTGTACAGAGTATGTTTTGAAAATGGATACATATTTTTGTATAAACCTTGCATCGAAAAATCATGAAAATTCTCCTAAGAATATATCAGCTAAAGAAAAATTTTTCTAACTGCAGAAAAAATTCAGGTCTGATAGGATTAAATCTCTCTACGTCACATATATGCGTGATACGGTGAGGTGTAGCCTGAATTTTACAGCAAAGACAGTTTTTCTACAATCTACTCCAGTGGAACACGTCCTGAAGATCATCCTCTCTGCTTTGTGTAATCATTTTTATGTCTCTTTCGTTACAACCAATACCTCAATTTCGTACAGCGTAGTAGGATTATCAAACGGTTTTAGTAAATTTTATCATGGTATTGGCCAAATACCCAACTGTTAGAGGTGTGGGATGTATAACACTGTTTGTAAAAGTTGAAAGAGCTAAAATAATGTCTGTACAACTCCGAACAAAATAAAACGGGAGTAGTTAAGTCATCAAACCATATCAGATAGGCTTTGCATTATATTTTCAAAGCAAAATCGCATAAATAAACCTCTGATTTGTCAGGAAATTACAACGTTTTTGTCTGATAATGGGTTCATTAAGGTCAACACTCTTAACATTCCACTCACTATCGCAGCATCTGTTAGCACGCCTACTGTGGTAGTGCCGTTGCAGCCCGCAGCTCACTCCGCCAGCAATCTTGGCGAGTCAGATCCGAAACAAGCCATTAAAAGGCAGAACGGAGCGGAACGGAGGAAAACGACGAGCCAGGGGAGAAACCCTGCAGCCATTCATCCGCGCCGACAGCGGTTCCGCCACTGATAGCCACGCGAGAAAGAATTGGCTATCATGGGACATGATGGAGCCAGCTGCAATAGCGTCTCATTTTCTGTTTGCTACTTATGTGAAAGAAGTGAGGCTTTCTGTTATACTGGAAGGTAATGGAGCGAAGAGTTCTTCCGTGTTGGAAATATTGTGGCCCTCTGTGTGGAGGTGCGAGGAGAGAGGGAGAGGGAGAGAGGAGGGAGAGGGAGAGGGAGAGGGAGGGAGGGAGAGAGAGAGAGGGTCGTAGAAATAACCGTTCCTCAATCGCGAGCTCAGGCAGTAGCAACAGGTCAAAGCCCTGGACGCATGCTTTTCTTCTTTAGGCGCAATCTAGGCGGCGAATATCAGGAGAGATTAATTCGGTAAAAATGAAAAAGAACGAATATTAGCGTTAGAAACTCGTCGGCGAGTTCTGAAGAGACTGAGCACAAGAATGGCGTAGACAATGTGCCTTGTCAGTTTTAAAAGGGAGGATAGCCATATTTTTCACTCTGCCTTACGGGATCAAATGTTCAAATGTGTGTGAAATCTTATGGGATTTAACTGCTAAGGTCATCAGTCCCTAAGCTTACACACTACTTAATCTAAATTATCCTACGAACAAACACACACCCATGCCCGAGGGAGGACTCGAACCTCCGCCGGGATCAGCCGCACAGTCCATGACTGCAGCGCCTGAGACCGCTCGGCTATTCCCGCGCGGCCTTACGGGATCGTGCAGTCGCGACAAATTTCATTATTTGCTATCTTTCGCAGTATTGCAATTTTAATGATCCGTAGTATATAGAGTATTTCAAAAAGAATGGCCTGATTTCGTAACTCCGTATTTCTTGATAAAAACTAGCTACTATAGTTGGAGTCATGAATGATGGCGGCCGAGTTTAGACCTCGTCCGCGCACCTACGTAAAGGATTCCCTGACAGCGAACGAGTGTGCAGTAGTGTTCAGGGAGATCTGCTGTGAGATGTGAATGTCATAGCCAATGCGAGCATTAAACGTAATCGTAGCACATTATTTGGTGACTTTTTGTGCCATTTGTTGCGAGCTGTCATGGCTGATGGTAGCCACGAGCAAGTGAGAGACATAATTTGCGCGATACACAGTTTCATGAAGCTCAAAGCACATCTGTGTTCGTACCGCAACTATCGCTTGGAACCGCCTACAATACAGTCCCCATCTGTGTCTCGACCTGCGCGAACGTTCGTGGATCGGAATCAAACATGCGATAGATTGCAA
Organism: Schistocerca nitens; assembly: GCF_023898315.1. Taxonomy (NCBI): domain Eukaryota; kingdom Metazoa; phylum Arthropoda; class Insecta; order Orthoptera; family Acrididae; genus Schistocerca; species Schistocerca nitens. The sequence goes on from NC_064617.1 coordinate 302,729,343, forward strand.
AATACTCGCCAAATCTTGAAGTTTGAACTCTGCTATTGCAAATGCAGCACTAACAATATCTAAACGATAGCTAAATTCGTAATAAAGTTTCCACAGTGTACATGCTTTTAACTAAGTTATGGCTGTGGTGTGGTGTGGTGTGGTGTGCTCTACTGTGCTGTGCCGGAGGAACCTATCGATCTGCCGCGAGGCCGCGAACCAAGCGAGAGCTGCGCCTCCCGCCCGCCCTCTGGACACTTTTGCCTCCGTGCGCTTCCTCGCGAACTTAAATCAATCTGCTAACTGGCCCATTAGTCTGCCGACTGAACCCACGCATACCTATCTACACTGAGGTGACAAGAGTCATGGGATACCTACTAATATCTTGTCGAACCTCCTTTTGCCCAATTTTCACCTGCCTCGAGATGACTGGGTGTTTGTGTTGTGCTCATCATTTCATCATCGTTCATGAAAGTGTCGAGACTGGGCTGAGCAAAGGTAGAGAATTTGTACAGGCGCTGATAACCGCGCAGTTGAGCTCCCCACAATCCTATCATCATCATCATCATCATCATCATCATCATCATCATCCTTTTGCCCAACGTAGTGCAGCAACTCGACATGACATGGACTCAACTAGTCGTTTGAAGTCCCCTGCAGAAATATTGAGCCATCTACAGACGTCCACAGTTGCGAAGGTGTTGCCGGTGCAGAGTTATGTACACGAACTGACCCCTCTATTCTGTCCCATAGAACTTCGTTTGGATTCATGTCGGGTGATCTCGGGATCAAATCATTCCACAGAATTGTACAGAATGTTCTCCACACCAGTCGCTAACAACTGTGGCCCGATGACATGGTGTATTGTCGTCCATAAACATTCCACCGTTGTTTGGGACATTGAAGTTCATGAATGGCTGAAAATGGTCTCCAAGTAGCCCAACATAACCAAGTCCATTCCATGTAAACAAAGCCCACACAGTTATGGAGACCATCACTAGCTTGCCCAGTGCTTTGTTCACAACTTGTGTCCACGGCTTCGTGGGATCTGCGCCACACTCGAACCCTACCATCAGCTCTTACAAACTGAAATAGGTAGTCTTCTGATCAGGCCACAGTTTTCCAGTCGTCTACGGTTCAACCGATATTGTCACGAACCCATGAGAGGTGGTACAGGTGGTCTGTTAGTAAAGGCACTCGCGTCGGTCGTCCACTGCCGTAACCCATTAACGCCATATTTCGCCGAACTGTCCTAACGTTCAGACTGCCATCGGTGAAATCAGAGCGTTGGCGGTAGACTGCTCGTGGGACTACTCTCCTAGCGTGGACTCCGATTCTAATATCAGTTCGTTCACTAGCGATTTGCAGTGTCTGTTGAAAAGGTATGTTTTTATGGTGTTTTAAGAAGCTGGACTGTGGAGTGGAGTGCAGAGACAGAATTAAAGCTGAAAATTTTCATCGTAAACAAGAATGTTTATGCGATCCTACGAACTGCGATTATAAAAAAAATTTAAAAGATTAGACTGGTGGAGGGAAATAAATGAGCTATTGGAAGGTAAAAATATAAATGTCGTGTGACTAGGGCCTCCCGTCGGGTAGACCGTTCGCCGGATGCAAGTCTTTCGATTTGATACCACTTCGTCGACTTGCGCGTCGATGAGGATGAAATGATGATGATTAGGACAACACAACATCCAGTTCATGAGCCGAGAAAATCTCCGATCCAGCCGGGAATCGAACCCGAGCCCTTAGTATTGACATTCTGTCGCGCTGACCACTCAGCTAAGAGGGGGGGCTGACATTGGAAGGTAATATACCCAACGTGAAAAATGACGAAATAACCCGTATTACAATTCGGTTTTAAGGTCAGACAATTTTCTCCCTATTTTTAAAAGAGAGGTCGTCTACAAGTATCGTTTATTTTTCTTCATTTTCTGATGCTGAATCCTCTTCTGCCCTCATAGTATCGGCTGGTGAACTGGTAGTTCAAACACTTCTTTGTATTAATAACAAAATGGGAACGTCCTCGACAAGCTATCAGAGCCAACTGCGATTCCACATGGCCGAATGCTTTGGCCCCCAACCCATTCGTTTGGTGAGGATGTGACGCCAAACACCTATGCGGTGGCGACCAAAATGGTTCAAATGGCTCTGAGCACTATGGGACTTAACATCCGAGGTCATCAGTCCCCTAGAACTTAGAACTACTTAAACCTAACTAACCTAAGGACATCACACGCATCCATGCCCGAGGCAGGATTCGAAACTGCGACCGTAGCAGCAGCGCGGTTCCGGACTGAAGTGACTAGAACCGCTCGGTCACAGCGGCCGGCGTGATGGCGACCAACTTTCGGCCGAATCCACTGGCTATCGTTCGTTGGCATAGAGTGTACACGCCTTAACACGAAAATGAGAGGTCCTCCCCAGTCGTCTCTTATAGGGTGCCTAGAGGATGTTGCTTTCTTTGATAGCTATACAACAATTCAGGCAAATCACATTAATGGTTTTTATTACAATAAAGTAGACTGGCAATACTTAACTTTGGTTTACAAGAACGTGTCGCAAGCGATTGGCGACATGCAAACCGTCAATGTCCTTTGGTATACACGATGTTCAAGCCAGTTATCACACCAGTTCCTATGGTTCACTAGTAACGGTTCTGCTAGTGCCTCTGCTACATCGCGTCTTCTACTGTCCGGGTCAGCTTGTGCCGGTCTACAACCACCGGCCGAGGCTGGCAGGAGCGTAGCTTGTATTCTCTTCTTGCAGAGGCCGCTCCTGCCGTGGTGACGCCCTAGTCAGCGTGTTACTGGCTGACGTCGTCTCACAGCCTTCTCTGCGGTTACGTCCTTAATCTTCGTCCCGGCGCTTGTCGTTACGACACGGAACAGAAAACAATAAATGAACCATCACATGTTCACTTCCAGAATTACAACAGTCACTTAGCAGCATTTCAAGAAATGCGCACATTAAGAGGAGATTGACCGGTGTGCTCTGAACACTTCCTTTTTAGGAGACTGGCGAAAGCTCCACTGGACAATTCCCGGAACGACTGACTTATCCGCGCCAATCAGCGACGTCGGTTGAGCAATTACAGCGGAGCTCCGACATCCGGCGTGCCACGACCTGGCCAGGTGGCCATCAGCCGGCTATTTCCGTCTCTTTAGCACCCCACTTTACAGCTCAGCCACCAGAGGCGGTGACCTGTCCGCAGCACGTGGAGGCTATGTGCGGCCGCAGCTTTGCGCCCTCTCCGAGAGTGATCCCAAAACCCCAGCTCTCTCACGGCAGCACAGCGTACAGTGTAATTTTAAAAAAAGGAAGAAGAGACAAATTATGAAAGATTGAAACACATTCCGCATGCCACTGGATAGAACAAGGTCCAAACTTCTATGCTCCTGCAGACACTATACCAGGGGTTCCCAGCAAAATTTTCTCGAGGACCCCTTCATCGAGCACGATTGGTACCTTGTCATATCACAGTATCAAGTACCTAAAAAAGCCAAATTAAGTGTCTTTTTATACGTTTCTTAGTTTTGGTACTTAGAAAAAAAATTGACATATTCATTATTGAAAAAATATTGACCTTAAAAATTTTTCATCATTAAATTTTTGATTAGTGCTCAAAATCTTTGTCTTCAAATCTGGGTGTTTAGTATAACTAAAAAAAAAAAAAAATTGAGTATGAACTTAAAATGACACGAAAAAATTAAAACTGTGTGTATTGCTCTTTCAAGTGTACTACACTTGAGATTGCATTGAGTAGAGAAGTGTGAAAAATAAGAAAACACTAATTTCATACAAGGTATTACTTATTTGAAACAATACAGTTACAACAGAGTACTCCATCAGTATACAGTTAGTTTTAATTTTCAGTTCTTAATGAGATGAGATCAGTCTGACCTTTGAGTCCATTATTTCTGAAATACTAGGTTCCAAACTTGAAACTTTCATTCTGAAATCCGACCGCATGTCGAGCCAATTCCTATATTTCAAATCAAATGTGTGTGAAATCCTATGGGACTTAACTGCTAAGGTCATCAGTCCCTAAGCTTACACACTACTTAACCCAAATTATCCTAAGGACACACACACACACACACACACACACACACACACACACACACACACACACACACACACACACACACATATGCCCGAGGGAGAACTCGAACCTCCGCCGGGACCAGCTTCACAGTCCATGACTGCAGCGCCCTAGACCGCTCGGCTAAACCCGCGCGGCAATTCCTATATTTGTTTTTCATGAAACACATGGAAGAAAATGCTTGATCATACCGATATGTGGTTGCAAATGGAAGGATCTTTTTCACTGCCTTATCTCCAAGTTTCTTGTAGTCCTTGCGTGCTGATGCGCTAGAGTGTTCTAGTGTCAGTTGGCTCTAGGAAAACGCTAGACGCAGAAGTTAGCGTTCGCTAAAGCTCTGCTCATGCAGGAAGCGGCCAAAACAAAAAATCTGTTATCATACGAAAGATATTTAATATATTTTTTATTCTAATAGCATCTTGCGGACCCCTCTGGCATAGCTCGCGGACCCCTGGGGGTCCGCGGACCACCTGTTTGGAACCAGTGGACTATAGAATACACTCGACATGAGCACCGTGCGTTGCTCGAGAGTCCATTTTATTCCACACACGAATCAACAGGCCCCTGTTTATTGAATCGGCAGCTTGAATAATTCAGTTCCTCAACTCTTTAAGAGTAGCTGCCACAGGTGGGATAAACACTCTCTCTTATGTATCCACACAGAAAAAAAGAAACAAAATCCTAATGATATGAGATCTGGTGACCTGGGAAGCCAAAAACAATAAAGAAGATCTTGTTGTCCACCTCTTCCAATACAACGTTGTGGAATGGTGATGTTAAGATGACGCCGCACCTCACGGTGGAAGTGAGGCGGGGCGTCGTCATGCATAAAAATGAAATCACTGGAATCTTGGTGGAGTTGAGGAAACAACCAAATTTGGTTCAAATGGCTCTGAGCACGATGGGACTTAACTTCTGAGGTCATCAGTCCCCTAGAACTTAGAACAACTTAAAGCTAACTAACCTAAGGATATCACACACATCCATGCCCGAGGCAGGATTCGAACCTGCGACCGTAGCGGTCGCGCGGTTCCAGACTGTAGCGCCTAGAACAGCTCGGCCACCCTGGCCGGCCAACCAATTTTGCAGCATGTCCACGTATGATATTCCTGTCAGTTTCCTCCGCAAAAAAGGGAAGTTCATAAACCTTGTGAACAGAAACGGCAAAAAAAAAAAAAAAAAAAAAAAAAAAAAAAAAAAAAAAAAAAAAAAAAACCACCACGTTCAGTTTTGGTATCTTTCATGTTCGATGATGACACCAGGATTTTGACCCCAAATTCTTACATTACGGCTGTTTACTTTACCCAACAGATGGAATGTCGAATCGTCCGAAAAGATGAGTCGTTCGGAAAAAGTGTCCTCTGCCATATCCTGGAGGATTTAAATGCAATATTCGTACCTTCTGTTATGGTCCCTGGGACTCACTTGCTGCAGTAACTGCAATTTCATATGCAGGTGTCGTTTAACAGCACGCCATACTGTTGTTTGAGGGAATTCCTGGTTTGACCGTCTCGTAGTCTTCAGAGGGCTCCGTGTGAACGCTTCTAGGACAAGCACTATATTTTCGCCAGATGTGCGTGGCCGACCAGTGCTCTTCCATATACAGGGTGAGTCAGGAGGAAAGGTACGTGCTTTGAGGGGTGATAGTGTTGGTGATTCTAAACAAAAAAAAAACTTCATATGGACGTATGCCGTATTCCGAATGGTTTCCGACATAGAACACATTTAATATCCCTTTTGTATGTTTTTGTCGAATAACTCGAAAACCGCAGCCTCCAGCGAAAACGTGTCGCAGTACGAAATTAAACTATGATAAATTTCCTACAAAAAAGCTCCTATTCATTTTTTCTCTAGAACTCTCCATCACTTGTGCGAAGAGAGCGCGAGAATGTTGAAAAATTCGCTCGACGCGCATGCGTCGTATCTTACGTGGTTTTTGGAGGCCAATTTAAGGTAGTTTCCGACTTCATAGACCACAAGTGTCACGTATCAAACTGTTCGTCTCAACTTCCTACCTCAATATGCTACCTCAAATTGGCTTACAACAGCTACGTAAGCTACAACGCATGCGCGAGTTTTTCCAAATTATCGCACTCTTTTCGCACAAACTATTAGTTCTAGAGAGGAAATTTAATATAGCTTAATTTTGTACTGCGATACGTTTTCGCTGGACGGTGCGGTTTTTAAGTTATTCGAGAAAAACGTACAAAAGTGATATTAAACGTGTTCTATCGCGAATACCATTCGGAATAGGGCATACGTCCATTGAAGTTTTTTGTTCAGAATCACTAATACTATCACCCCTCAAAGCATCTACCTTTCTTTCTGACTCACCCTGTTTATGAAACCAACTTCCACGAATTTTGGATGCCAGTCATAAACAGACTTGGGCAGAGGCGGCTTGTTGCCGAATCGACGACGGAATGCACGTTTTACTTGAACAATGGATTCACTTCACGCAAATTACATCACACAAAATGATTTGTCTTGTGGTGTAGTCGCCATATTGCTACAAACAAACTTGAAAGCGTCATGTCTCCAATGACAAGTGCAATGTGTTTGTATCTTTTATCGTTCGTCCGTAATTACCAACTGAAATCTATTCTTTCCTTTCGCATCAGGCGGTAGAGCGGAAGCGGTTCACATTATCTCAAGTGTAGCGTAGCAGCTAACACAGAACTGCAGTCGACTTCTCTCCTTCCGCTGTTCATTTTCGTAATCCGAAAATATACGAGGTTAACTGCCCCGATACGCAAATGTAAATCATAGTCGTTGCATTTTATTAACACGAGAAAAACTTTCAAATGTAGTGCCGTAACGTCTTAAGGTGACATGTTCACGAAGGGTGGTGGTGGTGGTGGTGGTGGTGGTGGTGGTGGTGGTGGTGGTGGTTAGTGTTTAACGTCCCGTCGTCACGAAGGGTGACGGGGCATTGTGGTTAACTAACTTTATTCTTATTGGGGAAAGGGAGTGAAAACGGAAGATCGGCGACTGAAGTACGACAGCCTCGTGATCGTTAGAGACGAAGCAGAAGCTCAGCTGTGGAATAATGTGTACATTTCCATCCATACTCTGCAAATCACTTATAAGAATTGTCTTCACGGTCCCTACGGGAGCGAAACGTGGATCCGACCTATCGTCTCCTAAGGTTATGTTTGGATGAGTCATACGAATAGGTCATACGAGTATTTTTGTAAGCTGTGTCCTCGAAACACGCAATGTTTTTCCACACTGTCTTCCCATCGCGCCACCGTCTGCCACCTTCTTTACGTACTACCGAACTTGTCATTATTCCAGTCCATACCCATACAAATTGTTACTTCCAGGAATTTGTCTAGTTGACTGATTCCAATGGTTATTCATTGTTACTGTCACAGAGTACTTGTTTGTGTGTTTTGTGAAGCGCACAGTTTTACACTTCTCGATATCTAAAGCACGCTGTCAATGTGGGTACCATTTTAAGATCTCATTCAATATTTTCGCAGCTTTTTGCGGATAATGAAGTCACCAGACGAAAGAATAGTCACCCCAGCGCGCACGCACTGGTGAGCCGTTAAGCCTTTACAAATGGCACAGCGATTGCGACACGTGCTCAAACGGCCGTGCACTGTCTCGTGTGTGACCATAGGCCAGTAGCGGTCAGTGAGATGTCTACATTTCAAGAGCACACTGTACGGAAATCTGGGTAAATGTAAGGACACGAAAAGAGTGGCAGAAAGAAGTAACTGTGGTTGGCCATGTCCATCGCCGTACGGTGTGTAAAGTTGTTGGATTTATTGGTGTTTTGCAGCGGGCTGTTCAACGAAACAAGTCAGAAGTTTGGTCGAAAAACGCTTCTGAAACGGACAGGAGACGCGTTCGGTTTGTGAAACAAAATAGCTTTTAAATCAGACAGGAATTTCTGCAGGCAGAATGAAGTTCCATCCCAACCTGTCGGCGAGAGAAAACTGTGACGGGAACTGCATGTACTGAACATCTAGAGTCGGTCGCCTGGGAAGGGGCCACTGCTAACGCAAGCACACACAGATGACAACAACATTCATCGGGCTGGAAGAATGTGTAATTTCTTTTCTAAACACTCCTCCACCCTATTACACCTCGACTGGCCCGCAAAATAACCTGACTTTAACGCCGTAGAAAATTCGTCGACATGTTGGAGCAGCGGGTAAAACGCCGACATCAGCATCTCCGCAATTTGGTGGAATTGCGATTGGTTTAACCTGGATGTGACGTACCTGCAAAACCTTTTGCACTCTCTTCCTAGCCGAATCCAGGCGATTGTCTAGTCCAGGACCGGAATTACAAGGTATAAAATGATGCTTATCACGTGCAGTGCCGGAATTACACGGTATTAAATGACGATTTCTCAAGATGAGCTTCCATTATAGATAACTCTATCACCTAACGTTTGAAGTTACTATGCTAGGTAATTAATATACAACATGAAGAGCTCGAGACCCAACACATTTATCTTGGGCACGTCTGAATTTACTTATACTTAATCCGAGGACTCCCCACCAAGGTAATATGCTGCATCGTCCCTGTCAATAATGTTTCAATCGAACCACAAATTTAGTTACTTACCCTATACGATCGTAAATTCGATAATAAGCATTGGCGTGGTTCGAGTGTCAAGTGTCAAATCCACTTAATTGGCTGGATCCGTGGACATGAGAGAAAAGTGCATGCTGGGTTGTGCGTGTTTTCGGAATTAATGCTGGTTGGCAGGGAGAAGATCACTCTGCTCGAGATACATCATTATGTCCGAGCTCAGAATATATTGTAAGATTCTACAATTTCATGTCAGTGATACGCGGAGGCAGTTTTGCGAATTACTTCTGCTACGCTTCTTGAAGGCAGTCGTGGGAGGGGAGGGGGGGGGGATGTCGTGGGATGTTTAAGGAGTCTGCCTGGAAACGATATAAATAAACGTAATCAGAATGACTGGATTGGAAACTCTGTTCACAGTTGAGGTCCGGAGTTTCTGCAGTAAACGAGTGTTCTGAAGAATATACACTAAAACCTCACCATCGCCCAGGATTCGCGATTCCGTTCTCCAACCCAGTGAAAGGAAAGGGAGAACGTGGCTCACCTACTTGACACAGCAGTAAACGGCAGCAGATTTCACGCCTCCATTAGTGGAACATACAACGGTACTCCGCTCATCCGTCAAGCGGGAAGATTTAGCACGGCAAAAATTTGAAATCGCTGGAACAGAACGTGTTAACCTTCTCTGCAATCATCTTAAAATTAGTCCATCTCTAAACGCTAGCGTTTCTTTGTTCTCGTTTGAACAAAGATATTAACCATATCACGTAACATTTCTTGCAGCGGCGTACTGGCCAGCCTCCCCCCCCCCCCACTCTCTCTCTCTCTCTCTCTCTCTCTCTCTCTCTCTCTCTCTCTCTCTCTCTGTGTGTGTGTGTGTGTGTGTGTGTGTGTGTGTGTGTTTTTTCACATTACATCCTTGTATGACCAAGAGATACGGAGCTGCGAATTTGGTATGAATTTAATTTTTTTAACATCTCACGATCTTTGAAACCAAAAAGCATTGACAATTATAAAAGTTCGTTTACCAACCTACATTTTTGTTTCTACTGCTGTTGCTGTGCTCTTCACGAAGAAGACTGGTTTGACGCAGATCTCCCACTAGTCTATGTTGAGTAAGCCTTTTCATCTGCGTTGAGACTGCAACCTATTTGCAGCTTAACCACGTTACTGTGCTTAACCCTTTGCCTCCATATGTAAATCGTACCCCCCCCCCTTTATGACCTCCTCCCCCCCACACACACCGATTCCTTTGTGCTTCAAGTTATCTCCTACCAACCGACCTCCTCTTTAGTCAGAGAATTAGTTTTTTCTGAGATCAAAACAGTGCCTCCGCATTAGTTATCGGTTCTGTAGCAACGAATTTCAAAAGCGTCTACTCTCCTCTTGTCTGAACTATTCCTTGTTTTGGTCTGTGCGGAAAGTATTGCGCGGCACTTCCGAGAATACAATCAATGTAGACTACTCGAGAGTCATCCGACGATTCCGGGTGAAGAAAGAGAGGATGTGTGTTCTGTCGCCGACGAGAACGAGGGTGCGATGTGCAGTGGATTTGTACCTAGAATTACGAGAGCAGACCGGAATACTTGATATGCGGAAGATTCCCCAATTAGAACTTATGCTGCTAGGATTTATAATGAACCCGCAAATACTAAATAAAACACAGTATTTCGTGGTTAGGGGAACCACAGTTTACATGCTACACTGTTAAGAGTATTAAAAAAATTCAAAAATTTATAGGGACTGTATTTTCGGTCCCAGTTTAATAAGGAGTCAACTCTTTAGACCACGAGTCTATTATGAGACAACTTTGGTGGTTGACGTCTTTCACTACACGGTGTCCATTATCACTGTTTTGGACTTATATGTTTTAACTGCAGTGATTTGATGCTTCCGACGTTCACCTTACGGTGTGCCCGCTCCGATAGCTGAATGGTCAGCGTGACGAACTGCCGTCCTAAGGGGCCCGGGTTCGATTCCCGGCTGGGTCGGGGATTTTCTCTGCTCAGGGACTGGGTGTTGTGTTGTCTTCATCATCATTTCACCCCCATCCGGCGCGCAGGTCGCCCAATGTGGCGTCGAATGTAATAAGACCTGCCCCATAAGGTGACTCCCGACCAATGACGCCAAACTCTCATTTCCAAAAAAAGAAAAAATGGCTCTGAGCACTATGGGACTTAACTTCTGAGGTCATCGGTCCCCTAGAACTTAGAACTACTTAAACCTAACTAACCTAAGGACATCACACACACCCGTGCCCGAGGCAGGATCCGTACCTGCGACCGTAGCTGTCGCGCGGTTCCAGACTGTAGCGCCTAGAACCGCTCGGCCATCCGGTCGGCGCTCATTTCCATCTTACGGTGTGTAATTGCGAGCTTGGCCATTCGATGATCAACCTTTATGAGGTTACGCAACTAATCGGTTCGCAACTTGAATGTTAGGACACTGTATGTTTTCTTTAGCCTTATGAAGTGAAAAGTTGTGAGTAAAAACCTGGTCCTCTTTTCTCGCTGCTATAAAACTATGTATTAACAGTTTCATAAAAACAAGTTTTGTATTCAATACAGACTATCACCTGAAGATGCATCTACAATGGTGTGAAACCGATTGTGTTGCCTCATAGAAGAACGTCAAGAATTTTCATTCATTTAAAAAAAGGAAGTTTTTAAAGGATTTTTAAAGTTTTTTGTGAATTTTTGGGACTTTCTTCAGAATAAGAGTACTACATAAATGATATTTTAAGAAACACTAAAAACTATTCATGCTTTTCTGGTTTTCATCCAGCTTCAACTGGCGCAAATGTAGGTTTTATTTTTGACTGCATTTCGAACGGTTAAGTTTTCTTTTATTCTGTAACTTTTTGTTTCTCGTTTTGCACAACACCCGAAATTAACGGTTAAGCTGCCTTTCATTCTGTAATTTTCAGCTTCTCGTTTTGCATTACACCCAAAATTTTGGATCCACTGGTATACTGATAAATACCGCCGACTTGTTTGTATAGGGTAGATACTGTTCACCAGAGTTTTCGAAAAATACATAAATTACGACAACAGTCATGGCCCTGTAACGCAGTGTGGCCGTCACAGACCACCTGCCTGAACAGTAAGACACGGTCGCCTCCCCCTCTTTCCCTGCGACACAGCTCTGGCGGCAGAATACCGGTGGCCGCGGGCAACAAAGCCGTCGTGATAACGGCCGCCAGCCACAGCGGGGTAAGCACACGGCGCCGCTTCCTAATGGCGGGGCCAGCGCAGCTTTCAGAACAACACGGCCACTGGCGCCGAGCTGCGCCGCGTCAACAGCTCCAAACCCAAACACGTCTTCTGGTCCGCATACCGTACGCGCGCCACTTTCCTTGGTGCAGCCAGTCTGTGATGCCTGCGGCGACGGTGGCTAAATTTTGAGTGCACTGCATTTCTTATAGAGCGGCAGAAGCGAATTTAAGTGAGGGCCGGCCCACTATTTTAGAGAATGACGAGACGAGCTTGGATACAGTTTTGAAGTTCTGTGTAGTGCCTGCACTTCTATTGCACTGCAAAGTGGGAGACCATCGTTTTGCGGTCCAGTTTTATTTGTTGTACTGTTTTACAGTCTTCGACTGTATCTCCGTTTAGAACTCACAGAAAACACGATTTGTCTCTCTCTCTCTCTCTCTCTCTCTCTCTCTCTCTCTCTCTGTGTGTGTGTGTGTGTGTGTGTGTGTGTGTGTGTGTTTTTATTCAGAAATTACTTTGTTAGTCCAATACGCACAAATATCTCGGCCGCTGAATTTACGTAAGTGTTGTCGTTAACGCCGCAGAAATTTGTGTAGTAAATTACTAGGCAATTTGTGGAAAGCAGCCCTTCAATCTGAACCGAATGTACTTGTGCGCCCAGTGGCCAACAAGAAAAAAAAAAAATTGAAATTATGGGTCCACCTTGATGAAAACACTGTCATATTCAACCTAGTTACAGTTTGTTCTTAATCTCTCCTTTATCTGTTCATTTCGACATTAATAACACGTGTTTTCTCAAAATTAATGTTGTGACCTTTGCAATATAAAAACCGCTCATAGCGAATTACCGATAAAACTAGTCTGGGGTATTGAATGCGGCGTTTTCTTTTCGTCAGGCCAGAGCCATAGAAACCAATATGGAGAAACATTTTTTGTGCTTGAAGCGAAACAATTGGAATTTCATCATACCACAATATATCCTTAGATCAATTATCTCCCAATTCTTTTCGTAGTACAGATTTCAGAAATGGATGGCTCAACAGCAAATTTTGATCCAACCGCGATCTACTCAATACTTAAAATGCATAGGTAGTAGCCGTCCTCATATTAGAGACCTGTTTTACGGTACGAACAATTTCTATAGCCTGCTTAGACTTCTATACATCACTTTTTAAAGCTACCAAATTTTGCAGCTCAAGGTTTTAGTGTGGCTGATGCACTGGCGGTATGACCATAAAACCGAAGACGGCAAAATGCCGTACAGCTTCCAATTTAACAGGAGGGCTTTGGCGGGAAACGTAAATAGTAATCACACCACTACTTTCATCCACTTGAGGACATTTCTAAAGAGTTGAAAACAGCTTCGGTTCTGAATTCTCAAAGCACTTACGAACCAAGATCATAGCTTAACATCCCGTTGATGACAAAGTCCTTATTTTTATCCCACGAAATTCTTACAGAAATGTTCCGCTTTTTCCATTAAGTTTCCCATCCTGACCTATCACATGACCCCGCAGTTAACTATTGGAAATTTAAATAGATAAAGCTTATTGGTAGTTCCTAAACCCACATTTTTTTTTTCCAAACACACACATTTCCCTTGACGTTATGCTTTCGGCGAAATACTGAGCGCAACCATGAGCTGACCCAGCTGCAGTCAGTTCTTTTACTACGCCTTCCTGTGACTCACTATACTTATCTCTCTCTCTCTCTCTCTCTCTCTCTCTCTCTCTCTCTCTCTCTCTCTTCCCCCATCTCCAAACAACTGATGCAATCATTGTTTTCCAAGACTTCACTTCCCCAACACATTATCTGTAAAGCGCAAGCGTTTCATAATATTACAGTCGTAAGTTCCACTCTGTCAACAAACAACATGTGCGGTCTTTCTGCTTTTCTGCAGCTTCCTTCCGGATAGCGTATTGCCCGTTGCGACAAGCGTCAACTCTCCATCATTTGTGATAATATGTGTGGCTTTAGGGGAAAATAGGGGAACCCATTTAGTTTCAAATAAATTTCTAGTAAGATGTGCTCACTTACACATCAAGCATTTTAGGAAATTCCTGTAAACAGCTAGTAGCAAAGATAAAATAATATTTGCTGATTAAAGTGTGTAATGGAACGGTACCCAACCAGGACTTTACATTAGCGCGCATACTTGTCACGGCCAGTTTCACAGCTGGAACATGCTAACACCTCTCACATTTTCCCAAGCTACACTGGACTAATGCCCTTGGTAGAAAAGATTAGCGGTGAATCACTTAGCCAGAATGAAACTTTCGCTCTGCAAACTTAAGAGTGCTTACCACTAGAGGAAAAGAAAGGTACGAGCACTGATGCCCGGCCGGCCTTGCTGTCTCGTCTACCCAGAGATACTGTTTCGGTGCACACTCCTCAGAGCAAAGTTTAACTTGGAAACGAGTAATACAAACCAGTAATAGCGTAACATACTTAAAAAGAAGTTCATAAAACTGCCCTGAAATGTTTCCAATTTACTAATCAATTCGAAGACACTGCATCCGTTCTTTCAAAAACAAGAGCATTCTCTTTCTCTAGCGCCGTCCAGAATATAAGCCTATTTCCTATACTTTAAATATAGGTTTTAGTTACTATTAGCACTGTGGTATTAGATTTTAGCGTAGGGTTTGGAGAGATTGTCGCGTAACGCGAGAACATAAGGAATCTTATTAGCAACCTCAGGAGACATAAAACTTCATGAAACGAGGTTCTAATGCGTATACGGTGGATAGTCATAATGTTTTAATTATCACATCTACAAAATAAGGTTATATACTCAGTTTATGTCTACCTGTAGGTACATACCAGTAGTCATGGTACACTCCGAAATCCCTGCGTCACAGTACCGTAGCAAGCCACTAGAGGAGCCACAATAAAATGATGCACCTCACCAACATGGTGCGCCCCTCTCCACTTCGTCAATGGGCGCACGGTGTGCTACGGTACTGCGACGCTGAAATTTCGAGGTGTACCAGTACTGCTGATATTTACCTAAAACCAGACAAAAAGTTAATCATGTAACTTTATATTTTCTAAATTATAATTAAAACTTTCTGCGTACCCCTAGAACCCCTTCATGAGTTATAACTGTAATGCTGCCGCCCCGGCAAGGTCAGCAGTAGAAGTATATTTGTTTAGTTTTGCGGTTCATATTATCGTTTTCTTTTTTATCCTCTCATATTTTTAACGTCGAGCAGAGAAGCATAATTTGTACTTGGATGCATATTTATCTATATTTGTAGCTCACTTCACCTTCATTTGTCATTGTGGAGGAAGATGACACGTGTAGACAGCAGGAGACACTTGTTCCCGTCGTTGAAGAGCTCAGATGCACGCCTTGGATAGTCTGGTTGATGGCTGTAAGCTGTTTTGTGACCAGAAGTAAGTCATGCGTAAACAGCTGTACGCTAAGGTAAGTATTACTAAACAAAGAGGACTGGCTCCGTTATTTCTTATTTTCCTCGCGTCGTGACGACGCGAGACGCTTAAATCAATCTCAGTCAGATTTAGTTGGTAGCTTGACGAAACACCACATATTTTTGTTTTTTTTCGCTGTGTACTATAACATAAAATTTGTGAGAGATAGTAATGGGCCAAGCAGGGATTTCGAGTACTGTGACTGTTAAAGACCAGAGGTCGCACATGAAGATCGGAACTTTACGCGGCAAAAATCCGCCAGCCGGGCATTGCGGCCGAGCGGTTCTAAGCGCTTCAGTCCGGAACCGCGCTGCTGCTACGGTCGCAGGTTCGAATCCTGTCTCGGGCATGGATGTGTGTGATGTCCTTAGGGTAGTTAGGTTTAAGTAGTTCTAAGTTCTAGGGGACTGATGACCTCAGATGTTAAAGTCCCATAGTGCTTAGAGCTATTGTTAAAAAATCCGACAGAAATCCACAGTGCGTTAAGCGAAATTTGTGCTGAGTTTACAGTGCATCGTAGTACAGTTTCATGTTGTTTCAATCGTTTTCGTGGTGATCGTATGAGCATAGATGATAATCCAAGACCCGGAAGGCCAGAAATGTCCACAGATGGACGAAGTACGAAACTTATGGCAGATGCTCTTGAAGGAGATCGCAGTGCGAGATGTGAGGTGGTCTCTGAAACCACGGTAATGCCGCCAACATCAGTATTCCGTATTCTGACAAATTATTTGACGAAGAGGAAAATTTCTGCAAGATTGGTCCCACGCTGTTTGGCTGCTGTAGAAAAGCAAAACCGCCTCGACATTGCAACCTTTCTAAAATAACGATTCGACCGTGCAGGTCAAGGATTCTTGTGTGAAAATGTCGCTATTGATGCAAAGTGGATTAGAGACTTTGTACCGAAGTTGAAATCACAGTCCAATGACTCGAGAGCTTCAAATTCTCCATGTCCAGAAAATTTCGACACGCTCAATCTAAGCTCAAGCAAATGATGATTTGTGGTTGTGATCACCAAGGAATTATGACAGATAAGAGTCTCGTGTGGAACAAGGGTCATAGCAGCGTACCTGCGCAGAAAAATGCACAAAACCCCACCTCGGTTCTCGTTTCTGGACCACTCATTCTCCACGACTATGCTTCCTTGCATATCGGTAATGTTGCAAGCCAAAAACTGCGCGAATACGGATGCAAAGTGTTCCCGCATCCTCCCTACAATCCGGATATGAATCCACCAGACTTCGACTTGTTCCCCACGTTGAAAAAAAAAAAAAATGCGTGGACGTCGTTATCGTTCTCTGAAAGAGCTCTCTACCACCGTTAACCGAGCCAGATGAACGGAAACGCTGTCCTGAATGGAATAACAGAGCTTCTGAGACGTTGGGATTCAGTCACAGAGAAGCAGAGATCATGCTGAAGGACTGTAAAGAGATATTGAAAAAAATAAACGTGTAAGTAAAAAAACTGTGTGCATTATTTACGAAATGTCCATCGTAATTCGACGCTGCAATGAGGAAATTGGGTGCCGCTACCTGGCGTCTCCCACATAAACGTTAGGGCACTGGAGGCAAGCGGCTCCTGATGGATCTGATTTATTTACTCAATATGGAAAAGGTTTTGTTGTTACTTCGACAATTAGACCAAGTACAACAACTAAAACGTTTATTATCACGGATAGGATGCACGACGAGTGAGAAGTGTGAAATTACTGCATAACGTAACGAGAATTTGATGCACTTCTAAACGCTTTGTCCCAAAACTTCGTCTCCTTCAAACAAAACTCTGATTTCAAAAAAAAGTATTTGCCATACTCCTTGGGACTGTTCCTTTTATACACTACACCAGTTAACAGCACCGTCTGGCGGAGATCCAGCTAGTAAGAAGCGACTGGCGAATGTCAGAAGGCTTTCGCGATTCTGGCAGCCAGGTACTAGCGTTTCCCTATATCTGTTTTTGGGAGTGCGAGTGATGGAGAGAACAAGCCACTGCATAATGTGCTCCACCTGATTGCAAGGGATATACCTGCTGCTCCATTATGCTGCTCAAATCTCTGGTGCCTAAAACACCAACAATGGCCTCCGCTCGCGCACTATAAACTAGCTGTTACCAGAGCTACGAAGAACTTAAGATGAAGGGGGTAAATGCACTCATTAATACAAAAAACAAACTCGTACCGTTCACGTGTTAGATATTTCAAGAACAAAGAACAGCGGACATTTGACCATGTGATAGTACAACCAGTTTCCGGCAAAAGGTACAAAACAATTCAGTGTTGTGGAATGTATAATTTTGCAAACCTTGAGAGATGGCTTCAAATGGCTCTGAGCACTATGGGACTTAACTTCTGAGGTCATCAGTCCCCTAGAACTTAGAACTACTTAAACCTAACTAACCTAAGGACATCACACACATCCATGCCCGAGGCAGGATTCGAACCTGCGACCGTAGCGGTCGCGCGGTTACAAGCTGTAGCGCCTAGAACCGCTCGGCCACCCCGGCCGGCTCTTGAGAGATGACTAAGTACATCAAAGACAGTATGGATCGCATCTGTTGATATTTTTGTCTAGGAACATTTGTTTTGTAAATAAAACCGCCTTTTCCTGCGGTATTTCTATGCTTGCTGCGGAGGATGGCCACGCAAACAAACTTTTTTGTCTAGGAGTCGTAGTTCTTGGAAAAAAAAGTACATATCAAAAAGACACTAGCAGACTACTTTCTGTCGGCTCGAGTGAACAGCTTGATGATTCGAAACCTGTGGAGATAGCAAAATATCTCGTGCCTCGAATTTCAGCGGCTTTCAAAATTGTCAGAGACCTTTGCTGCCAACCTTTTTTCACGAGATGAGCTTTCTGTCTGAATGCTGAACTTGGAAATGTTTTGCCATTACCTTTTCAAGCGATGCGAGGAAAAGTACTCACTCTCTTCCACCATTCTGACATTTACTACCAGCTTCCCGCTGCTACTTTATCAAAACAGTATCAAAAGACAGTTATTTCGTTTATCACTACTCAAAGTTAGTAAGAGATATGTTTTCCACAGCGTGTACAAACAAGCATCCAATTATCAGTGAAAACAAAATAGTAAGGATTACATTCCCAAAAGGTAATACAAATTACAGTCTATTAATTTACAAACGTTTATATTAAATTTTCAGAAAACTCACGAACAACTTCAATTGTGTACTTTTCATGTCGCTTTATACTAGTACGCCTAGCATTTTTGACATCAACTTGGCGTAGGTATCTTCATTTGTGAATTATCAATTTTCTATTGTAACTAGTTAAATTTTGCACATTTCGCTCTTCGTATACTTGTTTTGTGGACTATACTAGTCACTGGACGTTAACCCTCTTCCCCCTTGAATATGAATTCCAAAACCTTAACAGTCCTCAACAAATTTTCTCGTCAAACTCACTACTACCACATAATAACAAAAGAAATGCTATAGTAATGAAACACAGACTGTAAGAAATGTGTCAATTATTTTGAAGTATAAGTAAGAAATGTGATGAGGCAACTAATGTCTCGGAAAGAGTAAATATGCCTGTCTAGTAGTCAGAGTACAATGTGAAGTATCTAATATCGTTTTTAACGGACTCTAGCAAGCATCTTACACTCCATGCACAGAACGGAACAAATCTTTACATTCGTACGGCAAGATGCTAGTTAACGGTTGTCGAACCTAAATTATATATTGCTAGCAATTTTATACTTGATTTTGCTGCCAAAATTGTCTGATTCCCACCAAGCAAAGCCGATGGCAGCATAATCGTCGAACCATTTTGTGCGTGTCATAAAATTAAGATGGAGGCTAAACACCGTGTCATCTAAAATGCAATTCAGTCCTACGCCTCCGATCGTTAATATCATTGAAGGATTGGGATGGTATTTGCGCGCGGCAAACATTACTTGCATGAACGACGCTGAGATTTCAGCATCTATTATTGTCCATCCTAGAATAGAGGACGAGCAGTGCAATGTCATCAGCAACGAAGGTGGTTCAGTTATGTTCCACTAGCATTGTCTCCTACTCAGTATTCCCGGTTGAAGGGACTGTAAAATTTCTCTTGGCCTGCTGAGAATAATATTGCTGATACGGAATCGCCTTTCCTGACTTCTTTTTCAAATCCTGGAAGCTAGAGACCGTGATGCTTGGAAATTGTAGAAGAGATCTTTATCAAACAGTGGATTTCTTGTGACTTACGACGATAAAATCAGTGGAGTGATGGGCAGAACCAATAACTTCTAGGAATCGAATAGACATATCAGTATTCTTACGATTACAGCAAACTACTTTTGCGGTCTTGCCTCCATTATTATCGACATGAGTCGATTTGCAAAGATTTTGTAATCTTGGTGCCGAAAATGGTATTTAAATACGCGGTGTAAGTTTTCGTTAATAATTAAGACGCTTTGGAATCGAGAAGTTCTGGGTTATCGGATTACTCATCAATAGACCATACTGGGCCCGAGCCTACTGGTTGCTGGGGTGCGAGTTGGCTAGCATATCCAGCTCTGGTGTTCAAAAATTTAATGACGTTTTAATTTTTAAATTAAGACCAAATTAAACATATGAGACGTAAGTGTTTAGAAATCTGTCACCCATACACAACAGATTTGTGGCCCATACACTCGTAAAATACAACGACTGACATAATAGCTCTGAGTACAATTTACTAATAGCTCCATCTGACATCCTCAGAAGAACAGTCGCAGAATTTGAGGAAAGGAAGCAGGAAATGGATCCTAGACACCCCCTGTTCGGACATGAACCACAAAACCCCAGGATGAGGTTAAGGAGGAGCGTCAAGCGCACAACATCGGCAATTACATCAGCACCAGGAACTTGCCAAACAGATCTATGGCGACTTTCATTAGCCGAAAGGATTACGGAGAGCGTCAAAGAGGAACCTGGCGCAGAATTTCATCTGCCTTACGTACGTGGATGGCACTAAACCATTTGAGGACAGGAGTGTCACGATGCAACCATCCCAAGGAAGTGGGACTTCACGAATGAAGCCGAGTTCTGCGAGTGTGGTGACCTGCAGGACCCATATCGTCTCTCGGTTTGCAGAAACTTGCACGACCATTGTACCACTGAAGACCTATATGCGGCAAGTGATAACGAAATTCTGGAGCTTACGGTCTATGTAATAGAAAATTTGTAGTGTCTTGAAGAATTTTTTTATTTTTATTTATTTATTTAGCATATGGCGTACAGAATTATATTTTACAAGTACGCAGAATTAAGTTGATATAAGATAAAATGTTATTAATTAGTACAAGCAGATACATCTACGGATTTTCTTATTGGGCAGTCGTGCAATATGTGTTCCATTGTTCGTTCCAATGTTGCGCAGTCACATTGATCATCATCGATAATTCCCAACTAGTCCAGTACTATAAAAATTGGAGACTTTGTCCAAACCCTGATAAAACATACGTCTGTTCATTCCATGTAACAGAGTGCCGAACAGAGAACTGAACGCAATCTTCCGAAGCAAAAAATGATGACACTGTCGACGCTCCAAATATTTAGTTCTGACTCTCGATAGATTCCTGACATTTAGGAGATACCTAGAACTAATGTACGGAGGCTAAAGTCGAGAAATAAAATATTAAGAAAACTGGCTGGTGCTAACTAGGGATCTAATGCAAATACCTAAAGATCTACAGCACAAGCACTTGTGTATCCTATCGCAAAATCCTGTTTGTAGCCATGTCAGCAAAATAGATATCCATCTAAATGATGCGATGAAAAGAGCAGAATAACAATCTTATTAATATGGGAGAACAATAAATAGAGATCATCAAAGAATTCAAATATCTTGGAGAATGGATCGGCTAGTACGATATTTTTACTATTCTGTGTTATATAATTCCTGGACACGTAAAATAAATGAACGCAATAAATTAGCTCAGTGATGGACGTCGCACACAGCCTGTCTCACCCCACTCCCCGACATAGCGTCGCCGGTGTACCCTTCGCACCCTCGGGAAGAACCGCCTGAGTCCAATTCTCTCCGTGGCGCAGACACGAACAGACGCACAGCACAAGAGCTCGCTCAGACGGCAGGATGCGCGTGAGGCGGCGTGTAGACACCTTCCCCTCGTTACAGCCAGTCACCCAGCTTTCTCCCTTTCATACTCCAGTCAGTCTGAACGGCTCTCTTTCGGTTTATCGTTTCCATTATCGTCGCACCCAGTGAAAAGCAATTATTTCCAATCAATGAACCGCTGACTGAAAACGTCTCGCTCACTCACGCAGCCGTTACGCCTACATACTTCCGCCGGAAGGAGGTCAAACGAACGTCACCAGGCTTCTCTGAAGCGTAAAATACTGTGTAGAACACACCCGACATACGGACAACAAGCTGTCTGCTCGAAGGCATCCTGCGTACTAAATTAAAACTTTAGTATCATGTTACAGCAGGACAACGACAGCTACTGGGATAGCTGGATTTAACGTCCCAGTCAGAATCCTTAAAAGACATAGGAGCGGCCTCGTGTTTCACTACCTAACGTCCATACGTCCATTAATGTGAAGCCGAGTCCTAAATTCGACCAGAGAATGCCGGTGGTACTGGAGGGATCTTGTACTGGTTCCCAGGGCTTGCTCTGCGTTGTTATTGATAACGCCAGAAAGGACGACACTTTGCTTATTGCAGCATCTGTACAACCCTCCCTCTACGGTACAATATGGGCGGTTTTGAGCTGAAATTATTCGTACAGTGCTAATAACAACAGTAGCCACAAGGGGAGAGATGCTAGCAAACTCGAGTTTCGAGAAGGATCGTGCAGTATACATTCATGGCTTAGCTCTAATGAGCGTTGTCCGGTACAAAGATCATGTGTGACACGTTTAAATTTAATGCAAGAAGAGACGTCGAGTAATAAGCACACGATCATATTTCATCATTTTTACTGCAATAATCACGAATAATTTTGTTTCCTACGCTTACTTATTTTGACTGTTGGCCATCATCAGATGTTGTAAAACGAAAAACTTTCTTGTCTTACAGTCTTACATAAAATATATGTAGAACAACTTTATGAAAATGATAGTTGCTATTCATCGTATTGCGGAGATGCCGAGTCGCAGATAGGCACAACAAAAAGACCTACAGAAAGTGACCTTGCGGCCAACAAGGCCTTTTTGGCCGAAAGCTCCCTTTCTGACCTGCGACTCAGCATCTATATGATGAATAGCAACTATCCTTTTCATGATATTGTTACATTCCATCCTGGATTTGCCATGTATGTAGAACATACGGAGGAAGGCACGGTGTCTCATACCACATCGACATTTATCTCCGGAAACATGCAATTACACGAGAATTAATCTACACCGGAGCGTAATTATTTTGAAACTTCCTATGTGTTCGAGTCCCTGTCCGGCGCACAGTTACACAGTCTTGCAACGTGAACGTGATTGTAGAGAAGTGTTCAAGTTGTTCACAACGCCTCGTCTATGTAAGCGTCAGGTAAACACGTCGGAAAGTTTCGGCTACCAGTATATGAAAACTTGAGTAATTAAACATAAAATATGGACATGCTTTATAATTACAGAGACATAGATAAATAGATATTTTGTTATAAAGATAAGTTTTATGAGGAAAGTAACATTTTTTTTTCTTATTCTGTTTTAATCAAGCATACCAGAAGGTATTAGGTACAGAAGAACAAACACAATGCTTTGCAGTAGGATCTTGGAACTCAGACAGTCCGAAAAATTTGAATTACCTCGAGGGAAACTATGTTGTGACAAAGTCAGGACGCACTGAGAAAATATCGCTCACGTGCAACATAACAAGCTCTTTATTCTCATGAACAAATGAGTGATATCTACAAGGGATCTCAATTTTCGATTCCGTATTTCTAGATTTCCAGAAGGCTTTTGATACCGTTCCTGAAATGGGGCTCTAATCAAACTAAGTGGCTGAAGAGTATCGTCTCAGTTCTGCGACTGGATTCGTGATTTCCTGTCAGAAAGATCACAGCTCGTAGTAACTAATGGGAAGACATCGAGTAAAACACAAGTGATATCTGGCGTTCCCCAATAAAGTGTCACAGATCCTCTGCTGTTCCTGATTTATATAAATAATTTAGAAGAAAACATAAGCAATCCTCCAACAGTGTTTGTAAATCATGTTGTCATTTGCCGTCAACTAAAGTCCTCAGTAGATCGAAAACAATTGCAACGTGATTTACAGAAGGTATCTGTATGTTGCGAAAATTGGTAACTACGCTGAAATAATGAAAAGTGTGAGGTTATCGACATGAGTACTAAAAGGAGTCCATTAAATTTCGGTTACACGATAAATCGCACAAATCTAAAGGCTACCAATTCAACTAAATACCTAGCAATTAAATTGCGACCAACGAATTGGAGTGATCACATCGATAACGTCGTGCGAAGAGAAACAACGACTGTGTTTTTCTGGCAGAACTCTTAGAAGATGCAACAAATCCACTGAAGTGATTGTCTACACTACGTCTTTTCGTCCTCTGCTACAGTACTGCCGTGTGGTATGGGATCCTCACCAGACAGGATTGAGAGAACATAGAAAAAGATCAAAGAAGCTCGTTGTGTACTACAGAGAAAAAAAGGTACACAGAGTCACGTACACTATGTGATCAAAAGTATCCGGACACCCCCAAAAATATAGGTTTTCCATATTATGTGCATTGTGCTGCCACCTACTACCAGGTACTCCTTATCAGTGACCTCAGTAATCATTAGACAGCGTGACAGAGCAGAATGGGGCGCTCTCTGGAACTCACGGACTACGAAGGTGTCAGGTGATTGGGTGTCACTTGTGTCATACGCCTGTACACGAGATCTCCACAGCTGGCCGCGGTGGTCTCGCGGTTCTAGGCGCGCAGTCCGGAACCGTGCCACTGCTACGGTCGCAGGTTCGAATCCTGCCTCGGGCATGGATGTGTGTGATGTCCTCAGGTTAGTTAGGTTTAAGTAGTTCTAAGTTCTAGGGGACTGATAACCACAGCAGTTGAGTCCCATAGTGCTCAGAGCCATTTGAGATCTCCACACGACTAAACAACCATAGGACCACTGTTTTCGATGTGATAGTGAAGTGGAAACCTGAAGGGACACGTACTGCACATAAGCGTACAGGGAGGTGACAAAACTTGGATTTCATGGTCGAGCGGCTGCTCATAAGCCACGCATCACGCCGGTAAATGCCAAACGACGCTTCACTTGGTAAGAAGCGTAAACATTGGACGATTGAACAATGGTAAAATGTTGTGTGGAATCACGGTACACAATGTGGCGATCCGATGGCATGCTATGGATATGGCGAATGCCCGGTGAACGTCATCTGCCAATGTATGC
The DNA here is from genome assembly GCF_023898315.1 of Schistocerca nitens. Classification (NCBI taxonomy): domain Eukaryota; kingdom Metazoa; phylum Arthropoda; class Insecta; order Orthoptera; family Acrididae; genus Schistocerca; species Schistocerca nitens. The sequence goes on from NC_064617.1 coordinate 302,753,977, forward strand.
AGTGCCAACAGTAAAATTGGGAGGCGGTGGTGTTATGGTGTCTTCGTGTTTTTCTTCGAGGGCGCTTGCACCCCTTGTTGTTTTGCGTGGCACTATCACAGCAGAGGCCTACATTGATGTTTTAAGCACCTTCTTGCTTCCCGCTGTTGAAGAGCAATTCGGGGATGGCGATTGCATCTTTCAACACGATCGAGCAACTGTTCATAATGCACAGCCTGTGTCAGAGTGGTTACACGACAATAACATCCGTGTAATGGACTGGCCTGCACACAATCCTGGCCGGAATCCTATACAACACTTTTTGCACGACGACTTCGTGCCAGGCCTCACCGACCGACATCGATACCTCTGCTCAGTGCCGCACTCCGTCAAGAATGGGCTGCCATTCCACAAGAAACCTTCCAGCACCTGATTGAACGTATGCCTGCGAGAGTGGAAGCTGTCATCAAGGCTGAGGGTGGGCCAATACCATACTGAATTCCAGCATTACCGACAGAGGGTGCAACGAACTTTTAAGTCATTTTCAGTCAGGTGCCCGGATACTTTTGATCACACAGTGTATATGACTTGCGAGCTAGGGTGGCTATCATTAAAACAATGACGTTTATCGTTGCGACGAGGTCATTTCACGAAATTTCAATCACCAACTTTCTCCTCCAAATGCGAAAATATTCTGTTAGCACCTACCTACATATGGATAGACGACCATCGCAATACAATAACATGCATCAAAGCTCGAACGGAAATATTTAAGAGTCCGTTACTCTCTCGCGCTATTCAAGAGTGTAACGGTAGACAAAGAGAGAAAAGTGGGAAAGAAAAGTGGTTCGATGATCCCTCTGCCACGCACTTAACCCTAGAAGACTTAAGGGAGGGGGGGAGGGGGGATGTTACTAAATGATCAAATGCCTCTGAGCACTATGGGACTTAACTTCTGAGGTCATCAGTCCCCTAGAACTTAGAACTACTTAAACCCAACTAACCTAAGGACATCACACACATCCATGCCCGAGGCAGGATTCGAACCTGCGACCGTAGCGGTCGCGCGGTTCCAGACTGTAGCGCCTAGAAACGCTCGGCCACCCCGGCCGGCATTAAATGATCGTAAAGTTCACTACTACACATTTAATTCAAAGGAAGTCATATTTATAGGGTACGCATTAGTTAATTACAATTATTGGATCTCCAATGGTACATTATATACCAAATTAAGTACAAAATGCCCTTTTTTATACCTTATTGCAATCATAAATTTTACGAGGGTTTCGTAATATAGGGTTAAGTGTGAGCTATAGAGTAGTCACGTAGAAGTAAATAAGAGGCAGTGAAGCTGACGTCAACACGCAACTTCGTACTGTTTACTCATCTGGAGAGAGGTCGGATCCTTTTGCACTGATTATACGAGATACTACACAGATGTTCGCAGTTTAGCGTATAGTCTGCTGGTCAGCCATATACCAATGACGGAAATAGTCTACATGGGTACTCCATTAATATAAATTACAGGAGATTATTCCTGTTTTTTACCCCTCCTTCTCTTTCCTCCTCAGTAGTGAGTACAACTGGTTTGGTGGCCCATATATCACAGCTTGGAACAGCGGAAATAATGATTCGTTCCCTAGTAATAGAAACCATTACGCAATCTACTTGGAACGACTGAGTGAGTGAGTGAATGAATGAGAGAATGAGTTGGCAGGAGTGCAGCTTTCTACCACCGGGCCACATGGCGTGCTGGCGAGGGAAGGATTAGTTAAGTGGACATCAAAGCAGCGGCCTTGTAACGAGACGCGGCTGAACGGCTGGAAGCTAGGTTCGGTGAGCTTCCAGCTCTGGCTGAAATAGGACGCAGAGGTTACATTTGCGGTCGGTTTGGGCTGCCGAGCCCGCATTCCGGTGTCCCGCGCCGCACGCACTCCTTATCTTATCGCGGGAGACCTCTCCGGAATGCGTTTCCAACAGGGCGGCGAACCCGCTTTCCCCAGTCGAGGGCGAAATTCGTCTGCACAGTGCTCCGCAACAAGCCTGCGTTATTACGTGGCAGACTTGAGTCGAATCCAGGGTTTTGGTCTGGTGTGTGTGTGTGTGTGTGTGTGTGTGTGTGTGTGTGTGTGTGTGTGTGTGTAAGGGGGGGGGGGAGGGGGAGGAGGACGAGGAGAAAGGAAAATCCTCTACAATAAACGAAGATCGTTTCTTCGTCTATAATAATACCGACTACAATAACGAGGAAATTTTTTAGACTTAAGTCTGAAACCTAGTTTGTAAAGAACCACCCCCTCTCTCTCTCCTGCCTCGGGCATGGATATGTGTGATGTCCTTAGGTTAGCTGGGTTTAAGTAGTTCTAAGTTCTAGGGGACTGATGACCTCAGAAGTTTAAGAAGAAACTAGTGTAGGTCTAGAAGGGAGGAGGGGAGGGTGTTGCTGGAGCCCCATAGCCTCCGCTCCCTCACCCCTACCTGGACTGGATTCTTCTAACGTGACCGACTACGAGAGAGATTTTGAACATGACTGAAACAGCAACTGTTGAAATTCTTCACGTTAAATGATGACAGCCAAAACAGTTGTAGGATTTAAAATCCTGAAAACAGGTGTATTTTAAAAAACTTCCTGGCAGATTAAAACTGTGTGCCCGACCGAGACTCGAACTCGGGACCTTTGCCTTTCGCGGGCCAGTGCTCTACCATCTGAGCTCTGCAAGGTTCGCAGAAGAGCTTCTGTAAAGTTTGGTAGGTAGGAGATGAGATACTGGCAGAAGTAAAGCTGTGAGGACCGGGCGTGAGTCGTGCTTCGATAGCTCAGATGGTAGAGCACTTGCCCGCGAAAGGCAAAGGTCCCGAGTTCGAGTCTCGGTCCGGCACACAGTTTTAATCTGCCAGGAAGCTTCATTTTTCGGTATATTTACAAATGTGATAATAGCTGTGAACGACATTACGGCATCAAGCATGACATTACAAATTTTCATTTGAAATCTTTGCTCCTTTCAAGAAAGTGTGTTTTACGTCCATAAATGCAAGACCACTTATAACAGGTATCCTTTATTCGCAACTACTCTCATTGTGATTTTTCGATATGACGATCTTCTGGAACAGATCTGTGCAACAAACACAGCCATGACGCCAATATATGATACCCTCCATGAGTTGGCGGAAATGCAGCCGGACGTTGAAATGCGAACAGCGCGCTAATATATTGTGGGTAGCCGAGGCGAATCTACGACGGCTCACCTGAATATGTTTGGCAGGTATAAAGCTGAAATATCGTTCGTACACAAATCACCATCGATTGTTCAGTGCACCAGGAAATTTACAATAAATTCCATGTAAAATACGACATTATTTAAAGCTGTACGAATGCGTCGTGTCTGTTCTTTCAGGCATGTCCGAAAGAAAAGATAACAAGCACTCACACAATTCACTGCCATCGAAGGGCAATTAATCGACAACCTTTAGTGCGGATCCACATTTACGACCGGCGTCCGGAAATCTAAAATTAGCGAGCAAGGAGGACACGAACGGGTACTGATGATAGGTGGCGGTGGCGGGAATGTGGGTCGGCCGGGGACCGTACCGAGATAGTCCGTGCATTTGCGATGAACATTGTGTCCCGGGGGCGCAGTGCTTAAAGTAACTGCTGCCTAGTAAACAGGATATTCCTGGTTCGAGTCCCAGTCCAGCACACGTTTTCATTCGTTGGCGCTCATTCCGCATAAAGTCTCGATGCAGCTGACATCAATAAATTGTTCCTTCCCTTTCTCCCCTCTCCACCTTCAAGCGCGCGCGGGCGCGCGCGGGCGCACACGCACACGCGACAATGCATAGCATCTACTGGAAGAAATAGAGATATCTGAAGCTATCAGTTGCCTTTACTACCGCAAGGAAACGATCAGAACTCCATCCCGATCTGGCAGACAAATTAATTCTGTATGGTACGTCAAGTAGAAGAATATTCCTGTCGGTAGATGCCGAAGAGAATTAATGCAAAAGGTAGTTATTTGAAAAATCATTAAATTGATAGGCAGGTTAATGAACAACTTCTTGGTCCATCACAGTCTGCGAGTGAAGTGGAAATTAAGTATTGTTTCTATGCAATGGGAATGCGAGCAAACAAAAGGACAGTAATTTTAGGAAAGCGGGCTGCGTCGCTCTGTTTACACCTATCCTGTGTGTTGGGCCATTGTTTGCCCCATTCTCGTTGCGGCTCTTTCCGGCACCAGTAATTACGACTTTTAATGGCCCACAAAGGGATAATTGTAGTTATCTACACACGCTCATCCGGTATCCGCGCAGAGGAATGTAGGCGTAACAAATTTTTCTACGTATTGATTTATGTCGGTTTCTCACCTATGTTTTTAAGGGCTCCTCTCCATAATAAACGCTAGGGAAAGTTCAATTTATCCGTATCACTCGGGAAGCTGCACCTGGAACTCTTCTTTGATCTATTGTGTTTACGTTTTACAAGTGCTTGATATTGTAAGACTATTACGTTTACGTCCTATCAAATATTAAGCAAGATAGTCAGATAACTGAAGCAGAATTTTTACTAATAGGATGGATTGGAAGATACTGTTGGCAGAATTGAACAAAACTAGAATACAATGGAAAGATACAAGACATTCTCCATTTATACACAAAACAGAGTTGCGAAAATATATATTAACAGTATTAAGAAACGCATGAGAACAAGAAACGGAGTTAAAACGTTATCGTCCCTTCACTCCTTAGCCAACGAAGCGGAATTATATCGAAGGTTTTCTGGCCATCACGAAACACTGCACCTGCGGGGCATTCGCCATTTAGTTGTGAAGAAATAGCGGAAGGAGAGTTTCACACGGAGGAAAAAAAAGCAGCCCGGCGCGAGCAGTTCCACAATTCTTCGGCAAATTAACGGCAGTGAGGCAGAATGCAGAAGAGAAATGGCGCAGCCCATTTGTATGTTCGAAATAATACATAAAATACCGAACCAAGTTGAATCGACTTCGATTGGAACCGTTCCCCAAGCGTACAGGGGTCCATTGTCTTAACTGCGCCCTCCGGTTTTAATTTTACAATTATACAGAAGTAATGTCCCATTTCGTTCTGAAAATACGATACGTGTCGATCCCATAGATACCTGTACACAAATATCAGCTTTCCAAAGATGACAGATTTCAGTCCGCTGACAGTGGTAATTCTAACCCCTGTTCAAAGGAGTTGGCTCTGAGCACTATGGGACTCAACTGCTGAGGTCATTAGTCCCCTAGAACTTAGAACTAGTTAAACCTAACTAACCTAAGGACATCACACACATCCATGTCCGAGGCAGGATTCGAACCTGCGACCATAGCGGTCTCGCGGTTCCAGACTGCAGCGCCAGAACCGCGCGGCCACTTCGGCCGGCTCAAAGGAGTACTGACGTGTTGCAGAACAAGACCAAGCAAAACGAGCGTGGTTAGCGTTGTTACGATTTTGTTCCCTATAACTTTAGGGATATGTTCTTAATGTATTAAAAGGTTGACTGGCTCACCCAGGTTTTTTTGGAAGTGGTCAGTCAGTCACATTTCTCTGTGCAGTTGTTTCTGCAAGCCTGTCGTTTTCTTTGTGTTTTAATCCCAGATTTAGCGACTTTCACCCTTTGTCAGTTGTATTACGACGTGTGAGATAGTGTGTGTCAACGCGCGTGAGGTGGTAGTGAATGTCATTCTGTAGGTTTACTCCTCACGGTATGACAACATTTTGAGCCCCTTTATAGACATTCGTTTCTTTCAGTATTTATAAAGGCGCTGATAACCTCGACAATGAGCGCACGCGCGCGCGCGCGCACGCGCGCATGCACACGTAAATGTGTAATGAGTTTACTCTTACTTAATTTTCTGGTAGCAAACCTCTGATGATGCAAATTTTTTTCCTAAACGCCCGGAACTTAGGTCTTTCGAAGGACCAACTCAAAGAGGAGCCACAAAGGATCGCACCGTTAAAGTAATTTTAGAATATACTGCTATTTGTGACAAGTAGTCATGCTTCAACCCTGTAAATTGCGTCAAAAAATATAAATTCATGTGGCTGTGTTATGTAGATTAAAATATTGCTACGTAAATCCCAAGCGGTATAGCGTAACCATAAAGACATTCGAGACGGGTGGGTTTCACAAAGTTAGTCTCTCGGCTCAAATTTCCTGTAGCTTCCCTAAATCAATGAAGGCGAATGTCGGACCCTCATAGACTACTGTCAAACGCTCCTTATATCTGAAAAATAGTTTCTTTGATTTGTTAAGCTATTGGCCTAGGTTTCGTTAAATAAATTATGCTATGAAAATCCTAAGACCAAAGAGAAGTTTTAGAAGCCTGAAGCGTTGTGTTAGTAACCTCATGCGCCCGCTCATCTTCATAAGCACGGATGACTGCAGCATTTCTTGTATACCGCAATCACCGTGTCGAGCTCAGACACATGGCCAGTGTCTACTTCGCTGCACGGACGGGGGGCTGAAACAGTATCGAATTTCGAGTATTCAATTAACCTCATTGGAGCGAGCGGTGCGATTACGAAGCGAGCGCTCAGAAGCTGAAGACGTGGGAGGTACAGTCGCAGGGGTTGGCCACAAGAGCAGCGACCACCCACAGAACGAGGAGCCGTCCATCACGTGTGGCCGCGGCTTAGGGCGGAGGCGCGCCGTGTCACGTCACGTGACGTGACGTCACTAGGGTACGAGTGTCGGCCCTTGAGCCGGCGTATGAGAGGACATCTCTGTGTGGCCTCTGGGGGAGCGAGCCTGCTCCTCGTGGTCTAGCCTCCCCCGTCAGCGCGTCCCACAGAGCGTAGTACAGCTGAGACCGACCCTGTCTTCACAACTGCTACAGGGATCTACATACATACTCCGCAATCCACCATACGGTGAGTGGCGGAGGGTACCTCGTACCACAACTAGCATCTTCTCTCCTTGTTCCACTCCCAAACAGAACGATGGAAAAATGACTGCCTATATGCCTCTGTACGAGCCCTAATCTCTCTTAACTTATCTTTGTGGTCTTTCCGCGAAATATAAGGTGGCGACAGTAAAATTGTACTGCAGCAGTCAGCCTCAAATGCTGGTTCTCTAAATTTCCTCAGTAGCGATTCACGAAAAGAACGCCTGCTTTCCTCTAGAGACGCACACCCGAGTTCCTGGAGCATTTCCGTAACACTCGCGTTATGATCATACCTACCAGTAACAAATCTAGCAGCCGGCCTCTGAATTGCTTCTATGTCCTCCCTCAATCCGACCTGATAGGGATCCCAAACGCACGAGCAGTACTCAAGAATAGGTCGTATTGGTGTTTTATAAGCGGTCTCCTTTACAGATGAACCACATCTTCCCAAAATTTTACCAATGAACCGAAGACGACCATCCGCCTTCCCCACAACTGCCATTACATGCTTGTCCGACTTCGTATCCCTCTGGAGTATTACGACCTAATATTTAATCGACTTGATTGTGTCAAGCCCTACACTACTAATGGAGTATTCAAACGTTACGGGATTCTTTTTCCTATTCATCTGCATTAATTTACATTTATCTATATTTAGAGTTAGCTGCCATTCTTTACACCAACCACAAATCATGTCCAAATCATCTTGTATCCTCCTACAGTCACTCAACGACGACACCATCCCGTACACCACAGCATCATCAGCAAACAGCCGCACATTGCTATCCACCCTATCCAAAAGATCATTTATGTAGATAGAAAACAACAGCGGACCTACTACACTTCCCTGGGGCACTCCAGACGATACCCTTACCTCCGATGAACACTCACCATCGAGGACAACGTACTGCGTTCTATTACTTAACAAGTCTTCGAGCTACTCACATATTTGGGAACCAATCCCATTTGCTCGTACCTTAGTTGGGAGTCTGCAGTGGGGCACCGAGCCATCGCTTTACGGAAGTCAAGGAATATGGCATCCGTCTGAAACCCTACATGCATACTCCGTGAGTCACTATTCAGCGCGTGGCAGAGGATGCACAGTACCTAGATTTCCGTCAATTCCAGTTCCATACTGAACGAGGGAGCAGTGACTAAACGCCTCTGTAGATGCCCAAATCTGTTATCTTACTCTCGTGATCCCTACACGAGAGACAAGATGGTGGCAGTGGAATAGTCGCACAGACTTCCCCAAACGTAGGTTCTCTAAATTTACACAACAGCATTTCGTGAGAACTACGTCTTCTTTCTTTCACGACATTTCATTTCAGTTCCCCGGGGATCTTCGCTAGACTTTCGTATGGGCTCGGCCAATTTGTTACGACTCTAGCAGCGCGTCTCCCAGTTTGTTCGATGTTACCTGTCATCGCCGCTGCTGCTAGTGCTACGGGGCATCAGTAGTCTTCCTGGATGTCACAAAGGAGAGAAATTATCCAGCATTCTACAGAGTTGGTAGCTAAAGTACAATCTCCATCTTGAATCTAATACTAAAAAAGAGTAGTGTGAAAAGCTTTCTGCCCAACTACAGAAGATCTGGCACATCTCTACGAGAATCAGAGAGGAGAAAAATTTTCGATCTTATCTGGCACTGAACCAGACATTTACCGAATCTGGGGCCGGCAATCTGGGGCATCTAGCAACGCATTAGCGTCAAGAGAATAATAATAATCATCATCATAATCATCAACATCCACATTCCGTAAGCCAAGCTACAATGTGTACTGTGTGTTGATTCGTACTTCATGCACCAATATCATTTGTCCCGCTTCCAACCGCCTTTTCTGCCGCCCCCCCCCCCCCCCCTCAATCTTCTGTGTCATTTGCGAATGGTACCCGGGAAGAACAATAGAATAACAGCTTCCTAATGAGCTCCAACTTACCGATTTTAAATTCAGGATATTTTCGCGAGACACTTATGGAAGAATGTAGTGTGCCGTTCGACTCTTCTAGAGCTGTACGGGTGGTGAACAAAAATCCGGGAACACAAAAATTACAACACATTACAATCCACAACGCAGTGTAGAAAAACCGCTGGCATTCAAAACAGCTTCCAATCTTCTCGCAGGCATAAATACAGGTCATGTACGGTCTTCAAGGGAAGCATATACCACTTTTACTGCAAAATATTCGCAATTTTAGGTAACGATGACGGAGGAGGATAGCGTTCACGCACCCTTCTCGCCAAAGCAGACCAGAATGGCTCAATAATACTGAGATCTGGTGACTGTGTTGGCCATGGGGGATGCGACAATTCGTCCTCATGCCCGCAAAACCAGTCCTGTCGTCTTGCAACGGAGCATCACATCTTTCTTCTTCTTTCACTTGTGCCTTTTCCTGCAGTTAGGCAGGGTCGGCATGCTTAATCGGATTTGGCAATGTTAGTTTTAAGGGGTGGCCGGATGCCCTTTCTGCCGCCACTTCATACCCCCCGGGACAGAATTAGTGACCCCCCTGTCTGCGACTAGTGTAATCCGTGGAATAGTGCGAAAGCGTGCAAATGTCTGCGAGCCGTGTAGCTGGGGCGGGATGTGGGGACCAGCCCGGTATTCACCTAGGGGGATGTGGAAAACCGCCTAAAAACCACATCCAGGCTGGCCGGCACACCGGCCGTCATCGTTAATCCGCCGGGGGGGATTCGATCCGGGGCCGGCGCGCCTACCCGAGTCCAGGAAGCAGCGCATTAGCGCTCTCGGATAACCTGGCGGATGGAACAAAGTATCACCGTTGGGGAACAAACATAACAACATGGGGTGGATCTCATCGGCCAACATAGTCACACAATCCTTGGAAATAATGCGACTTTGCAGAGTAGCACTGGAGCCCATGGAAAACCACGATATGGCTGCCCAAACCATCATCGAACCCCTGGCACGTTTCACTCGTGGCATGTCAACTCGGCCAAATGACGGAAACGGAGTGAAACAAGCCTAATCCGACCAAACTGCTTTCTTCCACTGCTCCATAGCTCAGGTGGCTTCGGCATCACGTTTTCCTCTTATGAGCGTCTGCGTCACTCACGAGTGGTTTTCGAAATTCCAGCCCTGGAACTCCACACTTACGAAGCTACCTTCGTCTTATTTTGGTGCTGACAGGATTTGCGATGGCGACATTCAGTTCAGCAGTGACTTTTGTAGTTGTCGACTTGTTATTTTTCCTCGCAATCCTTTTCAATGGTTCAAATGGCTCGGAGCACTATGGAACTTAACTTCTGAGGTCATCAGTCCCCTAGAACTTAGAACTACTTAAACCTAACTAACCTAAGAACATCACACTCATCCATGCCCGAGGTAGGATTCGAACCTGCGACCGTAGCTGTCCCGCGGTTCCGGACTGTAGCGCCTAGAACCGCTCGGTCACTTCGGCCGGCTAATCCTTTTCAATGACTGTCCGTCACGATCACTTAACACACACTATCGTCCGCCTAATGACTTAGCGGATGATGTTCTTCCGCTTCCCCCCGTATGTGGTATAATTCTCCGTTACAGTGTGTCATGAAACACCGAACATTTCGGCTACCTTGGTTGCGGAACCACTCACCGTACGAGCACCAACAATTTGCCCACGTTCGGATTCATTGAACTCCTACATAATCGACTCACAACTACACAAAACACTGTTCTGACCATAATTGGGACTTGCAACGTACTAAGGGCGATGCACATGTGCCGTTCTGGTCAAATAGAACAGTGGCACCTGCAAGCTTGGCTAGCATATGCCTTTATGTTGAAGGGTGCATTTCTTGTGACCTTTCCATATTTCTGTCGGGCCCCATACACTCGCCGAATTTTAATGGTAAATCTCTCGTGATGCACAGAACCACCCTTGTAGCAGAAGGACAAGATAACTTTCTTAACAAATCTGTCGGCGAGTTTGAAGTTTCTGTTGATAGACGAAATGGTTATAGATATTTACTAACACCTCTACACTTACTTCAGATCTGCATAAAGAATGCGTTTTCGTCCCCGTGAAATGTTACGCCACCTAATGCCTAGTGTGGCACTAAGTGTGGGGACCACAATTAAGGTGCGCATGGACCGAAGTTTTATTAAACGATTATACATTATATGACTGCATTATACTTCTATGGTAACTGTGACCCTGAATAACGAAAAGTGTGAAGTTATTCACATGAGTACTAAAAGAAATCATCTAAATTTCGATTATGCGATAAATCTCACACAAATCTGAAGGCTGTAAATTCAACTAAATACTTAGGGATTACAATTACAAATAACCTAATTTGGATGGTGGGTAATGCAAACCAAAGACTGCGATTCATTGGCAGAACACTTAGAGGGTTTAACAGGTCTACTAAAGAGACTGCTTACACCACGCTTGTCCGTCCTATTCTGGAGTATTGCTGTGCCGCGTGGGTTTGGGGTTGTTTGAGGGAAAGAGACCAAACTGCGAAGTCATCGGTCTCATCGGATTAGGGAAGGATGGGGAAGGAAATCGGCCGTGCCCTTTCAAAAGAACCATCCCTTCATTTGCATGGAGCGATTTAGGGAAATCACGGAAAACCTAAATCAGGATGGCCGGACGCGGGATTGAATCTTCGTCCTGCTGAATGCGAGTCCAGTGTGCTAACCACTGCGTGCTGTGCGGTGTAGGATCGGCATCAGGTGGGACTGACGGATGACATCGACAAAGTACAAAGAAGGGCAGCTCGTTTTGTATTATCGCGAAATAGGGGAGATAGTGTCACAGACATGATACGTGAATTGGAGTGGAAATCATTAAAACAAACGCGTTTTTGGTTGCGACGGGATCTTCTCATGAAATTTCAATCGCCAGTTTTCTCTTCCGATTGCGGACACATTCTGTTGTCACCTACCTACATAGGGAGAAATGATCATCACGATAAAATAAGATAAATCGGGGCTCGCGCAGAAAAAATTAAGTGCTCGTTTTTCCCGCGTGCTGTTCGAGAGTGGAACAGTAGAGAGACAGCTTGAAGGTGGTTCATTGAACCCTCTGCCAGGCACTTTATTGTGAATAGCAGAGTAATCACGTAGATGTAGTAGATGTAGATGTGGAAATAGAACACCGAAGCTTCAGGTTCATAGGAGAGAGAGAATATACTTGGACGGCCTCCTTTTCGAAATGAGGAATTTGGGGGTTCCATCCATCTTCATACGCCTAACTGCAATATTTCGCTGCTTTTAACACATCTGTATGAACTGGACTGCCCTCGAGTGACCTCTAGACATTTTGCACCTCTCGGTTCTGCTGCGGAGAACGCAAGTTTATTTTGACAATAGTAGATCTCCACCGAGGAGGTCATCCCGGAAGTAATTCTCCCCCTTTCCACAGCCAAAGGTCGCACGAATCAGACCGCTTGCAACAAGGAAGGGTACCTGGACGAAGCGGCAGGCACTCCTTCTCGGCTTTGATATACAGCCGCTGTCACCAGCTGCGGAGCTTTCCCTGTAACGCGCTGAACCGGCGAATGCAAAGGGCTGCGCGAGATAACGACGAGATTTCGCATGCAGGAGCTGTTGTACAAGCGCCGACACGGAGCACTGGGGGCCGGCCGGCTACCGTTCTAAATCACCAGCAATGGAGAACCGCTCGGCTGTTCAGCGGCGACCCGGACGGTAGGGCCTTCTTGCAGGCCGTGGACCAGCAAGACTGTGTACCCACAGCACAGTGGTCGCAGTAACAAATACCAGCCTCTTCCTAGTTCACCATCTGATTGTATAGAGCAGCGGTTTCCAACCTTTCTGAGACCGTTAACCCTGAACGAGATTCTATCTACATCCGCATATACTTTTTACTCCGCTGGCTACTATACAGTGCACGGGGGAGGCTACTTCGTATCAGTATTACGGATGTACTGCCCTATTCCATTCGCGCATTGACTGAGTGAAAAATGACTGTTTACATGACTTTAGCGCCTTTTAGTCTGATTTAACCCTTAATTGGTACCATACTTCTGTGAGGCACGTACCGAACTTTCTGGTGAACATACAATCTCCCCCCTCCCCTCCCTTCTTTGCGTCGTTCCGACTTTTCCCTCCGCGTACCTTTCAGTTGTAGTGCTGGTTTCTTGCAGTGTAGATGTAGCGATCGCACCATTTGATCTACATCGAACACACAGTAAAGTCACCGTGATGTTTCGCAGACTTATGATATCAGTAGGGTGATTTAATTCACTTAGACGCGTTTATCAACATTCCGTTTTATTGCGATAATTCTAGTTTACGGATTGTAGTTATTACTGACAGTGTCTCGTAATTACTTTGTACAATACGGAGCCTCTACAAAGTCGATCTCATCATTCAAAACAGTCTGGTAATTCTCAACGAGTTCCGAGAGTAAATGAACCAAACTTCGAAATGTATTTCGAATAAATAGTTGATGAAGTTTGGGACGACTGATATTGTTCCAGATTACAAAACAAGAAAGTGATGACATAAATTCAAAATAGGATGTGAATGAAGGTGTGGTTATGATGGAACGGAGCACATGCAAACAGGTACAGATTATATGAGTAAAAAACAGTTATACTGCTGAAACTTCCTGGCAGATTAATACTGTGTGCCGGACCGAGACTCGAACTCGGGACCTTTGCATTTCGCAGGAGAGCTTCTGTAAAGTTTGGAAGGTAGGAGACGAAGTACTGGCAACAGTAAAGCAGTGAGAACGGGGCGTGAGTCGTGCTTAGGTAGCTCAGATGGTACAGCACTTGCCCGCGAAAGGCAAAGGTCCCGAGTTAGAGTCTAGGTCCGGCACACGGTTTTAATCTGCCAGGAAGTTTCATATCAGCGCACACTCCACTGCACAGTGAAAATCGCATTCTGGAAAGTTATATTGCAGTGATTTCTACTTTTTTTTTTTGTAGGGGGAAGTTGCTTCAAACGGAGAAAAGCACAACCGCCAACTAATGTCAGAAAAAGACAATGTAACATAGTGTTGCAGATTCCTGTTTTGCGAGTTAGGACTAATGCCTTGGGTAGGAATCCACATGCAGAACAACTTTAGGGTCTTCTTTTTAAACATAATATTTTAGATGAGATTCTGCAGTGATCGAAAGTTAAAATCAGTAAAATAACACTAGTCGAAAAAGGACATATATTGTCTACATGATGATGTTCTTGATCTGAAAGCTTTTGCAGCCTTACTTGTATTCACAGCTATCGCCAAATCTGGTAATGAATCCTTTGATAATCTTTTCTCAGTGGGTGGTACTGGACGTATTATTTTTCACAGTGTAATATATAAAAAAAGTGTTGTTCATAGCGGCACCTCTTCTGCTTGAGGTAGAAACGAAAAAAAGAAGATGCGACTGCCGCAGTTTCAAACATTTTTAAGGGATTTATTGTTAACTGTCACTAGTGTTGCTCCAGAGGCTGTACTATGTGTATTGATGGAATCCTTGTAGATTCTGAATGTAGCTGCTAAGAAAACCGGCGAAATATGCATTAAAGACTGTGTGTATGACAGACACGAGGACCCAGTACTTTTATAACACCTGCACCGCGTACTCTGAAAATTTTGAAAGTTAGCATCAAAATGTGAATTTATTCTTGAAATTTTAAGCAATTTTGTTTCTGTTTCTGATTCTATTATTGGTCGTTTAAGAAAGACTGGTGCAGTATGGGATAAATCGCTAAAAGTTTTATTTCTAGGTCTTTGAGAAACATACGCAACTCACTTTTTTGGAACATCACTTGCCTGTTTTCACCATTTTCTTCTTAATTATTAATATTCTTTGTGATATTTTGCTTTCATATGTTTGGAAACACATGTTTAGCTAATTGAGGTCAATAAACAATGAACACTATTGTATAAATCAACTGTCAGGCTGCTGAGTTAATAACCATGTTTAATAATTTTATGTGATTAATGATTACTTATCTAATAAGCGGCAAAGAAACGATATTTTTAAATACTTTAACTTCGAGACTGAATCATAACTGAACATTTTATTTTACCCTCAGCTTGGTCCACGATTCTTATTGCACACTTCTATTGGTGACAGAGGCGACTAATGACACAGGGTGCCCAGACCATTGGGGTCATGGCGGAAAATTTTCCGCCTTATGCGCGCCATAACTCATTTAATTTTCTTTTTCAGCAGATGGGTAAAAGAACACATGTATCTTGCAAAAAGCGGAATTTTCTCCTATTTTTATCTGGATAAAAGGAAATTAAAAGAAGTTACAACGTCCAAATGATAGTGTGTCATTAACGTAGTATTTTGAGATGAGAAATCAACGGTAAAACTGGCGCATAAATAAGCGAACACATCCAGTTACGATTAGACGATGTTATTTAAGATAAATCACTAAAAACAGTAACAACCGTAAAACACAGAGGGTTGAACGTCCAGAACGATCAACGTGGAATGGCCATATAAAATTACTTTTATGAAAAGCGGATGTCTGGCTGAGAATAAATGGAAGAATCTTAAGGAAATGAAACTCGTCCACAAAAGAAGTGGCTCAGAATACAACGGTTCGACTGTTTCCTGATAGCATCAGTCAATGACTTACCAGCAGCGCGTGTACCGGCGGGTTCGTAGAGAAATCGCGAGACCGTTACGGAAATAGTGAACTAACTCCAATGGTAGACCCTACGAAAGACATGTTATCCATTACGGACAGATTTACTGTTTAAATTCTTGGGGCGTCCGTTGTTCCAAGAACAGTCGGGCAACACAGCTTCCAGGTATGTCTCGCGAAATGATCACGATGAGAAAATCAAGATACAATGCATGTGAACTCTAGACTAACCGGCAGCCGTTCTTCCCACGCAACATTCACGAATATAGATGGGACAGGAACAGAAGGTTTCTTGTTGACTACACAACTGATGGCCGGTACTGTATTTCAGGCGATACGAGGTCTTGAATAAGCAACAGGTTAGAGAGACGGGTTTGTCAACTGTACGCAAGAAGATACAGATGTATTACACCTGAAGCCAAAATTACTTAAACATTTTCGTCGACAAAACACGAACATAACCTGTGCACTTGGTCTTCCCGTTGAGCAAATAGAAATTCATGTTTTCACAAGGTAAAACCGGCAGTTTTGGCATACGACAGTTTAATTGCTTCCTTCTCTCACAGATTCGGAATATACAATTTTTCCCCCTTTTCCTTAACAACTTTACACTGAGGTCAAAAAGTCATGGGGTACCTCACAATATCGTGTTGGACCTCGTTTTTCCCGGCGTATCGAAGCAACTCTATGTGGCATGGGCTCAAGAAGTCATTTGAAGTCCCCTGCGGAAATATTGAGCGATGCTGCCTCTACAGCCGTCCATAAGTGTTGCTAGTGCAAGATTTTATGCACGAACTGACCTCCCGATTACATCCCGTAAATGTTCGATGAGATTCATGTCGGGCGATGTGGGTGGCCAAATCGTTTGCTCGAAATGTCCAGAATGTTCTTCAACCCAATCGCGAACAGTTGTGGCCCGGTGACATGTCTGGGAACATAAATTCCATGAATAGCTACAAATGGTCTCCAAGTTAATGATAAGTTAATGATCGTATCAACTGGACCAGAGGTTCCAGTCCATAGCATGTAAACACGGTCTACTCCATTTGGAGCCACAACCAGCTTGCACAGTGCCTAGTTGACAACTTGGCTACGTGGTTTCTGCGCCACACTCTAACCCTACCATCAGCTCTCACCAACTGAAATCGAGACTTTCATGACCAGGTCACTGTTTTCTAGTCGTCTAGGGTCCAACCGATACGGTCACGAGCCCAGGACAGTCGCTGCAGCGGATGTCGTGCTGTAAGCAAGTGCATTCGTGTCGGTCTTCTGCTGCCATAGCTGATTAACACCTAATTTCAGCCGCACTCTCCTAAACGGATACGTTCGTCGAGTGTCCCACAGTGATTTTTGCCGTTATTTCACGCAGCTTTAATTGTCTGTTAACAATGACAACTCTACGCAAACGCCTTTGCTCTCGGCCATTAAGTGAAGGATGTCGGCCACTGCGTTATCCGTGGCGAGATGTAATGCCTCACTCTTGACACTGTGGATCGCGGAATACTGAATCTCCTCGCGAAATCCGAAATGGAATGTCCCAAGTGTCTAGCTCCAACTACCATTCCGCGTTCAAAGTCGATTAATTCCCGCCAATGCACTGCACTTTTACACCTTGTGTACGCGATACTACCGCCATCTGTATAAGTGCATATTGGTAGCCCATGACTTTTGTCGTCTCGGTGTACATAAGGTATAATTTTGGCATTTGCCTAATGCGGTTAAGAGAAATTATGCGAAACATAATTCTAGATTTTGAGCCATCTCCTCCACAATATAAACGAATACCTATCTGGCTTACCCGCCTCGCTATACATAAGGAATGTTTCAAAAATAGCAAACTTCCGAGAACAATTATCACTGTTCATAGTTCGTACTGAACACATCCACCCACGTCTGCTGAACTTCTGCATGCAGCCATTCGTAAGCCTTTTCGTCGCAGTGATGTGAGTTAGCACTCATAACGTAGGCAATCCGGATCTCTCACAAGACAGTTCAAAAAATGGTTCAAATGGCTCTGAACGCTATGGGAATTAACATCTGAGGTCATCATCAGTCCCTAGAACCTAGAACTACTTAAACCTAACTAACGTAAGGACATCACACACATCCATGCCCGATGCAGGATTCGAACCGTAGCAGCACCGCGGTTCCGGACCGAAGCGGCTAAAACCGCTCGACCACAGCGGCCGGCTCACAAGACAGACAGTGCTGCAAGAAGGCCTTACGGAACGGGTCAGCGCCTCTAGCGGCGGGAGGCAGCACCCGCACTGTAAACAGACCATGAAGTGGGCCGCTGCAGCCGTGGCCAAACAGTCTCCATAAGGCTTTCTTGCAGATTAGCCCGCCACCGAGTTCTCTGAAGCGTAACCATAAACGTCCCTATGTGGCGAGCGCCAGTACGTAATCTCGAGAAGGAAAAGTAAATGAGAGGGGAAAAAAATTCCAGAATTAACTTCGTCCTTCGCTCTTACTTGCCGTCCAATATTATCCGTGTACTGGCATGCCTCCCTATGTGAGTTAATATCAAATGAAACGTATAACTTGATTTCCTGAAAAATACTTTTTTTTAAATATTTGCCTCATTATCTCAGGAACTATTACAGATACGTATATCTAATTTTACACAGTTTTACCTTTTAGTATAATGCTGCTGCGCCATCAAAACTTTTCTAGCTATTTTGCTTACAGAAGCGAAAGTAGATTAAAAAAAACACATTTTAAAAGAATCATAACTAACTAATTATTTATATATTATGATTCTGGTTCAGCAATCAGAAAAGGAGTGGCACTATACTTCCCCAAAAATTTCAGATCTCTGTCACAGGTTCTGAGATAACGGGTCATAAATATTGCAAATTTAACACTGTAGGCATAGGATTATACGCACTCCCTTTAAGAGAATACGCCACCGTCCTGTCTTCCCGTGAATTTGCAGTCTTCGGCATAGTCCTGACTTTATAGAATTCTACACCCGACACAGTAAACTTGTCACTGACGCAAAAGTGGTTAGCAGCTGGTTTACAGGCTGCCAAGAGACTCGCATCCATCACGAGTTGTCAGTCTGGACCAGAAAGTCGCTAATGCAAATCAGGCTTCTTTTCGTACAAGCATATTTAAAATACCCTATAACGCTAACATGTGCAATTCTGTCTAGACAGAATTATGTTTCCGCTAAGCGCTTCCCAAATCGGCAGCTCTACGCTCATACTGTGGCCTTACAAAAACCAAGACATGGAAACTAAAAAATAGCTAAGAATAAACGCGAAGGGCGGTCCAACATTGGCCCACCGTAGATGAAACTTCATTTACATCACCACGACATCCATTTGTAGGTTGGTGGCAGGAGACTCAGGACCAGGTTGCTTCTACGACACGGGCCCGACCCTCGGTGCACAACGCCGGGATCGGCCCACCATTAGTGAAAACATATCACCGGACACCCGTTCTGAAGGAACAAAAAACCGGATACCGCAGTGGGGTGGCTTAGGGACCACCTGGATGTCCACAAGCCACACCCAACCGCTAACAATGCAGACAGGGCCCATCAGTCTCAAGCTGAAAATACGGAGAGACTGTAACCGAAGGCTGAGACAAAAACCAAGATACCTTGAAATTAAATCTTCGTACATCCATAGTTGAAGTGGAGGGCAGTGGGACGTCATCTGGTGTAAATTTATATTAAAATTGATACTATATTGAATTTGCTGCGCGAAATCGTGAGAGGGGAAAAATACACTGTCCTTGTATAAAGTAATGACAGATACGGATTCCACAGCAGTTTTACTGCAAACGGTATCAAAATAATAAGCATGATAAACGCGCATACAATTTGGGGATATCAAACTTTTTGTTCCCCTTTCGTATTTCCGACAATCCTATCATAGATCTCTTAAGAACAACCTCATGACGTTGGACTGCTTGGTCTGGTAGAAGAATTACCGTAAATTTATACATTACTAATTGTGAATCTATTACCCACAACGTTGTAGGCCTACG
Organism: Schistocerca nitens; assembly: GCF_023898315.1. Taxonomy (NCBI): domain Eukaryota; kingdom Metazoa; phylum Arthropoda; class Insecta; order Orthoptera; family Acrididae; genus Schistocerca; species Schistocerca nitens. The sequence continues at coordinate 302,773,418 of NC_064617.1, forward strand.
TTATCCTGCGCCTGGTAGGTTTATTTGGAATGTCAGCTGAAAAATACAACATGTCATCCACAAAAAATTTGCCGAAGCGAACGCAAAGGTGAAGCTGGTTACGGGGCATTTACTTTATCATTAACAACCAGTGAACAAAATCTCAGTAGTGAAATTCAAATACCACATATTACATTTGAAACGTACAACTTCACTCACAGTGGCAGTACGTCAGTAGCAAAAGTCTATTTTCCGAAAAATATCATTAGTTAAAGGAAGCGTTTAACGCACAATGTATTCAGATTGGACAACGATGGATGTTTAAAGTGTGATGATCTCTTCTACATTCAGCCATTCGTTTCATGAAAAAAAATATAACTTGTTTCTTTCCGCGAAAGGTAATATTGTTTACACTAATTATATCATGGTTATTTCTAAATGATGGATTCTGTCACAGATTTAAGGCCTCTCATAACCTACTTGTCGTGACCGTAAAGTAAAATATGTGCGATGTCAGGTTAGACGTGAGAACCTGATGGCTCCACTACTCGGCATGACAATTCAATAAAGCTATTTAGACATATCTTGGCTTACGATGGCCGCATAGTGATTTGAACCTAGCTGCGGCCAAATAGGAATGCCGTCTCTTTATCGTTCTATTCACTACTGTCAATGCGAACGATAGGGAATGACACAAGTAATAAAAGAAATCGAATTACCGTGGAATTTTAACCCTGGATTTGTTTCATTAAAATGTTCTCTGTGAGGCTACGCTTGTGGTAGTACAGCTACGCACTTAAAGACTTTAACTGCCACTACAATCATAGAATATCTTTGAAACTCTGGACATAAACGTAAAATGGAGGAACTACACTCATGTCCAGAAAAAAACATAACACCTTGAACGACTACGGATAGGACGTTCATATTCACACGATGTGTAGATTAGTATGTTCTGCAGAAATGATACCGAGCGAGGTGGCGCAGTGCTTAGCACACTGGACTCGCGTTCGGGAGGACGATGGTTCAAAACCGCGTCCGGTCATTCTGATTTAGGTTTTCCGTGATTTTCCTAAATCGCTTCAGGCAAATACCAAGACGGTTCCTTTGAAACGGCACGGGCGATTTCTCGCTGTTTGGTCCCCTCCCCCACGCTACGGTCGCAGGTTCGAATCCTGCCTCGGGCGTGGATGTTTGTGATGTCCTTAGGTTAGTTAGGTTTAACTAGTTCTAAGTTCTAGGGGACTAATGACCTCAGCAGTTGAGTCCCATAGTGCTCAGAGCCATTTGAACCATTTTCCCCTCCCCCAAATCAACCAAAAAGAAATGATTGGCATTTGAACTATGCGGCCCGCGGGTTCAACGTCGACATCGATATTGCGGCGCATCACCTAACGGCAAAATGTGCCTGTGACTGCAATTGTCGCTGTAAAACGAATGTAATGGATCAGTGTGACTTGAGCACACGTGCACGATGTCTGGCAGACGTATACGCGAGCCGTATCGTCAAATCAGTATGAAAGAGGCGCATTATTGGCACGAGAGAATGTGATGCACCCAACCGGGAAATTGCTACTTGCGTGGGACAAAGTGTTTCGGCAGTGCAACGGTTGTAGAAGATCGACACCTCATCCGAATGGCATTGCAGAACAGATCTGCTCCTCCTCGGCTCTGACACAACAGTGGAACAGCGAACACATCGTACGCTATCAGGGGCGACAGTCCGTCGGCGTTTATTACTGAACGGGTTACGTACACGTCGCTACTTCTCCGCCTACCTCTGACAAATGTGCAGAAATATGCTGGACGACAATGGTCTACGGAACGACGTCACTGGTAACAGGAATGGCATCAGATAGTGTTTTCGGACGAATCCGAGTTCTGTTTGTTTGAAAATGATGGCCGCATTTTGGTTTTGGTTCGCCACAGACAGGGGGAGTGGCATCACAGTGAGTGCATTCGCACGAAAAATACAGCACCAACTGAAGGAGGGTACTACTGGGCACAACCACAAATAACAATTGGTGCGTGTCCACGGCACTGTGACCAGTGTAACCTAATTGAATGACATCCTGCGATCCAAAGCCATACGCTTTCAGCAGAAGACCCCAGACGCCATTTTTCAGCATGACAATTCACAACCACATGTTGCTGCGGGAACATGTGCCTTCTTTGTCTCACAAGGTGTCAGTCTTTTTCCCTGGCCCAGCACATCACCAGACTTGTCGCCAATCGAAAATGTGAGAGATATGGTGAAGCGACTGGTGCAGCGCTGTGGGCCACAGACAATCACAGATGAACTTTGGATCCAGATGAATGTAGTATGGATGGCTATACCACAGGACACCATTCGCGCTTTATACGAGTCGATATCATCACGCATAGGACAAGTTATCAGGGCCCATGGCGGACCCTGTGCTTACTAGGCAACAGGACAGATGCTGAACCGAGGTGACTGAAATGCTACGCAAGCTGCAGAACATGCTAATTTACGTGTCCTGTGAATAATAACGTCCTATCTATAGTCGCTCAAGATGTGTACTTTAACTCATATAAAGAGTTGAGATGATGGTATTTGTTGACACAGAAATGACAACAGTTGAGGGAAGGCGGGCCACAGGTTTGGGTTCGATCAGGTCAACTGTAGGCCTGGGACGGTAGTTCCTCTTTTTCGAGTAACTTCCTCGTGAATAGTAGTCTACAATAAGTTGCGCTTAACAACAGTAGTTACCTGCCTACAACAGAACAAAGACGAAGCCTTCGGGGCCACCTTCAATCGGCGCTCTAGATACGCGGCTGCCGTTATTAACTGACGAGCAATACGCGCCCGGTCGCCGTCAACGGCACATCCAGATACCCTACGCGAGATAAAATGAGAAGTTACACACCAAGTACACTGCTGGCCACCGTAAATGCAACACCCTGAAGGAAGCATCCGAATCAAGTGAAATTTACGCCATGGGTTTGCAGCGATGAGATATGCAACTGATTAGAATTTCAGCGCAGACGCACATCACGCGCGCCTGTGGCGCCACCTCAGAGCGCCATTTAAGGCTTGGCGATTTCGACGAGTGTACGTTCGGCACGTGTGTTTACCTTGTGGTTGTTTCACAAGGCGATCAGTTATGCCTCGTAGACAACAGCGAACATCTTTTGATCAAGTATCCGAGTTCGACAGAGGAAGGATAGTGGCTTACCGAGATTGTGGATTATCATACAGAGAAATCGCTAGTCGTGTTGGACGAAACCAAACAACTGTAACGCGGATATGTGACCGTTGGATGCAGGAGGGTACGACGTACCGACGTGGTCGATCGCATTCACCTCGGTGCACCACTGCACGTGCTGATAGGCAAATTGTGCGCATGGGCCGGCCGAAGTGGCCGTGCGGTTATAGGCGCTGCAGTCTGGAACCGCAAGACCGCTACGGTCGCAGGTTCGAATCCTGCCTCGGGCATGGATGTGTGTGATGTCCTTAGGTTAGTTAGGTTTAAGTAGTTCTAAGTTCTAGGGGACTGATGACCACAGATGTTAAGTCCCATAGTGCTCAGAGCCGTATGTGCGCATGGCAGTGACGGATCGCTCAGTGACATCCCGAACCATAGCACAGCACACTGCGTCTGTAACGCATCATCCAGTGTCTGCGCGTACCATTCGACGCCGTTTACAGCAGAGTGGTCTGTCCGCAAGACTTCCATTGCTTCGTCTACCATTGACGCAGAACCACAGACGTCTCCGTCGCCAATGGTGTGATGACCGACGGATGTGGACGGCAGAATGGAATGACGTTGTCTTTACTGACGACGCACGCTTCTGTCTGCAGCACCACGATGGTCGGATTCGAGTGTGGAAACACCGTGGAGAGAGGACGCTGGACAGCTGCATTATGCACCGCCACACTGGTCTTGCACCGGGTATTATGGTACGGGGCGGTATTGGATATTACTCTCGCACGCCTCTAGTACGCATTGCCGGTACTTTAAATAGCCGGCGCTACATATCCGAGGTGCTGGAGCCAGTTGTCCTTCCTTGCCTTCAGGGCTCGGCCACGGCCATATTTCAACAGGATAATGCGCGACCACACGTGGCACGCATTGTCCAAAGGTTCTTCGTCAATAACCAGATTGAATTGCTTCCCTGGCCGGCTCGCTCTCCGGATCTTTCGCCGATAGAAAACATGTGGTCCATGGTTGCTCAACGAGTGACCCAGATTACATCCCCAGCTGCCACACCAGATGATCTTTGGCAACGTGTGGAAGCTGCTTGGGCTGCTGTACCCCAGGAACACATCCAACGTCTCTTTGACTCAATGCCGAGACGTGTGGCAGCGGTATTCTCCAACAATGGCGGCTACTCTGGCTACTGATTCTGGCAGGAACCACATGTCACAGACGTCTGCACACGTAATCATCTGATGCTTGGTCAACATGTTATCTACAAAATAAATCTTGTTGTGCTACCTCTTGTCTTTCTTGGTGTTGCATTTACGGTGGCCAGCAGTGTAGTATCTGGCTGCATTATGCCTTCTCATGAAACGACATGCCGGCTGGGAAGCAGAGTATTCGGGCGCTCCAGCTGGGTGGCCAAAGTTCCAAGCAACAGCCCTCAAGTGCTCGCTTCACTAGCGCCACGTTGGCATGTGAAATTGGCCATAGCAGAGCACGTAGATTCAATGGCAGCCGCGACCTACAACACACAAGGCCGCTGGCCTCAGGAGATGGCATCGTAAGGAGCGCGCGGTGACCGTGCACCACGCGCAGAAACTACCTGGAAAGCTGACAAAGGATCGGGACCCCACACATCGCACGGAACGGCTGTGCACAGTTAGATAAAATCTAGTATTTTGTGTAAGTCCCTGCGCATATTGACTGTCCAAAGGTACTATTAATATTTGCAGCCATTCTTACTCAGTTACCGCTTCGCAATCTTATATATTTTTAAGAAGAGATATTAATGTTGGACTAAATTAATGTTACTGTTTCGAATTTAACAAGGTGCACAAAATTGTCTTCGTCGTCCATCTACGAGAAAGCGAAAGATACAATTCAAACTACAAGTTTGCTATGATCAGTCACAAGTTGTTTTATTTCCATTACAAGTTTCAGAGGTTTAGAGCTATACCATCACGTAGATTTGTGTGATTTAAGAAAACATGTGTTTGTTGAGTGAGTACAACTTAGGGTAAACCTGCCCCACTATCTAATGGCAAAAGACAAAAACAAAAAGCTAGTACACAGCTCAAAGTTTTTTGTAGCTGTTTAATTGCAAATATGGAAGGGAAATATAAAATTGTAACCAAAGACCTCCACAATATCTCGGAAAATATAGTATCTTGCACCTCCACAATATTTTGACACTTGTACTAAAATGGCTTTTTGTTTTCGTCTCCTGCTACTAGATCGTACCAAAAAGTACCCCGAAGTCGTACACAATATCTTAATATTTACTTGACGTTTGCCTAGCCAAGTATTGAGAGCTTTACCTATCTTCAGAAAGTGTATACAGTTCGGGAGACGTAGTACCTAAAGGAATTATGTGTGTATAACGTATATGTCTTATTTATTCCCATAAATCTACCTGATGGAGATTCAAATCTCTGAAACACGTACTAAAAATAAAATAAATTTTCCCTGGTAACAGTAAACTTCAAGTTTGGACTGATATCCGTAACAGTTGCAGTACAGCCTAACAAAAAATATTCGCATTTAACGTCGTAATTTCTCAGCGCAAAAAAAGACAAATATTTTTGTTTTTGGAGACAGTTTTCTGTAGCACCACCTCCACTATATCTTTTTATTACATTATTTACAGTATGAGATTGAATACTTTTAATAAACGTAGAAAACATAAAAGTGAGTGCTCAAAAACTTGTGTCTATTGCAATTTGTTTTTCCATGGTATTAGTGATGGAGTTCCGAGGTCCTGGATGAAATTACTGGACGAAATACAGTAACCAACCATCTTTCTTTTTTTCGTAGCTTTATTCATGCCAAGACACATTTCGGGTTTTCACCCAACTTCAAAAGGAGTAACATGTTTATAACTTCAGCAGAACTACGTTTTCGCCGGCATTTTTAAACGCCACAGCTGCAAAGTCACCTGAGCTGTAAGCACTTTAGATGACAGGCAAAGCTCTCAATACCTGGCGATACTGAAAAAATGCTGCTATGAAAAACCATACGTATCTCATAACAAAATATTCGTAGTTAAGCAAACAATTCCTTCTTTTCCACTGAAGGCGCCTAAAACACTTTCGTGCAACGTGTTTGGTGAAAAACAATAAAAATTCAGTTGTAAAAGTCGAGAAATAGTTATTCTTATCTACAAGATAGACGGCAATGTTTTATGAAAATTAAAAAGGAAGCCACAACTGTCAACCTCTGGTAGGGGAAACAACCGTCTTACTCCACCCACAAAGGCCATACACCTGTCAAGAAGTACTCATGGGTGTGTCACAGTGCAGACACGGCGACACTGCCGAGTCGCTGGCCACGATGAATGTAGCAGCAGGCTGCCAACGACAGGAATTAGCGCCGGCCCCTCCGCGGCGTTCTGTTTGTTTTCCACAGCCAAACACGCTTCGCTAACGAGGACAGCTGTACGAGCACAAAGGACGGACGCTGTCTACAGAGGAAAGGGTAATTTTGGCACCGAAACGTTGGCTCATCTGAACCCGCAAACTGCATGAGAAAACAGAACAATAACTTTACTCAACCCCCTACCTCAAGTATTGCAATGCAACGCCGCTGGCCCGTGTTACAGAAGCAGAGGTGTTACAGAAGCGGAGTAACATTTCTACTCACCGAACAGAAAACCTGCTGGCCTCTCTCGTGTCACCCAGCTATGGTCAAAGGGAGGGAGGAGGCGGAGGAAGGGTTGGGAGAGGGCGATGGTCCAGAATGTTCTTCAAACCAATAGCGAACAACTGTGGCCCGGTGACATTGAACATAGTCATCCACAAAAATTCCATCGTTGTTTGGAACCAAGGAGCCCAACATAACCGTTCTCAGTCAACGATCGGTTCAGTTGAACCAGAGGATCCACTCCCTTCCATGTAAGGCCGGCCGTAGTGGCCGAGCGGTTCTAAGCGCTACAGTCTGGAACCGCGTGACCGCTACGGTCGCAGGTTCGAATCCTGCCTTGGGCATGGATGTGTGTGATGTCCTTAGGTTAGTTAGGTTTAAGTAGTTCTAAGTTATAGGGGACTGATGACCTCAGAAGTTAAGTCCCATAGTGCTCAGAGCCATTTTGAACCTTCCATGTAAACACAGCCTACAGCGTTATAGAACCACTACATTTTACACAGTGCCTTGTTGACAGCTTGTGTCCATTGCTTCGCGCGGTCTTCGCCACACTCGAAACTTACCATCAGCTCGTACCAACTGCAACCGAGTCTCGGCTGACCAGGCCACGGTTTTCCAGTTGTCTAGCGTCCAGTTGTCTAGCGCCCACGAGCCCAGGACAGGCGCTGCAGGCGATGTCATGCTGTTACCAAAAACACACGGTCTGCTGCCATAGTCCATTAACACCAAATGTCGCCACAGTATCTCAACGGATACGTTCGTCGTGCGTCCCACATTGATTTCTGAGGTTATTTCACGCAGTATTCCTTGTCTCTTAGCACTGACAACTCGACGCAAATGCCGCTGCTCTCGGTCGTTAAGTGAAGATCGTCGGCCACTGCGTTGTCCGTGGTGAGAGGTAATGGCTGAAATTTTGTACGTTCTGCACACTCTTGATACTATGGACCTCGGAATACCAAATTCCCAAACGATTTCCGAAATGGAATGTTCCATGTGTCTAGCTCCAACTACCATTCCGCGTTCAGTCTGTTACTTCTCGTTTTACAATCATAATCACATCAGAAACCTTTTTACATGAATCACCTGAGCACGAATAACAATTCCGCCAATTCTCTAACCATTTATACCCTGCGTATGCAATACTACCGCCATCTGTGTATGTGCACATCGCTAGCCCGTTCACTTGTCATCTCAGTGTATGTTAGAGATGGGTCGCTCGCGAATTAACGGGTCCAAAGGAAAGGTTCACCAAGATGAACGGAACGACCGAGGAACGAATTCTAAGGAACACTCTTTCATAGTTCACTTCGGTCGCGGATTTCTACTTATAGTTCCCGGGAACGGGAAACGGTCGGTCTCATTCCCGAACGGCACGTCGGCCTGTCTCGTTGCAACCTCGGTCCCGTTCCCGTCTGTTCTCGGTCTCGGTCGGCCGGACTCCTCCTTCGCGTGGCCAGTCATCGCAGTTCCACTGCCGACTGCTCATAGTTCAGTATCGAGTTGCAGTTCGTTTCGTTCGCTTCTCAAGCCCATTATAGATCTGCTTCAAACCTTTTTTGAACTCTGAAGTTCTGGTTCTTTTCGTATTCTATTCAGCGTCCACGACCGGTAATTAAAATGTATTTTATAATTACATAAAAATTACATGGTATGTAATACATACATCTTTTCAGGTAACAAAACGGCGTATCAGTTTACTTCACTATTTCGATAAACAGAAGAAGAAATACTTGTAAAAAGGCAAGATTTTTTGTTATTACACATGCAAAGGACGTCGGCACGGCACACACGGGTGGCCATTTTCCGTCTTTTTTTTATCCAAGGCAAAAGAGCAAGTTCATTGTTATGGAAGCAGACCGTCTTACAACCGAATGAACCCGCGCTTCGTAATCGAGTATATGGTGTCACATTTTGTAAAGAGAATATAACAACTCCTACAATATTATTTCAGTGGTACAGGGTGGCGCACGAAAAATCGGCCCAAAGTACTAAACTGCTCATTGTCGCTTATCAATCGTCATCTACCGTTTCGAAGTTGTTTGCATTAGCTTCTTTGTTATTTCTTCAGTGCGTAATTATTACATGTTTATCTATTCTGCTCGTAGCGGTCAACAAATCGTGCGTAACTGGCGAGCAGTCTGTACTCGGGGCCGGTTTTTAGTGCGCCACCTTATATTATTTCACTGAGATCAGCCATATAACGCTGCAGTTGGCTAAACGAGATGTTCTGCAGAATCATGAAAATTACAAGTGTGTGAGAATTCTGTCATGAATAAAAACTCTGTACTGCAGGGGTGAGACAAGTGCCCTCTCTTGGCGCCTTCCATCTTCAGTCATGTACGCTACTAATTTTCAATATTTCATAAGTACCATATACCAAGCACAATGAACCGTAAACGAGCAAAAATGAACGGTTCCCAAAAAAGAGCGATCACCAGTGAACTAGTTCCCAAGGATGAACGACTTTGCCCATCTCTAGTGTATACCAAAGTAGGAATTAAGGATGATATTTCGAACGCGTACAGAAAAGCTTGCTTGACGTCATGGTTTGTTTAGAATGGCTATCAAGTCGGTCTTTAGGAAAGACACTTACAAGCGTCGATATTTTGAAAGAGTAACTTCCAATTTATCAGCTTCTGGATATTAGTATTATTAGAGTTACATATCTCTCTCTCTCTCTCTCTCTCACACCAAAACAGTTAACGATTGACAATACCACTTAACAATACTGCACCGTTAGTCAATAACAAAATAGACTTGTCCAGTAAGTAAGTGTTTGGACGGCATCAGAATGTTAATGCGCCGGAGATTCATGTTCTGTATGATAGGCTGGTAGTTTACTATAAACAGAAATACGTTTTATGGTCACATAACCCGCCCATCGGCGTTAACAAACGGCCATAAGACGCCGCCCCAACAACCTACCATTCGGAGAAGTTTTATGGCCGATAAAGCTGCGTGTACAACGCGGCCCGGCACGTGGTCACCGCTCCTCGTTTTTATCGACAGCTGCATTACCCGTGACCGTTTCAACTGTTATAATGATAGCCTCAATAGAGTTGTACTGTCCGTTCCGTTAGTCACGGTGGATCTCCCACACTGTCACTAAGGAGAAGATGAAAAGTTGTGTTAAGTTGCTATGGGACCAAACTGCTGAGGTCATCGGTCCCTAGGCTTACACATTACTTAATCTAACTTACGCTAAGGACAACACACACACACCCATGCCCGAGGGAGGACTCGAACCTCCGATGGGAGGAGCCGCGCAAAACGTGACAAGGCGCCCTAGAGCACGCGGCTACTCAGCGCGGCTAGGGAGAAGAATCACCTATCTGAACAGCAAGTAATTTGTACCGTCTTACAGGAGGACATAACAGTAGCCGGGCGTAGAGCACGCCGTCAACTGCAGCAGTACGCAAATGTGGCCGTCGGGTTAGAGTCGCGATATGCGCGCGTGTAAGGCATGTGATGTACACCACAGTCAGATATCAGGACGCTATAAGCGGAATGTCTCTGGACCAGCGTCCTAGGAAGGCTACTATCAATCGCATGTCAGCATCGCTTCATTATAGTTTCAATTTTCGTAGCGATACTCCAAAGTATATGGCGCACGCAGGTGACTTTGCGATGAAAACAATACTGAGCATACCGCTGACGTGAGAAATCGGCGCATGATACAATCTGCGAAATATTTCTTTTACAGCATCGAAGGCCTTTTGTAGCACCCTTAGCGCCACTTCTTCTTATCTCGCCGATCTTACTCTATTAAGCTGCTGGCTGTGATACCAATTTCTATTCCATACATCAACTTTTTCCTTGTTCTTCCTCGTTGCTTTTTCTTCCCAGCGAATCTTTTCCAAGTTATCAGTGGCTGCCTCCCTTCCAGTAACTTGCTCATTTTGCCATACGATGAAAACTGGTTTTTCCTCTATAGTATCACAAAAATTTGGTCTTCTTTCTCTTCCTCCTCCGCCACCAACGCTGTCGCCTCTACTACTACTACTACTACTACTACTATTACTACTACTACTACTACTACTACTACTACTACTACCACTCTTCCTCTAAGCCTTTCTATTTTTCTTCGTACATCCATAGTTGTAATGGAGGACATTGGGACGTCAGCTGGTATAAATTCATATTGAAAATGAAGAAATTCCTCCAGCTGCATTTAAGGTGTCGATTTTATTTTGACAACTAGTTGCAACGTTGTAACAACTTCATCTTCAGACCCATACACTTGTTGACGTCAACTGCGTGCGGCTGATACTAGAAGTCAGTGGTGAGATACGGACGTGCTCCGTGTGGAAGGTGGTTACTAAGTAGTATGAAGTTTAGACCACTGACTTCTAGTATCAGCCGCACGTAGTTGACGTCAACAAGTGTACGGGCCTGAAGATGACGTTGTTACAACTTTGGAACTAGTTGCCAAAATAAAACCGACATCTTAAATACAGCTGGAGGAATTTCTTCATTTTTAACATAAATTCTATTTTTCTATCGCAATTTAACGCTAGAAGAATATCAAACAAAGAAAGAATATAAAACAAATGTAATCTGAAGACTATACGAACATTTAGCATGGCACATGCCTTTCTGAAGACATTTTTTACTGGATGGGAAACTGCGAGTAGCAGAGAGAGAGAGAGGTGCAGACAGTATTGTTGGGAACAGCAATCAACCTCTATACGGACTTCCCGTGACAAGGCACTATCTCGGTATCACTTCCCATCTTCGACTTCAAGCACAAGGAGCAACTTGAGAGTCAGTGCGCCCATCACCGCAAGTAAGCTGTACAAGCTCTGTTTTTACCACTTCGAAGGTTTCCTGACGATGGGGCAAGTTGTATAGACAGCCCGTAGCAGCTTCGTCCGGTTGATCTTTCCTTAAAAATCACGTCATGGAAGACCTGAGGACGAAACATGGTGATTTTAGGCGGGGCACTGTTCATTTCTTAATCGATCACGGGCTGTACACCACACATTTGCTGCGTGGAAACCTGGCTCAGGAGGCTGACTGCCTGTGGAGAAAGAGCGGTCTGAATACCTAGAGGAGCCAACGAGCACAGCTACGAATGACTCCACAGCCAGTAATGGCGAGACAGACGACAGAAATAATGGCAGTACAACAGTTGTACACCTCAAAACGGACAAACACACAATGAGGCTAAATGTATTATCAACGGAGTGTCACGATAACAAAGCGGTCATTAGATATTCATATCACATTGTAAGAGGAATATTGCTTTTCTGAAGAATACCGTAATCTAGAGGTAGGATCACACCACCTAAGGGCGAGAGGCCCGACCATTGATGAGGCCGTCGCCTCGCCTCTGGATAGCGCCCATGGTGACATTTATAAATCTGAACTCTTTTCTGTCTTCCTACTTTTGTAATATATAAATTGTTAACGTTGAGCATTCTCGTTTCCTAATTACTTTTAAAATTCCAGGTGTTTTAAGCTGGAGCTTTGTTATGATAATAAGAGATCAAGTAAGTTTCCTATGATGTATATGTACAATTTACTATTGTGAAATCACGACCTGGTTTAGTCACCAGGAGACAAGTCATTTGTATCTACAAGAAACATAATCTCAATTGCGAACTTAAACTACCATCGGCTGTATATTGAAATGACGACAGTAAAAATTTGTGCCAGACTGGAAATCGAACCCGGATTTCCCGTTTTACGCGAGCGGCCGCATTAACCTCTTTGGCTATTAGTGCACGAATCACGGCTAGACCCAAACTTCCATACGTCCTCGCCTGTGTGTCGCAACCTGCACTCGTACGTTACGTGCGACTATTTGTAAATGGTAGCAAGTAAATAATAATAAACAAACGAACAAATCGGACAATTACATTGATGGTGTGGTCATGCGAACGTCCAAACAGGATAGCTCGGTTCTACTATACGATGTCTCCACGCTGACACAGTGCTGATCCCATACAGTAGACTGGCACATACATAACACTTCATTTACATGACTTGCATCAGTGGAGGAGGGTCTTATAACGGTCTAGTATTAATTATAACCATCTACAGAGCGGCTAAGCGACCAGTGTCCTCCTTTACGTGAATGACTAATACTACGTCCCGCAGGCTTAAGTAGTCGAATGCAACCACTTTCGCGAACACTGTGTCTCGTATTCCCATTTTTTGCTAGGAACGACAACAATGCCGCACTTGGTGTTAAATACAAGGAAAAGACTAGAAGCTGCTTTGCACGGGGTTGGGACTGGCGCGTGACGTGTTCGGAGGCTGGACCCAGCTTCCAGAGGCGGCAAGCGGCGCGTACAAGACGGTCATGAGGCCGGTACTGGATCACGCTGCGGTCGTGTGAGGTAATGCGGCCGTCCTACCCGTCGGGCTAGTCCGCGGCGCCAGGAATAGGGCGCTCAAACTCGTCCAGCGGCGGCGGCCTCGCCGGCTCGCAGCGGGACGGCTGCGTCACCTCGCACAGGTATAACGGCAAAGCCACACCGTTTTCGGAAAAATCACACCTTTTTGTACTGTGTGTACTTGGGACGGGCGATATTTAAAGAAATAGGGGACAGTTTTCGACTACAGAGAAGCGCGTTTTCACACTTCACCTCGCTTTTCAATAGCAATGAGGAGGAGGAGGAGGAAAAACAGTTTTTAACACTATGTTTTTCTTCTCGCTGTTAAAATTTCAGTAACACCATTCGTGCCTGTCACTGTAGAAGGTAAGTTCCATGCAGCGTAACTCATTAAATACAGCTGTTCCGTGCTGCAGCCGTGTCTCGTTAACAGATCCGCCAGAGCGAGGTGCAGCTAGCATTCGGAACGTATTCGTGCCTCTCGTAAGGCAGCAGGCAAAGACAGCGCAAAGGCTTTCCAACGAGAAAGCTGTGTCACAGTTATGACAGGCGAACCATGATATGTTTAGAGTTCCAAAGCTGATGACAGTTTTTGTTTATTTAAGGATGCATAAATACGGTATTTGAAGTCTTTCAAATGGTTCAAATGGCTCTGAGCACTATGGGACTTAACTACTGACGTCATCAGTCCCCTAGAACTTAGAACTACTTAAACCTAAGGACATCACACACGTCGATACCCGAGGCAGGATTCGAACCTGCGATCGTAGCGGTCGCGCGGTTCCGGACTGTAGCGCCTAGAACCGCTCGGCCACTTCCGCCGGCTTGCAGTCTTTAATAAGTCCCAAATAAATCTTAGATCAATATTCAAAACGACTCCATTAACGAACATACTACGTACAAAACGTTGACACACTAATGTGAACAATTTTTTACAGTTCAGTGTACTTCACGGCTTACGTGAAACCTATTATATAATTAACATATTTGTGGAACCTACTTCCTGGTTCGAACTAGACTGCTGTACCCTATACCTATAGCATTGTACGGTCCGTCCGTAGTGTAGATAAATAGCAACCTGAAGAAGAGTGTCTTCCTAGCCCATGACTGAATAAAGTCTTTGCTTTTATTTGCGTTTTTAAACTCCGTAAATTGACATAATATTACTGAGTTTATGACAGCTGTTTCGTCCACCGTCTTCAGGAGTTTAAACTGCTCCGAACAGGGAAGACTGTTACATGCAGGACGCACCTTAAACGTTTCGAAATACCGGGCCAGAACAACAACAACAAACAAACAAACAGAAACGGTGCAAGACAATAAAAGTGTTTTGTGAAGACCCATCAAATTACGTTAAATCACCAATTACTAATGTTTTCCCAGTCAGTAATTTACAATCTCGAAGTTAAGTGAGTATTCTCGAGAAGCCATATTTTTCGCAACAGTCACAAACATCTTTCAACAAACAAGGCAGAAACCGAACATTATTAACATAGTTTAGGGGAAGTAGAACCAACAAAATATAGCAAGTTAGTTGGCTGGTGGGTTAAGAGACTAAACAAGAGATAGTCCGTTTGCAGTTAGTGACGCCAGTCCGAAATTTGACTGGATGGTCATAGTATGTAAGAGCGGCGAAATAGAGGTACTGAAAGCAATATTTAAAGAGAGGTAAAAGTGTAAGGCTCGGGCCTGTATGTAGGTCAGAAAATAAACGAATGCTCCTCCATAACAAAGCTACAAAATGGATCTAATACATTAGGTTCCCAAATAAAAGAGACTACATAGTCTTGATTCAACTTTTAAGTTATTTGAACAGATAATTATTTTCCGACTTACAGCGACCATCAGATGACAGAGGGCAAGTAAATGTAAACTGGGCTGATTAACACCATGCGCGACGATGGGTAAAAACAAACCGTTTATCTATTGAAATAAATTAAACTGTAATCAAGAGTGGGATTTCAACAATTTATATCAAGGTCACCAGTCTCCTCCAAAGCTCAAAGCGACCTCATTCTACTAAGAATAGTTCAATTTTAGGTGAAAGTTCTTCACGTAATTTACCACAGTGAAGGAAATCCATATTAATTGTGAACGACGAACTGTAGATAAATATACCTCCTGTACTACAGGAGACATACACTAATACGATAAGCCAAATGTGCGGCTAAAATACAGGTTTTTCTTTAAACGGTTTTCTGATTCTAATGATCGTAAAAACGACTTGCACGTGCTTGCGTTTAACACACTGTACAGCAGAATAAAGTAGATCTCAGTCAATGTAGCATAACATCAGCGAAATATGTAAAGGTTAAACAGGAAGAAGAAAGTATAGGACCACTGAAAATACTGAAACTTCCTGGCAGATTAAAACTGTGTGCCGGACCGAGACTCGAACTCGGGACCTTTGCATTTCGCGGGCAAGTTCTCTACCAACTGAGCTATCCAAGCACGACTCACGCCCCGTCCCCACAGCCTTACTTCTGCCAGTACCTCGTCTCCTACCTTCCAAACTTTACAGAAGCTCTCCTGCGAACCTTGCAGAACTAGCACTCCCGAAAAAAAGGATATTGCGGATACATGGCTTAGCCACAGCCTGGGGGATGTTTTCACAGTGAGATTTTCACTCTGCAGCGGAGTGTGCGCTGATATGAAACTTCCTGGCAGATTAAAACTGTGTGCAGGACCGAGGATCGCAGGAGAGCTTCTGTAAAGTTTGGAAGGTAGGAGACGAGGTACTGACAGCAGTATAGCTGTGACGACTGGGCGTGAGTCGTGCTTGGGTAACTCAGATGGTAGAGCACATGCCCGCGAAAGGCAAAGGTCCCGAGTTCGAGTCTCGGTCCGGCACACAGTTTTAATCTGCCAGGAAGTTTCATATCAGGGCACACTTCGCTGCAGAGTGAATATCTCATTGCTGAAAATACTTACTGAAAATATAGTGAAAATTGAAAATTTTGCCGGACTAGAATCTGGAATTCCCTTGTTATCGCAAGCAGTCGACTTAACCGTTTAGCTGTATAAGCACGCCTCTAGGTCTGACTTCAGCTTCCACTACCACTGACGTGTCTAACTTTTAACTTTGAGTTTCAAGGGCTACTACCCGAAGTTCTCCCACGGGTTACGGCGGAAGGGCATCACAGAAAAATGGACTAGGTGACCTGTTTTCAAGTCCCAGACGGGCACAATGTTTTGTTGCTATTATATTGCGTATTTGTTTGCAGGTTAAGCATATAAAGACGATTTGCACAGTTACTAGTTTATATCATTACATGTTCATTATAATACCGCCATCGAGCCAGTCATTTCAATTTATTTCGGTTGTGGGGATACGTGGAAGTGTGATACATGGTACTTCAGTGAATGACACGAACGTCCTGCAATAGTGTATTTATGACGGGTGTGCGGCTGTTCTTACGACATCGGACCATGATGAGCTTCCATGTGCATTGCCGCTCATTTTCCACACGCTGAAGTTCGCCTGTGATATGGTCACGTTACGTACTGCAACTATGTGCAGTCTAATTCATTGAAACAGGTTACAGAAAAATATCTTATTTTCTGAACCTCGGATCCAGGTCTGTGCCTGTTACAAATGCTAAAAATACAGCGCTAAAACTGCAGGGCTTGCTGTAAGAATTACTCTTGCAGTAACAGAAGATAACACACTATAATAGGAAAAGATAGTTTATACGAAAAGTTGACCCAGACGACTGCCCAAAACCTTAGGCTCAATACTGCGACGGAGGAGACTAAACCCCGCTAGGAGCTCGCGTGAGCATTAAGCGCTGAGACTTCGCCTTGCCGCAGAGGCTCTGACGTCCGCGCACTGTACAGCGAGATGACTTCAGCAGCAGCGGCCGCAAAGTGGAAAACAAAAAAAGAGCTGATGAGGAAACGTCTTACTGCGGCGGCGGCCACGGCCAGGCACTCGGGCTCCGCTAGTAACAACCGATCTCACATTTTTCCTGTGCCCACATCTCCCTCAGTGAATGATGTAGAAGTGAACTGTGGACTTACTCTGTGTTGTAATTGTTACCTTCGCCGGTAGTGCATCTGAGATTCCAACGTCAACACACAGGGTGTATCAAAAATAATCATCCGATTTGAAACATCTATACTTCTGAAACTAATAAACATGCACAATGAATTTTGTTTATTGATAAACGGGAAACTCAAAAAGTTTTTTTCATACCTTCATAGGGGTCCAATTGCCCATCTTGAGATGCACGGCATATGTCAATGCGATATTCAAATTGTTCCCCACTACAGCGATGACTTCAGTCACAGCTTCCACAGCTGCTGTTATGCGATGTCTCAGTTCATTCATAGTCGTTGGGGACGGATGCACGTAAACAGTGTCTTTTATAAACCCCTACAAGAAATAATCACATACAGTTAGGTCTGGTGACCTTGGAGGCCAGTAATGTAAGGCTGAATCATTGGGTCCAGTACGACCGATCACATCATTCAGTAACCCTTTGATTTAAAACTTCCCCCACTTCCAGATGCCAGTGTGGCGGTGCACATCATGTTGGCAAATTAAGTCGTTCGAATCAGTCTCCAATTGCGAAAAGGAAAGTTCTCAAGCATATCAAGATATCTGCTTCCTGTAATAGTGTTCCCGACAAAGAAAAATGTACCATACACCATTTCCCGTGAAACTGCACAAAACATTAAATTTTGGAGAGTCCCTCTTACGTTGTACATCTTCCTGTGGTTGTTTCATACTTCATATTCTTACATTATGACGGTTCAGCTTTCCATTTAAATGGAATGTTGCCCCGTCACTAAGAACTAAGCGTGTAAGAAAACTGTCATCCACCATCTTGCCAAGAACGAAACTACAGAACTCCAAACGTTGCTGTCTGTCACGTTTACGAAGAGCTTGCAGTAGCAACACACACTACACGGACATCGGGGGGCGAACGGATTTCTGCGGACTCCTTGTGAAACTATGGCTGATGCGTTCGACGTCTGCGTCAGACATTCGGGGACCGCCCGGCGATTTGCCTTTAGACAAACAACCTGTTTCTCGGAATTTTTCATGCCATCGTCTAATGCTCTGTGCTGTAGGAGGATCCACACTATACCCACAGCGAAGGTCACGCTGAAGAGTTATTACTGTCCCGCACTGCGCAAAACGTAGAACACAAAACCCTTTCTGTTGTCCCGACACCATTTTTACTAGAACTGAAGTGGGCGCACATTGCTGCTACCTAGCGCGAAACATGTGAAACTCTAGAGTTTGCTCTTTCCAACAGTACGTTGTTCATGCACACATCTCAAACAACATTATAGTTGCGATTTTTTAAAAATCTGATGATTCTTTTTGCTCCACCCTTTATCATGACATCTCTTTCTTGTACAAACAATTTATTATTCACAGTATTTAAGGAAGAGTTGTCCCAGTTCGCTAGACTATCTTCTTTTACAGGAATTATGTTAGCAACTTGGGGTAAATTTTAATTTTTGCATCGAAAGTAAGAAGATTATCTTGGCGGCAGTCGTAACTTGCCAGTCCGTGTGGCACATGCAGCTAGTGCCCTCATTATTACCCAACGAGCATCCGGTCGAGGCGGCGATAATACGGCCACAAGAGGCGATTTTCGTTTCAAGGGGTGCATTTCAGTTGTATGAATGCGTAGTGTCCGAAAGAACAGACGCCAAGCGGAATCCACCGCTGTGAAATGTATTATGTAAACTGGAAAATGAAGGGGGAGAAAGGAAAAAGGGAAGGAACTATCGAAGGGCAATAAATCCGCCACCTTCAGTGTAGATGCACAGCAACATCAGACCTGCGGGAATCTCAAAGTAGCATGGATGACACAAAGAGACTGCCGTGCGGTTCTAGGCGCTTCAGTCTAGAACCGCGCGACCGCTACGGTTGCAGGTTCGAATCCTGCCTCGGGCATGGATGTGTGATGTCCTCATGTTAGTTAGGTTTAAGTAGTTCTAAGTCTAGGGGACTAATGACCACAGATATTAAGTCCCATAGTGCTCAGAGCCATTTGAACCATTTGAACACAAAGAGACTGCGGATAGGTGGCGCTAGATGGGACTGTGGGTAGGCGGAGAGGCGTGCCGAGGTAGTCTGCGCACTTCCGATAAACACAGTGTCCGGGTGGCGAAGTGGTTAACGCAACTGCCTCGTGAGCACGAGATCTTGGGTTCGAATCCTGGCCTGGCACACATTTTAACTCGTCGCCGCCGATTCCCCGTAAACTCCCGATGCAGCTGACATCAACAGTTTCTTCCCATTCGGCCCCCTCGTCCTTCAGTTTACATAAGATGCAACTCATTACAACAGTGCGGCGCGTTGTTCTTAGTGAGAACGGCAGAGCAGCACCTACTCGTACACAGAGTGCAGCACTATTCGCCCGACAGCTCAAAGTATTCGACGGTGCTACCAGCAGTTCCAAGACGTTTCACGAGGGGAAATCCACGGGCCAACCCTATCTGCTCGTTCAAGATGTAGAGCATATCAACAGAGGTACGTAGGGTACAAAAGTCTACTGGCCGCGCGCGCGCGCGCGCGTGTGTGTGTGTGTGTGTGTGTGTGTGTGTGTGTGTGTGTGTGTGTGTGTGTGTTTTCTGACGTTTGTGTTTCACCTCCTAAAAAGAATTCAATTGCTCTAAGTTGTTTCATGACTGCCATAAACTAAAACCTACAACGTACAGCATTTGGTGAATTAATTCTGGACTCTGAGAGGTAAGATAAAATTCCCTTTCAGGTTAAGTGTTCAAAGATGAAGCTACACTCCATTTAAGTGAAAAAAAATGATACAGCCGTTTCGTAATAATATGGGGAACACAGCAACAACACACAGTACCTGGTCAGAAGTATCCTGACACCCGTACCTAACGCGCAACTGACCACTAGATGTCACCAGCGGCGGAGCTGCCAGTATAAAAGGGGCGGGGAGTATTGTGTTGTGTGTTGAGAAGCAGTAACAGCAGGATTTGTCGGTGAGGAGGGCTCAGTGACTTCGAATGTGGACTAGTCACTGGATGACACCTGAGTAATAAATCTGTCAGAGGCCTTCTAAAGCTACCCATGTGGACTGTTCAAAGGCTCTGAGCACTATGGGACTTAACATCTGAGGTCATCAGTCCCCTAAACTTAGAACTACTTAAACCTAAGTAAGTAAGGACATCACACACATCCATGCCCGAGGCAGGATTCGAACCTGCGACAGTAGTAGTCGCGTGGTTCCCGAGTGA
This sequence comes from Schistocerca nitens, assembly GCF_023898315.1. NCBI lineage: Eukaryota > Metazoa > Arthropoda > Insecta > Orthoptera > Acrididae > Schistocerca > Schistocerca nitens. Next base: position 302,793,765 of record NC_064617.1, read on the forward strand.
AGCGCCTAGAACCGCGGCCGGCAGTGGACTGTTGGTGATGTTATTGTCAAGAGGAAACGCGAAGGAATTACCATAAAATGGGACTGCCATACCTACAAGACAGTCAGGCTTCTCATTGCAAGTGTGCCCAGCAGAGTTCAAAGCCATCGCTATGCAAAGCAGAATGGTAGGCACACCTCGTATTACTGTCCACTAATAGGTGTCCGGCTACTTTTCATCGGATACTGCCCGAACTGGAGACCGACCGGTTTTTGAGACTCGATTTACGTCTCCTCCTCCTTTTGGCGGGAAAGACTGTTACAAGAATAACGTACCTACACATGCTGGAGATCTGTCCATTCAAGTAGTTGCGAGAATAAGCTACGAATTCCATTTTTCAAGAACACCGCACTGCTATCTGCACCTAAGCACATTTCTTCACCATGAGCTGTCTCAACGATGGATCGGGCATACTGATATCTCATTGCACCATTGGCTTCCAACGTCAGCTGGTCGCTCCAGATACGACCTTTTTTTCTGTTGCAACGGATTCCATCTATGTGCCTGCCCTTCCAAAAACTTTGGGTGAACTGCGATGTTGCGTAGCAACAGCAGTGAATGCAATAACTCCAGTCAGGCAAAAGTATGGTAAGAGTTTGTATATGTGAGGATGTTTGTTATGCGTGAAAGGTAAACACAAGCTCTGGTCTTAAACGGAAAAAAGCTTTGTAATCCAATGCGTAAGTGAAAATTTAGCGCTAATTATATTTTCATTCTTGCAGAATATAGGTTTACTCTTCTGAGACAGGATGATTATTTTTGAAATACATTATATACTAATATTGCGCTTTATTTTCGGAAGTTCAAATTGTGTGACGTACTGCCTGCTGACTTCCGTCCCGGGATTTCCGGCCCACGACTGTTTAACGATTTTCCTGAAGTCCCATTACGCCACCAGTAATGGAGGGTGAACCTTAGATAATGCCAGACATTCGTGCTGGTTGAAGTCAGGAAAATCGTTTAACAATCGTCTCCAAAGATACCGAGACTGAAGCTAATATGTAGTACATCAACAAGTGGTCACGGAAGCCTCATAAATTTCGTCCGAAGTTGGCAGCAGCCAAAACGTGTTACGTGCAATAATATATATAAAAAATCCTTCAGAAGGTTGGACGCAGTTATTCATTAACACCGCAACACCTAAAAGTTGCCTCTTACTGCAACCAGTAATCCCTTCCCGGAACCACGTAGCTGCGTCGGGGCTGGCGGTTCACGGAGACCTGCCCAGCGACTGCGGAGAGCCGCCAAATTTGGCTTCCAACTGCGTGTCGGACGTAGCAAGGCTACTGAAGGCGCGAGGCTGCCCGTTAGCTGGCGAAGCGTCGCCACGGACAGAAGGCGACAGCGGCTGCTTGCCCATGAGGAATTGGGCGCCACGTTGTAACGATGCCCCGCCGGCTTCGCGCTGACTGACAAGCGAGGCCGCGAGGGCAAAAAGTCTGCTCTCGGGAAGGCACGCAAGCATGAAAGGCAGCCGTGGACTTGACTCGTGTTTTCTGCTTCCGCGAGTCTCTGCTCCACTCCTAATTCACGCATAAATCACTACGTCTAGCCCAACTCATTTCACCTTCCGTACTTAACGAACGAAGAAACAGCATGACCACTTAGGTAATTTACAAAGTTATATACTTAAACAAGCTACGCATCAAGTACCATAGACTGATGCGCCAAAGAAACTGGTATAGGCATGCGTAATCAAATAAAGACATATGTAAACAGGCAAAATACGGCGTTGCGTTCCGCAACGCTATTATATAAGACAACTGTCTGGCGCAGTCGTTAGATGTCCGCCCTCCGGTAGCTGAGTGGTCAACGCGACAGAATGTCAATCCTAAGGGCCCGGGTTCGATTTCCGGCTGGGTCGGAAATTTTCTCCGCTCAGGGACTGGGTGTTGTGTTGTCCTAATCATCACCCTTCCATCCCTGTCGACGCGCAAGTCGCCGAAGTGGTGTCAAATCGAAAGACTTGCACACGGCGAACGGTCTACCCGACGGGAGGCCCTAGTCATTCGACATTTACATTTAGTCGTTAGATCCGTTGCTGCTACTACAATGGCACGTTATCAAGATTTAAATGAGTTGGAACGTGGTTTTATAGTCGGCGCACGGGCGATGGGACACAGCATCTCGGAAGTAGCGATGAAGTGGGAATTTTCCCGTACGACCTTTTCACGAGTGTACCGTGAATATCAGGAATCCTGTAAAACGTCAAATCTCCGACATCGCTGCCGCCGGAAAAAGATCTCGCAAGCGCCGGCCTTTGTGGCCGAACGATTCTAGGCGCCACAGTCTGGAACTGCGCGACCGCTACGGTCGCAGGTTCGAATCCTGCCTCAGGCATGGATGTGTGTGATGTCCTTAGGTTAGTGAGGTTTAAGTAGCTCTAAGTTCTAGGGGACTGATGACCTCAGCTGTTAAGTCCCATATTGCTCAGAGCCATTTGAACACTTTTTGAAGAACGGAACAAACGACGACTGAAGAGAATCATTCAACCCAACTGAAGTGCAACCCTTCCGCAAACTGCTGCAGATTTCAATGCTGGGCCATCAACAAGTGTTAGCGGGCGAACCATTTAGCGAAACATTATAGACACGGGCTTTCGCAGCCGGAGACACACTCTTGTGCCCTTTATGATGCACGACACCTCGCCACGGCCCGTCAACATCGACATTGGACTGTTGAGGGCTGCAAAGATGTTGCCTGGTCGGACGAGTCTCATTTCAAATTGTATCGAGCGGATGAACGTGTACGAGTATGGAGGCTCGTTAACCAACCAGCCTCCATACTCGTAGGGTTGGTTGGTTTGTGGGGGTTGCAGGGACCAGACTGCAAAGGTCATCGGGTATGGAGACTATCTACGAATCCATAGACCCTGCATGTCATCAGGGGACTGTTCAAGCTGGTGGAGGCTCTGTAATGGTGTCGGGCGTGTGTAGTTGGAGTGATATGGGGTCCGCGATACGTCTAGATACGACTCTGACAGGTGAAACGTACGTACGCATCCTGTCTGATCACCTGCATCCACTCGTGTCCATTGTGCATTCCGACGGATGTGGCCAATTCCAGCAGGGTAATGCGATACCCCACACGTCCAGAATTGCTACAGAGTGACTCCCAGGAACACACTTCTGAGAGTAAACACTTCCGCTGGCCACCAAACTTCCCAGACATGAACATTATACAGCTTCTGGGATGCCTTGAAGAGATCTCCACCCCTCGTACTCTTACAGATCTATGGACAGCCCTGCAGGATTCATGGCGTCAGTTCCCTCCAGCACTACTTCAGACATTCGTATAATCCATACCACGTCGTTTTGCAGCACTTCTGCGTGCTCGCGGGGCCCTACCGATATTAGGCGGGTGTACCAATTTTTTTGGCTCTTCAGTGTATAAAAACTGCCTTAATAGCTACATATTTTCAAAAAGTCTTTCGTCCTCTATTGCATCTCCCTAGGAGTGGAATTTCGAACAATCCCTTATTAAAGGATGTCTACAGTATAAGATCCACCCCCCTCTCCAAATTTCATGTTTCTATCCTTAGTAGTTTAGCCTGGCCGATGATGAGTCAGTGAACCAGTCTGATCCTATCCCACCCCTTCAGGCGTTGAATTTCCAAAAACAATGAAACGCATATCTTTTTCAATTCTACACTCCTGGAAATTGAAATAAGAACACCGTGAATTCATTGTCCCAGGAAGGGGAAACTTTATTGACACATTCCTGGGGTCAGATACATCACATGATCACACTGACAGAACCACAGGCACATAGACACAGGCAACAGAGCATGCACAATGTCGGCACTAGTACAGTGTATATCCACCTTTCGCAGCAATGCAGGCTGCTATTCTCCCGTGGAGACGATCGTAGAGATGCTGGATGTAGTCCTGTGGAACGGCTTGCCATGCCATTTCCACCTGGCGCCTCAGTTGGACCAGCGTTCGTGCTGGACGTGCAGACCGCGTGAGACGACGCTTCATCCAGTCCCAAACATGCTCAATGGGGGACAGATCCGGAGATCTTGCTGGCCAGGGTAGTTGACTTACACCTTCTAGAGCACGTTGGGTGGCACGGGATACATGCGGACGGGCATTGTCATGTTGGAACATCAAGTTCCCTTGCCGGTCTAGGAATGGTAGAACGATGGGTTCGATGACGGTTTGGATGTACCGTGCGCTATTCAGTGTCCCCTCGACGATCACCAGTGGTGTACGGCCAGTGTAGGAGATCGCTCCCCACACCATGATGCCGGGTGTTGGCCCTGTGTGCCTCGGTCGTATGCAGTCCTGATTGTGGCGCTCACCTGCACGGCGCCAAACACGCATACGACCATCATTGGCACCAAGGCAGAAGCGACTCTCATCGCTGAAGACGACACGTCTCCATTCGTCCTTCCATTCACGCCTGTCGCGACACCACTGGAGGCGGGCTGCACGATGTTGGGGCGTGAGCGGAAGACGGCCTAACGGTGTGCGGGACCGTAGCCCAGCTTCATGGAGACGGTTGCGAATGGTCCTCGCCGATACCCCAGGAGCAACAGTGTCCCTAATTTGCTGGGAAGTGGCGGTGCGGTCCCCTACGGCACTGCGTAGGATCCTACGGTCTTGGCGTGCATCCGTGCGTCGCTGCGGTCCGGTCCCAGGTCGACGGGCACGTGCACCTTCCGCCGACCACTGGCGACAACATCGATGTACTGTGGAGACCTCACGCCCCACGTGTTGAGCAATTCGGCGGTACGTCCACCCGGCCTCCCGCATGCCCACTATACGCCCTCGCTCAAAGTCCGTCAACTGTACATACGGTTCACGTCCACGCTGTCGCGGCATGCTACCAGTGTTAAAGACTGCGATGGAGCTCCGTATGCCACGGCAAACTGGCTGACACTGACGGCGGCGGTGCACAAATGCTGCGCAGCTAGCGCCATTCGACGGCCAACACCGCGGTTCCTGGTGTGTCCGCTGTGCCGTGCGTGTGATCATTGCTTGTACAGCCCTCTCGCAGTGTCCGGAGCAAGTATGGTGGGTCTGACACACCGGTGTCAATGTGTTCTTTTTTTCATTTCCAGGAGTGTAACTGAGAACTGAATAACAACTGTCATAGATATAGATTAGAAATGCTTTGAAAGTGATAATTTCATAAAACATTTTACTGCTCTATTTGCCCCCTTACGAGTTAAATTTCAGAAAATGCTGAAACATGCATTTCTTTACATTTGATCGAGAAACTAAATATCAATTTTTGTACGTCTAGCTTCAAAATTGTCTTAATACCGACTAATTTATAAAAAACCTTTCATCCCCTATTCCAACCTACCGTATAAGATGAACACCCTCTCCTATCTTTAGCGATTTGGGCTGTGCGATGATGAGTCGTTGAGGGAATGAATGAGTGAGTGGGTCAGTCAGTCAATAGGGACATTGCCTTTTATACCCAGAGATATTAACAAACGAAAATTAAAGAAAATATTGTCACTGCAGAATCTCGATCCCAAGTCAATATGAAAATACGGAACAAAGACTAGTGCGCCACCCAGTGCGTCACGTGAACAACGCTAAGCGCTTTCCAAAAACGAGCACCGGCGTTGTCGGGAGAGATGAGACTACCGTCGCGATGTATACTCGTAAGTATGGTGAAGTCAGCGGAAAAAAAAAGTAATGAAGAAATGTGCCGGAAACTGCAGCAAGGACGAATTTGTGCATTTCATTGATTTCTATGAGCAAAGGCGTGTTATGGAATGTACAGTTACTGGAGTACAGGAACTGAGATTAGAAGCAAAGTTTGACGACTGAAATGGCTACAGATTTTAACACCTCCACAGAAGAAATTTACCAGAATAGCAACAATTTAAAGGAATCAGGCAGAATAGTTTTATAACATACACTAAGTAACATAGCGAAACAAGATATGTTTGAAAGTAATCGTTTTGGAACTAGGAAAACTGCCATTTAATTTCAAGTGATACAGATGTATCTATAATTTTATATGACGTGGTATTTGTTGATTCGATGGTTGTTGAAAACCAGACCTTCAGTAGTTTTCAAGTGGTTCCTTAAGACAATACAAGCAGAAATGTTCACGTATGTCTGGAAATGATTCATTTATCAGATATCCGCCCTGACTGGCTTTTGAACGTCTGTGGGTATCAAGATGAAATTCGTGTACATTTATTTCATCATAATTGTTACTTTGCCAAATATTAAAAAGAATAAACGTACCTGATGCTACAAATCTGTGTCACAAACAATATGTCTTTAACACTAATGGGCTTACGCATGATACTATCTAGAATGGTAATTTTGGATCCGATTACAGAGAGTATTTCTTCCATCTCCATCGCTGTTATTCTCGTAAAATTTCGCTATTATTGTGGAATTTCCATCACAAGATCTACAATAAGATTCTTACACGCTGCAAAATCATCTCGCCACCTAACCTGCTCTCTTAATTAACACGAACACGGACGTTTAGGTTTTTTTCTTTGCCATTAAAGGTACAGCTGCAGCTCGACGTTCTTCCGTCGCAATTTCTTCCTTCACGCGTAGAACTACCGACAGAAAAATCTCGCGGCGAGTGATCGCACAGCTTTCATACGGGAAGTACTTACAAGGAACCATCAGACAGTAACTTACCAGCGTACATTCGCCTCTAGTGTACAAAATTCTGCGAGTACTACCTGAGAGTACCAAACTGACTGACAGGGCAAAAAAGCTCTCACGTGAATCCCAGCCCAGAACTTAATAACCTCGCAGGCAAACAAGGCGGCCGAAGGCAGTGTTACTCACAGCTTAGCCGCAGTATCTGCCCCCTGCCCCCACACCTTGCTTCAAATTGGGAAAGCAGCGAGGCATGCAATCGGCTTATCTTTAGCGGGCCTAAGTAATTACTATCTCCTTAAGGAGGAGACTCAGACAAGTTGTCCGTGGTGCGGCTTGATTTTCCCAAACGGGTACCGACCACTAAATAGGGTTATCAACAAGCTACGGAGATTAGTCTGAAGGATGGTAGTAAACATATGGACTAAAGATCGTATTACTCAACGATGTTTAACTAGGCAAAACGGAATCAGCAATGAAGCACTATATAATACGTCTCTCACGCCAACGGCTGGTCCTTGGATCTTGAACTCAGCACCTTGTAAGTATCCATATCTTAAGTTTGACATGCTGCACGCATTCTTTAGATTATATGTGTGGAAACATTGATTATGAAGAGGCTAAAGCTATCCCAGAAAGTTAAGACTGCGGCACATGCCGACATTCCACATAAATCCACGTCATGAAGTGGACGAAGTCTATTAACATTTCGTAACCTTGTCTCGAAAAAGAACGCAGACTAGCGTAAACACACGAACAGACGTGCTCTTGTCTTAGCTGTGATTCAGGTTTTTCCGTATCGTCTTGCCACGTAAGAGTATAAGAGCAAAAGAAAGACTTTGGGACTAGAACATCTAGCATAATATTCTTATTCCACCTGTCAAGGCTAAAAGCACAGTTTCGCAAAGTTGTTCGGTTAGGTATTCGCAACCAAGACATATTTTCACAGGAAATGAATCGCGAGTTGTCTACAATATGATCCACAATTCCGTGAACAGTAACATAGTAGGCCATTATATAGTAAGAAAAACATTCAAAATATCAACCAAGTGAAAACAAGTAAGTGATTATTGCTCCCGTGCCAACATTGTTTATTCTTGCTATATAGGACTTTTCATAAAGATCCCCTGTTTCATATTCTCAGAAGTTTTCGGAAATCTGCCTTTCCCACTCGGAAGTCACCTGTTGTTATACATAGGCGAAATATCTTCATTACAGTTCACATGTTTCTGGACAACTCAATCCTGTCTTTAAGCTTTGGCATAGAGCTAGATGAAACAGAGACAAAGACAATGAATGGCTCGAATACCCAAGTAGGTTTAGATGTAAGCTGAGTTAGTTCCCCGAAAAACCGCCTAACTCCTTCCAGATTTAATCAAAAAATCTTATCCTATTATTACCTTCTCCATTTTCGAAATTTGGAAATTTGTGGTAAGGTCTTAAGGGACCAAACTGCTGAGGTCATCGGTCCCTAAGCCTAAGCTCGTATTACACGATGCACCTAAACCGTACACATATACACCAGTACGCAGCTCGTGGTCGAGCGGTAGCGTTCTCGCTTCCCGCGCCCGGTTTCCCGGGTTCGATTCCCGGCGGGGTCAGGGATTTTCTCTGTCTCGTGATGACTGGGTGTTGTGTGATGTCCTTAGGTTAGTTAGGTTAAGTAGTTCTGGTTCTAGGGAACTGATGACCATAGATGTTAAGTCCCATAGTCCTCAGAGCCATTTGAACCATATACACCAGCGCCCCTAACGTGCACACCTGTAACTACAGACTGGTTCGCTTCTGACTTACTACACCATCCACGCGAGATATGCCTGGCGCGCATGCGCAGCAGCAGACGATACGCGCGAAAAGAAAATAGAACTGTCTGATGCCTTGTAAAATCGTTCGTCCTATTGCGCGCAACTCAAGGGCGACTGTATGATATACTGGAGCGTCATACGTTCAAATTATTTCTGTGAGCTCAAGGTTCCTATTTAATAAGAAATTGTTTTTTACAATTATTTATTAATTGTTTTTCTCTTATGTAGGGTAGTGCTGTTCTGAATTACAGACTCAACAGTTTTATACTACAACACTTGGTTACACAGGTATATGTATATCGAAATTTACATTTATACAACATGTTGCACATGGAGGAGCCACTTGTTTTTGGAGCTATTGTCCTGGCAGTGACAGTAAAACTTCGGATTAGGGCAGAACGGCGACGAAAACGAAAAGTCAGCCGTTGTTGGGCTCGACCCTGGATGAATAGAAGGGACGAAGGCAGGGGAATATATTCACTGTTAATGAAAGAACTGAGGCCTGAAGATCCGCAAGAATTTCGGAACTTCGTTAGGATGGGCATGGCCTGTTTCGAGAAGCTGTTGTTTATGATAGAAGACGGATTCAGCAAGTGTGACACAATAAAGAGGGAAAGTAAGAATTAAATCATATGTTAATACGTTTTGTGATCATACCAGCCTAGATCACTGATAAAATACCGGTAAACGCGATGTTATGTCGTAGGCTGGTTGCAACATTACGTTTCCTGGCGAATGGAGAACCTTTTAAGAGTTTCGCTTTTAGCCACAGAATAGCACAGCTCACCATTTCAAAAGTAGTTGTGGATGTGTGCACTGCAATTTGTAGCACTTGAAAGGACCAATACTTAAAAGTGTACTTGTGTTATTTGTCCAAGTTTTGATTGTACGGTATATAAGTGGTAAGAGTTCTTCAGTCCTCGTCTATCGCACTGGGCGAAACTGCACGGACTTCGTCGCCTATCACTGCCAGTTTCTCTTTTCTGGCATGCTGAAATGTATAAGAGATGCTGCCTTGTACGCATGCGCGGATTGACGCCAGTTTAGAGCTGCTCTCTAATAGGCGCGTGGATAATGTGTCTGCTAATTTTCGTAGTTTCACCCGTTCTACCGCTAGTTGGCTGTCGCTGTAGACCAGTACCGTTCGCAGCGGATCGTCGTGTAATACCCGCTTTACATATTACTTAAGACGCCTAAAAACGCGCGGCTACTTCGCTCGGCTCTCCATTTTCCCGCGCAGCTACTTCGCTCGGTTCTCCATTTTCGGTAAATACTGTTATCCCGTAACTGTATATTCAATTACTGAATGGCCGTTCCAGTTACTTCACAACAGTACAATATCAACATGAAAATGGTCTGGAAATAAGGCCGAAGCCGGATGTGGGCATTGAATAAAGTAGATACTCAACATATAGTAACTGGAGCGGCCTTTCTAATATCTGCTTCTGACTCTCTGATGACCTCTGTATGCATAAAACGCGATAAATATTAGTGAGTGAAAGAATGTTTATTTTGAGAAGAAGTATTTTTTTTTTTTTTGTAAACACATACTGTTTATTTTGTACATCAATTTGTCTCTAATCTCTAATTACTGAATGCCCATCGTACATTATAGGCTAAGTTCCAGCGTTTGAAGTCATTATCAAGTAGGCGTGATAACAGACATGACCCGAATTCCGTGACACGCTTCTAGGTTCTATAAAAGTGTCGGGACGTGCGGACACCATTAACTACCAGGATGATCGCTGTAACACAGGATGGCGTGTGCAGGATGACGGGTTGCGAAGTACCAGCAACAAGGCGGTCTTACAGTTAGGATAGCTCAATTAGAAAATACATCCTTTATTCGTTAAGACTCTCGTACAGTGGTCGATTGCGGCGGTCGGTAACGTACGTTGACCCACAGGTGGCAGGATGCGGCATGTTTGGCCGCGATCGCGCGTGGATGGTGGTCTTGCACGCCCGAGCCAGACGTCGGGGAGTGGGTGCGTGTTTGCTGGACATGACGGACTAAAATTATTAAGTGCCACGAAGTGCGGGTAGCGTTCGGCTCAAATCGATGGCTGGCGTTCGGGAGAAGTCGGAAATGGGTCACGTGACATCCCTCTCGCTACTTTCCAACCTCCATATTGGATTCACCGTATTTCGTTGTTTCCGTAACATAACTTATGACAATGAGCCATTTCAAGGCAACAGCGTATTTAAGATCGTCACAAACACATCACTCTAGGTATGATTTATTATAGTTAAATATCAAATTGTGACACATCGGCTGTACAACTCATTCGGAGATTTTAAAATGAACAGTATTAATGCCCAAAATTGTACGTGATCACGGTGCTCATGTAGTTAGAGACAGACCATTACAGAGTTGAAAGGAAGTAAGTTCACATTCTAGTGCAGGCTAAGCTGTCTCTCTAACGATGTTCTGCAATATTCGATGCTATTTACATGTAAAAGCGTGCTCTCGGTCATGGAGTTTCTTCGAATTTAGTGACTTCAGTATCATTATAAAACGAAAGATGGAAAGTGCTGTGAGTGAAATAACCAGCAATGACATTTATCTTTTTTCTTGTCAATATATTGGACTCTTTTTCCAAATATGTCCCGATTTTAGAGCGTGAGGTTAGGCAGTAGCCTAAGAGCACAGCTTAAATTGCTGCGAACGAAACGGACAGCTACCATATTTATTTACCAAGAAAAATCTCCAAACAGCCATTTCTTTTGAGAAGTTATTTTAAGTTCTTTATTTATTTAACAACCAGTTTCGGCACCTCAATAAATGCCATCTTCAGGCCCCTATGCCCACTATTTGTACGACGTACCCTCCGCCATGCATCGTAAGGTGGCTTCCGGGATTTTGTGAACATTTAGAAACGACACATCAGTAGAAGAATTAAAAGTATTCTTCTACCTATACAGTAAAAACAACTTTATAGGCCTAGAAAGCAACTGGTCTAATAATGCTTCAGTTATGAAATTTCCTGGGAGATCGAAACTATTTTGCGGGCAATGTTCTCACTCATTACGGTATGTGAGCACGACTCACCACCCGCCCTGACAGCTTCACTTCTGTCAGTGCCTCTCTCTCCTACTTTCCACTTCACAGAAGTTACCCGATTCCGAGGTTCTGGATTCGAGGCACACAGTTTTATGCTGCCACGAAGTTTCGTAAAATCACGCACTCCTGGAATGCTTCAGTTGATTCAGATCACTAGGCAGAAGAGGCAGCAGCTAGAGGAGGACAGCTAGGTTAAGCCGTCGGCACACGGACCGTGCTGTCGAACGTTAACGTTGAGCGTGCCAAGTTCAACGTGCTGCTGAATGCTCAGGAACGATGAGACTTGTGCATACGGTACGTGGGACCCAGCGTGGTTTACGCGATCGCAACGCACTCCAGCGGCAGTTGAGGGATGCTTCTAGTTCGTAAATCACACTGTTTGCTCAACGGGTGCGCGTGAAATTCCCACGTTAGCTCTATTAAAACGCGCATTTCCTCCATCGTCCACGAAAAGGAAAGTACCATGTCCAATCAGTAAGGACACAGGCTTATAAAAGTTCCATTACAAACAGTGCGTTACAAATTTGGAATACTTCTCACGTCAGCAAAAGATAAACATTATTTCATCATTCCCACATTTTAGTAAAACCCCAAGGTCAGTCTTACTTGATCACTGTTCCTACCCAGTAGCAGAATCTTTGCAACACGTGAATTACGAAACGTAAAAGAAAAAGGAGCAAAATATCTTTATACAAGTAGCGCAAGGTGTCCTGTACATTAAGCCAATCGAACAAAGCCACCCCTCAAAACTAGGTGAACTTATATTTACATAACATCAAATATTGTAGTATATGATTATATTACACTAATAATAAAGTATCAGAACCTAATAAAAACGCGAATGTTAGGAATCAAAAAATTTGGAAGTGCCAAGATGGGAACCACCGTCCCATCGAACAACAAAACAAGTCAGGAACGCTACTTATTACGCTAAACCAACATCACAGCGCTTCCGACTAATCATATTACATTACGTCTTGCTGAAAACCCTAATCGTAGATATGTTACTAATTGAAATTTAATTATAATAAATTGTACCGAGAACAATGCGTTTGGGGTGGATCTACAGTGTGTCGCTGTCTTCAAATAGCCTACTCTCATAATACGCAAGTTACAATAATTCTTTTGCCACGAATATGATGTTTCTCATTATTTTATTGAAACGAATCACACAGTTAACAACGGGTTTTCCAGTGATTCTCAATTTGCTGGTGCTCAGAAACGGCATACATACATATAGGCTTGAAATGAATGCCAATATGGCGCCTCACAACTCTGTACTGAAGGGAGAAGGCGTGTTTGTGACGTAGGTGGCGTTGTGCCATGTAATTGGTCAACGCTCAGACGCACGCTCAGAACATCTGACATGCCAGATATTGCTCTGCGCGTTCGGAAAGACTCCCGAGCGTGCTATTCCACGCTATGACGTCAGAAACTCGGCACGCTCAACGTTCGGATGCACGGTCCGTGTGCCGACGGCTTTAGGCTAGACCAACGGCAGCTACCCCCTCTGCCACTGACCAGACACCCCGACTCCTGGCAGTCGCTGGTGTTTACGCGTGTCGCACTACGCACTAAGGCGCTTGGCCGCATTTCACGTAGAGCGAGTAAACACTTGGCGCCGTTAGGACGTCCAGATCAACGCAATAACTTAGCCAGAAAAACTCCTCCCATGTGTTGCGTCTGGGTGACGAGGTAGGAGAGCACACAGTCTTCTGCTACAGCAGGCACACGGGTTTTATAGTCTCTATTACGGACGCTTTACAACTCTCCTGGAGTTCCGCTAGCGGTCGCCTGGATATAAAATGATATTTCCGTGCACTAGTTAGTCAATATTATAACGCATTTGTATGTTTTGATTTTTGTATCTTAAAGGATGACACAAATACGTACTCGCGCGTTAAATTTTGAAGCAGGCCAATTCTTTCACAATACCGGTGGCGAAAGAAATATTCTACATCCGTATCCGGTCAGCAAGAAAAGCAGAGATGATGGTGCACATTTAAGAACCAGACACCGCTAACCTGGCCACAACGTCTCGTGCAGACAGGACATGTGAGTGTTTACCGTGATTAATCGGTTGGATACGCTAAGCTCCCTTGGAGATAATCCGCTTGAGTGCGGCCTGTACACTATTTCATCTCTGTCACCTATGCGACTGGCCGTAGGTACCAGTAACGTTTATTTCACATTGCTCCGATTATCGATGATTCCCTTTCGCAATGTTGTCGAACTTCATGCGTTCCGCTAACAAGGCTTTCAGCTTTCTGCGTTTCTTAGTTAATGCTCATTTAGCTTCCAGACACCTAACGAATTCGATAATTCAAGAGTACATTAATTAAGAGCTTCGCAATAGTTTCGTTTTTTTATATATATAAACCTTCATACTGTTGAACCTCGGTACAGCAATGCAGCATGCAAACAGCAATCCAATTCTGCACAGCTAATTGTCTTATAGCTCACGAAATACTAATTTACTCTCGTTATGTGATCCAAATTTGGTCTCTGCGCTTTACAGCATATTTTTTCAGTTTCACATATGGTCAGTCTGTAATGACTCGTCGTCGATGGGACGAGTAACCCTAATCTTCCTGCTTTCATAGTATGCAATTCAAGACGCTCGTTGAACACACCTATTACTGTCGTACTGTAAGGAACGATCCGAATTGAACACAGTGAAAAAAAAAAAATCATTCACCTACTTACTTAGCACCGAGCGAGGTGGCGCAGTGGTTAGCACACTGGACTCTCATTCGGAAGGACGACGGTTCAATCCCGCGTCCTGCCATCCTGATTTAGGTTTTCCGTGATTTCCCTAAAATCTCTTCAGGCAAATGCCGGGATGGTTCTTTTGAAAAGGGCACGGCCGACTTTCTTCCCTAATCCGATGAGACCGATGACCTCGCAGTTTGGTCTCCTTCCCCAACACAACCCAACTTACTTAGCCAGCAGTCACCGACCCTGCAGCATGTAGACCGTGCGCTGCATCAACAATCCATCTGCACTGCATTCTGTATATTGCTAGTTTCTCCCAACTGACACGTTCGAAGCTGCGGTGTCTTCCTTTACATGACCTGTCCATCTGTTCCTTGGCGTATCCAGGGCTCTTTTTGTTGTAATTGGGACAACGGAAGCTTCCTTACCCTGGAGCAAGATTATGTTACCTGTCCATTGGAGTCGCCTGCTCTTTTGGTATTGTAAAAGGTTGATCTGGTTCATTTGTTTCATAAACTTCGCTATTCTCTCTTGCTGTCCACGTACTCCAGTCTCTCATCGAGCACGAGGTACTTCTCATCGCCTTTAAATTGTTCAAAAAAAGTGATGATAGATTTGTATTCTGACCACCATGATTAATAATTATTCTATTAACGTGGACAGTAAGTAAGGGTTTATGTAGAGCCAATATCTTTTCCAATAATGTCAGGTTTCCAACTTAAACCTTAACTCATTTACTAAATTTTTATTTCTACGATACTAGCTTCCCTCATTTAAAAGACGCTATTTCTTTCATTCAGATATCACACACACACACACACACACACACACACACACACACACACACACACACTAATCTCCTTCCAATAATGTGACACAGGAAAATGAAGCAAAATAAAGATCTAGATTGTAGATGAATATGCACGTAATTTTCTCTCTCTCTCTCTCTCTCTCTCATTTCTTTCTTTCTTTTCGTTTCTTTCCATCCCCTTTGATTAATTGGAACGATAAATAAAGGAAAGGAAAGTGTTCCTCCCACAAATAAGCAGAGCCACTTGTGAAGCTCGAGGTGACAGGCAAATGTATTTCTTGCACTCACGTAACCGCGAAGCAGAGTTGTCTGCGGTGGTCACGGCAGCTTACCTGAAACAGAGAAAGAATGGGCCTTGTTAGCCGGGCAGAGCTTTTGTTCGCGGAGCAACAGCGCGGAACACAGAGTTCACGGCAGCCACACGCAGACGTAAAGGGCGCAGCGCCGGCGGCGGCCAGCCTGCTGCTCTCCGCCTCAGCAGGATGAGTTAAGTAGCGCATGTCGGGCAAAACGCTGTTCCATCAAAAAAATTTCGGTTTGCGAGAAACCAATGCTAATTAAAGGCTGTTATCGCAAAATGAAAAACATGGAACAGAAACAATGACGAAACGGTAAGTTCGAAAATGCTCTGTCAGTGGGCGGTCACGCTCCCAAATACTAACCACTCAATAAATTACACCACGGATCAACTGAAACCTGTAGCTGCTCTTTTCGTCCTGACGACGGCAGTCTCTCATTGTGCAAAGGAGGTGGTGGAACATTGATACAGGCTGGAATGAGATTTTCACTCTGCAGCGGAGTGTGCGCTGATATGAAACTTCCTGGCAGATTAAAACTGTGTGCCGGACCGAGACTCGAACTCGGGAGGTAGGAGACGATGTACTGGCAGAAGTAAAGCTGTGAGGACGGGGCGTGAGTCGTGCTTGGGTAGCTCAGATGGTAGAGCACTTGCCCGCGAAAGGCAAAGGTCCCGAGTTCGAGTCTCGGTCCGGCACACAGTTTTGATACTGGCTTCATCTGTACCTGTTCCAAAACCATCCACAGTTTACGAAGAATGGTCGAAGGAGCGGGCATTTTACTTGATAAGTATTGCAGATGTGTTTAATAGCAAACAACTCCGGTAAACTTGGTGCGAAAGCAAGTAGCATCATCTCCATTATCGAATCACTTAAGATATTACGGACGCGACGAGTGCAGATGATCACCTTTCTCTATTGATAAACTATAATACCAGAGATCTCCTTTTATTTCGTGACAAAATTCCCCACACAAAAGGCAGGTCCGCTGGCCTGACGACTATCTCATATTTGACGTTGCTCATCAGCGTGCGAAATTTACACTTTTTTTTAAAAAAAAAAAAGAAAAAAAAGAATTATCCAAATGACACGAACATCGGTAAATGTAAAGACAAAAGATTATTATAGTTTTAGAAAAATTGGACGATTTATTCAAGAAAAATGGAAATGAGCGTTTGGCGTCATTGGCCGGGAGGCCACTTACGGGGCAGGTCCGGCCGCCTTGGTGCAAGTCTTATTACATTCGACGCCACATTGGGCGTCCTGCGTGCCAGATGGGGATGAAATGATGATGAAGACAACACAACACCCAGTCCCTGAGCGAAGATAATCCCCGACCCAGCCGGGAATCGAACCCGAGCCCCTTACGACGGCAGTCCGTCACGATGACCATTCAGCTATCGAGGCGGACATTTATTCAAGAGAAAGAGCTTTAGAACGTCAAAATTTGGAGCTGGTTGGAGGGCCCTGCTGATAATACTCCAAACGTTGTCAGTTGGAGAGAGACCTGGCAACCTTGCTGGACAAAGTAGGTTTCGCGAAGCACGAAATCAAGCAGTGGAGACTCTCGGCGGACGGGCACTATCTTGCTGAAATGTAAGCCCAGGATGGCCTGCCATGAAAGGCAACAAAACCGGGCGTACAATATCGTCGACGTACCGCTGTGCTATAAGGATGCCGTGGATGACAACCAGAGGGGTCCTGCTACGAAAAGAAATGACACTCCAGACCATCACTCCTGGTTGTCAGGGCGTATGGCGGGCGACAGTCAAGTTGGTAACACACGCTGTCCGGAGCTTCTCCACACAGTCTCGTTGATTGGAGTAGAATTGTCTTCAGTGATGAGCCCCGCTTCGAACTGAGCCCCGATGACCAACAAAAACGAGTCTGGAGATGGATATTTTTGTACTATGACAGCAAAACAGGATAATCTGCAGTGAGTTGCTTTCTGTCAGTGCAGCACAGTGTATGGTATTCGTAATGCGTGTCAGGAGTTCCGCATCTTACAGCCTGAGTAAGTACGCCATGCCTCGGAGAATAAGGTACGCAATTTAATAAACCGACCATTTGGACACATTTGAAAGCAAATTCATCGACCGACCACAAACGTTTCAATTGTGAGACACCTTAGAGGCTGCAACGGCAAGGGACGGTGTGGGAGGAGGAGGAGATAAATACAGAGAGAAGAGAGGGGACCAGAGGCGAGGAGTAGCGTCTATTTTGAAGGCGACCGCAGGCCGTAAACGGAGTATAATTAATGCGTGATGCGAGCGAGACTCGCTTCTGGCGTCACCGTGGCGCAGCTCCAAGGCCGAGCCGAGCGCCCGACACCGCTGCGAGGAAAGAACGCCGGCTGGTCTAGACGCGACCAGACCTCACTAGCGCAGGCCACACAATCACACCACCCACAGGCCCTAAGGAGTCTCCCAACACTGGAGCGTGTGCCCAACGCTCTGACAAATTTCCGTTCACTGCTCAACAAACAGTCAAGGTTCAGCTGTAGAGCCAGCGGCGTACACGGGGAAGCGGAGACCATAAACTGTGAGAAAGGGTGGTATCTACATCTACATAGATACTCTGCAAATCACATTCAACTGCCTGGCACAAGGTTCATCGAACCACCTGCACAATTCTCTATTATTCCAACCTCGTACAGCGCGCGGAAAGAATGAACACCTATATATCTTTCCGTACGAGCTCTGATTTCCCTTGTTTTATCGTGATGATCGTTCCTCCCTATGTACGTCGGTGTCAACAAAACATTTTCACATTCGGAGGATTGGAATTTCGTGAGAAGATTCCGTCGCAACGAAAAACGCCTTTTTCTTAATGATGTCCAGCCCTAATCCTGTGTTATTTCACTGACACTCCCTCCCATATTTCGCGATAATACAAAAAGTGCTGCCCTTTTCTGAACTTTTTCGATTTACCCCGTCAGTCCTATCTGGTAAGGATCCCACACCGCGCAGCAGTATTCCAAAAGAGGATGGACAAGCGTAGTGTAGGCAGTCTCCTTAGTAGATCTGTTAAATTTACCAAGTGTCCTGTCAATAAAACGCAGTCTTTGGTTAGCCTTCCCCCACAACATTTTCTATGTGTTCCTTCCAATTTAAGTTATTCGTAATTGTAATACCTAGGTGTTTAGTTGAATTTACGGCTTTTAGATTAGACAGATTTATCGTGTAACCGAAGTTTAACGAGTTCCTTCTAGCACTCATGTGAATGACCTCACACTTCTCGTTATTTAGGGTCAACTGCCACTTTTCGCACCATTCAGATATCTTTTCTAAATGGTTTTGCAGTTTGTTCTGATCCTCTGAAGACATTACTAGTCGATAGACGACAACGTCATCTACAAACACCCTAGACGGCTGCTCAGATTGTCTCCCAAATCATTTATATAGATAAGGAACAGCAAAGGGCGTATAACACTACTTGGGGAACGCCAGAAATCTCTTCTGTTTTACTCGATGACTTCCCGGCAATTACTACGAACTGTGACCTCTCTGATAGAAAATCACAAATCCAGTCACATAACTGAGACGATATTCCATAAGCACGCAATTTCACTACTAGCCGCTTGTGTTGTACAGTGTCAAAAGCCTTCCGGAAATCCAGAAATGCGGAATCGGTCTGAAATCCCTTGTCAATAGCACTCAACACTTCATGTGAATAAAGAAATAGTTGTGTTTCACAGGAACTATGTTTTCTAAACCCATGTTGACTGTGTGTCAATAGACCGTTTTCTTCGAGGTAATTCATAATGTTCGATCACAATATATGTTCCAAAACCCTGCTGCATATCGACGTTAACGATGTGGGCCTGTGATTTAGTGGATTACTCCTACTACCTTTCTTGAATATTGGTGTGACCTGTGCAACTTTCCAGTCTTTGGGTACGGATCTTTCGTCGAGCGAACGGTTATATATAATTGTTAAGTATGGACCTAATGCATCAGCATACTCCGAAAGGAACGTAATTGGTATATGGTCTGGACCAGAAGACTTGCTTTTATTAAGTGATTTGAGTTGCTTCACTACTACGAGGATATTTACTTCTACGTTACTCATGTTGGCAGCTGTTCTCGATTCGAATTCTGGAATATTTACTTCGTCTTGTTTGTGAAGGCATTTCGGAAGGCTGTATTTAGTAATTCTGCTTTGGCAGCACTGTCCTCGATATTATATCCATTGCTATCGTGCAAAGAAGGCATTGATTGTTTCTTGCCGCTAACATACTTCACATACGACCAGAATATCTTTGGATTTTCTGCCAGGTTTCGAGACAAAGTTTCGTTGTGGAAACTGTTATAAGCATCTCGCATTGAAGGCCGCGCCCACTTGCAACTGCCGACTTCGAAAATCTTTGTGCGTCCAATGCCACACAACTATTAGAAGACACTCATGTCACGTGATGCAGCTGTTGATCGCTGTTGGCGATCTCCTGTGACACATCACTGCTGCTTACATCATTACTCACTGACAATGGTGCGGTTGGCCTCTCCACTGACAATGGATGGTTCTGTCATTGTGTAGTTAGTAGTCTTCGAATTTACAACGTGATACTAACAAGAAGTGTAGTCGACATTATACCAGTAAACTGTTCTTTTACATTTCAAATTCAGCACCCAATGTGACTAACAATTTTCTTTAGCGAAATTTAGAATTACTTTTAGAACTTAAGTAGTGATTACTGATATACAGAGAAGATAATATTAATTTGAAATTTTCGAATTTTGTTTTGTTGAATTTAATAATAGACCCAAGATTCTACACACATTCATCGGGGAAAAAATGTTCCTGAAACCCAGTTAATTATTTTAACGTTCCGAAAAAGAAAAGGCAAGTTAGGGATTAATGTTATGATAAGCAAAACCACAATATCTCGTCTCAGACTTCAGTATTAATAATGCATTTGGCACAAACTCATTTTCACCACCAATATTTATAATAATACCTGGCTATCTCTTAAAAACCAGAGCAAGATACCTCTGTTCTTATTGCCATTCCAAAGAAGACGAGTAGTGTAAAACACTGGCACGTAAGTCTCATTACCGTATACAGGGCGTTTCAGAAATGATGGTCAATAATTCATCAACATATCAACCGCTGTCGAGATACAACACATTTGCTGTTGCCGTTCATCAGCGTCTTGGAACACATGGAATCTCTAAACGTTAAAGTAGGTGTTCGAAATGTAGTCCGTGCCTCTGAATGCAGCATTGAACCCGTCTCGGAAATGAGTTGCGAATCATCTCAGGACGTCCTGGGGAATTCTGTAAATGCTTGAAGGGTCCTTCAATCCGCATGCCTATTTCTTCAAGAGAACTGACCTCGGTAGCGTAGATTAGGCTTTCGACATAACCCCACACACAGAAATCCAGGGGATTTAAATCCGGAGACCTTGGAAGATATGGTACAGGCCCTCCTCTATCTATTCAATGTTGACCATACGTTAGAAGCCGGAATACTCGTAAATGAAAATGTGCTGGAGCATAGTCATGCAAGAACCACATGTTCAGGCGTTCGTTCAATGGGACATCATCATGCACATCTGGAAGTACAGTCCGCAGAAACTGCACGTACTGCTGTCCGGTTAGTCTGTGGTAAGAAAAGTGGTCCAATTATGCGGTCTCCGACCAGTCCTGCCCAGACGTTCAACGAATAACGCTGCTGATGTAGCGACACGTGTTTTATTACGTGTGACATTGGCCGAAATGTGACAGTTAATGGTAGTTAAAAATCCAGCCTCATCCGTGAATAGGATACTAATTACAAACTGGCAATTCAGGGTACTCTGTAGTTGCACCCGTTGGCAGAAATTCTCTCTAGAAGGTAATTCTGCATTGTTGAGGGCTTGCACTCGCTGGAGATGATGTGGACAGAGTACTTGCCGATGTAAAATCCGCTATACTGTGATGACACAGGACATGCTCTTGGGTAATAATCCCCCTTGTTGACGTACTCGGACGTTCGTGTGCAACGCGTAACACTCTTTCCTCAACATCGGATGTTACGGATCTGGGTCGACCTTCTCGTACACGGTGTGCGAAACTCTTGGTTTCTCTAAGGTGCTGATGTAACCATGGCTAAATGGACGCCTCTCGAGCTGCCTGCGGAAAGGAAAAGCTTCTTCATACAATCGTGCATCCTCAAGGGCACTGCCATTCGCTATCCCATACGTGAAGTGCATGTCAGCGTGCTCTTCATTGGAGTAACCTCTGCCCTTGGTGCCTTCACGTTCGTAACTGATTTGGAGGGGGGCAATGCAAAGTGCACGCAGGAGGAAATGGAAGTAGTTGCACATGCATAACAAACAGGTAGTCGATCATTTTGAAATACCACCGCAAATACCGCGGTACCCAGGGGCGTTTATAGTTGGTTCACAACTCTAATTAATGCGATACCTCAGTAACGGTTGATTTGTGGACTTATTATACGAGCTTTTAAGCTGTTTTTGGCCTGTACTTTCCATGTGCGAATTATTGACCATCACTTCTGAAACTCACTGTATGACGGAGGTCCGATTATTATTGTACTTCTCCATGGCTCATATATACTGCAGCGAATCCTTGTGAATGTCATCGTCTCTCGTTAGTAATTTACGCATGTTTACTTTTTCTCCGTCTACAACTCAAATCATTGCCAATCTTTTGCGGAATCCAGCTGCCTAGTCAAAAAAATATCTTGTTTTCAAAATCGATATAATTATTCTGAACATTGGAAGTTCACCATTCAAAAAGGGGAAACAACATGTTGTCAAATCAATGACACATCTAACTGAATAGTCTATTTATGCTACAGCTGCTTCTTGGAACGTTTCGTCACTTGTTGATGATCTGTCTTCCTAGCCAAATGTACGTGTATACCCGTAGCTTCAGAAACATATGATTCACCTACTTCAAATTAATATATCGCTAAAATAAGCCTTGCACTTCTGGATCTTACAGACAGTGTTCCGAACGGAGTCAGAACATCGAAGTGAATGCAGGGGTAGCCACCGCAGGTCTTTGTCAATTCCTTCCCCCACCACTCTAAACCAAATCACGTGTAATAGGCTTGCTGACGTAACGGGTTATGCTACATCTCGCCAATTATTGCCATAAAATACCTTCGCGTAACAGTCCGAAGCGAATTAAAATCTAAATAACGAACAACTGCAGGAGAAGCAGATCTAGGATGAGGTTCATGCTAATAATATCAAGGAAATGGAAATTGATCCTCGAAAGAAGCGGTTTACAGAACACTAGTTCGAGCGATTTTTTTAATACCATCTCTTAATCTGGGACCCTTACTGGGCTGGATTAAAAGCAGAGATAATGAAAATTCAACGAAGAGAGACGCGTTTCAGGATAAGATCGTTTAGTAAGTGCGATGGTATCGAGTAGCGTTTTTAATTAGTAACAAACTGCCACCAGGGCCGCGAATATTTGAGGATGATCGAGTCTGACAAGCGAAACCGCGGCAAATAAACGAAATCATACGCGGCACTGTTCTGTTCGTTACTTACAACGGTCGCACTGATCCATGCAGGCGGTGTCTGTGTTTGATTTCTCATAATTAATCTCGTTTCGTTTAGCTTTCTTGGCTGTCTTTTTGAGGGAGAGATTCTGCACGATTTTCTCCTCAAATCAATCTATTATCATCCAGAACTGCATTTTGGGTATCTCCAGTAAAGTATCTAAGCCTATGACACTGTGATAGTTCCATAGCGATCTTTCAGACTATGGGACACAGCGGAACAATAAGAGGTGAGAGCAGTAGAAGCAACACACAGTGTATAGCATAAAAAATGCACATTTACACAGGGGAACAAATTAATAAGAACAATTGCTGGCCGAATATTAATAACAGCCCTTGTGTATCACGCGTATCTCCAGCTTAAAAGACCATGCCGCCACGTGGCAAGAAAAGAAAGCAGTGGTTCGTAAATAAATATGTTGAAAATGTGTGTGAAATCTTATGGGACTTAACTGCAAAGGTCATCAGTCCCTAAGCTTACACACTACTTAACCTAAATTATCCTAAGGACAAACACACACACCCATGCCCGAGGGAGGATTGGAACCTCCGCCGGGCCCAGCCGCACAGTCCACGACTGCAGCGCCGTAGACCGCTCGGCTAATCCCGCGCGGCGGTTAGTAAATAATAACGGACGAAGTAGAGAGAATATAAAATGTACACTGGCAACGGCATGAAAATCATTTCTGAAGCAGAGAAATTTCTTAACAATAAATAGAAATAGAAATGTTAGTAAATCTTTCCTGAAGGTATCTGTGTGGAATCCAGTCTTGTAAAGAAGAGAAACGCGGACGATAAGCAGTTCAGGCAAGAAGATGGAAGACGCATTTGAAATTTGCTGCTACAGAGGAATGCTTAAGGTTAGATGACGAGGCACTGAATCGAATTGGGGGGGAAAAATTTATGAAATAAGCTTGACTAAAAGAAGAGATCGGTAGATAAGACATCCTGAAGCAACACGGAATCGTCAGTTTGTAAAGGATAGGGAATCAAAACCGCAGATGGGTATCAATGCTTGAGGACTGTAAGGAGGTTCAAATGGACGTAGGCTTAATGATGATGATGATGATGATGATGATGATGGGTTTGTGGGGCGCTCAACTTCACTTCGTGGTCATCAGCGCTCGTACATAGTCCCAATTGTTACACAGTCCATGTAGGCTGAAGTCGTTATTCGGAAATAGTGAGAGATTTGCACAGGATAGATCAGCGTGAAAACCTGCATCAAACCAATCCCAGAACGGAATACAACAACACATGGGGAAGCGTAAACAAAGTGACCCATTTTGCGACTCACAGTCTCGCGGTAATGGCTAGTCTTCTGCTGTGGCAGTGGATTTCTCGCTTCCACGCACAGGTGACGCACTCCCCGTTTCTGTAGTCTACTTGCAACGCTCGCAACAAGAGCCGGCGACACGCCTCGTGACGAGCGACAAACGTACGGTGCGGCAGGTCGTTTTCAATGGCAGGCGCCGGCCGGCTCACGTCACAGCGACGTAACACGCCGCGGAAAACAAGGCCTGTCTCAAACACGTCACGCGTTCTGCAGGAAACTCGTGTGCCACCTGCCCCGCATACTGTGGTTTCACTAGTAATCTTTACGCTTCTGGAGACAGCATTTGCACATCACACGCGTCAAAAATATAATACTACTTTATAGAAGAATGGAAAGGGAAATTACATAATTACAAAACGACCAATTCGATTTCAAGAAGACATGAAGGGCGCTGTCGAAGACAATTTTAGCGCAGAAGCTGTTCTAAGTAACGACATTTGTAGTTGTAACACGTGCTCAAACTCACTCCCCCCCACCCCCCCAAACTAAACCTACCTCTCTCTCTCTCTCTCTCTCTCTCTCTCTCTCTCTCTCTCTCTCTCATAGGTTTCTCTCTCTCTCCTAAGTATCTTAAGGTGTATTTTCTCTGGCTTTTCAACAGATATCTGCATGTTCGTTCTTGCAGTGTGCAGCTTTAGTCAGCCGAAACAGATCATGCTCATCATATCCTTCACGTCACCCCCAATGTCGACGGAAAGGTACGGTTTATTTCCCCTTACAAATAACATTTTTAAAGCGGAATTTTACATGCCCGTTCGATAGAGAGGTCCCAGTTAGTCTAGTGCGATATTCAATTTATGTATATGTATTAACAGGGACAGAAAAACACGAAGAATAAACAGTATTGCAGCAACGACTGAGCAGCGCTGCTGTTATGTTGGTAGCAGTCAGTGGGGCCAGTGTGGTGCTATCACTGCTAGAGTAATGGCTATTCTGCGTCTTCTACTGTTCCTCTTGATATATATGGGAAAACAAATACTGCATTAGACTAATTTGGGACCGCTCTATCGAGTTGTCCCGTTAAGTTCTGCTTTAAAAAACCATTTTGTTTGTAACGGGAAACAAACTGACGCCTTCCGTCTGCACTAGCGTCGCATTGAAGACGTGACGAACAGCATTACTTCGGGCTGACTCCAACTATACATTACAAAACCAAAAATACATTTTCTTTCGTTGATTCTTTGAGAGAAGAGACGAGTCTTTCCTCAACACAACTGAACGGAATTTGCTCTTCTAAAAAGTCCTTTCTAATTCAGAAGTACGTACAGTTCACAAAACTGAAAAATCAATCATAAAGTTATTAATCGAATCCTGTCTCGGGCATGGATGTGTGTGATGTCCTTAGGTTAGTTAGGTTTAAGTAGTTCTAATTCTAGGAGACTGATGACCTCAGATGTTAAGTCCCATAGTGCTCAGAGCCATCTGAAAGTTATTAATCGACATAGTGCTGAAGCTGTCATCACAACTTTAAGTAGCCTACATATAGTTTTGAAATAAAAATAAAACCAGCAACTTTTCTTAGCAATTTTATTTTTACATGAAAGGCTGTAAATTAATCTACTTTCCTACATAAATCACAGTAATACTAACGAAACTTCTCGTATCGCACTAGCAGCCTTTGAATACCATCTTCGTAGAAAACTGCCGCTTGAGCGTCATTTTTGGTGATTTAAACGTTCTGCAACAATTCCACGATACAAACTGCTTGACACTTGAGATAACTCATCACACAACGGAGAAATCGTAAAGCGTCTGTTCTCTCTCAACTTTCTGCATCAAGTCGTCAGTAATGACTGAAGGTTACCCATTTCATTCCTCATCGTACACTTTCATGCGGCCATTTTTTTTAAAAGCTCTCACCCATTTTCGTTACCATCCCGCGATCAAAATGTTTTTTCTCTTTTAACTGTACTGATCTAACGAATTTCAGCCGTTTTCACGCTTTTAGCACTAAGGAAAGTAATCACAGCGGGTATTTCATAATCGGCGGAATTCTCAATAGGAGGAGGCATTTCAAAGCACTCAGAAACAAACGTAAACACGGCGAATGAGACTGTGATGATGTCTGTGGTTCAAAGCGTTAGTCACCTTATGTAATAAAAAAAAACGGAGTCAACGAATAACATGAACGGGTGTCATCGGACGTCCGCCCCGATCAAATTCAACGAACAATATACAGCAAAATGAGATTTAAAAAAAAGTGGTCAGCGCGACAGAATGTCAATCGTAAGGGCCCGGGTTCGATTCCCGGCTGGGTCGGAGATTTTCTCCGCTCAGGGACTGGGTGTTATGTTGTCCTAATGATCATCATCTCATCCCCATCGACTCGCAAGTCGCCGAAGTGGTCTCAAAGACTTGCACCCGGCGAACGGTCTACCCGATGGGAGACCTTAGTCACACGAGGTTTTTTTTTTTATCGTAACGATATTTCTGCAGAGAAGTGACGCAATTAAACGTCAATCATACCGTTTAAAAAGGCTGAAGTGTGTAATAATCGGTTTCTAAAGTGTCCTCACTAATACCATGCAAGTTCTCTGTAAGATCTCAGCACGTGTTTCACCATCTTGTCACTTCTTATAGGTAACAGGCAATTTCCTACCTATTCCTTATTCGGCTATTCAGCGGAGAAGCTTGTCATTCTTTTGATCACTCTAGTTAATTCTCAGAATCGCTTTGCAACATCGGTATTACCACTGTTCACGGTTCATCAATGGAGATGCACCGAATCCAAATAAAATAACTGTAAAACAAAAGGCCTCTTCAAAATGCACTGTTACAGGTCCGCCATACACGTATCCTGAAGTGGCTATTCCATATGGTGCAGGAATGATCAGTAACGTGACTAGCCACTTTCTATCGTGGAGAATCGCGAAAGACGTTTGTCCGTAGTGGTCTCGGCTTTCCGAGCACGGACGGATATGGCTGTATTCCGCTGCCGAGGCCTCTACAGTCCTATATCACCCGCTGTAACTTTTCTGCGCCGTGATATGTGAAAGGTCGGGCCCGCCACTTGAGCCTACTGGCCGTAAGACGGAGGGCCCCCGCAGTTGCTGCATCCGTCACAGCGGACAGCTTCACCGGTCCTGCTATAGAACCACACCGACAGAGAAACACGACTCCCATTACCAGATCCCCGTCACCACAGCAGTCATGATGCAACAGAGTGTGCGGTATTTGTACTGTACAATGTCTCACACGTCATTATTTCATGCTACAAACACATAAGACAGGTTTTCAGACATTTAGACGTGTGTCAGCTCTTTGGCCTGATGATAGGTCATGGGGCCACCCATTCTTTACTTTCTCCTTTTTCTTCTTCCGCAACGCAGTAATAATGGAGCTGTCTTTTTCTGCTGCACACTTCGACTCATATTTTACGTGGTTTCCCAGTACTTCGGCTGCCTATTGGATTACCTGATGTCTTTAAAGAAGCTTTCATTAATGTCACATGTAAGCGTGAATATGCGTCCTTCAGAAATGTGAATCAACGTTTGCGTCACTCACATGTCTAGCATGGAGCAGTCATTGTCTATGAATTTAGGAAACAGTCATACAGAAATAATGAATTTCCACACGACGAATATATGACAGCAGGTCTTATCGAATCCTGTAGGCCAGTTTAGATTTTACTCTAAATCTGTTTCTTATTGACATCGATCAAGAACTTTTGATCTTTTCAATGCAACGCATATTTTTCTTTTAAAAAGTTAAGTACAAATTATACTTTTAATATTGTAGCCTTACCGTATCATTAATGGATTTAATAGGCATTAACAATAAATAATTATACAAATCTTAGGGAAAACAATATTACAAACGTTTTCCTATTTCGTAATTCTTAGACGTAATCAAAATTTATTGTGAAACCACAAGCAAACCTTAATGAGATGGATACGTCTATTTTTCACGGAATATTTTAGTAAAATGTCGTTTATCCTCGTAATGACGACACGCTGTTCATCTGCTGTGTTATATGTATCATTGTAGGCTACTTTCCATTCTTTCCCCTACATTTTATTTTGATTCAAGAATAATTAACCTAATTTAGTTTATTTGTGGCACAGCAACTATTAAGGAGGCTATGCCCTAGTAGCAACTCGCACCAGGGAGGAACACATTTCTGTTATTCGGTTATAATACATAGGGTGATCCCGTGATGACGTTACAAACTTTCAGGGATGATGCAGAAAGGTAAGTGTATGAACCTGAAGAAAGGGGCCCTAGACCGGAACGAAAGGAGTCGAAATTATACGCAAAAATCGTTCTGGTACCTCTTCTACTCCAAGATGTTTGATTTCCATATTTTGGGAGGGGGTAGTGTGGTCGAAAACAAGGAAAAATGGTCGAGTGAACATTGGCTCTGCCGGCCGCAGTGGACGAGCGGTTCTAGGCGCTTCAGTCCGGAACCGCGCTGCTGCTACCGTCGCAGGTTCGAATCCTGCCTCGGGCGTGGATGTGTGTGATGTCCTTAGGTTAGTTAGGTTTAAGTAGTTCTAAGTTCTAGGGGACTGATGACCTCAGAAGTTAAGTCCCATAGTGCTTAGAGCCATTTTTGAACATTGGCTCTAAAGTGCACATTTTAAGAGCTATGAACAGATCTACAGTAGAAGATATGTGTATCACGGTAGCAAAGATGAACAAGTGCTCATAGTCCTTAGGGTACGCAGTCTAGAGGCCGTGTTTAGTAAACTTTCGAGCTTCAGATGATCATTTCCGTCACATCCCTGAATGTTGACGTTTCCTCATGGGGCACCCTGTATTTATTGCTTGTGATTTTATCACCTGCAAGTATCTCTGCATTACTTGTTACCTGCCAATAGCGGCCCTATAAAACTAAAGTACTTCTTATGATACCTATTTTTCGTGAATAAGTCATATCTGGTCGTGTATAAGCATTGCATGCACGTATTTTGTTCACAGGGCGACGCTGCGGCAGTGTGTCGGAGGTTTTCTGTAAGTCAAGAAACGTGGTATCAACTTGAGCTCTGTTATCTTCTTCTTCCGTCTGTATTGTACATTTGGGCTATCGTAATGGAGACCGAGATGAATGACAGAGACACGACACTGCTGTGACGCTCTACAACCCTGCCTTATGGTATTACGTCGAAGTTCTCGTTCCGGGTTACGACAGCGTGCAAAGGCATCCTACAGTTGTGTTCCGGCGTGGGAGGAAATTCACAAAACTTAAACAGGACATAAGGCAGGCACTAACTCCTACGTCCATCGTCAGAAGATCTGGCCACAGCAAGCAACGACAAATCTGACCGCTATGCCCCGACTGCCAAGAGACATGTACCCGAAATCCGCTTCACAGTCCAAATGGCGAGTCGTTTGTTCCGCCACGTCCCACATGCTCCCCCAGACGTCTCGGTGGCCCGAGAAATAACACTACTGTGTGTAACAACGCCAACCTCTAACGTCACAAGCCATTCTTGATGCCAAGTGCTACGGAGAGTACCAGCTCTCCTTACTCGTTTACATCCTTAGCATTTCATTAACTTTCTGGTGATATACATCCTCTGTGCAGAAATATGTATGCCCTCAGAGATTTTTATGTTATCCAACGACAGCAGAACTAAAGTGATCGATGGGGATAAGCTTGTGTCGTCTATACACAGGAATTTCCACACGTGAAATCACTGTAACTAATTCCCTGCATTTCGACTCATCTTCTGAAACGTGGACGATTCTTGGTCATTCTATGGACGATGCATCTGTAGTAGGTGTCATAAATGACAGCATTCATTCGAAGTGTCTTGACCTACCAGGCACTCTTTTGCCACTAGCCTATTCTCGCACAATATCCTATAGAAGAGTTCGTCTCATTAAGTGGTCAAAGTAGAACACACATCTTCCAAAGGATTTTTTCTTTTGTACCGTCCAATTTTAAGAACGACTAGCAACTTCCTCTGGCTGTCCACGCTGTTCTCAATAGGAGTTACCAACACCCAAATTTCAAACGATTTTACCTTTCTTCTGTATCTTAAAAACACATTTTGTATATATACTGGTAAATTTGGTGACTCATCAGTTTGACTTAATCAGCCTCTTGGTGCTCGAGTTCCCATAATAGTTTCCGCGAACATGATAAATTTGGAGAATGAATTTTCACTCTACAGTGGAGTGTGCGCCGATTCGAAATTTCCTCGCAGGCCGATATAACTGTGTATCGCACTGAGGCTCGAATCTGGTACCTTTGCATTACGCGGACAAGTGCTCTGCCGGCTGGGCCATCCAAGCACGACCCACGATCTGCCCCGACGGCTTTACTTTCTTTCTTCCACGAGTGCTATTACCGCATGGTATGCGGGTCAATTTCTGTGATGTTTGGAAGGTAGGCGATGAGGTACTGGCGGAAGCGAAGCTGTGAGGGCGGGTCGGGGTCATGCTTCGATAACTCAGTCGGTAGAGTACTTGACTGCGAGAGGGGAATGTCACAGTTTCAAGTGCCGTTTCGGCACATAGTTTTAATAGGCAAATTTGCTCCCAAGCGCAAATGGTGGTTGATTTTAGAAATGTCGTGACCCTGGTATCCAATTTTAGTGCTAAAGGAGTCAGGCACAACCGAATCGAGAAAAATGGAAATCGTTCTGTCTGTGCGCAAATGAGGAATTGAAGATGAAGGGGATATGATCACGGCGACCGATACATATTTCCTTGTTTCTTCTACATCTTTACGGTCAATAATACTGGAAGATAAGAAGAAAAAGAAGGAGGAGGAGGAGGAAGAGGTGGTTAACGTCCCGTCGACAACGAGGCCGTCAGAGACCGAACATAAGCTCAGATAGAGCTAGGATAAGCGAGCAAATGAAGCGTCTCCTTTTCAAATGGATCATCTTCGTAACTGTATCAAGCGATTTCAGTGATAAGGAAAAGGAGGGAGACGAAAGCTTTGAGAAGCGTAATTTCCCCGTGTTTGCTCTTAACGTGTTATTGGGTCACGATTGTCTTCGGTATTCAACTAAAAATCGGATCTTTCAGTTTTGTCCTTCAACTTCCTGATCAGAAACGACGATTATACTAACTTCACAGTACGAAAATCAGTGTTCACTGCTTCTACATCATAACAATCGGGCGAGGTGGCGCAATGATTAGCATACTGGACTCTCATTCGGTTCGACTCCCCGTCCAGCCATCCACATTTAGGTTTTCTGTGATTTCCCTAAATCGCTCCAGACAAATGCATTTGACAATGGCACGGCCGATTTGCTTCTCATTTATTTCGACCCACCTCAAGAGGCAGCCGTACACGATCAAACTTGTTTGCTAAATTCCCTCTCTCCGATCTGTCGGTTTGACAAACAAGCCAGTACACGAGACCTGTCACTTTGAACTCACTTTTGAAGCTGACGCTGTTCGTGTTGCGAAATCTTGACACCAGTGAGAATAGCTACCAATGCAGACAAAGCATTTCTTGTATTAACTTTGGCACTGTATATAAAGAAGTAAAAGAAAACAAGATGCTGGTTATGGGGAATGGTTGAAACAGAGAGAGAAATGTACCCACGGAAATCTGCTAATGGAAATATCACACTCAGAACGTGATTATCTACGCATGGGCAGTAAAACTTTTAAAACCAGAGTTCAAGTTGACAATGAAAAAGTATGCGAAAATTTACTCCATTCAAATGGTTCAAATGACTCTGAGCACTCTGGGACTTAACATTTGAGGTCATCAGTCCCCTAGAACTTAGAACTACTTAAACCAAACTAACCTAAGGACATCACACACAGCCATGCCCGAGGCAGGATTCGAACCTGCGACCGTAGCGGTCGCGCGGTTCCAGACTGAAGCGCCTAGAACCGCTTGGCCACAACGGCCGGCTACTCCCTTCCGTTGGTACTCTAACGCCAGTTCATTGAACGTTGTGGGAACGTAAGGGTATTCGTAAATTTGTTACGAACTTCTAGACGTGCAGAGGGGAGTGAGTACATAATATTTTGAATAGGAACCCATGACCGAAAACGTACCGTTCTCGTTCTACGACGATCTCAATTCAGATGTGTAACACGTTCATGTCTGCTTAGGAAAAGAGAAAAGTCTCAGAGCTGCTTGTCCTGGTACACAAAGGGATGACGTGTACTACATCAGATGGTCACCCGATGCCTTGTTGCGAGCGTCCTGTAGAGAAAGAGGGAGATGTGCTGGGACGAGTTTTGACCGTTGCACTAGAAACTGAAGACACCAGATGCGATGCAGAGTGTTTGTGCCGGAACTTGCTTCGTAGGTACAATGTCTGGTGGTCGCCACATCGAGCCACTGTTGTAATGCATCAGTACTGTTCTGTACATGTACAGTATGCTGGGTTCCTTTTTTTCCCCCCTCAACAAATCGTAGAAGTTTGTACTGGGAATTTCCGAGCATCTTGTGTACATCGTCCATGAAAGAGCAGCAAAACATAGATTTTTTTTAAATTTTATTTCGCTCGTATGCTGTGCACAGAAAAATGATTTTCTTCTTAATCTAGTCATACATAATGTGGCTCAGAAAGACGCAGCACCTCTACCATTTCGGTAATTGCCAGCGCTGTTTTGCTTTTATCCTTGATCGTAGTTCCCATAATTGCGGAAGCTCACGATACAGTGAGATAAATTGTAATAAAACTCTTTTTCACTAGAACTACAGTATGTGGCGAAACATGAACAGCCGGCCTTTGGTGGCCGAGCGGTTCTAGGCGCTTCAGTCCGGAACCGCGCGACTGCTTCGGTCGCAGGTTCAAATCCTGCCTCGGGCATGGATGTGTGTGATGTACTTAGGTTGGTTATGTTTAAGTAGTTCAAAGTTCTTGATGACCTCAGAGGTTAAGTCCCATAGTGCTCAGAGCCATCTGAACCATTTGAAACATGAACACAAACAACGTCCGCAATCGTGTCAATCTTTTCGTCAGTTAAAATTTGTCTCTAACGCCTCAAACAAGCCAAAAGCGCAGTACACGGTCAAATGTTTGAAAAACGAGATAAAGTCTTTGATTGTCCACGGGACGTTAAATTCTAATCTTCCTTCCTCACCAACGCATTTCCTTCTCAATAACTTAACAAAATGCCGTCTTCACCCCCG
This sequence comes from Schistocerca nitens, assembly GCF_023898315.1. Lineage (NCBI taxonomy): Eukaryota > Metazoa > Arthropoda > Insecta > Orthoptera > Acrididae > Schistocerca > Schistocerca nitens. Next base: position 302,827,000 of record NC_064617.1, read on the forward strand.
GTCTTTTCCCTCTGGACATGTCACAGCTTGCCAGAATGCAATAGAATCAACGACTTTCCCGTTATAGGGGAGTTAACGTGGCCAGACACGGAAGAGAATGTGCACGCAAGCATTTACTGCAGAGGGCTGAAGGTTGCTGGCTTTCGCGTTGCAGTCGTCGTACGTTTATAGCAACTGGGGCTCTGCACTTGCAGTGTCGCAGCGTCGACACACACACACACACACACACACACACACACACACACACACACACACACACAGAAACGGCGGGAGGTTCCTTTCACTGGGACGCGAGCGCGCAGGCCTGTGTCGGCGCAGCGCTGCTTTCTCCGGGGCCACGTGGAGGGAGAAAGTGCCCCGTGACTCAGTGCAACTCGGCGCGCGCGGGCACACACACATACACAGACCTGCGGCACAGGTGTCGCACCTGCTTGTCCGCGCGGGTCTGTCGTAAACCAAACGTGCCGCGGGGTCGAGAGGTCACAGGTACTAAACGGCCCGACACGGCTACACTGGATCCGTCTTCTTGCTATCCTAGCTTAAGCGCTGTATCAGGTCTGCTTTCTCGAGCGCTGCACGCGGTAAACGTATCATTCGTGAGCCAGTTGAGACGAGCGTTTGTAAGAACAATTATCCGAACACGGTTTTCATTAGGGCACATGTTTTATTGCTTTTGCGTCTGCCCCAGTAGGCAGCCCTGCCGTGAGGGCGTTGTCCTGACTATTAGCGACGCAAGAACAGACATCTAGTGGAACTGGCCTCGTCCATCCTGTAGCTGTTGGGTTGGTTTTCCCCTAAACCCGCGTAGAAGCTGTAGAGGAGATTCAGAAGGCAAGCTGAGTATTAGGCTGCTTTCGGGCCTAGCGACTTTCCTGTGCCGCGCGGAGTGGCCGTGCAGTTTTAGAGGCGCCATGTCGCGGACTGCGCGGCCCCTCCCGCCGGAGGTTAGAGTCCTCCCTCGGGCATGGATGTGTGTGTTGTTCTTAGCATTGGTTAGTTGAAGTTAGTTTAAGTAGCGTGTAAGTGTAGGGACCGATGACCTCTGCAGTTTGGTCCCTTAAGAACTCACACCCATTTGAACATTTTCTGAGTTACCTGTGCATCTGTTGGAAAAAACATGTGATAAGACATAGCAGATAGCAGCACTTTCTAGGGGAGAAGTGTTATCTGCCCGTGAGGATGACTAATGAGAATGCCTGTATCCTGCTTTTGAGGCATTCGCTAGAATATTTGAACATTTTCGGCAGTTGATGGTAGTTCACGGAATCTCTTCGTCGCTCGGCATCTGTACTGGGTGTACATGTCACGAACGTCCTGGAGTGGAGGAGTTGTCTAAATGGAATTACTGATTTCTGAGTTTATGATCCAAGCTGATCGACAAAGTTCTTCCATTGCGCAAGATTTACAAGAATTTTAAGTGCGTTTTTTATGCGCGACCTCCTCCGTACCTGCCTGATCGGCCCCGGTTCCATTCCAGATGCTGCCATTTTCTTTCCATGGTGGGGAACTAGAATGGGCTGCACTCAGCCTCGTGATGGCACCAGAGAAACTACCTGACCCAGTACTGGCGTCACCAGGTCTGCTGAACCGACAACGGCCAGCAGAGCGGCATGTTAACCGCACGACATTCCATACCCTATCTCGGTAACGTCATTGGCTGGAAATGACACAAAGGTTAGTCGGGCACGATTGGCCCGACTACGGCCCGAACGGCGACTTATTTGTTAATTTTTTTTTTTAATGCGCGATGTGTAATGCTGAACGGTTGTTTTCCGAATTTTGCGCAACAGTGGGGCTTGTACGGTGCGCTAGATGTTGCAGCTAACACTGCGCGCACATGACTGAAAGGAAAAGGCCTGTATATGAACGTCTATTCATTAGCTAGCTGGCGGTGTTAGTGGTAGAGACGGAATTGTTGAATTCTAATTTAAATCAAGAAATTTAGATTGTTTCCGCGGAAGTGAAGTGTTACTGAACGAATGACACTGGACGTCAATGACATCGAACGGGACTGTACAGTAAGTAACTCTACTCAGTTTATCGAGATACAACGAGCCCAAAAAATTAGTGGCGAATGCAACTGAGTGACTGTATTTTCAGGACAATTATCACATCACAGTTGATTAGACTCACAAATTAGATGTAGAACACCTGGATGATGACTCTGAGAAAATCCTATTGCGAATTGTTAGATCTACCTTCCTCTTGCTGAACTACTGCCCCAACTACAAAATAAAATCAAGGAAAAGGCACGCGGAACGCGTACTAATTTCTCTAGTACATGATCAGAATTCAACCTTAAGTTAACCTTTGCGGAGGGAGAAAGTCAAGCGAACCATTTGCCGTGTATCGTAGAATCTCTGTTGTGCACCTATTTCATGTCTTACATATGTATGCAGCGTCCGGTTGAATGGAAAATGAGTCCGGTAGTAGTGTAACTGGGTACAGCAAACAGACATCAGTCCTACAGATTTTTACAGAGACAATGTCCGTTTCCAGTTCGATGATGCTTTGATTACTGGCCTTCTCTGAGGTGTGGCGCCCTCACAGTCGTACGTCCCCACAACCAAACGTCAGATCAAGAGGAAGTCATTAAAAGTAGATAAAGGGTGTGAAGGCACATGGATACGAAGCATTAGCAGCGATAGGACGAGCAGGTGGTATGAAATCGGCTGGCCTGGACAGGGCAGCTTTCCACGAATAGGCATTTCGTCTTGTTAAGGTGCACAGGAGGATGCTGAGGACTGATGTACATAGTGTAAGTTTCAAATTATTTATACCAAGACATGTTTACTTAATGTTAATTGTTTTATGGATGCTTTAATTTTTTGCGCTTCCTTTTATTGTTGCTTCTGATACGAACAAAAAATCCAGAATTCCTGAAAAAACTATTGAAATTACAAAGGCCGCATTTTTCACAGTCACACAATAAACTTACTTTCCATTGTTTATCCAATGATGGTTCACTCATTTTCTAAAAACACACAGAAGGAAGATCAGGGTTGAACGCTTTGTCAACGACTTTTAGGCGACTGGAGCAAAAACACAGCTTTGTGAACGCTGAAGAATGAATCGGCAACATCTTTTTAAAGCAAACATCCCGACATTTGCCTTATGTGATCCAGCGAAACCGCGGAAAACTTAAATCTGGATGGCTCGACGGGAATCTCGGAGAGAAAGAGGAACGCACTCGTATTATCGAAAAGCAGGCTTTGACTTACGTCGCCGATCGCCGAATAAAGCCGGCTGTTGCGTTCCAGGCGTCACTTTCATTAATTAATGATGCTCGTAAACTCCACACGTGACGGCTTCAGTCAGTCAGGCTGGCGAGATAGGAGCAACCAGCTGTCTTGTTTACTACCAGCAGTGACGGCTTTTCTTAGTACGTGATAACGGCCTACGGTCGATACTGGTCGCGTGCAATAAATTAATTTATTTCAACAGAAGGATGATCCTCTCCTATGCGCTTACAAATAACTCCATCGAAAGATTATAAATTTCGAAGAATGTTACACCAGCGTATCTGTGTGACGTTCTACCGGTAAATTACTGTGCCGGCAGACGATCACACGCTGTGTAAAGTGTTTTGGCTACACATTTAACCTGACAAAAGACCAGGTTAACAGTACGTCGTGAGTAACTGTTTGACAACGATATCTGCGGGTTTTCATTCGGCGCTTGTTCGCAAAATCCGAGCTCTGGATACTGCATACAAACAAACTGGTTAATTAGGGCACTAATCCAGAAATGAACCATTGTAACCAACTGTTAAATGACTTAGTTATATTTGGAACACTGATACAAGACTATTTGTTGACGTATCTCACCCACTCGAATTATTGCTAGACATTTATGATATTTCCAGTCGAGTACAGCGAAGAACTGTCCGCTGACGTGTTCTCGTTCAGTCGGGGGCTACGATTCGTCGCCTGCGACATTGTTGTCAATGGTAAAGCAAAACCCTACAAACACAGGGTCCGCTGATTTAGGACAAGGATTAGATTGAACGTAGAGTCGACTGTACACTCTAGAGAAACATGTCCGAGAGGAAACGATTTGAAACAGCTACAGTTGCAAGTCAACACCTAATCTCTTGGCGAAGCTAATCGCAATCTAAATCACGTAGGCAAGTTAATCATTCATCAGTGTTTACTGCGAACATCAGTGGCCGAAATAGTGCCGTTTGTTTCTCTAATATAACAGCGACAAGAAGAAAAGTTACGGTTGCAACGTCCTGCAAATAGAGGTATCAGTTAGAAATAAGTAATTAGTATAACATAACGACAGTAAGCTGATCTTGGCTTAAACTTAAGACAATGTCTGCATTTATGCCGCAAGCCACGAGAAAACGGAAATGCAATGCGGAAAAGAATCTGGTTGTTTCGGCTACATAGATCAAGATACCACACTCAGATTTACTGTATTTCAGATTGTTGCTTCGAATAATCTATGGAACACATGAAAACGAAATGTTATAGTGTGCACTACATTCAGCACAATTTCACAAGCAAGTATGAAAAGTTATGAACAATACATGGCTAGTACCGAATAGTACATCAGCTGTATCCAATATGTCCGTTGTCACTCTAGCGAACAAGGTCGTGTTGAAAACTCTGAACGTACGAATGTTATCAATTTAATGCTCAAACGTGAGAGACCAAAAAATTACGCGATGTGAAACTTCTGAAATCTGACACTCACAAATAAGTTCTTCAAACCATGGACGTATGCTTCTGCAAACATTTGTTCGATAATTTCTTCTTTTGTCAGCGTACTCCAATCAAATTTCGGCCACGTCAAATGAGTTCAACCATGGTACGCATATTTTTGCGGCCCAGAAACCCGTTGAATAAGGAGAAATGCTCAAATTGGGCAACTTTCCGCTTACTATGTGCACATATAAGCTGCGCCAGTGTCGTCCCATTGGAAAGAAACCCACGAAACCATTTATTATTTATATGCCCAGGCCGTGCTATCTTCGTTTTTCAGCAATCAGTTTACTTCGTATGTATGACACTATTTCTAGTTACGTATCATGGTTATCGCTCAAACAATCGGTTTTCGTTTATATAGTTTTCTTTCAATGCCAGTTGAAACGGACTGTTAAAATAGCACAAAATAACCGGTTTCTGAAATAACCGATTTTCGGTTTTCATTCCTTTCATTTCTTGCAATGAAAGTAGAAATCGTAAGAACATTGAAAAAATTTTGATTACCTGAGTTTCAAGATACATAAAGTCAAAATATTAAATTAAATAGGCTAATAAATGAAAACGTAGTACGTCCACTGTTTGCTGCTCATGTCGAAAAATGATAAATGGTTGAACACCACAAAAAAAAAAAAAAAAAAAAAAATCCCACCAGTATTCTCCTGCTGTTCCTAATTTTTTGAAGATCTGCTCAAGAATCCTGTCGTAATCAGGAACTGTGCCACTATCTGGACATTACCAAAGTCAGTGCTAACAGTTGAAAATTGAGGTTGAAGAATTCTATTTTTTTATTAATTTGTCCATTTTCATGGGCTACAAGCAGATGTAGACACAGGCACCAGATCAGCTGCTTTATATTTTTATTGTAACTATGAATGAACTCTTAACTTTTCTCCTTATATTAGATCGCAAGTTTGTTGTGGCTCCTCCCGTTTTTACTCTATTAAAGCAAATGGACCACAGTACTTCACTGATGTCGCACTTTCTAAACTACTTCCAGTTTAGGAATGGTGCCAATATGCATGATGGTGAAGGTTTGGTTTGCGCGGCGCTCAACTGTGCGGTCATCAACGCCCATACAAAGTCCAAACTTTGTCCACCACAGTCCAAACTTTGTCCACCACAGTCCAAACTTTGTCCACCACAGTCCAAACTTTGTCCACCACAGTCCAAACTTTGTCCACCACAGTCCAAACTTTGTCCACCACAGTCCAAACTTTGTCCACCACAGTCCAAACTTTGTCCACCACAGTCCAAACTTTGTCCACCACAGTCCAAACTTTTCCACCACAGTCCAATCTAGCCATTGTCACGAATGATGAGGATGATAAAATGATGAGGACAACACAAACACCCAGTCCCCAGGCAGAGAAAATCCCCAACCTGGCTGGGAATTGAGCCCAGGACCCCGTGATCCAAAGGTAACAACACTAGCCACTAGACCACGAGCTGCGGACAATATGTCCAATGACGACAGTGAGAAACTACTATACAGACGACATGGAACAAGTCTTGCACACTGCCTGTACACACGAACTGCACTCCTGGAAATTGAAATAAGAACACCGTGAATTCATTGTCCCAGGAAGGGGAAACTTTATTGACACATTCCTGGGGTCAGATACATCACATGATCACACTGACAGAACCACAGGCACATAGACACAGGCAACAGAGCATGCACAATGTCGGCACTAGTACAGTGTATATCCACCTTTCGCAGCAATGCAGGCTGCTATTCTCCCATGGAGACGATCGTAGAGATGCTGGATGTAGTCCTGTGGAACGGCTTGCCATGCCATTTCCACCTGGCGCCTCAGTTGGACCAGTGTTCGTGCTGGACGTGCAGACCGCGTGAGACGACGCTTCATCCAGTCCCAAACATGCTCAATGGGGGACAGATCCGGAGATCTTGATGGCCAGGGTAGTTGACTTACACCTTCTAGAGCACGTTGGGTGGCACGGGATACATGCGGACGTGCTGTTGGAACAGCAAGTTCCCTTGCCGGTCTAGGAATGGTAGGACGATGGGTTCGATGACGGTTTGGATGTACCGTGCACTATTCAGTGTCCCCTCGACGATCACCAGTGGTGTACGGCCAGTGTAGGAGATCGCTCCCCACACCATGATGCCGGGTGTTGGCCCTGTGTGCCTCGGTCGTATGCAGTCCTGATTGTGGCGCTCACCTGCACGGCGCCAAACACGCATACGACCATCATTGGCACCAAGGCAGAAGCGACTCTCATCGCTGAAGACGACACGTCTCCATTCGTCCCTCCATTCACGCCTGTCGCGACACCACTGGAGGCGGGCTGCACGATGTTGGGGCGTGAGCGGAAGACGGCCTGACGGTGTGCGGGACCGTAGCCCAGCTTCATGGAGACGGTTGCGAATGGTCCTCGCCGATACCCCAGGAGCAACAGTGTCCCTAATTTGCTGGGAAGTGGCGGTGCGGTCCCCTACGGCACTGCGTAGGATCCTACGGTCTTGGCGTGCATCCGTGCGTCGCTGCGGTCCGGTCCCAGGTCGACGGGCACGTGCACCTTCCGCCGACCACTGGCGACAACATCGATGTACTGTGGAGACCTCACGCCCCACGTGTTGAGCAATTCGGCGGTACGTCCACCCGGCCTCCCGCATGCCCACTATACGCCCTCGCTCAAAGTCCGTCAACTGCGCATACGGTTCACGTCCACGCTGTCGCGGCATGCTACCAGTGTTAAAGACTGCGATGGAGCTCCGTATGCCACGGCAAACTGGCTGACACTGACGGCGGCGGTGCACAAATGCTGCGCAGCTAGCGCCATTCGACGGCCAACACCGCGGTTCCTGGTGTGTCCGCTGTGCCGTGCGTGTGATCATTGCTTGTACAGCCCTCTCGCAGTGTCCGGAGCAAGTATGGTGGGTCTGACACACCGGTGTCAATGTGTTCTTTTTTCCATTTCCAGGAGTGTATCTAATAGGCTACGCCACATGGTAATAAGTACAGTATTGTCCAGGTAATGCTGTGCCAATTCTTATGCAATGTGTTTGTTGCTCGTCTCTGTTGGCATTGTTATTAAAATAGCGCTGATTGCTTTTCCCACTTTCTATACGCAAAATTTCAAAGCAATGCAAATCTTACGAATAAAAATCACTCTTTCTTTAAAAAAATTGTTCAAAAACGAAAAATTTTAGCACTGCTGCTACGGCTAACTGATATTTCGGTTTTTTACCTGGTTATTAGTAAAAAAATAAAAACACCTGTTACAACTAGGGCCAAACAAATACCGAAAAATACCGGTTATTCTGAACTAAAATACCGACGTGGGATTCAGCCGGTCGGTTTTTCCCATCCCCACATCTAGCTGAGAAACGACCACATCTCAGCCACGTGAAAGAAAATCACTTACGGCGCACATTCATCGGGTATTAAAGTTAGTCCATTTTTTTTCCTTGATACAATAGTTATTTGACACATGGGAGTTTAGGAAGGGACATCTAGCGTCTTACAAGCTAGCCCACAATACAGAAGAAGGAAAGGTACTCCGTAACTAAAAAGTAGAACATAATGGAATTCATTTGTAGACAGTTTTTTTTCTTTTTTTTTCAAGTGAGATTACGTACTTGGTTTCTGCAACGAACCGTGCATTAGTGATAAAACGAGCCGCCTGACAGCGCGAATAAACGGCGAAAAGAGAACTACACTTTGCGCTGATGTCACGGGCCCTGGGGCAGGCCGTAACGCGACGCCAGCTGACGAGTCAGCGTCAGACTCCAGGGATGAGGCAATACGCCGCTGTGCTGTGATGACTGAGGTTCAAACGCACACACACGCACGGCCACGGTCCCTCTCGTAACAACGCCCTCATTTTGTGCAAAGGCAGGTTCTGTAGGCCATGTCGGACAAAAGAGGTACTCCAAGACACGCCAGTCAGCTCATTATTTATTAGGCTTTAAATGCGTCATCAAAGGACGGTCGCTAGGAACAAAGCGCTGACTCCGCGGAATGAAGCAGAGAAGCAGCCAGGCTCAGCCAGGTACGACGCATTTTTTATGCCTGGAACGATTTTAGGAAAACCACAGAAGCCTATATCGATATTTGAATGTGGCTCCATCGTCTACAACAATTCTCCACCGTATTCGAACACGCACAGCAACAAAATGATAACTGAAGGGGTCGGCAGAAGAAAGTGCTAACACACATCCGCGTATTTTGGGTTACTGCTTTTTGGCACAAATACAACACGACTGAGTAATGTACAGATTAGACAGTATTTTCTGGTGGCACATACGTAACTACCTGCTGCCAGCATGTGGTGCACAATAGCTAACTTCATCTCATAAAGCCGGCAGGTGTGGCCGAGCGTTTCTAGGCGCTTCAGTCTGGAACCGCGCAACCGCTACGGTCGCAGGTTCGAATCCTGCCTCGGGCATGGATGTATGTGATGTCCTTAGGTTAGTGAGGTTTAGGTAGTTCTAAGTTCTAGGGGACTGATGACCTCAGCCAGTCCCATAGTGCTCAGAGCAATCTGATAGATCCTTACTAAATTGAGGATTAGCACTTTCTTCCGCTGATTCTTTCAACTGCGTGAACAAGCGAATCTCCTAATGCAGTTGGCGGGGAAACGCCAGCGTCATTTGACTGTAAAATCGCACAATTCCCAAATTTTAGTATGAAACTGAACGACAGACATAATTCGTCCTCTTTTTCTCTAGGTTTCCGATTCAACAATTTGGCACTATTAAATCTCAATCTACAAATAGGTACACTAATATAAAACTATTCGAATTAAAACAGTACTGAAACGCACAAAATGGCACATCGTCATACATAGTTCTGTTAAAACTGTAACCCTGATTCCTTTTCGAACCAGCTTTTCGCAAACAACGCAGTTCCAACCCACGACATACTAGCACGCACACGGAACACGGAGATGTTACGACTCTTTACACTTGATCTTCTCAATTCAATTACTACACTGTTTCAATTAATCATAAATGTGAGTCCCAGTCCCAAACGTATTGACCTAAAGCAATTACCAACAGCTGCTGGCAAGATTTTTCTATCTGTTATGAAGCCACAGTAAAACTGTACCACGATATCAATATGTCGAATATGACGCATTAATTGTTTAGATACTTCATCTATTTAATATAAAAACACAACGATAGTGCGATCATGACTTCGCCAAACATGTGTTTTAAATTAATCACACATCTGAACACACTCGTTTTTCCCACGCGCTGTTCAAAAACGGTAGAGATATACGTAGCTCGAAAGTGTTTCGATGAACCCCTTTGCCATACACATAACTGAATTGCAGAGCAGTCATGAAAACGTAAAACTGGTGCGCCAGTCCCCACTGACAAGCCTTGCTGACCCTCAGGTTACAATTATTACTCTCGAATAACACCAACTGCGCATGGGGATATGGTAGGAATGATTGCTAATGCGTCTACAAGGAATGTTCTCATCGACATGACTACTCATAACAGCCGTACTGGCTTACTTATTAATTCGACTGAACCTTAAGTTACGGTAAAAGTACACCAAAGCAGTGACACCAATAATGTTTTTTTAATGTCAAATATTTTATTTGTCAGTGTCCTTTTGAAGATGCTATGTTCCTTTCTTCCGTGCATAGTACTATCCTAATTACTCAATAGGAAGGTGGAACTATCGCACCTAGAGCAGTCAGAAATATGAGCAATAATCAGACCGAACTAACAGGAAACAGCCTTCGACCTACCGATACCGAACTGGTTCGAGTCCCTGTGTAAGTAATCTGACACCTAGGCTACCGACCATATGAGATCATTTACTTGGATTTTATTCGATCTGCTCTCCGTGTCCATGGCGCTTCGCCGTCAGAAATTTAGGTACCCATATGAACTACTTCCACATGCACGTAGATAGAGCAATTAAGGGAGCAGCCAACACATCAAAAGCATATTCCGTTCTCACATGAATGTATCGACAATTGCAAAAGGAAATGCCGCGTCACTATTACGAGGGATACTGGAACGATAGCCAGACCGTCTTTAAATGATCTTTAAGTCGGACGGACGTTTAACTCCCTAGCTTAAGTCTTCTGAGAGTCAGAAGCTGCTTGTTATTCCACCATCGCCACTGATCATTATCTACCTATTCAGTGCCCACAAGCGGAGCGGGAAAAACACGCTTCTAAGCACACACATTCGTTCTATGATCAAGAAAGAGGGGTTCTGAACCGTGAATAAATTTAGGTGGAAAATGTATTTACATTTTAACACAGAATTGATTAATTTAGATTAGCTGTTCCTAACGCCTTAGCAAACCTTGGTGTCATAAATAGCAAATAATGCGTTGTTCGATTTTGAGGTAATCGATCTGAATCATGGAAATGGAAAACTGCCACTACCTGAGTAGCAACAAGAGGAAAGGAGAGGGTGACGTAAACTTTTCGAACAGTGCCCTGTGAGGTAACGTCCTAGGCGACATTCTAAATCTGTTCACAGGGAGCCGTTAGCGTTGGATGTTTCCCATCCAGCGGTCGGGTCTTCCAACTCGTTTGAGTGCAATCTGAATTGATACAAGGTAGTAATAACTTGTTTCAGAATTGTTATTTTTCAGTCTCGTAAAAGTCTGGTTAGTCTGCGAATGTTTGTTTCACATAGAACTTGAAACGTCATACCTACGTGCAGTAGTCGGTCCTGGAAATCAGATGATGGATAAATTGCGAAACGCGCCATATGAGCAACAAAGTCATTCCTTGCCTGGTGTTTGACTTTTACCACTGCGACCCAGTCAGCCTGTATGTAGAATTACTCATTGTTTTAAGTTTGAAGTCAGATAATAAACGACAAAAGAAATTTTTTGTGCCTTATAGTTACAGATTTACAGTTCTCGGATTTTTTCCCCTTTATTTGTACTTTGCTTCTCGCCAAATTTCATGATTCTACGCCAACGAGAAGTACACTATAGCTTTCGATGAGTGAGTTTGCGACTGTTAAAAAATTTAATATAAATAGCGGTATCTGTTGATTGTATTTATTTGGAAGGTTCCATTCTTCACACCGTTGATACGTCCTATCCGTTCCCGAGAAAAATGGTTTTTAATAGCCGGACAGCAAAACGTTCCAATAAGGGCTCCATTTTTACCGACTGTGGCACGGAACGTTACAAATGACGAATTATACATAATAGTTAACACCAAAAACAAAATTTCAAACGCTGCCACAATATTACAGAAGTGGTTACACTAGCTTCTTTTATGCGAGGTCCTCTGAACAACTGCACTTTCACAGGAGCATTCCAAAAAATGAAGTCCTCCACTCGTTTTTCCTGAAACTGATTTTTCGTGGTCGTCGCACTTCGTATCGTTTCTTAATGAGACCCCTAATTACTTATACGATGAGTTGTACTTACGATGTTTATCACTAACCTTGCAATAGGATACTAACGTGAACTTTCTCTTCTTACAGGCATTACCTTAATTTTTATTCACAACGAGTGATTATTCGGTCGTTTTTGGCGTTACTATACACAGCGTCAAATTGTGCCACAATCTGAAATACTTGTAGCGCAATTTTTCTGCTATGGCATTGAACCCAGTAAGTCGATATTTTGTGCACGTCCTTTGCGCATTTTTGGAAGTGGCGGTGTAGCGTGTGGAGCTCTAGACTGACTGAAGCCTGGAGGTTCCCGGCTCAATCTAGTATAGGGGTGCGGAATTTTCCTCGTTCGAGTTCCTACAGGACTGCCCGAGGTCTACTCAGCATACTAACAAATGATTATCGGTGAACTTTCCCGAGGGTGAAAGGTGGTAGGGTGATGTGCCCACCATCCTCGCCTCTTAGCGCCACGACGAAGACAGACAGACAGACCAACACTCTGGTCACGGGCTTGTGCAATAGACTTTTACCTTTCTACGTTTTCCTATGATCGTTGTGGTGTCACCGCCAGACACCACACTTGCTAGGTGGTAGCTTAAATCGGCCGCGGTCCATTAGTACATGTCGGACCCGCGTGTCGCCACTGTCAGGATCGCAGACCGAGCGCCACCACATGGCAGGTCTAGAGAGACGTACGAGCACTCGCCCCAGTTGTACGACGACGTTGCTAGCGACTACACTGACGAAGCCTTTCTCTCATTTGCCGAGAGACAGACAGAATAGCCTTCAGCTAAGTCCATGGCTACGACCTAGCAAGGCGCCATTTGTACCATTGCATGTATCTCAAGATAGTCTCACTTGTATCATCAAGAATGCTGTATACCAAAGGACGATATAAAAGTTAAGTGTTCTAGTAGCTACGTTCTTTTCTTTACCACATTCATTACGAATCCTGTTCCAGACTTCGCGCCAGTCGGCGTGTGTGTACGTGTGCCCTTTCGGCTACCCGTCACTGTGGACTGGCTGCCTTGTCAGTCCACCACAATCGTCACACGACAATACTTCCTGAGCACAACAGCACCCTTAGCTGTAAGACTGCTTCTCATATTGTATGACGACTCGTTTGAGCGTTTTGAGAACATCCCTCGCGGCATACCTGCTGCTGTCACTTCGGTGTCCTGTATAACCTACTGCGATGGTTCAAATGGCTCTGAGCACTATGCGACTTAACTTCTGAGGTCATCAGTCGCCTAGAACTTAGAACTAATTAAACCTAACTAACCTAAGGACATCACACACATTCATGCCCGAGGCAGGATTCGAACCTGCGACCGTAGCGGTCGCTCGGCTCCAGACTGTAGCGCCTAGAAACGCACGGCCACTCCGGCCGGCTCCTACTGCGATGTATTAGCCAAATACTTAACGACCCAATAATGTATTTTGCAAAGATACTTGGCATGACGTATTTTCACGACGATTTCATACATTCGGCGGCACTGTTCTCATTTTTCAAATACTTATTTTAGATGAGTTCATCCACTCACACTTTCTTCACTCCCATTACTGCTCAACAATGACCTCATGACTCAGCGAGAAGAACAGAATGGAAGGAGAGGTCTTGATACTGCATGTATTCAAGTTAAGTAACGGCAATAGAATTTTTCGTTTCTTACGAACACAATTTCCTGCCGTAAAAGATTGCACTATCCACTACGAGGTTCGTTTTTGTTATAAGCGGCCGTTAGATTGCGCTATTGAGATATGACGTTACTAGTGTTGACAATTTCTAATTTGTTGTTACTGAAACATTCCTAAGGAGCTAGTCCACACGTCCTGCGAACATCGACTCTTGATTTGTTGTGTGTCAACTGCAGAGTGGAGTCCATCTGCTCACACCAAGTAGGCGACATTCCAGTCAACGAGATTGTCCGAATCTTGTCGGGACGGTGTATGAAGCCAACCCCATTCGACAAACTCTGCCCGGTTTTTAGACAGCTCTCCTCCCCATCAGAATGGCCATCGTCGTCGATGTGGAGAATGCGAAGCTGATCAATGATCCTGCCACCCACTCCATGAAGCTGTAGTTATCCACTGAAATCTACAAAGATTTTAATCGCTAGGACTCAAACCACTGTAAGAAACAACGGAGTCTAACCGCCTGGAATAGTAAGCTACCGCCGTATGTCCCTGCAAAAGAAGAGCTAGTCCGAGGAAACCATCTGCCCTACGCTGTTTGAAGGTCACACCGTCTTCGGGTGGACGTCTCTGGTTCTAAGACCAACATGGAGAAACGCGGCATCCTCTCAGCCCATGGAGAGGTCCTGTGAGTCCGGGGGGTCACTTGCTTATATCCCCCTACTGGAACAATCTCCCGCAACACAGGACTTGATAGAGAGTAAAATGGTTCAAATGGCTCTGAGCGCTATGGGACTTAACATCTGAGATCATCAGTCCCCTAGACTTAGAACTATTTAAACCTAACTAACCTAAGGACATCACACACATCCATGCCAGAGGCAGGATTCGAACCTACGACCGTAGCAGCAGCGCGGTTCCAGGCTGAAGCGCCTATAACCGCTCGGCCACAGCGACCGGCCGAGAGAAAAAGACCGTCGGAGTTGTTCTGGAAATGCTGACCGAAAACTGAAACGACTGAATAATTAAAACAATGACACCTCAGAAACTGCAAGTACGGTTTGTTTACAACGAATATTTAAACAGCTTTGTAACAAAATGGACACTTGACTTTAGGGTTTTCGTCGGATGATTCGTTACATTCTTTTGTACACTGTTTGCCTATAATGAGATATTCACTCTGCAGCAGAGTTTGCGCTGATATGAAACTTCCTGGCAGATTAAAACTGTGCCGGACCGAGACTCGAACTCGGGACCTCTGCCTTTCGCGGGCAAAGCAGAACTAGCACTCCTGAAAGGAAGGATATTGCGGAGGCATGGCTTAGCCACAACCTGGGGGATGTTTCCACAGTGAGATTTTCACTCTGCAGCAGAGTGTAGGCTGATATGAAAATTCCTGGCGGATCAAAACTGTGTGCCGGACAGAGACTCGAACTTGGGACCTTTGCCTTTCGCGGACAAGTATTCTCGGTCCGGAACACAAAATTTAATGTGCCAGAAAGTTTCACATCAGCGCACACTCCGCTGCAGAGTGAAAATCTCATTCTGGAAACATCCCCCAGGCTGTGGCTAAGCCATGTCTCCGCAATATCCTTCCTTTCAGGAGTGCTAGTTCTGCTGGGTTCGCAGGAGAGCTTCTGTAAAGTTTGGAAGGTAGGAGACGAGGTGCTGGCGGAAGTAAAGCTGTGAGGACGGGTCGTGAGTCGTGCTTGGGTATCTCAGATGGTACAGCACTTGCCAGCGAAAAGCAAAGGTCCCGAGTTCGAGTCTCGGTCCGGCACACAGTTTTAATCTGCCAGTATGTTTGCCTATGTCAACAACAAAACACCAATCGCTTCATTCTACTTTTAGCAGTCAATGACTTTCAGAAGAAAGCTTTTCGCAATTGATCTGCAGTACTTCGGGCTGCTGAACTTACCTTCCTGGACGTGCCTTAATTCGGCCTACCTCACGAACTCTCTGGACGCGACTGCGTCGCATATACCGGGAATCTGACTATTATAGGTACTACCGGACGGAATAAAAGAGGTCAACAAAACAAATAATACTAATGAACACAGGTCCGGAAACCAATGGCTTCCCCAATACGATGCATGCATAATTATAGTCACGCCTATGTTACAACACTGTAAAGGTCTAGGCTTACTCTTTACTTCGAAGCACCGCTAGCGAGGCATAAATTATACAGCCTTCCTTGGATTTTATTATCGTCATCTATACCAAAGCACTGGTAAACAGCGTTTCGACATCTGGTGTATCGTTCGTGGTTCGCCAATACTACGGCCTACCCGGTCCCCCGATTTGAACCCGTTGGATTTCTTTGTAGGGGGATATTCGAAAACTTTCGGGTATTACAGTCCTGCTGATGGTGTCGATGAACTACAGGCAGGCATTGTGGATGGTTGTCAACGAATTCGAAACATGCCTGGGATTCCTGATTTGTATGGAGATCTATGACGAACGTGTTGAAGCCTGCTTTTACATGAACGGTGGCCAGTGAAACTATTGTAATGTGTTCGTCGCCAAGCCTGTATCCGCAGTTTGGGTCCGCAGGTTGTCTAATGTGTTCATGTAATCAGTCTTAACGCGTCATATCGGGGGGACCATTGGTTTACAAACGTATGTTTATATTAGGATTATTTTCTTGAGTCATTGTCTTCTGCTCGCCAGTTTCGTTTGTACGTATACTATATGATAAAACGCATTCGGGGGTTTCACATAAAACAGAATTGAGCGCTAGATGGCATAGGAGGCACTGCCCACGAGTATAAAAGGACGCGGGGAATATCGTGTTTTCAGTAGCGAAGCAGTAGTGGCAGAAATAGTCGCTCAAGGGAGCTTAGTCTCCTCGAACGCGTATTTGTGACTGAATATCACCTGAGTAACAAATCCATTATGGTCATTTCAAACCATTTAAAGTTGGTGATGTGATTATGAAATGGAAATGTGAAGCAACAACCACAGCAAAGTCAAGACCTAGCAAAGCTAAATATCGACGGACAATGATCGTGGAGGACTGCGGAAATTGCCTGTTAAAAAATCGCACGAAATCAGTGGAAGGAACCACTCGTGAGTTCCAAAGTTCTATCAGCAGGCTAGCTAACACAATGACCATACTTACACGGTTAGAAAGAATGCGGTACAGCGATCGAGCAGCTTCTCGTAAGCCAGGCATTTTTGTATGCGATACTAAGCGACGCTTGAGGTGGTCTGAAGTGCGACGCCTCTGGACAGTGTGTGACGAAACGAGTGGTCTGGAGTGATGAACTACGCTAAACCGTGTGGCACTCCCATGGAAGGGCTTGTGGTTGGCGAACGCCTGGAGAATATTACTGCTGCCATGTGCACTCCCCAACAATGAAGTATGGAAGAGGTAGTGTTTCAGTAAAGGGGCGTTCTTTGTCGTTAGGTTGTTGTTCCATCATTGTGCTTAAGTAAATGCTAAATTCGGAAGGATATGATCACATTTTACAGTATTCTATAAAGCATAGGAACAGTTTGCAGACGAAGACTGTTCGTATCAACGTGCCAATGCACCCTGCCATACAGCATCACCTGAAGAAATGATTTGTGAACAATCATCATCACAAGTCAATGTGGTCACTGCTAAGCGTCGTGACCGCATGGACCAAGGGTCTCCATCCTGGACGGTTACCACCTTCTCTCAGACTATGCTGAATGGGTAGTCCAGAGATTATCTTGATCTGATCAGTCCACCTGCTGCTCTTCCCCTCAGTCTCTTGTCTTCCATCTTCCCTTCCATGACTCTTCAATTGGTGATAGATCTGGAGAATGTGCTGGCCAGGGCAGCAGTCGATCATTTTCTGTATCCAGAAAGGCCCGTACAGGACCTGCAACATGCGGTCGTGCATTATCCTGCTGAAATGTAGGGTTTCGCAGGGATCGAATGAAGGGTAGAGCCACCGGTCGTAACACATCTGAAATGTAACGTCCACTGTTCAAAGTGCCGTCAATGCGAACAAGACGTGACCGAGACGCGTAACCAGTGGCACCCCATACCATCACGCCGGGTGATACGCCAGTATGGCGATGACGAATACACGCTTCCAATGTGCGTTCACCGCGATGTCGCTAAACACGGATGCGACCATCATGATGCTGTAAACAGAACATGGATTCATCCGAAAAAAATGACGTTTTGCCATCCGTGCATCCAGGCTCGTCGTTGAGTACACCGTCGCAGGCGCTCCTGTCTGTGATGCAGCGTCAAGGGTAACCGCAGCCATGGTCTCCGAGCTGATAGTCCATGCTGCTGCAAACGTCGTCGAACTGTTCGTGCAGATGGTTGTTGTCTTGCAAACGTCAGGGATCGAGACGTGGCTGCACGATCCGTTACAGCCATGCGGATAAGATGCCTGTCATCTCGACTGCTAGTGATACGAGGCCGTTGGTATCCAGCGCGGCGTTCCATATTACCCTCCTGAAACCACCGATTCCATATTCTGCTTACAGTCATTGGATCTCGACCAACGCGAGCAGCAATGTCGCGATACGATAAACGGCAATCGTGATAGGCTACAATCCGACCTTTATCAAAGTCGGAAACGTGATGGTTCTAATTTCTCCTCCTTACACGAGGCATCACAACAACGTTTTACCAGGCAATGCTGGTCAACTTCTGTTTATGTATGAGAAATCGGTTAGTAACTTTCCTCATGTCAGCACGTTGTAGGTGTCGCCACCGGCGCCAACCTTGTGAGAGTGCTCTGAAAAGCTAATCATTTGCGTATCACAGCATCTTCTTCCTGTCGGTTAAATGTCGCGTCTGTAGCACGTTATCTTCGTGGTGTAGCAATTCTAATGGCCAGTAGTGTACATTCCACTTTAGAGTCACAAATAATTTCCATTCTTTAACAAAATAATGAGTTGCGTATTTCCGTAATTACTGTCACATTGTGCTCATCTATATGTCCAAAGAAACAGAGTTTGCTAATAGAGTCTTAACATCAACTGCACCAGACAACATGTCTATCCTCACAGGCTACAAACCGTAGATTACTAATACAGTTGTAACTAACACCGACCCCGGCAGACAGTATGTCTTTCTTCCGACACCGACGAACCAGCTATGATCTTATAACCGAACACTTCACCCGCCATCCAAGTTACACCTCGCGAGTACTGCACTCTTAGTACAAATGAGATGGGTGACACATCATCTGTGGTAACACAGAAGGGGAGAAATACTATCGAGAGAAAGGGTTTAGGCACGTATATATATATATATATATATATATATATATATATATATATATCACTCTTTTTTAACATGCCGTAAGACCCCGTATTGTGTACTAACATGGCCGGATGCTTCTGACTAGACGGTATACAGCAGACACTCTGAAACGGCGGACACGTCGCCTATCCCCGTTCTCAATAGTGTTCAACTCCCGGGGACAAGATCAGTGACAGCAGACGAAAGCTCCCGAATTTTATCTGAGTGGACGCGACTTGAGGATTGAGAGCATTTTATTCAATGAAACAATTTGAAAGATATAATGTTTTCGTTTGACTGCATCTGAAGCATGGTGCGATGTGCAGCTGGGCGGTTTGACCCAGAAGGCGGCGCGGCGTCCAGATGGGACGGGAGAGCGACGACCGCCGTGCGCTGCCAGACGGACGTACAGAGGGAGGGATCGTGCTGACCCAGCAGGCTGCCGCTCGACTGCCCCCACCTGCGCCGCGCCGCGCCGCCGTGACTCACCGCCGCTGTCTGGCCTGCTGGCTCTTGTCAACCGCTCGTACGCGGCTACCGGGATCGCCTCCCGCCTCCCGCCTGCCGGTTTACAGCTTCCGCTTCTGTTCACGCCTCCCTCCGCACCTTCTGGAAACCCGGCGGTTTTATGAACAACGTGGAATCTTTGACGAGTACTCCACTGGAGGGTTACAGGGCCGTCACTGTTTGCTGTACACGTAAATGACCTCGCGGGTAACGTAGAAAGCTTCTCTGAACGTTGACGTAAAAGGCGCACATTTTGTCGCTGTCAACTCCTGTATACTGTTCAAGTGATCACAGCACGGAACAGAGGTAGAGGTACGCGTCTTGAAGGGATGCCACGTCACTGAGCCGGACGGTAGCAGTGTGAGGATAGAGTTGGACATAGACGTCGTGGGACTGCGTGAGCTGTGGAAAGTGCAAGAAAGACGCGATTATTAACGGTATAATCAGGAAATAAGTACGTAAGTTTTTTCAGTGTTCGATGAAGCCTCTCAGACAATTGAGCAAGGTAGTGCAATTGGTACTACTTTTGTGCCTTAACAGATGGTGCAGAGAAACAAAGCGAACAATAATAATTTACAACTAAAAAAAGACTAATTTTGAAATTGCTCTTTAATTTAATCATCTTTCTACAAAAATTCCCGAGACAAACATTTATAGTGATGACACCACGAAAGGAACGACGTACTCGACCAAGGTTCGCCGCCGTGATACAGGTACACCTGACATACTCTAAAAACACTTTAAGCAAGACACGCTTTAACGTACAGAGTATGGGATTCAGTATTCAAGCATAAAAACATAACCTACCAGGTTGTTTTACATTTTCTTTTGCACTTACGTTACATCGCACAAAAATAAAATAGTCTCACAACTAAAAAGGAAAAAAAAAATGACACATGCGATGTCGTAAACGTTAACAGACAATTCTTATGCTACACAATAAACATTCAAACGTGATGCAGTTAATTACAACGCACTGCGAAGACAGCTTGACATCTCAGAACTGCAGTCGTAGTACAGGGAGACACACGGGAGACGGACGGTGTTTAATCAAATAATACTCAGCCAACTTTAAAATTAATGCATGTTTATTTACACAAAACTAAAGCTAATTATTTGCCATTTTAGTTAACAAAGTTATTTGTGAAAAATAATGTCGTCAAGGTGATGTCCATTTCGAATGCAGGACTCAAGTCTCTTCTCAAAATCCTCCATCACACGGACTAAAATCTCTGTAGGGATGGCAGCAATTTCTCGAATGATTGCATCCTTCAACTCGTCCAAATTTCGCGGTTTGTGGTTATAGACACAGTTCTTTAGGTACCCTCACAGAAAAAAGTGACATACTGACAAGTCGGGAGACGTGGGAGGCCAAGGAACATTGCCAAAACGTGAGAATCCGGCCACGAAACATGCGTCTAAGAACTGTCATTGAAGTGCTTGCGGTGTGCGTTGTTGCCCCATTCTGCTGGAACCAAACGCGTTTTAAAGGAATTCGTCGTCTTCTTAGTTCTGGTTTCAAGAACGTTTCAAGCATACGAATGTAACGAACGGAATTAACAGTAACTGTGGCCCCGTTCTCGTCAAAAAAATAAGGTCCAATAATGCCAACAGAGCCGAGAGCACACCAGACTGTTACTTTTTCTGAGTGTAGAGGACGCTGGTGGATAAGGTGTGGATGCTCTGGAGCCCAGTAACGTAGGTTTTGCTTATTCACGGTCCCGTTTAAATGAAAATGAGCTTCATCGCTCATCAATAAAATTTCATTTTCATTCGATCCCAAAATCACTTGCATTCTGTAAGCGAAGTCTTCTCATACAGCAAAATCAGTTTCCTTAAGTTGTTGGACAATGAGCATTTTGTATGGATGGAATTTTAATTCTTTATGCAAAATTCGTCTAACCGATTCACGACTGATTCGTAACTCACTATCATCACTTCTAGCTGTCTGTCCCGGGCTTCTGACTGCCGCTTGCCTTACCCTCTCAACATTTTCCAACTGATCTTAAGTTTTCCACCCATCTGAGGATTGTGTTACGGCTCGGAACAGCTCCATGTCGACTGACATTAAACCGGGCGCGAAACAATCGCTGCTTAGCAATAATAGACTCGCCACTTTTCGTGAAACTGTCATAGGCAAACACTCGACGTCGCAAGTCCCACACTGCTCTATAGTGACTGAGTAAATGAAATTGCGTCTTGTGTGGATCAGAACTATCCCCACCATGACCACATCCCACCACCGCGCCCTCAGTACTACGCAGTTCAAAACCGTCCGTCTCCCGTGTGTCACCCTGTATAACGTGCATACGTTGCTCGCATTGCACTTTAGCTCCTGTCAAATATGGTAAGCTCTGGTTTCCTTTCATGTCTTTCTGCTCGTCCTTTGAAATAATGTTTCTTCTTGTGTTCGTAGACGATCCTGCTGTTTACACGGAACTTGAAACGCGAGAAAGCTGTAGCGAAATGCAGGGAAGCCCGACGATCGATGATTGATGCAGCAGTTATATTACACCCAATACGCCCAGCATTTTTCTAGACATCGAATGTACAAGACCAGCCGTGACTTCGTGACTACTTTTTCACCTCTGCTGTTTATTCTCTCTATGGACACCATCTGCATTATGTACGTACGTACACAGCAAGCCATAGAAAGGCATATGACAAGGCATACATTGTACCACTGCTAGACATTCCCATTCCTGTTCCGCTCGCAAATGGAGAGTGAGAAAAACAACCGTGTAAAATTTCCGGCCCTTTGAGTCATTGCTTTACATCCACACACTACATGTTAATTGAGTAAGGCTACATTAGCAGACATATGACGTCACAAGTAGGGGCAAGACAAATACGACAGTTGCTGCTACCTTTATGCCCCACTCACTCGTTTCCAACAGAAACTGCTTGCCTTCTCATTTGCTATTGCAATGAAAGATAGCGCCCATCGAAGCAGTTCGAACCAATGATGATACGGCGTGAGGAAGAACGCGGTCAAACTCTATTCTCTGCGGACAAAGTAGATTATATTACCAGTTCAGCAATATGTAATTCATCTTGTAATGTGTCTTCTTTGGTTAAAAAGTTATGAGGATAACATTTTGACAATAACCAATAACTTTGCGAGTGAATTTTATAAGCAGACACACGATTACGCGACTCTGCAGCACAGTTTGTTATTTTATCTGAATGAAGGAAGGAAGGAAGGAAAGAAGATTAGAGTTTAAGGTCCTGTCGACATCGAGAACATTGTTTCAAGGGTGAGAAAACAAATCGGCCGTGACATTTACTACAGGAACCCTCTACCACTTTCCCGGAGCGATTTTGGAAAACCACGGAAAACCAAAATCTGGATGACCATACGCGGAACTGAATCGCCCTCCCGAATGTGAGTCTGGAATAAAAGTCAGCCTGTGTCACTAATTTCGCACAAAGATGAAAATGTTAGAACTTTTAGTGTCTTGTTTTGATGTGGCAAGATACAACTAGAACACGTGCACATGCTGCGATTCTATTACAAATAAGAGAATTACGTGGCACCTGTGGTGGACTGTTTAATCACGTGCCAGTTACTAGCCGCATGTTTCATCGCTGGTGAAAATGCGTGTTCCTTGATTTCGCGGTACGATTTATCTTGTTTTAGCTGTACTTACGCGAGTTGTATGCTGTTGGCAGCAGAATCATTCTCCAATCTGTCGCAAATGCCGGACCTCAAAAAGTTTCTCAATAGTGTTTCGCGAAAAAGACGTTGTTTTCATTTCAAGGATTATCATCTGAGCTCACAGAACATCTGTGTAATACTTGCGTTTCAGTAAATCCTATCGGCAACAATGTGCCATCACCCCCTTGATACGCTTCGATGTTTTCCTTTAATCCGACTTGGTGGGAATCCCCAACACTGGGAGCAGAACTCAAGGATGGGTCGCACTAATGTTTTGTATGCTATCTTCTTTATAGAGGAGCTACACTTTTCTAAAATTCTCTCTATGAACCGAAGTCGATGGTTCGTCTTCCATACAACCGTTCTTACCTTTTCGTTCTATTTCATGTCGCTTAGGAACGTTACGCTAAGCTATTTAGTCGGCGTGACTGCGTCAAGCAGCAAATCACTAATACTGTATTCGAACATTACAGTTTTTCCTAGCCATCTGCATTGGTTTACATTTTTACACATTTAGAGCAAGTTGTCATTCATCATAACGAACAGAAATTCTGCGTAAGTCATCCAATATCCTCCACCAGTCATTTAACGACACCTTCGGTGGGATACAACGAGAGTCCCGCAAGTGTTTCGTTGTGAGGGTATTGCCCCCAGACAAGGTGACTTTAGTGGGTCTCATAAAGCACTTCATACTGCCTGGAACAAAAGTCATCACAGACGGGTTTCAGTCGTACAAGACTCTGAAAGCTGAAGGTTTCGACCACGAATTCGTGAACCATTCTGTGGAGTTCGTCTCTTCAGACTACGCCAGTGTCCACACCCAGAATATAGAGCGGCTGTAGAAGTCTGTCAAGTCTACCATAAAAAGAGAAGGGCGTCCAGGACAAAGGGACGAGCTGTACTTGTTCCAGTACCTATACTTCCACAACTTGCGATTGCAAGGGAAAGTCGACGCATGCGACACTCTGCCGATATTCCTGCGCGATATTGGCAAAGTTTACCCTGGCTACGGGAAAAAAGAAATTGCCCCTGCACCTTATACATCACACGACGACGAGTAAGGTAACTCGTCTCCTTTGAATTTACAAGTGCTTCTCTAACGCTTTTCTTTTTTCGTTGCTGTAGTGACAACTTGAAACATACTCATAACGCCCGCCACGAGACTTCCATAATTGATTTACTATCGCACGTTCGATATATATCGTTTGGACCCCTCCGACTTCGATAGGCAATCATTCTTGGAAATTACCAAACTAGTGCCCAACTGTACCACATTCTACAATACCAACTAATGTCGACACCCCATTCTCCTCCACTTGACGACTTTTCCTGTTGTTTTGCCTCGCTGTTTCCAGCACTTCCTTTTCACGCACGTTAGCACGACTTTTACTCGGAGACAGGACGCCGATCACAAACCAGCTGGTTTTTTGATTCCGGAATCGGACATAGCGAGGCGGTGCACTTACGTAAGGCCCGTCGCCCAGGAAACGCTCTTTCTTTGCTCGTTTGTTATCCGCTTCGTATCGCTTTCACTGGCACAGCCGAAGCAGTGTCGAGGTAGCCATTATTTTCTTGACGGTGTCTAAAGGTTGCTTTCGAGCCGACACGGCCCCGCTATTTTGCCTCTCCATCACCCGTTACGACGGATTTATCGGGAACCAAACCTACTTGCACCTACCTACATACCGATACAGAGGCGATGACGAGCGAGAAAGCAACGTTACGCCGACGCGGTGTATAATAAAAATAAAATGAAGACAAAATATTGAATCACGGTGGGACTACAGCGCCGCGTTACGATAAGAACTGTTAGGAGACTAAGAAAACCCGCCCCCTTGTTGCCGACCGACTGTAAAGACAATGGTGACATAACAACCTCAAAACTCACCAAAGTGAAGTCTAGTAATTACCTCCAAACACGTCGTTGTCGAACATTCATGATTATCTGGGTCCTTATGCAAACCGAGGTGGGAGAGGAGAAAATTTAGATCGCGACGAATGGTAGATGGTCATATCTAGCCACCATATTACGTTGCGAAGTCGTGGCTCTAACTGTGTGGTACACGTTTGCAATATCTCAAGCCACATTTGCACGATCGTCTTGCTTGTCTCAATTGACTACTCGAGACAGGTGAGTCTACTGCAGCGCTCCTGGCGTTTTATTGCTGTTCTGACAAGGGGATGCCACGACGCTGGTATCACAATTTATTTCAAACTACGTACACCTTTAGTAGGTCATTAAATCAATATTACGTGCAAGAAGTAACGTGCAGTACTATGGCAATTCCGAGAAAATCGGAAGAGAAGTTTTACGGGTCTATTACGTGGCACATGTGTATATGAGTACTGAGTAGGTACGGGACGTTAGATTTCATGGGGGTCGTCAAGCGGTTAGCGTTCGAGCTACGTAAGACGAACGTATGTATATGAGGCGACGGTTCGTCTCCCACTCAAACATAATTTTTAATTTATATATGTTCTCATCACTGGTCATATTATTTAATATATATGACATTTGAGAGGTAACAAAATTTAAAAAACCACGTCTATTTGCATGAAATTTTAGTGAATTTCACGTTATTTGACTACTTAGTATTTTGAATTAAATGTAATTATTAGCATATACATATTTATAAACATCGACAAGTGAACGAAGAAATGCATAGAGTTTTCCTGAGAACGTATCCCTGTCGTGATTTGCGAGAGCCCTGATACATGCAAGCTGGGAAGGTACCCGGAAGTACTCTGCATCTCGACGCTTCGAGCAGGCACAGACGGAGGTCCCATTTGGCAGTGGTGAGACGTTGCTAAAGTAGCAAGAACGAATAGTGAGGCTCCAAATTTTTTGAATATTACAAAATTTACATTTCTACTACAAAAATGAATGTGACTTCGTGTTGTTCGACTACTGCAGATAATGAATGTGATGACGATTCGAACCCTCGCCCCGTCCGCAACTTTCTTGCAAAGTGCAAATGCTAGCCACTTTTTTTTGTTTTTTTGATCATTTGTTCATTACTGTTCGTTGCATTTGTTCGAGGCAGACGTCCCAAGACAACCAATCGAGTTAATCGTTGATCCATTCACTCAGTTGTTTTTATTGCAGAGTGCAGCTAACCCTCTGCTCGAACAAGCTGAGCTACCGTGCAGGCGCCACTTCACTACACTGACTTCTTAGGGCGGCACCTTCGCACAGATCCATCAGTTACGAGGGTAATCCCAAAAGTAAGGTATATTTTTTTTATAAGTACATAGACCTGTTTATTTCTACAATGGTTTACATCAGTTTACAGCTTGAACATTTAGCTATTTTTCGACATAATCAACATTTCTGTCGATGTATTTTTGTAGACGCTGTGGCAGGTTTTGTATGCCCATGTCATACCAGCTCGCCGCCATGCTGTTCAGAAAGTTATGAACTGGCGTGATTGTTGCTTGGTCTCAGATGTAAAGTGGTATGCCCAGGTTTCGTCACCCGTGACAGCTGAGTCCAGAAAGTTGTCCTGTTCGGTTGCAAGGCGGTGAAGAAATGCGCGGCAGCAGGTACTCGTTGCCGCATCTTTTACTCAGTCAGCATGCGTGGCACCCATCTTGCGCGCACCTTCCGGTGGTTCAATGTTTCGGTTAAAATTCTGTGAGCGGTGCTTCGGGAAACCTCAGGAACCAACGTGCAGAGATCATTCAGGGTGATCCGCCGATCTTCACGCATGCTTTGTCAACCTTCAACACTGTCTCCTCGGAAATTGACGGTCTCCCGCTCCTTTGTTCGCCGTGAATTTCCGTCCGACCAGCTGCAAACCCTCTATACCACTTACGAACATTTTTGACATCCATGCACGACTCACCACACACTTCCGTGAATTGGCGATGGATTTCAATCTGCGCAGTGCCCTTTGCGTTCAAAAACCGAATAACCGCGTGCAATTCGCACTTGGCGGCAACATCAAACGGGAGCTCCATTCTCAACGGCTGCCAAGCCAAGACAGCGCCTCAGCGCGGCGTGCACATGTTTACACACAACGCGTGAAGCACTCTTCATAACCGTGTGACCAACTGCCACACAAACAGAGTTCTGCACATATAAAAAAAAAAAAAAATAGGAGACCTCACTTTCAAGATTAACCTCGTACGTAACAGACGAGTAAAACTTCTGCTGCGATTTTCTCGGAATTGCCCGAGTAGTGCACCTTATTGCTTGTACATGACGTTGTTTAAATAACCTACTAAAGGTGTGCAAAGTATGAAGTAAATCCGTTGTCCCAACGTCGTGGCTTCCCCCGGTGAGTCTAGTCTGTCTCGAGTGGTCGTTTTCGCGCCAAAATGGCGTGTGTTGTGAAAGCTGTCAGTCGTGCAGTTTAGCACCTGAACAGTGAAAGTAAGGTTATGAGGAACTACCCATTTTACGAAAAAGCGAAATATAGTAACAAAATGTTTGAACAAATATAGTAACAAAGTTTGTTAATGACCAAAGCATAATTCGTGGAGGATGTTCTTGTCGCCGAACTGGAAGAGTAGAAAAATTGTCCTCCAAACACACATGCTTATTTGCTGGAAGAAATATGTTCGTCTAAACATCAAGAAATACCTAGAGTGCACTAAATACTGCCTTTTAGTTTACCTTTCGTATCTTGTTTTCTTACCAAGTGCCAAATAACAGCGAAAATTATTTTCTTCAAATATTTAAGACTTTTTCACTGCTGAAATAATTTTCATTAAAACACGTTCTTATAGCGCAGGTTTTTTCAGTAAAACGTAAATATATTTTTGTTTTCAGAAATTTCGTCACTCTTGTAGGAGAACAGTAGTAAGAAAAACACCAGGATTTTTTGGAAGCATCTCAGTTTTTCGCGAAAACAAAGCAAACAACACATCAAAGATCAAGACGACATGACAGCACAGCATCCATTTCCATAATAGGAGTGAATCTGTTAATTTCCGATTTTAGCAAACGCCGCCATGTACTTGTTTCTGCGCAAGCGCACTGTGGATCACATTTCGAAATTTAGAACTTCACACTCTGCACAGTCTATAGAGTACTGATGTCACAGACACTCTCGCGAGGTGACTGGCTACTGATTTACACGCAGGGACGACATGCGGACAAACTTCGAAGAGTCGATTTCGATCAGAAAGCCAAGAGGAGGCTGGTTGCTGGTATTATCAGAAATGCAAACACTCGGAATAGTATACTAGTGTGTAAATAGAACTTACAAATTTGTCTCATGATTTTGAAGAATAAGACGGTAAAGCTAATAAGATGATACAAACGCTGTTCATCAAGACTCTCAACTGTAGCAATTTCCACATGATGACACGCAACAACATCGATTTACAAAACATGACGACTAACGAAGAAAAAATCTAGAAAAGTGAGAGCGTGGAGAAAAAATTCGCGAGGAAGAGATGTAGCAACAGAGAGGCAGAACATTATACTATAAGAAAGACATGACTTCAAGATCCTTTGAAGGAACCATTTACCTTTCGCGCAAGAAGGGGCTACTTTCTCTATAGAAACATGCGACCATTAGTGGTTATGAGGGATAGGCAGGGTAAAAACTTAGTTTCAAAAGATGGTTCAAATGGTTCTGATTACTATGGGCCTTAACATCTGAGGTCATCAGTCCCCTAGAACTTAGAACTACCAAAACCTAACTAACCTAAGGACATCACACACATCCATGCACGGGGCAGGATTCGAACCTGTGACCGTAGCGGTCGCGCGGTTCCAGACCGAAGCGCCTAGAACCGCTCGGCCACAAGGGCCGGCAAAACTTTTTTGCGCCCCATTTTTTATTGTCTTACAATGTCCCGCAGACAGTCTATTTTTAAAATTCATTCATATAAAGTGTTCAATAAAAGTTAAAATATGTTAAGACCGCGACTTACTGCATGTGGGTCTGCTGGATCCGAGCGCTCGAATGCAACCCATGTAATATTATAATAGTTACTGACGGAATAGGGGTCCTGTTTGTTTCGGTTAGTATCACAAGGGCATTAGTATCAAATCCAATACTATTCTCAACAATACTTCTCTTCGTAAAATGATACTTTTATGGTAAACAGTCTGAAATCAAGTGCTTGTCTCGCGTCTGCTTAACTTGCCATTCGCTCATTTCGCTTTTTTTTTCTTTTTTTTACGACGTAAAACGTGAGGGCTCTGAAAGCATACAAAGGTATTTATGAGGTTAGAAAAGTTAATCCAAATCGTACAAAAAACGCTTCGATTGTGAAGCAGAAGCCAGTTAGTCGATATAATTTCGTCAAAATGAAAGGTTCCGACATCGGCGAAAAAAGACCAATTGCATGGTGCCCATTGAATGTGTGTTCAACTCTAATATTAAAAAACTAGTTGAAACTTTTAAACGTTTATTGCTTCAAAACAATGTAGTTGGCGTGAGCTATAATTCATGAAACATACATGCCTTTAGATTGTACCTATTTGTAACTTGCGAGTCGGCGTTTTACCTACTGTAGCACGTAAGATTTTTTAGATATATTTTAATTTAGATTTTTAGTGTGCGATTTTGCAATGACTTTTATGTCGAAAACAATGACTTATTTTAGAGTGTCATCATTTTGTTAAAAACCATTTTTTAAAAAATCCATACGAACTACGTTGGACAATATCAGTTTCAAAGCAAGTTGTGCAATTTTATTCAGATCTCCCACCAACCGCCCTCGCCCTCAACGAAGGCTTTTCGGCGATGTTGTGTAGTGCCGTCCGGATTCAAGTTTTTTTTTTTTTACTTTAAAAAATATAATAAAGTATTAAGGGCGTGAATTTTGCAATTTGTCTGTCTCAGACGTTAGGTCCGATAGTGCTTAGAGCCATTTGAACCAATACGCACAGGAGCTCCGCTGATTTTGCCTTAGGTCGTGGCACGAAATTACATCCGTAGTAAACTGCTCATTCATTCACTGATATGGAGTTGAGCGAGCAATAACATGACAATACTAGGACTCGTGTTAGTACCCAAAAACTGTCCATTACTAATAAGCCAGAGCAAATATATCTTTGTTAATGCCAGCAACACTTTTCTATTTCGGCAGACTTTGTATTACTGTTGTTGTGTCCACGCTAGTCTATCCTGTGCAAGCCTTTCCGTCTCTGCAGAACTACTACAACCTGTATTCATTTGACTCCGTTTCTGTAGTCAATGCTTAGGTGCCTCCTGAAATATTAATGGTTTCTTCATAGCTCCATCAATACCAGGAATGTCTTTATCCCCAGTTCTATTCAGTACATATTCGTTGGTTGTGCGACCCAGCCATATAATTTCCGCATTATTGAGTTGCGCCACATTTCAGCCTCTGCACAAAGGTACATTCCAAACAAATAATTTCTCAAAATACTTTCTAACATTTAAACTTATATTTGAAGTCAACAAAATTCTCTTTTCAGAAACGCTTTTAACGCTGTGGCCACTCTATAATTTATATCATCTCTACTTCGGCCACGCGTGTTTCTAGGTACCTATTTCTTTAATATGTGATTTATATGTATTTAACTTTTTGAGATTTTCTGTAACAAGGTTTTCGTATTACTAAATTTATAAAAAATGATACAGTACCTTTATTAAAAGTAGGTACATACAAATACACGCGTATATAAATGCAACGTCATGTCAAAATTTCAAAGCATTTTGTCAAAAACTTTCGGAGACTTGCGATTAGGAACATTTACAGATTCCATGTACGTACAAACGTAGATGTCCGTTTCTTCAAAACCTCAGTCTCCGAAAGTTCTTCACGAATTGTTTTGAAATTTTGACAACACTATATTTGAATAACCCGTGTTTTTATATACCTGAAGAGCCAAACAAAGTGGTACACCTGCCTAACATCGTGTAGCCCCCCCCCCCCCCCCCCCCGTGAGCACGCAGGAGTGCCATAACACGACGTGGCATGGACTCCACTAATGTCTGAAGTAGTGCTTGACGGAATTGACACCATCGAATTACGAAAGGATGGGGAAGGAAGGCGGTCGTTCCCTTTCAAAGAAACCATCCAGACATTTCGATGAAGCGATTCAGGGAAATCACGGAAAACCTTAACCAGGATGGCCCGACGCGGGTTTGAACCGTCGTGCTCCCGAATGCGAATCCAGTCTGCTAACCACTACGCCACCTGGCTCGGTAAAGGATGCAGGTGATCAGAAAAGATGCTTACGTACGTGTCACCTTTCAGAGTCGTATATCTAGACACATCAGTGGTCCCGTATCACCCCAACTGCACACGCACCACACCATTACAGAGCCTCCACCAGCTTCAACAACCTGCTGACATGCAGTGTCCATGGATTCATGAGGTTGTCTCCATACCCGTACACGACACAATTTGAAGCGAGACTCATGAGACCAGGCAACATGTTTCCAGTCATAAACAGTCAAATGTCGGTGTTGACGGGCCCAGGCGAGGCGTAAGGCTTTGTGTAATGCAGTCATCGAGGGTACACGAGTGGGCATTCGGCTCCGAAAGCTCATATCGATGTTGTTTCGTGGAATGGCTCGCACGCTGACACTTGTTGATGGCCCACGATTGAAATCTGAAGCAATTTGCTGAAGGTTTGCACTTCTGTCGTTTGAATGATTCTCTTCAAACGTCGTCTGTTTCGTTCTTGCAGGATATTTTTCCGGCCGCAGCGATGTCGGAGATTTGATGTTTTACCGGATTCCTAATATTCAAGGTACACTCTTTAAATGATCGTACGGAAAATCGCCACTTCATCGCTACCTCTGATATGCTGTGCCCCATCGCTCGAGCGCCGACTATAACACGACGTTGAAACTCGCTCAAATCTTGATTACCTGCTATTGTAGCAGCAGTAACCGCTCGAACAACTGCGCCAGACACTTGCCTTATTTAGGCGTTGCCGACCGCAGCACCGTATTCTGCCTGT
The DNA here is from genome assembly GCF_023898315.1 of Schistocerca nitens. NCBI lineage: Eukaryota > Metazoa > Arthropoda > Insecta > Orthoptera > Acrididae > Schistocerca > Schistocerca nitens. The sequence goes on from NC_064617.1 coordinate 302,859,001, forward strand.
TGACGTACCTTTGTATTTGAATACACATGCTTATACCAGTTTCTTTGGCGCTTCAGTGTACCTACCGGAAAGCCATTTGGTGTATATATAATATATATGTAATGAATGGTGAAACTTTATAAAAATACAAATCT